>NW_028113809.1:0-1342485 GCF_964289735.1 Phaethon aethereus | reverse complement strand
GCCTCCTGAGAAAGGAAGGCTCTCCAGAAGCGTGCGAGGAGGCAGAGAGGCTGCAGCAGAAAAAAGCTCAGCTAGCTGCCCTCGCCTCCCGGCTGGAAGAAAGATCCAGGCAACTGCAGGCGACTGTCCATCACCTGGTCAATGCTGGAGTGCCGCTGCCCATCCAAAGCTCCACTGAGGATCTGTGCATGGCACCGTTGCCTCAGCAGAGAGATGGAGAAACGGGAGAGCCTGCCAGAGCTTTGCTGGCACAGGACAAGCAGGATGACTTCTCACAGAAGGGGGCTGAGGAGCTTCAGGCCCAAGGGGCTGCAGGTGATGAGGGCTCCTGTTACGTGAGCACCCACAGCCCAACTTGTGAGGAGTTGCAGGCGCAGCTCACAGAGATGACAAAGGAAAACGCTCGCCTGGCGGAAGAAAATGCTCGCCTCTGTGGGCAGATGGGTTTGACAGCACGGGTTCAAGCTGAAAATGCTGACCTGAAAGGGCAACTAGCACGAGTGGCAGAGGAGCGAGATTCTGCCATCCAAAGGAACATCTGTCTTCAAACCCAGCTGGCAGAGGCCGAGCGCGAACTGAAAGCCATGAGAGAAATGGCAGAAAGGAGCCAACAGCTGGAGAAGGAACATGAGGAGGCACAGTTAGCGCTCCAGAGGAAAGAAGGGGACGGCAGGTGTTGGCAGAGGCCTCAGGCAGACGTACGCAGGGAACGCAAAGAAACCCTGCAGCTGTTTCGAGCGCAGCCGACGGAACTGAGTGATCAGAATCCAAAGCTAAACGAACAACGCCAGCAGCCACTGAAGGACCTTGAATGGCTGGAGAGAGAAAGATGCAACCGCATCGGTTGCAGGCCGTGCCAGGCTAACCTGGGAGCAAGCAAGGAGTCCATCCTCCTGGAGGCTATGAGAAAACAACCGGCAGAGCTTCGAGCATTCATAGCTCGATACAGCTACGATCCTTTCGGTGGTCCCAATGAGCGGCCTGAACTAGAGCTTCCTCTAGTTGCTGGACAATATGTTTACGTCTTTGGAGATGTGGATGAAGACGGTTGGTATGTGGGAGAGCTGACCGACGGCACAAGAGGATTTGTCCCCTCTAATCTTGTTGAAGAAGTTTCAGATGACGGGCAACCTGATGACACCGGAGTCTCTCCAGAGACAAGTGATTGGTAGCAGGACGCAGATGATGTCCATCCTGTGTTCTTAGATCTTCTTCTTAAATCTTTTCTTAACGATCTCTCTGCGCAATCTCACTCTCTGTCCTGTGTGTATGTGAATTGAAAGGACTCTGTGGCAGCTACTGGGGGGCTGGCGTGGCTGGACTGGGTGCCAGCTGCTGGAGTCAACCAGGGGCTGTGGGCACCCCTGGCTCTTGGTGCCAGCCACCGGCGTGGGCCCCAGTGCAGCTAGTGGAGTGAGTGGGGGGTCTGAGTGCAGCTGCTGGGGCGAGTGGGTGTCCCGGCCACCAGGCACTGGGGCGGGAACAGTCCTGAAAAGCACCTACTGGGGGGACCAGCATGAGTGAGGCGAGTGAGAGGCTCTGTGGGTGCCTGTGTCCTCCCCAAACGTGGTGTGCACGGGTGTGCGTGTGCCTTCACCAGCAAATGTCAAACTGGACCAGCGGCTGACTAGGGGGGCCCGGGCTGTGGTGTCAGGCGGGCAGAGGGTGCGCGCTGCACCCAGGGAGATGGGCGAGTGTGGGGTGCCTGCGGGACAGGCAAAACGTGTGAGTGCTGCATGTTTGCAGGGAGCACCAAGATGGACCAGTCAGTGAGTAGGGGACCCGTGGGGTGGGTCACGGGGCTGGGATCTGGGCAGGGCTACCAAATCCATGAACGGGCGTGTGCTTGTGGACATAGAGAGTGTCATGTGTGCGCCTGCGCTACTGACCTCGTGTCTCTGCCAGCCCAAGAGGAGGAGGGGATGCGGCTGTCCCGGTTTGTGTTTTATGTGAGTCCTGCCTGTGGGTGCTCTTGACGGCAGCGCCTCATCTCTGTCAGTCTGTGTGACTGGCTGTGTCAGTGTCCGCTGCGAGTCCGTGTGTCTGTGTGTGTGCATCTCGGGGGTGGATGCTCAGCTTTGCCGCAAGTTACACCTGCAAGCGGAAAAGCGGCAGCTGCGTCCCTCAGCCTGGGCAAAGACTCCAGATCCCCAGGCAACGGGCTGGGCTCCAGCAGCCAGGCAGGACTGTACTGGGTGGCACTGGCCAGTACTGGGCTCCGGCTGCATGGCAGGAGGGGTCCTGGGCCGGAGTGGCTGGAAGTGGTGACCAGTCTTGACATGCCTTAACACTGTGTCTCTGTGGGGTGCGTGGGGAGAGTGAATCCCGCTTCATCCCGAGGGCTTCCAGCTGGGGATGAGATGTCCGCATTGCTTCAGCTGAATGCCTGCCTGGCACAGGGTCCAAGCAAGAGCTCCCTGTCACCGCCTGTGTGTCCTTCTTGTTATGGGTCAGGAATACCAGTGTCCAGAGGGCAACATTTGTACCTCTCACGGGACATCCATGCTCTGGCAGCACAAACCATGCTTTTGGCATCGGCCTCTTTTGGGAGGGGCAACTGGTGATTACTGCAGGCAGCTAAAAAGCCCGTTCCCCAAGGGTGACTCTGCTGCCTTTCAGGAGCTGTCAGCCCTGGAGCCCTTGGGACGTGTCCAGGGAGCCCAGAAGGGGCAGAGAAAGTGGTGCCTTGGGCTGGACCTCTGCTGCTGGGCTGGGCCGGGCTCCTGGGACGGACGGAGCTCATAGCAAGCGGGCAGCGCTTGTGAGAGACAGCTCTGCCCAGGAGCAGCTCCCCTGCCAAGTGCAGCAGGGCTGAGGGCACTGCCTGCAGGCAGCGAGGGGAGAGAGGAGTGAGGCAGGGAGAGCTTAGTGGGAGGACAGCTGAGCTTGTCACCAAAATCGGGAATAAACCTCGTAACACCAATGTAGTGTTAAATTTTCAGCGCTGGGAACACGGGGGATAGTTCCTCCTAAATCGTGTTCGCTCGATCAGTTCAAAAGTCAAACATTTATAGGTCTATGATTACAAGATTAATACATATTCATCAAGTGTCTGGCAGCTAGAGAATCCTCTCCAGTCACAGAAGTCATCAGGGATCATAGACACAAGCCGCCAGGACAGCTGAAGTGGCAATGCGGTCAGAGAGACTGTTTCCCCTTGGCTAGAGAGTCCCCTCTGATGCCAGAGCTCCTCCCGGATCTTTGAGACATACTTCTGGGACAGCTAGAGTGGCGTCCCGGTCCTAGACATGGTACTCCCGCAGTTAGAGAGTCACCTCCAATCGCAACGTTCTCCCGGACCATGGAGACATGCCTGGGGAATGGCTAGAGTGGCATCCCAACCACAGAAACGTTGTTCCAGCAGTTAGAGAGTCCCGTCCTATCCCAGATGTCCTCCTTGATCATGGAGACATACCTCTGGGACGGCTAGAGGAGTGTCCTGGACAAAGAGACATTGTTCCAGTTACTACAGAGTCGACAGAGGCCAGAAAGAGGTGGAAAGCAGGAAAGGTGTGGGACGCTAGAGGGGACGTAGAGGCCAGAAAGAAGTGGAGGCCGAAAAGGGGTAGGAGCCCAAATACGGGTCTGAGGCCACATAGTCGGGGTCAGGCTCAACAGGGACGGTGTCAAAGGAGAAGCCAAAACTAAGCAGAGGCCGACGGAGGGGGTGGGCACTAGGGGCGGAAAGGGAGCTAGAGGCCAGAAATAAGTGGAGGCCGCAAAGGAGTGGGAGGCTGGAGGGGAGCTAGAGGCCAGAAATAAGTGGAGGCTGAGCACGTGTTGTGGGTCAGAAAGATGTGGGAGGCCAGAAGCCCAAAGAAAGGCTAGAGAAACGTGGAGGCTGAAAATTAGTGAGAGGCTGGAGGGCAACTTAGGACAGAAAAAAGTGGAGGCGGAAAAAGGGGTGGAAGACTGGAGTGTTTCCCGCATCAGAGGGGTTACATCCGGGATGGCTAGAGTGGCATTCCGGTCGTGGAAATGCTGTTCTGGCACCTACAGAGTCCCCTCCGCGCCCGCAAGTCCTCCTGGATTAGAGAGACATACCTCCCACAGTGGCATTCCCGTCATAGAGATGGTGTTGCAGCACCTGGAGACTCCCTTCTGATCTCAGCCGGCCTCCACATCACGAAGATACACCTCCAGCATGGCTAGACTGGCATTCTGAACATACAGATCCTGTTCTGGCAGAGAGACTCCACTCCGATCCTGGAAATCCTCCCAGATCCTAGAAACATATGTCTGGGATGGCCAGACAGGCCTTCCTTTCATTGTAACGGTGTTCCCACAGCTAGAGAGTCCCCTGCAATCCCAGAAGTCCAAGCAGATCATACACACATACCTCCCAGACAGCCAGAGTGGTATTCCACTGAGATGGTGTCAAAGCACCTAGAGACTCCGTTCCAAATACAGAAGGCCTCCCAGATCACAGAGACATACCTCCAGCACGGCTAGAGTGCCATTCCCGTCATAGAGGGGAGTTTCCCACGGTTAGATAGTCGCCTCTAATCCCAGAAGTCCTCCCGCATCATGGAGATATAGCTCCAGGATGGCCAGAGGGGCATTCTGGCCATCGAGACAGTGTTCCAGCAGCTCTAGAGTCCCCTCCAATGCTGGAAGTCCTCCCATGTCATGGAGACACACCTCCAGGATGGCTAAACAGGCGTTCCGGTCATACAGGCCGTGTTCGGGGAGCTAGGGACTCCCCCCCAAAGACAGCTTTCCTCCCGGATCACAGAGACATAACCTCGCAGGTAGCTAGAGTGGCTGTCAGAGAGACAGTGTTCTGGTGGCTAGAGAGGCCCCTAGAGGCCAGAAATAAGTGGAGGCTGAGCACGTGTTGTAGGCCAGAAAGATGTGGGAGGCCAGAGGGAAGGAGAGGCTTGCAAAAAATGTGGAGGTTGAAATGGGGTAGAAGGATGGAAAATAGTGAAGGCTGGAGTGCAATTTAGGCCAGGGAAAAGTAGAGACCAAAGAGTTGTGGGAGGAAACACTAAAAGAAAACTCATAGTGACACAGTATATGGAAGAAAGGGAGGAAGTAAAATTTAGCTGAAGGGAACAGGATAAAGGAAATTTTTGAAAGAGAAATTAAATAGTGTTTTATATAATAGTGTTTTTTATTTTTTATATAATTTTTATATAATTTTATTTATATAATTTTTATATAATTTTATTTAATTTTTATATAATAGTGTTTTCTGTTTTATAAAACAGAAAATCTGTTTTATAAGCTCACACATAGTAATAGTGACTGAAGTCTTTTTCTGCAGTTGTGTGTTTGCGTATTTCAGAGATGATGTTCCACCTCTAAAACGTCGCAGTTCAACAGCCCGCAGCTACATAGGCACCAATCTCTGGGTTCGATGTCTCTCTCAAATATGAAAGGCTATACCAAAACTCTGTATGGCCAAGTCCCAAGTGAAGACTTTGAACGTAGTCCCGGTCAAAACCCAACCTTTTACACCTTCAAAGGTAGCTGCACCTAATTTAAGTAGAATGGGAGCTGTTCCTGTGATGATTCCAGCACAAAGTAAAGATGGATCCATAGTATAAAATATTATTAATTTAAATGCTGTTTTTGAAGTGTTCATTGTAAGTATTAGAGAAAACTACTGTGTTCCAGCCCTCATTTAAACAATGGCATGCAATTTTCCTTGAAGAAAATTTCCTTGAAGAAAAGCGAGAGAATTCTGCACCAACCCTGATAAAGGTATGTATGACTAGAGTCACTCAAGCTCCTCCTGCAAAGTAAAACACTATAAAATAATGTTTTAAGAGCTGGATGTTAGGGAAGATACCATCGTTGTGTACCACTCTAACTTCTGGGATCAGTCGACGGGCTGAGCCTCTCTTCCCCCCCATCGGGACGCCGTTGGGTAAGATTCGAACCCTTGGTCATACCAAGTGCCTCCCTGGGAAACTTAGAAATCTCTATATAGAGTCACTTTACATCTTTTAAGGCGTTTATAGCCAAGTAGTGTCCCTCGTAGTTTTAGCATTTGCACGTGCTTTATAGGTAGTGAATTTCTCACCGGCAATCCAAAGAACCTGTATATCTGTTGCTTCAATAAATCGCACTATTGATTGACTCAGCTGTGTGTTCAATAAATCGCACTATTGATTGACTCAGCCGTGTGTGGTCCCTGAACGCGACCGTACCTCTGAGTGCGGCCGTGTTCGTTCAGGAGGTGTCCGGCTGAGCAGGTAGTGTGATGTTAGTAGTGCATCCGGACCCGTGATAGTCCAACAAAGGTGTTGGGCGCGACCGGACTACTAACGCTGACTTTGGGCATCACTCAGAACCTAAGCTCAGCCGCCCCCAGTCCCTCTGATATCTGAGGATCGACTGGAAAGCAAGGGGGTTTAGTTTCTGCCAAATTGCTCTGCCTCTTAACGCAACAGGCCCGTGGGTCCTGCTGGACACCAAGCTGAGCAGCAGCCAGCACCGTGCCCTTGGCCAAAGGCGGCGGGCGGCGGTGCCCTGGGCTGCGCTGGGCAAAGCCTTGCCAGCAGCTGGAGGGAGGGGAGCCTTGCCCTCTGCTCAGCGCTGCTGAGGCCATGACCGCAGTGCTGTGCCCAGGCCCGGGCTCCCCAGGCGGAGAGAGACAGGAGCCCCTCCCCCAGCCCCGCCCCCCAGCCCCCCCCCGGGCTTGGAATGGCAGCTGTGATGTCGCGGCGCTGGCCCGGCAACGGCCACAGTGCCTGCAGGCACGGCTCTGCCAGCACCCGGCAGCTCCAGGGAGAGACCAGCTCTCACCCAGCGGCACTGCCCGGCACCGGGACCCCCTCGACAGCCTCGCTCCAGCCGGCTGGGAGCTCTCCGGAGCCCCAGCAGCGTGTCCGGCGCGAGGACTCCCCTGGCCCCGGCACGATGGGCCAGCTGAACTGCTGCTACGGCTCCAGGTGGGCTCCCCCCGCGGCTCGGGGACACGCCGGCGCAGCCGGGCCCCGCAGCAGCCGCCTTTCTCACGCCCTTTGCCGCCTGCTCTGCAGGGTCTACCCTGGCCCCGAGCAGCAGTGCGCGCCCGGCCCGGCATCAGCCGAGCCGCTGCTCCACCAGCGCGTGCGGGTGACGCAGGGCCGCGGGACGGGGAAGAGGCACCTCCTCCTCTTCAGCGATGCCTTGATCATCGCCAAGGCCAAGTAAGAGGCGCAGACCCCGGCTGCCTTTCCTCCTAAGGCCTGGCCCCGGCACCGGGGCAGGGACGCCCAAGGAGCAGCCCCAGGCCCCGGCACCCTGCTGCTGGCTGCACCCGTGGCCGTGCGCGGGGCAGGCGGAGGCCAGAGGGCAGCCGCCGGGCTCGGCCACCTCCAGGTCACTCCCTGCCGCTCCTCTCTGCAGACGTGGCAGCGCCCCGCGCCCGCAGCTCTGCCTGGCCCTGCGCCGGCTGTGGGTGCTGAGCGGCGGCAAGGGGGCGGCCGGGGATGCCGCCCAGGAGGAGGAAGACAAGGCCACCACGTCCCTCGTCCTCGCCTGGCCCTACGGCTTCTGCGTCGTCACCTTCTGGTGGGTCTCGGTGCCACGTCCCCCGGCAGGGCCGGGCAGCGCTTCTGTCCGGCCCCACGCCGCTTCCTCCTGCCTCTGCAGCCGTCCCCACGGGGCAGGGCTGTGCCGGCGCCCGCCTCTGCCCGCGGGCTGGGCAGCAGCGGGCGCTCAGGCTCTTTCTCCTCTCTTTCCTGCAGCTCCCGCTCGCTGAAGGAGCTCTGGCTCAGCGCGCTCCGTGGGTAAGCCCTGCCTGGCAGAGCAGCTTGGGGGGCCCGTGCTCACAGCACGGGGGGATGCTCTAGCCGTAGCCGTACGATGCGGAAACGCCGCTCCTGAGCTGGGGAGAGCTGCCCCCACGGCTGCGGGCGGCTCTGGAGCGGGCAGAGCTGGCGGAGCTGCTTCACCCAGCCCCGTCCTCCCCCCTTGCCACTGCTCTCCGCTCGACGGCCGGGCGGTGCCCAGCTGCTTCGGGGCAGCTTGGAAGGGCTCCCCGGGCTGGCAGGCGAGGGAAGAGGCAGCTTGGGTCTCACACAGCTCTTTCTCTGCCCCTGCCCCGTGCACAGGCCAGCAGAAGGAGTGCAGGGAGCCCGCGTCACCCAGCTGCCCTCCATCAAGCTCCTGCTGAAGGAGCTGCGCGGCCGCAATGCCGTGAGTGTCCCTCCCGGCCCCGCTCTGCCCCAGGGGCTGCTCCAACCCCGCACCAGCCCCATGGCTTCTCACCTGCTGCTCTTCTCCCCTTGCCCAGGCCAAAACACTCAACGCCAGCAGCCTGGAGAGGCTGGTCGAGGGCCTGGCAGAGGTGAGGAGCCCCCGGGCCGCCATCTCGGCCGTCCCCACATCTCACTCATGGCCCGCGGCCGATGCAGCTGGCCAGGGGCCCTTCGTGCTGCGGGGCTGCTCGCTGAGCGCAGCGCATTTCTTGCAGGCTGGTGCCCAGCAGCGGCCACCTCCCGTCCCCTCCGGCAGCCAAGGTGGACGTGGCCACTCGGACGGTGAGTTTGGAGGAGACGGGGGCAGGACGGCCCCTCTCTCCTGCGCTGGCAGGCAGCAGCCGGGCTGCTCAGGGGTTGCTGCTGCCCTTCCCGCAGGGCACGGCCGCAGAGAGCTGAGCCCCCGGGGCACCTCGTTCCCCAGCCACGCCTCTCCCTCGCTGTTGGCGGGGACGCCCAGCACGCAGAGGCTCGGGCAGCATTCACCTGGCGCTTGCCCTCCATGGCTCTCTGCTCTGTTTTCCCTGGCGGCAGGCGGGACCCGCAGCAGGACGAGGGGGCTGCCCTGGCCCTTTGCGCGGCGAGGGACCTTGGCCGCTGCGGAGGCGCCCGGGCAGTCGGGCTGTGCCGGCAGGGCAGGTCTCTTCGACCGGCCCCTGGCAGCTCTCTGCAGCCAGGACGGCACGCTGCCCCAGCCCCTCCAGGTAAGCCAGCAGAGGGACCCCGGCTGGGGCTCGGGGACCAAGCCGGCTCCGCCCCACCTCCCCCACCTCCAGCCACCCCTGCGTCCTGCCCTAGTGAAAGCAGAGCCGCCCACGCTCGCTCCTGGCCCGGAGGAAGGCTCACCGGCCCCGGGGCCTGTCCCCAGCCAAGCAACTGTCCTCCTCTGTCCCCCGCAGCTCTTTGAGGAGGAGGACGATGACGATGTGGCTGGCCTTGCCGGCACGTCGGCCAAGGAGTTGCCAGCACCAGAGGCGGAAGCAGAAGCAGCAGCGGTATGTCAGGGCCACAAAGAGGGTGACAGCACTGTCAGAAGTTGAGAGTGCTGCCGCAGGGACAAGCAAGGTCACCCACTAGCCGGCAGCTCTGCAAAGGTGCAGAGGAAGGGTGGTGCAGGATGGCCATGGCGGTTTGTGCGGTGATGCCACCAGAACTGGCTCAGCTGGGCTGAGCAAACCCATCCAAGGGCTGTGCCTTTCCGAGCTAAGGTAGCAATTGGGCAGGAAGGTCCTTGCCACCCGTTAACTTGCACATTTCCATTGCAGGTGCCTCCAGTCACTCCAGAAAGTGAACACCTGGAGAGCTCCTCTGGGGAGACAAGGTAAAATGAGCTAGGTTTGCTTAAGAGCAGAATTGGTTCACGTTTATCATGGCTTGACCTGTCTAACAATACATTGAATGGAAAGTTTGCCAGGCTCGAGAAGAGCAACCTGTGAAGAGGGGAGCAACGGGCTACTGGACAGCGAGAGGAGCAAGTTGGGAGCAGAGCTCTGCGGGATGGGCAACTGAGGACATCCAGGCAGGCAAGAAGAACGAGGAGCCCAGGTGTGTAGCAGGCTCTGCTGCCCATCTTTCAAAGCTCCGAACACTGCTCCGACTATGGGCAATATTTCTGAGGTGCGCAGAGATGGCACCGGGCAGGAAGCCCGCAGCTGCCCGTGGGAGAGCGTGTCTGTCAGGAGGAACATCTCACTCCAGCGTTGGCAGCTCTCCTTCGGCACTTGTGGCAGCTCTGTTTGTGCAAGGCTGAGCAACACCCCAGCAGAGTCACAAGGCTCATAGCAATTTTTTGAGCTCTTTGACCCGCTGCCTACAGAAAGAGGCAAAGTCTCCCTTTTCTGTTCATGTCAGCTGGCAAGCCCAGCACTGGCTGCTGGTGTCTGAATCCCAAAGACGCAGCAAGGAGCTGTGTCACGTAGCTGTAGACCCTGAGGTACTGGCACTTCGTAAAAAGCTCACGTTGCACCTGAGACAATTGAGGGAAGAAAAAACAACCAAAACAACCGTGCCGTAGCCACTGCCAGGGACGGTTCCCTCTCCTGTGCCAGGAACTGCCCCTTGGACAGCATACTGCCCAAAGAACAGGGCACAAAGTCGTGCCTCTTCCTGCCTTCATGGTTTCATCAGCACTTTGGACTCTCTTCTTGCAGGTGCCGATTTTTTTTCTGCTGCCCGGATTGCCCGCATGAGCTCTGCTGCCTGGGCTTTGAGGGGCGCGATGCAGCCCCAGCACCACCTCGGCGGAGGCGAGGAGGGAGGCACCGCGCCCTTCTGCTCCGGCCGGCACATTTCACTCGGGCACCGCGACGCCGGAGCGGCCCCGCACCGCCCTCAGACCCAGCCCAGCCCTGGCGGGAGGCCTTGCTGGCTCACTCCTCGGCTCCGTCAGCAAAAGCCCACCAGCCGGCACAGCTGCCCCCGTGGGGAGCTGGCATGTCACCTGCAGATTCCATGGGGCGTGCTGGGCGTGGAGGTGTATGTCATCTGAGAGGGACACGAGGGACACGCTGGACAGCATGTTCCAGACTATAAAACCCTCCAGGTTTTCTTTGCCGCTACTCATTCTTGGCAGAGAGACGCTGCACCACCTTGCTGCATACAAGAAGGGAGCACCCATTGCTGCCCTTTGGTCGGTGCAAGTCCTTGTATGCAGCACACAGCACAATACCCTTTCTTAGTATTCTTGATCAAACATGACTGGCTTGCAGTTTCCATTAGCTGAGTTAACTCCAGGTTAGCTACAGCAAAAACTCCGCTCTTACTTCTCCGACCCATCAGCGCTCTCTGGACCGACGCGAACACCCCCCTTTCTGTCAGTCAGAACTGGAGTGGTGATGCTTTGCTTTCAGCCACAACACGTGCCTGTGCCTAGGGACTGATGGGAAGGAGGAGTTAAAAAAGCCAGCTTACATGGTGCCCCAAATCCCAGCCACCCTCCAGGACCGGAAAAAAACTGGACACACCCCCATATTTATTCTAGCCATTCTGTAGCCAGCACAGTCATTTCAGTGTCGATTCTGGTTGATTCTGCAGCTTTATAACAGTTGAAACACCCAGCTCATCAAGGCGGCCGATCTAGAAGGCTGGGGATCTGAACTGGCCCCAACTACCTATGATGTGACAGTGTCCATAACTCGGGTTAATCACAGGTTGTCCTGTGACATAAGGATGTAGCGCTCTTTCACCTTTCTCCTTTGAAGCTTTGGGGTTTGTGCACGGGAGCCTTATGTACCTTTCTTTTCAGAGTTGCTCATCGTTTCAGCATTGTTTCTGATGAGGAAAACATCCTTTCTGTGTAGATGTTAATTTATTTACATTTAATAAACAGCATGGTATCCTATACTACCAATGATATACCAAATACTGAAACAAAATTTAAAAAGGGACAGGGTATACGGAAAAAAGGGAGGAGTTAAAAGTACGGGAAAGGGAAGCTGGATAAAGGGAATCGTTGAAGGAGAAATTAGGTAGCGGTGGGGTGCAAGAAATACAAGGGGAGGGGCGGGGAACCAAAAAAAAAAACCCCAAACAAAAAAACGGAGAAAGGGAGCCAGGTAGAGGGAGACGTAGAAGAACTTTTAAAAAGCAACCGGGTACGAGAGACACGGACAGGAATTAAAACGCAGGGACAGGGAGACGGACAGAGGACAAGGCAGAAAGGAAAAAGAAGTGGCGGTCAGGTACGAGAAACACGGGAATATTAAACAAACAGGGAGATGGCTAGAAGGAACCGCAATGAGAAAATGTTAAAAGTAACAGGGTACAAGAACCACAGGAAATAATGAAAAAATAGGGACGGGGAGATGCACAGAAGGAAACATAGGAAGAAAGTTTTTTCAGCGACGGGGTGCAGGACAGAGGGAGGAAATAAAACACAGAGACAGGGTGCCGGAGGGAGGGAACTGTAGCGCGAGAAATTAAAATGCAGCAGGGTACAAGAAACACAAGTAAGCATTAAAAAACGGGGAGAGGGAGCCGCAGAGAGGGAAACGTGGGAAAAAATTAATAGGTGAAATGGTACAGGGCAGAGTCGGCAGATGAGCAGTAAGTTTCGGGGAGCCGACACACAAGGGATTCTAAAGCAGTTCCAAGAGCTAAGCCCAGGAAACCCAGGATTAAAGTTCTCAGTTTCATATTTCACGTCCAAAATATGTAGAACTTTGACAGAGATGACATCGTGTTTTCCTTAAACCAGCTGATTGCAAACTGCTGCACTGGGCGAGAACACCATAAACAGTTTAAGACGAACGGCCACGCTCCTAAGTAAAACAATAAACCCAGCGCACGGGATCCGCGCAGCCTCTGCTTCGGCCTTCGCCTCTCGCCATCCGCCGCCAAAGCTGCTGCCGCATCCTGCGCGCCACGCGTAGCAGGTTTCCAGCCACGGCCTGAAAGGCGGTGAGGGTAAAATACGAGAAAATGTGCCATTACGCTCTGCAGTTACGGTTAATTCAGGTCCTGTTTCACAGTCCGGTTACGGAACGCGGGGTCGCTCGCAGGAAGCGTCGTGGCGGAAATCAGAGGGGTGCCGAGGCGGCCGGAGAGACAGCAGAAGGCTGGAGGGCACAGAGGTACTCGGGAGGGGATCTGAACGGAGCACAGGCGGCGTCGGGGAGACGCTGGCCGACGGGAGGTGAGCAAGATGGAGGAGAGGACAGAAAGACCGCTCTGAGGAAGAGGGATGGCCCGAGGAGATGTTCTGACAAACCGAGAGGGGTACAAATCACGCTCCAGAGATAACAGCGCGCCAAGGAGACCCCGTAAAACCCCGGAATGGGGGGGGGGGGGGGGGAGGGAGGAGGGGGTAAGGGAGACGCGCCAGGGAAATCTAAAAAGCGACGGGGTGTGTGACAAACAGAAAGAATTGGAAAAGAATAGACATCTTGATAAAAGCAAATATAGAAAGAGAATTTAAAAAGAAAAAAAGGGTATGAGGCAGGGGAGGAAAAAACTAACAAATAGGGAGAGAAGACCAGATAAAAGTAGACAAAAAATTATCAAAAGCGAAGGTGTTAAAGAAGGAGAAACTTGGCAATGGGGCAGCAGAAGAAATCAACAAAGGCAGAAAGCAAATTTAAATAGTGACAGGGTATAGCAGAGGCGGGAATGAAATAAAGACAGTGAACTGGATGAAAACAGATAGGGAAAAAAAATTCAGAAGTGATTTCACACAGGATAGCCAGGAAGTAATAAAAACGTAGGGTTAGCCGTCTCCATAAAAGCAGACACAGAAAATTTAAAAAACGATGAGGTAGAGGACAGACAGGAAAAGAGTAAATAATCGGGACAGAAAACCAGGTTAAAGTAAGCATAAAAACATAAGTTCCTCACCGTTCCTGGAGGTATTTAAAAGGCGCGTGGATGTGGCACTTAAGGCCACGGTTTAGTGGTGGACTTGGCCGTGTTAGGTTTACGGCTGGGCCCGATGATCTTAAGTGTCTTTTCCATCCTAAATTATTCTGTTATTCGAAAATGAAGACGTTAAGACGGGGAAAAAAAGTTAAAATAGGGAAAAAACCTGAATAGGCAAAGACATAGCAAGAAAATTTCACAAGCAACAAGGTATGGGACACACTAGAATGAGCTAAAAAAATGAAGCTGCTGAAGTGGATAAAAACAGACGAGGAAAGAAAATCTAAACGTGAGGGGGTACAGGAGAGACAGGAACCAACTGAAAAAAAGGGAGCTACATCCTAATAAAAGTAGATTTAGAACGAACATGTTCGAAGCGGCAAGTTACAGGAAACGGGGAAAAAAATGTAGGGATAGAAAATGAGATAAAAGTACACCGAGAAACAAAATTTCAAACCAAAAAGAACGATGACTAAAAAAATTGAAAAATGGGGACAGCGAACCACATAAAAGTAGACGCAGAAAGGAAATACAAAAAGCGGTGCCCTTAGGAAAAAATAAGAGAAAATAACTAATAAGTAACAACAGCGGACGAGATAAAAGTAAGTAGAAAATTTGAAAAGCAATGGGGATTAAGGACTTTAATTAAAGACAGCGATGGTGAACTAAAATGGAGATGTAGAAGGGAAACTGAAGAAGGGGTGGCACTAAGGAAAGACAAGAAATAACTGAAGATACAGACATGGAAGGGCACAGAAAGTACATGTTAGAAGTGATAGGCATTAGGGAAATAAAGGAAAAAACAGAAATAGGGACAGTGGAGTAAAACAGCTATAGAGAGACAATTTTAAATGCGATGACAATAAAGAAAAACCAGAAGAGAGAGACAGAAGATGGGATAAAAATAGAAAATGTTAAAAGCAACAGGGATTAAAGAAATAGGGAAAAATTGTGAAATAGGGACAGTAAACAGAGATGTAGAAAGAAAGTTTTAATAGTGAGGGCGCTAAGGAAAGACAAGAGCTAATTAAAAATACAGACAAAGGGAACAAAAGTAAGCCTGGCAAGAACATTTAAAAAGCGATAGGTGTTAGGGAAAGAAGGGAATAAAACATAAAAGAAACGGCAAACTTTTAAAAGAGTTGGAGAAAGAATAATGAAAAAGCCAGGTGATGCAGAGAAGTGAAAGAAATTTAAACTCAGTAACATCACAGTGTCATTAAGCAGACATCTTCTGTTTCACTTCCCCCCTTTTCTATTACCCTTGCGAATTCTTTCGCAGTCCCTTATAACGTACCACTCTCCTTCGTCCGTCGATTAAAATACCTCCCTGTTGCGACTTCAGGTTTGACCTTACTCTTTTTCCAGGTAACACAGTCATCCCCATTCTTCTGACAACGCCATAGCGAACCTCGAATTATACAACACGTACATAAAACAAATAAGCTATCAACTAATACGAGTACAAGCAGCTCTTTGATCCATTTAAAATTTGGTAACCGAGAGGCTAATTTGCTCCGAACTTCTTCACAACCCCAAGAGGTGATGTAAATCTAAAGTTGTTCTTATCATGACCTACTCCATAGCAGGGGTTATTAAATAGAGAGGTGTTAACCGGAACCGGAACTCCTGTTAGAGAGAACGTCTGGCTAGACTCTCCAGGCACTTGCAATCGCTCTCGTTTAGAATTTCCTAATATTATTATGTATTTCTATAGATTATTTTCGCCTAACTGGGTGAGATCTTCCCCTCGGTATTGGGATCGGTTACGGCCGCCCCAACAAAATTCCAAACGGACTTAAATTCTCTTTAGTTCCCGGTTTTACCCTGATTCATAGTAGGGCTACAGTGGGAGCGCTTGGTACCAATGTAGATTTGCTTCTTGACTAAGTTTAGCTAGCTGTTGTTTAATTAAGTGATTCATTTGCTCCACTGGCCCACTTGCCTGAGGTCGGTTGCCGGTTGGTTCCTAAAATTTTACTAACTCGTTGCACTATTTGCGCACAAAAATGAGCACCCCTATCAGAAGATATTACTGCTGGTACTCCAAATCTGGGAATAATTTTCGTTTAAGAGTACTCCTGTCACTTCCCTAGCCTTATTAGCCCTACAAGGGAAAGCTGCTGGCCAGCCCGAAAAGGTATCTGTTAATACGAACAAATCCCAAACCCTCCCCTTTCCGTGGGAGTTCGGAAAAGTCTGTTTGTCAATTTTGACCTGGAACTTTCCCTTTACCGAGACTTCCAAATTTTACACGATTTCCCACCTTTGCATACTTCACAGTTATTAACCATGGCTTTTACGTTTGAAACAAATTCCCGGCTACTATTTGCTTCATAAGGGAATCATACGAGGCTTCAGTTGCCCAATGAGTCTGGTCGTGTTCTGCTTTTACCGGTTTCCGTACTATTCTAAAGGGAACTATTACTCTGTTACCTTTTAATTTTGCCCAACCTGATGATTCAACTTCTGCTTCCAAATCTTTAATTAATCTAAGATCCTTCTCATCACAGTCGACCGAGTCCGGTAGCGGCAAAGCTTTTTCAGGAATCAAACTTAACACCTCACCTTGTTCCGCAGCTCTTTTTGCCTCATAATCTGCCGATTTATTCCCCACTTCCTGAGCAGCGTCACCCTCTTGGTGCCCCTTGCGGTGCATAAGCGCAACCGCCGAAGGCGACTGTACCGCATCCAAAAGTCTTAGGATCACGTCAGCAAGCTTAATGTTTTCCCTGGGCAGTCAGAAGTCCCCGTTCCTTCCGGATAGCCCCACGGGCATGAACTACACCCAAGGCGTATTTTGAATTTGTCCGGGTGTTCGCTCGCAGTCCTTCAACAAGCTCTCACTAAAGCAATTCATTCGGCTCGTTGTGCGGATGTACCCTCAGGGAGTGACTTTGCTTCCAGCACTCGCTCTGCGGTGGTCACGGCATACCCCGCCATTCGAGCTCCGTCCTTGGCTGACAGTAGGCACACTGATCTTTCGGGAGGGGTTGACTTCCCCGAGACGGGGCACTTGGGCTACTTCTCATGGCTCCTCGCCTCCCATTAGTGGTGTTTCCCGGTGGGTTCCCAGAGGTTACCTGGCCCCTGCGGTGCGCAAAGCAGCCGCTCTAGCGCTGGCAATTGTTTTGCCCATTCCCCCCCCCCGCCTGTCCCTATTCCGACACACTTGCCAAGCAGTCTCCAGCAATTTCTCTAAATCTCTCACATCTGTTCCTTGCACTTGCTGTAACTTTTTCTTGACATCATCCGTCAGCTGTCCCAGAACCAGGAATAACAACTGACCCTTTCCCTCCCGAGAGGTACGGTTTAAAGGAGTATATTTCTGCATCCCTTCTTTTAATCGGTTCAAAAAATCAGTAGGGGATTCTTTTCTATCTTGTTTAATTTCATGCAATTTAGACCAATTTACTGATTTTGGGACAGCACTTCTTATTCCAGAAGCCATTCGTTCCCTGTACCGCGGTACTAAGTCCCGGGCTCCTGGCTGGTTAGGGCCCCGACCAGGACTGGTAATGGGAACATGGTTATCCACTGTTCCCGGCAGAGTTCCAGCCAAAACCAGAGCCTGGACTTGGGGGTCTGGCCACCCTCACAACACTCTGCTTTTCTGCCTCGCTGAACACCGCATCCGACATTGCACGCACATCCTCGCAATCGGGGTCAAACAATCCTTTAATCTCCCATTCTGTCAACCTTTAAACATCTTTGTCCAATGCCACAAGGCGAGCAACATCTTTTTTGCTTCCTATCTTGCTTATTGTTTGTCTTTTTCTATCGCCAGGACCATAGGGTCCTGGGGTGCTGAATTGATTCCACGTTCTTTCTGCCATTCAGGGTGGTTTCGTAGAGTGAAAAACATATGTATCTGCATAAAGCACTTCATCCCATTTTCCTTCTCCCTGAAGGAAGAGCATTAAATTGTATTATTACACTAAATGTATAATACCTATTATAACGTGTGTAGTATTATATTACAATTATATGTACCTTAATGTAATAATATATTCTATTTTAATGTCCTGTTAAAGGGCCGTTTTTCTCCACCGTCTAACTTCTAGAGAGGCCACCACTGATTACAATGCTTAATTAAAGTTTTCCTCCCGGCACTCCCCCCGGATCTCTCCAGTGCTGCAAAACACATCCCAGTGGGCTTTTCTTTAGAATTCCGCCACTCTGTGACTCTCCCATATCTGATGCAAATTTTACCGTTAATAACCAAAATCCAATAAATGACAAACCAATAACCAATACCCGAAATGCATTAGCCAAAAGTCAGGTAACAGTTAACCGGACCTCCAAATGGGGACGCAGCCCCTCCAAACGGGGAAGTTAAATCCCCTACCATATGGGACACAAGTCCCCCAGAGGTACACCTGTAAGGTGCTAGCGAGCCGGTATACGCCGACCCGTGTGCACGTCTGCACGTCTTAAAGACGGTCCCAAATTGATCGATCGTTACCAGTTCAGGATTTAAGGATGTCTTCTTGCCAGAGGGTCTTTGTCTGTCCCCGCGGTGATCCGACTGAGAACAGGGGTCTCTCCGGAAAAGATCTCCGGGGGCAAACCCAAGAGAGTCCCAGACTCATCGGGTCCCGCAGCCGAACAGAGGATGTCCCTCCCACCTGGGTCACCAAATGATTCACAAAAGTTACAGAAATTTAAACTCAGTAACACCAAAGTGTCATTAAGCAGACGCCTTTATTGCCACGCCGGACGCCTGGGGGATATCTCCTCCCAACGCACGCGCGCTGAAGCAAAACTTCATCCATTATATACCTGAAAGACGTGAATATTCGCACGTGTCCTGAGAAATCTCCGCCTCCTCGCTTATCTGCCACGTTTACATAACGCTGGCGTTGCAAAACTACACTACGCGTGCGCGGGCGTCTCGGGCGGTCGTCGGTGGTCGTTTGGGGAGTTAGCCCCCTCCTTTTTCCCTTTTATGGTCACAGGTCTCCTGAGGATAGTTCCTTCTCCTTGGATGTTTTCCCCTTCTGTTCTTCAGCCAAGCGGTTCCTTCTTATCATCCGTGTTTGAGCACTCCTGCTAGGACGTTTCTGTGCTCAAGGTGAAGGTATCTCCTCTGCACTCATCAATTTCTCAGTCCTTGCTCTTAACTCTTCTCCTCTTGGTTCTCTCCACCTGTCTTCTCCGTTTCTACTTGTGTTTTAATTTTCATCAGGGCTGCTTTCCTCCTGATGAACTGTTTACATATATGTACAGTGTTGGCACTGAGGCAAATACAGCCTAAGGACTATGAGAATAGGCCGTTAAACATAATGCCACAGTTGCTAGGCTAAAGAAGTCTATACTAAAGTTAAGCTAATCACGAAATCAATAACCTTCCAGAAAGTACATCTCTTCAGAAATTTGTAAAACTGACAGTTGATTAGTTACACATGCTACAACCTTCTAATTGTTTTAGATCCTTGTTTCAGAGGGCACTAAGGGAAGGGAAGAAGTCAGTTAAAAAATAAGGGTAGGCAAATAAGGACCGCGAATGAGAGAAAAGGCGGCAGAAAATTTTAAAAGCAATGGTGATTACGGCAAAAGGAAAAATATTAAGAGGCAGGGATGGCGAACTAAAACGGAGACGTAGATAGAAAATCTAACAAGTGAAGCCACTAAGGGAATACCAGAAACAATCAAATACAAAGGGATACTGAAAAGTCGGCCAGAAAACCCTCTAACACTTAGTTTGAAGCTTTAGAAGGCGGGCATTCCTTATGGCAGCGCTGGGCAGCGCTCCACCACGAGTGCTCCGACGGGTTAGTAAAGCACATCAGTTCATATGCAGAAAAGTCATACGTGTCATCAGATCCCCCAAGAAGGGCAGTCTTATGGTGAGGAGTCCCCGGAATTCGTTGACATAGTCCAAGCATGCGCAGTAAAATTAGGGTTAGGGTCTTTTCACCCTCAGGTGGTCGTCCACAGTCTTCCTCACGCAGTCTGCCAGTTGAACCTGGGGCTTCCTTTGTCCATATCTCGTCATCGAATTAGCTCCTCGGTCTTTCGGCCTCAGGACGGCACAAGGAGGTCAATTTAACCTGGTAGCAGTGATTTCTACGGGAAGCCTAAGGAGTTTGCTTTGTGTTATCCGTGAGTTTACAGGGGAAGCCTAACAAGCTTGCTCACGGTCTGTTTGATCTTGTCGGGCAAGAAGTGACATGTTTAAGGTCTCAGCCAGTGATTTTACTTAAAAGAGTAAGTAAAGACGGAGAGGGGGAGACGGACAGGGAGACAGGGAGAAAGAGTAAAACAGCGATGGGCTTCAAGAGGGAGAGAGAGAAGAATTAAAAGATCCTGGCAGGGAGCCGGACAGGGCAAGACAGCAAAAGAAATGAAACTGCAGCGTGGCTCAGGGCTGACAAGGACAAAATTGCAAAACAGGGACAGGGAGCAGGATAGCGGGAGACAGAGGAAGAAAGAGACTTGTGCTGTGCTACAGGGCCGAGAAGGAAGACCTTGAACATCAGCAGATGTTCAGCCAGGCAGAGAGAGCCAGAGACTAGAGAACAGAGTGGAAGGAAGGCAAAAACGGTGGCTGGGAGCCGGACAGAGAGAGATTGTGAAAGAAAAGAGTAGCAACATGCTACATTGCAGAGGGAGGAATGGAAAAGCAGGGACAGGGAGCCAGACTGAGAGAGGCAGAGGAAGGAAAAATAGCCACAATCTTCAGAGCAGGGAGAGAGAGGACCTAAAAGATGAGGACGGGGAGCTGGTCAGAGTGAGATGGAGAAAGGAGGTATGGGCGGGGGGTGGAGGGGGGGAACCACATCAGCGTGGGAAAGAGGGGGGGGCCAGGGGAGAGGCAGTGAGGGCCCGGGATGCAGAATAGGGGCAACAGGGCCCCGAGGGCCTGGGACTCACTACAGCTTTCACTCCCTGCACTGCTGGGAGAGTTCGCCAGTTCAGACGCTTCTTCCTCCTCCTCCTCCTCCTCTCCTCCCTTTGCCTTCTGTAACTCCTGTCGCTTGGCTGTCCTCCACCTAAGAGAATACCGGGGTGTCTTACAGCTCGTACAAGACGGGGCTCCCTACACACGTAGCCTCGCTCGTGCGCTACGCGGCCGCCTTTGGTGACACGTACAGACCCTGCATGTCGATGGTGTGGCCTGCTGCGGACTACGAAGAGGGATCCTACCTCACCTGGAGGGGCTGGCTCGCTCTTCCCTGCAGCAGGAGGCAGCTGCCGGCCGGCCGGCCTTCGGTTTCTTCTTCCTCTTTACCGTTCTCTGGCCTCTCCAGCTCTGGCCGTGGCAGCTCCCGCCCAGGGCCAGCAAGCGCTCCGCCTGTCCCTTCCTGCAGCCGTGCCACAAGGAGAGCGAGGCTGGGCAGAGACAACCCACGCGAGCCCGAGGCGGGTGCGGTCAGCGGCATCCCCCCCCAGCGCGGCCCCTGGCAGAGGGAAAGAAGCAGCAGCGACCCTTATTACCGTAGTTCCCCCCTGGCCGAAGCCTCTCCTTCCGCGGGGGCCGCCGGAGACGCCGCTCTGCCCCTGCACCGCTGCCAACGGCCTCCGCTTTCACGGAGAACCCAGCGCACGCGAGGCCCGGCTTGCCGCCTCTGCGACAGGGCCCGGGGCCGGCCCGGGGCTACGGGACGGGCTTCAGGGGAGGGGCTGGAGCTGGGGGCAGCTGCGCGGGGCCAGGAGAAGCGAGCGGGGGGGCTCTGACGAGTTGGGAGGCGCCCGGCGTCCGCGCCTGGGGGGTGTCCGCCTCCCTCCCTCCTCCCAGAGCCCCGGTAACTCCCCGGGGCTGCCCCGACCCGACTCGCCTCCAGCGGGCCAGCAGCCGGTCGCAGCGGGCGGCTCGAAGTTCCTCGCCCCGCCACCCGCGGGCGGCCGGTGCGCAGGAGACGCCCCGCACCCGCCCCAGGGGCTCGCTCGCCTCACCGGTGGTCCCAGCCCTTCACGCCCCGCCGGGAACTGGACGCCGCTGCACCGCCATGCTGCTCCCGCGCGCCGCGCATGCGCCGGACGCCGGCGGCGCGCCGCAGGGGCGAGGGGCGGTGCGCGAACGCCGGGCTGCAGTAGCAGCGAGCACCCGGCGGCCGTGCCTCATTTTGCAGGGCGAGCACCCGCCCACGTTGCGCACATGGGGCGGCAACGGCGCGACCTTACCGGGAAGTAGCAAAGAGCGCGCAGGGACCGCAGAACGGCATCGCGGCTACCGGCGGCCGGCAGCGTGGGTCACTTAGGCGCCGCCGCGCATGCGCGGCTTCCGAGCTGCGGCGAGGTTCCCCATCGCGCATGCGCAGCTTCTGAGCGACGAGGTGCTGTACCGCGCATGCGCGGCTGCCGAGCTGCAGTACCTAATTTTGGTCACAGGGCGGCAGCACTGAGAGCGGCGAGGAGGCACGCCACCACGCATGCCCGGGAACCCGCGTCGCAAAAACTACATCTCCCGGCATGCACTAGCAAGCACAGCATGACCGCCCGGAAGACCACGCTTCCCGGCATGGCGGGGAACGAACATGGCCGAGAGCAAACCCCGTGCCTCAGGACTACGGCTCCCGCCATGCCGTGCGACGCAGCCTGTCCTGCTGGCTCACCCTGCGCGGACACCGTCTTCCACCCCCCCCATCCCCGCCGAGACGCGAGCGCTCACCCGCCCTCTGCAGCGTAGTTCCGGGTGGACCCCTCCGCCGGCTCGCACACCCCTCTGCTCCGTGCCTCCGACGCGGACCCCGCCGCCCTGCCTCAGGTCGATCGGGCGGCCCCGCTCACCTTCTTTCTCGCTGCAGCCGCAGCCCGGTCACGCCGGGCGACCGCTCCACCCTTGGCTCCCTCCGGCCCGTCCACGGCCACCGGGAGTAGGGCAGCAGCAGCCGAAAGGAGGAATGAAACAACGGGGAGCCAGGACAGTGAAACACAGAGGTAAGGGGCGGGGAACACCGCCAAAATAACCCCCATATCTGCACCGTACAGGGAGCTGGGGAAAAAAGAGAGCTGGAGAGCAACAAGAAGAGCAATGAGCATGGAAAGAAGGGGGTGCATGGGTGGTGGGAGTCCAAAATAGGGTCATCAGGGAGCCAGAGACGGTGAGATGGAGAACGGACAAAAGCGACAGGCGCTGCAGGGGGGAGAGGGAGGAATGAATGAGCAGGGACAGCCAGCCAGCCAGCGACGGAGAAAGGCAAGAGACCGCACGGGCGACAGCGCGGAGAGGGAGGAATTAAAAGCGAGGGACAGATTGCTGGGAAAGCAGAGGCAGAGAATGGAACAGAATCAGAGCGTGCTACAGGGCCAAGAAGGAAGAAACAGGGACAGGGAGCCAGGGAAAGAAAAAGTACTGAGGAGCTACAAGACAGACAGGGAGAGATGAAAAAACAGGGTTCCGGAGCCCGGCAGAGAGAGAGCTGGTGAAAGAAAACGATAGCAGTAGGCTACAGGGAGGAGAGGAAGGAATGAAAAGATAGGGACGGGAAGCCAGGCGCAGAGAGAACCATGCCTCTGTGCTCTGAATGAGGAAATAGGAAGTGCAGATACTAAATTTAATAAAGTAACAGCGAATACGATAGAGATGAGACTTGACCAAGTGTAGCACAAAATGTAAGATACACTACCCTGCTCCGTCAACGACTGTGGCCTAGCATCTAATGGCAGGCTTAGTTTCTGTTTCCCAAGGAGAGTAGCACAAAAACATAATTTTCCTATTATACAAATATTTTACCAGACTATGCAAAGAAAGTAACAACAATTGCCTTACAGATCTACGTGAATACATAACAGTAGCAGGAAATTGCTAGAGTACAAAACACTCAGCCTTCAAAGTCCACAGAAAGACATTAGGTCTTGTAAATCATCGGTTCTAAGGACCCTGCTGCTACCACATCACCGCAACATGTGACTCACAGCATATTTCTTTCTTTCTAGGTTTAAGGAATTCCTTCATTTTGGGGGTTTATTTGTTGGGGGGTTGTGAAGAAGGAAGCTCCTTAGCTGTGTTTTTCTTAAATCTGGCATATTAACTATTATGGCATGCTGTAATGATCACAGATTTGATATGTTTTCCTGGAAACAAAGTTGAATGCAGAAACAAACTCAAAGACCCAAGCACAGAAAGTGAGCTAGGATCCTGGCGTACAAGCTGGTGTAGACAAAAATCTTACAGAAGATTAACTGAAAAGTCCTCATTCTGCAAATGCTTATACACTTATCAATCCATTACTTGAGTCCACTAGCTTCGTATACAGTAAAGCCTGTGAGAGTAAACATTGTGGTCTGCTTGGTAGATTCATCTGTGACTCCACTCATTGCATACTTAATATTTTCCCCTTCTGTCAAAAGGAGTCGTTTTACCAAATGAAGTTAACGTTGTTCATGATCGCTTTTATGGGAAACTGGCAAAAAAAGAGTTTTCCGTGGGGTGAAAGAGCGAAAATGTTGTGTTGCCAAAAGAACAAATTCAGGATTCAAATGCAAGTCCGCTCTCCCTAAGAAGTTAACACTTCTTCTCCTGTAACAATTCCCCACACAGAGCTCTAGCGACTGAGGACCTTATTTTGCTAGTTCTTGGATTTTGCCCACAGTCTGGACCAAACAAAATCTCTCCTCAAGGTTAACTCACTGAGCGACGTCATTCCACAGCTGACAAGACACTAGGTGTTTGAGGAGATAGGAGGTGATTAGGAGTTTGGTTTTGGTTTGAAATTTTTTTACTCCCCAATTGCAGTTACAAATTCAGAAAAAAAAAAGAAATAGAGGAACACACTCACATAAAACTTTCCTCGCGTTTGGTTCCTTCCACGGTATTCATCATGCATTCAAAATCAAGGTGCATTGCTGTACAAAGCAATGTATCACTTCTCTACGTCATTCACAGGCAACACAGAAGTTAAAATTCAACGCAAGAGTTCTGCAAGGACACAAGAGGGAAAAAACACATGCAATCTAGTTTCCTGCCCACTGAGAAATTGGAAAGCAGCTTAAAAAAGGCAAGACGTACAAAAAAAGATCCCCGGCATTAAGGACTCTATTGTCTTGGTTAATATTGGTAACTATTGCTTGGATTTCTTTGTAAAAAGAAACACAAAGGAATTAGACTATAATCAATGAGAATTAAGCCAGCACAGCAAAAACCCAAACAAACCCAACACATAAACAACATTAACTCCTCAGAAATACCTTCCAAACATTTCTTTAGAATAAAAACAGGGAACATGCAGCTACTGGAGACTTCAATATTTATGTCTTTCTGTGACTCTCCACACCTACATTTGGGGAGAAGATTATAAAACAAGTTCACAGTGCATGAGGTCTTTTAAACTAAAAAAGGGATTAAACTTATGAGAAGTATTTTACTTCTAGAGCTTCACTTGTTCTCTTTGCATTATCATAGGACCCACAGAAGCAAGCCTAGAAAACTTGTGGAAAATTAGTTACATGAATTATGAAGAGGGCCAAGAATCTCTCAATTTTAAACCTACCTCGGGCAAACGATTCTGCCAGCAACTTTTCCAGACTCTGGGATTTTCCTGCTTTCCGTATTTCTGAAAAGACGGTGGGGGAAGCTACCATGCTTGTATAACCTTTGAAGCTGTTAGCATTTCTGCAAAACATGAAACGTTCTTACAGACTGAGCATGCAACAGGGAAAGTTTTACAGACATCCCTTTGTTCTACGCACAACGCCATACTTCTCTCAAAACTGGTAGCCAAGGAGGGAAGGTTTTGAACTCTTTTACGTTTACCTGAATTGTACTGCATAAATATGATGTCTTTTTTTAAGTGCTGCAAATTCCTCTTCATTTTCTGGGATTGCTTCATATGAATATAGACCATGTTTTAATCAGGCATTGCTACCTAACAATTCCAGACACTTGCTAGCTCATTGCTTGACAAATGCACATACTCTGAATACTGCAGATGTCAAGTTTGGCGTGAAGTTTGGTGTCCATCATGACAGGCCACAATTTAAGCATAATAGAAGGCGACCAAATCTGTTCAGAACGTACTACAGGTTTTCACTTTGCAAATCATAATAGTTTTGGTATTTCCTTGAATGCTCAGCTCTTTATGACAAATGACTATGGATGGACAAAAAAAAACAAACCAAAAAACCCAATCACAAAAATTTTCTCCAAAGCTTCTTGATTCTAAAACAAATCTAAAAATTACAATGTGCCCTAAACCAAACCCTGAACTCACAAAGAAAGCAAAGAACAAATATGAGCTGCATTATAAAAATCTCAGTTTTTATGCCAGTCTCATGATTACAGTAGGCACTGTATGGACGGTCCCATATCTTCCCGCACAAGGAAGAAAACTGCCTCTAGGACTGTCCCTACAGCTTTACAAGCCCCACTCCAAGATGCAGTGGGACCTGATGGAGGAACAATGATGATTAAGGTGCCCTTTTCCACCACTGATCTAGGAGAATGGAGAAAAGTTGCAAGAGACTAGAGAAGCGACCCGGTGAGTGTTACTAAGCATTTTCAGTTCATCGTAAAACAACATAATCCGGACTGGAAAGGTATACAGTTGCTCTTAGAGTATATGACAGAAACAGAAAAGCAATTAATTTTGAAAACAGCAGAGAATTTAGCTGAAGACCATTACAAGATCACGGGGGGGGATGTCAAAGAATATTTCCCCTCCGAGACCCAAAATGGGACGCTAATAAATCTGCCCATATGGAGAGGCTACAGGAATATCAAGAATGGATTTTGAAGGGAATGGAAAGGGCTATTCCCAAAACCATAAACTGGTCAGCTCTATATGCAGTTAAACAAGGTCCTTCTGAGTCCCCATCCGAGTTCCTGGATCGATTGAGGGATGTAATACGCCGTAGCACACCGCTGGATCCTGGGTCAAAGGTAGGAATACAACAAATAGTCTCCCTGTTCTTGGGTCAGTCTACGGGGGACATTAGGCACAAACTCCAGAAGCTGCGCCCTACAGAAGGTAGAAATCTGGAAGTGTTGCTGGGTGAAGCGTGGAGAGTATTTAGTAATAGAGAGGAAGAATATAGACAGGGGCAAAGAGGAAGGATAGCAGTTGTCAGGGAAGAGGAGGAAGGGAGGCCTAGACGAGAACCATCTTGATTAGGTAAGGATCAATGTGCGTTGTGTAAGAAATTTGGTCATTGGAAAGGAGGGTGTCCAAGAAACAAGGCAAAGAGGCGAAGCCACCAGACAGGAAGAATAGTAGCCCATGTGAAAAAGGATTGACAGGGACCTGGGGAATCTACCCTAGCAGATCCACTGGTTATAATGAGGCTGGGGAAGGAAGAACAAGAAGTAGAATTTTTGGTTGACACAGGGGCAACATACTCGGTTTTAAATCAAGCCTTGATGCCCCTGGGAAACGACTATATCATGGTAAAAGGAGCGACTGGCCAAAGTGAAAAGGCATATTTTTGTAAACCTTTGAAGTATAAATTGGGAAAACAATGGGGTATCCACAAATTCCTACATAGGCCCAACTCCCCAAAGCCACTTTTGGGAAGAGATTTGTTAGAACAATTGGGTGCAAAAATTACATTTGAAAAAGGAGAAATTACTCTGGAAGTAAAAGATCAGCAATATATCCAGATACTGAGTCTATTCTTAACCAGTCTGCCCGCAGAAGGGAAGGTAAGGAAGGAATTCGGCCAGTGATTGGAAGATTTTTATAAATAGGATTACTGAAAAACTGTGAGTCTGATTTCAACACCCCTGTATTACCTGTTCGTAAACCTGACGGGTTGCATAGTGTGGTCCAGGATCTACGGGCCGTAAATAAAATAACTGAGGACCTTTACCCCGTAGTAGCAAATCCATATACCCTGTTGACCGTATTAACACCTGAACTAACTTGGTTTACTGTTTTAGATCTGAAGGATGCCTTCTTTTGCCTCCCTCCCCATGAAGCCAGCCAAAAATTATTTGCATTTGAATGGGAAAACCCCAAAAATGGTCGCAAGACTCAGCTCACTTGGACGGTGTTGCCACAAGGATTTACGAACAGTCTACCATCTTTGGCAATGAGCTCGCAAAAGACTTGGAATCTTGGGAAATACCGTCTGGAGAAAGGAAACTGTTACGATACGATTGTATGATCTGGACGGGCAAAGAGAGCACACGAGCCTTTGAGCTACTAAAGAAAGCTTTGGTGTCGGCTCCGGCCTTAGAGCTCCCCGATGTGAGTAAACCGTTTTTTTCTCTTTTCCCACGAGAAACAGGGAATTGCTCTGGGAATATTAGCACAAGATCTGGGCCCCTATCGACGAGCAGTTACCTACTTTTCCAAACAGTTAGACGCAACTGCGAAGGGTTGGCCTGGATGCTTGAGAGCAATTACAGCTGTAATATTGAATGTACAGGAAGCCCGAAAATTTACTCTGGGCCAGAAGATGACTGTTTTAGTGTCTCACACAGTGCCCGCAGTGCTGGACGCAAAGGGTGGGCACTGGCTTTCTCCACAAAGATCCCTGAGATATCAGGCTATACTGATAGAACAGGATGATGTGGAGGTCGTAGTTACTAACATTGTCAACCCAGCTTCTTTTCTTAGTGGAAACACGGGAGAACCAGCGCATCATGACTGTTTGGAGACTATTGAAACAACGTACGCAAACCGACCAGATCTAAAAGACAACCCTATGGAAAGCGGAGAAAACTGGTTCACAGGTGGAAGCAGCTATGTCCTGAGTGGTAAAAGACACGTGGGATATGCCATTACCACTAGTCAAGAAATAATAGACCTTTGCCCATAAATACCTCTGCACAGAGCGCAGAAATAATTGCTCTGACCCGAGCCTTGGAAGTGGCTCAAGGCAAAGTTGTGAATATTTATACAGACTCGAGATATGCCTTCGGAGTTGTGCACGCGCATGGAACAATCTAGGAGGAAAGAGGGTTACTGAGCTCTCAAGGGAAAACTATTAAGCATGCAAAAGAGATTTTGAGACTGTTGAAAGCAGTCCAACTTGCTGAGAAGGTGGCGATTATGCATATTAAGGCTCACCGGAAAGTGAGCTCGGAATTGGAGAGAGGAAATGAGCTGGTGGACAGAGAGGCAAAACAGGTAGCTAAAACAGAGATAAAAACAGAAGGAGCTTTAGTCCCTGACGGCGAATCTCCCTAGAAGGTAAGCCAAAATATACCGAGGAAGATCAAAACCTTATCACAGATCTGGAAGGGTCATATAACAAAGAAGGGTGGGCTTATACCCCACAAGGAAAAGTGGTTATTCCCTCCTGCCTAATATGGCATTTGGTAAGGGAAGAACTTAGGAAAAGGCATTGGGAGATGGAGACTCTGTAAACACTTAATTAGAGAAAGTATGGCCAGAAATTTGTATACTATGGTGAGGCAGGTAACTCAACAACGTGATTTTTCCCTCCAAACTAATCCCAAGAATACCGCCAAGCCAGAAATGGGCCAGATTGGGAGAGACAATGGGCCTGGGCAACACTGACAGATTGATTTTATAGAACTTCCAAGAAAAGGGGGGTATCGATATTTATTGGTATTAACTGATACCTTTTCAGGTTAGCCAGAGGCATTCCCAACCAGAACAGCTAAAGCTCGGGAGACAGCTAAAGCATTGGTACAAGAGATAATACCACGTTTTGGAGTTCCAGCAACTATATCCTCTGACAGAGGACCACATTTTGCCTCTGTTGATCCAGCATTTCAGTTACTTAATTATACTGGCCTCCCGGTTCCGCTAGGGACAGGGTGGTACTGGTTGTGTGGTACAGCAGCTCGGAAAACTTTACCTCTGGGGTGGTGGGGAGCATGTACTTTGGACACCCTGGTTCCCAACATCACTATTATTGATAAAACAACACAGAATCCCGTGAGAAGAAAATGGAGGGCCACTTTAATCAGAAACTGAAGGATGAGTAAGCCCTTAATAGAAAAGCCGACAAGCTCTCATAGCTTTGTGCGGTGGCTAATCCCATTTCTGGGGGTTAGCGAGTTAGAAAAAGCTATAATAAACATCTCGGCTGTAATAGAGATAATCGAGAATAAAACTATAGACTCCTGCCATCAGGAAACTCCAAGAAGAAACTACTAGTTTATCGAAAATAGTATCACAAAATCGTATGGCTCTAGATTTAATATTAGCCTCACAGGGAGGGGTGTGCACAGTAATCAATGTCAGCTGTTGCATGTATGTAGACCAAAGTGGGTGAATATCTGCTGACTTACGGGAGATCAGAGAACAAGCAAAAATCCTACGTGAAGTAACTCCAGATGACACCTTTTGGGGGTTTTCTGAGCTGTGGGAAAGGTTAACCTCTTGGTTACCAAACCTATCATGGTTAAAACGATTATTTGTTACTTGAATAATTATTGTGGTTCTATCCGCTTTGTGTTATAGTTCGATGTGCCCTGTGGTGTTTCCGGAACACAGGGGACTCCTACAGCGGATGGAAGAGGAACCAGTTACGCCGCAGGCTTGAGCCTAACAAGTATTTTGAAAAGATGCTGGATAAGGGAACACTGTATTAGAAACAGGCATAGTAAAAGAATTTACTGACTTCTTAGAAAAGAGGGGACTGAGAGAAGGGGTAAGGGAATCTTAGCAGTTTATTAGTAGATAAGGTTTGAAATCTTGTTAGCTATTGCGTAAAGTAACTAATGCAGGAGCTCTGTAGTTCCTTACAAAGGCAGTTCCTGGTCAACTAACAGGAGCAAGAAGATTTGTGGCTCCTCACAAGGACAGTCCCTGATAAGAATTAGGAACTTGCCTCAAGAAACTAGCTAAAACTGACCCTGCGGTTTGAGTACGAACCAAGGAACAACCGAGTCTGCGCAGGGACAAAAGGTTACCAGCGGTGACGAAGAGGAACCACCAACCTTCATCCCCACGACCCCTGACGACCACCACTAGGAGACAATGCACAAGCGCAGATGGGAGGCGTTCATGGAAATAGCGTCTTGGAACTCATTTCAATACGAAGCGGGGACAGATCATGCATATGTACAGGCATATTGCGAAACTTTATGTAGATGTAACACTTTGCTGTATATATTCGAAGTAAGTGCCGCGTTGGGGTGCGCACGGTTTTTGGTGGGACTACCCCCCATGCTGCCCAGTGCTGAATAAACATACCTACTTCACAATCTTACAGATTGTGGCGTCTGTTTTCCGCACGTCACAACAGTTACCAGTACCTTAAAAAGTTGGCTCGGTCACCCTTGTTCCCACTGGTTCTCGCAAGGCTCGTCTCCACTTAAAAGTCACAGCGTCCTTCTTTTTTATTGCGCATGCTCAGTGAGGAAGGGGCTTTTGTGAGTAGGGGGCTTTCCTGCCCAGGGGCAGGTTCAAATTGATGTTGATTAGGTGTTAACAGGGATAGTTCACTCACGGTTCAGTTTTTATACAATTCTTTACCGCTGAGTTTCTAACTGGTTACAGTAGTTTACAAGTAATCATCCGTGACAGTCTACAAAAACATTCTCAAGGTTCTCAATGCTACGTGACTGGAGTTCATTTGACACTTAACTGCAGTTGGAAGACAACAATTCCCCGCTTTGGGACTTATTTAATTTTATTTAAAATAGTTACTTCAGTATAATTTATTATTATATTATTTATCATCCTTTATTCTCCACCCTGGAGAAGAAAGGATACCCCTGCACTATATGGAGTGACATATGGAGAACTTGAAGGTACAATGGAACCGATAAGCTGCATATTCACTACCCTGAGCCAGCGGTCTGTCATGTTTTTGACAAGATGCTGTACTTGGAGTGAACTTTGCTTATTATAATATCATTATAATACTAAAACGCACACCCCTTTCAAAGCTGCCCACCTCCCAAGGTGCGACCACCCCTCAATGAGCTTGCGCACTGAATTTTTCCTAGTCTGTACCTTTAAACGCGAAGCGAGAGAATTCTGCACCAATCCTGATAAAGGTATGTATGACTAGAGTCACTCAAGCTCCACCTGCAAAGTAAAACACTATAAAATAGTTTGAAAAGAGCTGAATGTCAGGCAAGACGCCATCATTCCTGACTTCTAGGATCTGCCGATGGTCTGACCCTCTCTTCCCCCCCATCGGGACGCCTTTGGGTAAGATTCGAACACTTGGTCAGAGCAAGTACCTCCCTGGGAAACTTAGAAATCCCTATAGAGTCACTGTACATCTTTTAACGCGTTTGTAGCCAAGCGGTGTTACTCATACTTTTGGCATTTGCATGTGCTTTGTAGGCAGTGAATTTATCGCTGGCAATCCAAAGAACTAGTGTGTCGCTTTAATAAACTGCACTACTCATTAATCTACCCATGATAGTTCTCATTGAACGTGACCAAACCCTCTAAGTGCGGCCGTGGTAGTTCATGGAACGCGACTAGACCGAGGAGGTGTATCACGTTATTTGTGCATCCGTAATTGTGGTAGTTCAGTGTACTGAACGCGACCGGACTTATAATGACAACTTGGGCTACTTTAGCCTTTAACACAACAGATGGCTTTTAGGAAAGACGAGAATAAATTAAAAATAAGATTGTGGAAAAAACAGACACAAAAAAATGTAAAAAGCAATGGGGTACATGACACGGGAAAGAGTTAATAGACATGGATAGGGAGCTTGACAAAAGCAGACATGGGAACTTGAAGCAGCGACGGGGTACAGGACAGACAGCAGAGAATTACAAAATGCAGGCAGCGAACCGTAGAAAAGTAGCCATTGAAACACAATTTAAAGTGGCTGGAGTATAATATAGACAAGGGGAAAAAAAAGGCGGACGGGAAGCTAAATAAATAGACACATAGAAAGTTATGAATGTGACTGGATATGGGACAGAGGAGGAGGAATTAAAAAACGGGCAAGGAATCGGGTAGAGGGACGGAAGGACGTTTTAAGAAGCGGCAGGCTACGAGAAACGCAGGAAAGGATTAAAAAATAGGAACAGGAATGAGGATAGAAGGAAATACTGAAACAAAATTTAAAAAGTGACAGGGTATACGGAAAAAAAGGAGGAGTTAAAAGTACGGGAAAGGGAAGCTGGATAAAGGGAATCGTTGAAGGAGAAATTAGGTAGCGGTGGGGTGCAAGAAATACAGGGAAAATTTAAAAAAAAAAAGGAGAAAGGGAGCCGGGTAGAGGGAGATGTGGAAGGACTTTTAAAAAGCAACTGAGTATGAGAAACATGGACAGGAATTAAAATGCAGGGACGGGGAGACGGACAGAGGACAAGGCAGAAAGAAAAACTAAGTGGCGGTCAGGTACAAGAAACACGGGAATATTAAAAAAACAGGGAGACAGCTAGAAGGAACCGCAATGAGAAAATGTTAAAACTTAACAGGGTACAAGAACCACAGGAAGTAATGAAAAAATAGGGACGGGGAGATGGATAGAAGGAAACATAGGAAGAAAATTTTTTAAATGATGGGGTGCAGGACAGAGGGAGGAAATAAAACACAGAGACAGGGTGCCGGAGGGAGGGAACTGTAGCGTGAGAAATTCAAATGCAGCAGGGTACAAGAAACACAGGAAAGCGTTAAAAAACAGGGAGAGGGAGCTGCAGAGAGGGAAAAGTGGAAAAAAATTAATAGGTGAAATGGTACAGGGCAGAGTCGGCAGATGAGCAGTAAGTTTCGTGGAGCTGACGCATAAGGGATTCTAAAGCAATTCCAAGGGCTAATCCCAGGAAACCCAGAATTACAGTTCTTATTTTCATATTTCACTTTCAAAATATGTAGAACTTTGACAGAGATGACATCGTGTTTTCCTTAAACCAGCTGATTGCAAACTGCTGCACTGGGCGAGAACACCATAAACAGTTTAAGACGAACGGCCACGCTCCTAAGTAAAACAATAAACCCAGCGCACGGGATCCGCGCAGCCTCTGCTTTGGCCTTCGCCTCTCGCCATCCGCCGCCAAAGCTGCTGCCGCATCCTGCGCGCCACGCGTAGCAGGTTTCCAGCCACGGCCTGAAAGGCGGTGAGGGTAAAATACGAGAAAATGTGCCATTACGCTCTGCAGTTACGGTTAATTCAGTTCCTGTTTCACAGTCCGGTTACGGAACGCGGGGTCGCTCGCAGGAAGCGTCGTGGCGGAAATCAGAGGGGTGCCGAGGCGGCCGGAGAGACGGCAGAAGGCTGGAGGGCACAGAGGTACTCGGGAGGGGATCTGAACGGAGCACAGGCGGCGTCGGGGAGACGCTGGCCGACGGGAGGCGAGCAAGATGGAGGAGAGGACAGAAAGACCGCTCTGAGGAAGAGGGATGGCCCGAGGAGATGTTCTGACAAACCGAGAGGGGTACAAATCACACTCCAGAGATAACGGCGCGCCAAGGAGACCCCGTAAAACCCCGGGATGGGGGGGGTAGCGGGGGGAAGAGAGACGCGCCAGGGAAATCTAAAAAGCGACGGGGTGTGTGACAAACAAGAAAGAATCAGAAAAAATAGGCATCTTGATAAAAGCAGACATAGAAAATTTAAAAAGCAAAAAAAGGTATGAGAGGAGGAAAAAATTAAAAAATAGAGAAGACTAGATAAAAGTAGACAAAAAAGTTTTCAAAAGCTAAGGCATTAAAGAAGGAGAAATTTAACGATGAGGCAAGAAAATAAATCAACAAAGACATAGAAAATGTAAATAGTGACAAGGTATACCACAGACTAGAATGAAATAAAAAATAAGGACAGTGAACTGCATGAAAATGGATATGAAAAAAAAATTTAGAAGTGATTTCACATGGGATAGCCAGGAAATAATAAAAACATAGGGTTAGCAGTCTCGATAAAAGTAGACACAGAAATGTAAAAAGTTATGAGGTAGAGGACAGAGAGGAAAAGAGTAAATAATAGGGACAGAAAACCAGGTTAAAGTAAGCATAAAAACATAAATTCCTCGCCGTTCCTGGAGGTATTTAAAAGGCGTGTGGATGTGGCACTTAAGGCCACGGTTTAGTGGTGGACTTTGCCATGTTACGTTTACAGTTGGACTCGATGATCTTAAGTGTCTTTTCCATCCTAAATGATTCTGTTATTCAAAAGTGAAGACGTTGAGACAGGAAAAAATTTTAAAATAGGGAAAAAACCTGAATAGGCAAAGACATAGCAAGAAAATTTCACAAGCGACAGGGTATGGGACACACTAGAATGAATTAAAAAATGAAGCCGGTGAAATAGATAAAAAAAGACAAGGAAAGAAAATCTAAACGTGAGGGGGTACAGGAGAGACAGGAAACAATTAAAAAAAAGAGAGCTACATCCTAATAAAAGTAGACGTAGAACAAACATTTTAGAAGCGGCAAGTTATAGGAAACAGGAAAAAAACATCGGGACAGAAAATGAGATAAAAGTACACCGAGAAACAAAATTTCAAAACAAAAAGAATTATGACTAAAAAATTGAAAAACGGGGACAGTGAACTACATAAAAGTAGACACAGAAAGGAAATATAAAAACCGATGCTCTTAGGAAACAATAGGAGAAAATAATTAACAAATAACGACATCAAATGAGATAAAGGTAGAGAATTTTAAAAGCAATGGGGATTAAGGACTTTAATATTAGACGGTGATGGTGAACTAAAATGGCGATGTAGAAAGGAAATTGAAAATGAGGTGGCATGAAGGAAAGACAAGAAAAATTGAAAATACAGACACTGAAGGGCATAGAAAGCACATGTTAAAAGCGATAGACATTAGGGAAACAAAGGAAAAAATAGAAATAGGGACAGTGAAGTAAAACAGCTGTAGAAAGAAAATTTTAAATGCGATGACGATAAAGAAAAAACAGAAAAAAAAGACATAAGATGGGATAAAAGTAGAGAATTTTAAAAGCAACAGAGATTAAAGAAATAAGGAAAAAATCGTGAAATAGGGACAGTAAAAAAACAGAGATGTAGAAAGGAAATTTTAATTGTGAGGGCACTAAGGAAAGACAAGAACTAATTAAAAATACAGACAAAGGGAACAAAAGTAAGCCTGGCAAGAACATTTAAAAAGCGATAGCTGTTAGGGAAAGAAGGGAGTAAAACACAAAAGAAACAGCAAACTTTTAAAAGAGTTGGAGAAAGAAAAATTAAAAAGTGAGGTGATGCAAAGAAGTTAAAGAAATTTAAACTCAATAACATCAAAGTGTCATTCAGCAGACATCTTTATTGCCACGCTGGATGCCTGGGGGATATCATCTCCTCCTAACATGCGTGCGCTGAAACAGCTCATCCTTTATGTGCCTGACATGAATATTTGCACATTTTCTGAGAAATCACCGTCTCCTTGCTTATCTACTACATTTACATAATGCTGGTGTTGCAAAACTACACTACATGTGTGCGGGGGTCTCGGGTGGTCGTCGGTGGTCGTTGGGGGAGTTAGTCCCCTACTTCTTTTTCCCTTTTATAGTCACAGTGTCACCGAAATCGGGAATAAACCTCGTAACACCAATGTAGTGTTAAAAGGCAGGCATTCTTTATTCACGGCGCCGGGAACACGAGGGATAGCTCCTCCTAAATTGTGTTCATCAATCAGTTCAAAAATCAAACATTTATAGGCAAGATTAATACATATTCATAAAGTGTCCATGCAATGATTGGTTAAGTATTCCTCACCTACCATGTAAATGACCACGCATGCTCACTATAATTTCTTGGGATTTTACTTCCTTAATCTTTTGAGTCAGAGGGTTTCTTGAGTGGGTGGTCTCTGAGTCAGTGGTTGCGACCTCCCCCTGCCGGAATTCCCTTTCCTTCAAAGTTCACTTAAGCTTGGCAACACTCAATAGATCTTCACGGGCTGTCGGTCCATCATGCAATCATTCACCCCACAGTCCTTTGTTGTAAGACAGGACTATAGAATGAATAATGACCCACCCACTGGACCATAGAACTGACCAAGGTGTTCCTTCTTTCTGACTACTTGTTATTAGAACAAAACATAATACCATGATCACAATGTTACACTTAACTCCTTGATAATTAAATCAAGATGGGAAGGGTTAGGTGGGTTCTCGAGCAGCATTGCTGGTGCATAATGTTCTTTAGTTACAACTTTCTACAAATTCACAAACCTGTTTTCTAACCCTATTTTATTTTAATTCCCTACCACCTTGGTTACACTACCAGCTGGTTTCCAAGGCTGGGCCTGGCAGAGGAGGGAGGAGAGTTGCGGTCGGCCCTTTTTCGCTCATCAGGCTGGAGGATGACACCCTTAGCTGAACCAAGGCAGCAGACGCGGCAAGAGGGTTGATACTGGCACAACTTTGTCTAAGCTCAAGATCGGCAAGCAAGACTAAAGCAAGCCCTGGCTCCGGTGACTTGGCTTCCCAGCCCACCATGGGATGGAAGGGGACGCTCTTGCTGAGGATCTCCCATGGACAGATGTTGCCACCACCGGCATGTACAGCTCCTCCAAGGGTCACTCCGGGTGCCTCAGTGGAAGGCGGAGGCGGCCCCAGGCCTGAAAGACCAGCTGTAGTGAGCTCTGGTGCCCTTGAGCGCTGCTGCCCATGGGATTCCCCCCAAATGCCCCCTGAAGAGGCAAAAATGGTCGCTACAGCCAAGGCTGACAGGGGGTTCTACAGCCCTGATCAGCACTCCCTCTTTTGCAAGGACCAGAGTCAGGTGAGCATCACCGTTCTTGGCCTAGCCGATTATGATCCCTCCTGAGGTGGTGTCCTGGCCTCTCTCCTGCCGCGTGTGGTGCTTTAGGCTGTAAAGAGAATCAAAACAATGCCGCTCCCTGGGGTCATTTCGCCTTCGATGCCAAAATGCAGAGTGGAAGGAGGGATCGCGGAGCTCCCAGGCTCTCTGCTGCAGGGGTAGGACTTGAGAAACGTTGCCAAAACGGGTTCGCTTGCATTTGTTCCTTCTCTTCAGTTTGTGTGCGGGGGCGGGACATCCCATAGAAGGGCGTACTGCCCCGCCCCTCCTGGGGGCGGGACATCCCATAGAAGGGTGTACTGCCCCGCCCCTCCTGGGGGTGGGACATCCCATAGAATGGTGTACTGCCCCACCCCTCCTGGGGGCGGGACATCCCATAGAAGGGTGTACTGCCCCACCCCTCCTGGGGCGGGACATCCCATAGAAGGGTGTACTGCCCCGCCCCTCCACTGTGAGCTCGGGGCTGGCACGTGCAATTAAGTCTATGCCCACCCATCCCGGCCCTGGCAGATGCTCTCTGCTTCTGCACGGTGAGGGGAGGCAGCGGCTGCAACGGAGTCAGGGGGCTGCCGCCCCTCGCAGACGCAGGGAACGCAACCGTCGGTGACCTTTGGCAGCAGCGTTTGCTGGCCGACGCCATGAGGCGGGGTGTTGCTGGCCGGGGACCCACGGCGCGCAGCCGCCCCTCGCCCCGCCAGGGCCCAGCGCAAGCCCCCGGCAGCCTTGCGCACAAGGAGGAGCAGAGGCGGGAGCTGGAAGCGCTGCGGGCTGAGCTGCAGCAAGAGCGGCTCCGCACCCAAGAGCTGCGCCGCTGCTTCGCTGCCGAAACCTGGGAGCTGAAGGCGGCTTTGGACAGGGAGCAGCAGCTCCTGGCAGAGCGGCTCCAATCCGAGTGGGAGCAGCGACGGGCTCTGGAGGTGCGGCGGCTGCAGGAGCTGAAGCAGCGGCAGCGGGTGGCAGAGACGCGCCAGCTGCTGCGCTGGAAGGAGGCTGAGCTCCACGAGGGACGGGAGCTGCTGCAGCGCGAGTGCACCGCCGCCGTTCGCCTGGCGCGGGACCTGCAGCGGCAGCTGGCCGAGGAGATGGTGAGGCCCAGCAGGGGCGGCAGGGAGGCCCGAAGCAAGCTCCAGGACCTCCTTGGCAAGCTACGCTGGGAGATGGATGGCTTCCAGCCCGCCCGCATCCGCCACCTCCAGAACCAGCTGCAGCTGGAGAGGAGACTCTTCATCAAATACATCCTGCAGCGGGTCGAGGGCGAGCTGCCCGCCTCCCCCAGCACGGCGCAGCCCGAAGGCCCTCTTGGGCACCAGGGCCATCAGGAGACGCAGAGCTCCTGCTTCTCTGGCAGAAACGGGCCCCAAGCCCTGGCAGCGCTACGGGAAAGACTGCCGGAAAGCCACCGCGCTGGGCAGCAAACAGCATGCAAGGCTGTGGCAGATGCTAAGCTCCGGGTGCCAGAGGGGGAAGGCTTGGTGCTGCTTGGAAGCACATGCAGCCGACTCCTGGAGCCAAACACCCGCCTGCAGCATCTTCTAGAAGACCTGGAGAGGCAACAGAGTGCCCTTGAGACGGAGAGCTGCCTCCTGAGAAAGGAAGGCTCTCCAGAAGCGTGCAAGGAGGCAGAGAGGCTGCAGCAGAAAAAAGCTCAGCTAGCTGCCCTCGCCTCCCGGCTGGAAGAAAGATCCAGGCAACTGCAGGCGACTGTCCATCGCCTGGTCAATGCTGGAGTGCCACTGCCCATCCAAAGCTCCACTGAGGATCTGTGCATGGCACCGTTGCCTCAGCAGAGAGATGGAGAAACGGGAGAGCCTGCCAGAGCTTTGCTGGCACAGGACAAGCAGGATGACTTCTCACAGAAGGGGGCTGAGGAGCTTCAGGCCCAAGGGGCTGCAGGTGATGAGGGCTCCTGTTACGTGAGCACCCACAGCCCAACTTGTGAGGAGTTGCAGGCGCAGCTCACAGAGATGACAAAGGAAAACGCTCGCCTGGCGGAAGAAAATGCTCGCCTCTGTGGGCAGATGGGTTTGACAGCACGGGTTCAAGCTGAAAATGCTGACCTGAAAGGGCAACTAGCACGAGTGGCAGAGGAGCGAGATTCTGCCATCCAAAGGAACATCTGTCTTCAAACCCAGCTGGCAGAGGCCGAGCATGAACTGAAAGCCATGAGAGAAATGGCAGAAAGGAGCCAACAGCTGGAGAAGGAACATGAGGAGGCACAGTTAGCGCTCCAGAGGAAAGAAGGGGACGGCAGGTGTTGGCAGAGGCCTCAGGCAGACGTACGCAGGGAACGCAAAGAAACCCTGCAGCTGTTTCGAGCGCAGCCGACGGAACTGAGTGATCAGAATCCAAAGCTAAACGAACAACGCCAGCAGCCACTGAAGGACCTTGAATGGCTGGAGAGAGAAAGATGCAACCGCATCGGTTGCAGGCCGTGCCAGGCTAACCTGGGAGCAAGCAAGGAGTCCATCCTCCTGGAGGCTATGAGAAAACAACCGGCAGAGCTTCGAGCATTCATAGCTCGATACAGCTACGATCCTTTCGGTGGTCCCAATGAGCGGCCTGAACTAGAGCTTCCTCTAGTTGCTGGACAATATGTTTACGTCTTTGGAGATGTGGATGAAGACGGTTGGTATGTGGGAGAGCTGACCGACGGCACAAGAGGATTTGTCCCCTCTAATCTTGTTGAAGAAGTTTCAGATGACGGGCAACCTGATGACACCGGAGTCTCTCCAGAGACAAGTGATTGGTAGCAGGACGCAGATGATGTCCATCCTGTGTTCTTAGATCTTCTTCTTAAATCTTTTCTTAACGATCTCTCTGCGCAATCTCACTCTCTGTCCTGTGTGTATGTGAATTGAAAGGACTCTGTGGCAGCTACTGGGGGGCTGGCGTGGCTGGACTGGGTGCCAGCTGCTGGAGTCAACCAGGGGCTGTGGGCACCCCTGGCTCGTGGTGCCAGCCACCGGCGTGGGCCCCAGTGCAGCTAGTGGAGTGAGTGGGGGGTCTGAGTGCAGCTGCTGGGGCGAGTGGGTGTCCCGGCCACCAGGCACTGGGGCGGGAACAGTCCTGAAAAGCACCTACTGGGGGAACCAGCATGAGTGAGGCGAGTGAGAGGCTCTGTGGGTGCCTGTGTCCTCCCCAAACGTGGTGTGCACGGGTGTGCGTGTGCCTTCACCAGCAAATGTCAAACTGGACCAGTGGCTGACTAGGGGGGCCCGGGCTGTGGTGTCAGGCGGGCAGAGGGTGCGCGCTGCACCCAGGGAGATGGGCGAGTGTGGGGTGCCTGCGGGACAGGCAAAACGTGTGAGTGCTGCATGTTTGCAGGGAGCACCAAGATGGACCAGTCAGTGAGTAGGGGACCCGTGGGGTGGGTCACGGGGCTGGGATCTGGGCAGGGCTACCAAATCCATGAACGGGCGTGTGCTTGTGGACATAGAGAGTGTCATGTGTGCGCCTGCGCTACTGACCTCGTGTCTCTGCCAGCCCAAGAGGAGGAGGGGATGCGGCTGTCCCGGTTTGTGTTTTATGTGAGTCCTGACTGTGGGTGCTCTTGACGGCAGCGCCTCATCTCTGTCAGTCTGTGTGACTGGCTGTGTCAGTGTCCGCTGCGAGTCCGTGTGTCTGTGTGTGTGCATCTCGGGGGTGGATGCTCAGCTTTGCCGCAAGTTACACCTGCAAGCGGAAAAGTGGCAGCTGCGTCCCTCAGCCTGGGCAAAGACTCCAGATCCCCAGGCAACGGGCTGGGCTCCAGCAGCCAGGCAGGACTGTACTGGGTGGCACTGGCCAGTACTGGGCTCCGGCTGCATGGCAGGAGGGGTCCTGGGCCGGAGTGGCTGGAAGTGGTGACCAGTCTTGACATGCCTTAACACTGTGTCTCTGTGGGGTGCGTGGGGAGAGTGAATCCCGCTTCATCCCGAGGGCTTCCAGCTGGGGATGAGATGTCCGCATTGCTTCAGCTGAATGCCTGCCTGGCACAGGGTCCAAGCAAGAGCTCCCTGTCACCGCCTGTGTGTCCTTCTTGTTATGGGTCAGGAATACCAGTGTCCAGAGGGCAACATTTGTACCTCTCACGGGACATCCATGCTCTGGCAGCACAAACCATGCTTTTGGCATCGGCCTCTTTTGGGAGGGGCAACTGGTGATTACTGCAGGCAGCTAAAAAGCCCGTTCCCCAAGGGTGACTCTGCTGCCTTTCAGGAGCTGTCAGCCCTGGAGCCCTTGGGACGTGTCCAGGGAGCCCAGAAGGGGCAGAGAAAGTGGTGCCTTGGGCTGGACCTCTGCTGCTGGGCTGGGCCGGGCTCCTGGGACGGACGGAGCTCATAGCAAGCGGGCAGCGCTTGTGAGAGACAGCTCTGCCCAGGAGCAGCTCCCCTGCCAAGTGCAGCAGGGCTGAGGGCACTGCCTGCAGGCAGCGAGGGGAGAGAGGAGTGAGGCAGGGAGAGCTTAGTGGGAGGACAGCTGAGCTTGTCACCGAAATTGGGAATAAACCTCGTAACACCAATGTAGTGTTAAATTTTCAGCGCTGGGAACACGGGGGATAGTTCCTCCTAAATCGTGTTCGCTCGATCAGTTCAAAAGTCAAACATTTATAGGTCTATGATTACAAGATTAATACATATTCATCAAGTGTCTGGCAGCTAGAGAATCCTCTCCAGTCACAGAAGTCATCAGGGATCATAGACACAAGCCGCCAGGACAGCTGAAGTGGCAATGCGGTCAGAGAGACTGTTTCCCCTTGGCTAGAGAGTCCCCTCTGATGCCAGAGCTCCTCCCGGATCTTTGAGACATACTTCTGGGACAGCTAGAGTGGTGTCCCGGTCCTAGACATGGTACTCCCGCAGTTAGAGAGTCACCTCCAATCGCAACGTTCTCCCGGACCATGGAGACATACCTGGGGAATGGCTAGAGTGGCATCCCAACCACAGAAACGTTGTTCCAGCAGTTAGAGAGTCCCGTCCTATCCCAGATGTCCTCCTTGATCATGGAGACATACCTCTGGGACGGCTAGAGGAGTATCCTGGACAAAGAGACATTGTTCCAGTTACTACAGAGTCGACAGAGGCCGGAAAGAGGTGGAAAGCAGGAAAGGTGTGGGACGCTAGAGGGGACGTAGAGGCCAGAAAGAAGTGGAGGCCGAAAAGGGGTAGGAGCCCAAATACGGGTCTGAGGCCACATAGTCGGGGTCAGGCTCAACAGGGACGGTGTCAAAGGAGAAGCCAAAACTAAGTAGAGGCCGACGGAGGGGGTGGGCACTAGGGGCGGAAAGGGAGCTAGAGGCCAGAAATAAGTGGAGGCCGCAAAGGAGTGGGAGGCTGGAGGGGAGCTAGAGGCCAGAAATAAGTGGAGGCTGAGCACGTGTTGTGGGTCAGAAAGATGTGGGAGGCCAGAAGCCCAAAGAAAGGCTAGAGAAACGTGGAGGCTGAAAATTAGTGAGAGGCTGGAGGGCAACTTAGGAGAGAAAAAAGTGGAGGCGGAAAAAGGGGTGGAAGACTGGAGTGTCTCCCGCATCAGAGAGGTTACATCCGGGATGGCTAGAGTGGCATTCCGGTCGTGGAAATGCTGTTCTGGCACCTACAGAGTCCCCTCCGCGCCCGCAAGTCCTCCTGGATTAGAGAGACATACCTCCCACAGTGGCATTCCCGTCATAGAGATGGTGTTGCAGCACCTGGAGACTCCCCTCTGATCTCAGCCGGCCTCCACATCACGAAGATACACCTCCAGCATGGCTAGACTGGCATTCTGAACATACAGATCCTGTTCTGGCAGAGAGACTCCACTCCGATCCTGGAAATCCTCCCAGACCCTAGAAACATATGTCTGGGATGGCCAGACAGGCCTTCCTTTCATTGTAACGGTGTTCCCACAGCTAGAGAGTCCCCTGCGATCCCAGAAGTCCAAGCAGATCATACACACATACCTCCCAGACAGCCAGAGTGGTATTCCAGGGGTAGAGATGGTGTCAAAGCACCTAGAGACTCCGTTCCAAACACAGAAGGCCTCCCGGATCACAGAGACATACCTCCAGCACGGCTAGAGTGCCATTCCCGTCATAGAGGGGAGTTTCCCACGGTTAGATAGTCGCCTCTAATCCCAGAAGTCCTCCCGCATCATGGAGATATAGCTCCAGGATGGCCAGAGGGGCATTCTGGCCATCGAGACAGTGTTCCAGCAGCTCTAGAGTCCCCTCCAATGCTGGAAGTCCTCCCATGTCATGGAGACACACCTCCAGGATGGCTAAACAGGCGTTCCGGTCATACAGGCCGTGTTCGGGGAGCTAGGGACTCCCCTCCAAAGACAGCTTTCCTCCCGGATCACGGAGACATAACCTCGCAGGTAGCTAGAGTGGCTGTCAGAGAGACAGTGTTCTGGTGGCTAGAGAGGCCCCTAGAGGCCAGAAATAAGTGGAGGCTGAGCACGTGTTGTAGGCCAGAAAGATGTGGGAGGCCAGAGGGAAGGAGAGGCTTGCAAAAAATGTGGAGGTTGAAATGGGGTAGAAGGATGGAAAATAGTGAAGGCTGGAGTGCAATTTAGGCCAGGGAAAAGTAGAGACCAAAGAGTTGTGGGAGGAAACACTAAAAGAAAACTCATAGTGACACAGTATATGGAAGAAAGGGAGGAAGTAAAATTTAGCTGAAGGGAACAGGATAAAGGAAATTTTTGAAAGAGAAATTAAATAGTGTTTTATATAATAGTGTTTTTTATTTTTTATATAATTTTTTATATAATTTTATTTATATAATTTTTATATAATTTTATTTAATTTTTTATATAATAGTGTTTTCTGTTTTATAAAACAGAAAATCTGTTTTATAAGCTCACACATAGTAATAGTGACTGAAGTCTTTTTCTGCAGTTGTGTGTTTGCGTATTTCAGAGATGATGTTCCACCTCTAAAACGTCGCAGTTCAACAGCCCGCAGCTACGTAGGCACCAATCTCTGGGTTCGATGTCTCTCTCAAATATGAAAGGCTATACCAAAACTCTGTATGGCCAAGTCCCAAGTGAAGACTTTGAACGTAGTCCCGGTCAAAACCCAACCTTTTACACCTTCAAAGGTAGCTGCACCTAATTTAAGTAGAATGGGAGCTGTTCCTGTGATGATTCCAGCACAAAGTAAAGATGGATCCATAGTATAAAATATTATTAATTTAAATGCTGTTTTTGAAGTGTTCATTGTAAGTATTAGAGAAAACTACTGTGTTCCAGCCCTCATTTAAACAATGGCATGCAATTTTCCTTGAAGAAAATTTCCTTGAAGAAAAGCGAGAGAATTCTGCACCAATCCTGATAAAGGTATGTATGACTAGAGTCACTCAAGCTCGTCCTGCAAAGTAAAACACTATAAAATAATGTTTTAAGAGCTGGATGTTAGGGAAGATACCATCGTTGTGTACCACTCTAACTTCTGGGATCAGTCGACGGGCTGAGCCTCTCTTCCCCCCCATCGGGACGCCGTTGGGTAAGATTCGAACCCTTGGTCATACCAAGTGCCTCCCCGGGAAACTTAGAAATCTCTATATAGAGTCACTTTACATCTTTTAAGGCGTTTATAGCCAAGTAGTGTCCCTCGTAGTTTTAGCATTTGCACGTGCTTTATAGGTAGTGAATTTATCACCGGCAATCCAAAGAACCTGTATATCTGTTGCTTCAATAAATCGCACTATTGATTGACTCAGCCGTGTGTTCAATAAATCGCACTATTGATTGACTCAGCCGTGTGTGGTCCCTGAACGCGACCGTACCTCTGAGTGCGGCCGTGTTAGTTCAGGAGGTGTCCGGCTGAGCAGGTAGTGTGATGTTAGTAGTGCATCCGGACCCGTGATAGTCCAACAAAGGTGTTGGGCGCGACCGGACTACTAACGCTGACTTTGGGCATCACTCAGAACCTAAGCTCAGCCGCCCCCAGGCCCTCTGATATCTGAGGATCGACTGGAAAGCAAGGGGGCTTAGTTTCTCCCAAATTGCTCTGCCTCTTAACGCAACAGGCCCGTGGGTCCTGCTGGACACCAAGCTGAGCAGCAGCCAGCACCGTGCCCTTGGCCAAAGGCGGCGGGCGGCGGTGCCCTGGGCTGCGCTGGGCAAAGCCTTGCCAGCAGCTGGAGGGAGGGGAGCCTTGCCCTCTGCTCAGCGCTGCTGAGGCCATGCCCGCAGTGCTGTGCCCAGGCCCGGGCTCCCCAGGCCGAGAGAGACAGGAGCCCCTCCCCCAGCCCCGCCCCCCAGCCCCCCCCCCGGGCTTGGAATGGCAGCTGTGATGTCGCGGCGCTGGCCCGGCAACGGCCACAGTGCCTGCAGGCACGGCTCTGCCAGCACCCGGCAGCTCCAGGGAGAGACCAGCTCTCACCCAGCGGCACTGCCCGGCACCGGGACCCCCTCGACAGCCTCGCTCCAGCCGGCTGGGAGCTCTCCGGAGCCCCAGCAGCGTGTCCGGCGCGAGGACTCCCCTGGCCCCGGCACGATGGGCCAGCTGAACTGCTGCTACGGCTCCAGGTGGGCTCCCCCCGCGGCTCGGGGACACGCCGGCGCAGCCGGGCCCCGCAGCAGCCGCCTTTCTCACGCCCTTTGCCGCCTGCTCTGCAGGGTCTACCCTGGCCCCGAGCAGCAGTGCGCGCCCGGCCCGGCATCAGCCGAGCCGCTGCTCCACCAGCGCGTGCGGGTGACGCAGGGCCGCGGGACGGGGAAGAGGCACCTCCTCCTCTTCAGCGATGCCTTGATCATCGCCAAGGCCAAGTAAGAGGCGCAGACCCCGGCTGCCTTTCCTCCTAAGGCCTGGCCCCGGCACCGGGGCAGGGACGCCCAAGGAGCAGCCCCAGGCCCCGGCACCCTGCTGCTGGCTGCACCCGTGGCCGTGCGCGGGGCAGGCGGAGGCCAGAGGGCAGCCGCCGGGCTCGGCCACCTCCAGGTCACTCCCTGCCGCTCCTCTCTGCAGACGTGGCAGCGCCCCGCGCCCGCAGCTCTGCCTGGCCCTGCGCCGGCTGTGGGTGCTGAGCGGTGGCAAGGGGACGGCCGGGGATGCCGCCCAGGAGGAGGAAGACAAGGCCACCACGTCCCTCGTCCTCGCCTGGCCCTACGGCTTCTGCGTCGTCACCTTCTGGTGGGTCTCGGTGCCACGTCCCCCGGCAGGGCCGGGCAGCGCTTCTGTCCGGCCCCACGCCGCTTCCTCCTGCCTCTGCAGCCGTCCCCACGGGGCAGGGCTGTGCCGGCGCCCGCCTCTGCCCGCGGGCTGGGCAGCAGCGGGCGCTCAGGCTCTTTCTCCTCTCTTTCCTGCAGCTCCCGCTCGCTGAAGGAGCTCTGGCTCAGCGCGCTCCGTGGGTAAGCCCTGCCTGGCAGAGCAGCTTGGGGGGCCCGTGCTCACAGCACGGGGGGATGCTCTAGCCGTAGCCGTACGATGCGGAAACGCCGCTCCTGAGCTGGGGAGAGCTGCCCCCACGGCTGCGGGCGGCTCTGGAGCGGGCAGAGCTGGCGGAGCTGCTTCACCCAGCCCCGTCCTCCCCCCTTGCCACTGCTCTCCGCTCGACGGCCGGGCGGTGCCCAGCTGCTTCGGGGCAGCTTGGAAGGGCTCCCCGGGCTGGCAGGCGAGGGAAGAGGCAGCTTGGGTCTCACACAGCTCTTTCTCTGCCCCTGCCCCGTGCACAGGCCAGCAGAAGGAGTGCAGGGAGCCCGCGTCACCCAGCTGCCCTCCATCAAGCTCCTGCTGAAGGAGCTGCGCGGCCGCAATGCCGTGAGTCTCCCTCCCGGCCCCGCTCTGCCCCAGGGGCTGCTCCAACCCCACACCAGCCCCATGGCTTCTCACCTGCTGCTCTTCTCCCCTTGCCCAGGCCAAAACACTCAACGCCAGCAGCCTGGAGAGGCTGGTCGAGGGCCTGGCAGAGGTGAGGAGCCCCCGGGCCGCCATCTCGGCCGTCCCCACATCTCACTCATGGCCCGCGGCCGATGCAGCTCGCCAGGGGCCCTTCGTGCTGCGGGGCTGCTCGCTGAGCGCAGCGCATTTCTTGCAGGCTGGTGCCCAGCAGAAGCCACCTCCCGTCCCCTCCGGCAGCCAAGGTGGACGTGGCCACTCGGACAGTGAGTTTGGAGGAGACGGGGGCAGGACGGCCCCTCTCTCCTGCGCTGGCAGGCGGCAGCCGCGCTGCTCAGGGGCTGCTGCTGCCCTTCCCGCAGGGCACGGCCGCAGAGAGCTGAGCCCCCGGGGCGCCTCGTTCCCCAGCCACGCCTCTCCCTCGCTGTTGGCGGGGGCACAGCGCACGGAGGCTCGGGCAGCATTCACCTGGCGCTTGCCCTCCATGGCTCTCTGCTCTGTTTTCCCTGGCGGCAGGCGGGACCCGCAGCAGGACGAGGGGGCTGCCCTGGCCCTTTGCGCGGCGAGGGACCTTGGCCGCTGCGGAGGCGCCCGGGCAGTCGGGCTGTGCCGGCAGGGCGGGTCTCTTCGGCCGGCCCCTGGCAGCTCTCTGCAGCCAGGACGGCACGCTGCCCCAGCCGCTCCAGGTAAGCCAGCCTGGCCAGGGGGTGCCCGTGGCGCTTGCTCCTGCGCAGAGGCGCTGTCCCCAGCAGAGGGACCCCGGCTGGGGCTCGGGGACCAAGCCGGCTCCGCCCCACCTCCCCCACCTCCAGCCACCCCTGCGTCCTGCCCTAGTGAAAGCAGAGCCGCCCACGCTCGCTCCTGGCCCTGAGGAAGGCTCACCGGCCCCGGGGCCTGTCCCCAGCCAAGCAACTGTCCTCCTCTGTCCCCCGCAGCTCTTTGAGGAGGAGGACGATGACGATGTGGCTGGCCTTGCCGGCACGTCGGCCAAGGAGTTGCCAGCACCAGAGGCGGAAGCAGAAGCAGCAGCGGTATGTCAGGGCCACAAAGAGGGTGACAGCACTGTCAGAAGTTGAGAGTGCTGCCGCAGGGACAAGCAAGGTCACCCACTAGCCGGCAGCTCTGCAAAGGTGCAGAGGAAGGGTGGTGCAGGATGGCCATGGCGGTTTGTGCGGTGATGCCACCAGAACTGGCTCAGCTGGGCTGAGCAAACCCATCCAAGGGCTGTGCCTTTCCGAGCTAAGGTAGCAATTGGGCAGGAAGGTCCTTGCCACCCGTTAACTTGCACATTTCCATTGCAGGTGCCTCCAGTCACTCCAGAAAGTGAACACCTGGAGAGCTCCTCTGGGGAGACAAGGTAAAATGAGCTAGGTTTGCTTAAGAGCAGAATTGGTTCACGTTTATCATGGCTTGACCTGTCTAACAATACATTGAATGGAAAGTTTGCCAGGCTCGAGAAGAGCAACCTGTGAAGAGGGGAGCAACGGGCTACTGGACAGCGAGAGGAGCAAGTTGGGAGCAGAGCTCTGCGGGATGGGCAACTGAGGACATCCAGGCAGGCAAGAAGAACGAGGAGCCCAGGTGTGTAGCAGGCTCTGCTGCCCATCTTTCAAAGCTCCGAACACTGCTCCGACTATGGGCAATATTTCTGAGGTGCGCAGAGATGGCACCGGGCAGGAAGCCCGCAGCTGCCCGTGGGAGAGCGTGTCTGTCAGGAGGAACATCTCACTCCAGCGTTGGCAGCTCTCCTTCGGCACTTGTGGCAGCTCTGTTTGTGCAAGGCTGAGCAACACCCCAGCAGAGTCACAAGGCTCATAGCAATTTTTGGAGCTCTTTGACCCGCTGCCTACAGAAAGAGGCAAAGTCTCCCTTTTCTGTTCATGTCAGCTGGCAAGCCCAGCACTGGCTGCTGGTGTCTGAATCCCAAAGACGCAGCAAGGAGCTGTGTCACGTAGCTGTAGACCCTGAGGTACTGGCACTTCGTAAAAAGCTCACGTTGCACCTGAGACAATTGAGGGAAGAAGAAAACAACCAAACAATACCAAAGCAGCGTGTTTTGCCTTCAAGCCTGGCTTTCTAGCAAGGGACAGTGAGGCGTGCTGCTGCTCGGCTTTTGGAAAGGACCACAGCACAGCTGCCCTGCCCAGCCCTGCTGCCTAGCAAAGCAGTGCTGCACATCTCTGTCAACTTGCAGAGCTCTGAGGGTGTCACACGTGTGGAGAAGGGGACAAAGCCGTGCCGTAGCCACTGCCAGGGACGGTTCCCTCTCGTGTGCCAGGAACTGCCCCTTGGACAGCACACTGCCCAACGAACGGGGCACAAAGTCGTGCCTGTTTCCGCCTTCATGGTTTCATCAGCACTTTGGACTCTCTTCTTGCAGGTGCCGATTTTTTTCTGCTGCCTGGATTGCCCGCATGAGCTCTGCTGCCTGGGCTTTGAGGGGCGCGATGCAGCCCCAGCACCACCTCGGCGGAGGCGAGGAGGGAGGCACCGCGCCCTTCTGCTCCGGCCGGCACATTTCACTCGGGCACCGCGACGCCGGAGCGGCCCCGCACCGCCCTCAGACCCAGCCCAGCCCTGGCGGGAGGCCTTGCTGGCTCACTCCTCGGCTCCGTCAGCAAAAGCCCACCAGCCGGCACAGCTGCCCCCGTGGGGAGCTGGCATGTCACCTGCAGATTCCATGGGGCATGCTGGGCGTGGAGGTGTATATCATCTGAGAGGGACACGAGGGACACGCTGGACAGCATGTTCCAGACTATAAAACCCTCCAGGTTTTCTTTGCCGCTACTCATTCTTGGCAGAGAGACGCTGCACCACCTTGCTGCATACAAGAAGGGAGCACCCATTGCTGCCCTTTGGTCGGTGCAAGTCCTTGTATGCAGCACACAGCACAATACCCTTTCTTAGTATTCTTGATCAAACATGACTGGCTTGCAGTTTCCATTAGCTGAGTTAACTCCAGGTTAGCTACAGCAAAAACTCCGCTCTTACTTCTCCGACCCATCAGCGCTCTCTGGACCGACGCAAACACCCCCCTTTCTGTCAATCAGAACTGGAGTGGTGATGCTTTGCTTTCAGCCACAACACGTGCCTGTGCCTAGGGACTGATGGGAAGGAGGAGTTAAAAAAGCCAGCTTACATGGTGCCCCAAATCCCAGCCACCCTCCAGGACCGGAAAAAAACTGGACACACCCCCATATTTATTCTAGCCATTCTGTAGCCAGCACAGTCATTTCAGTGTCGATTCTGGTTGATTCTGCAGCTTTATAACAGTTGAAACACCCAGCTCATCAAGGCGGCTGATCTAGAAGGCAGGGGATCTGAACTGGCCCCAACTACCTATGATGTGACAGTGTCCATAACTCGGGTTAATCACAGGTTGTCCTGTGACATAAGGATGTAGCACTCTTTCACCTTTCTCCTTTGAAGCTTTGGGGTTTGTGCACGGGAGCCTTATGTACCTTTCTTTTCAGAGTTGCTCATCGTTTCAGCATTGTTTCTGATGAGGAAAACATCCTTTCTGTGTAGATGTTAATTTATGTACATTTAATAAACAGCATGGTATCCTATACTACCAATGATCTTTTTTTCAGACTAATGAAAAGTTCAAGACAAAAGCATGCTTTGTGTCTGCAAAGAAAAGTGTAAACCTCTGTATCTGTATTAAAAAGCTGCGGTTGTTTCACTCGCGGGTGTTTGTAGCTATAGCAGAAACAGAGCTGCTGGCTGCCTTACTGCGAGGTCCAGAGGACACCAGTCTTCTCCTGAAGGCTTTCTACCAGCGTAATACTGTTTGAGTTGCCACTCCATTAAAACAGGACTTGTTCACTAATTGGTTCCTACATGAAAACCCAAGGACAGAAACTTGATCCTGGTTGGCAATGTCAAAAGCAGCATGAGGCGAGGCTGCCCAAAGCCTGGCTGCTGCGCTTGGAGGAAATGTGCCTTGAGTCCCGATGGGCAGACAGGGCACGCCTCTGCAAGTCTGCTGCGCAACACAGCACGACGCAACAGACCTGTGTACAAAGAGCATTAACATCATCACAGGTACAGCCAGTCACAAGGTGGGCAATGCCCGAGTGAAGGCTGCCAGCTGTCCTGCTGGCCGGCTCTGTCCTTCACGGCTGCAGACTCCCTTTCCCAGGCACTCACTGAGCCAGGGGCTGGCTTCGCACTCGCAAAGCACGTAGCCCATGCAGCAGCTCACTCCACTGCTCACCGTGGTTCCCCATGGCTGCTTATCTACCCAACAGATCTCTTAGTCCCTCCTGTTTGTGTATGGAGAAGGACTCGTAGGAGATGGGATCACAGTGATCACCAAACAGGGGAGTTTAAACTTTTGAGTGTAATGAGATACAGCTCAGAGGAGTTGCTACCTTGCTTTTCAGGAGAGCAAACTTGAAGCTACTCAGAGAGCTAGTCTGCAGTGTCCCCTACGAAGCTGCTTTGGAGGGCTTAGGGCTCAGAGAGCAGCTTAGTTTTTCAGAACCACCTTCTGCAAGCACGGGAGCAGGCAATCTGGTGGAGTCTGAAGTCAAACAAGAGGGGCAGAAGACCAGCTTGGCTGAACAGGGACCTCCTTTTTCAACTCAGGTGGAAAAAGGAATGTTATGATCCCTGGGACCAAGGTCCGGCTTGGCAGGAAGATCACAGAGCTGTAGTTCATACGTGTAAGGAGAGAACAGAAAAGGGCAAAGCTCAGCTAGAGTTGAAATTGGCCAGTGTTGTGTCGGGCTATAAAAAGGGCTTTTTACAGTACGTTCATAGCAATCGCTCATTGAGCACGGCCAGGGACTCTCTGAGGAGGAGGAGGATGCGGCTGGGCTTGCCGGTGCATCGGCCACAGAGCCGCCAGCACCAGGGGCAGAAGCAGAAAGCGCAGAGGTCTGTGAGGTGCACAGAGAGCGGGGGCTGCGCAAACCCCTCCGAGCGTATCGCGGGATACGTTGTATCGCGTGATACGTTGTATCAGGTGATACGCTGTATGACGTTGGCGGTTTTGGTGGGTAACTATGTACGTACTGTAGGGACACATGCTTTCTTACAGGATGAAAAGATGTAATGTTGTCGTGGTTTAGCCCCAGCCGGCAACTAAGCACCACGCAGCCGCTCGCTCACTCCTCCTCCCACAGTAGGGTGGGGGAGAGAATTAGGAAAAAAACCTCGTGGGTTGAGATAAACACGGTTTAATAGGACAGAAAGAAAGAAGGAAACAACAATGATAATACCAACAAAGGAATGTACAAGAACAAGTGATGCCCAATACAGCAATTGCTCACCACCCGGCGATCGACAGCCTGTCCCCGAGCAGCGATTTCCGCCCCCCGGCCAACTCCAGTTTATGTACTGGGCATGACGTCGGATGGTAGGGAATATCTCTTTGGCCAGTCTGGGTCAGCTGTCCCGGCTGTGTCCCCTCCCAGCTCCCCGTGCACCCCCAACCTCCTTGCTAGCAGGCCAGCACGAGAAGCTGGACTGTCCTTGACTGCTCAGCAACAACCCAAAACATCAGCACATTATCAACAGTTTCTCATCCCAAATCCAAAACACAGTGTCACACTGGCTTCTGTGAAGAAAACCAGCTCTATCCTGGCTGAAAACAGGACACAGGGAATAAGGGAAGCGGTTCCCCGAGGGCAAAACATTACTAAAGCATTTAATGAACAACAAGGGAAAGACGAATCTCCAACAGAATGGTTGGAGAGGTTGAGGAAAAACCTACAAATGTACTCTGGAATTGATCCGAATACAGTGGCTGGGACCGCACTCCTTAGAACACAATTTGTAGCTAAATCCTGGGGGCATATAAGAAGGAAATTAGAAAAATTGGAAGATTGGCAAGAAAGAAGATTAGAGGAGTTACTTAGAGAAGCCCAGAAAGTCTATGTTAGGAGGGACGAAGAAAAACAAAAAGCAAAAGCAAAAATTTTTGTACGTGTCAGTAGTAGGAGCAAAAGGAGAGCCTTTTAAAGTAAATATATTGAAAGATGTAGAAGTAGAAACAGAAAAGAAAATTTGTCTTAATGATTTACTTTTGCTCCCTGAAGCGGAAAACAATTTATTAGGAAGGGATTTGATTTTGAAGTTAAACTTGAGCATTCAGAGTCAAGGGGACAAATTGCAGATTAAATAATACACTTTAACACAAGAGGATGAAGAAGCTATTAACCCCTCAGTGTGGTATAAGGAAGGGGAAACTGGAAAGATAAAAATGGACCCCATAAGCGTTCAAATAACAGATCCGCACTGCCCAATTAGAATCAAGCAATACCCTATACCTACGGAGGGTCAAAAAGGATTAAAACCTGTAGTTGACAGACTTTTGGAAAAAGGAACCCTAGAACCATGTATGTCACCTCATAACACGCCCATTCTTCCCGTAAAGAAACCGGATGGGTCATACAGGATGGTGCAGGACTTAAGAGCTGTAAATCAGCGAACAATCACTAAATTCCCTGTGGTGGCAAATCCTTATACTTTATTGAGTCATATATCTCCCAAACATACTTGGTATAGTGTAACAGATTTGAAAGATGCTTTTTGGGCCTGTCCTCTGGATGAGGGATCCGGAGATTATTTTGCCTTTCAGTGGGAGTACCCCAAAACAGGACGAAAACAACCATTAAGATGGACTGTGTTACCACAAGGGTTTACAGAGTCACCAAATCTATCTGGACAAACTTTAGAGAAAATTCTACAAGATTTCACAATACCTAAGGAGGTAAAATTATTGCAATATGTGGACGATTTATTAGTAGCAGGAGAAACTGAAGAGGGGATCCGAAAAGCCACCATTAAATTGTTAAATTTTCTAGGGGAAAAGGGATTAAAGGTGTCCTGATCAAAGCTACAGTTTGTAGAACAAGAAGTAAAATACTTAGGACATTGGCTGAGTAAGGGAAGGAAGAAGTTAGATCCTGATAGGGTATCTGGGATTCCATCCTTAAGACCCCCACAAGCTAAAATGGAAATTAGGCAAATACTGGGATTATTAGGATATTGTAGACCATGGCTTGAAAATTATAGTGAAAAAGTAAAATTCCTATATGAAAAATTAACTAATAACCAACTTAAATGGCTTATTGAAGACGATCAGAGATTTGAGGAAGTAAAAAAGGCATTAATACAAGCACCTGTATTGAGCCTCCCAGATCTAGAAAAACCTTTCTATCTCTTTGTGAATACATCAAGCCAGACAGCATATGGAGTTCTTACTCAAGACTGGGCAGGAATCAAAAAACCCGTGGGGTATTGTTCTAAGTTACTTGATCCAGTAAGCAGAGGATGGCCTGCTTGTCTCCAAGCTTTGGTTGCTACAGCGTTATTAATAGAAGAAGTTAGGAAGATTACCTTCAGTGCTCCTTTAAAAGTGTATACCCCACACAATGTCAGAAATGTTTCACAACAAAAAGCGGAAAAATGGTTAATGGACAGCCGGATTCTAAAGTATGAAGCAATACTAATAGACTCCCCCGACTTAGAACTAAGCGTGACTTCTGCTCAGAGTCCAGCACAATTTTTGTTTGGAGAACCATCAGAGGAATTACAACATAACTGTTTAGAGGTAATTGAGACCCAGACTAAGATGAGACCAGATTTAAGAGATGCTGAGTTGGAAAATGGAGAAGCGCTGTTCAGAGATGGCTCCTCCTGAGTGGTAGAAGGGAAGAGAAAATGGGGATATGCAAAAATTGACAAGGACTTAGAACTTGTGGAATCAGGACCTCTGAGTCCATCATGGTCAGCTCAGGCTTGTGAGCTGTATGCCCTATGTAGGGCCCTGGAATTGCTAAAAGGAAGAAGCGGGACTATATTTACAGATTCTAAATACGCATATGGGGTGGTCCACTCTTTTGGAAAAATTTGGGAAGAAAGAGGTATGATTAATACTCAAGGGAGGATTTTAATACATCAAGAATTAATAGTAAAAATTTTAAAGGCTTTAAGAGAACCAAAGGAGATAGCAGTGGTACATGTGAGGGGACACCAAAAGGGATTAGATTACCGAACTAGAGGAAATAACTTAGCAGATAAAGAGGCCCAGGAAGCAGCCTTGAGGACTAAAGGTGCCAAAATTAATGTCATACAAACAAAGGAGGACACCAGCAAAGAAGAACGAGAGGAAAGAGAGAAGAAGTTTGCCCCACAAGAACAAACAAAATTGGAGAAAACAGGAGCTAAATTAGAACAAGGAAAATGGACACTGCCCGATGGGCGAGAAATGTTGCCAAAAGCCTACACCAGGCGAATATTAGAACGTTTGCGTGTGCAAACACATTGGGGTACAAAAGCATTAAGTGATCATTTTCTTAAACAATTTGGTGGTATTGGAATTTTTGAAATAGCAAAGCAAATTACACAAGGTTGCTTAACTTGACAAAAGGTAAATAAGACAGTGTTTGGACAAGCAGCCACGGGAGGGAGAAAAACAGCTTACAGACCTTTTGAGAAAGTACAAGTCGATTTCACTGCATTGCCTAAGGTAGGGAGGATAAAATATTTATTGGTAATAGTAGATCATTTAACACAGTGGGTAGAAGCGTACCCTGTAGCACGAGCTACGGCACAGATGGTGGTAAAAATTTTATTGGAACATTTGATACCTAGATATGGGATAATCCAGTACATTGATTCTGACCAGGGCACACATTTTACTTCTAAAATAATAAAACTATTATGTCAATCATTAGGTATTCAGTGGGAATACCACACTCCGTGGCACCCACAAAGCTCGGGGAAGGTAGAAAGAATGAATCAAACAATAAAACAACAATTGGCTAAATTAATGATTGAGACGCAAATGCCCTGGACAAAATGTTTACCACTGGCACTTCTAAACGTAAGAACTAAACCATACAGTGAGACTGGATTATCGCCATATGAAATGTTATATGGCGTGCCTTATTTTCAAGGAATGCCTCTGGGGAACAATGTAATTGAGCATCATAGTATCCAACAATATATAATTACCCTTGGAAAAAGATTAAAAGAATTAAGAGAGATTGGGACGGTGGCCCAAACACCACCTTTAGGATTTGCAATTCATCAGTTAGAACCAGGAGATAAAATTCTGACAAAAACATGGAAAGAAGGAAACCTATCTCCCCTCTGGGAAGGACCTTTCCTTGTTTTATTAACTACAGAAACAGCTGTGAGAACTGCTGAAAAAGGATGGACACATGTGTCACGAGTGAAAGGTCCAGTGAAGGAGTGGAAAGTCACATCTGACTAAATTGCTGTGGGAATTTTATTGCGGCTACTCCTGTAATAGAAACAGGAGTGAAACATGAAATTCCCACAGTTGCTAAAAATCTATTTGTAAATCTTGCTGAAAACATTGCTGAAAACATTGAATATAGCTAATTGTTACGTTTGTGGTGGAACAAATCAAGGTGAACGATGGCCATGGGAAGCTATGGAGAGCAATATAAGTAATCCCCAAGTTTGGAAAACAATGGGAAAGGGTAATAGGAAACAACAATGGGTACTCCAAACGAGTATAATCGGAAGGAGTTGTTGGCAAAAGAAGAACAGGAAAAAGGAGCTGGAACTAGAATTTGTCCTTTGTGTAGAAGGTGGTGTGTATTTGTAAGATTAGTGTTGCAGGCTAACTGGCAGTTTTCTGTAGCCATAAAGCCTTGCAAATAAAGAGGATCGCCAGGCTCGGGCAACTGCTCAGGTCTGGACAAACCACTGATCTATCAAAGCTCTGGCCTTCGCAAGCAGTGCTCAACTAATTTGGGTACTAAGAAAGCACCCCCTTAAAGGAAAGGAGAGGGCAAGACCGGAGGGGAACTGGTATTGCGGCTTAAAAAGGGTCTGCCAAGGGCTGCAACCCCTTCGGGCTGTGACCGCCGACCACTATGGCCCTGACCGGACCTCTTCTAGTTCTACTTGGGGTGAGTTCCTTGACTCTGACTATGGCAAATAACTGTAGTCAATATTGGAACAAGTCCAGCTGGGGTTTACCCCAGAAAAATGGAAAAAGTGAGGACCTTTTCTAATTGTACAGCCTGTACCTGTAATCATATTTGCCAAGGAATTGGAACAATAAAACCTAGGGTTTTTTCCTGTTACCCATAAATCAGGGAGAGCCAGGTGTATAACGAATGGCCTCCTGAGAGACAAACTTGGAAAGGAGTCAATCTAGGAGGATTTTGGGGAGATTTTATGGGTGGTGATTGGCTTACTAAAATCGGGATAGTTGTACTGGGGATATGTGGGGGATTGTTACTAGATTAATCTACTCGGTTATACAAGGAATGCAGATATCTGCAGTACTCAATTGGAAATGAAAACACGAATCAATACTGCAAAGAAGAAGATGGGGGATTGTGAAATATGTTCATCTGATTCGTGTGATGAAGTGTAATCTTCTGTACTTTTATGGATTTCTCCTGCACCATAAAAAGGGGTATTTTACAGAAGAAAGTTAAACTACTTTGCTGGTATATCAGCTCAAACCAGTTTGACCACTGACCGCATAGTATTGTGTAAAGAGAAACTTGTAAAGTGCATGCATAAAGTTTGGGGTCATCCTGGGGGCACGCCGAGGAAGATTTGACAAGACTCTAGAAGGAGAAGAGGGCATGCGCCGAAGAAGACACGCCTATTCATGAATATGTATTAGCAGACAGGATATAAACCAAGAACAGTAACTGTACCGCATGCATCTTGGTGGAGCGGAGACTCCCGGAGCACCCAGCGCTGTTTGCTTGCCTCTATTCGCTTAATAAATTGTAAATTTGAATTGGAATCCTGTTTGGGACTAAATCATTTATCACATCCTTATCCAGCATCTTTTCAAAATACTGGTAAGACTCAAGCCTGCGTCGTAACTGGTTCCTCTTCCATCCGCTGTAGGAGTCCCCTGTGTTCCGGAAACACCACAGGGCACATCGAACTATAACACAAAGCGCTATGGATAGAACCACAATAATTATTCAAGTAACAAATAATCGTTTTAACCATGATAGGTTTGGTAAACCAAGAGGTTAACTTTCCCACAGCTCAGAAAACCCCCAAAAGGTGTCATCTGGAGTTACTTCACGTAGGATTTTTGCTTGTTCTCTGATCTCCCGTAAGTCAGCAGTTATTCACCCACTTTGGTCTACATACATGCAACAGCTGACATTGATTACTGTGCACACCCCTGCCTGTGAGGCTAATATTAAATCTAGAGCCATACGATTTTGTGATACTATTTTCGATAAACTAGTAGTTTCTTCTTGGAGTTTCCTGATGGCATCTATAGTTTTATTCTCGATTATCTCTATTACAGCCGAGATGTTTATTATAGCTTTTTCTAACTCGCTAACCCCCAGAAATGGGATTAGCCACCGCACAAAGCTATGATAGCGTGTCAGCTTTTCTATTAAGGGCTTACTCACCCTTCAGTTTCTTCTCACGGGATTCTGTGTTGTTTTATCAATAATAGTGATGTTGGGAACCAGGGTGTCCAAAGTACATGCTCCCCACCACCTCAGAGGTAAAGTTTTCCGAGCTGCTGTACCACACAACCAGTACCACCCTGTCCCTAGCGGAACCGGGAGGCCAGTATAATTAAGTAACTGAAATGCTGGATCAACAGAGGCAAAATGTGGTCCTCTGTCAGAGGATATAGTTGCTGGAACTCCAAAACGTGGTATTATCTCTTGTATCAACGCTTTAGCTGTCTCCCGAGCTTTAGCTGTTCTGGTTGGGAATGCCTCTGGCCAACCTGAAACGGTATCAGTTAATACCAATAAATATCGATACCCCCCTTTTCTTGGAAGTTCTATAAAATCAATCTGTCATTGTTGCCCAGGCCCATTGTCTTTCCCAATCTGGCCCATTTCTGGCTTGGCGGTATTCTTGGGATTAGTTTGGAGGCAAAGATCACGTTGTTGAGTTACCTGTCTCACCATAGTATACAAATTTCTGGCCATACTTTCTCTAATTAAATGTTTATATAGAGTCTCCATCTCCCAATGCCTTTTCCTATGTTCTTCCCTTACCAAATGCCATATTAGGCAGGAGGGAATAACCACTTTTCCTTGTGGGGTATAAGCCCACCCTTCTTTGTTATATGACCCTTCCAGATCTGTGATAAGGTTTTGATCTTCCTCGGTATATTTTGGCTTACCTTCTAGGGAGATTCGCCATCAGGGACTAAAGCTCCTTCTGTTTTTATCTCTGGTTTAGCTACCTGTTTTGCCTCTCTGTCCACCAGCTCATTTCCTCTCTCCAATTCCGAGCTCACTTTCCGGTGAGCCTTAATATGCATAATCGCCACCTTCTCAGCAAGTTGGACTGCTTTCAACAGTCTCAAAATCTCTTTTGCATGCTTAATAGTTTTCCCTTGAGAGCTCAGTAACCCTCTTTCCTCCTAGATTGTTCCATGCACGTGCACAACTCCGAAGGCATATCTGGAGTCTGTATAAATATTCACAACTTTGCCTTGAGCCACTTCCAAGGCTCGGGTCAGAGCAATTATTTCTGCGCTCTGTGCAGAGGTATTTATGGGCAAAGGTCTATTATTTCTTGACTAGTGGTAATGGCATATCCCACGTGTCTTTTACCACTCAGGACATAGCTGCTTCCACCTGTGAACCAGTTTTCTCCGCTTTCCATAGGGTTGTCTTTTAGATCTGGTCGGTTTGCGTACGTTGTTTCAATAGTCTCCAAACAGTCATGATGCGCTGGTTCTCCCGTGTTTCCACTAAGGAAAGAAGCTGGGTTGACAATGTTAGTAACTACGACCTCCACATCATCCTGTTCTATCAGTATAGCCTGATATCTCAGGGATCTTTGTGGAGAAAGCCAGTGCCCACCCTTTGCATCCAGCACTGCGGGCACTGTGTGAGACACTAAAACAGTCATCTTCTGGCCCAGAGTAAATTTTCGGGCTTCTTGTACATTCAATATTACAGCTGTAATTGCTCTCAAGCATCCAGGCCAACCCTTCGCAGTTGCGTCTAACTGTTTGGAAAAGTAGGTAACTGCTCGTCGATAGGGGCCCAGATCTTGTGCTAATATTCCCAGAGCAATTCCCTGTTTCTCGTGGGAAAAGAGAAAAAAACGGTTTACTCACATCGGGGAGCTCTAAGGCCGGAGCCGACACCAAAGCTTTCTTTAGTCGCTCAAAGGCTCGTGTGCTCTCTTTGCCCGTCCAGATCATACAATCGTATCGTAACAGTTTCCTTTCTCCAGACGGTATTTCCCAAGATTCCAAGTCTTTTGCGAGCTCATTGCCAAAGATGGTAGACTGTTCGTAAATCCTTGTGGCAACACCGTCCAAGTGAGCTGAGTCTTGCGACCACTTTTGGGGTATTCCCATTCAAATGCAAATAATTTTTGGCTGGCTTCATGGGGAGGGAGGCAAAAGAAGGCATCCTTCAGATCTAAAACAGTAAACCAAGTTAGTTCAGGTGTTAATACGGTCAACAGGGTATATGGATTTGCTACTACGGGGTAAAGGTCCTCAGTTATTTTATTTACGGCCCGTAGATCCTGGACCACACTATACAACCCGTCAGGTTTACGAACAGGTAATACAGGGGTGTTGAAATCAGACTCACAGTTTTTCAGTAATCCTATTTATAAAAATCTTCCAATCACTGGCCGAATTCCTTCCTTACCTTCCCTTCTGCGGGCAGACTGGTTAAGAATAGACCCAGTATCTGGATATATTGCTGATCTTTTACTTCCAGAGTAATTTCTCCTTTTTCAAATGTAATTTTTGCACCCAATTGTTCTAACAAATCTCTTCCCAAAAGTGGCTTTGGGGAGTTGGGCCTATGTAGGAATTTGTGGATACCCCATTGTTTTCCCAATTTATACTTCAAAGGTTTACAAAAATATGCCTTTTCACTTTGGCCAGTCGCTCCTTTTACCATGATATAGTCGTTTCCCAGGGGCATCAAGGCTTGATGTAAAACCAAGTATGTTGCCCCTGTGTCAACCAAAAATTCTACTTCTTGTTCTTCCTTCCCCAGCCTCATTATAACCAGTGGATCTGCTAGGGTAGATTCCCCAGGTCCCTGTCAATCCTTTTTCACATGGGCTACTATTCTTCCTGTCTGGTGGCTTCGCCTCTTTGCCTTGTTTCTTGGACACCCTCCTTTCCAATGACCAAATTTCTTACACAACGCACATTGATCCTTACCTAATCAAGATGGTTCTCGTCTAGGCCTCCCTTCCTCCTCTTCCCTGACAACTGCTATCCTTCCTCTTTGCCCTTGTCTATATTCTTCCTCTCTATTACTAAATACTCTCCACGCTTCACCCAGCAACACTTCCAGATTTCTACCTTCTGTAGGGCGCAGCTTCTGGAGTTTGTGCCTAATGTCCCCCGTAGACTGACCCAAGAACAGGGAGACTATTTGTTGTATTCCTACCTCTGACCCAGGATCCAGCGGTGTGCTATGGCGCATTACATCCCTCAATCGATCCAGGAACTCGGATGGGGACTCAGAAGGACCTCGTTTAACTGCATATAGAGCTGACCAGTTTGTGGTTTTGGGAATAGCCCTTTCCATTCCCTTCAAAATCCAGTCTTGATATTCCTGTAGCCTCTCCATATGGGCAGATTTATTAGCGTCCCATTTTGGGTCTCGGAGGGGAAATATTCTTTGACATCCCCCCCCCCGTGATCTTGTAATGGTCTTCAGCTAAATTCTCTGCTGTTTTCAAAATTAATTGCTTTTCTGTTTCTGTCATATACTCTAAGAGCAACTGTATACCTTTCCAGTCTGGATTATGTTGTTTTACGATGAACTGAAAATGCTTAGTAACACTCACCGGGTCGCTTCTCTAGTCTCTTGCAACTTTTCTCCATTCTCCTAGATCAGTGGTGGAAAAGGGCACCTTAATCATCATTGTTCCTCCATCAGGTCCCACTGCCTGTCGGAGTGGGGCTTGTAAAGCTGTAGGGACAGTCCTAGAGGCAGTTTTCTTCCTTGTGCGGGAAGATATGGGACCGTCCATACAGTGCCTACTGTAATCATGAGACTGGCATAAAAATTGAGATTTTTATAATGCAGCTCATATTTGTTCTTTGCTTTCTTTGTGAGTTCAGGGTTTGTTTTAGGGCACATTGTAATTTTTAGATTTGTTTTAGAATCAAGAAGCTTGGGAGAAAATTTTTGTGATTGGGTTTTCTGGTTTGGTTTTTTTTGTCCATCCATAGTCATTTGTCATAAAGAGCTGAGCATTCAAGGAAATACCAAAACTATTATGATTTGCAAAGTGAAAACCTGTAGTACGTTCTGCACAGATTTGGTCGCCTTCTATTATGCTTAAATTGTGGCCTGTCATGATGGACACCAAACTTCACGCCAAACTTGACATCTGCAGTATTCAGAGTATATGCATTTGTCAAGCAATGAGCTAGCAAGTGTCTGGAATTGTTAGGTAGCAATGCCTGATTAAAACATGGTCTATATTCATATGAAGCAATCCCAGAAAATGAAGAGGAATTTGCAGCACTTAAAAAAAGACATCATATTTATGCAGTACAATTCAGGTAAACGTAAAAGAGTTCAAAACCTTCCCTCCTTGGCTACCAGTTTTGAGAGAAGTACGGCGTTGTGCGTAGAACAAAGGGATGTCTGTAAAACTTTCCCTGTTGCATGCTCAGTCTGTAAGAACATTTCATGTTTTGCAGAAATGCTAACAGCTTCAAAGGTTATACAAGCATGGTAGCTTCCCCCACCATCTTTTCAGAAATACGGAAAGCAGGAAAATCCCAGAGTCTGGAAAAGTTGCTGGCAGAATCGTTTGCCCGAGGTAGGTTTAAAATTGAGAGATTCTTGGCCCTCTTCATAATTCATGTAACTAATTTTCCACAAGTTTTTTAGGCTTGCCTTCTGTGGGTCCCATGATAATGCAAAGAGAACAAGTGAAGCTCTAGAAGTAAAATACTTCTCATAAGTTTAATCCCTTTTTTAGTTTAAAAGACCTCATGCACTGTGAACTTGTTTTATAGTCTTCTCCCCAAATGTAGGTGTGGAGAGTCACAGAAAGACATAAATATTGAAGTCTCCAGTAACTGCATGTTCCCTGTTTTTATTCTAAAGAAATGTTTGGAAGGTATTTTTGAGGAGTTAATGTTGTTTATGTGTTGGGTTTGTTTGGGTTTTTGCTGTGCTGGCTTAATTCTCATTGATTATAGTCTAATCCCTTTGTGTTTCTTTTTACAAAGAAATCCAAGCAATAGTTACCAATATTAACCAAGACAATAGAGTCCTTAATGCCGGGGATCTTTTTTTGTACGTCTTGCCTTTTTTAACCTGCTTTCCAATTTCTCAGTGGGCAGGAAACTAGATGGCACGTGTTTTTTCCCTTTTGTGTCCTTGCAGAACTCTTGCGTTGAATTTTAACTTCTGTGCTGCCTGTGAATAACGTAGAGAAGTGATACATTGCTTTGTACAGCAATGCACCTTGATTTTGAATGCATGACGAATACCGTGGAAGGAACCAAACGCGAGGAAAGTTTTATGTGAGTGTGTTCCTATATTTCTTTTTTTTTTCTGAATTTGTAACTGCAATTGGGGAGTAAAAAAATTTCAAACCAAAACCAAACTCCTAATCACCCCCGACCTCCTCAAACACCTAGTGTCTTGTCAGCTGTGGAATGACATCGCTCAGTGACTTAACCTTGAGGAGAGATTTTGTTTGGTCCAGACTGTGGGCAAAATCCAAGAACTAGCAAAATAAGGTCCTCAGTCGCTAGAGCTCTGTGTGGGGAATTGTTATAGGAGAAGAAGCGTTAACTTCTTAGGGCGAGCGGACTTGCATTTGAATCCTGAATTTGTTCTTTTGGCAACACAACATTTTCGCTCTTTCACCCCACGGAAAACTCTTTTTTTGCCAGTTTCCCATAAAAGCGATCATGAACAACGTTAACTTCATTTGGTAAAACGACTCCTTTTGACAGAAGGGGAAAATATTAAGTATGCAATGAGTGGAGTCACAGATGAATCTACCAAGCAGACCACAATGTTTACTCTCACAGGCTTTACTGTATACGAAGCTAGTGGACTCAAGTAATGGATTGATAAGTGTATAAGCATTTGCAGAATGAGGACTTTTCAGTTAATCTTCTGTAAGATTTTTGTCTACACCAGCTTGTACGCCAGGATCCTAGCTCACTTTCTGTGCTTGGGTCTTTGAGTTTGTTTCTGCATTCAACTTTGTTTCCAGGAAAACATATAAAATCTGTGATCATTACAGCATGCCATAATAGTTAATATGCCAGATTTAAGAAAAACAGAGCTAAAGAGCTTCCTTCTTCGCAACCCCCCAACAAATAAACCCCCAAAATGAAGGAATTCCTTAAACCTAGAAAGAAAGAAATACGCTGTGAGTCACATGTTGCGGTGATGTGGTAGCAGCAGGGTCCTTAGAACCGATGATTTACAAGACCTAATGTCTTTCTGTGGACTTTGAAGGCTGAGTGTTTTGTACTCTAGCAATTTTCTGCTACTGTTATGTATTCACGTAGATCTGTAAGGCAATTGTTGTTACTTTCTTTGCATAGTCTGGTAAAATATTTGTATAATAGGAAAATTATGTTTTTGTGCTACTCTCCTTGGGAAACAGAAACTAAGCCTGCCATTAGATGCTAGGCCACAGTCGTTGACGGAGCAGGGTAGTGTATCTTACATTTTGTGCTACACTTGGTCAAGTCTCATCTATATCGTATTCGCTGTTACTTTATTAAATTTAGTATCTGCACTTTCTATTTCCAGACAGGCCTCTCGTTCAGAGCACAGAGGCATGGTTCTCTCTGCGTCTGGCTTCCCGTCCCTATCTTTTCATTCCTTCCTCTCCTCCCTGTAGCCTACTGCTATCGTTTTCTTTCACCAGCTCTCTCTCTGCCGGGCTCCGGAACCCTGTTTTTTCATTTCTCCCTGTCTGTCTTGTAGCTCCTCAGTACTTTTTCTTTCCCTGGCTCCCTGTCCCTGTTTCTTCCTTCTTGGCCCTGTAGCACGCTCTGATTCTGTTCCATTCTCTGCCTCTGCTTTCCCAGCAATCTGTCCCTCGCTTTTAATTCCTCCCTCTCCGCGCTGTCGCCCGTGCGGTCTCTTGCCTTTCTCCGTCGCTGGCTGGCTGGCTGTCCCTGCTCATTCATTCCTCCCTCTCCCCCCTGCAGCGCCTGTCGCTTTTGTCCGTTCTCCATCTCACTGTCTCTGGCTCCGTGATGACCCTATTTTGGACTCCCACCACCCATGCACCCCCTTCTTTCCATGCTCATTGCTCTTCTTGTTGCTCTCCAGCTCTCTTTTTTCCCCAGCTCCCTGTACGGTGCAGATATGGGGGTTGTTTTGGCGGTGTTCCCCGCCCCTTACCTCCGTGTTTCACTGTCCTGGCTCCCCATTGTTTCATTCCTCCTTTCGGCTCGGTTGCCACTTTTTTGTCTCTCCCTCTCTCCTGGTCTGACTCCCTGCCCCCGGTCTCCTCTCTTGTAGCGTCCCGTGCCTCACACCTCGTTTTCGGCGGCCTCCCCCTGCCCAGCAGCCCATGGCTCCGGGAGCCGCCCGCCCGCCTGTTCCCTGCCGCGCCGAGGAGCGCGGCTCCGGGAAGGACTGCCGGGGTGTCCCCGGGGCAGGCCCCGAGCCCCGGGGCAGCCCCGCTCCCGGGCCTTGTCATGCGCCGCCTCCTTTGCCCTCGCGGCTGCGTTCGCCCTCGCTTTGCCCCGGGTGAGGGGCTGTGCCGGAGCTCGGGGCAGGAGGGGATGCCCTGGGGTGGGGGTCGGGCGCTGGCCCCCTGTTCCAGCTGGGCTCCAGCTGTGGGCCGGGGCTGGAGGAGCCCCAGGTGCGGGCGGTGAGGCCGGTGGGGACGGACGCTCCCTGCACAGGGGTGGCTGCCGGGGGAGGGGCTGGTGCTGCTGCTGCCCTACTCCCGGTGGCCGTGGAGGGGCCGGGGGGAGCCAAGGGTGGAGCGGTCGCCCGGCGTGACCGGGCTGCGGCTGCAGCGAGAAAGAAGGTGAGCGGGGCCGCCCGATCGACCTGAGGCAGGGCGGCGGGGTCCGCGTCGGAGGCACGGAGCAGAGGGGTGTGCGAGCCGGCGGAGGGGTCCACCCGGAACTACGCTGCAGAGGGCGGGTGAGCGCTCGCGTCTCGGCGGGGATGGGGGATGGGGGGGGTGGAAGACGGTGTCCTCGCAGGGTGAGCCAGCAGGACAGGCTGCGTCTCGCGGCATGGCGGGAGCCGTAGTCCTGAGGCACGGGGTTTGCTCTCGGCCATGTTCGTTCCCCGCCATGCCGGGAAGCGTGGTCTTCCGGGCGGTCACGTTGTGCTTGCTAATGCATGCCGGGAGATGTAGTTTTTGCGACGCGGGTTCCCGGGCATGCGTGGTGGCGTGCCTCCTCGCCGCCCTCAGTGCTGCCGCCCTGTGACCAAAATTAGGTACTACAGCTCGGCAGCTGCGCATGCGCGGTACAGCACATCGTCGCTCAGAAGCTGCGCATGCGCGATGGGCGCATTGCCGCATCTCCGGAGGCACGCATGCGCGGTGGGGAACCTCGCCGCAGCTCGGAAGCCGCGCATGCGCGGCGGCGCCTAAGGGACGCACGCTGCCGGCCGCCGGTAACCGCGATGCCGTTCTGCGGTCCCTGCGCGCTCTTTGCTACTTCCCGGTAAGGTCGCGCCGTTGCTGCCCCATGTGCGCAACGTGGGCGGGTGCTCGCCCTGCAAAATGAGGCACGGCCGCCGGGTGCTCGCTGCTACTGCAGCCCGGCGTTCGCGCACCGCCCCTCGCCCCTGCGGCGTGCCGCCGGCGTCCGGCGCATGCGCGGTGCGCGGGAGCAGCATGGCGGCGCAGCGGGGTCCAGTTCCCGGCGGGGCGTGAAGGGCCGGGACCACCAGTGAGGCGAGCGAGCCCCTGGGGCGGGTGCGGGGCGTCTCCTGCGCACCGGCCGCCCGCGGGTGGCGGGGCGAGGAACTTCGAGCCGCCCGCTGCGACCGGCTGCCGGCCCGCTGGAGGCGAGTCGGGTCGGGGCAGCCCCGGGGAGTTACCGGGGCTCTGGGAGGAGGGAGGGAGGCGGACACCCCCCAGGCGCGGACGCCGGGCGCCTCCCAACTCGTCAGAGCCCCCCCGCTCGCTTCTCCTGGCCCCGCGCAGCTGCCCCCAGCTCCAGCCCCTCCCCTGAAGCCCGTCCCGTAGCCCCGGGCCGGCCCCGGGCCCTGTCGCAGAGGCGGCAAGCCGGGCCTCGCGTGCACTGGGTTCTCCGTGAAAGCGGACGCCGTTGGCAGCGGTGCAGGGGCAGAGCGGCGTCTCCGGTGGTCCCCGCGGAAGGAGAGGCTTCGGCCAGGGGGGAACTACGGTAATAAGGGTCGCTGCTGCTTCTTTCCCTCTGCCAGGGGCTGCGCTGGGGGGGGATGCCGCTGACCGCACCCGCCTCGGGCTCGCGTGGGTTGTCTCTGCCCAGCCTCGCTCTCCTCGTGGCACGGCTGCAGGAAGGGACAGGCGGAGCGCTTGCCGGCCCTGGGCGGGAACTGCCACGGCCAGAGCTGGAGAGGCCAGAGAACGGTAAAGAGGAAGAAGAAACCGAAGGCCGGCCAGCCGGCAGCTGCCTCCCGCTGCAGGGAAGAGCGAGCCAGCCCCTCCAGGTGAGGTAGGATCCCTCTTCGTAGTCCGCAGCAGGCCACACCATCGACATGCAGGGTCTGTACGCGTCACCAAAGGCGGCCGCGTAGCGCACGAGCGAGGCTACGTGTGTAGGGAGCCCCGTCTTGTACGAGCTGTAAGACACCCCGGTATCCTCTTAGGTGGAGGACAGCCAAGCGACAGGAGTTACAGAAGGCGAAGGGAGGAGAGGAGGAGGAGGAGGAGGAAGAAGCGTCTGAACTGGCGAACTCTCCCAGCAGTGCAGGGAGTGAAAGTTGTGGTGAGTCCCAGGCCCTCGGGGCCCTGTTGCCCCTATTCTGCATCCCGGGCCCTCACTGCCTCTCCCCTGGCCCCCTCCTCTTTCCCACGCTGATGTGGTTCCCCCCCTCCACCCCCCGCCCATACCTCCTTTCTCCATCTCACTCTGACCAGCTCCCCGTCCTCATCTTTTAGGTCCTCTCTCTCCCTGCTCTGTAGCTTGTGGCTATTTTTCCTTCCTCTGCCTCTCTCAGTCTGGCTCCCTGTCCCTGCTTTTCCATTCCTCCCTCTGCAATGTAGTGTGTTGCTACTCTTTTCTTTCACAGTCTCTCTCTGTCCGGCTCCCAGCCACCGTTTTTGCCTTCCTTCCACTCTGTTCTCTAGTCTCTGGCTGATGTTCAAGGTCTTCCTTCTCGGCCCTGTAGCACAGCACAAGTCTCTTTCTTCCTCTGTCTCCCGCTATCCTGCTCCCTGTCCCTGTTTTGCAATTTTGTCCTTGTCACCCTGAGCCACGCTGCAGTTTCATTTCTTTTACCGTCTTGCCCTGTCCGGCTCCCTGCCAGGATCTTTTAATTCTTCTCTCTCTCCCTCTTGAAGCCCATCGCTGTTTTACTCTTTCTCCCTGTCTCCCTGTCCGTCTCCCCCTCTCCGTCTTTACTTACTCTTTTAAGTAAAATCACTGGCTGAGACCTTAAACATGTCACTTCTTGCCCGACAAGATCAAACAGACCGTGAGCAAGCTTGTTAGGCTTCCCCTGTAAATTCACGGATAACACAAAGCAAGCTTCTTAGGCTTCCCGTGGAAATCACTGCTACCAGCTTAAATTGACCTCCTTGTGCCATCCTGAGGCCGAAAGACCGAGGAGCTAATTCGATGACTAGATATGGACAAAGGAAGCCCCAGGTTCAACTGGCAGACTGCGTGAGGAAGACTGTGGACGACCACCTGAGGGTGAAAAGACCCTAACCCTAATTTTACTGCGCATGCTTGGACTATGTCAACGAATTCCGGGAATTCCTCACCATAAGACTGCCCTTCTTGGGGGATCTGATGACACGTATGACTTTTCTGCATATGAACTGATGTGCTTTACTAACCCGTCGGAGCACTCGTGGTGGAGCGATCCCCAGCACTGCCCAGCGCTGCCGTAAGGAATGCCCGCCTTCTAAAGCTTCAAACTAAGTGTTAGAGGGTTTTCTGGCCGACTTTTCAGTATCCCTTTGTATTTGATTGTTTCTGGTATTCCCTTAGTGGCTTCACTTGTTAGATTTTCTATCTACGTCTCCATTTTAGTTCGCCATCCCTGCCTCTTAATATTTTTCCTTTTGCCGTAATCACCATTGCTTTTAAAATTTTCTGCCGCCTTTTCTCTCATTCGCGGTCCTTATTTGCCTACCCTTATTTTTTAACTGACTTCTTCCCTTCCCTTAGTGCCCTCTGAAACAAGGATCTAAAACAATTAGAAGGTTTTAGCATGTGTAACTAATCAACTGTCAGTTTTACAAATTTCTGAAGAGATGTACTTTCTGGAAGGTTATCGATTTTGTGATTAGTTTAACTTTAGTATAGACTTCTTTAGCCTAGCAACCGTGGCATTATGTTTAACGGCCTATTCTCATAGTCCTTAGGCTGTATTTGCCTCAGTGCCAACACTGTACCTATATGTAAACAGTTCATCAGGAGGAAAGCAGCCCTGATGAAAATTAAAACACAAGTAGAAACGGAGAAGACAGGTGGAGAGAACCAAGAGGAGAAGAGTTAAGAGCAAGGACTGAGAAATTGATGAGTGCAGAGGAGATACCTTCACCTTGAGCACAGAAACGTCCTAGCAGGAGTGCTCAAACACGGATGATAAGAAGGAACCGCTTGGCTGAAGAACAGAAGGGGAAAACATCCAAGGAGAAGGAACTATCCTCAGGAGACCTGTGACCATAAAAGGGAAAAAGAAGGAGGGGGCTAACTCCCCAAACGACCACCGACGACCGCCCGAGACGCCCGCGCACGCGTAGTGTAGTTTTGCAACGCCAGCGTTATGTAAACGTGGCAGATAAGCGAGGAGGCGGAGATTTCTCAGGACACGTGCGAATATTCACGTCTTTCAGGTATATAATGGATGAAGTTTTGCTTCAGCGCGCGTGCGTTGGGAGGAGATATCCCCCAGGCGTCCGGCGTGGCAATAAAGGCGTCTGCTTAATGACACTTTGGTGTTACTGAGTTTAAATTTCTGTAACTTTTGTGAATCATTTGGTGACCCAGGTGGGAGGGACATCCTCTGTTCGGCTGCGGGACCCGATGAGTCTGGGACTCTCTTGGGTTTGCCCCCGGAGATCTTTTCCGGAGAGACCCCCGTTCGCAGTCGGATCACCGCGGGGACAGACAAAGACCCTCTGGCAAGAAGACATCCTTAAATCCTGAATTGGTAACGATCGATCAATTTGGGACCGTCTTTAAGACGTGCAGACGTGCACACGGGTCGGCGTATACCGGCTCGCTAGCACCTTACAGGTGTACCTCTGGGGGATTTGTGTCCCATATGGTAGGGGATTAACTTCCCCGTTTGGAGGGGCTGCGTCCCCATTTGGAGGTCCGGTTAACTGTTACCTGACTTTTGGCTAATGCATTTCGGGTATTGGTTATTGGTTTGTCATTTATTGGATTTTGGTTATTAACGGTAAAATTTGCATCAGATATGGGAGAGTCACAGAGTGGCGGAATTCTAAAGAAAAGCCCACTGGGATGTGTTTTGCAGCACTGGAGAGATCCGGGGGGAGTGCCGGGAGGAAAACTTTAATTAAGCATTGTAATCAGTGGTGGCCTCTCTAGAAGTTAGACGGTGGAGAAAAACGGCCCTTTAACAGGACATTAAAATAGAATATATTATTACATTAAGGTACATATAATTGTAATATAATACTACACACGTTATAATAGGTATTATACATTTAGTGTAATAATACAATTTAATGCTCTTCCTTCAGGGAGAAGGAAAATGGGATGAAGTGCTTTATGCAGATACATATGTTTTTCACTCTACGAAACCACCCTGAATGGCAGAAAGAACGTGGAATCAATTCAGCACCCCAGGACCCTATGGTCCTGGCGATAGAAAAAGACAAACAATAAGCAAGATAGGAAGCAAAAAAGATGTTGCTCGCCTTGTGGCATTGGACAAAGATGTTTAAAGGTTGACAGAATGGGAGATTAAAGGATTGTTTGACCCCGATTGCGAGGATGTGCGTGCAATGTCGGATGCGGTGTTCAGCGAGGCAGAAAAGCAGAGTGTTGTGAGGGTGGCCAGACCCCCAAGTCCAGGCTCTGGTTTTGGCTGGAACTCTGCCGGGAACAGTGGATAACCATGTTCCCATTACCAGTCCTGGTCGGGGCCCTAACCAGCCAGGAGCCCGGGACTTAGTACCGCGGTACAGGGAACGAATGGCTTCTGGAATAAGAAGTGCTGTCCCAAAATCAGTAAATTGGTCTAAATTGCATGAAATTAAACAAGATAGAAAAGAATCCCCTACTGATTTTTTGAACCGATTAAAAGAAGGGATGCAGAAATATACTCCTTTAAACCGTACCTCTCGGGAGGGAAAGGGTCAGTTGTTATTCCTGGTTCTGGGACAGCTGACGGATGATGTCAAGAAAAAGTTACAGCAAGTGCAAGGAACAGATGTGAGAGATTTAGAGAAATTGCTGGAGACTGCTTGGCAAGTGTGTCGGAATAGGGACAGGCGGGGGGGGGGAATGGGCAAAACAATTGCCAGCGCTACAGCGGCTGCTTTGCGCACCGCAGGGGCCAGGTAACCTCTGGGAACCCACCGGGAAACACCACTAATGGGAGGCGAGGAGCCATGAGAAGTAGCCCAAGTGCCCCGTCTCGGGGAAGTCAACCCCTCCCGAAAGATCGGTGTGCCTACTGTCAGCCAAGGACGGAGCTCGAATGGCGGGGTATGGCGGGGTATGCCGTGACCACCGCAGAGCGAGTGCTGGAAGCAAAGTCACTCCCTGAGGGTACATCCGCACAACGAGCCGAATGAATTGCTTTAGTGAGAGCTTGTTGAAGGACTGCGAGCGAACACCCGGACAAATTCAAAATACGCCTTGGGTGTAGTTCATGCCCGTGGGGCTATCCGGAAGGAACGGGGACTTCTGACTGCCCAGGGAAAACATTAAGCTTGCTGACGTGATCCTAAGACTTTTGGATGCGGTACAGTCGCCTTCGGCGGTTGCGCTTATGCACCGCAAGGGGCACCAAGAGGGTGACGCTGCTCAGGAAGTGGGGAATAAATCGGCAGATTATGAGGCAAAAAGAGCTGCGGAACAAGGTGAGGTGTTAAGTTTGATTCCTGAAAAAGCTTTGCCGCTACCGGACTCGGTCGACTGTGATGAGAAGGATCTTAGATTAATTAAAGATTTGGAAGCAGAAGTTGAATCATCAGGTTGGGCAAAATTAAAAGGTAACAGAGTAATAGTTCCCTTTAGAATAGTACGGAAACCGGTAAAAGCAGAACACGACCAGACTCATTGGGCAACTGAAGCCTCGTATGATTCCCTTATGAAGCAAATAGTAGCCGGGAATTTGTTTCAAACGTAAAAGCCATGGTTAATAACTGTGAAGTATGCAAAGGTGGGAAATCGTGTAAAATTTGGAAGTCTCGGTAAAGGGAAAGTTCCAGGTCAAAATTGACAAACAGACTTTTCCGAACTCCCACGGAAAGGGGAGGGTTTGGGATTTGTTCGTATTAACAGATACCTTTTCGGGCTGGCCAGCAGCTTTCCCTTGTAGGGCTAATAAGGCTAGGGAAGTGACAGGAGTACTCTTAAACGAAAATTATTCCCAGATTTGGAGTACCAGCAGTAATATCTTCTGATAGGGGTGCTCATTTTTGTGCGCAAATAGTGCAACGAGTTAGTAAAATTTTAGGAACCAACCGGCAACCGACCTCAGGCAAGTGGGCCAGTGGAGCAAATGAATCACTTAATTAAACAACAGCTAGCTAAACTTAGTCAAGAAGCAAATCTACATTGGTACCAAGCGCTCCCACTGTAGCCCTACTATGAATCAGGGTAAAACCGGGAACTAAAGAGAATTTAAGTCCGTTTGGAATTTTGTTGGGGCGGCCGTAACCGATCCCAATACCGAGGGGAAGATCTCACCCAGTTAGGCGAAAATAATCTATAGAAATACATAATAATATTAGGAAATTCTAAACGAGAGCGATTGCAAGTGCCTGGAGAGTCTAGCCAGACGTTCTCTCTAACAGGAGTTCCGGTTCCGGTTAACACCTCTCTATTTAATAACCCCTGCTATGGAGTAGGTCATGATAAGAACAACTTTAGATTTACATCACCTCTTGGGGTTGTGAAGAAGTTCGGAGCAAATTAGCCTCTCGGTTACCAAATTTTAAATGGATCAAAGAGCTGCTTGTACTCGTATTAGTTGATAGCTTATTTGTTTTATGTACGTGTTGTATAATTCGAGGTTCGCTATGGCGTTGTCAGAAGAATGGGGATGACTGTGTTACCTGGAAAAAGAGTAAGGTCAAACCTGAAGTCGCAACAGGGAGGTATTTTAATCGACGGACGAAGGAGAATGGTACGTTATAAGGGACTGCGAAAGAATTCGCAAGGGTAATAGAAAAGGGGGGAAGTGAAACAGAAGATGTCTGCTTAATGACACTGTGATGTTACTGAGTTTAAATTTCTTTCACTTCTCTGCATCACCTGGCTTTTTCATTATTCTTTCTCCAACTCTTTTAAAATGTTTGCCGTTTCTTTTATGTTTTATTCCCTTCTTTCCCTAACACCTATCGCTTTTTAAATGTTCTTGCCAGGCTTACTTTTGTTCCCTTTGTCTGTATTTTTAATTAGCTCTTGTCTTTCCTTAGCGCCCTCACTATTAAAACTTTCTTTCTACATCTCTGTTTACTGTCCCTATTTCACAATTTTTCCCTATTTCTTTAATCCCTGTTGCTTTTAACATTTTCTATTTTTATCCCATCTTCTGTCTCTCTCTTCTGGTTTTTCTTTATTGTCATCGCATTTAAAATTGTCTCTCTATAGCTGTTTTACTCCACTGTCCCTATTTCTGTTTTTTCCTTTATTTCCCTAATGCCTATCACTTCTAACATGTACTTTCTGTGCCCTTCCATGTCTGTATCTTCAGTTATTTCTTGTCTTTCCTTAGTGCCACCCCTTCTTCAGTTTCCCTTCTACATCTCCATTTTAGTTCACCATCGCTGTCTTTAATTAAAGTCCTTAATCCCCATTGCTTTTCAAATTTTCTACTTACTTTTATCTCGTCCGCTGTTGTTACTTATTAGTTATTTTCTCTTATTTTTTCCTAAGGGCACCGCTTTTTGTATTTCCTTTCTGCGTCTACTTTTATGTGGTTCGCTGTCCCCATTTTTCAATTTTTTTAGTCATCGTTCTTTTTGGTTTGAAATTTTGTTTCTCGGTGTACTTTTATCTCATTTTCTATCCCTACATTTTTTTCCCCGTTTCCTGTAACTTGCCGCTTCGAACATGTTCGTTCTAAATCTACTTTTATTAGGATGTAGCTCCCTTTTTTTCAGTTGGTTCCTGTCTCTCCTGTACCCCCTCACGTTTAGATTTTCTTTCCTCGTCTGTTTTTATCCACTTCAGCAGCTTCATTTTTTTAGCTCATTCTAGTGTGTCCCATACCTTGTTGCTTGTGAAATTTTCTTGCTATGTCTTTGCCTATTCAGGTTTTTTCCCTATTTTAACTTTTTTTCCCCGTCTTAACGTCTTCATTTTCGAATAACAGAATCATTTAGGATGGAAAAGACACTTAAGATCATCGGGCCCAGCCGTAAACCTAACACGGCCAAGTCCACCACTAAACCGTGGCCTTAAGTGCCACATCCACGCGCCTTTTAAATACCTCCAGGAACGGTGAGGAACTTATGTTTTTATGCTTACTTTAACCTGGTTTTCTGTCCCGATTATTTACTCTTTTCCTGTCTGTCCTCTACCTCATCGTTTTTTAAATTTTCTGTGTCTGCTTTTATGGAGACGGCTAACCCTACGTTTTTATTACTTCCTGGCTATCCTGTGTGAAATCACTTCTGAATTTTTTTTCCCTATCTGTTTTCATCCAGTTCACTGTCTTTATTTCATTCCCGCCTCTGCTATACCCTGTCACTATTTAAATTTGCTTTCTGCCTTTGTTGATTTCTTCTGCTGCCCCATTGCCAAGTTTCTCCTTCTTTAACACCTTCGCTTTTGATAATTTTTTGTCTACTTTTATCTGGTCTTCTCTCCCTATTTGTTAGTTTTTTCCTCCCCTGCCTCATACCCTTTTTTTCTTTTTAAATTCTCTTTCTATATTTGCTTTTATCAAGATGTCTATTCTTTTCCAATTCTTTCTGTTTGTCACACACCCCGTCGCTTTTTAGATTTCCCTGGCGCGTCTCCCTTACCCCCTCCTCCCCCCCCCCCCCCCCATTCCGGGGTTTTACGGGGTCTCCTTGGCGCGCTGTTATCTCTGGAGCGTGATTTGTACCCCTCTCGGTTTGTCAGAACATCTCCTCGGGCCATCCCTCTTCCTCAGAGCGGTCTTTCTGTCCTCTCCTCCATCTTGCTCACCTCCCGTCGGCCAGCGTCTCCCCGACGCCGCCTGTGCTCCGTTCAGATCCCCTCCCGAGTACCTCTGTGCCCTCCAGCCTTCTGCCGTCTCTCCGGCCGCCTCGGCACCCCTCTGATTTCCGCCACGACGCTTCCTGCGAGCGACCCCGCGTTCCGTAACCGGACTGTGAAACAGGACCTGAATTAACCGTAACTGCAGAGCGTAATGGCACATTTTCTCGTATTTTACCCTCACCGCCTTTCAGGCCGTGGCTGGAAACCTGCTACGCGTGGCGCGCAGGATGCGGCAGCAGCTTTGGCGGCGGATGGCGAGAGGCGAAGGCCGAAGCAGAGGCTGCGCGGCTCCCGTGCGCTGGGTTTATTGTTTTACTTAGGAGCGTGGCCGTTCGTCTTAAACTGTTTATGGTGTTCTCGCCCAGTGCAGCAGTTTGCAATCAGCTGGTTTAAGGAAAACACGATGTAATCTCTGTCAAAGTTCTAAATATTTTGGACGTGAAATATGAAACTGAGAACTTTAATCCTGGGTTTCCTGGGATTAGCTCTTGGAACTGCTTTAGAATCCCTTGTTTGTTGGCTCCCCGAAACTTACTGCTCATCTGCCGACTCTGCCCTGTACCATTTCACCTATTAATTTTTTTCCACGTTTCCCTCTCTGCGGCTCCCTCTCCCCGTTTTTTAATGCTTACCTGTGTTTCTTGTACCCTGCTGCATTTTAATTTCTCGCGCTACAGTTCCCTCCCTCCGGCACCCTGTCTCTGTGTTTTATTTCCTCCCTCTGTCCTGCACCCCGTCGCTGAAAAAACTTTCTTCCTATGTTTCCTTCTGTGCATCTCCCCGTCCCTATTTTTTCATTATTTCCTGTGGTTCTTGTACCCTGTTACTTTTAACATTTTCTCATTGCGGTTCCTTCTAGCCATCTCCCTGTTTGTTTAATATTCCCGTGTTTCTCGTACCTGACCGCCACTTCTTTTTCCTTTCTGCCTTGTCCTCTGTCCGTCTCCCCGTCCCTGCGTTTTAATTCCTGTCCGTGTCTCTCGTACCCGGTTGCTTTTTAAAAGTTCTTCTACGTCTCCCTCTACCCGGCTCCCTTTCTCCGTTTTTTTGTTTGGGGTTTTTTTTTTGGTTCCCCGCCCCTCCCCTTGTATTTCTTGCACCCCACCGCTACCTAATTTCTCCTTCAACGATTCCCTTTATCCAGCTTCCCTTTCCCGTACTTTTAACTCCTCCCTTTTTTCCGTATACTCTGTCCCTTATTAAATTTTGTTTCAGTATTTCCTTCTATCCTCATTCCTGTTCCTATTTTTTAATTCTTTCCTGCTTTTCTCGTAGCCTGTCGCTTCTTAAAACGTCCTTCGTCCCTCTACCCGATTCCTTGCCCCTGTTTTTTATCTCCTCCTCTGTCCCGCACCCAGTCACATTAATAACTTTCTATGTCTCCATTTATTTAGTTTCCTGTCCGCCTTTTTATTTTTTTTTCCTGTCTATCTCATACTCCGTCCATTTTAACTTGTGTTTCGATGGCTACTTTTCTGTGGTTCACTGCCTGCGTTTTGTAATTCTCCCTCGTCTGTCCCGTACCCTGACGCTGCTTCACGTTCCCATGTCTGCTTTTGTCGAGCTCCCCATCCGTGTCTTTTAACTCTTTCCCGTGTCGTGTACCCCGTTGCTTTTTACATTTTTTTATGTGTCTGTTTTTCCACAGTCTTATTTTCAATTTATTCTCGTCTTTGCTAAAAGCCGTCGCATTTTAAATTAATTTTCTTTCTACATCGAAGTTTATCCACCTCCCCGTCCCGTTTTTTGTTTTCCCATCTATGCTGTACCCCATCGCTTCTAAAATTTTCTTTCCGTGTCTACTTTAACCAATTCGCTGTCTATATTTTTTATTTGTTTCTCGTCCGTGCTGTACCCCGTCGCTTTTGAAATTTTCTTCCTATGTCTCTGTACTTTTCTGTCTATTGTAATTTTTAACTTTTTCTTGTTTTTCCTCAATGCTTCCGCTTTTATAATTTTCCTCCTATGTCACTCTCCATCACCCTACACTTATTTTACTTTTTTTTCCTTGCCTTTCCTTAATGCCTTGGCGTTCAAAATTTCCTTTTTACATCAACTTTTGTCCAGTTTTCTGTCCCCTTCCCCCCCCTCCCCAGCTTCTCCTTTACCCGGCTGCTTTTTACATGCTCTCTCCGTGTCCGCTTTAACCAATTCACTGTCTGTCATTTTTATTTTTATTCCTGTCTATCCCGAGCCCTGTCGCTCTTTCAGTTTCTGTTCTAGGTCTACTTTTATCAAGCTCCCTATCCATATTTTTTAGTTTATTCCTGTCCGTCGTGTACCCTGTCGCTTTTAGAACTGTATTTTCGTTTGTGGCTCTGTTATTTACCATCTCCTTGGGGTTTTTTAATTGTTTCTTGTCTTTTCTTAATGCCATTGCTTATTCCATTTTTCTTTCTTGACAACATTTGTGAGGTTTGCTGTGCCTAGTTTTTACTGCTTTCCCGTACCCCGCTGCTTTTTAAATCTTCTTTCTATGTCTCTCTTCATCTGGTTTCCTGTCCCCAGTCTTAAATTTTTTCCCGCGTTTCTAGTACCGCGCTCAACTTTTTAAACTGTATTCCCGCGCGCGCTAGTTTGGGCTCGGATGTAGAGTTAGTTTTCTTCGCGGTAGCTGGCGCGGGGCTACGTGTTGGATTTGCGCCGACACCCGGCGTCGATGACGCGGGGACACGCGCCGGGTCTCGCCGAGCGGCGCTTGCGCGGCCTCAAGGGCTGTTCTGCTGCTCCCGCGGCCCCGCCGGCGAGTAGAGTGGGGGTGCGCGTGGGGTTGGGAGGGGACGCGGCCGGGACAGCGGACCCCCGGCTGCCCAAAGGGATGTTCCCGACCGTACCATGCAGCGCTCGGCCAGCAAACCGGGGCTGGAGGTCACAAGGGCGAGGGGGGCCTTAATGTCTTGACGTAACCCTGTCACGTACCACGTTGCTTTTAAAATTTTATTTCTACGTCTCCATTTATCCGGTTCCCTGTCCCGTGATTTCGTTTTTTTGTTTTTGTTCCCCGTGTTTCCTGCCGCCCGTCGCTTTTTCTTTTCTCTTCCGCATCCCCCTCCGCATCGCTCCCTTTGACGGGTTTTTAATGCCCTGACTCTGCGGCCCGTCCCCTTTCTATTTTTATGGCTCTGTCCAGCTGATGGTCTCTAATTTTTAATTCTTTCCCGTGTTTGTCCCTTTTCCCTTTCACTTTCCATGACTTCCTCTATCTGCCTTCCTGTCCCTTCACACACACACCCCCACACCCCCCCTCCTTTTTTTTCTTAATTCCTTCTGCTCTGGTCCCCTCGAGCAGTTTTCTCTCTGTCTCCCGATACCCAGCTGCCTGTCGCGGTACCCGCCGCTCCCAGGCCCGGCGCCGCTCGTTCTCGCTGTCCCTCCCAGCTCTCTCCCCCACTCTCCCCCCCTCTTCTTTATCGCTCCCTCTCCCCCCTCCCCGCGCTGCAGTTCTCCCTCTTCCTCCGCCTCGACACCCACGTCCGGCTCCCGCCGCCCCCCGCCCCGGGCCTGGCTCCCCGTCCCTCGCCTCTTCTCTCCCCGCCTCTGCGCCTCCTCCCGCTTCCCTCTCCCCTCCTCCCCCTCCGCCCGGCCGCCGTTGGGCACCGAGCCCGGGCGGCAGCTCCCGGTGCGCCCGAGGGAACAAACCTGCGCCGCCCGCTTTGCGCGCCCGGGTGCGTTCCTCCGCCGCGGGGCCGGGCCCAGGCCCAGGGCAGGGGCTCCCGTGCCGCTGGAGGGCGGGGGGGGCGGCCGCTTGTTCCCGAGGGGCTGCAGCTGCGGGCCCGACGCTCGAAGCGGGCTGCAGGCGCGGCTGAGGCCGGTGCCCCGGGGGCGCCGCCCGGGCCCGCCCGCCGGCGGGAGCCGGCTGAGGAGCGGCGCGAAGGCCGTTCCGCAGGCAGCCGCCTGCAGCGAGGAAGGGCCGGGCCCCGCGGCGAGGTGGGAGTCCTCCCGCCCCCGCGGGAGCACGGCGCCGGCCGCGCGTCCCTACAGCCTCGCGGCGCTTCTCCCGGAGGACCGAGGCGGGGGCGGGGGGGGGCGGCGCGCAGGCAGAGACGCCTCACGGCGCACGCGCGCGCCTCGCTCCGCCGGGTCTCTGCCCGCCTCCGGGCCGGGCCCCGCCCCCGCGGGGCGGTGCTGGTGTCCCACACACGGTTCTTCCGCCGGTGCGCGGGCAGGGGGCGAACACGCGGAGCCGGGGTGTTGGCTTTTCTTCCGGCTGCGCGCAGAGCTCGCACCCCTCGGGCCACACTCGGGCCATGTGGCTACGCTCCGCGCAGCAGTTACCGGTGTTTTCAGCGGTTGGCTCCGTCGCCCTCGTTCCCCTCGGTTCTCGCCAGCCTCGTCTCCGCTTAAAGTCACAGCGTCCTCCTTTCTTCCCGGGCGTGCTGAGCGAGGAGGGGGCTTTCCCCACCTGGGGGCAGGTTGCTATTATGCCAATTAGATGTCAATTAGATGTTAATTAGGACAGTTCCCTCAAGGTTCCGGAGCGGTGCTGCTTTTGTCATTATCTTGTTCCTCCCCTCAAGGTTGCACCTCGCAGTGAACTGCTCACAGAGACTAAACGATGCCCCCAGCTTCGTTCCTCGCGCACCTCGAGCAGTGCGGGCGGGAGCGTTGCTGCCGCGGTGTCGGGTCAGCGCCGCGCTCTCGAACGGCGGCGCGTGAGTTCCGCCTGCCCGGCTCTGCCTCGAGCGCGTGACGGCGCGTGCTCTGCCTGAGCAGCCGGGAAAATGCCTCGGAAACGACCCGCTTGTTGCGAGCGAAGCAGATGCGACGCAAGCGGGGCGTTCGGGCGGCTTTTGTAGCCTGACGTCAGCCTGCGTTCCGAGTCGCGCTTGCACGTGCACGCGCAAAACGAACGCGTGCCTGTGCAACAAGCTCCTGCTGCAGCAGAGGGATCGGGAGTCCGTGGCAGCGGTCAGCCGGGCCTGGGCGCGGCGGCTTCAGCCGGTCGTCGCGTACCGGTGTTCTTCCCGCCACCCTACGCCGGCGGGTTTCTTTAGGCGTACGTGGTGCTTAGGCGTCCTCGGCCGTCACTTAGGCCGGGCTAGCGGAGCAGGCGTCCCGAGTGACCCTTCCCCACACCGTTCCCCGCTCTCCCGCCCACGCCAGCGCTGCTGCGCCCGGTGTCCCTGTCCCCTGCTTCCACTTCTGCCTCTGCCCACCCCCGGCCCAGCGCGGGCGTCGTCGGGCTCGTTAATCGTGGCTGCCTCGGGGCTCGCGAAAGGGATCGCGTGCAGGAGCGGCCGGCCTCGCGGCGAGTCCCTGCAACCGCCTGGCTGCCGGGGGGGGCCCCTGCCTCGCGCTCGCCGTGCGAGTGCGCCGAGGGCTCCCCTCGTGCCTTCCGGTCCTAATCCGTCACAGCCGGCCAGGATCTTCTTTCCCAGGTGTGCTTCTAACGACAGGCCCAGGAAAGGACAGGGCCGCGTGAGCGATGGACGCTGTCGCTCCCGGGTGCGCCGCACCTGACGTACACGGGCTTGTTCGGTGGGCCTGACCATGTGGGAGATGTGGGGCCCAAATACTGAATGGCCAGAGGAATCTGGTGCCATCAGTCTGGACGCAGGTGATCCTTCCTTTGGAGGCAGTTACAAATTCTGAATCCTCCTAATCCCGTTTTTATGGTATTGTGGGCGGTGCGGGAAAAGGATAAAATGCAGCTACTTCCCAGCTCCAGGCTGGAATACCCAGGAGCCTGATGTCACGTTCAGCTGGCGTTAAGCCCTCACCAAAATTCACCTTGGCTCTGAGCCCTGCTGAAAATTGGCACGGCTGGAGCTGTAGCACTACCAGCTATCGTACCGTGTCCTGTGCGGCTCTCACTGTTCCTTTGCTCTTCCCTGTGTGCCAGAGATTCCGGCAGCACCCGGGAAGAGCTGACAGCAGCACCAGGTAACGGGAAGCTGACCCTGTTTTGACCAGCTCGTGTGAGGTCTGTGCTGCTCTTGTTGGAGAGTGTTCGGTCTGGGCTACTTCTCGTTGCCATTCGACTCGCCGTGCCTGTAGGAGGACTGGAATCGGGCACGTTATCCGGTGCCTCATTTATCTGAGGAAAGCGAAAGAACTCCTGTAAAAGGCAACTGGCGCGTGAAGTAACCTCCCTGATGCGCTTCCTTTGGACCATGTACAGGCAGCGCTCTGTTTCTAAAGTTTCAGTTACGTCGGTGAGTGCGACTACGGTCACCTCTTTCTTTGTACGAATAGAGGGGACCAGAGGGCCAGGAAAGGGCACGGCGAGACCCTTCAGCTCTCAGCGATTAGCCAAACAGCAAACCAGGAATACTTTTGTTCTGTCTGTCAGTTGTCAGGAGGCCGTACCTGTTGTTGGGTAACAACTGGGAGGATGAACACCTACTTCTTAATTTCCAGATCTGAGTGCCACAGTCACTCTATACCGGGTTACCGTTTAGGAAAAGTCAGAAAGCTTCGCTAAGTAAAATGTGACCTAGTGGATGAGGGAAAGGCTATGGGTGTTGTCCACCCGGACTTTAGTAAAGCCTTTGGCACCCTCTCCCACAGCATTCTCCTGGAGAAAGTGGTGGCTCGTGGCTTCAACAGGTTCACTCTCTGCTGGGTAAAGAACTAGTTCTTTGATTTCGCCACAGTCAGGAACAGCAAAATCTCTCCTCAAGGTTAACCTCCACAGACACGTCATTCTACAGCTGACAAGACACTAGGTGTTTGAGGAGGTAGGGGGTGATTAGGAGTTTGGTTTTGGTTTGAATTTTTTTTATGCCCCAATTTCAGTTACAAATTAAGGAAAAAAAAATATAGGAACACAGACACACATAAAACTTTCCTCAGGAAAATAGCACAGGGAACTGGGAAAAAAGAGAGCTGGAGAGCAAGAAGAACAGCAATGAGCACGGAAAGAAGGGGGGGGGTGGGTGGGGGGAGTCCAAAATAGGGTCATCAGGGAGCCAGAGACAGCGAGAGGGAGAACGGACAAAAGCGACAGGCGCTGCAGGGGGGAGAGGGAGGAATGAATGAGCAGGGACAGCCAGCCAGCCAGCGACGGAGAAAGGCAAGAGACCACACAGGCGACAGCGCGGAGAGGGAGGAATGAAAAGTGAGGGACAGGGAGCTGGGAGAGCAGAGGCGGAGAAAGAAACGGCATCACAACGTGCTACGCGGCCAAGAAGGAAGAAACGGGGACGGGGAGCCAGACAAAGAGAGCCAGGGCAAGAAAAAGTACGGACAGAGAGAGAGGAACGGAAAAATGGGGTTCCGGAGCCAGGCAGAGAGAGAGATGGTGAAAGAAAACGATAGCGACGGGCTACAGGGAGGAGAGGAAGGAGTGAAAAGGTAGGGGCGAGGAGCCAGACACAGAGAGAACCGTGCCTCCGTGCTCTGAACGAGAGGCCCGTCTGGAAATGGAAAGTGCAGATACTAAGTTTAATAAAATAATGAGGAACACGACATAGCGGAGACTTGACCAAGCGTAGCACAAAATGTAACATACACTACCCTGCGCCGTCAAGTGCTGCAGCCCAGCATCTAATGGCAGGCTTAGTTTCTATTTTCCAAGGAGAGTACCACAAAAATGTAATTTTCAGATTATACAAATATTTTATCAGATGATGCAAAAACGGTAACTAAAGTTGCCTTACAGATCTACGTGAATACATAACAGCAGCAGGAAATTGCTAGACTACAAAACACTCAGCCTTCAAAGTCCACAGAAGGACATTAGGTCTTGTAAATAATCAAAGACCCTGATGCTGACACATCTCCGCAACATGTGAGCCGCAGCGTATTTTGTTCTTTCCAGGTTTAATGAATTCATTCATTTGGGGGGGGTATATTTGTTGGGGGTTTGTGAAGAAGGAAGTTCTTTACCTCTGCTTATGTCTTAATTCTGCCATTCCAATGCAAATCGTAACAGCTTTGTCTTTCAGTGCGTTAACCCTCAGCATCTATTTCCACAATTTCATAACCAGCTCCATCTAGTACTTTCCATTCCCTTCCGAGCACAGGACTGTACCACCTGTGATGCGACACATAAGGGACTCTACAACAATTCCAAGAGCTAATCCCAGGAAACCCAGGGTTAAAGTTCTTCTTTTCATATTTGATTTTCAGAATATTTAGAACTTTGATGGATATGACATCACGTTTTCCTTAAACCAGCTGATTGCAAACTGCTGCACTGGGCGAGAACACCATAAACAGTTTAAGACGAACGGCCACGCTCCTAAGTAAAACAATAAACCCAGCGCACGGGAGCCGCGCAGCCTCTGCTTCGGCCTTCGCCTCTCGCCATCCGCCACCAAAGCTGCTGCCGCATCCTGCGCGCCACGCGTAGCAGGTTTCCAGCCAGGGCCTGAAAGGCAGTAAGGGTAAAATACGAGAAAATGTGCCATTACGCTCTGCAGTTACGGTTAATTCAGGTCCTGGTTTACAGTCCGGTTACGGAGTAAAGCTGCAGACTTTACATCACGTATTTGCCATTCAATATGCCAGATGTATAAAAAAGCCCAATACTTTAGAAAGTGGCACAAAGCTAATTCACAACCACCACATGAAGGACAGCTATAGGAGTAATAATAATAAAAAAAGACACTGATTAGCCGCACTATTTTCAGCAGATGACTATCTCAGCCACTTGATGGTCAGTCCTGGCAACAAATGCATCTGTTACAACCAAACAGGTGCCTTCCCTGCTCTCGCTACCCCTTGATTTTAGATATAAATAGCCTTTAAAACAATCAGGTCTGCTCCAGGAACAGAAACCAAAGGTTATTAACTACTGTGGCATGCTGTAATGATCACAGATTTGATGTGTTTTCCTGGAAACAAAGTTGAATGCAGAAACAACGCAAAGACCCAAGCACAGAAAATGAGCTAGGATCCTGGCGTACAAGCTGGTGTAGACAGAAACGTTACAGAAAACAAGGCTAACTGGAAAGTCCTCATTCTGCAAATGCTTACACGCTTACCAATCCATTACTTGAATCCACTAGCTTCGGATACAGTAAAGCCTGTGAGAGTAAACGTCGCGGTCTGCTTGGTAGATTCACCCGTGACTCCGTTCGCTGCATACTCAATATTTTCCCTTTCTGTCAAAAGGAATTGGTTTACCAAATGAAGCTCACATCGTTCATCATCGCTTTTATGGGAAACTGGCATAAAAAAAAAAGAAAAGAGTTTTCCTTAGGGTGAAAGAGGGAAAATGTTGTGTGGCCAAAAGATCAAATGCAAGTCCACTCACGCCCTAAGAAGTTAAGACCTCCTCTCCTATAACAATTCCCCACACAGAGCTCTAGAGAACGAGAACCTTGTTTTGCTAGTTCTTGGATTTCACCCACAGTCAGGAACAAAAAAAATGTCTCCTCAAGGTTAACTGACAGAGACACGTCATTCTACAGCTGACAAGACACTAGGTGTTTGAGGAGGGAGGGGGTGATTAGGAGTTTGGGTTTGGTTTGAATTTTTTTTACGCCCCAATTTCATTACAAATTAAGGAGAAAAAAAAAAAGAAATATATGCACACAGACACACGTAAAACTTTCCTCGCGTTTGGTTCCTTCCACAGTAGTCATCATGCATTCAAAATGAAGGCGCATCGCTGTGCAAAGCAACGTACCACTTCTCCGCATTATTCACAGGCGACACAGAAGTTCAACACACGAGTTCTGCGAGGACACAAAAGGGAAAAAAACACACACCATCTAGTTTCCTGCCCACTGAGAAACTGGAAAGCAGATTAAAAAAGGCAAGACATACAAGAAAAGATCCATGGCATTAAGAACTCTATTTTCTTGGTTAATATTGGTAACTGTTCCTGGGATTTCTTTGTAAAAAGAAACACAAAAGAGTTAGACTATGATCAATGAGAACTAAGCCAGCAGGGTAAAAACCCAAACCCACCCAACACATACACAACTTGAACTCCTCAAAAACAGCTTCCAACCATTTCCTTAGAGGAAAAACGGGGAACATGCAGTTACTGGAGAATTCACTAGTTATGCCTTTCTGCGACTCTCCCCACCTACATTTGGGGAGAAGACTATAAAACAAGTTCACAGTGAATGAGGTCCTTTAAACTAAAAACAGATTTAACTTATGAAAAGTATTTTACTTTTATATCAGAAAGCACTACAGTTTTTTACATTGCAAGTCATGAAAGTTTTGGTATTTCCTTGAATGCTCAGCAATTTACAACAAATGATTACGGATGGACAAAAGAAAAAAGCATAATAGAAGGCGACCAAATCTGTTCAGAACATACTACAGGTTTTCACTTTGCAAATCATAATAGTTTTGGTATTTCCTTGAATGCTCAGCTCTTTATGACAAATGACTATGGATGGACAAAAAAAAACAAACCAAAAAACCCAATCACAAAAATTTTCTCCCAAGCTTCTTGATTCTAAAACAAATCTAAAAATTACAATGTGCCCTAAAACAAACCCTGAACTCACAAAGAAAGCAAAGAACAAATATGAGCTGCATTATAAAAATCTCAATTTTTATGCCAGTCTCATGATTACAGTAGGCACTGTATGGACGGTCCCATATCTTCCCGCACAAGGAAGAAAACTGCCTCTAGGACTGTCCCTACAGCTTTACAAGCCCCACTCCGAGAGGCAGTGGGACCTGATGGAGGAACAATGATGATTAAGGTGCCCTTTTCCACCACTAATCTAGGAGAATGGAGGAAAGTTGCAAGAGACTATAGAAGCGACCCGGTGAGTGTTACTATGCATTTTCAGTTCATTGTAAAACAACATAATCCAGACTGGAAAGGTATACAGTTGCTCTTAGAGTATATGACAGAAACAGAAAAGCAATTAATTTTGAAAACAGCAGAGAATTTAGCTGAAGACCATTACAAGATCACGAGGGGGGATGTCAAAGAATATTTCCCCTCCGAGATCCAAAATGGGACGCTAATAAATCTGCCCATATGAAGAGGCTACAGGAATATCAAGACTGGATTTTGAAGGGAATGGAAAGGTCTATTCCCAAAACCACAAACTGGTCAGCTCTATATGCAGTTAAACAAGGTCCTTCTGAGTCCCCATCCGAGTTCCTGGATCAATTGAGGGATGTAATGCGCCGTAGCACACCGCTGGATCCTGGGTCAGAGGTAGGAATACAACAAATAGTCTCCCTGTTCTTGGGTCAGTCTACGGGGGACATTAGGCACAAACTCCAGAAGCTGCGCCCTACAGAAGGTAGAAATCTGGAAGTGTTGCTGGGTGAAGCGTGGAGAGTATTTAGTAATAGAGAGGAAGAATATAGACAAGGGCAAAGAAGAAGGATAGCAGTTGTCAGGGAAGAGGAGGAAGGGAGGCCTAGACGAGAACCATCTTGATTAGGTAAGGATCAATGTGCGTTGTGTAAGAAATTTGGTCATTGGAAAGGAGGGTGTCCAAGAAACAAGGCAAAGAGGCGAAGCCACCAGACAGGAAGAATAGTAGCCCATGTGAAAAAGGATTGACAGGGACCTGGGGAATCTACCCTAGCAGATCCACTGGTTATAATGAGGCTGGGGAAGGAAGAACAAGAAGTAGCATTTTTGGTTGACACAGGGGGAACATACTTGGTTTTAAATCAAGCCTTGATGCCCCTGGGAAACGACTATATCATGGTAAAAGGAGCGACTGGCCAAAGTGAAAAGGCATATTTTTGTAAACCTTTGAAGTATAAATTGGGAAAACAATGGGGTATCCACAAATTCCTACATAGGCCCAACTCCCCAAAGCCACTTTTGGGAAGAGATTTGTTAGAACAATTGGGTGCAAAAATTACATTTGAAAAAGGAGAAATTACTCTGGAAGTAAAAGATCAGCAATATATCCAGATACTGAGTCTATTCTTAACCAGTCTGCCCGCAGAAGGGAAGGTAAGGAAGGAATTCGGCCAGTGATTGGAAGATTTTTATAAATAGGATTACTGAAAAACTGTGAGTCTGATTTCAACACCCCTGTATTACCTGTTCATAAACCTGACGGGTTGTATAGTGTGGTCCAGGATCTACGGGCCGTAAATAAAATAACTGAGGACCTTTACCCCGTAGTAGCAAATCCATATACCCTGTTGACCGTATTAACACCTGAACTAACTTGGTTTACTGTTTTAGATCTAAAGGATGCCTTCTTTTGCCTCCCTCTCCATGAAGCCAGCCAAAAATGATTTGCATTTGAATGGGAATACCCCAAAAGTGGTCGCAAGACTCAGCTCACTCGGACGGTGTTGCCACAAGGATTTACGAACAGTCTACCATCTTTGGCAATGAGCTCGCAAAAGACTTGGAATCTTGGGAAATACCGTCTGGAGAAAGGAAACTGTTACGATACGATTGTATGATCTGGACGGGCAAAGAGAGCACACGAGCCTTTGAGCTACTAAAGAAAGCTTTGGTGTCGGCTCCGGCCTTAGAGCTCCCCGATGTGAGTAAACCGTTTTTTTCTCTTTTCCCACGAGAAACAGGGAATTGCTCTGGGAATATTAGCACAAGATCTGGGCCCCTATCGACGAGCAGTTACCTACTTTTCCAAACAGTTAGACGCAACTGCGAAGGGTTGGCCTGGATGCTTGAGAGCAATTACAGCTGTAATATTGAATGTACAAGAAGCCCGAAAATTTACTCTGGGCCAGAAGATGACTGTTTTAGTGTCTCACACAGTGCCCGCAGTGCTGGACGCAAAGGGTGGGCACTGGCTTTCTCCACAAAGATCCCTGAGATATCAGGCTATACTGATAGAACAGGATGATGTGGAGGTCGTAGTTACTAACATTGTCAACCCAGCTTCTTTCCTTAGTGGAAACACGGGAGAACCAGCGCATCATGACTGTTTGGAGACTATTGAAACAATGTACGCAAACCGACCAGATCTAAAAGACAACCCTATGGAAAGCGGAGAAAACTGGTTCACAGGTGGAAGCAGCTATGTCCTGAGTGGTAAAAGACACGTGGGATATGCCATTACCACTAGTCAAGAAATAATAGACCTTTGCCCATAAATACCTCTGCACAGAGCACAGAAATAATTGCTCTGACCCGAGCCTTGGAAGTGGCTCAAGGCAAAGTTGTGAATGTTTATACAGACTCCAGATATGCCTTCGGAGTTGTGCACGTGCATGGAACAATCTAGGAGGAAAGAGGGTTACTGAGCTCTCAAGGGAAAACTATTAAGCATGCAAAAGAGATTTTGAGACTGTTGAAAGCAGTCCAACTTGCTGAGAAGGTGGCGATTATGCATATTAAGCCTCACCGGAAAGTGAGCTCGGAATTGGAGAGAGGAAATGAGCTGGTGGACAGAGAGGCAAAACAGGTAGCTAAAACAGAGATAAAAACAGAAGGAGCTTTAGTCCCTGACGGCGAATCTCCCTAGAAGGTAAGCCAAAATATACCGAGGAAGATCAAAACCTTATCACAGATCTGGAAGGGTCATATAACAAAGAAGGGTGGGCTTATACCCCACAAGGAAAAGTGGTTATTCCCTCCTGCCTAATATGGCATTTGGTAAGGGAAGAACTTAGGAAAAGGCATTGGGAGATGGAGACTCTATATAAACATTTAATTAGAGAAAGTGTGGCCAGAAATTTGTATACTATGGTGAGACAGGTAACTCAACAACGTGATCTTTGCCTCCAAACTAATCCCAAGAATACCGCCAAGCCAGAAATGGGCCAGATTGGGAAAGACAATGGGCCTGGGCAACAATGACAGATTGATTTTATAGAACTTCCAAGAAAAGGGGGGTATCGATATTTATTGGTATTAACTGATACCTTTTCAGGTTGGCCAGAGGCATTCCCAAGCAGAACAGCTAAAGCTCGGGAGACAGCTAAAGCATTGCTACAAGAGATAATACCACGTTTTGGAGTTCCAGCAACTATATCCTCTGACAGAGGACCACATTTTGTCTCTATTGATCCAGCATTTCAGTTACTTAATTATACTGGCCTCCCGGTTCCGCTAGGGACAGGGTGGTACTGGTTGTGTGGTACAGCAGCTCGGAAAACTTTACCTCTGAGGTGGTGGGGAGCATGTACTTTGGACACCCTGGTTCCCAACATCACTATTATTGATAAAACAACACAGAATCCCGTGAGAAGAAACTGAAGGGTGAGTAAGCCCTTAATAGAAAAGCTGACACGCTATCATAGCTTTGTGCGGTGGCTAATCCCATTTCTGGGGGTTAGCGAGTTAGAAAAAGCTATAATAAACATCTCGGCTGTAATAGAGATAATCGAGAATAAAACTATAGATGCCATCAGGAAACTCCAAGAAGAAACTACTAGTTTATCGAAAATAGTATCACAAAATCGTATGGCTCTAGATTTAATATTAGCCTCACAGGCAGGGGTGTGCACAGTAATCAATGTCAGCTGTTGCATGTATGTAGACCAAAGTGGGTGAATAACTGCTGACTTACGGGAGATCAGAGAACAAGCAAAAATCCTACGTGAAGTAACTCCAGATGACACCTTTTGGGGGTTTTCTGAGCTGTGGGAAAGTTAACCTCTTGGTTTACCAAACCTATCACGGTTACAACGATTATTTGTTACTTGAATAATTATTGTGGTTCTATCCATAGCGCTTTGTGTTATAGTTCGATGTGCCCTGTGGTGTTTCCGGAACACAGGGGACTCCTACAGCGGATGGAAGAGGAACCAGTTACGACGCAGGCTTGAGTCTTACCAGTATTTTGAAAAGATGCTGGATAAGGATGTGATAAATGATTTAGTCCCAAACAGGATTCCAATTCAAATTTACAATTTATTAAGCGAATAGAGGCAAGCAAACAGCGCTGGGTGCTCCGGGAGTCTCCGCTCCACCAAGATGCACGCGGTACAGTTACTGTTCTTGGTTTATATCCTGTCTGCTAATACATATTCATGAATAGGCGTGTCTTCTTCGGCGCATGCCCTCTTCTCCTTCTAGAGTCTTCTCAAATCTTCCTCGGCGTGCCCCTAGGATGACCCCAAACTTTATGCACGCACTTTACAAGTTTCTCTTTACACAATACTATGCGGTCAGTGGTCAAACTGGTTTGAGCTGATATACCAGCAAAGTAGTTTAACTTTCTTCTGTAAAATACCCCTTTTTATGGTGCAGGAGAAATCCATAAAAGTACAGAAGATTACACTTCATCACACGAATCAGGTGAACATATTTCACAATCCCCCATCTTCTTCTTTGCAGTATTGATTCGTGTTTTCATTTCCAATTGAGTACTGCAGATATCTGCATTCCTTGTATAACCGAGTAGATTAATCTAGTAACAATCCCCCACATATCCCCAGTACAACTATCCCGATTTTAGTAAGCCAATCACCACCCATAAAATCTCCCCAAAATCCTCCTAGATTGACTCCTTTCCAAGTTTGTCTCTCAGGAGGCCATTTGTTATACACCTGGCTCTCCCTGGTTTATGGGTAACAGGAAAAAAACCTAGGTTTTATTGTTCCAATTCTTTGGCAAATATGATTACAGGTACAGGCTGTACAATTAGAAAAGGTCCTCACTTTTTCCATTTTTCTGGGGTAAACCCCAGCTGGACTTGTTCCAATATTGACTACAGTTATTTGCCGTAGTCAGAGTCAAGGAACTCACCCCAAGTAGAACTAGAAGAGGTCCGGTCAGGGCCATAGTGGTCGGCGGTCACAGCCCGAAGGGGTTGCAGCCCTTGGCAGACCCTTTTTAAGCCGCAATACCAGTTCCCCTCCGGTCTTGCCCTCTCCTTTCCTTTAAGGGGGTGCTTTCTTAGTACCCAAATTAATTGAGCACTGCTTGTGAAGGCCAGAGCTTTGCTAGATCAGTGGTTTGGCCAGACCTGAGCACTTGCCTGAGCCTGGCGATCCTCTTTATTTGCAAGGCTTTATGGCTACAGAAAACTGCCAGTTAGCCTGCAACACTAATCTTACAAACACACACCACCTTCTACACAAAGGACAAATTCTAGTTCCAGCTCCTTTTTCCTGTTCTTCTTTTGCCAACAACTCCTTCCGATTATACTCGTTTGGAGTACCCATTGTTGTTTCCTATTACCCTTTCCCATTGTTTTCCAAACTTGGGGATTACTTATATTGCTCTCCATAGCTTCCCATGGCCATCGTTCACCTTGATTTGTTCCACCACAAACGTAACAATTAGCTATATTCAATGACTTAGCAATGTTTTCAGCAAGATTTACAAATAGATTTTTAGCAACTGTGGGAATTTCATGTTTCACTCCTGTTTCTATTACAGGAGTAGCCGCAATAAAATTCCCACAGCAATTGAGTCAGATGTGACTTTCCACTCCTTCACTGGACCTTTCACTCACGACACATGTGTCCATCCTTTTTCAGCAGTTCTCACAGCTGTTTCTGTAGTTAATAAAACAAGGAAAGGTCCTTCCCAGAGGGGAGATAGGTTTCCTTCTTTCCATGTTTTTGTCAGAATTTTATCTCCTGGTTCTAACTGATGAATTGCAAATCCTAAAGGTGGTGTTTGGGCCACCATCCCAATCTCTCTTAATTCTTTTAATCTTTTTCCAAGGGTAATTATATATTGTTGGATACTATGATGCTCAATTACATTGTTCCCCAGAGGCATTCCTTGAAAATAAGGCACGCCATATAACATTTCATATGGCGATAATCCAGTCTCACTGTATGGTTTAGTTCTTACGTTTAGAAGTGCCAGTGGTAAACATTTCGTCCAGGGCATTTGCGTCTCAATCATTAATTTAGCCAATTGTTGTTTTATTGTTTGATTCATTCTTTCTACCTTCCCTGAGCTTTGTGGGTGCCACGGAGTGTGGTATTCCCACTGAATACCTAATGATTGACATAATAGTTTTATTATTTTAGAAGTAAAATGTGTGCCCTGGTCAGAATCAATGTACTGGATTATCCCATATTCAGGTATCAAATGTTCCAATAAAATTTTTACCACCATCTGTGCCGTAGCTCGTGCTACAGGGTACGCTTCTACCCACTGTGTTAAATGATCTACTATTACCAATAAATATTTTATCCTCCCTACCTTAGGCAATGCAGTGAAATCGACTTTCTCAAAAGGTCTGTAAGCTGTTTTTCTCCCTCCCGTGGCTGTTTGTCCAAACACTGTCTTATTTACCTTTTGACAGGTTAAGCAACCTTGTGTAATTTGCTTTTCTATTTCAAAAATTCCAATACCACCAAATTGTTTAAGAAAATGATCACTTAACGCTTTTGTACCCCAATGTGTTTGCACACGCAAACGTTCTAATATTCGCCTGGTGTAGGCTTTTGGCAACATTTCTCGCCCATCGGGCAGTGTCCATTTTCCTTGTTCTAATTTAGCTCCTATTTTCTCCAATTTTGTTTATTCTTGTGGGGCAAACTTCTTCTCTCTTTCCTCTCGTCCTTCTTTGCTGGTGTCCTCCTTTGTTTGTATGACATTAATTTTGGCAACTTTAGTCCTCAAGGCTGCTTCCTGGGCCTCTTTATCTGCTAAGTTATTTCCTCTAGTTCGGTAATCTAATCCCTTTTGGTGTCCCCTCACATGTACCACTGCTATCTCCTTTGGTTCTCTTAACGCCTTCAAAATTTTTACTATTAATTCTTGATGTATTAAATTCCTCCCTTGAGTATTAATCAAACCTCTTTCTTCCCAAATTTTTCCAAAAGTATGGACCACCCCATATGCGTATTTAGAATCTGTAAATATAGTCCCGCTTCTTCCTTTTAGCAATTCCAGGGCCCTACATAGGGCATACAGCTCACAAGCCTGAGCTGACCATGATGGACTCAGAGGTCCTGATTCCACAAGTTCTAAGTCCTTATTAATTACTGCATATCCCGATTTTCTCTTCCCTTCTACCACTCAGGAGGAGCCATCTCTGAACAGCGCTTCTCCATTTTCCAACTCAGCATCTCTTAAATCTGGTCTCACCTTAGTCTGGGTCTCAATTACCTCTAAACAGTTATGTTGTAATTCCTCTGATGGTTCTCCAAACAAAAATTGTGCTGGACTCTGTGCAGAAGTCACGCTTAGTTCTAAGTCGGGGGAGTCTATTAGTATTGCTTCATATTTTAGAATCCGGCTGTCCATTAACCATTTTTCCGCTTTTTGTTGTGAAACATTTCTGACATTGTGTGGGGTATACACTTTTAAAGGAGCACTGAAGGTAATCTTCCTAACTTCTTCTATTAATAATGCTGTAGCAACCAAAGCTTGGAGACAAGCAGGCCATCCTCTGCTTACTGGATCAAGTAACTTAGAACAATACCCCACGGGTTTTTTGATTCCTGCCCAGTCTTGAGTAAGAACTCCGTATGCTGTCTGGCTTGATGTATTCACAAAGAGATAGAAAGGTTTTTCTAGATCTGGGAGGCTCAATACAGGTGCTTGTATTAATGCCTTTTTTACTTCCTCAAATCTCTGATCGTCTTCAATAAGCCATTTAAGTTGGTTATTAGTTAATTTTTCATATAGGAATTTTACTTTTTCACTATAATTTTCAAGCCATGGTCTACAATATCCTAATAATCCCAGTATTTGCCTAATTTCCGTTTTAGCTTGTGGGGGTCTTAAGGATGGAATCCCAGATACCCTATCAGGATCTAACTTCTTCCTTCCCTTACTCAGCCAATGTCCTAAGTGTTGCCTTCGCAGGCGTGGCGACCTGGTTCAGGAACGGCACGGCGACCAACCCCAGGCCGCTCGGGCCATCAGCTCGCTGACACCAATGTGGTAGACGGCAAATGGCGTTTATTAGTTTGTGACACGGCGTTATATAGCTTAGGTTTATAACCTCACTTCCGTCTGCTTGCATCATAAATTAAACGCTATTGGCTTTTAGGAGAGGGGCCCTAACTTTCCGTACAGCGCGATATCTTCCGGCCGCCAGACCCTAGCTATCTACACCTAAGTATTTTACTTCTTGTTCTACAAACTGTAGCTTTGATCGGGACACCTTTAATCCCTTTTCCCCTAGAAAATTTAACAATTTAATGGTGGCTTTTCGGATCCCCTCTTCAGTTTCTCCTGCTACTAATAAATCGTCCACATATTGCAATAATTTTACCTCCTTAGGTATTGTGAAATCTTGTAGAATTTTCTCTAAAGTTTGTCCAAATAGATTTGGTGACTCTGTAAACCCTTGTGGTAACACAGTCCATCTTAATGGTTGTTTTCGTCCTGTTTCGGGGTCCTCCCACTCAAAGGCAAAATAATCTCCGGATCCCTCATCCAGAGGACAGGCCCAAAAAGCATCTTTCAAATCTGTTACACTACACCAAGTATGTTTGGGAGATATATGACTCAATAAAGTATAAGGATTTGCCACCACAGGGAATTTAGTGATTGTTCGCTGATTTGCAGCTCTTAAGTCCTGCACCATCCTGTATGACCCATCTGGTTTCTTTACGGGAAGAATGGGCGTGTTATGAGGGGACATACATGGTTCTAGGGTTCCTTTTTCCAAAAGTCTGTCAACTACAGGTTTTAATCCTTTTTGACCCTCCATAGGTATAGGGTATTGCTTGATTCTAATTGGGCGGTGCGGATCTGTTATTTGAACGCTTATGGGGTCCATTTTTATCTTTCCAGTTTCCCCTTCCTTATACCACACTGAGGGGTTAATAGCTTCTTCATCCTCTTGTGTTAAAGTGTATAATTTAATCTGCAATTTGTCCCCTTGACTCTGAATGCTCAAGTTTAACTTCAAAATCAAATCCCTTCCTAATAAATTGTATTCCGCTTCAGGGAGCAAAAGTAAATCATTAAGACAAATTTTCTTTTCCGTTTCTACCTCTACATCTTTCAATATACTTACTTTAAAAGGCTCTCCTTTTGCTCCTACTACTGACATATAACTCTTCCCTTTTTCCATTCCTTTTGGAAGTTTTTGAATGGTTGACTTTTCGGCCCCTGTATCCACTAGAAATAAAACTTCCTCTCTATGGGGACCAATTAATAATTTTATCAAGGGCTCTGTTGATGCTGAAGTCCCCAGAAGATAGAGCCCCTGACACCCCTAACCTTCTTTGAACATCTTCTCATCTTGTTCCCGCTTACGGCAGTTCTTCTGAACATGTCCCCTCTTGTTACAGTAGTAACCGACGGGAATTGTAAATCTTTTTCGATAAGGCTGTCCCCGGGGTGTCTGCTCTATTCTTTTTTCCCTTTTCTCTCCAGGAGTCGTCTTATTTTTCTGACTTGCCCTTACTGCTGCTACAAAAATTTTTGCTTTTGCTTTTTGTTTTTCTTCGTCCCTCCTAACATAGACTTTCTGGGCTTCTCTAAGTAACTCCTCTAATCCTCTTTCTTGCCAATCTTCCAATTTTTCTAATTTCCTTCTTATATGCCCCCAGGATCTAGCTACAAATTGTGTTCTAAGGAGTGCGGTCCCAGCCACTGTATTCGGATCAATTCCAGAGTACATTTGTAGGTTTTTCCTCAACCTCTCCAACCATTCTGTTGGAGATTCGTCTTTCCCTTGTTGTTCATTAAATGCTTTAGTAATGTTTTGCCCTCGAGGAACCGCTTCCCTTATTCCCTGTGTCCTGGTTTCAGCCAGGATAGAGCTGGTTTTCTTCACAGAAGCCAGTGTGACACTGTGTTTTGGATTTGGGATGAGAAACTGTTGATAATGTGCTGATGTTTTGGGTTGTTGCTGAGCAGTCAAGGACAGTCCAGCTTCTCATGCTGGCCTGCTAGCAAGGAGGTTGGGGGTGCACGGGGAGCTGGGAGGGGACACAGCCGGCACAGCTGACCCAGACTGGCCAAAGAGATATTCCCTACCATACGACGTGATGCCCAGTACATAAACTGGAGTTGGCCGGGGGGCGGAAATCGCTGCTCGGGGACGGGCTGTCGATCGCCGGGTGGTGAGCGATTGCTGTATTGGGCATCACTTGTTCTTGTACATTCCTTTGTTGGTATTATCATTGTTGTTTCCTTCTTTCTTTCTGTCCTATTAAACCGTGTTTATCTCAACCCACGAGGTTTTTTTCCTAATTCTCTCCCCCACCCTACTGTGGGAGGGGGAGTGAGCGAGCGGCTCCGTGGTGCTTAGTTGCCGGCTGGGGCTAAACCACGACAACATTACATCTTTTCATCCTGTAAGAAAGCATGTGTCCCTACAGTACGTACATAGTTACCCCCCAAAACCGCCAACGTCATACAACGTATCCCGCGATACAACGTATCCCGCGATACGCTCGGAGGGGTTTGCGCAGCCCCCGCTCTCTGTGCACCTCACAGACCTCTGCGCTTTCTGCTTCTGCCCCTGGTGCTGGCGGCTCTGTGGCCGATGCACCGGCAAGCCCAGCCGCATCCTCCTCCTCCTCAGAGAGTCCCTGGCCGTGCTCAATGAGCGATTGCTATGAACGTACTGTAAAAAGCCCTTTTTATAGCCCGACACAACACTGGCCAATTTCAACTCTAGCTGAGCTTTGCCCTTTTCTGTTCTCTCCTTACACGTATGAACTACAGCTCTGTGATCTTCCTGCCAAGCCGGACCTTGGTCCCAGGGATCATAACATTCCTTTTTCCACCTGAGCTGAAAAAGGAGGTCCCTGTTCAGCCAAGCTGGTCTTCTGCCCCTCTTGTTTGACTTCAGACTCCACCAGATTGCCTGCTCCCGTGCTTGCAGAAGGTGGTTCTGAAAAACTAAGCTGCTCTCTGAGCCCTGAGCCCTCCAAAGCAGCTTCGTAGGGGACACTGCAGACTAGCTCTCTGAGTAGCTTCAAGTTTGCTCTCCTGAAAAGCAAGGTAGCAACTCCTCTGAGCTGTATCTCATTACACTCAAAAGTTTAAACTCCCCTGTTTGGTGATCACTGTGATCCCATCTCCTACGAGTCCTTCTCCATACACAAACAGGAGGGACTAAGAGATCTGTTGGGTAGATAAGCAGCCATGGGGAACCACGGTGAGCAGTGGAGTGAGCTGCTGCATGGGCTACGTGCTTTGCGAGTGCGAAGCCAGCCCCTGGCTCAGTGAGTGCCTGGGAAAGGGAGTCTGCAGCCGTGAAGGACAGAGCCGGCCAGCAGGACAGCTGGCAGCCTTCACTCGGGCATTGCCCACCTTGTGACTGGCTGTACCTGTGATGATGTTAATGCTCTTTGTACACAGGTCTGTTGCGTCGTGCTGTGTTGCGAAGCAGACTTGCAGAGGCGTGCCCTGTCTGCCCATCGGGACTCAAGGCACATTTCCTCCAAGCGCAGCAGCCAGGCTTTGGGCAGCCTCGCCTCATGCTGCTTTTGACATTGCCAACCAGGATCAAGTTTCTGTCCTCGGGTTTTCATGTAGGAACCAATTAGTGAACAAGTCCTGTTTTAATGGAGTGGCAACTCAAACAGTATTACGCTGGTAGAAAGCCTTCAGGAGAAGACTGGTGTCCTGTGGATCTCGCAGTAAGGCAGCCAGCAGCTCTGTTTCTGCTATAGCTACAAACATCCGCGAGTGAAACAACCGCAGCTTTTTAATACAGTTACAGAGGTTTACACTTTTCTTTGCAGACACAAAGCATGCTTTTGTCTTGAACTTTTCATTAGTCTGAAAAAAAGATCATTGGTAGTATAGGATACCATGCTGTTTATTAAATGTACATAAATTAACACCTACACAGAAAGGATGTTTTCCTCATCAGAAACAATGCTGAAACGATGAGCAACTCTGAAAAGAAAGGTACATAAGGCTCCCGTGCACAAACCCCAAAGCTTCAAAGGAGAAAGGTGAAAGAGCGCTACATCCTTATGTCACAGGACAACCTGTGATTAACCCGAGTTATGGACACTGTCACATCATAGGTAGTTGGGGCCAGTTCAGATCCCCTGCCTTCTAGATCAGCCGCCTTGATGCGCTGGGTGTTTCAACTGTTATAAAGCTGCAGAATCAATCAGAATCGACACTGAAATGACTGTGCTGGCTACAGAATGGCTAGAATAAATATGGGGGTGTGTCCAGTTTTTTTCCGGTCCTGGAGGGTGGCTGGGATTTGGGGCACCACGTAAGCTGGCTTTTTTAACTCCTCCTTCCCATCAGTCCCTAGGCACAGGCACATGTTGTGGCTGAAAGCAAAGCATCACCACTCCAGTTCTGATTGATTGACAGAAAGGGGGGTGTTTGCGTCGGTCCAGAGAGCGCTGATGGGTCGGAGAAGTAAGAGCGGAGTTTTTGCTGTAGCTAACCTGGAGTTAACTCAGCTAATGGAAACTGCAAGCCAGTCATGTTTGATCAAGAATACTAAGAAAGGGTATTGTGCTGTGTGCTGCATACAAGGACTTGCACCGACCAAAGGGCAGCAATGGGTGCTCCCTTCTTGTATGCAGCAAGGTGGTGCAGCGTCTCTCTGCCAAGAATGAGTAGCGGCAAAGAAAACCTGGAGGGTTTTATAGTCTGGAACATGCTGTCCAGCGTGTCCCTCGTGTCCCTCTCAGATGATATACACCTCCACGCCCAGCACGCCCCATGGAATCTGCAGGTGACATGCCAGCTCCCCACGGGGGCAGCTGTGCCGGCTGGTGGGCTTTTGCTGACGGAGCCGAGGAGTGAGCCAGCAAGGCCTCCCGCCAGGGCTGGGCTGGGTCTGAGGGCGGTGCGGGGCCGCTCCGGCGTCGCGGTGCCCGAGTGAAATGTGCCGGCCGGAGCAGAAGGGCGCGGTGCCTCCCTCCTCGCCTCCGCCGAGGTGGTGCTGGGGCTGCATCGCGCCCCTCAAAGCCCAGGCAGCAGAGCTCATGCGGGCAATCCAGGCAGCAGAAAAAAATCGGCACCTGCAAGAAGAGAGTCCAAAGTGCTGATGAAACCATGAAGGCAGGAAGAGGCACGACTTTGTGCCCCGTTCTTTGGGCAGTGTGCTGTCCAAGGGGCAGTTCCTGGCACACGAGAGGGAACCCTCCCTGGCAGTGGCTACGGCACGGCTTTGTCCCCTTCTCCACACGTGTGACACCCTCAGAGCTCTGCAAGTTGACAGAGATGTGCAGCACTGCTTTGCTAGGCAGCAGGGCTGGGCAGGGCAGCTGTGCTGTGGTCCTTTCCAAAAGCCGAGCAGCAGCACGCCTCACTGTCCCTTGCTAGAAAGCCAGGCTTGAAGGCAAAACACGCTGCTTTGGTATTGTTTGGTTGTTTTCTTCTTCCCTCAATTGTCTCAGGTGCAACATGAGCTTTTTACGAAGTGCCAGTACCTCAGGGTCTACAGCTACGTGACACAGCTCCTTGCTGCGTCTTTGGGATTCAGACACCAGCAGCCAGTGCTGGGCTTGCCAGCTGACATGAACAGAAAAGGGAGACTTTGCCTCTTTCTGTAGGCAGCGGGTCAAAGAGCTCCAAAAATTGCTATGAGCCTTGTGACTCTGCTGGGGTGTTGCTCAGCCTTGCACAAACAGAGCTGCCACAAGTGCCGAAGGAGAGCTGCCAACGCTGGAGTGATACGTTCCTCCTGACAGACACGCTCTCTCACGGGCAGCTGTGGGCTTCCTGCCCGGTGCCATCTCTGCGCACCTCAGAAATATTGCCCATAGTCGGAGCAGTGTTCGGAGCTTTGAAAGATGGGCAGCAGAGCCTGCTACACACCTGGGCTCCTCGTTCTTCTTGCCTGCCTGGATGTCCTCAGTTGCCCATCCCGCAGAGCTCTGCTCCCAACTTGCTCCTCTCGCTGTCCAGTAGCCCGTTGCTCCCCTCTTCACAGGTTGCTCTTCTCGAGCCTGGCAAACTTTCCATTCAATGTATTGTTAGACAGGTCAAGCCATGATAAACGTGAACCAATTCTGCTCTTAACCACACCTAGCTCATTTTACCTTGTCTCCCCAGAGGAGCTCTCCAGGTGTTCACTTTCTGGAGGGACTGGAGGCACCTGCAATGGAAATGTGCAAGTTAACGGGTGGCAAGGACCTTCCTGCCCAATTGCTACCTTAGCTCGGAAAGGCACAGCCCTTGCATGGGTTTGCTCAGCCCAGCTGAGCCAGTTCTGGTGGCATCACCGCACAAACCGCCATGGCCATCCTGCATCACCCTTCCTCTGCACCTTTGCAGAGCTGCCGGCTAGTGGGTGACCTTGCTTGTCCCTGCGGCAGCACTCTCAACTTCTGACAGTGCTGTCACCCTCTTTGTGGCCCTGACATACCGCTGCTGCTTCTGCTTCCACCTCTGGTGCTGGCAACTCCTTGGCCGACGTGCCGGCAAGCCCAGCCACATCGTCCTCCTCCTCAAAGAGCTGCGGGGGACAGAGGAGGACAGTTGCTTGGCTGGGGACAGGCCCCGGGGCCGGTGAGCCTTCCTCCGGGCCAGGAGCGAGCGTGGGCGGCTCTGCTTTCACTAGAGCAGGACGCAGGGGTGGCTGGAGGTGGGGGAGGTGGGGCGGAGCCGGCTTGGTCCCCGAGCCCCAGCCGGGGTCCCTCTGCTGGCTTACCTGGAGGGGCTGGGGCAGCGTGCCGTCCTGGCTGCAGAGAGCTGCCAGGGGCCGGCTGAAGAGACCCGCCCTGCCGGCACAGCCCGACTGCCCGGGCGCCTCCGCAGCGGCCAAGGTCCCTCGCCGCGCAAAGGGCCAGGGCAGCCCCCTCGTCCTGCTGCGGGTCCCGCCTGCCGCCAGGGAAAACAGAGCAGAGAGCCATGGAGGGCAAGCGCCAGGTGAATGCTGCCCGAGCCTCTGCGTGCTGGGCGTCCCCGCCAGCAGCGAGGGAGAGGCGTGGCTGGGGAACGAGGCGCCCCGGGGGCTCAGCTCTCTGCGGCTGTGCCCTGCGGGAAGGGCAGCAGCAGCCCCCGAGCAGCGCGGCTGCCGCCTGCCAGCGCAGGAGAGAGGGGCCGTCCTGCCCCCGTCTCCTCCAAACTCACCGTCCGAGTGGCCACGTCCACCTTGGCTGCCGGAGGGGACGGGAGGTGGCCGCTGCTGGGCACCAGCCTGCAAGAAATGCGCTGCGCTCAGCGAGCAGCCCCGCAGCACGAAGGGCCCCTGGCGAGCTGCATCGGCCGCGGGCCATGAGTGAGATGTGGGGACGGCCGAGATGGCGGCCCGGGGGCTCCTCACCTCTGCCAGGCCCTCGACCAGCCTCTCCAGGCTGCTGGCGTTGAGTGTTTTGGCCTGGGCAAGGGGAGAAGAGCAGCAGGTGAGAAGCCATGGGGCTGGTGCGGGGTTGGAGCAGCCCCTGGGGCAGAGCGGGGCCGGGAGGGACACTCACGGCATTGCGGCCGCGCAGCTCCTTCAGCAGGAGCTTGATGGAGGGCAGCTGGGTGACGCGGGCTCCCTGCACTCCTTCTGCTGGCCTGTGCACGGGGCAGGGGCAGAGAAAGAGCTGTGTGAGACCCAAGCTGCCTCTTCCCTCGCCTGCCAGCCCGGGGAGCCCTTCCAAGCTGCCCCGAAGCAGCTGGGCACCACCCGGCCATCGAGCGGAGAGCAGTGGCAAGGGGGGAGGACGGGGCTGGGTGAAGCAGCTCCGCCAGCTCTGCCTGCTCCAGAGCCGCCCGCAGCCGTGGGGGCAGCTCTCCCCAGCTCAGGAGCGGCGTTTCTGCATCGTACGGCTACGGCTAGAGCATCCCCCCGTGCTGTGAGCACGGGCCCCCCAAGCTGCTCTGCCAGGCAGGGCTTACCCACGGAGCGCGCTGAGCCAGAGCTCCTTCAGCGAGCGGGAGCTGCAGGAAAGAGAGGAGAAAGAGCCTGAGCGCCCGCTGCTGCCCAGCCCGCGGGCAGAGGCGGGCGCCGGCACAGCCCTGCCCCGTGGGGACGGCTGCAGAGGCAGGAGGAAGCGGCGTGGGGCCAGACAGAAGCGCTGCCCGGCCCTGCCGGGGGACGTGGCACCGAGACCCACCAGAAGGTGACGACGCAGAAGCCGTAGGGCCAGGCGAGGACGAGGGACGTGGTGGCCTTGTCTTCCTCCTCCTGGGCGGCATCCCCGGCCGCCCCCTTGCCGCCGCTCAGCACCCACAGCCGGCGCAGGGCCAGGCAGAGCTGCGGGCGCGGGGCGCTGCCACGTCTGTAGAGGGGAGCGGCAGGGAGTGACCTGGTGGTGGCCGAGCCCGGCGGCTGCCCTCTGGCCTCCGCCTGCCCCGCGCACGGCCACGGGTGCAGCCAGCAGCAGGGTGCCGGGGCCTGGGGCTGCTCCTTGGGCGTCCCTGCCCCGGTGCCGGGGCCAGGCCTTAGGAGGAAAGGCAGCCGGGGTCTGCGCCTCTTACTTGGCCTTGGCGATGATCAAGGCATCGCTGAAGAGGAGGAGGTGCCTCTTCCCCGTCCCGCGGCCCTGCGTCACCCGCACGCGCTGGTGGAGCAGCGGCTCGGCTGATGCCGGGCCGGGCGCGCACTGCTGCTCGGGGCCAGGGTAGACCCTGCAGAGCAGGCGGCAAAGGGTGTGAGAAAGGCGGCTGCTGCGGGGCCCGGCTGCGCCGGCGTGTCCCCGAGCCGCGGGGGGAGCCCACCTGGAGCCGTAGCAGCAGTTCAGCTGGCCCATCGTGCCGGGGCCAGGGGAGTCCTCGCGCCAGACACGCTGCTGGGGCTCCGGAGAGCTCCCAGCCGGCTGGAGCGAGGCTGTCGAGGGGGTCCCGGTGCCGGGCAGTGCCGCTGGGTGAGAGCTGGTCTCTCCCTGGAGCTGCCGGGTGCTGGCAGAGCCGTGCCTGCAGGCACTGTGGCCGTTGCCGGGCCAGCGCCGCGACATCACAGCTGCCATTCCAAGCCCGGGGGGGGGGGCTGGGGGGCGGGGCTGGGGGAGGGGCTCCTGTCTCTCTCGGCCTGGGGAGCCCGGGCCTGGGCACAGCACTGCGGGCATGGCCTCAGCAGCGCTGAGCAGAGGGCAAGGCTCCCCTCCCTCCAGCTGCTGGCAAGGCTTTGCCCAGCGCAGCCCAGGGCACCGCCGCCCGCCGCCTTTGGCCAAGGGCACGGTGCTGGCTGCTGCTCAGCTTGGTGTCCAGCAGGACCCACGGGCCTGTTGCGTTAAGAGGCAGAGCAATTTGGCAGAAACTAAACCCCCTTGCTTTCCAGTCGATCCTCAGATATCAGAGGGACTGGGGGCGGCTGAGCTTAGGTTCTGAGTGATGCCCAAAGTCAGCGTTAGTAGTCCGGTCGCGCCCAACACCTTTGTTGGACTATCACGGGTCCGGATGCACTACTAACATCACACTACCTGCTCAGCCGGACACCTCCTGAACGAACACGGCCGCACTCAGAGGTACGGTCGCGTTCAGGGACCACACACGGCTGAGTCAATCAATAGTGCGATTTATTGAACACACGGCTGAGTCAATCAATAGTGCGATTTATTGAAGCAACAGATATACAGGTTCTTTGGATTGCCGGTCATAAATTCACTACCTATAAAGCACGTGCAAATGCTAAAACTACGAGGGACACTACTTGGCTATAAACGCCTTAAAAGATGTAAAGTGACTCTATATAGATATTTCTAAGTTTCCCGGGAAGGCACTTGGTATGACCAAGGGTTCAAATCTTGCCCAACGGCGTCCCGATGGGGGGGAAGAGAGGCTCAGCCCGTCGACTGATCCCAGAAGTTAGAGTGGTACACAACGATGGTATCTTCCCTAACATCCAGCTCTTAAAACATTATTTTATAGTGTTTTACTTTGCAGGTGGAGCTTGAGTGACTCTAGTCATACATACCTTTATCAGGATTGGTGCAGAATTCTCTCGCTTCGCGTTTAAAGGTACAGACTAGGAAAAATTCAGTGCGCACACTCATTGAGGAGGGGTCGCACCTTGGGGGGGTGGTAGCTTTTGAGAGGGGTGTGCGTTTTAGTATTATAATGATATTATAATTAGCAAAGTTCACTCTAAGGACAGCACTTCATCAAAGTTGACAGGTCTTTGGCCCACAACATTGTAAGCGCAGCTTATCAATGTACATCCTGTGCATCCCTAAACTCCCCGGTTCACAGAGCGTGGCCGCGAGGTCTCCACTCCGCTCCACCCTCCATGTAATCTCTCCCAGAGTCAGCACACCAGGCGCCCCTGATGTTGCCAACATCCAAGGCCGTTCAGGGAGTCTCCATGGCACAGACCCGTTGTGCGTGAGTGCTACGTTCCACCTGGTTTCAAGGCTGTTCTTAGAGGGTAAATTTCCAAAGTACCCCTCAGCGATTACTCCACATCTCTGGATGAGGGATCCGGAGATTATTTTGCCTTTGAGTGGGAGGACCCCGAAACAGGACGAAAACAACCATTAAGATGGACTGTTACCACAAGGGTTTACAGAGTCACCAAATCTATCTGGACAAACTTTAGAGAAAATTCTACAAGATTTCACAATACCTAAGGAGGTAAAATTATTGCAATATGTGGACGATTTATTAGTAGCAGGAGAAACTGAAGAGGGGATCCGAAAAGCCACCATTAAATTGTTAAATTTTCTAGGGGAAAAGGGATTAAAGGTGTCCCGATCAAAGCTACAGTTTGTAGAACAAGAAGTAAAATACTTAGGACATTGGCTGAGTAAGGGAAGGAAGAAGTTAGATCCTGATAGGGTATCTGGGATTCCATCCTTAAGACCCCCACAAGCTAAAACGGAAATTAGGCAAATACTGGGATTATTAGGATATTGTAGACCATGGCTTGAAAATTATAGTGAAAAAGTAAAATTCCTATATGAAAAATTAACTAATAACCAACTTAAATGGCTTATTGAAGACAATCAGAGATGTGAGGAAGTAAAAAAGGCATTAATACAAGCACCTGTATTGAGCCTCCCAGATCTAGAAAAACCTTTCTATCTCTTCGTGAATACATCAAGCCAGACAGCATACGGAGTTCTTACTCAAGACTGGGCAGGAATCAAAAAACCCGTGGGGTATTGTTCTAAGTTACTTGATCCAGTAAGCAGAGGATGGCCTGCTTGTCTCCAAGCTTTGGTTGCTACAGCATTATTAATAGAAGAAGTTAGGAAGATTACCTTCAGTGCTCCTTTAAAAGTGTATACCCCACACAATGTCAGAAATGTTTCACAACAAAAAGCGGAAAAATGGTTAATGGACAGCCGGATTCTAAAGTACGAAGCAATACTAATAGACTCCCCTGACTAAGCGTGACTTCTGCTCAGAGTCCAGCACAATTTTTGTTTGGAGAACCATCAGAGGAATTACAACATAACTGTTTAGAGGTAATTGAGACCCAGACTAAGGTGAGACCAGATTTAAGAGATGCTGAGTTGGAAAATGGAGAAGCGCTGTTCAGAGATGGCTCCTCCTGAGTGGTAGAAGGGAAGAGAAAATCGGGATATGCAATAATTAATAAGGACTTAGAACTTGTGGAATCAGGACCTCTGAGTCCATCATGGTCAGCTCAGGCTTGTGAGCTGTATGCCCTATGTAGGGCCCTGGGATTATTAAAAGGAAGAAGTGGGGCTATATTTACAGATTCTAAGTACGCATGTGAGGTGGTCCACTCTTTTGGAAAAATTTGGGAAGAAAGAGGTTTGATTAATACTCAAGGGAGGATTTTAATACATCAAGAATTAATAGTAAAAATTTTAAAGGCTTTAAGAGAACCAAAGGAGATAGCAGTGGTACATGTGAGGGGACACCAAAAGGGATTAGATTACCGAACGAGAGGAAATAACTTAGCAGATAAAGAGGCCCAGGAAGCAGCCTTGAGGACTAAAGTTGCCAAAATTAATGCCATACAAACAAAGGAGGACACCAGCAAAGAAGAACGAGAGGAAAGAGAGAAGAAGTTTGCCCCACAAGAACAAACAAAATTGGAGAAAATAGGAGCTAAATTAGAACAAGGAAAATGGACACTGCCCGATGGGCGAGAAATGTTGCCAAAAGCCTACACCAGGCGAATATTAGAACGTTTGCGTGTGCAAACACATTGGGGTACAAAAGCGTTAAGTGATCATTTTCTTAAACAATTTGGTGGTATTGGAATTTTTGAAATAGCAAAGCAAATTACACAAGGTTGCTTAACCTGTCAAAAGGTAAATAAGACAGTGTTTGGACAAACAGCCACGGGAGGGAGAAAAACAGCTTACAGACCTTTTGAGAAAGTCGATTTCACTGCATTGCCTAAGGTAGGGAGGATAAAATATTTATTGGTAATAGTAGATCATTTAACACAGTGGGTAGAAGCGTACCCTGTAGCACGAGCTACGGCACAGATGGTGGTAAAAATTTTATTGGAACATTTGATACCTAGATATGGGATAATCCAGTACATTGATTCTGACCAGGGCACACATTTTACTTCTAAAATAATAAAACTATTATGTCAATCATTAGGTATTCAGTGGGAATACCACACTCCGTGGCACCCACAAAGCTCGGGGAAGGTAGAAAGAATGAATCAAACAATAAAACAACAATTGGCTAAATTAATGATTGAGACGCAAATGCCCTGGACGAAATGTTTACCACTGGCACTTCTAAACGTAAGAACTAAACCATACAGTGAGACTGGATTATCGCCATATGAAATGTTATATGGCGTGCCTTATTTTCAAGGAATGCCTCTGGGGAACAATGTAATTGAGCATCATAGTATCCAACAATATATAATTACCCTTGGAAAAAGATTAAAAGAATTAAGAGAGATTGGGATGGTGGCCCAAACACCACCTTTAGGATTTGCAATTCATCAGTTAGAACCAGGAGATAAAATTCTGACAAAAACATGGAAAGAAGGAAACCTATCTCCCCTCTGGGAAGGACCTTTCCTTGTTTTATTCACTACAGAAACAGCTGTGAGAACTGCTGAAAAAGGATGGACACATGTGTCACGAGTGAAAGGTCCAGTGAAGGAGTGGAAAGTCACATCTGACTCAATTGCTGTGGGAATTTTATTGCGGCTACTCCTGTAATAGAAACAGGAGTGAAACATGAAATTCCCACAGTTGCTAAAAATCTATTTGTAAATCTTGCTGAAAACATTGAATATAGCTAATTGTTACGTTTGTGGTGGAACAAATCAAGGTGAATGATGGCCATGGGAAGCTATGGAGAGCAATATAAGTAATCCCCAAGTTTGGAAAACAATGGGAAAGGGTAATAGGAAACAACAATGGGTACTCCAAACGAGTATAATCGGAAGGAGTTGTTGGCAAAAGAAGAACAGGAAAAAGGAGCTGGAACTAGAATTTGTCCTTTGTGTAGAAGGTGGTGTGTATTTGTAAGATTAGTGTTGCAGGCTAACTGGCAGTTTTCTGTAGCCATAAAGCCTTGCAAATAAAGAGGATCGCCAGGCTCGGGCAAGTGCTCAGGTCTGGACAAACCACTGATCTATCAAAGCTCTGGCCTTCACAAGCAGTGCTCAATTAATTTGGGTACTAAGAAAGCACCCCCTTAAAGGAAAGGAGAGGGCAAGACCGGAGGGGAACTGGTATTGCGGCTTAAAAAGGGTCTGCCAAGGGCTGCAACCCCTTCGGGCTGTGACCGCCGACCACTATGGCCCTGACCGGACCTCTTCTAGTTCTACTTGGGGTGAGTTCCTTGACTCTGACTACGGCAAATAACTGTAGTCAATATTGGAACAAGTCCAGCTGGGGTTTACCCCAGAAAAATGGAAAAAGTGAGGACCTTTTCTAATTGTACAGCCTGTACCTGTAATCATATTTGCCAAGGAATTGGAACAATAAAACCTAGGTTTTTTTCCTGTTACCCATAAATCAGGGAGAGCCAGGTGTATAACGAATGGCCTCCTGAGAGACAAACTTGGAAAGGAGTCAATCTAGGAGGATTTGGGGGAGATTTTATGGGTGGTGATTGGCTTACTAAAATCGGGATAGTTGTACTGGGGATATGTGGGGGATTGTTACTAGATTAATCTACTCGGTTACACAAGGAATGCAGATATCTGCAGTACTCAATTGGAAATGAAAACACGAATCAATACTGCAAAGAAGAAGATGGGGGATTGTGAAATATGTTCACCTGATTCGTGTGATGAAGTGTAATCTTCTGTACTTTTATGGATTTCTCCTGCACCATAAAAAGGGGTATTTTACAGAAGAAAGTTAAACTACTTTGCTGGTATATCAGCTCAAACCAGTTTGACCACTGACCGCATAGTATTGTGTAAAGAGAAACTTGTAAAGTGCATGCATAAAGTTTGGGGTCATCCTGGGGGCACGCCGAGGAAGATTTGACAAGACTCTAGAATGAGAAGAGGGCATGCGCCGAAGAAGACACGCCTATTCATGAATACGTATTAGCAGACAGGATATAAACCAAGAACAGTAACTGTACCGCGTGCATCTTGGTGGAGCGGAGACTCCCGGAGCACCCAGCGCTGTTTGCTTGCCTCTATTCGCTTAATAAATTGTAAATTTGAATTGGAATCCTGTTTGGGACTAAATCATTTATCCCATCCTTATCCAGCATCTTTTCAAAATACTGGTAAGACTCAAGCCTGCGTCGTAACTGGTTCCTCTTCCATCCGCTGTAGGAGTCCCCTGTGTTCCGGAAACACCACAGGGCACATCGAACTATAACACAAAGCGCTATGGATAGAACCACAATAATTATTCAAGTAACAAATAATCGTTTTAACCATGATAGGTTTGGTAAACCAAGAGGTTAACTTTCCCACAGCTCAGAAAACCCCCAAAAGGTGTCATCTGGAGTTACTTCACGTAGGATTTTTGCTTGTTCTCTGATCTCCCGTAAGTCAGCAGATATTCACCCACTTTGGTCTACATACATGCAACAGCTGACATTGATTACTGTGCACACCCCTGCCTGTGAGGCTAATATTAAATCTAGAGCCATACGATTTTGTGATACTATTTTCGATAAACTAGTAGTTTCTTCTTGGAGTTTCCTGATGGCAGGAGTCTATAGTTTTATTCTCGATTATCTCTATTACAGCTGAGATGTTTATTATAGCTTTTTCTAACTCGCTAACCCCCAGAAATGGGATTAGCCACCGCACAAAGCTATGAGAGCTTGTCGGCTTTTCTATTAAGGGCTTACTCACCCTTCAGTTTCTTCTCACGGGATTCTGTGTTGTTTTATCAATAATAGTGATGTTGGGAACCAGGGTGTCCAAAGTACATGCCCCCCACCACCTCAGAGGTAAAGTTTTCCGAGCTGCTGTACCACACAACCAGTACCACCCTGTCCGTAGCGGAACCGGGAGGCCAGTATAATTAAGTAACTGAAATGCTGGATCAACAGAGGCAAAATGTGGTCCTCTGTCAGAGGATATAGTTGCTGGAACTCCAAAATGTGGTATTATCTCTTGTATCAATGCTTTAGCTGTCTCCCGAGCTTTAGCTGTTCTGGTTGGGAATGCCTCTGGCCAACCTGAAAAGGTATCAGTTAATACCAATAAATATCGATACCCCCCTTTTCTTGGAAGTTCTATAAAATCAATCTGTCATTGTTGCCCAGGCCCATTGTCTTTCCCAATCTGGCCCATTTCTGGCTTGGCGGTATTCTTGGGATTAGTTTGGAGGCAAAGATCACGTTGTTGAGTTACCTGTCTCACCATAGTATACAAATTTCTGGCCACACTTTCTCTAATTAAATGTTTATATAGAGTCTCCATCTCCCAATGCCTTTTCCTATGTTCTTCCCTTACCAAATGCCATATTAGGCAGGAGGGAATAACCACGTTTCCTTGTGGGGTATAAGCCCACCCTTCTTTGTTATATGACCCTTCCAGATCTGTGATAAGGTTTTGATCTTCCTCGGTATATTTTGGCTTACCTTCTAGGGAGATTCGCCGTCAGGGACTAAAGCTCCTTCTGTTTTTATCTCTGTTTTAGCTACCTGTTTTGCCTTTCTGTCCACCAGCTCATTTCCTCTCTCCAATTCCGAGCTCACTTTCCGGTGAGCCTTAATATGCATAATCGCCACCTTCTCAGCAAGTTGGACTGCTTTCAACAGTCTCAAAATCTCTTTTGCATGCTTAATAGTTTTCCCTTGAGAGCTCAGTAACCCTCTTTCCTCCTAGATTGTTCCATGCACGTGCACAACTCCGAAGGCATATCTGGAGTCTGTATAAATATTCACAACTTTGCCTTGAGCCACTTCCAAGGCTCGGGTCAGAGCAATTATTTCTGCGCTCTGTGCAGAGGTATTTATGGGCAAAGGTCTATTATTTCTTGACTAGTGGTAATGGCATATCCCACGTGTCTTTTACCACTCAGGACATAGCTGCTTCCACCTGTGAACCAGTTTTCTCCGCTTTCCATAGGGTTGTCTTTTAGATCTGGTCGGTTTGCGTACGTTGTTTCAATAGTCTCCAAACAGTCATGATGCGCTGGTTCTCCCGTGTTTCCACTAAGGAAAGAAGCTGGGTTGACAATGTTAGTAACTACGACCTCCACATCATCCTGTTCTATCAGTATAGCCTGATATCTCAGGGATCTTTGTGGAGAAAGCCAGTGCCCACCCTTTGCGTCCAGCACTGCGGACACTGTGTGAGACACTAAAACAGTCATCTTCTGGCCCAGAGTAAATTTTCGGGCTTCTTGTACATTCAATATTACAGCTGTAATTGCTCTCAAGCATCCAGGCCAACCCTACGCAGTTGCGTCTAACTGTTTGGAAAAGTAGGTAACTGCTCGTCGATAGGGGCCCAGATCTTGTGCTAATATTCCCAGAGCAATTCCCTGTTTCTCGTGGGAAAAGAGAGAAAAACGGTTTACTCACATCGGGGAGCTCTAAGGCCGGAGCCGACACCAAAGCTTTCTTTAGTAGCTCAAAGGCTCGTGTGCTCTCTTTGCCCGTCCAGATCATACAATCGTATCGTAACAGTTTCCTTTCTCCAGACGGTATTTCCCAAGATTCCAAGTCTTTTGCGAGCTCATTGCCAAAGATGGTAGACTGTTCGTAAATCCTTGTGGCAACACCGTCCAAGTGAGCTGAGTCTTGCGACCACTTTTGGGGTTTTCCCATTCAAATGCAAATAATTTTTGGCTGGCTTCATGGAGAGGGAGGCAAAAGAAGGCATCCTTCAGATCTACAACAGTAAACCAAGTTAGTTCAGGTGTTAATATGGTCAACAGGGTATATGGATTTGCTACTACGGGGTAAAGGTCCTCAGTTATTTTATTTACGGCCCGTAGATCCTGGACCACACTATACAACCTGTCAGGTTTACGAACAGGTAATACAGGGGTGTTGAAATCAGACTCACAGTTTTTCAGTAATCCTATTTATAAAAATCTTCCAATCACTGGCCGAATTCCTTCCTTACCTTCCCTTCTGCAGGCAGACTGGTTAAGAATAGACTCCGTATCTGGATATATTGCTGATCTTTTACTTCCAGAGTAATTTCTCCTTTTTCAAATGTAATTTTTGCACCCAATTGTTCTAACAAATCTCTTCCCAAAACTGGCTTTGGGGAGTTGGGCCTATGTAGGAATTTGTGGATACCCCATTGTTTTCCCAATTTATACTTCAAAGGTTTACAAAAATATGCCTTTTCACTTTGGCCAGTCGCTCCTTTTACCATGATATAGTCGTTTCCCAGGGGCATCAAGGCTTGATTTAAAACCAAGTATGTTGCCCCTGTGTCAACCAAAAATTCTACTTCTTGTTCTTCCTTCCCCAGCCTCATTATAACCAGTGGATCTGCTAGGGTAGATTCCCCAGGTCCCTGTCAATCCTTTTTCACATGGGCTACTATTCTTCCTGTCTGGTGGCTTCGCCTCTTTGCCTTGTTTCTTGGACATCCTCCTTTCCAATGACCAAATTTCTTACACAACGCACATTGATCCTTACCTAATCAAGATGGTTCTCGTCTAGGCCTCCCTTCCTCCTCTTCCCTGACAACTGCTATCCTTCCTCTTTGCCCTTGTCTATATTCTTCCTCTCTATTACTAAATACTCTCCACGCTTCACCCAGCAACACTTCCAGATTTCTACCTTCTGTAGGGTGCAGCTTCTGGAGTTTGTGCCTAATGTCCCCCGTAGACTGACCCAAGAACAGGGAGACTATTTGTTGTATTCCTACCTCTGACCCAGGATCCAGCGGTGTGCTACGGCGCATTACATCCCTCAATCGATCCAGGAACTCGGATGGGGACTCAGAAGGACCTTGTTTAATTGCATATAGAGCTGACCAGTTTGTGGTTTTGGGAATAGTTCTTTCCATTCCCTTCAAAATCCATTCTTGATATTCCTGTAGCCTCTCCATATGGGCAGATTTATTAGCGTCCCATTTTGGGTCTCGGAGGGGAAATGTTCTTTGACACCCCCCCCCCGTGATCTTGTAATGGTCTTCAGCTAAATTCTCTGCTGTTTTCAAAATTAATTGCTTTTCTGTTTCTGTCATATACTCTAAGAGCAACTGTATACCTTTCCAGTCTGCATTATGTTGTTTTACGATGAACTGAAAATGCTTAGTAACACTCACCGGGTCGCTTCTATAGTCTCTTGCAACTTTTCTCCATTCACCTAGATCAGGATCCTAGCTCATATTCTGTGCTTGGGTCTTTGCGTTGTTTCTGGATTCAACTTTGTTTCCAGGAAAACACATCAAATCTGTGATCATTACAGCATGCCACAGTAGTTAATAACCTTTGGTTTCTGTTCCTGGAGCAGACCTGATTGTTTTAAAGGCTATTTATATCTAAAATCAAGGGGTAGCGAGAGCAGGGAAGGCACCTGTTTGGTTGTAACAGATGCATTTGTTGCCAGGACTGACCATCAAGTGGCTGAGATAGTCATCTGCTGAAAATAGTGAGGCTAATCAGTGTCTTTTTTTTATTATTATTACTCCTATAGCTGTCCTTCATGTGGTGGTTGTGAATTAGCTTTGTGCCACTTTCTAAAGTATCGGGCTTTTTTATACATCTGGCATATTGAATGGCAAATACGTGATGTAAAGTCTGCAGCTTTACTCCGTAACCGGACTGTAAACCAGGACCTGAATTAACCGTAACTGCAGAGCGTAATGGCACATTTTCTCGTATTTTACCCTCACCGCCTTTCAGGCCGTGGCTGGAAACCTGCTACGCGTGGCGCGCAGGATGCGGCAGCAGCTTTGGCGGCGGATGGCGAGAGGCGAAGGCCGAAGCAGAGGCTGCGCGGCTCCCGTGCGCTGGGTTTATTGTTTTACTTAGGAGCGTGGCCGTTCGTCTTAAACTGTTTATGGTGTTCTCGCCCAGTGCAGCAGTTTGCAATCAGCTGGTTTAAGGAAAACGTGATGTCATATCCATCAAAGTTCTAAATATTCTGAAAATCAAATATGAAAAGAAGAACTTTAATCCTGGGTTTCCTGGGATTAGCTCTTGGAATTGTTGTAGAGTCCCTTATGTGTCGCATCACAGGTGGCACAGTCCTGTGCTCGGAAGGGAATGGAAAGTACTAGATGGAGCTGGTTATGAAATTGTGGAAATAGATGCTGAGGGTTAACGCACTGAAAGACAAAGCTGTTACGATTTGCATTGGAATGGCAGAATTAAGACATAAGCAGAGGTAAAGAACTTCCTTCTTCACAACCCCCCAACAAATATAACCCCCCCCAAATGAATGAATTCATTAAACCTGGAAAGAACAAAATACGCTGCGGCTCACATGTTGCGGAGATGTGTCAGCATCTGGGTCTTTGATTATTTACAAGACTTAATGTCCTTCTGTGGACTTTGAAGGCTGAGTGTTTTGTAGTCTAGCAATTTCCTGCTGCTGTTATGTATTCACGTAGATCTGTAAGGCAATTTGAGTTACCGTTTTTGTACCATCTCATAAAATATTTGTATAATCTGAAAATTACATTTTTGTGGTACTCTCCTTGGAAAATAGAAAGTAAGCCTGCCATTAGACGCTGGGCTGCAGCAGTTGACGGTGCAGGGTAGTGTATGTTACATTTTGTGCTACGCTTGGTCAAGTCTCCGCTATGTCGTGTTCCCCGTTATTTTATTAAATTTAGTATCTGCACTTTCCATTTCCAGACGGGCCTCTCGTTCAGAGCACGGAGGCACGGTTCTCTCTGTGTCTGGCTCCTCGCCCCTACCTTTTCACTCCTTCCTCTCCTCCCTGTAGCCCGTCGCTATCGTTTTCTTTCACCATATCTCTCTCTGCCTGGCTCCGGAACCCCATTTTTCCATTCCTCTCTCTCTGTCCGTACTTTTTCTTGCCCTGGCTCTCTTTGTCTGGCTCCCCGTCCCCGTTTCTTCCGTCTTGGCCGTGTAGCACGTTGTGATGCCGTTTCTTTCTCCGCCTCTGCTCTCCCAGCTCCCCGTCCCTCACTTTTCATTCCTCCCTCTCCGCGCTGTCGCCCGTGCGGTCTCTTGCCTTTCTCCGTCGCTGGCTGGCTGGCTGTCCCTGCTCATTCATTCCTCCCTCTCCCCCCTGCAGCGCCTGTCGCTTTTGTCCGTTCTCCCTCTCGCTGTCTCTGGCTCCCTGATGACCCTATTTTGGACTCCCCCCACCCACCCACCCCCTTCTTTCCGTGCTCATTGCTATTCTTCTTGCTCTCCAGCTCTCTTTTTTCCCAGTTCCCTGTGCTATTTTCCTGAGGAAAGTTTTATGTGTGTCTGTGTTCCTATATTTTTTTTTCCTTAATTTGTAACTGAAACTGGGGCATAAAAAAAATTCAAAGCAAAACCAAACTCCTAATCACCCCCTACCTCCTCAAACACCTAGTGTCTTGTCAGCTGTAGAATGACGTGTCTGTGGAGGTTAACCTTGAGGAGAGATTTTGCTGTTCCTGACTGTGGCGAAATCAAAGAACTAGTTCTTTACCCAGCAGAGAGTGAACCTGTCGAAGCCACGAGCCACCACTTTCTCCAGGAGAATGCTGTGGGAGAGGGTGCCAAAGGCTTTACTAAAGTCCGGGTGGACAACACCCATAGCCTTTCCCTCATCCACTAGGTCACATTTTACTTAGCGAAGCTTTCTGACTTTTCCTAAACGGTAACCCGGTATAGAGTGACTGTGGCACTCAGATCTGGAAATTAAGAAGTAGGTGTTCATCCTCCCAGTTGTTACCCAACAACAGGTACGGCCTCCTGACAACTGACAGACAGAACAAAAGTATTCCTGGTTTGCTGTTTGGCTAATCGCTGAGAGCTGAAGGGTCTCGCCGTGCCCTTTCCTGGCCCTCTGGTCCCCTCTATTCGTACAAAGAAAGAGGTGACCGTAGTCGCACTCACCGACGTAACTGAAACTTTAGAAACAGAGCGCTGCCTGTACATGGTCCAAAGGAAGCGCATCAGGGAGGTTACTTCACGCGCCAGTTGCCTTTTACAGGAGTTCTTTCGCTTTCCTCAGATAAATGAGGCACCGGATAACGTGCCCGATTCCAGTCCTCCTACAGGCACGGCGAGTCGAATGGCAACGAGAAGTAGCCCAGACCGAACACTCTCCAACAAGAGCAGCACAGACCTCACACGAGCTGGTCAAAACAGGGTCAGCTTCCCGTTACCTGGTGCTGCTGTCAGCTCTTCCCGGGTGCTGCCGGAATCTCTGGCACACTGGGAAGAGCAAAGGAACAGTGAGAGCCGCACAGGACACGGTACGATAGCTGGTAGTGCTACAGCTCCAGCCGTGCCAGTTTTCAGCAGGGCTCAGAGCCAAGGTGAATTTTGGTGAGGGCTTAACGCCAGCTGAACGTGACATCAGGCTCCTGGGTATTCCAGCCTGGAGCTGGGAAGTAGCTGCATTTTATCCTTTTCCCGCACCGCCCACAATACCATAAAAACGGGATTAGGAGGATTCAGAATTTGTGACCGCCTCCAAAGGAAGGATCACCTGCGTCCAGACTGATGGCACCAGATTCCTCTGGCCATTCAGTATTTGGGCCCCACATCTCCCACATGGTCAGGCGCACCGAACAAGCCCTAGACATTCGACTGCCCGTGTACGTCAGGTGCGGCGCACCCGGGAGCGACAGCGTCCATCGCTCACGTGGCCCTGTCCTTTCCTGGGCCTGTCGTTAGAAGCACACCTGGGAAAGAAGATCCTGGCCGGCTGTGACGGATTAGGACCGGAAGGCACGAGGGGAGCCCTCGGCGCACTCGCACGGCGAGCGCGAGGCAGGGGCCCCCCCCGGCAGCCAGGCGGTTGCAGGGACTCGCCGCGAGGCCGGCCGCTCCTGCACGCGACCCGTTTCGCGAGCCCCGAGGCAGCCACGATTAACGAGCCCGACGACGCCCGCGCTGGGCCGGGGGTGGGCAGAGGCAGAAGTGGAAGCAGGGGACAGGGACACCGGGCGCAGCAGCGCTGGCGTGGGCGGGAGAGCGGGGAACGGTGTGGGGAAGGGTCACTCGGGATGCCTGCTCCGCTAGCCCGGCCTAAGTGACGGCCGAGGACGCCTAAGCACCGCGTACGCCTAAAGAAACCCGCCGGCGTAGGGTGGCGGGAAGAACACCGGTACGCGACGACCGGCTGAAGCCGCCGCGCCCAGGCCCGGCTGACCGCTGCCACGGACTCCCGATCCCTCTGCTGCAGCAGGAGCTTGTTGCACAGGCACGCGTTCGTTTTGCGCGCACACGTGCAAGCGTGACTCGGAACGCAGGCTGACGTCAGGCTACAAAAGCCGCCCGAACGCCCCGCTTGCGTCGCATCTGCTTCGCTCGCAACAAGCGGGTCGTTTCCGAGGCATTTTCCCGGCTGCTCAGGCAGAGCATGCGCCGTCACGCGCTCGAGGCAGAGCCGGGCAGGCGGAACTCACGCGCCGCCGTTCGAGAGCGCGGCGCTGACCCGACACCGCGGCAGCAACGCTCCCGCCCGCACTGCTCGAGGTGCGCGAGGAACGAAGCTGGGGGCATCGTTTAGTCTCTGGGAGCAGTTCACTGCGAGGTGCAACCTTGAGGGGAGGAACAAGATAATGACAAAAGCAGCACCGCTCCGGAACCTTGAGGGAACTGTCCTAATTAACATCTAATTGACATCTAATTGGCATAATAGCAACCTGCCCCCAGGTGGGGAAAGCCCCCTCCTCGCTCAGCACGCCCGGGAAGAAAGGAGGACGCTGTGACTTTAAGCGGAGACGAGGCTGGCGAGAACTGAGGGGAACGAGGGCGACGGAGCCAACCGCTGAAAACACCGGTAACTGCTGCGCGGAGCGTAGCCACACGGTCCGAGTGTGGCCCGAGGGGTGCGAGCTCTGCGCGCAGCCGGAAGAAAAGCCAACACCCCGGCTCCGCGTGTTCGCCCCCTGCCCGCGCACCGGCGGAAGAACCGTGTGTGGGACACCAGCACCGCCCCGCGGGGGCGGGGCCCGGCCCGGAGGCGGGCAGAGACCCGGCGGAGCGAGGCGCGCGCGTGCGCCGTGAACACGCGCCTCGGGAACAAGCGGCCGCCGCCCCCGCCAACGGCACGGGAGCCCCTGCCCTGGGCCTGGGCCCGGCCCCGCGGCGGAGGAACGCACCCGGGCGCGCAAAGCGGGCGGCGCAGGTTTGTTCCCTCGGGCGCACCGGGAGCTGCCGCCCGGCCTCGGTGCCCAACGGCGGCCGGGCGGAGGGGGAGGAGGGGAGAGGGAAGCGGGAGGAGGCGCAGAGGCGGGGAGAGAAGAGGCGAGGGACGGGGAGCCAGGCCCGGGGCGGGGGGCGGCGGGAGCCGGACGTGGGTGTCGAGGCGGAGGAAGAGGGAGAACTGCAGCGCGGGGAGGGGGGAGAGGGAGCGATAAAGAAGAGGGGGAGAGAGCGGGGGAGAGAGCTGGGAGGGACAGCGAGAACGAGCGGCGCCGGGCCTGGGAGCGGCGGGTACCGCGACAGGCAGCTGGGTATCGGGAGACAGAGAGAAAACTGCTCGAGGGGACCAGAGCAGAAGGAATTAAGAAAAAAAAGGAGGGGGGGTGTGGGGGTGTGCGTGTGAAGGGACAGGAAGGCAGATAGAGGAAGTCATGGAAAGTGAAAGGGAAAAGGGACAAACACGGGAAAGAATTAAAAATTAGAGACCATCAGCTGGACAGAGCCATAAAAATAGAAAGGGGACGGGCCGCAGAGTCAGGGCATTAAAAACCCGTCAAAGGGAGCGATGCGGAGGGGGATGCGGAAGAGAAAAGAAAAAGCGACGGGCGGCAGGAAACACGGGGAAGAAAAACAAAAAACCGAAACCACGGGACAGGGAACCGGATAAATGGAGACGTAGAAATAAAATTTTAAAAGCGACGTGGTACGTGACAGGGTTACGTCAAGACATTAAGGCCCCCCTCGCCCCCGCGACCTCCAGCCCCGGTTTGCTGGCCGAGCGCTGCGTGGTACGGTCGGGAACATCCCTTTGGGCAGCCGGGGGTCCGCTGTCCCGGCCGCGTCCCCTCCCAACCCCGCGCGCACCCCCGCTCTACTCGCCGGCGGGGCCGCGGGAGCAGCAGAACAGCCCTTGAGGCCGCGCAAGCGCCGCTCGGCGAGACCCGGCGCGTGTCCCTGTGTCATCGACGCCGGGTGTCGGCGCAAATCCAACACGTAGCCCCGCGCCAGCTACCGCGAAGAAAACTAACTCTACATCCGAGCCCAAACTAGCGCGCGCGGGAATACAGTTTAAAAAGTTGAGCGCGGTACTAGAAACGCAGGAAAAAATTTAAGACTGGGGACAGGAAACCAGATGAAGAGAGACATAGAAAGAAGATTTAAAAAGCAGCGGGGTACGGGAAAGCAGTAAAAACTAGGGACAGCAAACCTCACAAATGTTGTCAAGAAAGAAAAATGGAATAAGCAATGGCATTAAGAAGAGACAAGAAACAATTAAAAAACCCCAAGGAGATGGTAAATAACAGAGCCACAAACGAAAATACAGTTCTAAAAGCGACAGGGTACACGACGGACAGGAATAAATTAAAAAATATGGATAGGGAGCTTGATAAAAGTAGACCTAGAACAGAAACTGAAAGAGCGACAGGGCTCGGGACAGACAGGAATAAAAATAAAAATGACAGACAGTGAATTGGTTAAAGCGGACACGGAGAGAGCATGTAAAAAGCAGCCGGGTAAAGGAGAAGCTGGGGAGGGGGGGGAAGGGGACAGAAAACTGGATAAAAGTTGATGTAAAAAGGAAATTTTGAAAGCCAAGGCATTAAGGAAAGGCAAGGAAAAAAAAGTAAAATAAGTGTAGGGTGATGGAGAGTGACATAGGAGGAAAATTATAAAAGCGGAAGCATTGAGGAAAACCAAGAAAAAGTTAAAAATGACAATAGACAGAAAAGTACAGAGAGACATAGGAAGAAAATTTCAAAAGCGACGGGGTACAGCACGGACGAGAAACAAATAAAAAATATAGACAGCGAATTGGTTAAAGTAGACACGGAAAGAAAATTTTAGAAGCGATGGGGTACAGCATAGATGGGAAAACAAAAAACGGGACGGGGAGGTGGATAAACTTCGATGTAGAAAGAAAATGAATTTAAAATGCGACGGCTTTTAGCAAAGACGAGAATAAATTGAAAATAAGACTGTGGAAAAACAGACACATAAAAAAATGTAAAAAGCAACGGGGTACACGACACGGGAAAGAGTTAAAAGACACGGATGGGGAGCTCGACAAAAGCAGACATGGGAACGTGAAGCAGCGTCAGGGTACGGGACAGACGAGGGAGAATTACAAAACGCAGGCAGCGAACCGCAGAAAAGTAGCCATCGAAACACAAGTTAAAATGGACGGAGTATGAGATAGACAGGAAAAAAAAATAAAAAGGCGGACAGGAAGCTAAATAAATGGAGACATAGAAAGTTATTAATGTGACTGGGTGCGGGACAGAGGAGGAGATAAAAAACAGGGGCAAGGAATCGGGTAGAGGGACGGAAGGACGTTTTAAGAAGCAACAGGCTACGAGAAAAACAGGAAAGAATTAAAAAATAGGAACAGGAATGAGGATAGAAGGAAATACTGAAACAAAATTTAAAAAGGGACAGGGTATACGGAAAAAAGGGAGGAGTTAAAAGTACGGGAAAGGGAAGCTGGATAAAGGGAATCGTTGAAGGAGAAATTAGGTAGCGGTGGGGTGCAAGAAATACAAGGGGAGGGGCGGGGTACCAAAAAAAAAAAAACCCCAAACAAAAAAACGGAGAAAGGGAGCCGGGTAGAGGGAGACGTAGAAGAACTTTTAAAAATCAACCGGGTACAAGAGACACGGACAGGAATTAAAACGCAGGGACGGGGAGACGGACAGAGGACAAGGCAGAAAGGAAAAAGAAGTGGCGGTCAGGTACGAGAAACACGGGAATATTAAACAAACAGGGAGATGGCTAGAAGGAACCGCAATGAGAAAATGTTAAAAGTAACAGGGTACAAGAACCACAGGAAATAATGAAAAAATAGGGACGGGGAGATGCACAGAAGGAAACATAGGAAGAAAGTTTTTTCAGCGACGGGGTGCAGGACAGAGGGAGGAAATAAAACACAGAGACAGGGTGCCGGAGGGAGGGAACTGTAGCGTGAGAAATTAAAATGCAGCAGGGTACAAGAAACACAAGTAAGCATTAAAAAACGGGGAGAGGGAGCCGCAGAGAGGGAAACGTGGAAAAAAATTAATAGGTGAAATGGTACAGGGCAGAGTCGGCAGATGAGCAGTAAGTTTCGGGGAGCCAACAAACAAGGGATTCTAAAGCAGTTCCAAGAGCTAAGCCCAGGAAACCCAGGATTAAAGTTCTCAGTTTCATATTTCACGTCCAAAATATGTAGAACTTTGACAGAGATGACATCGTGTTTTCCTTAAACCAGCTGATTGCAAACTGCTGCACTGGGCGAGAACACCATAAACAGTTTAAGACGAACGGCCACGCTCCTAAGTAAAACAATAAACCCAGCGCACGGGAGCCGCGCAGCCTCTGCTTTGGCCTTCGCCTCTCGCCATCCGCCGCCAAAGCTGCTGCCGCATCCTGCGCGCCACGCGTAGCAGGTTTCCAGCCACGGCCTGAAAGGCGGTGAGGGTAAAATACGAGAAAACGTGCCATTACGCTCTGCAGTTACGGTTAATTCAGTTCCTGTTTCACAGTCCGGTTACGGAACGCGGGGTCGCTCGCAGGAAGCGTCGTGGCGGAAATCAGAGGGGTGCCGAGGCGGCCGGAGAGACGGCAGAAGGCTGGAGGGCACAGAGGTACTCGGGAGGGGATCTGAACGGAGCACAGGCGGCGTCGGGGAGACGCTGGCCGACGGGAGGTGAGCAAGATGGAGGAGAGGACAGAAAGACCGCTCTGAGGAAGAGGGATGGCCCGAGCAGATGTTCTGACAAACCGAGAGGGGTACAAATCACGCTCCAGAGATAACAGCGCGCCAAGGAGACCCCGTAAAACCCCGGAATGGGGGAGGGGGGGGGGGAGGGAGGAGGGGGTAAGGGAGACGCGCCAGGGAAATCTAAAAAGCGACGGGGTGTGTGACAAACAGAAAGAATTGGAAAAGAATAGACATCTTGATAAAAGCAAATATAGAAAGAGAATTTAAAAAGAAAAAAAGGGTATGAGGCAGGGGAGGAAAAAACTAACAAATAGGGAGAGAAGACCAGATAAAAGTAGACAAAAAATTATCAAAAGCGAAGGTGTTAAAGAAGGAGAAACTTGGCAATGGGGCAGCAGAAGAAATCAACAAAGGCAGAAAGCAAATTTAAATAGTGACAGGGTATAGCAGAGGCGGGAATGAAATAAAGACAGTGAACTGGATGAAAACAGATAGGGAAAAAAAATTCAGAAGTGATTTCACACAGGATAGCCAGGAAGTAATAAAAACGTAGGGTTAGCCGTCTCCATAAAAGCAGACACAGAAAATTTAAAAAACGATGAGGTAGAGGACAGACAGGAAAAGAGTAAATAATCGGGACAGAAAACCAGGTTAAAGTAAGCATAAAAACATAAGTTCCTCACCGTTCCTGGAGGTATTTAAAAGGCGCGTGGATGTGGCACTTAAGGCCACGGTTTAGTGGTGGACTTGGCCGTGTTAGGTTTACGGCTGGGCCCGATGATCTTAAGTGTCTTTTCCATCCTAAATTATTCTGTTATTCGAAAATGAAGACGTTAAGACGGGGAAAAAAAGTTAAAATAGGGAAAAAACCTGAATAGGCAAAGACATAGCAAGAAAATTTCACAAGCAACAAGGTATGGGACACACTAGAATGAGCTAAAAAAATGAAGCTGCTGAAGTGGATAAAAACAGACGAGGAAAGAAAATCTAAACGTGAGGGGGTACAGGAGAGACAGGAACCAACTGAAAAAAAGGGAGCTACATCCTAATAAAAGTAGATTTAGAACGAACATGTTCGAAGCGGCAAGTTACAGGAAACGGGGAAAAAAATGTAGGGATAGAAAATGAGATAAAAGTACACCGAGAAACAAAATTTCAAACCAAAAAGAACGATGACTAAAAAAATTGAAAAATGGGGACAGCGAACCACATAAAAGTAGACGCAGAAAGGAAATACAAAAAGCGGTGCCCTTAGGAAAAAATAAGAGAAAATAACTAATAAGTAACAACAGCGGACGAGATAAAAGTAAGTAGAAAATTTGAAAAGCAATGGGGATTAAGGACTTTAATTAAAGACAGCGATGGTGAACTAAAATGGAGATGTAGAAGGGAAACTGAAGAAGGGGTGGCACTAAGGAAAGACAAGAAATAACTGAAGATACAGACATGGAAGGGCACAGAAAGTACATGTTAGAAGTGATAGGCATTAGGGAAATAAAGGAAAAAACAGAAATAGGGACAGTGGAGTAAAACAGCTATAGAGAGACAATTTTAAATGCGATGACAATAAAGAAAAACCAGAAGAGAGAGACAGAAGATGGGATAAAAATAGAAAATGTTAAAAGCAACAGGGATTAAAGAAATAGGGAAAAATTGTGAAATAGGGACAGTAAACAGAGATGTAGAAAGAAAGTTTTAATAGTGAGGGCGCTAAGGAAAGACAAGAGCTAATTAAAAATACAGACAAAGGGAACAAAAGTAAGCCTGGCAAGAACATTTAAAAAGCAATAGGTGTTAGGGAAAGAAGGGAATAAAACATAAAAGAAACGGCAAACTTTTAAAAGAGTTGGAGAAAGAATAATGAAAAAGCCAGGTGATGCAGAGAAGTGAAAGAAATTTAAACTCAGTAACATCACAGTGTCATTAAGCAGACATCTTCTGTTTCACTTCCCCCCTTTTCTATTACCCTTGCGAATTCTTTCGCAGTCCCTTATAACGTACCACTCTCCTTCGTCCGTCGATTAAAATACCTCCCTGTTGCGACTTCAGGTTTGACCTTACTCTTTTTCCAGGTAACACAGTCATCCCCATTCTTCTGACAACGCCATAGCGAACCTCGAATTATACAACACGTACATAAAACAAATAAGCTATCAACTAATACGAGTACAAGCAGCTCTTTGATCCATTTAAAATTTGGTAACCGAGAGGCTAATTTGCTCCGAACTTCTTCACAACCCCAAGAGGTGATGTAAATCTAAAGTTGTTCTTATCATGACCTACTCCATAGCAGGGGTTATTAAATAGAGAGGTGTTAACCGGAACCGGAACTCCTGTTAGAGAGAACGTCTGGCTAGACTCTCCAGGCACTTGCAATCGCTCTCGTTTAGAATTTCCTAATATTATTATGTATTTCTATAGATTATTTTCGCCTAACTGGGTGAGATCTTCCCCTCGGTATTGGGATCGGTTACGGCCGCCCCAACAAAATTCCAAACGGACTTAAATTCTCTTTAGTTCCCGGTTTTACCCTGATTCATAGTAGGGCTACAGTGGGAGCGCTTGGTACCAATGTAGATTTGCTTCTTGACTAAGTTTAGCTAGCTGTTGTTTAATTAAGTGATTCATTTGCTCCACTGGCCCACTTGCCTGAGGTCGGTTGCCGGTTGGTTCCTAAAATTTTACTAACTCGTTGCACTATTTGCGCACAAAAATGAGCACCCCTATCAGAAGATATTACTGCTGGTACTCCAAATCTGGGAATAATTTTCGTTTAAGAGTACTCCTGTCACTTCCCTAGCCTTATTAGCCCTACAAGGGAAAGCTGCTGGCCAGCCCGAAAAGGTATCTGTTAATACGAACAAATCCCAAACCCTCCCCTTTCCGTGGGAGTTCGGAAAAGTCTGTTTGTCAATTTTGACCTGGAACTTTCCCTTTACCGAGACTTCCAAATTTTACACGATTTCCCACCTTTGCATACTTCACAGTTATTAACCATGGCTTTTACGTTTGAAACAAATTCCCGGCTACTATTTGCTTCATAAGGGAATCATACGAGGCTTCAGTTGCCCAATGAGTCTGGTCGTGTTCTGCTTTTACCGGTTTCCGTACTATTCTAAAGGGAACTATTACTCTGTTACCTTTTAATTTTGCCCAACCTGATGATTCAACTTCTGCTTCCAAATCTTTAATTAATCTAAGATCCTTCTCATCACAGTCGACCGAGTCCGGTAGCGGCAAAGCTTTTTCAGGAATCAAACTTAACACCTCACCTTGTTCCGCAGCTCTTTTTGCCTCATAATCTGCCGATTTATTCCCCACTTCCTGAGCAGCGTCACCCTCTTGGTGCCCCTTGCGGTGCATAAGCGCAACCGCCGAAGGCGACTGTACCGCATCCAAAAGTCTTAGGATCACGTCAGCAAGCTTAATGTTTTCCCTGGGCGGTCAGAAGTCCCCGTTCCTTCCGGATAGCCCCACGGGCATGAACTACACCCAAGGCGTATTTTGAATTTGTCCGGGTGTTCGCTCGCAGTCCTTCAACAAGCTCTCACTAAAGCAATTCATTCGGCTCGTTGTGCGGATGTACCCTCAGGGAGTGACTTTGCTTCCAGCACTCGCTCTGCGGTGGTCACGGCATACCCCGCCATACCCCGCCATTCGAGCTCCGTCCTTGGCTGACAGTAGGCACACTGATCTTTCGGGAGGGGTTGACTTCCCCGAGACGGGGCACTTGGGCTACTTCTCATGGCTCCTCGCCTCCCATTAGTGGTGTTTCCCGGTGGGTTCCCAGAGGTTACCTGGCCCCTGCGGTGCGCAAAGCAGCCGCTCTAGCGCTGGCAATTGTTTTGCCCATTCCCCCCCCCCGCCTGTCCCTATTCCGACACACTTGCCAAGCAGTCTCCAGCAATTTCTCTAAATCTCTCACATCTGTTCCTTGCACTTGCTGTAACTTTTTCTTGACATCATCCGTCAGCTGTCCCAGAACCAGGAATAACAACTGACCCTTTCCCTCCCGAGAGGTACGGTTTAAAGGAGTATATTTCTGCATCCCTTCTTTTAATCGGTTCAAAAAATCAGTAGGGGATTCTTTTCTATCTTGTTTAATTTCATGCAATTTAGACCAATTTACTGATTTTGGGACAGCACTTCTTATTCCAGAAGCCATTCGTTCCCTGTACCGCGGTACTAAGTCCCGGGCTCCTGGCTGGTTAGGGCCCCGACCAGGACTGGTAATGGGAACATGGTTATCCACTGTTCCCGGCAGAGTTCCAGCCAAAACCAGAGCCTGGACTTGGGGGTCTGGCCACCCTCACAACACTCTGCTTTTCTGCCTCGCTGAACACCGCATCCGACATTGCACGCACATCCTCGCAATCGGGGTCAAACAATCCTTTAATCTCCCATTCTGTCAACCTTTAAACATCTTTGTCCAATGCCACAAGGCGAGCAACATCTTTTTTGCTTCCTATCTTGCTTATTGTTTGTCTTTTTCTATCGCCAGGACCATAGGGTCCTGGGGTGCTGAATTGATTCCACGTTCTTTCTGCCATTCAGGGTGGTTTCGTAGAGTGAAAAACATATGTATCTGCATAAAGCACTTCATCCCATTTTCCTTCTCCCTGAAGGAAGAGCATTAAATTGTATTATTACACTAAATGTATAATACCTATTATAACGTGTGTAGTATTATATTACAATTATATGTACCTTAATGTAATAATATATTCTATTTTAATGTCCTGTTAAAGGGCCGTTTTTCTCCACCGTCTAACTTCTAGAGAGGCCACCACTGATTACAATGCTTAATTAAAGTTTTCCTCCCGGCACTCCCCCCGGATCTCTCCAGTGCTGCAAAACACATCCCAGTGGGCTTTTCTTTAGAATTCCGCCACTCTGTGACTCTCCCATATCTGATGCAAATTTTACCGTTAATAACCAAAATCCAATAAATGACAAACCAATAACCAATACCCGAAATGCATTAGCCAAAAGTCAGGTAACAGTTAACCGGACCTCCAAATGGGGACGCAGCCCCTCCAAACGGGGAAGTTAAATCCCCTACCATATGGGACACAAGTCCCCCAGAGGTACACCTGTAAGGTGCTAGCGAGCCGGTATACGCCGACCCGTGTGCACGTCTGCACGTCTTAAAGACGGTCCCAAATTGATCGATCGTTACCAGTTCAGGATTTAAGGATGTCTTCTTGCCAGAGGGTCTTTGTCTGTCCCCGCGGTGATCCGACTGAGAACAGGGGTCTCTCCGGAAAAGATCTCCGGGGGCAAACCCAAGAGAGTCCCAGACTCATCGGGTCCCGCAGCCGAACAGAGGATGTCCCTCCCACCTGGGTCACCAAATGATTCACAAAAGTTACAGAAATTTAAACTCAGTAACACCAAAGTGTCATTAAGCAGACGCCTTTATTGCCACGCCGGACGCCTGGGGGATATCTCCTCCCAACGCACGCGCGCTGAAGCAAAACTTCATCCATTATATACCTGAAAGACGTGAATATTCGCACGTGTCCTGAGAAATCTCCGCCTCCTCGCTTATCTGCCATGTTTACATAACGCTGGCGTTGCAAAACTACACTACGCGTGCGCGGGCGTCTCGGGCGGTCGTCGGTGGTCGTTTGGGGAGTTAGCCCCCTCCTTTTTCCCTTTTATGGTCACAGGTCTCCTGAGGATAGTTCCTTCTCCTTGGATGTTTTCCCCTTCTGTTCTTCAGCCAAGCGGTTCCTTCTTATCATCCGTGTTTGAGCACTCCTGCTAGGACGTTTCTGTGCTCAAGGTGAAGGTATCTCCTCTGCACTCATCAATTTCTCAGTCCTTGCTCTTAACTCTTCTCCTCTTGGTTCTCTCCACCTGTCTTCTCCGTTTCTACTTGTGTTTTAATTTTCATCAGGGCTGCTTTCCTCCTGATGAACTGTTTACATATATGTACAGTGTTGGCACTGAGGCAAATACAGCCTAAGGACTATGAGAATAGGCCGTTAAACATAATGCCACGGTTGCTAGGCTAAAGAAGTCTATACTAAAGTTAAGCTAATCACGAAATCAATAACCTTCCAGAAAGTACATCTCTTCAGAAATTTGTAAAACTGACAGTTGATTAGTTACACATGCTAAAACCTTCTAATTGTTTTAGATCCTTGTTTCAGAGGGCACTAAGGGAAGGGAAGAAGTCAGTTAAAAAATAAGGGTAGGCAAATAAGGACCGCGAATGAGAGAAAAGGCGGCAGAAAATTTTAAAAGCAATGGTGATTACGGCAAAAGGAAAAATATTAAGAGGCAGGGATGGCGAACTAAAACGGAGACGTAGATAGAAAATCTAACAAGTGAAGCCACTAAGGGAATACCAGAAACAATCAAATACAAAGGGATACTGAAAAGTCGGCCAGAAAACCCTCTAACACTTAGTTTGAAGCTTTAGAAGGCGGGCATTCCTTACGGCAGCGCTGGGCAGCGCTCCACCACGAGTGCTCCGACGGGTTAGTAAAGCACATCAGTTCATATGCAGAAAAGTCATACGTGTCATCAGATCCCCCAAGAAGGGCAGTCTTATGGTGAGGAGTCCCCGGAATTCGTTGACATAGTCCAAGCATGCGCAGTAAAATTAGGGTTAGGGTCTTTTCACCCTCAGGTGGTCGTCCACAGTCTTCCTCACGCAGTCTGCCAGTTGAACCTGGGGCTTCCTTTGTCCATATCTCGTCATCGAATTAGCTCCTCGGTCTTTCGGCCTCAGGACGGCACAAGGAGGTCAATTTAACCTGGTAGCAGTGATTTCCACGGGAAGCCTAAGGAGTTTGCTTTGTGTTATCCGTGAGTTTACAGGGGAAGCCTAACAAGCTTGCTCACGGTCTGTTTGATCTTGTCGGGCAAGAAGTGACATGTTTAAGGTCTCAGCCAGTGATTTTACTTAAAAGAGTAAGTAAAGACGGAGAGGGGGAGACGGACAGGGAGACAGGGAGAAAGAGTAAAACAGCGATGGGCTTCAAGAGGGAGAGAGAGAAGAATTAAAAGATCCTGGCAGGGAGCCGGACAGGGCAAGACAGCAAAAGAAATGAAACTGCAGCGTGGCTCAGGGCTGACAAGGACAAAATTGCAAAACAGGGACAGGGAGCAGGATAGCGGGAGACAGAGGAAGAAAGAGACTTGTGCTGTGCTACAGGGCCGAGAAGGAAGACCTTGAACATCAGCAGATGTTCAGCCAGGCAGAGAGAGCCAGAGACTAGAGAACAGAGTGGAAGGAAGGCAAAAACGGTGGCTGGGAGCCGGACAGAGAGAGATTGTGAAAGAAAAGAGTAGCAACATGCTACATTGCAGAGGGAGGAATGGAAAAGCAGGGACAGGGAGCCAGACTGAGAGAGGCAGAGGAAGGAAAAATAGCCACAATCTTCAGAGCAGGGAGAGAGAGGACCTAAAAGATGAGGACGGGGAGCTGGTCAGAGTGAGATGGAGAAAGGAGGTATGGGCGGGGGGTGGAGGGGGGGAACCACATCAGCGTGGGAAAGAGGGGGGGGCCAGGGGAGAGGCAGTGAGGGCCCGGGATGCAGAATAGGGGCAACAGGGCCCCGAGGGCCTGGGACTCACTACAGCTTTCACTCCCTGCACTGCTGGGAGAGTTCGCCAGTTCAGACGCTTCTTCCTCCTCCTCCTCCTCCTCTCCTCCCTTTGCCTTCTGTAACTCCTGTCGCTTGGCTGTCCTCCACCTAAGAGAATACCGGGGTGTCTTACAGCTCGTACAAGACGGGGCTCCCTACACACGTAGCCTCGCTCGTGCGCTACGCGGCCGCCTTTGGTGACACGTACAGACCCTGCATGTCGATGGTGTGGCCTGCTGCGGACTACGAAGAGGGATCCTACCTCACCTGGAGGGGCTGGCTCGCTCTTCCCTGCAGCAGGAGGCAGCTGCCGGCCGGCCGGCCTTCGGTTTCTTCTTCCTCTTTACCGTTCTCTGGCCTCTCCAGCTCTGGCCGTGGCAGCTCCCGCCCAGGGCCAGCAAGCGCTCCGCCTGTCCCTTCCTGCAGCCGTGCCACAAGGAGAGCGAGGCTGGGCAGAGACAACCCACGCGAGCCCGAGGCGGGTGCGGTCAGCGGCATCCCCCCCCAGCGCGGCCCCTGGCAGAGGGAAAGAAGCAGCAGCGACCCTTATTACCGTAGTTCCCCCTTGGCCGAAGCCTCTCCTTCCGCGGGGGCCGCCGGAGACGCCGCTCTGCCCCTGCACCGCTGCCAACGGCCTCCGCTTTCACGGAGAACCCAGCGCACGCGAGGCCCGGCTTGCCGCCTCTGCGACAGGGCCCGGGGCCGGCCCGGGGCTACGGGACGGGCTTCAGGGGAGGGGCTGGAGCTGGGGGCAGCTGCGCGGGGCCAGGAGAAGCGAGCGGGGGGGCTCTGACGAGTTGGGAGGCGCCCGGCGTCCGCGCCTGGGGGGTGTCCGCCTCCCTCCCTCCTCCCAGAGCCCCGGTAACTCCCCGGGGCTGCCCCGACCCGACTCGCCTCCAGCGGGCCAGCAGCCGGTCGCAGCGGGCGGCTCGAAGTTCCTCGCCCCGCCACCCGCGGGCGGCCGGTGCGCAGGAGACGCCCCGCACCCGCCCCAGGGGCTCGCTCGCCTCACCGGTGGTCCCAGCCCTTCACGCCCCGCCGGGAACTGGACGCCGCTGCACCGCCATGCTGCTCCCGCGCGCCGCGCATGCGCCGGACGCCGGCGGCGCGCCGCAGGGGCGAGGGGCGGTGCGCGAACGCCGGGCTGCAGTAGCAGCGAGCACCCGGCGGCCGTGCCTCATTTTGCAGGGCGAGCACCCGCCCACGTTGCGCACATGGGGCGGCAACGGCGCGACCTTACCGGGAAGTAGCAAAGAGCGCGCAGGGACCGCAGAACGGCATCGCGGCTACCGGCGGCCGGCAGCGTGGGTCACTTAGGCGCCGCCGCGCATGCGCGGCTTCCGAGCTGCGGCGAGGTTCCCCATCGCGCATGCGCAGCTTCTGAGCGACGAGGTGCTGTACCGCGCATGCGCGGCTGCCGAGCTGCAGTACCTAATTTTGGTCAAAGGGCGGCAGCACAGAGAGCGGCGAGGAGGCACGCCACCACGCATGCCCGGGAACCCGCGTCGCAAAAACTACATCTCCCGGCATGCACTAGCAAGCACAGCATGACCGCCCGGAAGACCACGCTTCCCGGCATGGCGGGGAACGAACATGGCCGAGAGCAAACCCCGTGCCTCAGGACTACGGCTCCCGCCATGCCGTGCGACGCAGCCTGTCCTGCTGGCTCACCCTGCGCGGACACCGTCTTCCACCCCCCCCATCCCCGCCGAGACGCGAGCGCTCACCCGCCCTCTGCAGCGTAGTTCCGGGTGGACCCCTCCGCCGGCTCGCACACCCCTCTGCTCCGTGCCTCCGACGCGGACCCCGCCGCCCTGCCTCAGGTCGATCGGGCGGCCCCGCTCACCTTCTTTCTCGCTGCAGCCGCAGCCCGGTCACGCCGGGCGACCGCTCCACCCTTGGCTCCCTCCGGCCCGTCCACGGCCACCGGGAGTAGGGCAGCAGCAGCCGAAAGGAGGAATGAAACAACGGGGAGCCAGGACAGTGAAACACAGAGGTAAGGGGCGGGGAACACCGCCAAAATAACCCCCATATCTGCACCGTACAGGGAGCTGGGGAAAAAAGAGAGCTGGAGAGCAACAAGAAGAGCAATGAGCATGGAAAGAAGGGGGTGCATGGGTGGTGGGAGTCCAAAATAGGGTCATCAGGGAGCCAGAGACGGTGAGATGGAGAACGGACAAAAGCGACAGGCGCTGCAGGGGGGAGAGGGAGGAATGAATGAGCAGGGACAGCCAGCCAGCCAGCGACGGAGAAAGGCAAGAGACCGCACGGGCGACAGCGCGGAGAGGGAGGAATTAAAAGCGAGGGACAGATTGCTGGGAAAGCAGAGGCAGAGAATGGAACAGAATCAGAGCGTGCTACAGGGCCAAGAAGGAAGAAACAGGGACAGGGAGCCAGGGAAAGAAAAAGTACTGAGGAGCTACAAGACAGACAGGGAGAAATGAAAAAACAGGGTTCCGGAGCCCGGCAGAGAGAGAGCTGGTGAAAGAAAACGATAGCAGTAGGCTACAGGGAGGAGAGGAAGGAATGAAAAGATAGGGACGGGAAGCCAGACGCAGAGAGAACCATGCCTCTGTGCTCTGAATGAGGAAATAGGAAGTGCAGATACTAAATTTAATAAAGTAACAGCGAATACGATAGAGATGAGACTTGACCAAGTGTAGCACAAAATGTAAGATACACTACCCTGCTCCGTCAACGACTGTGGCCTAGCATCTAATGGCAGGCTTAGTTTCTGTTTCCCAAGGAGAGTAGCACAAAAACATAATTTTCCTATTATACAAATATTTTACCAGACTATGCAAAGAAAGTAACAACAATTGCCTTACAGATCTACGTGAATACATAACAGTAGCAGAAAATTGCTAGAGTACAAAACACTCAGCCTTCAAAGTCCACAGAAAGACATTAGGTCTTGTAAATCATCGGTTCTAAGGACCCTGCTGCTACCACATCACCGCAACATGTGACTCACAGCATATTTCTTTCTTTCTAGGTTTAAGGAATTCCTTCATTTTGGGGGTTTATTTGTTGGGGGGTTGTGAAGAAGGAAGCTCCTTAGCTGTGTTTTTCTTAAATCTGGCATATTAACTATTATGGCATGCTGTAATGATCACAGATTTGATATGTTTTCCTGGAAACAAAGTTGAATGCAGAAACAAACTCAAAGACCCAAGCACAGAAAGTGAGCTAGGATCCTGGCGTACAAGCTGGTGTAGACAAAAATCTTACAGAAGATTAACTGAAAAGTCCTCATTCTGCAAATGCTTATACACTTATCAATCCATTACTTGAGTCCACTAGCTTCGTATACAGTAAAGCCTGTGAGAGTAAACATTGTGGTCTGCTTGGTAGATTCATCTGTGACTCCACTCATTGCATACTTAATATTTTCCCCTTCTGTCAAAAGGAGTCGTTTTACCAAATGAAGTTAACGTTGTTCATGATCGCTTTTATGGGAAACTGGCAAAAAAAGAGTTTTCCGTGGGGTGAAAGAGCGAAAATGTTGTGTTGCCGAAAGAACAAATTCAGGATTCAAATGCAAGTCCGCTCTCCCTAAGAAGTTAACACTTCTTCTCCTGTAACAATTCCCCACACAGAGCTCTAGCGACTGAGGACCTTATTTTGCTAGTTCTTGGATTTTGCCCACAGTCTGGACCAAACAAAATCTCTCCTCAAGGTTAACTCACTGAGCGACGTCATTCCACAGCTGACAAGACACTAGGTGTTTGAGGAGGTAGGAGGTGATTAGGAGTTTGGTTTTGGTTTGAAATTTTTTTACTCCCCAATTGCAGTTACAAATTCAGAAAAAAAAAAGAAATAGAGGAACACACTCACATAAAACTTTCCTCGCGTTTGGTTCCTTCCACGGTATTCATCATGCATTCAAAATCAAGGTGCATTGCTGTACAAAGCAATGTATCACTTCTCTACGTCATTCACAGGCAACACAGAAGTTAAAATTCAACGCAAGAGTTCTGCAAGGACACAAGAGGGAAAAAACACATGCAATCTAGTTTCCTGCCCACTGAGAAATTGGAAAGCAGCTTAAAAAAGGCAAGACGTACAAAAAAAGATCCCCGGCATTAAGGACTCTATTGTCTTGGTTAATATTGGTAACTATTGCTTGGATTTCTTTGTAAAAAGAAACACAAAGGAATTAGACTATAATCAATGAGAATTAAGCCAGCACAGCAAAAACCCAAACAAACCCAACACATAAACAACATTAACTCCTCAGAAATACCTTCCAAACATTTCTTTAGAATAAAAACAGGGAACATGCAGCTACTGGAGACTTCAATATTTATGTCTTTCTGTGACTCTCCACACCTACATTTGGGGAGAAGACTATAAAACAAGTTCACAGTGCATGAGGTCTTTTAAACTAAAAAAGGGATTAAACTTATGAGAAGTATTTTACTTCTAGAGCTTCACTTGTTCTCTTTGCATTATCATAGGACCCACAGAAGCAAGCCTAGAAAACTTGTGGAAAATTAGTTACATGAATTATGAAGAGGGCCAAGAATCTCTCAATTTTAAACCTACCTCGGGCAAACGATTCTGCCAGCAACTTTTCCAGACTCTGGGATTTTCCTGCTTTCCGTATTTCTGAAAAGACGGTGGGGGAAGCTACCATGCTTGTATAACCTTTGAAGCTGTTAGCATTTCTGCAAAACATGAAACGTTCTTACAGACTGAGCATGCAACAGGGAAAGTTTTACAGACATCCCTTTGTTCTACGCACAACGCCATACTTCTCTCAAAACTGGTAGCCAAGGAGGGAAGGTTTTGAACTCTTTTACGTTTACCTGAATTGTACTGCATAAATATGATGTCTTTTTTTAAGTGCTGCAAATTCCTCTTCATTTTCTGGGATTGCTTCATATGAATATAGACCATGTTTTAATCAGGCATTGCTACCTAACAATTCCAGACACTTGCTAGCTCATTGCTTGACAAATGCACATACTCTGAATACTGCAGATGTCAAGTTTGGCGTGAAGTTTGGTGTCCATCATGACAGGCCACAATTTAAGCATAATAGAAGGCGACCAAATCTGTTCAGAACGTACTACAGGTTTTCACTTTGCAAATCATAATAGTTTTGGTATTTCCTTGAATGCTCAGCTCTTTATGACAAATGACTATGGATGGACAAAAAAAAACAAACCAAAAAACCCAATCACAAAAATTTTCTCCAAAGCTTCTTGATTCTAAAACAAATCTAAAAATTACAATGTGCCCTAAACCAAACCCTGAACTCACAAAGAAAGCAAAGAACAAATATGAGCTGCATTATAAAAATCTCAGTTTTTATGCCAGTCTCATGATTACAGTAGGCACTGTATGGACGGTCCCATATCTTCCCGCACAAGGAAGAAAACTGCCTCTAGGACTGTCCCTACAGCTTTACAAGCCCCACTCCAAGATGCAGTGGGACCTGATGGAGGAACAATGATGATTAAGGTGCCCTTTTCCACCACTGATCTAGGAGAATGGAGAAAAGTTGCAAGAGACTAGAGAAGCGACCCGGTGAGTGTTACTAAGCATTTTCAGTTCATCGTAAAACAACATAATCCGGACTGGAAAGGTATACAGTTGCTCTTAGAGTATATGACAGAAACAGAAAAGCAATTAATTTTGAAAACAGCAGAGAATTTAGCTGAAGACCATTACAAGATCACGGGGGGGGATGTCAAAGAATATTTCCCCTCCGAGACCCAAAATGGGACGCTAATAAATCTGCCCATATGGAGAGGCTACAGGAATATCAAGAATGGATTTTGAAGGGAATGGAAAGGGCTATTCCCAAAACCATAAACTGGTCAGCTCTATATGCAGTTAAACAAGGTCCTTCTGAGTCCCCATCCGAGTTCCTGGATCGATTGAGGGATGTAATACGCCGTAGCACACCGCTGGATCCTGGGTCAAAGGTAGGAATACAACAAATAGTCTCCCTGTTCTTGGGTCAGTCTACGGGGGACATTAGGCACAAACTCCAGAAGCTGCGCCCTACAGAAGGTAGAAATCTGGAAGTGTTGCTGGGTGAAGCGTGGAGAGTATTTAGTAATAGAGAGGAAGAATATAGACAGGGGCAAAGAGGAAGGATAGCAGTTGTCAGGGAAGAGGAGGAAGGGAGGCCTAGACGAGAACCATCTTGATTAGGTAAGGATCAATGTGCGTTGTGTAAGAAATTTGGTCATTGGAAAGGAGGGTGTCCAAGAAACAAGGCAAAGAGGCGAAGCCACCAGACAGGAAGAATAGTAGCCCATGTGAAAAAGGATTGACAGGGACCTGGGGAATCTACCCTAGCAGATCCACTGGTTATAATGAGGCTGGGGAAGGAAGAACAAGAAGTAGAATTTTTGGTTGACACAGGGGCAACATACTCGGTTTTAAATCAAGCCTTGATGCCCCTGGGAAACGACTATATCATGGTAAAAGGAGCGACTGGCCAAAGTGAAAAGGCATATTTTTGTAAACCTTTGAAGTATAAATTGGGAAAACAATGGGGTATCCACAAATTCCTACATAGGCCCAACTCCCCAAAGCCACTTTTGGGAAGAGATTTGTTAGAACAATTGGGTGCAAAAATTACATTTGAAAAAGGAGAAATTACTCTGGAAGTAAAAGATCAGCAATATATCCAGATACTGAGTCTATTCTTAACCAGTCTGCCCGCAGAAGGGAAGGTAAGGAAGGAATTCGGCCAGTGATTGGAAGATTTTTATAAATAGGATTACTGAAAAACTGTGAGTCTGATTTCAACACCCCTGTATTACCTGTTCGTAAACCTGACGGGTTGCATAGTGTGGTCCAGGATCTACGGGCCGTAAATAAAATAACTGAGGACCTTTACCCCGTAGTAGCAAATCCATATACCCTGTTGACCGTATTAACACCTGAACTAACTTGGTTTACTGTTTTAGATCTGAAGGATGCCTTCTTTTGCCTCCCTCTCCATGAAGCCAGCCAAAAATTATTTGCATTTGAATGGGAAAACCCCAAAAATGGTCGCAAGACTCAGCTCACTTGGACGGTGTTGCCACAAGGATTTACGAACAGTCTACCATCTTTGGCAATGAGCTCGCAAAAGACTTGGAATCTTGGGAAATACCGTCTGGAGAAAGGAAACTGTTACGATACGATTGTATGATCTGGACGGGCAAAGAGAGCACACGAGCCTTTGAGCTACTAAAGAAAGCTTTGGTGTCGGCTCCGGCCTTAGAGCTCCCCGATGTGAGTAAACCGTTTTTTTCTCTTTTCCCACGAGAAACAGGGAATTGCTCTGGGAATATTAGCACAAGATCTGGGCCCCTATCGACGAGCAGTTACCTACTTTTCCAAACTGTTAGACGCAACTGCGAAGGGTTGGCCTGGATGCTTGAGAGCAATTACAGCTGTAATATTGAATGTACAGGAAGCCCGAAAATTTACTCTGGGCCAGAAGATGACTGTTTTAGTGTCTCACACAGTGCCCGCAGTGCTGGACGCAAAGGGTGGGCACTGGCTTTCTCCACAAAGATCCCTGAGATATCAGGCTATACTGATAGAACAGGATGATGTGGAGGTCGTAGTTACTAACATTGTCAACCCAGCTTCTTTCCTTAGTGGAAACACGGGAGAACCAGCGCATCATGACTGTTTGGAGACTATTGAAACAACGTACGCAAACCGACCAGATCTAAAAGACAACCCTATGGAAAGCGGAGAAAACTGGTTCACAGGTGGAAGCAGCTATGTCCTGAGTGGTAAAAGACACGTGGGATATGCCATTACCACTAGTCAAGAAATAATAGACCTTTGCCCATAAATACCTCTGCACAGAGCGCAGAAATAATTGCTCTGACCCGAGCCTTGGAAGTGGCTCAAGGCAAAGTTGTGAATATTTATACAGACTCGAGATATGCCTTCGGAGTTGTGCACGCGCATGGAACAATCTAGGAGGAAAGAGGGTTACTGAGCTCTCAAGGGAAAACTATTAAGCATGCAAAAGAGATTTTGAGACTGTTGAAAGCAGTCCAACTTGCTGAGAAGGTGGCGATTATGCATATTAAGGCTCACCGGAAAGTGAGCTCGGAATTGGAGAGAGGAAATGAGCTGGTGGACAGAGAGGCAAAACAGGTAGCTAAAACAGAGATAAAAACAGAAGGAGCTTTAGTCCCTGACGGCGAATCTCCCTAGAAGGTAAGCCAAAATATACCGAGGAAGATCAAAACCTTATCACAGATCTGGAAGGGTCATATAACAAAGAAGGGTGGGCTTATACCCCACAAGGAAAAGTGGTTATTCCCTCCTGCCTAATATGGCATTTGGTAAGGGAAGAACTTAGGAAAAGGCATTGGGAGATGGAGACTCTGTAAACACTTAATTAGAGAAAGTATGGCCAGAAATTTGTATACTATGGTGAGGCAGGTAACTCAACAACGTGATTTTTCCCTCCAAACTAATCCCAAGAATACCGCCAAGCCAGAAATGGGCCAGATTGGGAGAGACAATGGGCCTGGGCAACACTGACAGATTGATTTTATAGAACTTCCAAGAAAAGGGGGGTATCGATATTTATTGGTATTAACTGATACCTTTTCAGGTTAGCCAGAGGCATTCCCAACCAGAACAGCTAAAGCTCGGGAGACAGCTAAAGCATTGGTACAAGAGATAATACCACGTTTTGGAGTTCCAGCAACTATATCCTCTGACAGAGGACCACATTTTGCCTCTGTTGATCCAGCATTTCAGTTACTTAATTATACTGGCCTCCCGGTTCCGCTAGGGACAGGGTGGTACTGGTTGTGTGGTACAGCAGCTCGGAAAACTTTACCTCTGGGGTGGTGGGGAGCATGTACTTTGGACACCCTGGTTCCCAACATCACTATTATTGATAAAACAACACAGAATCCCGTGAGAAGAAAATGGAGGGCCACTTTAATCAGAAACTGAAGGATGAGTAAGCCCTTAATAGAAAAGCCGACAAGCTCTCATAGCTTTGTGCGGTGGCTAATCCCATTTCTGGGGGTTAGCGAGTTAGAAAAAGCTATAATAAACATCTCGGCTGTAATAGAGATAATCGAGAATAAAACTATAGACTCCTGCCATCAGGAAACTCCAAGAAGAAACTACTAGTTTATCGAAAATAGTATCACAAAATCGTATGGCTCTAGATTTAATATTAGCCTCACAGGCAGGGGTGTGCACAGTAATCAATGTCAGCTGTTGCATGTATGTAGACCAAAGTGGGTGAATATCTGCTGACTTACGGGAGATCAGAGAACAAGCAAAAATCCTACGTGAAGTAACTCCAGATGACACCTTTTGGGGGTTTTCTGAGCTGTGGGAAAGGTTAACCTCTTGGTTACCAAACCTATCATGGTTAAAACGATTATTTGTTACTTGAATAATTATTGTGGTTCTATCCGCTTTGTGTTATAGTTCGATGTGCCCTGTGGTGTTTCCGGAACACAGGGGACTCCTACAGCGGATGGAAGAGGAACCAGTTACGCCGCAGGCTTGAGCCTAACAAGTATTTTGAAAAGATGCTGGATAAGGGAACACTGTATTAGAAACAGGCATAGTAAAAGAATTTACTGACTTCTTAGAAAAGAGGGGACTGAGAGAAGGGGTAAGGGAATCTTAGCAGTTTATTAGTAGATAAGGTTTGAAATCTTGTTAGCTATTGCGTAAAGTAACTAATGCAGGAGCTCTGTAGTTCCTTACAAAGGCAGTTCCTGGTCAACTAACAGGAGCAAGAAGATTTGTGGCTCCTCACAAGGACAGTCCCTGATAAGAATTAGGAACTTGCCTCAAGAAACTAGCTAAAACTGACCCTGCGGTTTGAGTACGAACCAAGGAACAACCGAGTCTGCGCAGGGACAAAAGGTTACCAGCGGTGACGAAGAGGAACCACCAACCTTCATCCCCACGACCCCTGACGACCACCACTAGGAGACAATGCACAAGCGCAGATGGGAGGCGTTCATGGAAATAGCGTCTTGGAACTCATTTCAATACGAAGCGGGGACAGATCATGCATATGTACAGGCATATTGCGAAACTTTATGTAGATGTAACACTTTGCTGTATATATTCGAAGTAAGTGCCGCGTTGGGGTGCGCACGGTTTTTGGTGGGACTACCCCCCATGCTGCCCAGTGCTGAATAAACATACCTACTTCACAATCTTACAGATTGTGGCGTCTGTTTTCCGCACGTCACAACAGTTACCAGTACCTTAAAAAGTTGGCTCGGTCACCCTTGTTCCCACTGGTTCTCGCAAGGCTCGTCTCCACTTAAAAGTCACAGCGTCCTTCTTTTTTATTGCGCATGCTCAGTGAGGAAGGGGCTTTTGTGAGTAGGGGGCTTTCCTGCCCAGGGGCAGGTTCAAATTGATGTTGATTAGGTGTTAACAGGGATAGTTCACTCACGGTTCAGTTTTTATACAATTCTTTACCGCTGAGTTTCTAACTGGTTACAGTAGTTTACAAGTAATCATCCGTGACAGTCTACAAAAACATTCTCAAGGTTCTCAATGCTACGTGACTGGAGTTCATTTGACACTTAACTGCAGTTGGAAGACAACAATTCCCCGCTTTGGGACTTATTTAATTTTATTTAAAATAGTTACTTCAGTATAATTTATTATTATATTATTTATCATCCTTTATTCTCCACCCTGGAGAAGAAAGGATACCCCTGCACTATATGGAGTGACATATGGAGAACTTGAAGGTACAATGGAACCGATAAGCTGCATATTCACTACCCTGAGCCAGCGGTCTGTCATGTTTTTGACAAGATGCTGTACTTGGAGTGAACTTTGCTAATTATAATATCATTATAATACTAAAACGCACACCCCTTTCAAAGCTGCCCACCTCCCAAGGTGCGACCACCCCTCAATGAGCTTGCGCACTGAATTTTTCCTAGTCTGTACCTTTAAACGCGAAGCGAGAGAATTCTGCACCAATCCTGATAAAGGTATGTATGACTAGAGTCACTCAAGCTCCACCTGCAAAGTAAAACACTATAAAATAGTTTGAAAAGAGCTGAATGTCAGGCAAGACGCCATCATTCCTGACTTCTAGGATCTGCCGATGGTCTGACCCTCTCTTCCCCCCCATCGGGACGCCTTTGGGTAAGATTCGAACACTTGGTCAGAGCAAGTACCTCCCTGGGAAACTTAGAAATCCCTATAGAGTCACTGTACATCTTTTAACGCGTTTGTAGCCAAGCGGTGTTACTCATACTTTTGGCATTTGCACGTGCTTTGTAGGCAGTGAATTTATCGCTGGCAATCCAAAGAACTAGTGTGTCGCTTTAATAAACTGCACTACTCATTAATCTACCCATGATAGTTCTCATTGAACGTGACCAAACCCTCTAAGTGCGGCCGTGGTAGTTCATGGAACGCGACTAGACCGAGGAGGTGTATCACGTTATTTGTGCATCCGTAATTGTGGTAGTTCAGTGTACTGAACGCGACCGGACTTATAATGACAACTTGGGCTACTTTAGCCTTTAACACAACAGATGGCTTTTAGGAAAGACGAGAATAAATTAAAAATAAGATTGTGGAAAAAACAGACACAAAAAAATGTAAAAAGCAATGGGGTACATGACACGGGAAAGAGTTAATAGACATGGATAGGGAGCTTGACAAAAGCAGACATGGGAACTTGAAGCAGCGACGGGGTACAGGACAGACAGCAGAGAATTACAAAATGCAGGCAGCGAACCGTAGAAAAGTAGCCATTGAAACACAATTTAAAGTGGCTGGAGTATAATATAGACAAGGGGAAAAAAAAGGCGGACGGGAAGCTAAATAAATAGACACATAGAAAGTTATGAATGTGACTGGATATGGGACAGAGGAGGAGGAATTAAAAAACGGGCAAGGAATCGGGTAGAGGGACGGAAGGACGTTTTAAGAAGCGGCAGGCTACGAGAAACGCAGGAAAGGATTAAAAAATAGGAACAGGAATGAGGATAGAAGGAAATACTGAAACAAAATTTAAAAAGTGACAGGGTATACGGAAAAAAAGGAGGAGTTAAAAGTACGGGAAAGGGAAGCTGGATAAAGGGAATCGTTGAAGGAGAAATTAGGTAGCGGTGGGGTGCAAGAAATACAGGGAAAATTTAAAAAAAAAAAGGAGAAAGGGAGCCGGGTAGAGGGAGATGTGGAAGGACTTTTAAAAAGCAACTGAGTATGAGAAACATGGACAGGAATTAAAATGCAGGGACGGGGAGACGGACAGAGGACAAGGCAGAAAGAAAAACTAAGTGGCGGTCAGGTACAAGAAACACGGGAATATTAAAAAAACAGGGAGACAGCTAGAAGGAACCGCAATGAGAAAATGTTAAAACTTAACAGGGTACAAGAACCACAGGAAGTAATGAAAAAATAGGGACGGGGAGATGGATAGAAGGAAACATAGGAAGAAAATTTTTTAAATGATGGGGTGCAGGACAGAGGGAGGAAATAAAACACAGAGACAGGGTGCCGGAGGGAGGGAACTGTAGCGTGAGAAATTCAAATGCAGCAGGGTACAAGAAACACAGGAAAGCGTTAAAAAACAGGGAGAGGGAGCTGCAGAGAGGGAAAAGTGGAAAAAAATTAATAGGTGAAATGGTACAGGGCAGAGTCGGCAGATGAGCAGTAAGTTTCGTGGAGCTGACGCATAAGGGATTCTAAAGCAATTCCAAGGGCTAATCCCAGGAAACCCAGAATTACAGTTCTTATTTTCATATTTCACTTTCAAAATATGTAGAACTTTGACAGAGATGACATCGTGTTTTCCTTAAACCAGCTGATTGCAAACTGCTGCACTGGGCGAGAACACCATAAACAGTTTAAGACGAACGGCCACGCTCCTAAGTAAAACAATAAACCCAGCGCACGGGATCCGCGCAGCCTCTGCTTTGGCCTTCGCCTCTCGCCATCCGCCGCCAAAGCTGCTGCCGCATCCTGCGCGCCACGCGTAGCAGGTTTCCAGCCACGGCCTGAAAGGCGGTGAGGGTAAAATACGAGAAAATGTGCCATTACGCTCTGCAGTTACGGTTAATTCAGTTCCTGTTTCACAGTCCGGTTACGGAACGCGGGGTCGCTCACAGGAAGCGTCGTGGCGGAAATCAGAGGGGTGCCGAGGCGGCCGGAGAGACGGCAGAAGGCTGGAGGGCACAGAGGTACTCGGGAGGGGATCTGAACGGAGCACAGGCGGCGTCGGGGAGACGCTGGCCGACGGGAGGCGAGCAAGATGGAGGAGAGGACAGAAAGACCGCTCTGAGGAAGAGGGATGGCCCGAGGAGATGTTCTGACAAACCGAGGGGGGTACAAATCACACTCCAGAGATAACGGCGCGCCAAGGAGACCCCGTAAAACCCCGGGATGGGGGGGGTAGCGGGGGGAAGAGAGACGCGCCAGGGAAATCTAAAAAGCGACGGGGTGTGTGACAAACAAGAAAGAATCAGAAAAAATAGGCATCTTGATAAAAGCAGACATAGAAAATTTAAAAAGCAAAAAAAGGTATGAGAGGAGGAAAAAATTAAAAAATAGAGAAGACTAGATAAAAGTAGACAAAAAAGTTTTCAAAAGCTAAGGCATTAAAGAAGGAGAAATTTAACGATGAGGCAAGAAAATAAATCAACAAAGACATAGAAAATGTAAATAGTGACAAGGTATACCACAGACTAGAATGAAATAAAAAATAAGGACAGTGAACTGCATGAAAATGGATATGAAAAAAAAATTTAGAAGTGATTTCACATGGGATAGCCAGGAAATAATAAAAACATAGGGTTAGCAGTCTCGATAAAAGTAGACACAGAAATGTAAAAAGTTATGAGGTAGAGGACAGAGAGGAAAAGAGTAAATAATAGGGACAGAAAACCAGGTTAAAGTAAGCATAAAAACATAAATTCCTCGCCGTTCCTGGAGGTATTTAAAAGGCGTGTGGATGTGGCACTTAAGGCCACGGTTTAGTGGTGGACTTTGCCATGTTACGTTTACAGTTGGACTCGATGATCTTAAGTGTCTTTTCCATCCTAAATGATTCTGTTATTCAAAAGTGAAGACGTTGAGACAGGAAAAAATTTTAAAATAGGGAAAAAACCTGAATAGGCAAAGACATAGCAAGAAAATTTCACAAGCGACAGGGTATGGGACACACTAGAATGAATTAAAAAATGAAGCCGGTGAAATAGATAAAAAAAGACAAGGAAAGAAAATCTAAACGTGAGGGGGTACAGGAGAGACAGGAAACAATTAAAAAAAAGAGAGCTACATCCTAATAAAAGTAGACGTAGAACAAACATTTTAGAAGCGGCAAGTTATAGGAAACAGGAAAAAAACATCGGGACAGAAAATGAGATAAAAGTACACCGAGAAACAAAATTTCAAAACAAAAAGAATTATGACTAAAAAATTGAAAAACGGGGACAGTGAACTACATAAAGTAGACACAGAAAGGAAATATAAAAACCGATGCTCTTAGGAAACAATAGGAGAAAATAATTAACAAATAACGACATCAAATGAGATAAAGGTAGAGAATTTTAAAAGCAATGGGGATTAAGGACTTTAATATTAGACGGTGATGGTGAACTAAAATGGCGATGTAGAAAGGAAATTGAAAATGAGGTGGCATGAAGGAAAGACAAGAAAAATTGAAAATACAGACACTGAAGGGCATAGAAAGCACATGTTAAAAGCGATAGACATTAGGGAAACAAAGGAAAAAATAGAAATAGGGACAGTGAAGTAAAACAGCTGTAGAAAGAAAATTTTAAATGCGATGACGATAAAGAAAAAACAGAAAAAAAAGACATAAGATGGGATAAAAGTAGAGAATTTTAAAAGCAACAGAGATTAAAGAAATAAGGAAAAAATCGTGAAATAGGGACAGTAAAAAAACAGAGATGTAGAAAGGAAATTTTAATTGTGAGGGCACTAAGGAAAGACAAGAACTAATTAAAAATACAGACAAAGGGAACAAAAGTAAGCCTGGCAAGAACATTTAAAAAGCGATAGCTGTTAGGGAAAGAAGGGAGTAAAACACAAAAGAAACAGCAAACTTTTAAAAGAGTTGGAGAAAGAAAAATTAAAAAGTGAGGTGATGCAAAGAAGTTAAAGAAATTTAAACTCAATAACATCAAAGTGTCATTCAGCAGACATCTTTATTGCCACGCTGGATGCCTGGGGGATATCATCTCCTCCTAACATGCGTGCGCTGAAACAGCTCATCCTTTATGTGCCTGACATGAATATTTGCACATTTTCTGAGAAATCACCGTCTCCTTGCTTATCTACTACATTTACATAATGCTGGTGTTGCAAAACTACACTACATGTGTGCGGGGGTCTCGGGTGGTCGTCGGTGGTCGTTGGGGGAGTTAGTCCCCTACTTCTTTTTCCCTTTTATAGTCACAGTGTCACCGAAATCGGGAATAAACCTCGTAACACCAATGTAGTGTTAAAAGGCAGGCATTCTTTATTCACGGCGCCGGGAACACGAGGGATAGCTCCTCCTAAATTGTGTTCATCAATCAGTTCAAAAATCAAACATTTATAGGCAAGATTAATACATATTCATAAAGTGTCCATGCAATGATTGGTTAAGTATTCCTCACCTACCATGTAAATGACCACGCATGCTCACTATAATTTCTTGGGATTTTACTTCCTTAATCTTTTGAGTCAGAGGGTTTCTTGAGTGGGTGGTCTCTGAGTCAGTGGTTGCGACCTCCCCCTGCCGGAATTCCCTTTCCTTCAAAGTTCACTTAAGCTTGGCAACACTCAATAGATCTTCACGGGCTGTCGGTCCATCATGCAATCATTCACCCCACAGTCCTTTGTTGTAAGACAGGACTATAGAATGAATAATGACCCACCCACTGGACCATAGAACTGACCAAGGTGTTCCTTCTTTCTGACTACTTGTTATTAGAACAAAACATAATACCATGATCACAATGTTACACTTAACTCCTTGATAATTAAATCAAGATGGGAAGGGTTAGGTGGGTTCTCGAGCAGCATTGCTGGTGCATAATGTTCTTTAGTTACAACTTTCTACAAATTCACAAACCTGTTTTCTAACCCTATTTTATTTTAATTCCCTACCACCTTGGTTACACTACCAGCTGGTTTCCAAGGCTGGGCCTGGCAGAGGAGGGAGGAGAGTTGCGGTCGGCCCTTTTTCGCTCATCAGGCTGGAGGATGACACCCTTAGCTGAACCAAGGCAGCAGACGCGGCAAGAGGGTTGATACTGGCACAACTTTGTCTAAGCTCAAGATCGGCAAGCAAGACTAAAGCAAGCCCTGGCTCCGGTGACTTGGCTTCCCAGCCCACCATGGGATGGAAGGGGACGCTCTTGCTGAGGATCTCCCATGGACAGATGTTGCCACCACCGGCATGTACAGCTCCTCCAAGGGTCACTCCGGGTGCCTCAGTGGAAGGCGGAGGCGGCCCCAGGCCTGAAAGACCAGCTGTAGTGAGCTCTGGTGCCCTTGAGCGCTGCTGCCCATGGGATTCCCCCCAAATGCCCCCTGAAGAGGCAAAAATGGTCGCTACAGCCAAGGCTGACAGGGGGTTCTACAGCCCTGATCAGCACTCCCTCTTTTGCAAGGACCAGAGTCAGGTGAGCATCACCGTTCTTGGCCTAGCCGATTATGATCCCTCCTGAGGTGGTGTCCTGGCCTCTCTCCTGCCGCGTGTGGTGCTTTAGGCTGTAAAGAGAATCAAAACAATGCCGCTCCCTGGGGTCATTTCGCCTTCGATGCCAAAATGCAGAGTGGAAGGAGGGATCGCGGAGCTCCCAGGCTCTCTGCTGCAGGGGTAGGACTTGAGAAACGTTGCCAAAACGGGTTCGCTTGCATTTGTTCCTTCTCTTCAGTTTGTGTGCGGGGGCGGGACATCCCATAGAAGGGCGTACTGCCCCGCCCCTCCTGGGGGCGGGACATCCCATAGAAGGGTGTACTGCCCCGCCCCTCCTGGGGGCGGGACATCCCATAGAAGGGTGTACTGCCCCGCCCCTCCTGGGGGTGGGACATCCCATAGAATGGTGTACTGCCCCGCCCCTCCTGGGGGTGGGACATCCCATAGAAGGGTGTACTGCCCCACCCCTCCTGGGGGCGGGACATCCCATAGAAGGGCATACTGCCCCGCCCCTCCACTGTGAGCTCGGGGCTGGCACGTGCAATTAAGGCTATGCCCACCCATCCCGGCCCTGGCAGATGCTCTCTGCTTCTGCACGGTGAGGGGAGGCAGCGGCTGCAACGGAGTCAGGGGGCTGCCGCCCCTCGCAGACGCAGGGAACGCAACCGTCGGTGACCTTTGGCAGCAGCGTTTGCTGGCCGACGCCATGAGGCGGGGTGTTGCTGGCCGGGGACCCACGGCGCGCAGCCGCCCCTCGCCCCGCCAGGGCCCGGCGCAAGCCCCCGGCAGCCTTGCGCACAAGGAGGAGCAGAGGCGGGAGCTGGAAGCGCTGCGGGCTGAGCTGCAGCAAGAGCGGCTCCGCACCCAAGAGCTGCGCCGCTGCTTCGCTGCCGAAACCTGGGAGCTGAAGGCGGCTTTGGACAGGGAGCAGCAGCTCCTGGCAGAGCGGCTCCAATCCGAGTGGGAGCAGCGACGGGCTCTGGAGGTGCGGCGGCTGCAGGAGCTGAAGCAGCGGCAGCGGGTGGCAGAGACGCGCCAGCTGCTGCGCTGGAAGGAGGCTGAGCTCCACGAGGGACGGGAGCTGCTGCAGCGCGAGTGCACCGCCGCCGTTCGCCTGGCGCGGGACCTGCAGCGGCAGCTGGCCGAGGAGATGGTGAGGCCCAGCAGGGGCGGCAGGGAGGCCCGAAGCAAGCTCCAGGACCTCCTTGGCAAGCTACGCTGGGAGATGGATGGCTTCCAGCCCGCCCGCATCCGCCACCTCCAGAACCAGCTGCAGCTGGAGAGGAGACTCTTCATCAAATACATCCTGCAGCGGGTCGAGGGCGAGCTGCCCGCCTCCCCCAGCACGGCGCAGCCCGAAGGCCCTCTTGGGCACCAGGGCCATCAGGAGACGCAGAGCTCCTGCTCCTCTGGCAGAAACGGGCCCCAAGCCCTGGCAGCGCTACGGGAAAGACTGCCGGAAAGCCACCGCGCTGGGCAGCAAACAGCATGCAAGGCTGTGGCAGATGCTAAGCTCCGGGTGCCAGAGGGGGAAGGCTTGGTGCTGCTTGGAAGCACATGCAGCCGACTCCTGGAGCCAAACACCCGCCTGCAGCATCTTCTAGAAGACCTGGAGAGGCAACAGAGTGCCCTTGAGACGGAGAGCTGCCTCCTGAGAAAGGAAGGCTCTCCAGAAGCGTGCAAGGAGGCAGAGAGGCTGCAGCAGAAAAAAGCTCAGCTAGCTGCCCTCGCCTCCCGGCTGGAAGAAAGATCCAGGCAACTGCAGGCGACTGTCCATCGCCTGGTCAATGCTGGAGTGCCACTGCCCATCCAAAGCTCCACTGAGGATCTGTGCATGGCACCGTTGCCTCAGCAGAGAGATGGAGAAACGGGAGAGCCTGCCAGAGCTTTGCTGGCACAGGACAAGCAGGATGACTTCTCACAGAAGGGGGCTGAGGAGCTTCAGGCCCAAGGGGCTGCAGGTGATGAGGGCTCCTGTTACGTGAGCACCCACAGCCCAACTTGTGAGGAGTTGCAGGCGCAGCTCACAGAGATGACAAAGGAAAACGCTCGCCTGGCGGAAGAAAATGCTCGCCTCTGTGGGCAGATGGGTTTGACAGCACGGGTTCAAGCTGAAAATGCTGACCTGAAAGGGCAACTAGCACGAGTGGCAGAGGAGCGAGATTCTGCCATCCAAAGGAACATCTGTCTTCAAACCCAGCTGGCAGAGGCCGAGCATGAACTGAAAGCCATGAGAGAAATGGCAGAAAGGAGCCAACAGCTGGAGAAGGAACATGAGGAGGCACAGTTAGCGCTCCAGAGGAAAGAAGGGGACGGCAGGTGTTGGCAGAGGCCTCAGGCAGACGTACGCAGGGAACGCAAAGAAACCCTGCAGCTGTTTCGAGCGCAGCCGACGGAACTGAGTGATCAGAATCCAAAGCTAAACGAACAACGCCAGCAGCCACTGAAGGACCTTGAATGGCTGGAGAGAGAAAGATGCAACCGCATCGGTTGCAGGCCGTGCCAGGCTAACCTGGGAGCAAGCAAGGAGTCCATCCTCCTGGAGGCTATGAGAAAACAACCGGCAGAGCTTCGAGCATTCATAGCTCGATACAGCTACGATCCTTTCGGTGGTCCCAATGAGCGGCCTGAACTAGAGCTTCCTCTAGTTGCTGGACAATATGTTTACGTCTTTGGAGATGTGGATGAAGACGGTTGGTATGTGGGAGAGCTGACCGACGGCACAAGAGGATTTGTCCCCTCTAATCTTGTTGAAGAAGTTTCAGATGACGGGCAACCTGATGACACCGGAGTCTCTCCAGAGACAAGTGATTGGTAGCAGGACGCAGATGATGTCCATCCTGTGTTCTTAGATCTTCTTCTTAAATCTTTTCTTAACGATCTCTCTGCGCAATCTCACTCTCTGTCCTGTGTGTATGTGAATTGAAAGGACTCTGTGGCAGCTACTGGGGGGCTGGCGTGGCTGGACTGGGTGCCAGCTGCTGGAGTCAACCAGGGGCTGTGGGCACCCCTGGCTCGTGGTGCCAGCCACCGGCGTGGGCCCCAGTGCAGCTAGTGGAGTGAGTGGGGGGTCTGAGTGCAGCTGCTGGGGCGAGTGGGTGTCCCGGCCACCAGGCACTGGGGCGGGAACAGTCCTGAAAAGCACCTACTGGGGGAACCAGCATGAGTGAGGCGAGTGAGAGGCTCTGTGGGTGCCTGTGTCCTCCCCAAACGTGGTGTGCACGGGTGTGCGTGTGCCTTCACCAGCAAATGTCAAACTGGACCAGTGGCTGACTAGGGGGGCCCGGGCTGTGGTGTCAGGCGGGCAGAGGGTGCGCGCTGCACCCAGGGAGATGGGCGAGTGTGGGGTGCCTGCGGGACAGGCAAAACGTGTGAGTGCTGCATGTTTGCAGGGAGCACCAAGATGGACCAGTCAGTGAGTAGGGGACCCGTGGGGTGGGTCACGGGGCTGGGATCTGGGCAGGGCTACCAAATCCATGAACGGGCGTGTGCTTGTGGACATAGAGAGTGTCATGTGTGCGCCTGCGCTACTGACCTCGTGTCTCTGCCAGCCCAAGAGGAGGAGGGGATGCGGCTGTCCCGGTTTGTGTTTTATGTGAGTCCTGACTGTGGGTGCTCTTGACGGCAGCGCCTCATCTCTGTCAGTCTGTGTGACTGGCTGTGTCAGTGTCCGCTGCGAGTCCGTGTGTCTGTGTGTGTGCATCTCGGGGGTGGATGCTCAGCTTTGCCGCAAGTTACACCTGCAAGCGGAAAAGTGGCAGCTGCGTCCCTCAGCCTGGGCAAAGACTCCAGATCCCCAGGCAACGGGCTGGGCTCCAGCAGCCAGGCAGGACTGTACTGGGTGGCACTGGCCAGTACTGGGCTCCGGCTGCATGGCAGGAGGGGTCCTGGGCCGGAGTGGCTGGAAGTGGTGACCAGTCTTGACATGCCTTAACACTGTGTCTCTGTGGGGTGCGTGGGGAGAGTGAATCCCGCTTCATCCCGAGGGCTTCCAGCTGGGGATGAGATGTCCGCATTGCTTCAGCTGAATGCCTGCCTGGCACAGGGTCCAAGCAAGAGCTCCCTGTCACCGCCTGTGTGTCCTTCTTGTTATGGGTCAGGAATACCAGTGTCCAGAGGGCAACATTTGTACCTCTCACGGGACATCCATGCTCTGGCAGCACAAACCATGCTTTTGGCATCGGCCTCTTTTGGGAGGGGCAACTGGTGATTACTGCAGGCAGCTAAAAAGCCCGTTCCCCAAGGGTGACTCTGCTGCCTTTCAGGAGCTGTCAGCCCTGGAGCCCTTGGGACGTGTCCAGGGAGCCCAGAAGGGGCAGAGAAAGTGGTGCCTTGGGCTGGACCTCTGCTGCTGGGCTGGGCCGGGCTCCTGGGACGGACGGAGCTCATAGCAAGCGGGCAGCGCTTGTGAGAGACAGCTCTGCCCAGGAGCAGCTCCCCTGCCAAGTGCAGCAGGGCTGAGGGCACTGCCTGCAGGCAGCGAGGGGAGAGAGGAGTGAGGCAGGGAGAGCTTAGTGGGAGGACAGCTGAGCTTGTCACCGAAATTGGGAATAAACCTCGTAACACCAATGTAGTGTTAAATTTTCAGCGCTGGGAACACGGGGGATAGTTCCTCCTAAATCGTGTTCGCTCGATCAGTTCAAAAGTCAAACATTTATAGGTCTATGATTACAAGATTAATACATATTCATCAAGTGTCTGGCAGCTAGAGAATCCTCTCCAGTCACAGAAGTCATCAGGGATCATAGACACAAGCCGCCAGGACAGCTGAAGTGGCAATGCGGTCAGAGAGACTGTTTCCCCTTGGCTAGAGAGTCCCCTCTGATGCCAGAGCTCCTCCCGGATCTTTGAGACATACTTCTGGGACAGCTAGAGTGGTGTCCCGGTCCTAGACATGGTACTCCCGCAGTTAGAGAGTCACCTCCAATCGCAACGTTCTCCCGGACCATGGAGACATACCTGGGGAATGGCTAGAGTGGCATCCCAACCACAGAAACGTTGTTCCAGCAGTTAGAGAGTCCCGTCCTATCCCAGATGTCCTCCTTGATCATGGAGACATACCTCTGGGACGGCTAGAGGAGTATCCTGGACAAAGAGACATTGTTCCAGTTACTACAGAGTCGACAGAGGCCGGAAAGAGGTGGAAAGCAGGAAAGGTGTGGGACGCTAGAGGGGACGTAGAGGCCAGAAAGAAGTGGAGGCCGAAAAGGGGTAGGAGCCCAAATACGGGTCTGAGGCCACATAGTCGGGGTCAGGCTCAACAGGGACGGTGTCAAAGGAGAAGCCAAAACTAAGTAGAGGCCGACGGAGGGGGTGGGCACTAGGGGCGGAAAGGGAGCTAGAGGCCAGAAATAAGTGGAGGCCGCAAAGGAGTGGGAGGCTGGAGGGGAGCTAGAGGCCAGAAATAAGTGGAGGCTGAGCACGTGTTGTGGGTCAGAAAGATGTGGGAGGCCAGAAGCCCAAAGAAAGGCTAGAGAAACGTGGAGGCTGAAAATTAGTGAGAGGCTGGAGGGCAACTTAGGACAGAAAAAAGTGGAGGCGGAAAAAGGGGTGGAAGACTGGAGTGTCTCCCGCATCAGAGAGGTTACATCCGGGATGGCTAGAGTGGCATTCCGGTCGTGGAAATGCTGTTCTGGCACCTACAGAGTCCCCTCCGTGCCCGCAAGTCCTCCTGGATTAGAGAGACATACCTCCCACAGTGGCATTCCCGTCATAGAGATGGTGTTGCAGCACCTGGAGACTCCCCTCTGATCTCAGCCGGCCTCCACATCACGAAGATACACCTCCAGCATGGCTAGACTGGCATTCTGAACATACAGATCCTGTTCTGGCAGAGAGACTCCACTCCGATCCTGGAAATCCTCCCAGACCCTAGAAACATATGTCTGGGATGGCCAGACAGGCCTTCCTTTCATTGTAACGGTGTTCCCACAGCTAGAGAGTCCCCTGCGATCCCAGAAGTCCAAGCAGATCATACACACATACCTCCCAGACAGCCAGAGTGGTATTCCAGGGGTAGAGATGGTGTCAAAGCACCTAGAGACTCCGTTCCAAACACAGAAGGCCTCCCGGATCACAGAGACATACCTCCAGCACGGCTAGAGTGCCATTCCCGTCATAGAGGGGAGTTTCCCACGGTTAGATAGTCGCCTCTAATCCCAGAAGTCCTCCCGCATCATGGAGATATAGCTCCAGGATGGCCAGAGGGGCATTCTGGCCATCGAGACAGTGTTCCAGCAGCTCTAGAGTCCCCTCCAATGCTGGAAGTCCTCCCATGTCATGGAGACACACCTCCAGGATGGCTAAACAGGCGTTCCGGTCATACAGGCCGTGTTCGGGGAGCTAGGGACTCCCCTCCAAAGACAGCTTTCCTCCCGGATCACGGAGACATAACCTCGCAGGTAGCTAGAGTGGCTGTCAGAGAGACAGTGTTCTGGTGGCTAGAGAGGCCCCTAGAGGCCAGAAATAAGTGGAGGCTGAGCACGTGTTGTAGGCCAGAAAGATGTGGGAGGCCAGAGGGAAGGAGAGGCTTGCAAAAAATGTGGAGGTTGAAATGGGGTAGAAGGATGGAAAATAGTGAAGGCTGGAGTGCAATTTAGGCCAGGGAAAAGTAGAGACCAAAGAGTTGTGGGAGGAAACACTAAAAGAAAACTCATAGTGACACAGTATATGGAAGAAAGGGAGGAAGTAAAATTTAGCTGAAGGGAACAGGATAAAGGAAATTTTTGAAAGAGAAATTAAATAGTGTTTTATATAATAGTGTTTTTTATTTTTTATATAATTTTTTATATAATTTTATTTATATAATTTTTATATAATTTTATTTAATTTTTTATATAATAGTGTTTTCTGTTTTATAAAACAGAAAATCTGTTTTATAAGCTCACACATAGTAATAGTGACTGAAGTCTTTTTCTGCAGTTGTGTGTTTGCGTATTTCAGAGATGATGTTCCACCTCTAAAACGTCGCAGTTCAACAGCCCGCAGCTACGTAGGCACCAATCTCTGGGTTCGATGTCTCTCTCAAATATGAAAGGCTATACCAAAACTCTGTATGGCCAAGTCCCAAGTGAAGACTTTGAACGTAGTCCCGGTCAAAACCCAACCTTTTACACCTTCAAAGGTAGCTGCACCTAATTTAAGTAGAATGGGAGCTGTTCCTGTGATGATTCCAGCACAAAGTAAAGATGGATCCATAGTATAAAATATTATTAATTTAAATGCTGTTTTTGAAGTGTTCATTGTAAGTATTAGAGAAAACTACTGTGTTCCAGCCCTCATTTAAACAATGGCATGCAATTTTCCTTGAAGAAAATTTCCTTGAAGAAAAGCGAGAGAATTCTGCACCAATCCTGATAAAGGTATGTATGACTAGAGTCACTCAAGCTCGTCCTGCAAAGTAAAACACTATAAAATAATGTTTTAAGAGCTGGATGTTAGGGAAGATACCATCGTTGTGTACCACTCTAACTTCTGGGATCAGTCGACGGGCTGAGCCTCTCTTCCCCCCCATCGGGACGCCGTTGGGTAAGATTCGAACCCTTGGTCATACCAAGTGCCTCCCCGGGAAACTTAGAAATCTCTATATAGAGTCACTTTACATCTTTTAAGGCGTTTATAGCCAAGTAGTGTCCCTCGTAGTTTTAGCATTTGCACGTGCTTTATAGGTAGTGAATTTATCACCGGCAATCCAAAGAACCTGTATATCTGTTGCTTCAATAAATCGCACTATTGATTGACTCAGCCGTGTGTTCAATAAATCGCACTATTGATTGACTCAGCCGTCTGTGGTCCCTGAACGCGACCGTACCTCTGAGTGCGGCCGTGTTAGTTCAGGAGGTGTCCGGCTGAGCAGGTAGTGTGATGTTAGTAGTGCATCCGGACCCGTGATAGTCCAACAAAGGTGTTGGGCGCGACCGGACTACTAACGCTGACTTTGGGCATCACTCAGAACCTAAGCTCAGCCGCCCCCAGGCCCTCTGATATCTGAGGATCGACTGGAAAGCAAGGGGGCTTAGTTTCTACCAAATTGCTCTGCCTCTTAACGCAACAGGCCCGTGGGTCCTGCTGGACACCAAGCTGAGCAGCAGCCAGCACCGTGCCCTTGGCCAAAGGCGGCGGGCGGCGGTGCCCTGGGCTGCGCTGGGCAAAGCCTTGCCAGCAGCTGGAGGGAGGGGAGCCTTGCCCTCTGCTCAGCGCTGCTGAGGCCATGCCCGCAGTGCTGTGCCCAGGCCCGGGCTCCCCAGGCCGAGAGAGACAGGAGCCCCTCCCCCAGCCCCGCCCCCCAGCCCCCCCCCCGGCCTTGGAATGGCAGCTGTGATGTCGCGGCGCTGGCCCGGCAACGGCCACAGTGCCTGCAGGCACGGCTCTGCCAGCACCCGGCAGCTCCAGGGAGAGACCAGCTCTCACCCAGCGGCACTGCCCGGCACCGGGACCCCCTCGACAGCCTCGCTCCAGCCGGCTGGGAGCTCTCCGGAGCCCCAGCAGCGTGTCCGGCGCGAGGACTCCCCTGGCCCCGGCACGATGGGCCAGCTGAACTGCTGCTACGGCTCCAGGTGGGCTCCCCCCGCGGCTCGGGGACACGCCGGCGCAGCCGGGCCCCGCAGCAGCCGCCTTTCTCACGCCCTTTGCCGCCTGCTCTGCAGGGTCTACCCTGGCCCCGAGCAGCAGTGCGCGCCCGGCCCGGCATCAGCCGAGCCGCTGCTCCACCAGCGCGTGCGGGTGACGCAGGGCCGCGGGACGGGGAAGAGGCACCTCCTCCTCTTCAGCGATGCCTTGATCATCGCCAAGGCCAAGTAAGAGGCGCAGACCCCGGCTGCCTTTCCTCCTAAGGCCTGGCCCCGGCACCGGGGCAGGGACGCCCAAGGAGCAGCCCCAGGCCCCGGCACCCTGCTGCTGGCTGCACCCGTGGCCGTGCGCGGGGCAGGCGGAGGCCAGAGGGCAGCCGCCGGGCTCGGCCACCTCCAGGTCACTCCCTGCCGCTCCTCTCTGCAGACGTGGCAGCGCCCCGCGCCCGCAGCTCTGCCTGGCCCTGCGCCGGCTGTGGGTGCTGAGCGGTGGCAAGGGGACGGCCGGGGATGCCGCCCAGGAGGAGGAAGACAAGGCCACCACGTCCCTCGTCCTCGCCTGGCCCTACGGCTTCTGCGTCGTCACCTTCTGGTGGGTCTCGGTGCCACGTCCCCCGGCAGGGCCGGGCAGCGCTTCTGTCCGGCCCCACGCCGCTTCCTCCTGCCTCTGCAGCCGTCCCCACGGGGCAGGGCTGTGCCGGCGCCCGCCTCTGCCCGCGGGCTGGGCAGCAGCGGGCGCTCAGGCTCTTTCTCCTCTCTTTCCTGCAGCTCCCGCTCGCTGAAGGAGCTCTGGCTCAGCGCGCTCCGTGGGTAAGCCCTGCCTGGCAGAGCAGCTTGGGGGGCCCGTGCTCACAGCACGGGGGGATGCTCTAGCCGTAGCCGTACGATGCGGAAACGCCGCTCCTGAGCTGGGGAGAGCTGCCCCCACGGCTGCGGGCGGCTCTGGAGCGGGCAGAGCTGGCGGAGCTGCTTCACCCAGCCCCGTCCTCCCCCCTTGCCACTGCTCTCCGCTCGACGGCCGGGCGGTGCCCAGCTGCTTCGGGGCAGCTTGGAAGGGCTCCCCGGGCTGGCAGGCGAGGGAAGAGGCAGCTTGGGTCTCACACAGCTCTTTCTCTGCCCCTGCCCCGTGCACAGGCCAGCAGAAGGAGTGCAGGGAGCCCGCGTCACCCAGCTGCCCTCCATCAAGCTCCTGCTGAAGGAGCTGCGCGGCCGCAATGCCGTGAGTCTCCCTCCCGGCCCCGCTCTGCCCCAGGGGCTGCTCCAACCCCACACCAGCCCCATCGCTTCTCACCTGCTGCTCTTCTCCCCTTGCCCAGGCCAAAACACTCAACGCCAGCAGCCTGGAGAGGCTGGTCGAGGGCCTGGCAGAGGTGAGGAGCCCCCGGGCCGCCATCTCGGCCGTCCCCACATCTCACTCATGGCCCGCGGCCGATGCAGCTCGCCAGGGGCCCTTCGTGCTGCGGGGCTGCTCGCTGAGCGCAGCGCATTTCTTGCAGGCTGGTGCCCAGCAGAAGCCACCTCCCGTCCCCTCCGGCAGCCAAGGTGGACGTGGCCACTCGGACAGTGAGTTTGGAGGAGACGGGGGCAGGACGGCCCCTCTCTCCTGCGCTGGCAGGCGGCAGCCGCGCTGCTCGGGGGCTGCTGCTGCCCTTCCCGCAGGGCACGGCCGCAGAGAGCTGAGCCCCCGGGGCGCCTCGTTCCCCAGCCACGCCTCTCCCTCGCTGTTGGCGGGGGCACAGCGCACGGAGGCTCGGGCAGCATTCACCTGGCGCTTGCCCTCCATGGCTCTCTGCTCTGTTTTCCCTGGCGGCAGGCGGGACCCGCAGCAGGACGAGGGGGCTGCCCTGGCCCTTTGCGCGGCGAGGGACCTTGGCCGCTGCGGAGGCGCCCGGGCAGTCGGGCTGTGCCGGCAGGGCGGGTCTCTTCGGCCGGCCCCTGGCAGCTCTCTGCAGCCAGGACGGCACGCTGCCCCAGCCGCTCCAGGTAAGCCAGCCTGGCCAGGGGGTGCCCGTGGCGCTTGCTCCTGCGCAGAGGCGCTGTCCCCAGCAGAGGGACCCCGGCTGGGGCTCGGGGACCAAGCCGGCTCCGCCCCACCTCCCCCACCTCCAGCCACCCCTGCGTCCTGCCCTAGTGAAAGCAGAGCCGCCCACGCTCGCTCCTGGCCCTGAGGAAGGCTCACCGGCCCCGGGGCCTGTCCCCAGCCAAGCAACTGTCCTCCTCTGTCCCCCGCAGCTCTTTGAGGAGGAGGACGATGACGATGTGGCTGGCCTTGCCGGCACGTCGGCCAAGGAGTTGCCAGCACCAGAGGCGGAAGCAGAAGCAGCAGCGGTATGTCAGGGCCACAAAGAGGGTGACAGCACTGTCAGAAGTTGAGAATGTTGCCGCAGGGACAAGCAAGGTCACCCACTAGCCGGCAGCTCTGCAAAGGTGCAGAGGAAGGGTGGTGCAGGATGGCCATGGCGGTTTGTGCGGTGATGCCACCAGAACTTGCTCAGGTGGGCTGAGCAAACCCATCCAAGGGCCTTGCCTTTCCGAGCTAAGGTAGCAATTGGGCAGGAAGGTCCTTGCCACCCGTTAACTTGCACATTTCCATTGCAGGTGCCTCCAGTCCCTCCAGAAAGTGAACACCTGGAGAGCTCCTCTGGGGAGACAAGGTAAAATGAGCTAGGTGTGGTTAAGAGCAGAATTGGTTCACGTTTATCATGGCTTGACCTGTCTAACAATACATTGAATGGAAAGTTTGCCAGGCTCGAGAAGAGCAACCTGTGAAGAGGGGAGCAACGGGCTACTGGACAGCGAGAGGAGCAAGTTGGGAGCAGAGCTCTGCGGGATGGGCAACTGAGGACATCCAGGCAGGCAAGAAGAACGAGGAGCCCAGGTGTGTAGCAGGCTCTGCTGCCCATCTTTCAAAGCTCCGAACACTGCTCCGACTATGGGCAATATTTCTGAGGTGCGCAGAGATGGCACCGGGCAGGAAGCCCGCAGCTGCCCGTGGGAGAGCGTGTCTGTCAGGAGGAACATCTCACTCCAGCGTTGGCAGCTCTCCTTCGGCACTTGTGGCAGCTCTGTTTGTGCAAGGCTGAGCAACACCCCAGCAGAGTCACAAGGCTCATAGCAATTTTTGGAGCTCTTTGACCCGCTGCCTACAGAAAGAGGCAAAGTCTCCCTTTTCTGTTCATGTCAGCTGGCAAGCCCAGCACTGGCTGCTGGTGTCTGAATCCCAAAGACGCAGCAAGGAGCTGTGTCACGTAGCTGTAGACCCTGAGGTACTGGCACTTCGTAAAAAGCTCACGTTGCACCTGAGACAATTGAGGGAAGAAGAAAACAACCAAACAATACCAAAGCAGCGTGTTTTGCCTTCAAGCCTGGCTTTCTAGCAAGGGACAGTGAGGCGTGCTGCTGCTCGGCTTTTGGAAAGGACCACAGCACAGCTGCCCTGCCCAGCCCTGCTGCCTAGCAAAGCAGTGCTGCACATCTCTGTCAACTTGCAGAGCTCTGAGGGTGTCACACGTGTGGAGAAGGGGACAAAGCCGTGCCGTAGCCACTGCCAGGGACGGTTCCCTCTCGTGTGCCAGGAACTGCCCCTTGGACAGCACACTGCCCAACGAACGGGGCACAAAGTCGTGCCTGTTTCCGCCTTCATGGTTTCATCAGCACTTTGGACTCTCTTCTTGCAGGTGCCGATTTTTTTCTGCTGCCTGGATTGCCCGCATGAGCTCTGCTGCCTGGGCTTTGAGGGGCGCGATGCAGCCCCAGCACCACCTCGGCGGAGGCGAGGAGGGAGGCACCGCGCCCTTCTGCTCCGGCCGGCACATTTCACTCGGGCACCGCGACGCCGGAGCGGCCCCGCACCGCCCTCAGACCCAGCCCAGCCCTGGCGGGAGGCCTTGCTGGCTCACTCCTCGGCTCCGTCAGCAAAAGCCCACCAGCCGGCACAGCTGCCCCCGTGGGGAGCTGGCATGTCACCTGCAGATTCCATGGGGCGTGCTGGGCGTGGAGGTGTATATCATCTGAGAGGGACACGAGGGACACGCTGGACAGCATGTTCCAGACTATAAAACCCTCCAGGTTTTCTTTGCCGCTACTCATTCTTGGCAGAGAGACGCTGCACCACCTTGCTGCATACAAGAAGGGAGCACCCATTGCTGCCCTTTGGTCGGTGCAAGTCCTTGTATGCAGCACACAGCACAATACCCTTTCTTAGGATTCTTGATCAAACATGACTGGCTTGCAGTTTCCATTAGCTGAGTTAACTCCAGGTTAGCTACAGCAAAAACTCCGCTCTTACTTCTCCGACCCATCAGCGCTCTCTGGACCGACGCAAACACCCCCCTTTCTGTCAATCAGAACTGGAGTGGTGATGCTTTGCTTTCAGCCACAACACGTGCCTGTGCCTAGGGACTGATGGGAAGGAGGAGTTAAAAAAGCCAGCTTACATGGTGCCCCAAATCCCAGCCACCCTCCAGGACCGGAAAAAAACTGGACACACCCCCATATTTATTCTAGCCATTCTGTAGCCAGCACAGTCATTTCAGTGTCGATTCTGGTTGATTCTGCAGCTTTATAACAGTTGAAACACCCAGCTCATCAAGGCGGCTGATCTAGAAGGCAGGGGATCTGAACTGGCCCCAACTACCTATGATGTGACAGTGTCCATAACTCGGGTTAATCACAGGTTGTCCTGTGACATAAGGATGTAGCACTCTTTCACCTTTCTCCTTTGAAGCTTTGGGGTTTGTGCACGGGAGCCTTATGTACCTTTCTTTTCAGAGTTGCTCATCGTTTCAGCATTGTTTCTGATGAGGAAAACATCCTTTCTGTGTAGATGTTAATTTATGTACATTTAATAAACAGCATGGTATCCTATACTACCAATGATCTTTTTTTCAGACTAATGAAAAGTTCAAGACAAAAGCATGCTTTGTGTCTGCAAAGAAAAGTGTAAACCTCTGTATCTGTATTAAAAAGCTGCGGTTGTTTCACTCGCGGGTGTTTGTAGCTATAGCAGAAACAGAGCTGCTGGCTGCCTTACTGCGAGGTCCAGAGGACACCAGTCTTCTCCTGAAGGCTTTCTACCAGCGTAATACTGTTTGAGTTGCCACTCCATTAAAACAGGACTTGTTCACTAATTGGTTCCTACATGAAAACCCAAGGACAGAAACTTGATCCTGGTTGGCAATGTCAAAAGCAGCATGAGGCGAGGCTGCCCAAAGCCTGGCTGCTGCGCTTGGAGGAAATGTGCCTTGAGTCCCGATGGGCAGACAGGGCACGCCTCTGCAAGTCTGCTGCGCAACACAGCACGACGCAACAGACCTGTGTACAAAGAGCATTAACATCATCACAGGTACAGCCAGTCACAAGGTGGGCAATGCCCGAGTGAAGGCTGCCAGCTGTCCTGCTGGCCGGCTCTGTCCTTCACGGCTGCAGACTCCCTTTCCCAGGCACTCACTGAGCCAGGGGCTGGCTTCGCACTCGCAAAGCACGTAGCCCATGCAGCAGCTCACTCCACTGCTCACCGTGGTTCCCCATGGCTGCTTATCTACCCAACAGATCTCTTAGTCCCTCCTGTTTGTGTATGGAGAAGGACTCGTAGGAGATGGGATCACAGTGATCACCAAACAGGGGAGTTTAAACTTTTGAGTGTAATGAGATACAGCTCAGAGGAGTTGCTACCTTGCTTTTCAGGAGAGCAAACTTGAAGCTACTCAGAGAGCTAGTCTGCAGTGTCCCCTACGAAGCTGCTTTGGAGGGCTTAGGGCTCAGAGAGCAGCTTAGTTTTTCAGAACCACCTTCTGCAAGCACGGGAGCAGGCAATCTGGTGGAGTCTGAAGTCAAACAAGAGGGGCAGAAGACCAGCTTGGCTGAACAGGGACCTCCTTTTTCAACTCAGGTGGAAAAAGGAATGTTATGATCCCTGGGACCAAGGTCCGGCTTGGCAGGAAGATCACAGAGCTGTAGTTCATACGTGTAAGGAGAGAACAGAAAAGGGCAAAGCTCAGCTAGAGTTGAAATTGGCCAGTGTTGTGTCGGGCTATAAAAAGGGCTTTTTACAGTACGTTCATAGCAATCGCTCATTGAGCACGGCCAGGGACTCTCTGAGGAGGAGGAGGATGCGGCTGGGCTTGCCGGTGCATCGGCCACAGAGCCGCCAGCACCAGGGGCAGAAGCAGAAAGCGCAGAGGTCTGTGAGGTGCACAGAGAGCGGGGGCTGCGCAAACCCCTCCGAGCGTATCGCGGGATACGTTGTATCGCGTGATACGTTGTATCAGGTGATACGCTGTATGACGTTGGCGGTTTTGGTGGGTAACTATGTACGTACTGTAGGGACACATGCTTTCTTACAGGATGAAAAGATGTAATGTTGTCGTGGTTTAGCCCCAGCCGGCAACTAAGCACCACGCAGCCGCTCGCTCACTCCTCCTCCCACAGTAGGGTGGGGGAGAGAATTAGGAAAAAAACCTCGTGGGTTGAGATAAACACGGTTTAATAGGACAGAAAGAAAGAAGGAAACAACAATGATAATACCAACAAAGGAATGTACAAGAACAAGTGATGCCCAATACAGCAATTGCTCACCACCCGGCGATCGACAGCCTGTCCCCGAGCAGCGATTTCCGCCCCCCGGCCAACTCCAGTTTATGTACTGGGCATGACGTCGGATGGTAGGGAATATCTCTTTGGCCAGTCTGGGTCAGCTGTCCCGGCTGTGTCCCCTCCCAGCTCCCCGTGCACCCCCAACCTCCTTGCTAGCAGGCCAGCACGAGAAGCTGGACTGTCCTTGACTGCTCAGCAACAACCCAAAACATCAGCACATTATCAACAGTTTCTCATCCCAAATCCAAAACACAGTGTCACACTGGCTTCTGTGAAGAAAACCAGCTCTATCCTGGCTGAAAACAGGACACAGGGAATAAGGGAAGCGGTTCCCCGAGGGCAAAACATTACTAAAGCATTTAATGAACAACAAGGGAAAGACGAATCTCCAACAGAATGGTTGGAGAGGTTGAGGAAAAACCTACAAATGTACTCTGGAATTGATCCGAATACAGTGGCTGGGACCGCACTCCTTAGAACACAATTTGTAGCTAAATCCTGGGGGCATATAAGAAGGAAATTAGAAAAATTGGAAGATTGGCAAGAAAGAAGATTAGAGGAGTTACTTAGAGAAGCCCAGAAAGTCTATGTTAGGAGGGACGAAGAAAAACAAAAAGCAAAAGCAAAAATTTTTGTACGTGTCAGTAGTAGGAGCAAAAGGAGAGCCTTTTAAAGTAAATATATTGAAAGATGTAGAAGTAGAAACAGAAAAGAAAATTTGTCTTAATGATTTACTTTTGCTCCCTGAAGCGGAAAACAATTTATTAGGAAGGGATTTGATTTTGAAGTTAAACTTGAGCATTCAGAGTCAAGGGGACAAATTGCAGATTAAATAATACACTTTAACACAAGAGGATGAAGAAGCTATTAACCCCTCAGTGTGGTATAAGGAAGGGGAAACTGGAAAGATAAAAATGGACCCCATAAGCGTTCAAATAACAGATCCGCACTGCCCAATTAGAATCAAGCAATACCCTATACCTACGGAGGGTCAAAAAGGATTAAAACCTGTAGTTGACAGACTTTTGGAAAAAGGAACCCTAGAACCATGTATGTCACCTCATAACACGCCCATTCTTCCCGTAAAGAAACCGGATGGGTCATACAGGATGGTGCAGGACTTAAGAGCTGTAAATCAGCGAACAATCACTAAATTCCCTGTGGTGGCAAATCCTTATACTTTATTGAGTCATATATCTCCCAAACATACTTGGTATAGTGTAACAGATTTGAAAGATGCTTTTTGGGCCTGTCCTCTGGATGAGGGATCCGGAGATTATTTTGCCTTTCAGTGGGAGTACCCCAAAACAGGACGAAAACAACCATTAAGATGGACTGTGTTACCACAAGGGTTTACAGAGTCACCAAATCTATCTGGACAAACTTTAGAGAAAATTCTACAAGATTTCACAATACCTAAGGAGGTAAAATTATTGCAATATGTGGACGATTTATTAGTAGCAGGAGAAACTGAAGAGGGGATCCGAAAAGCCACCATTAAATTGTTAAATTTTCTAGGGGAAAAGGGATTAAAGGTGTCCTGATCAAAGCTACAGTTTGTAGAACAAGAAGTAAAATACTTAGGACATTGGCTGAGTAAGGGAAGGAAGAAGTTAGATCCTGATAGGGTATCTGGGATTCCATCCTTAAGACCCCCACAAGCTAAAATGGAAATTAGGCAAATACTGGGATTATTAGGATATTGTAGACCATGGCTTGAAAATTATAGTGAAAAAGTAAAATTCCTATATGAAAAATTAACTAATAACCAACTTAAATGGCTTATTGAAGACGATCAGAGATTTGAGGAAGTAAAAAAGGCATTAATACAAGCACCTGTATTGAGCCTCCCAGATCTAGAAAAACCTTTCTATCTCTTTGTGAATACATCAAGCCAGACAGCATATGGAGTTCTTACTCAAGACTGGGCAGGAATCAAAAAACCCGTGGGGTATTGTTCTAAGTTACTTGATCCAGTAAGCAGAGGATGGCCTGCTTGTCTCCAAGCTTTGGTTGCTACAGCGTTATTAATAGAAGAAGTTAGGAAGATTACCTTCAGTGCTCCTTTAAAAGTGTATACCCCACACAATGTCAGAAATGTTTCACAACAAAAAGCGGAAAAATGGTTAATGGACAGCCGGATTCTAAAGTATGAAGCAATACTAATAGACTCCCCCGACTTAGAACTAAGCGTGACTTCTGCTCAGAGTCCAGCACAATTTTTGTTTGGAGAACCATCAGAGGAATTACAACATAACTGTTTAGAGGTAATTGAGACCCAGACTAAGATGAGACCAGATTTAAGAGATGCTGAGTTGGAAAATGGAGAAGCGCTGTTCAGAGATGGCTCCTCCTGAGTGGTAGAAGGGAAGAGAAAATTGGGATATGCAAAAATTGACAAGGACTTAGAACTTGTGGAATCAGGACCTCTGAGTCCATCATGGTCAGCTCAGGCTTGTGAGCTGTATGCCCTATGTAGGGCCCTGGAATTGCTAAAAGGAAGAAGCGGGACTATATTTACAGATTCTAAATACACATATGGGGTGGTCCACTCTTTTGGAAAAATTTGGGAAGAAAGAGGTATGATTAATACTCACGGGAGGATTTTAATACATCAAGAATTAATAGTAAAAATTTTAAAGGCTTTAAGAGAACCAAAGGAGATAGCAGTGGTACATGTGAGGGGACACCAAAAGGGATTAGATTACCGAACTAGAGGAAATAACTTAGCAGATAAAGAGGCCCAGGAAGCAGCCTTGAGGACTAAAGGTGCCAAAATTAATGTCATACAAACAAAGGAGGACACCAGCAAAGAAGAACGAGAGGAAAGAGAGAAGAAGTTTGCCCCACAAGAACAAACAAAATTGGAGAAAACAGGAGCTAAATTAGAACAAGGAAAATGGACACTGCCCGATGGGCGAGAAATGTTGCCAAAAGCCTACACCAGGCGAATATTAGAACGTTTGCGTGTGCAAACACATTGGGGTACAAAAGCATTAAGTGATCATTTTCTTAAACAATTTGGTGGTATTGGAATTTTTGAAATAGCAAAGCAAATTACACAAGGTTGCTTAACTTGACAAAAGGTAAATAAGACAGTGTTTGGACAAGCAGCCACGGGAGGGAGAAAAACAGCTTACAGACCTTTTGAGAAAGTACAAGTCGATTTCACTGCATTGCCTAAGGTAGGGAGGATAAAATATTTATTGGTAATAGTAGATCATTTAACACAGTGGGTAGAAGCGTACCCTGTAGCACGAGCTACGGCACAGATGGTGGTAAAAATTTTATTGGAACATTTGATACCTAGATATGGGATAATCCAGTACATTGATTCTGACCAGGGCACACATTTTACTTCTAAAATAATAAAACTATTATGTCAATCATTAGGTATTCAGTGGGAATACCACACTCCGTGGCACCCACAAAGCTCGGGGAAGGTAGAAAGAATGAATCAAACAATAAAACAACAATTGGCTAAATTAATGATTGAGACGCAAATGCCCTGGACAAAATGTTTACCACTGGCACTTCTAAACGTAAGAACTAAACCATACAGTGAGACTGGATTATCGCCATATGAAATGTTATATGGCGTGCCTTATTTTCAAGGAATGCCTCTGGGGAACAATGTAATTGAGCATCATAGTATCCAACAATATATAATTACCCTTGGAAAAAGATTAAAAGAATTAAGAGAGATTGGGATGGTGGCCCAAACACCACCTTTAGGATTTGCAATTCATCAGTTAGAACCAGGAGATAAAATTCTGACAAAAACATGGAAAGAAGGAAACCTATCTCCCCTCTGGGAAGGACCTTTCCTTGTTTTATTAACTACAGAAACAGCTGTGAGAACTGCTGAAAAAGGATGGACACATGTGTCACGAGTGAAAGGTCCAGTGAAGGAGTGGAAAGTCACATCTGACTAAATTGCTGTGGGAATTTTATTGCGGCTACTCCTGTAATAGAAACAGGAGTGAAACATGAAATTCCCACAGTTGCTAAAAATCTATTTGTAAATCTTGCTGAAAACATTGCTGAAAACATTGAATATAGCTAATTGTTACGTTTGTGGTGGAACAAATCAAGGTGAACGATGGCCATGGGAAGCTATGGAGAGCAATATAAGTAATCCCCAAGTTTGGAAAACAATGGGAAAGGGTAATAGGAAACAACAATGGGTACTCCAAACGAGTATAATCGGAAGGAGTTGTTGGCAAAAGAAGAACAGGAAAAAGGAGCTGGAACTAGAATTTGTCCTTTGTGTAGAAGGTGGTGTGTATTTGTAAGATTAGTGTTGCAGGCTAACTGGCAGTTTTCTGTAGCCATAAAGCCTTGCAAATAAAGAGGATCGCCAGGCTCGGGCAACTGCTCAGGTCTGGACAAACCACTGATCTATCAAAGCTCTGGCCTTCGCAAGCAGTGCTCAACTAATTTGGGTACTAAGAAAGCACCCCCTTAAAGGAAAGGAGAGGGCAAGACCGGAGGGGAACTGGTATTGCGGCTTAAAAAGGGTCTGCCAAGGGCTGCAACCCCTTCGGGCTGTGACCGCCGACCACTATGGCCCTGACCGGACCTCTTCTAGTTCTACTTGGGGTGAGTTCCTTGACTCTGACTATGGCAAATAACTGTAGTCAATATTGGAACAAGTCCAGCTGGGGTTTACCCCAGAAAAATGGAAAAAGTGAGGACCTTTTCTAATTGTACAGCCTGTACCTGTAATCATATTTGCCAAGGAATTGGAACAATAAAACCTAGGTTTTTTTCCTGTTACCCATAAATCAGGGAGAGCCAGGTGTATAACGAATGGCCTCCTGAGAGACAAACTTGGAAAGGAGTCAATCTAGGAGGATTTTGGGGAGATTTTATGGGTGGTGATTGGCTTACTAAAATCGGGATAGTTGTACTGGGGATATGTGGGGGATTGTTACTAGATTAATCTACTCGGTTATACAAGGAATGCAGATATCTGCAGTACTCAATTGGAAATGAAAACACGAATCAATACTGCAAAGAAGAAGATGGGGGATTGTGAAATATGTTCATCTGATTCGTGTGATGAAGTGTAATCTTCTGTACTTTTATGGATTTCTCCTGCACCATAAAAAGGGGTATTTTACAGAAGAAAGTTAAACTACTTTGCTGGTATATCAGCTCAAACCAGTTTGACCACTGACCGCATAGTATTGTGTAAAGAGAAACTTGTAAAGTGCATGCATAAAGTTTGGGGTCATCCTGGGGGCACGCCGAGGAAGATTTGACAAGACTCTAGAAGGAGAAGAGGGCATGCGCCGAAGAAGACACGCCTATTCATGAATATGTATTAGCAGACAGGATATAAACCAAGAACAGTAACTGTACCGCATGCATCTTGGTGGAGCGGAGACTCCCGGAGCACCCAGCGCTGTTTGCTTGCCTCTATTCGCTTAATAAATTGTAAATTTGAATTGGAATCCTGTTTGGGACTAAATCATTTATCACATCCTTATCCAGCATCTTTTCAAAATACTGGTAAGACTCAAGCCTGCGTCGTAACTGGTTCCTCTTCCATCCGCTGTAGGAGTCCCCTGTGTTCCGGAAACACCACAGGGCACATCGAACTATAACACAAAGCGCTATGGATAGAACCACAATAATTATTCAAGTAACAAATAATCGTTTTAACCATGATAGGTTTGGTAAACCAAGAGGTTAACTTTCCCACAGCTCAGAAAACCCCCAAAAGGTGTCATCTGGAGTTACTTCACGTAGGATTTTTGCTTGTTCTCTGATCTCCCGTAAGTCAGCAGATATTCACCCACTTTGGTCTACATACATGCAACAGCTGACATTGATTACTGTGCACACCCCTGCCTGTGAGGCTAATATTAAATCTAGAGCCATACGATTTTGTGATACTATTTTCGATAAACTAGTAGTTTCTTCTTGGAGTTTCCTGATGGCATCTATAGTTTTATTCTCGATTATCTCTATTACAGCCGAGATGTTTATTATAGCTTTTTCTAACTCGCTAACCCCCAGAAATGGGATTAGCCACCGCACAAAGCTATGATAGCGTGTCAGCTTTTCTATTAAGGGCTTACTCACCCTTCAGTTTCTTCTCACGGGATTCTGTGTTGTTTTATCAATAATAGTGATGTTGGGAACCAGGGTGTCCAAAGTACATGCTCCCCACCACCTCAGAGGTAAAGTTTTCCGAGCTGCTGTACCACACAACCAGTACCACCCTGTCCCTAGCGGAACCGGGAGGCCAGTATAATTAAGTAACTGAAATGCTGGATCAACAGAGGCAAAATGTGGTCCTCTGTCAGAGGATATAGTTGCTGGAACTCCAAAACGTGGTATTATCTCTTGTATCAACGCTTTAGCTGTCTCCCGAGCTTTAGCTGTTCTGGTTGGGAATGCCTCTGGCCAACCTGAAAAGGTATCAGTTAATACCAATAAATATCGATACCCCCCTTTTCTTGGAAGTTCTATAAAATCAATCTGTCATTGTTGCCCAGGCCCATTGTCTTTCCCAATCTGGCCCATTTCTGGCTTGGCGGTATTCTTGGGATTAGTTTGGAGGCAAAGATCACGTTGTTGAGTTACCTGTCTCACCATAGTATACAAATTTCTGGCCATACTTTCTCTAATTAAATGTTTATATAGAGTCTCCATCTCCCAATGCCTTTTCCTATGTTCTTCCCTTACCAAATGCCATATTAGGCAGGAGGGAATAACCACTTTTCCTTGTGGGGTATAAGCCCACCCTTCTTTGTTATATGACCCTTCCAGATCTGTGATAAGGTTTTGATCTTCCTCGGTATATTTTGGCTTACCTTCTAGGGAGATTCGCCATCAGGGACTAAAGCTCCTTCTGTTTTTATCTCTGGTTTAGCTACCTGTTTTGCCTCTCTGTCCACCAGCTCATTTCCTCTCTCCAATTCCGAGCTCACTTTCCGGTGAGCCTTAATATGCATAATCGCCACCTTCTCAGCAAGTTGGACTGCTTTCAACAGTCTCAAAATCTCTTTTGCATGCTTAATAGTTTTCCCTTGAGAGCTCAGTAACCCTCTTTCCTCCTAGATTGTTCCATGCACGTGCACAACTCCGAAGGCATATCTGGAGTCTGTATAAATATTCACAACTTTGCCTTGAGCCACTTCCAAGGCTCGGGTCAGAGCAATTATTTCTGCGCTCTGTGCAGAGGTATTTATGGGCAAAGGTCTATTATTTCTTGACTAGTGGTAATGGCATATCCCACGTGTCTTTTACCACTCAGGACATAGCTGCTTCCACCTGTGAACCAGTTTTCTCCGCTTTCCATAGGGTTGTCTTTTAGATCTGGTCGGTTTGCGTACATTATTTCAATAGTCTCCAAACAGTCATGATGCGCTGGTTCTCCCGTGTTTCCACTAAGGAAAGAAGCTGGGTTGACAATGTTAGTAACTACGACCTCCACATCATCCTGTTCTATCAGTATAGCCTGATATCTCAGGGATCTTTGTGGAGAAAGCCAGTGCCCACCCTTTGCGTCCAGCACTGCGGACACTGTGTGAGACACTAAAACAGTCATCTTCTGGCCCAGAGTAAATTTTCGGGCTTCTTGTACATTCAATATTACAGCTGTAATTGCTCTCAAGCATCCAGGCCAACCCTTCGCAGTTGCGTCTAACTGTTTGGAAAAGTAGGTAACTGCTCGTCGATAGGGGCCCAGATCTTGTGCTAATATTCCCAGAGCAATTCCCTGTTTCTCGTGGGAAAAGAGAAAAAAACGGTTTACTCACATCGGGGAGCTCTAAGGCCGGAGCCGACACCAAAGCTTTCTTTAGTCGCTCAAAGGCTCGTGTGCTCTCTTTGCCCGTCCAGATCATACAATCGTATCGTAACAGTTTCCTTTCTCCAGACGGTATTTCCCAAGATTCCAAGTCTTTTGCGAGCTGATTGCCAAAGATGGTAGACTGTTCGTAAATCCTTGTGGCAACACCGTCCAAGTGAGCTGAGTCTTGCGACCACTTTTGGGGTATTCCCATTCAAATGCAAATAATTTTTGGCTGGCTTCATGGGGAGGGAGGCAAAAGAAGGCATCCTTCAGATCTAAAACAGTAAACCAAGTTAGTTCAGGTGTTAATACGGTCAACAGGGTATATGGATTTGCTACTACGGGGTAAAGGTCCTCAGTTATTTTATTTACGGCCCGTAGATCCTGGACCACACTATGCAACCCGTCAGGTTTACGAACAGGTAATACAGGGGTGTTGAAATCAGACTCACAGTTTTTCAGTAATCCTATTTATAAAAATCTTCCAATCACTGGCCGAATTCCTTCCTTACCTTCCCTTCTGCGGGCAGACTGGTTAAGAATAGACCCAGTATCTGGATATATTGCTGATCTTTTACTTCCAGAGTAATTTCTCCTTTTTCAAATGTAATTTTTGCACCCAATTGTTCTAACAAATCTCTTCCCAAAAGTGGCTTTGGGGAGTTGGGCCTATGTAGGAATTTGTGGATACCCCATTGTTTTCCCAATTTATACTTCAAAGGTTTACAAAAATATGCCTTTTCACTTTGGCCAGTCGCTCCTTTTACCATGATATAGTCGTTTCCCAGGGGCATCAAGGCTTGATGTAAAACCAAGTATGTTGCCCCTGTGTCAACCAAAAATTCTACTTCTTGTTCTTCCTTCCCCAGCCTCATTATAACCAGTGGATCTGCTAGGGTAGATTCCCCAGGTCCCTGTCAATCCTTTTTCACATGGGCTACTATTCTTCCTGTCTGGTGGCTTCGCCTCTTTGCCTTGTTTCTTGGACACCCTCCTTTCCAATGACCAAATTTCTTACACAACGCACATTGATCCTTACCTAATCAAGATGGTTCTCGTCTAGGCCTCCCTTCCTCCTCTTCCCTGACAACTGCTATCCTTCCTCTTTGCCCTTGTCTATATTCTTCCTCTCTATTACTAAATACTCTCCACGCTTCACCCAGCAACACTTCCAGATTTCTACCTTCTGTAGGGCGCAGCTTCTGGAGTTTGTGCCTAATGTCCCCCGTAGACTGACCCAAGAACAGGGAGACTATTTGTTGTATTCCTACCTCTGACCCAGGATCCAGCGGTGTGCTATGGCGCATTACATCCCTCAATCGATCCGGGAACTCGGATGGGGACTCAGAAGGACCTCGTTTAACTGCATATAGAGCTGACCAGTTTGTGGTTTTGGGAATAGCCCTTTCCATTCCCTTCAAAATCCAGTCTTGATATTCCTGTAGCCTCTCCATATGGGCAGATTTATTAGCGTCCCATTTTGGGTCTCGGAGGGGAAATATTCTTTGACATCCCCCCCCCCGTGATCTTGTAATGGTCTTCAGCTAAATTCTCTGCTGTTTTCAAAATTAATTGCTTTTCTGTTTCTGTCATATACTCTAAGAGCAACTGTATACCTTTCCAGTCTGGATTATGTTGTTTTACGATGAACTGAAAATGCTTAGTAACACTCACCGGGTCGCTTCTCTAGTCTCTTGCAACTTTTCTCCATTCTCCTAGATCAGTGGTGGAAAAGGGCACCTTAATCATCATTGTTCCTCCATCAGGTCCCACTGCCTGTCGGAGTGGGGCTTGTAAAGCTGTAGGGACAGTCCTAGAGGCAGTTTTCTTCCTTGTGCGGGAAGATATGGGACCGTCCATACAGTGCCTACTGTAATCATGAGACTGGCATAAAAATTGAGATTTTTATAATGCAGCTCATATTTGTTCTTTGCTTTCTTTGTGAGTTCAGGGTTTGGTTTAGGGCACATTGTAATTTTTAGATTTGTTTTAGAATCAAGAAGCTTGGGAGAAAATTTTTGTGATTGGGTTTTCTGGTTTGGTTTTTTTTGTCCATCCATAGTCATTTGTCATAAAGAGCTGAGCATTCAAGGAAATACCAAAACTATTATGATTTGCAAAGTGAAAACCTGTAGTACGTTCTGCACAGATTTGGTCGCCTTCTATTATGCTTAAATTGTGGCCTGTCATGATGGACACCAAACTTCACGCCAAACTTGACATCTGCAGTATTCAGAGTATATGCATTTGTCAAGCAATGAGCTAGCAAGTGTCTGGAATTGTTAGGTAGCAATGCCTGATTAAAACATGGTCTATATTCATATGAAGCAATCCCAGAAAATGAAGAGGAATTTGCAGCACTTAAAAAAAGACATCATATTTATGCAGTACAATTCAGGTAAACGTAAAAGAGTTCAAAACCTTCCCTCCTTGGCTACCAGTTTTGAGAGAAGTACGGCGTTGTGCGTAGAACAAAGGGATGTCTGTAAAACTTTCCCTGTTGCATGCTCAGTCTGTAAGAACATTTCATGTTTTGCAGAAATGCTAACAGCTTCAAAGGTTATACAAGCATGGTAGCTTCCCCCACCATCTTTTCAGAAATACGGAAAGCAGGAAAATCCCAGAGTCTGGAAAAGTTGCTGGCAGAATCGTTTGCCCGAGGTAGGTTTAAAATTGAGAGATTCTTGGCCCTCTTCATAATTCATGTAACTAATTTTCCACAAGTTTTTTAGGGTTGCCTTCTGTGGGTCCCATGATAATGCAAAGAGAACAAGTGAAGCTCTAGAAGTAAAATACTTCTCATAAGTTTAATCCCTTTTTTAGTTTAAAAGACCTCATGCACTGTGAACTTGTTTTATAGTCTTCTCCCCAAATGTAGGTGTGGAGAGTCACAGAAAGACATAAATATTGAAGTCTCCAGTAACTGCATGTTCCCTGTTTTTATTCTAAAGAAATGTTTGGAAGGTATTTTTGAGGAGTTAATGTTGTTTATGTGTTGGGTTTGTTTGGGTTTTTGCTGTGCTGGCTTAATTCTCATTGATTATAGTCTAATCCCTTTGTGTTTCTTTTTACAAAGAAATCCAAGCAATAGTTACCAATATTAACCAAGACAATAGAGTCCTTAATGCCGGGGATCTTTTTTTGTACGTCTTGCCTTTTTTAACCTGCTTTCCAATTTCTCAGTGGGCAGGAAACTAGATGGCACGTGTTTTTTCCCTTTTGTGTCCTTGCAGAACTCTTGCGTTGAATTTTAACTTCTGTGCTGCCTGTGAATAACGTAGAGAAGTGATACATTGCTTTGTACAGCAATGCACCTTGATTTTGAATGCATGACGAATACCGTGGAAGGAACCAAACGCGAGGAAAGTTTTATGTGAGTGTGTTCCTATATTTCTTTTTTTTTTCTGAATTTGTAACTGCAATTGGGGAGTAAAAAAATTTCAAACCAAAACCAAACTCCTAATCACCCCCGACCTCCTCAAACACCTAGTGTCTTGTCAGCTGTGGAATGACATCGCTCAGTGACTTAACCTTGAGGAGAGATTTTGTTTGGTCCAGACTGTGGGCAAAATCCAAGAACTAGCAAAATAAGGTCCTCAGTCGCTAGAGCTCTGTGTGGGGAATTGTTATAGGAGAAGAAGCGTTAACTTCTTAGGGCGAGCGGACTTGCATTTGAATCCTGAATTTGTTCTTTTGGCAACACAACATTTTCGCTCTTTCACCCCACGGAAAACTCTTTTTTTGCCAGTTTCCCATAAAAGCGATCATGAACAACGTTAACTTCATTTGGTAAAACGACTCCTTTTGACAGAAGGGGAAAATATTAAGTATGCAATGAGTGGAGTCACAGATGAATCTACCAAGCAGACCACAATGTTTACTCTCACAGGCTTTACTGTATACGAAGCTAGTGGACTCAAGTAATGGATTGATAAGTGTATAAGCATTTGCAGAATGAGGACTTTTCAGTTAATCTTCTGTAAGATTTTTGTCTACACCAGCTTGTACGCCAGGATCCTAGCTCACTTTCTGTGCTTGGGTCTTTGAGTTTGTTTCTGCATTCAACTTTGTTTCCAGGAAAACATATCAAATCTGTGATCATTACAGCATGCCATAATAGTTAATATGCCAGATTTAAGAAAAACAGAGCTAAAGAGCTTCCTTCTTCGCAACCCCCCAACAAATAAACCCCCAAAATGAAGGAATTCCTTAAACCTAGAAAGAAAGAAATACGCTGTGAGTCACATGTTGCGGTGATGTGGTAGCAGCAGGGTCCTTAGAACCGATGATTTACAAGACCTAATGTCTTTCTGTGGACTTTGAAGGCTGAGTGTTTTGTACTCTAGCAATTTTCTGCTACTGTTATGTATTCACGTAGATCTGTAAGGCAATTGTTGTTACTTTCTTTGCATAGTCTGGTAAAATATTTGTATAATAGGAAAATTATGTTTTTGTGCTACTCTCCTTGGGAAACAGAAACTAAGCCTGCCATTAGATGCTAGGCCACAGTCGTTGACGGAGCAGGGTAGTGTATCTTACATTTTGTGCTACACTTGGTCAAGTCTCATCTCTATCGTATTCGCTGTTACTTTATTAAATTTAGTATCTGCACTTTCTATTTCCAGACAGGCCTCTCGTTCAGAGCACAGAGGCATGGTTCTCTCTGCGTCTGGCTCCCCGTCCCTATCTTTTCATTCCTTCCTCTCCTCCCTGTAGCCTACTGCTATCGTTTTCTTTCACCAGCTCTCTCTCTGCCGGGCTCCGGAACCCTGTTTTTTCATTTCTCCCTGTCTGTCTTGTAGCTCCTCAGTACTTTTTCTTTCCCTGGCTCCCTGTCCCTGTTTCTTCCTTCTTGGCCCTGTAGCACGCTCTGATTCTGTTCCATTCTCTGCCTCTGCTTTCCCAGCAATCTGTCCCTCGCTTTTAATTCCTCCCTCTCCGCGCTGTCGCCCGTGCGGTCTCTTGCCTTTCTCCGTCGCTGGCTGGCTGGCTGTCCCTGCTCAGTCATTCCTCCCTCTCCCCCCTGCAGCGCCTGTCGCTTTTGTCCGTTCTCCATCTCACTGTCTCTGGCTCCGTGATGACCCTATTTTGGACTCCCACCACCCATGCACCCCCTTCTTTCCATGCTCATTGCTCTTCTTGTTGCTCTCCAGCTCTCTTTTTTCCCCAGCTCCCTGTACGGTGCAGATATGGGGGTTGTTTTGGCGGTGTTCCCCGCCCCTTACCTCCGTGTTTCACTGTCCTGGCTCCCCATTGTTTCATTCCTCCTTTCGGCTCGGTTGCCACTTTTTTGTCTCTCCCTCTCTCCTGGTCTGACTCCCTGCCCCCGGTCTCCTCTCTTGTAGCGTCCCGTGCCTCACACCTCGTTTTCAGCGGCCTCCCCCTGCCCAGCAGCCCATGGCTCCGGGAGCCGCCCGCCCGCCTGTTCCCTGCCGCACCGAGGAGCGCGGCTCCGGGAAGGACTGCCGGGGTGTCCCCGGGGCAGGCCCCGAGCCCCGGGGCAGCCCCGCTCCCGGGCCTTGTCATGCGCCGCCTCCTTTGCCCTCGCGGCTGCGTTCGCCCTCGCTTTGCCCCGGGTGAGGGGCTGTGCCGGAGCTCGGGGCAGGAGGGGATGCCCTGGGGTGGGGGTCGGGCGCTGGCCCCCTGTTCCAGCTGGGCTCCAGCTGTGGGCCGGGGCTGGAGGAGCCCCAGGTGCGGGCGGTGAGGCCGGTGGGGACGGACGCTCCCTGCACAGGGGTGGCTGCCGGGGGAGGGGCTGGTGCTGCTGCTGCCCTACTCCCGGTGGCCGTGGAGGGGCCGGGGGGAGCCAAGGGTGGAGCGGTCACCCGGCCTGACCGGGCTGCGGCTGCAGCGAGAAAGAAGGTGAGTGGGGCCGCCCGATCGACCTGAGGCAGGGCGGCGGGGTCCGCGTCGGAGGCACGGAGCAGAGGGGTGTGCGAGCCGGCGGAGGGGTCCACCCGGAACTACGCTGCAGAGGGCGGGTGAGCGCCCGCGTCTCGGCGGGGATGGGGGATGGGGGGGGTGGAAGACGGTGTCCGCGCAGGGTGAGCCAGCAGGACAGGCTGCGTCTCGCGGCATGGCGGGAGCCGTAGTCCTGAGGCACGGGGTTTGCTCTCGGCCATGTTCGTTCCCCGCCATGCCGGGAAGCGTGGTCTTCCGGGCGGTCATGCTGTGCTTGCTAGTGCATGCCGGGAGATGTAGTTTTTGCGACGCGGGTTCCCGGGCATGCGTGGTGGCGTGCCTCCTCGCCGCCCTCAGTGCTGCCGCCCTGTGACCAAAATTAGGTACTGCAGCTCGGCAGCCGCGCATGCGCGGTACAGCACCTCGTCGCTCAGAAGCTGCGCATGCGCGATGGGCGCATTGCCGCAGCTCGGGAGGCACGCATGCGCGGTGGGGAACCTCGCCGCAGCTCGGAATCCGCGCATGCGCGGCGGCGCCTCAGTGACCCACGCTGCCGGCCGCCGGTAACCGCGATGCCGTTCTGCGGTCCCTGCGCGCTCTTTGCTACTTCCCGGTAAGGTCGCGCCGTTGCCGCCCCATGTGCGCAACGTGGGCGGGTGCTCGCCCTGTAAAATGAGGCACGGCCGCCGGGTGCTCGCTGCTACTGCAGCCCGGCGTTCGCGCACCGCCCCTCGCCCCTGCGGCGCGCCGCCGGCGTCCGGCGCATGCGCGGTGCGCGGGAGCAGCATGGCGGCGCAGCGGGGTGCAGTTCCCGGCGGGGCGTGAAGGGCCGGGACCACCGGTGAGGCGAGCGAGCCCCTGGGGCGGGTGCGGGGCGTCTCCTGCGCACCGGCCGCCCGCGGGTGGTGGGGCGAGGAACTTCGAGCCGCCCGCTGCGACCGGCTGCCGGCCCGCTGGAGGCGAGTCGGGTCGGGGCAGCCCCGGGGAATTACCGGGGCTCTGGGAGGAGGGAGGGAGGCGGACACCCCCCAGGCGCGGACGCCGGGCGCCTCCCAACTCGTCAGAGCCCCCCCGCTCGCTTCTCCTGGCCCCGCGCAGCTGCCCCCAGCTCCAGCCCCTCCCCTGAAGCCCGTCCCGTAGCCCCGGGCCGGCCCCGGGCCCTGTCGCAGAGGGGGCAAGCCGGGCCTCGCGTGCGCTGGGTTCTCCGTGAAAGCGGACGCCGTTGGCAGCGGTGCAGGGGCAGAGCGGCGTCTCCGGCGGCCCCCGCGGAAGGAGAGGCTTCGGCCAGGGGGGAACTACGGTAATAAGGGTCGCTGCTGCTTCTTTCCCTCTGCCAGGGGCCGCGCTGGGGGGGGATGCCGCTGACCGCACCCGCCTCGGGCTCGCGTGGGTTGTCTCTGCCCAGCCTCGCTCTCCTCATGGCACGGCTGCAGAAAGGGACAGGCGGAGCGCTTGCCGGCCCTGGGCGGGAGCTGCCACGGCCAGAGCTGGAGAGGCCAGAGAACGGTAAAGAGGAAGAAGAAACCGAAGGCCGGCCGGCCGGCAGCTGCCTCCTGCTGCAGGGAAGAGCGAGCCAGCCCCTCCAGGTGAGGTAGGATCCCTCTTCGTAGTCCGCAGCAGGCCACACCATCGACATGCAGGGTCTGTACGCGTCACCAAAGGCGGCCGCGTAGCGCACGAGCGAGGCTACGTGTGTAGGGAGCCCCGTCTTGTACGAGCTGTAAGACACCCCGGTATTCTCTTAGGTGGAGGACAGCCAAGCGACAGGAGTTACAGAAGGCGAAGGGAGGAGAGGAGGAGGAGGAGGAGGAGGAAGAAGCGTCTGAACTGGCGAACTCTCCCAGCAGTGCAGGGAGTGAAAGCTGTGGTGAGTCCCAGGCCCTCGGGGCCCTGTTGCCCCTATTCTGCATCCCGGGCCCTCACTACCTCTCCCCTGGCCCCCCCGTCTTTCCCACGCTGATGTGGTTCCCCCCCACCACCCCCCGCCCATACCTCCTTTCTCCATCTCACTCTGACCAGCTCCCCGTCCTCATCTTTTAGGTCCTCTCTCTCCCTGCTCTGTAGCTTGTGGCTATTTTTCCTTCCTCTGCCTCTCTCAGTCTGGCTCCCTGTCCCTGCTTTTCCATTCCTCCCTCTGCAATGTAGCGTGTTGCTACTCTTTTCTTTCACAGTCTCTCTCTGTCCGGCTCCCAGCCACCGTTTTTGCCTTCCCTCCACTCTGTTCTCTAGTCTCTGGCTGATGTTCAAGGTCTTCCTTCTCGGCCCTGTAGCACAGCACAAGTCTCTTTCTTCCTCTGTCTCCCGCTATCCTGCTCCCTGTCCCTGTTTTGCAATTTTGTCCTTGTCAGCCCTGAGCCACGCTGCAGTTTCATTTCTTTTGCCGTCTTACCCTGTCCGGCTCCCTGCCAGGATCTTTTAATTCTTCTCTCTCTCCCTCTTGAAGCCCATCGCTGTTTTACTCTTTCTCCCTGTCTCCCTGTCCGTCTCCCCCTCTCCGTCTTTACTTACTCTTTTAAGTAAAATCACTGGCTGAGACCTTAAACATGTCACTTCTTGCCCGACAAGATCAAACAGACCATGAGCAAGCTTGTTAGGCTTCCCGTGTAAACTCACGGATAACACAAAGCAAGCTCCTTAGGCTTCCCGTGGAAATCACTGCTGCCAGGTTAAATTGACCTCCTTGTGCCGTCCTGAGGCCGAAAGACCGAGGAGCTAATTCGATGAGTAGATATGGACAAAGGAAGCCCCAGGTTCAACTGGCAGACTGCGTGAGGAAGACTGTGGACGACCACCTGAGGGTGAAAAGACCCTAACCCTAATTTTACTGCGCATGCTTGGACTATGTCAACGAATTCCGGGGACTCCTCACCATATGACTGCCCTTCTTGGGGGATCTGATGACACGTATGACTTTTCTGCATATGAACTGATGTGCTTTACTAACCCGTCGGAGCACTCGTGGTGGAGCGATCCCCAGCGCTGCCGTAAGGAATGCCCGCCTTCTAAAGCTTCAAACTAAGTGTTAGAGGGTTTTCTGGCCGACTTTTCAGTATCCCTTTGTATTTGATTGTTTCTGGTATTCCCTTAGTGGCTTCACTTGTTAGATTTTCTATCTACGTCTCCGTTTTAGTTCGCCATTCCTGCCTCTTAATATTTTTCCTTTTGCCGTAATCACCATTGCTTTTAAAATTTTCTGCCGCCTTTTCTCTCATTCGCGGTCCTTATTTGCCTACCCTTATTTTTTAACTGACTTCTTCCCTTCCCTTAGTGCCCTCGGAAACAAGGATCTAAAACAATTAGAAGGTTGTAGCATGTGTAACTAATCAACTGTCAGTTTTACAAATTTCTGAAGAGATGTACTTTCTGGAAGGTTATTGATTTCGTGATTAGTTTAACTTTAGTATAGACTTCTTTAGCCTAGCAACCGTGGCATTATGTTTAACGGCCTATTCTCATAGTCCTTAGGCTGTATTTGCCTCAGTGCCAACACTGTACCTATATGTAAACAGTTCATCAGGAGGAAAGCAGCCCTGATGAAAATTAAAACACAAGTAGAAACGGAGAAGACAGGTGGAGAGAACCAAGAGGAGAAGAGTTAAGAGCAAGGACTGAGAAATTGATGAGTGCAGAGGAGATACCTTCACCTTGAGCACAGAAACGTCCTAGCAGGAGTGCTCAAACACGGATGGTAAGACGGAACCGCTTGGCTGAAGAACAGAAGGGGAAAACATCCAAGGAGAAGGAACTATCCTCAGGAGACCTGTGACCATAAAAGGGAAAAAGAAGGAGGGGGCTAACTCCCCAAACGACCACCGACGACCGCCCGAGACCCCCGCGCACGCGTAGGGTAGTTTTGCAACACCAGCGTTATGTAAACGTGGCAGATAAGCGAGGAGGCGGAGATTTCTCAGGACACGTGCAAATATTCACGTCTTTCAGGTATATAAAGGATGAAGTTTTGCTTCCGCATGCGCGCGTTGGGAGGAGATATCCCCCAGGCGTCCGGCGTGGCAATAAAGGCGTCTGCTTAATGACACTTTGGTGTTACTGAGTTTAAATTTCTGTAACTTTTGTGAATCATTTGGTGACCCAGATGGGAGGGACATCCTCTGTTCGGCTGCGGGACCCGATGAGTCTGGGACTCTCTTGGGTTTGCCCCCGGAGATCTTTTCCGGAGAGACCCCCGTTCTCAGTCGGATCACCGCGGGGACAGACAAAGACCCTCTGGCAAGAAGACATCCTTAAATCCTGAATTGGTAACGATCGATCAATTTGGGACCGTCTTTAAGACGTGCAGACGTGCACACGGGTCGGCGTATAGCGGCTCGCTAGCACCTTAGAGGTGTACCTCTGGGGGACTTGTGTCCCATATGGTAGGGGATTAACTTCCCCGTTTGGCGGGGCTGCGTCCCCATTTGGAGGTCCGGTTAACTGTTACCTGACTTTTGGCTAATGCATTTCGGGTATTGGTTATTGGTTTGTCATTTATTGGATTTTGGTTATTAACGGTAAAATTTGCATCAGATATGGGAGAGTCACAGAGTGGCGGAATTCTAAAGAAAAGCCCACTGGGATGTGTTTTGCAGCACTGGAGAGATCCGGGGGGAGTGCCGGGAGGCAGTGTCGATAGGAAAACTTTAATTAAGCATTGTAATCAGTGGTGGCCTCTCTAGAAGCCAGACGGTGGAGAAAAATGGCCCTTTAACAGGACATTAAAATAGAATACATTATTACATTAAGGTACATATAATTGTAATATAATACTACACACGTTATAATAGGTATTATACATTTAGTGTAATAGTACAATTTAATGCTCTTCCTTCAGGGAGAAGGAAAATGGGATGAAGTGCTTTATGCAGATACGTATGTTTTTCACTCTACGAAACCACCCTGAATGGCAGAAAGAACGTGGAATCAATTCAGCACCCCAGGACCCTATGGTCCTGGCAATAGAAAAAGACAAACAATAAGCAAAATAGGAAGCAAAAAAGATGTTGCTCGCCTTGTGGCATTGGACAAAGATGTTTAAAGGTTGACAGAATGGGAGATTAAAGGATTGTTTGACCCCGATTGCGAGGATGTGCGTGCAATGTCGGATGCGGTGTTCAGCGAGGCAGAAAAGCAGAGTGTTGTGAGGGTGGCCAGACCCTCAAGTCCAGGCTCTGGTTTTGGCTGGAACTCTGCCGGGAACAGTGGATAACCATGTTCCCATTACCAGTCCCGGTCGGGGCCCTAACCAGCCAGGAGCCCGGGACTTAGTACCGCGGTACAGGGAACGAATGGCTTCTGGAATAAGAAGTGCTGTCCCAAAATCAGTAAATTGGTCTAAATTGTATGAAATTAAACTAGATAGATAGAAAAGAATCCCCTACTGATTTTTTGAACCGATTAAAAGAAGGGATGCAGAAATATACTCCTTTAAACCGTACCTCTCGGGAGGGAAAGGGTCAGTTGTTATTCCTGGTTCTGGGACAGCTGATGGATGATGTCAAGAAAAAGTTACAGCAAGTGCAAGGAACAGATGTGAGAGATTTAGAGAAATTGCTGGCGACTGCTTGGCAAGTGTGTCGGAATAGGGACAGGCGGGGGGGGGAATGGGCAAAACAATTGCCAGCGCTACAGCGGCTGCTTTGCGCACCGCAGGGGCCAGGTAACCTCTGGGAACCCACCGGGAAACACCACTAATGGGAGGCGAGGAGCCATGAGAAGTAGCCCAAGTGCCCCGTCTCGGGGAAGTCAACCCCTCCCGAAAGATCGGTGTGCCTACTGTCAGCCAAGGATGGAGCTCGAATGGCGGGGTATGGCGGGGTATGCCGTGACCACCGCAGAGCGAGTGCTGGAAGCAAAGTCACTCCCTGAGGGTACATCCGCACAACGAGTCGAATGAATTGCTTTAGGGAGAGCTTGTTGAAGGACTGCGAGCGAACACCCGGACAAATTCAAAATACGCCTTGGGTGTAGTTCATGCCCGTGGGGCTATCCGGAAGGAACGGGGACTTCTGACCGCCCAAGGAAAACATTAAGCTTGCTGACGTGATCCTAAGACTTTTGGATGCGGTACAGTCGCCTTCGGCGGTTGCGCTTATGCACCGCAAGGGGCACCAAGAGGGTGACGCTGCTCAGGAAGTGGGGAATAAATCGGCAGATTATGAGGCAAAAAGAGCTGCGGAACAAGGTGAGGTGTTAAGTTTGATTCCTGAAAAAGCTTTGCCGCTACCGGACTCGGTCGACTGTGATGAGAAGGACCTTAGATTAATTAAAGATTTGGAAGCAGAAGTTGAATCATCAGGTTGGGCAAAATTAAAAGGTAGCAGAGTAATAGTTCCCTTTAGAATAGTACGGAAACCGGTAAAAGCAGAACACGACCAGACTCATTGGGCAACTGAAGCCTCGTATGATTCCCTTATGAAGCAAATAGTAGCCAGGAATTTGTTTCAAACTGTAAAAGCCATGGTTAATAACTGTGAAGTATGCAAAGGTGGGAAATCGTGTAAAATTTGGAAGTCTCGGTAAAGGGAAAGTTCCAGGTCAAAACTGACAAACAGACTTTTCCGAACTCCCACGGAAAGGGGAGGGTTTGGGATTTGTTCGTATTAACAGATACCTTTTCGGGCTGGCCAGCAGCTTTCCCTTGTAGGGCTAATAAGGCTAGGGAAGTGACAGGAGTACTCTTAAACGAAAATTATTCCCAGATTTGGAGTACCAGCAGTAATATCTTCTGATAGGGGTGCTCATTTTTGTGCGCAAACAGTGCAACGAGTTAGTAAAATTTTAGGAACAAACCGGCAACCGACCTCAGGCAAGTGGGCCAGTGGAGAAAATGAATCACTTAATTAAACAACAGCTAGCTAAACTTAGTCAAGAAGCAAATCTACATTGGTACCAAGCGCTCCCACTGTAGCCCTACTACGAATCAGGGTAAAACCGGGAACTAAAGAGAATTTAAGTCCGTTTGGAATTTTGTTGGGGCAGCCGTAACCGATCCCAATACCGAGGGGAAGATCTCACCCAGTTAGGCGAAAATAATCTATAGAAATACATAATAATATTAGGAAATTCTAAACGAGAGCGACTGCAAGTGCCTAGAGAGTCTAGCCAGACGTTCTCTCTAACAGGAGTTCCGGTTCCGGTTAACACCTCTCTATTTAATAACCCCTGCTATGGAGTAGGTCATGATAAGAACAGCTTTAGATTTACATCACCTCTTGGGGTTGTGAAGAAGTTCGGAGCAAATTAGCCTCTCGGTTACCAAATTTTAAATGGATCAAAGAGCTGCTTGTACTCGTATTAGTTGATAGCTTATTTGTTTTATGTACGTGTTGTATAATTCGAGGTTCGCTATGGCGTTGTCAGAAGAATGGGGATGACTGTGTTACCTGGAAAAAGAGTAAGGTCAAACCTGAAGTCGCAACAGGGAGGTATTTTAATCGACGGACGAAGGAGAATGGTACGTTATAAGGGACTGCGAAAGAATTCGCAAGGGTAATAAAAAAGGGGGGAAGTGAAACAGAAGATGTCTGCTTAATGACACTGTGATGTTACTGAGTTTAAATTTCTTTCACTTCTCTGCATCACCTTGCTTTTTCATTTTTCTTTCTCCAACTCTTTTAAAAGTTTGCCGTTTCTTTTATGTTTTATTCCCTTCTTTCCCTAACACCTATCGCTTTTTAAATGTTCTTGCCAGGCTTACTTTTGTTCCCTTTGTCTGTATTTTTAATTAGCTCTTGTCTTTCCTTAGCGCCCTCACTATTAAAACTTTCTTTCTACATCTCTGTTTACTGTCCCTATTTCACAATTTTTTCCTTATTTCTTTAATCCCTGTTGCTTTTAACATTTTCTACTTTTATCCCATCTTCTGTCTCTCTCTTCTGGTTTTTCTTTATTGTCATCGCATTTAAAATTGTCTCTCTATAGCTGTTTTACTCCACTGTCCCTATTTCTGTTTTTTCCTTTATTTCCCTAATGCCTATCACTTCTAACATGTACTTTCTGTGCCCTTCCATGTCTGTATCTTCAGTTATTTCTTGTCTTTCCTTAGTGCCACCCCTTCTTCAGTTTCCCTTCTACATCTCCATTTTAGTTCACCATCGCTGTCTTTAATTAAAGTCCTTGATCCCCATTGCTTTTCAAATTTTCTACTTTTATCTCGTCCGCTGTCGTTACTTATTAGTTATTTTCTCTTATTTTTTCCTAAGGGCACCGCTTTTTGTATTTCCTTTCTGCGTCTACTTTTATGTGGTTCGCTGTCCCCATTTTTCAATTTTTTTAGTCATCGTTCTTTTTGGTTTGAAATTTTGTTTCTCGGTGTACTTTTATCTCATTTTCTATCCCTACATTTTTTTTTCCCGTTTCCTGTAACTTGCCGCTTCTAACATGTTCGTTCTAAATCTACTTTTATTAGGATGTAGCTCCCTTTTTTTCAGTTGGTTCCTGTCTCTCCTGTACCCCCTCACGTTTAGATTTTCTTTCCTCGTCTGTTTTTATCCACTTCAGCAGCTTCATTTTTTTAGCTCATTCTAGTGTGTCCCATACCTTGTTGCTTGTGAAATTTTCTTGCTATGTCTTTGCCTATTCAGGTTTTTTCCCTATTTTAACTTTTTTTCCCCGTCTTAACGTCTTCATTTTCGAATAACAGAATAATTTAGGATGGAAAAGACACTTAAGATCATCGGGCCCAGCCGTAAACCTAACACGGCCAAGTCCACCACTAAACCGTGGCCTTAAGTGCCACATCCACGCGCCTTTTAAATACCTCCAGGAACGGTGAGGAACTTATGTTTTTATGCTTACTTTAACCTGGTTTTCTGTCCCGATTATTTACTCTTTTCCTGTCTGTCCTCTACCTCATCGTTTTTTAAATTTTCTGTGTCTGCTTTTATGGAGACGGCTAACCCTACGTTTTTATTACTTCCTGGCTATCCTGTGTGAAATCACTTCTGATTTTTTTTTCCCTATCTGTTTTCATCCAGTTCACTGTCTTTATTTCATTCCCGTCTCTGCTATACCCTGTCACTATTTAAATTTGCTTTCTGCCTTTGTTGATTTCTTCTGCTGCCCCATTGCCAAGTTTCTCCTTCTTTAACACCTTCGCTTTTGATAATTTTTTGTCTACTTTTATCTGGTCTTCTCTCCCTATTTGTTAGTTTTTTCCTCCCCTGCCTCATACCCTTTTTTTCTTTTTAAATTCTCTTTCTATATTTGCTTTTATCCAGATGTCTATTCTTTTCCAATTCTTTCTGTTTGTCACACACCCCGTCGCTTTTTAGATTTCCCTGGCGCGTCTCCCTTACCCCCTCCTCCCCCCCCCCTCCCCCATTCCGGGGTTTTACGGGGTCTCCTTGGCGCGCTGTTATCTCTGGAGCGTGATTTGTACCCCTCTCGGTTTGTCAGAACATCTCCTCGGGCCATCCCTCTTCCTCAGAGCGGTCTTTCTGTCCTCTCCTCCATCTTGCTCGCCTCCCGTCGGCCAGCGTCTCCCCGACGCCGCCTGTGCTCCGTTCAGATCCCCTCCCGAGTACCTCTGTGCCCTCCAGCCTTCTGCCGTCTCTCCGGCCGCCTCGGCCCCCCTCTGATTTCCGCCACGACGCTTCCTGCGAGCGACCTCACGTTCCGTAACCGGACTGTGAAACAGGACCTGAATTAACCGTAACTGCAGAGCGTAATGGCACATTTTCTTGTATTTTACCCTTACCGCCTTTCAGGCCGTGGCTGGAAACCTGCTACGCGTGGCGCGCAGGATGCGGCAGCAGCTTTGGCGGCGGATGGCGAGAGGCGAAGGCCGAAGCAGAGGCTGCGCGGATCCCGTGCGCTGGGTTTATTGTTTTACTTAGGAGCGTGGCCGTTCGTCTTAAACTGTTTATGGTGTTCTCGCCCAGTGCAGCATTTTGCAATCAGCTGGTTTAAGGAAAACACGATGTCATCTCTGTCAAAGTTCTACATATTTTGGACGTGAAATATGAAACTGAGAACTTTAATCCTGGGTTTCCTGGGCTTAGCTCTTGGAACTGCTTTAGAATCCCTTGTTTGTTGGCTCCCCGAAACTTACTGCTCATCTGCCGACTCTGCCCTGTACCATTTCACCTATTAATTTTTTCCCACGTTTCCCTCTCTGCGGCTCCCTCTCCCCGTTTTTTAATGCTTACTTGTGTTTCTTGTACCCTGCTGCATTTTAATTTCTCGCGCTACAGTTCCCTCCCTCCGGCGCCCTGTCTCTGTGCTTTATTTCCTCCCTCTGTCCTGCACCCCGTCGCTGAAAAAACTTTCTTCCTATGTTTCCTTCTGTGCATCTCCCCGTCCCTATTTTTTCATTATTTCCTGTGGTTCTTGTACCCTGTTACTTTTAACATTTTCTCATTGCGGTTCCTTCTAGCCATCTCCCTGTTTGTTTAATATTCCCGTGTTTCTCATACCTGACCGCCACTTCTTTTTCCTTTCTGCCTTGTCCTCTGTCCGTCTCCCCGTCCCTGCGTTTTAATTCCTGTCCGTGTCTCTCGTACCCGGTTGCTTTTTAAAAGTTCTTCTACGTCTCCCTCTACCTGACTCCCTTTCTCCGTTTTTTTGTTTGGGGTTTTTTTTTTGGTTCCCCGCCCCTCCCCTTGTATTTCTTGCACCCCACCGCTACCTAATTTCTCCTTCAACGATTCCCTTTATCCAGCTTCCCTTTCCCGTACTTTTAACTCCTCCCTTTTTTCCGTATACCCTGTCCCTTTTTAAATTTTGTTTCAGTATTTCCTTCTATCCTCATTCCTGTTCCTATTTTTTAATTCTTTCCTGCTTTTCTCGTAGCCTGCCGCTTCTTAAAACGTCCTTCCGTCCCTCTACCCGATTCCTTGCCCCTGTTTTTTATCTCCTCCTCTGTCCCGCACCCAGTCACATTAATAACTTTCTATGTCTCCATTTATTTAGCTTCAGGGTAAATATCCTTTTAATCCTTTTTGACCCTCCATAGGTATAGGGTATTGCTTGATTCTAATTGGGCGGTGCGGATCTGTTATTTGAACGCTTATGGGGTCCATTTTTATCTTTCCAGTTTCCCCTTCCTTATACCACACTGAGGGGTTAATAGCTTCTTCATCCTCTTGTGTTAAAGTGTATAATTTAATCTGCAATTTGTCCCCTTGACTCTGAATGCTCAAGTTTAACTTCAAAATCAAATCCCTTCCTAATAAATTGTATTGCGCTTCAGGGAGCAAAAGTAAATCATTAAGACAAATTTTCTTTTCTGTTTCTACTTCTACATCTTTCAATATATTTACTTTGAAAGGCTCTCCTTTTGCTCCTACTACTGACACGTACAAAAATTTTTGCTTTTGCTTTTTGTTTTTCTTCGTCCCTCCTAACATAGACTTTCTGGGCTTCTCTAAGTAACTCCTCTAATCTTCTTTCTTGCCAATCTTCCAATTTTTCTAATTTCCTTCTTATATGCCCCCAGGATTTAGCTACAAATTGTGTTCTAAGGAGTGCGGTCCCAGCCACTGTATTCGGATCAATTCCAGAGTACATTTGTAGGTTTTTCCTCAACCTCTCCAACCATTCTGTTGGAGATTCGTCTTTCCCTTGTTGTTCATTAAATGCTTTAGTAATGTTTTGCCCTCGGGGAACCTCTTCCCTTATTCCCTGTGTCCTGGTTTCAGCCAGGATAGAGCTGGTTTTCTTCACAGAAGTCAGTGTGACACTGTGTTTTGGATTTGGGATGAGAAACTGTTGATAATGTGCTGATGTTTTGGGTTGTTGCTGAGCAGTCAAGGACAGTCCAGCTTCTCGTGCTGGCCTGCTAGCAAGGAGTTTGGGGGTGCACGGGGAGCTGGGAGGGGACACAGCCGGGACAGCTGACCCAGACTGGCCAAAGAGATATTCCCTACCATCCGACGTCATGCCCAGTACATAAACTGGAGTTGGCCGGGGGGCGGAAATCGCTGCTCGGGGACGGGCTGTCGATCGCCGGGTGGTGAGCGATTGCTGTATTGGGCATCACTTGTTCTTGTACATTCCTGTGTTGGTATTATCATTGTTGTTTCCTTCTTTCTTTCTGTCCTATTAAACCGTGTTTATCTCAACCCACGAGGTTTTTTTCCTAATTCTCTCCCCCACCCTACTGTGGGAGGGGGAGTGAGCGAGCGGCTGCGTGGTGCTTAGTTGCCGGCTGGGGCTAAACCACGACAACATTACATCTTTTCATCCCGTAAGAAAGCATGTGTCCCTACAGTACGTACATAGTTACCCCCCAAAACCGCCAACGTCATACAACGTATCCCGCGATACAACGTATCCCGCGATACGCTCGGAGGGGTTTGCGCAGCCCCCGCTCTCTGTGCACCTCACAGACCTCTGCGCTTTCTGCTTCTGCCCCTGGTGCTGGCGGCTCTGTGGCCGATGCACCGGCAAGCCCAGCCGCATCCTCCTCCTCCTCAGAGAGTCCCTGGCCGTGCTCAATGAGCGATTGCTATGAACGTACTGTAAAAAGCCCTTTTTATAGCCCGACACAACACTGGCCAATTTCAACTCTAGCTGAGCTTTGCCCTTTTCTGTTCTCTCCTTACACGTATGAACTACAGCTCTGTGATCTTCCTGCCAGGCTGGACCTTGGTCCCAGGGATCATAACATTCCTTTTTCCACCTGAGTTGAAAAAGGAGGTCCCTGTTCAGCCAAGCTGGTCTTCTGCCCCTCTTGTTTGACTTCAGACTCCACCAGATTGCCTGCTCCCGTGCTTGCAGAAGGTGGTTCTGAAAAACTAAGCTGCTCTCTGAGCCCTAAGGCCTCCAAAGCAGCTTCGTAGGGGACACTGCAGACTAGCTCTCTGAGTAGCTTCAAGTTTGCTCTCCTGAAAAGCAAGGTAGCAACTCCTCTGAGCTGTATCTCATTACACTCAAAAGTTTAAACTCCCCTGTTTGGTGATCACTGTGATCCCATCTCCTACGAGTCCTTCTCCATACACAAACAGGAGGGACTAAGAGATCTGTTGGGTAGATAAGCAGCCATTGGGAACCACGGTGAGCAGTGGAGTGAGCTGCTGCATGGGCTACGTGCTTTGCGAGTGCGAAGCCAGCCCCTGGCTCAGTGAGTGCCTGGGAAAGGGAGTCTGCAGCCGTGAAGGACAGAGCCGGCCAGCAGGACAGCTGGCAGCCTTCACTCGGGCATTGCCCACCTTGTGACTGGCTGTACCTGTGATGATGTTAATGCTTTTTGTACACAGGTCTGTTGCGTCGTGCTGTGTTGCGAAGCAGACTTGTAGAGGCGTGCCCTGTCTGCCCATCGGGACTCAAGGCACATTTCCTCCAAGCGCAGCAGCCAGGCTTTGGGCAGCCTCGCCTCATGCTGCTTTTGACATTGCCAACCAGGGTCAAGTTTCTATCCTCGGGTTTTCATGTAGGAACCAATTAGTGAACAAGTCCTGTTTTAATGGAGTGGCAACTCAAACAGTATTACGCTGGTAGAAAGCCTTCAGGAGAAGACTGGTGTCCTGTGGATCTCGCAGTAAGGCAGCCAGCAGCTCTGTTTCTGCTATAGCTACAAACATCCACGAGTGAAACAACCGCAGCTTTTTAATACAGTTACAGACACTTTTCTTTGCAGACACAAAGCATGCTTTTGTCTTGAACTTTTCATTAGTCTGAAAAAAAGATCATTGGTAGTATAGGATACCATGCTGTTTATTAAATGTACATAAATTAACATCTACACAGAAAGGATGTTTTCCTCATCAGAAACAATGCTGAAACGATGAGCAACTCTGAAAAGAAAGGTACATAAGGCTCCCGTGCACAAACCCCAAAGCTTCAAAGGAGAAAGGTGAAAGAGCGCTACATCCTTATGTCACAGGACAACCCGTGATTAACCCGAGTTATGGACACTGTCACATCATAGGTAGTTGGGGCCAGTTCAGATCCCCTGCCTTCTAGATCAGCCGCCTTGATGAGCTGGGTGTTTCAACTGTTATAAAGCTGCAGAATCAACCAGAATCGACACTGAAATGACTGTGCTGGCTACAGAATGGCTAGAATAAATATGGGGGTGTGTCCAGTTTTTTTCCGGTCCTGGAGGGTGGCTGGGATTTGGGGCACCATGTAAGCTGGCTTTTTTAACTCCTCCTTCCCATCAGTCCCTAGGCACAGGCACGTGTTGTGGCTGAAAGCAAAGCATCACCACTCCAGTTCTGATTGACAGAAAGGGGGGTGTTTGCGTCGGTCCAGAGAGCGCTGATGGGTCGGAGAAGTAAGAGCGGAGTTTTTGCTGTAGCTAACCTGGAGTTAACTCAGCTAATGGAAACTGCAAGCCAGTCATGTTTGATCAAGAATACTAAGAAAGGGTATTGTGCTGTGTGCTGCATACAAGGACTTGCACCGACCAAAGGGCAGCAATGGGTGCTCCCTTCTTGTATGCAGCAAGGTGGTGCAGCGTCTCTCTGCCAAGAATGAGTAGCGGCAAAGAAAACCTGGAGGGTTTTATAGTCTGGAACATGCTGTCCAGCGTGTCCCTCGTGTCCCTCTCAGATGATATACACCTCCACGCCCAGCACGCCCCATGGAATCTGCAGGTGACATGCCAGCTCCCCACGGGGGCAGCTGTGCCGGCTGGTGGGCTTTTGCTGACGGAGCCGAGGAGTGAGCCAGCAAGGCCTCCCGCCAGGGCTGGGCTGGGTCTGAGGGCGGTGCAGGGCTGCTCCGGCGTCGCGGTGCCCGAGTGAAATGTGCCGGCCGGAGCAGAAGGACGCGGTGCCTCCCTCCTCGCCTCCGCCGAGGTGGTGCTGGGGCTGCATCGCGCCCCTCAAAGCCCAGGCAGCAGAGCTCATGCGGGCAATCCAGGCAGCAGAAAAAAATCGGCACCTGCAAGAAGAGAGTCCAAAGTGCTGATGAAACCATGAAGGCAGGAAGAGGCATGACTTTGTGCCCTGTTCTTTGGGCAGTGTGCTGTCCAAGGGGCAGCTCCTGGCACACGAGAGGGAACCGTCCCTGGCAGTGGCTACGGCACGGCTTTGTCCCCTTCTCCACACGTGTGACAGCCTCAGAGCTCTGCAAGTTGACAGAGATGTGCAGCACTGCTTTGCTAGGCAGCAGGGCTGGGCAGGGCAGCTGTGCTGTGGTCCTTTCCAAAAGCCGAGCAGCAGCACGCCTCACTGTCCCTTGCTAGAAAGCCAGGCTTGAAGGCAAAAGACGCTGCTTTGGTATTGTTTGGTTGTTTTTTCTTCCCTCAGTTGTCTCAGGTGCAACGTGAGCTTTTTACGAAGTGCCAGTACCTCAGGGTCTACAGCTACGTGACACAGCTCCTTGCTGCGTCTTTGGGATTCAGACACCAGCAGCCAGTGCTGGGCTTGCCAGCTGACATGAACAGAAAAGGGAGACTTTGCCTCTTTCTGTAGGCAGCGGGTCAAAGAGCTCCAAAAATTGCTATGAGCCTTGTGACTCTGCTGGGGTGTTGCTCAGCCTTGCACAAACAGAGCTGCCACAAGTGCCGAAGGAGAGCTGCCAACGCTGGAGTGAGATGTTCCTCCTGACAGACACGCTCTCCCACGGGCAGCTGCGGGCTTCCTGCCCGGTGCCATCTCTGCGCACCTCAGAAATATTGCCCATAGTCGGAGCAGTGTTCGGAGCTTTGAAAGATGGGCAGCAGAGCCTGCTACACACCTGGGCTCCTCGTTCTTCTTGCCTGCCTGGATGTCCTCAGTTGCCCATCCCGCAGAGCTCTGCTCCCAACTTGCTCCTCTCGCTGTCCAGTAGCCCTCCTAGTTGCTCCCCTCTTCACAGGTTGCTCTTCTCGAGCCTGGCAAACTTTCCATTCAATGTATTGTTAGACAGGTCAAGCCATGATAAACGTGAACCAATTCTGCTCTTAAGCACACCTAGCTCATTTTACCTTGTCTCCCCAGAGGAGCTCTCCAGGTGTTCACTTTCTGGAGGGACTGGAGGCACCTGCAATGGAAATCTGCAAGTTAACGGGTGGCAAGGACCTTCCTGCCCAATTGCTACCTTAGCTCGGAAAGGCACAGCCCTTGGATGGGTTTGCTCAGCCCAGCTGAGCCAGTTCTGGTGGCATCACCGCACAAACCGCCATGGCCATCCTGCACCACCCTTCCTCTGCACCTTTGCAGAGCTGCCGGCTAGTGGGTGACCTTGCTTGTCCCTGCGGCAGCACTCTCAACTTCTGACAGTGCTGTCACCCTCTTTGTGGCCCTGACATACCGGTGCTGCTTCTGCTTCCACCTCTGGTGCTGGCAACTCCTTGGCCGACGTGCCGGCAAGCCCAGCCACATCGTCCTCCTCCTCAAAGAGCTGCGGGGGACAGAGGAGGACAGTTGCTTGGCTGGGGACAGGCCCCGGGGCCGGTGAGCCTTCCTCCGGGCCAGGAGCGAGCGTGGGCGGCTCTGCTTTCACTAGGGCAGGACGCAGGGGTGGCTGGAGGTGGGGGAGGTGGGGCGGAGCCGGCTTGGTCCCCGAGCCCCAGCCGGGGTCCCTCTGCTGGCTTACCTGGAGGGGCTGGGGCAGCGTGCCGTCCTGGCTGCAGAGAGCTGCCAGGGGCCGGCCGAAGAGACCCGCCCTGCCGGCACAGCCCGACTGCCCGGGCGCCTCCGCAGCGGCCAAGGTCCCTCGCTGCGCAAAGGGCCAGGGCAGCCCCCTCGTCCTGCTGCGGGTCCCGCCTGCCGCCAGGGAAAACAGAGCAGAGAGCCATGGAGGGCAAGCGCCAGGTGAATGCTGCCCGAGCCTCTGCGTGCTGGGCGTCCCCGCCAGCAGCGAGGGAGATGCGTGGCTGGGGAACGAGGCGCCCCGGGGGCTCAGCTCTCTGCGGCCGTGCCCTGTGGGAAGGGCAGCAGCAACCCCTGAGCAGCCCGACTGCTGCCTGCCAGCGCAGGAGAGAGGGGCCGTCCTGCCCCCGTCTCCTCCAAACTCACCGTCCGAGTGGCCACGTCCACCTTGGCTGCCGGAGGGGACGGGAGGTGGCCGCTGCTGGGCACCAGCCTGCAAGAAATGCGCTGCGCTCAGCGAGCAGCCCCGCAGCACGAAGGGACCCTGGCGAGCTGCATCGGCCGCGGGCCATGAGTGAGATGTCGGGACGGCCGAGATGGCAGCCCGGGGGCTCCTCACCTCTGCCAGGCCCTCGACCAGCCTCTCCAGGCTGCTGGCGTTGAGTGTTTTGGCCTGGGCAAGGGGAGAAGAGCAGCAGGTGAGAAGCGATGGGGCTGGTGCGGGGTTGGAGCAGCCCCTGGGGCAGAGCGGGGCCGGGAGGGACACTCACGGCATTGCGGCCGCGCAGCTCCTTCAGCAGGAGCTTGATGGAGGGCAGCTGGGTGACGCGGGCTCCCTGCACTCCTTCTGCTGGCCTGTGCACGGGGCAGGGGCAGAGAAAGAGCTGTGTGAGACCCAAGCTGCCTCTTCCCTCGCCTGCCAGCCCGGGGAGCCCTTCCAAGCTGCCCCGAAGCAGCTGGGCACCGCCTGGCCGTTGAGCGGAGAGCAGCGGCAGGGGGGAGGACGGGGCTGGGCGAAGCAGCTCCGCCAGCTCTGCCCGCTCCAGAGCCGCCCGCAGCCGTGGGGGCAGCTCTCCCCAGCTCAGGAGCGACATTTCCGCATCGTACGGCTACGGCTAGAGCATCCCCCCGTGCTGTGAGCACGGGCCCCCCAAGCTGCTCTGCCAGGCAGGGCTTACCCACGGAGCGCGCTGAGCCAGAGCTCCTTCAGCGAGCGGGAGCTGCAGGAAAGAGAGGAGAAAGAGCCTGAGCGCCCGCTGCTGCCCAGCCCGCGGGCAGAGGCGGGCGCCGGCACAGCCCTGCCCCGTGGGGACGGCTGCAGAGGCAGGAGGAAGCGGCGTGGGGCCGGACAGAAGCGCTGCCCGGCCCTGCCGGGGGACGTGGCACCGAGACCCACCAGAAGGTGACGACGCAGAAGCCGTAGGGCCAGGCGAGGACGAGGGACGTGGTGGCCTTGTCTTCCTCCTCCTGGGCGGCATCCCCGGCCGCCCCCTTGCCGCCGCTCAGCACCCACAGCCGGCGCAGGGCCAGGCAGAGCTGCGGGCGCGGGGCGCTGCCACGTCTGCAGAGAGGAGCGGCAGGGAGTGACCTGGAGGTGGCCGAGCCCGGCGGCTGCCCTCTGGCCTCCGCCTGCCCCGCGCACGGCCACGGGTGCAGCCAGCAGCAGGGTGCCGGGGCCTGGGGCTGCTCCTTGGGCGTCCCTGCCCCGGTGCCGGGGCCAGGCCTTAGGAGGAAAGGCAGCCGGGGTCTGCGCCTCTTACTTGGCCTTGGCGATGATCAAGGCGTCGCTGAAGAGGAGGAGGTGCCTCTTCCCCGTCCCGCGGCCCTGCGTCACCCGCACGCGCTGGTGGAGCAGCGGCTCGGCTGATGCCGGGCCGGGCGCGCACTGCTGCTCGGGGCCAGGGTAGACCCTGCAGAGCAGGCGGCAAAGGGCGTGAGAAAGGCGGCTGCTGCGGGGCCCGGCTGCGCCGGCGTGTCCCCGAGCCGCGGGGGGAGCCCACCTGGAGCCGTAGCAGCAGTTCAGCTGGCCCATCGTGCCGGGGCCAGGGGAGTCCTCGCGCCGGACACGCTGCTGGGGCTCCGGAGAGCTCCCAGCCGGCTGGAGCGAGGCTGTCGAGGGGGTCCCGGTGCCGGGCAGTGCCGCTGGGTGAGAGCTGGTCTCTCCCTGGAGCTGCCGGGTGCTGGCAGAGCCGTGCCTGCAGGCACTGTGGCCGTTGCCGGGCCAGCGCCGCGACATCACAGCTGCCATTCCAAGCCCGGGGGGGGGCTGGGGGGCGGGGCTGGGGGAGGGGCTCCTGTCTCTCTCGGCCTGGGGAGCCCGGGCCTGGGCACAGCACTGCGGTCATGGCCTCAGCAGCGCTGAGCAGAGGGCAAGGCTCCCCTCCCTCCAGCTGCTGGCAAGGCTTTGCCCAGCGCAGCCCAGGGCACCGCCGCCCGCCGCCTTTGGCCAAGGGCACGGTGCTGGCTGCTGCTCAGCTTGGTGTCCAGCAGGACCCACGGGCCTGTTGCGTTAAGAGGCAGAGCAATTTGGCAGAAACAAAACCCCCTTGCTTTCCAGTCGATCCTCAGATATCAGAGGGACTGGGGGCGGCTGAGCTTAGGTTCTGAGTGATGCCCAAAGTCAGCGTTAGTAGTCCGGTCGCGCCCAACACCTTTGTTGGACTATCACGGGTCCGCATGCACTACTAACATCACACTACCTGCTCAGCCGGACATCTCCTGAACTAACACGGCCGCACTCAGAGGTACGGTCGCGTTCAGGGACCACACACGGCTGAGTCAATCAATAGTGCGATTTATTGAAGCAACAGATATACAGGTTCTTTGGATTGCCGGTCATAAATTCACTACCTATAAAGCACGTGCAAATGCTAAAACTATGAGGGACACTACTTGGCTATAAATGCCTTAAAAGATGTAAAGTGACTCTATATAGAGATTTCTAAGTTTCCCGGGGAGGCACTTGGTATGACCAAGGGTTCGAATCTTACCCAACGGCATCCCGATGGGGGGGAAGAGAGGCTCAGCCCATCGACTGATCCCAGAAGTTAGAGTGATACACACTGCTGCTGGCATCTGCTCCAGCTGGTGACAAGGATATGGGCACTTCTTGTGCAAAGTCTCCCGTTGGTCCAGGTCCTACCCATGCGTGAGGCACTGGGAGGCACCAGCCTTGCCATTCTGCCCCTTCCTCTGGGGTCACTGTCAGTCCTCCTTGCCCTGGGACCCACTTGACCTTGCTCTTTCTTCACGGGTCCCCAAGTCCATTCCTTATCGTGGCCATGGCTTCTAGCTGTGAAAGGCTCAAAGAAATACCCCTTCCTTCGGGGGGAAGGCCGAAAAAAATCAAACATTTATAGGCAAGATTAATACATATTCATCAAGTGTCCATACAATGATTGGTTAAGTATTCCTCGCCTACAATGACCACGCATGCTCACTATAATTTCTTGGGATTTTGCTTCCTTAATCTTTTGAGTCAGAGGGTTTCTTGAGTGGGTGGTCTCTGAGTCAGTGGTCGCGATCTCCCCCTGCCGGAATTACCTTTCCTACAAAGTTCACTTAAACTTGGCAACACTCAATAGATCTTCACGGGCTGTCGGTCCATCATGCAATCATTCACCCCACAGTCCTTTGTTGTAAGACAAGACTATAGAATGAATAATTACCCACCCACCGGACCGTAGAACTGACCAAGGTGTTCCTTCTTTCTGACTACTTGTTATTAGAACAAAACATAATACCATGATCACGATGTTACACTTAACTCCTTGATAATTAAATCAAGATGGGAAGGGTTAGGTGGGTTCTCGAGCAGCATTGCTGGTGCATAATTTAGTTACAACTTTCTACAAATTCACAAACCTGTTTTCTAACCCTATTTTATTTTAATTCCCTACCACCTTGGTTACATTTCCCCCCTTTGGAAGTTTTGAAATAATTTCTTTTCAATACTTCCATTACAAATTAATTTCCTTATTAACATTCAATCACTTTATTGTATGATGGTAGGAGCATTATTAGTTAGTCCATTTAAATTTTGGTGGTTTGTAGTCAATGCAAGTGTAATTCTGCTATCAATGGTAGCTCTTTTTGTAAATTCCTTTTTCAAACAATGATAAATGAATAATATTCCCAAAGATATTATTAATAATAATAACAACACAGTACCAATTAAGGACTTCACCCAAGAACTCAAGTTTCATCCCAATCCACTGAAAATTTTACCAAACCAATTTTCTTGCATGTCTTGTTGCATTTCCTGAGTATCCTTTTTTATTTTTCTCAATAAGTCCGAATCATATTCAACATCCTGAGTAACATTTGGGATATGTATGCAACACTGATCTATCCTATCCCTCAGGTATCCACAAACTCCATGTTCTTTTAGTAAGAGCATATCTAGAGCCATCCTATTTTGTAGGGTCATCTTCGAAGTGGCTTGTAACTGTAAATTTAGTTGTTTAAATCCTTTCCTTGTTATTTTGGCTAATCTTTTCACTTGACCTGTCAACTTATATAACCAATCCCTATTCCTGTAAGTTGCCAAGGGAGTCAATAAGGATTCTGAGGCTCATCGAATTTTCACTCCTGTCGAGGGTTCATTCCAATCATCATCATCAATTTGTGATCTTTTTGTCCATATTAACTTCAAATTTTCAGAATCTCCCCTAAAGGGAGCTTTCTTTCAGATTGGACATAATGTTGGCATTCCTAAAGTAATTTTACTTTCCCGTCCGTCGGTAAATGGGTGGTCCAAGTTCCATCACTCATTGCCCAAACTAAATGTCCCGGGCTCTGAACTATAGACCTTCTACAACTAAATATTGATCCCCTTCTCATTTTATATACACTAGTCAAATTTAAATTGTTCTTGAGTCCTCTGCACCAACACCCATATTTCAATGCAGCTGCTAAGGGAGGAACTTCTTGGACTGCTCTATCAACTGTACTGCAATTATATATCTTTTTACAATTCCACCAGGGTACTATGTCTTCCTTTTCTCTGGATGTGGTTCTCCTGTGATTAACTGATGGGAAAACTGTAAAGACTGTCCCGTCCCAGGCAAAACACCATGAAGTATTAGCCATATATTGAAATTGAGATAAAATAGTCATAGACCATACCGAATCCCATGCAACCTCTGCCTCTCGCTTAGTTTGATTTTCACAATTACGGACTACACGTCCAGCTTCCTCGGGATCATGTACAGGAGGCCTCTACTTATTTCTTTGCATAATTGTTCATCCCTTGTGCTTACTGCGCTCAAATTTGTTGTTAAGATTCCCCATGGAATTGATTCACCTACTGCTCTTGGAATTGGGTTATTTGGGTTACATTTTGTAAATTTGCAAATTCTTTTATCAGTCCTACCATTAAATTTTCTTCTGGAGTTCTCCTTGGAATGTATATTAGCTGCTCTGCTTCATTCTCCCTTCTAATTGATCTATTATCATCTCAAACAATGCTCCCAACATCATCAGTTTCCAAATCAAAACCCATTTTTTCATATTTTCCAATGATAATTTCTTAAACATGTTTTAAAGTCAACTTTGCAGTCTCTGAATCTCTATTGATGACCTTCCATGATGGGGCTTTTTTCACTCAGGTGTAGTGTATCCCCGGTTCCACTCCTCCAACCTTGATTGCAGTATGAGTTGTTAACAGTACCTGGAATGGTCCCCTCCACTTTTCCTGCAGTGGTTCAGAGTTCCAAGTTTAAAGATCACCTCGCTGATACTGATGTACAGGTGTATCCGAGGCAAGTGACCTAGTCAGCACCATGTATCTCCGAAGTGCTCCAAGAACTTTTCCTAAAGAAATTAGATACACTTTCAAATCAGTTTCCCCAGCTACATTCATATCCCCTGGGATTAAAGGAGTCTGCTACAGTTTACCATACAGAACTTCATATGGACTTATACCGTCTCTTGATCTTGGTTGGATCCTGATTCTCAAGAGAGCTAGTGGTAAAGCCTGTGGCCACTTCAAAGATGTTTCCTGACAAATTTTACTTCTTTGTCTTTTCAACATTTGATTCAATCTCTCAATTTTTCCACTCAATTGTGGCCTCCAAGGGGTATATAAGTCCCATTTTATACCCCAAATTTTACTGATCTGTTGAACTACATCTGCCACAAAGTGTGGTCCCCTATCAGAAGACATTCCCAATTACACTCCAAATCTTGGTATTATTTCCTTCAGCAACACTTTAACTACCTCTCTAGCTTTGTTGGTGCAGCAAGGGAAGGCCTCCGGCAATCCAGAAAATGTATCAATTAGTACTAATAAGTAGCTGTATCCATTCTGACTGGGTAACTCAGAGAAATCCATTTGCCAGTAATCTCCTGAAGAATTGCCTTGTTTTATCATTCCTAGAGGTGGCCTCTTTTGGTTCATGGGGTTATTTTTAAGGCAGACTGGACATTTAGCTATTATTGATTTAACTATTCCTGTCATTCCTACACATACTACAGATGTTTTTAAACTTGAAACCATAGCATCTACTCCCCAATGTGTTTGTTCATGTTTTTCCTTTGTGAGTTCTGTCATAATTTGCAGGGTTACTATCACCTGTTTTTCTGATGTCACCCACCATCCCTCTGCATTTTGTGATGCTTCTAATTGTTTTGCTAATTGCTCATCCAATTTTTTTGTACTTCGGTTTCAAATCTAATAATTTTGTTTGTTTTACTGGTACTAGTGCAAGGATACCCCGTTCTGCAGCCTCTTTTGCAGCTTTGTCTGCCAATCGATTACCTATATTTACAGCCGTCTGACCAAATTGAGGAGCTTTACAATGCATTACCGCCACTTCTTTCGGTCTCTGCACATCTTTCAGGAGTTGGAGAATTTCTTCTTTATACTTTATTGATGTTCCTTGGGCTGACAGCAATCCTCTTTCTTTCCAGAGGGCTCCATGAGCATGGATTACACCAAATGCACATTTAGAATAAGTCAAAATATTTATCTTTTTTCCTTCTGCTATTTGTACAGCCTGCCTCAATGCCACCAATTCTGCTTTCTGGGCTGAGGTACTTACAGGTAGCGTCCTTGATTCCAATACCTCAGAGGTGGTGACGATAGCATATCCAGCCATTCGTTTTCCTTCTTACACAAAGCTGCTTCCATCTGTGTATAACTCCAGATCAGTGTTTTCCAGAGATTCATCTCTCAGGTCTGGTCTACTGGAAAAAACTTGTTCAATAGTTAACAAACAGTCATGCTCTAAATTTCCTGAGGGATTCTCTGTTGACAAAAATATTGCTGGATTAACAATTGGTGTGGTTTTCAATTCCACATCATCTTGTTCCAATAGGACAACCTGATACTTCAACATTCTGCTGGGGGATAGCCACTGACCCCCCTTGTGCTCTAGAACAGTTATTACCATATGCGGTACGTACACCACCATCTTTGGGCCAATGTCAATTTTCGAGCTTCTTGGATCAGCAATATCGTTGCCGCTACAGCACGTAAACATCCTGGCCATCCTTTACTCACTTTGTCAAGTTGTTTAGAGAAGCACCCCACTGGTTGTTTCCAGGATGCCAGCTGTTGTGTCAGCACTCCAAGGGCCAGATGTTGCCTTTCATGTGCAAACAACTCAAAAGGTTTGGTCACATCAGGTAATCTCAGAGCAGGTGCCATCATTAATGCCTTTTTCAGTTCTTTGAGTGATTTCTGACATTGAGGTGTCCAAGTCAGATACTGATCCTTGGATTCCTTTAAAGCCTCATACGGTGGCTTTACATACATTCCATAATCCAAAATCCAAAGTCAGCACCACCCAATCATTCCCAGAAAAGCTCGCAATTCCTTCGGGCTACTAGGTTCAGGCATTTGACAAATAGCTTCTTTTCTTTCATTTCTCAATTGTCTCCGTCCTTGGGATATTTCAAATCTCAAATTAATTACTGTTTCTTTTCCTATTTGGGCCTTATTTCTGGAGACTCTATATCCTCCTTGGCCTAGGAAATTTAGTAAACTGATAGCAGAACACTTCCCTTTTGGTCCTGTCTCTTCCATATCTTTAATTCCTTGGCCAATTGATTCCCAAATATCATAGGGCTATTTTTGAATCCTTGTGGAAGTACAGTCCATGTCAATTGGGTCTTTCGTCCTGTGGCCGGACTTTCCCACTCAAAAGCAAATATGTTTTGGCTGCCTATATCTAGAGGTATGCAGAAGAAGGCATCCTTTAAATCTAGTACAGTAAACCATTTATGTTCCTCTTTCAAAGAAGTCAGTAAAATATATGGATTAGCCACTACTGGGTGTATATCTTGGACTATCTGATTTATAACTCTTAAATCCTGAACCAATCGGTATTCCTTGCCTCCGGATTTCCTTACTGGTAATATGGGAGTGTTATATTCTGATTCACACTCTACCAATAGTCCATATTCTAAAAATTTTGTAATCAACCCCTCTAATCCCTTTAGAGCCTCCCACTTAATAGGATATTGTTTTTGTCTTACCGGTTTGGCTCCAGGTTTTAAAATCACCTTTACCAGCTCTGCCAATTTAGATCGTCCCAGAATTCCACTTGCCCAGACCAAAGGAATAACTGCATTTTCCACTTCTTCTGGAATCTGTTCTTCCCTGTAGGAATCCTGTAACATAAACACTCTTGCCTCTATGGCTTTTGATTCTGGTATTAACAATTTCATCTCTCTGTCTTTTGAAAGTTATTTGTGCGTCTAATTTACTCAATAGATCTCGTCCCAACAAAGACAGTGGACATTCAGGCATATACAGAAACTGGTGAGTTACCCATTGCTTTCCCAATTTAAACTTTAATGCCTCTAAAAATGGCCAATTTTCCTTCCGCCCTGTCGCACCAACAACATCTACTGATTTGTGACTAAATTTCCCTTTACATGTATTCAATACTGAGTAAGTAGCTCCAGAAACTCTATTTCTTCATTCCCTAGCTTCAGTGTAACCAGACGTTCAGCTAGGGTTGATTCCCCCAGTCCCCTTCATAGTTCTTCATCCAGAGTCATTAATTTAATTGCCTGGAGAGCCGGATCTAATTCTCCTGCCTTAGGACATTCTCTTTTCCAGTGCCCATGCTCCTTGCAAACAGCACATTGATCTTCTGCTAATTGGGGCTTATTTTCCTTCTCTCTCCGATATTCATTCCTCATCCTCTCCCTCTGCCTATCCTGTTATTCCCTGCCAAAACTGCTAGTAGCTTTCCACCCCTTCGGGCTTGCCTCACCTATTTTTCTTTTTCTCTATTGTTATATACAGCCCAAGCAATTTCAAGCATTTTACCTTAGCCACCCTTTCGGGATCCTCCCAATAGGTACCTGCAGTCTCTTTCCATGATCTTTAATCAGTAACTGAAAAAGGAACTTTCACCACTGGACCATCATTCCCCACCGCTTCTCAGAGAGGGGCTTGGAGGGAAGTTAGCCTTACTTCCCCCCCTCCTTCTCCCTGAAATTGGGCTAAATCTCACTGCTTCCCCTTCTTTGGGAGAAGTAGGAGGACTATCATCCTCCGAATTTTGGATCTCTCTTCCCCTTTCCCACCTTCGGTGAGGAGCAACCATTAATTCAATATCTTCCTCCTCAGTTCCATTTTTCCCAACAATTTTCTTTAGTATTATAAGTAGAACAACCCCTTTTCGAGTTCTCATCACGTTTTCCCTTTTTCACAGTCTTTACCATGGGATCATACAGATGTATTCCCCACTGTCTCTGCCATTCTAGATGATTTTGTAGTGTAAAGAACAAATCAACATAAGCCATTTCTTCCCATTTACCCTCCTTTTTACAAAACAACATTAATTGCAAGATGGTGTTAGATTGCAATGTCCCATTTTCTGGCCATTTCTCTCCACTGTCCAACCTATACATTGGCCACCAATGATTGCAATATTTAATTAATTGCTTCCGAGTCAGAGGATCACCTCCCAGATTTTTCCAATGCCTCAAAATACATCCCAAAGGTGGTTTTTTGTGGGATAGATCTTTTACTCGGAAATGTTCCCATCTTCCCAAGACTAGTGGGTGTGATTGTGCACTATCACAGGCACTAGTCAGAGGGACCCCTACTCTCCTTGAGGGTCCCTCCGGATCTTCTAGCCCCCTGCTAGAAATCCCCCAACCTCCTTACCTGGGCCCCTAGCCCAACCTTGCAAGGCTTTCACCGCGACTTATAGGCAGGCATTCCTTGTGAGGGTCTCGTACCCTCACCCTTTCCAGAGGTACCTTTCAGCCCTACTCTGCATAGCTTTCGCCGCGCCTTACAAGCGAGCTAGTGGGACTCGAACCCACGTTACTTCAATCCTTTAAAGAATGCCTTATTACCTTTCCAGGGGACTTGCTCAGAATTCTTCGGTCAGGGATCAGAGGTTCTCCCCGAGAACCCCTTGGTGCCGGCTGGAAGTCCTGTGATCCCGCGGATTTGTTGAGATTCACAAGCAGTGTCCCATCTGGGTCGCCAAAACTGTCACCGAAATCGGGAATAAACCTCGTAACACCAATGTAGTGTTAAAAGGCAGGCATTCTTTATTCACGGCGCCGGGAACACGAGGGATAGCTCCTCCTAAATCGTGTTCGTCGATCAGTTCAAAAATCAAACATTTATAGGCAAGATTAATACATATTCATCAAGTGTCCATACAATGATTGGTTAAGTATTCCTCGCCTACCATGTAAATGACCACGCATCCTCACTATAATTTCTTGGGATTTTGCTTCCTTAATCTTTTGAGTCGGAGGGTTTCTTGAGTGGGTGGTCTCTGAGCAGTGGTTGCGACCTCCCCCTGCCGGAATTCCCTTTCCTACAAAGTTCACTTAAGCTTGGCAACACTCAATAGATCTTCACGGGCTGTCGGTCCAACATGCAATCATTCACCCCACAGTCCTTTGTTGTAAGACAAGACTATAGAATGAATAATTACCCACCCACCGGACCGTAGAACTGACCAAGGTGTTCCTTCTTTCTGACTACTTGTTATTAGAACAAAACATAATACCATGATCACGATGTTACACTTAACTCCTTGATAATTAAATCAAGATGGGAAGGGTTAGGTGGGTTCTCGAGCAGCATTGCTGGTGCATAATTTAGTTACAACTTTCTACAAATTCACAAACCTGTTTTCTAACCCTATTTTATTTTAATTCCCTACCACCTTGGTTACACTACCAGCTGGTTTCCAAGGCTGGGCCTGGCAGAGGAGGGAGGAGAGTTGCGGTCGGCCCTTTTTCGCTCATCAGGCTGGAGGATGACACCCTTAGCTGAACCAAGGCAGCAGACGCGGCAAGAGGGATGATACTGGAACAACTTAGTCTGTCTAAGCTCAAGATCTGCAAGCAAGACTAAAGCAAGCCCTGCCTCCGGTGACTTGACTTCCCAGCCCACCATGGGATGGAAGGGGACGCTCTTGCTGAGGATCTCCCATGGACAGATGTTGCCACCACCGGCATGTACAGCTCCTCCAAGGGTCACTCCGGGTGCCTCAGTGGAAGGCGGAGGCAGCCCCAGGCCTGAAAGACCAGCTGTAGTGAGCTCTGGTGCCCTTGAGCGCTGCTGCCCATGGGATTCCCCCCAAAAGCCCCCTGAAGAGGCAAAAATGGTCGCTACAGCCAAGGCTGACGGGGTTCTACAGCCCTGATCAGCACTCCCTCTTTTGCAAGGACCAGAGTCAGGTGAGCATCACCGTTCTTGGCCTAGCCGATTATGATCCCTCCTGAGGTGGTGTCCTGGCCTCTCTCCTGCCCCGTGTGGTGCTTTAGGCTGTAAAGAGAATCAAAACAATGCCGCTCCCTGGGGTCATTTCGCCTTCGATGCCAAAATGCAGAGTGGAAGGAGGGATCGCGGAGCTCCCAGGCTCTCTGCTGCAGGGGTAGGACTTGAGAAACGTTGCCAAAACGGGTTCGCTTGCATTTGTTCCTTCTCTTCAGTTTGTGTGCGGGGGCGGGACATCCCATAGAAGGGTGTACTGCCCCGCCCCTCCTGGGGGCGGGACATCCCATAGAAGGGTGTACTGCCCCGCCCCTCCTGGGGGCGGGACATCCCATAGAATGGTGTACTGCCCCACCCCTCCTGGGGGCGGGACATCCCATAGAAGGGTGTACTGCTCCGCACCTCCTGGGGGTGGGACATCCCATAGAAGGGTGTACTGCCCCACCCCTCCTGGGGGCGGGACATCCCATAGAAGGGCGTACTGCCCCGCCCCTCCACTGTGAGCTCGGGGCTGGCACGTGCAATTAAGTCTATGCCCACCCATCCCGGCCCTGGCAGATGCTCTCTGCTTCTGCACGGTGAGGGGAGGCAGCGGCTGCAACGGAGTCAGGGGGCTGCCGCCCCTCGCAGATGCAGGGAACGCAACCGTCGGTGACCTTTGGCAGCAGCGTTTGCTGGCCGACGCCATGAGGCGGGGTGTTGCTGGCCGGGGACCCACGGTGCGCAGCCGCCCCTCGCCCCGCCAGGGCCCGGCGCAAGCCCCCGGCAGCCTTGCGCACAAGGAGGAGCAGAGGCGGGAGCTGGAAGCGCTGCGGGCTGAGCTGCAGCAAGAGCGGCTCCGCACCCAAGAGCTGCACCGCTGCTTCGCTGCCGAAACCTGGGAGCTGAAGGCGGCTTTGGACAGGGAGCAGCAGCTCCTGGCAGAGCGGCTCCAATCTGAGTGGGAGCAGCGACGGGCTCTGGAGGTGCGGCGGCTGCAGGAGCTGAAGCAGCGGCAGCGGGTGGCAGAGACGCGCCAGCTGCTGCGCTGGAAGGAGGCTGAGCTCCACGAGGGACGGGAGCTGCTGCAGCGCGAGTGCACCGCCGCCGTTCGCCTGGCGCGGGACCTGCAGCGGCAGCTGGCCGAGGAGATGGTGAGGCCCAGCAGGGGCGGCAGGGAGGCCCGAAGCAAGCTCCAGGACCTCCTTGGCAAGCTACGCTGGGAGATGGATGGCTTCCAGCCCGCCCGCATCCGCCACCTCCAGAACCAGCTGCAGCTGGAGAGGAGACTCTTCATCAAATACATCCTGCAGCGGGTCGAGGGCGAGCTGCCCGCCTCCCCCAGCACGGCGCAGCCCGAAGGCCCTCTTGGGCACCAGGGCCATCAGGAGACGCAGAGCTCCTGCTCCTCTGGCAGAAACGGGCCCCAAGCCCTGGCAGCGCTACGGGAAAGACTGCCGGAAAGCCACCGCGCTGGGCAGCAAACAGCATGCAAGGCTGTGGCAGATGCTAAGCTCCGGGTGCCAGAGGGGGAAGGCTTGGTGCTGCTTGGAAGCACATGCAGCCGACTCCTGGAGCCAAACACCCGCCTGCAGCATCTTCTAGAAGACCTGGAGAGGCAACAGAGTGCCCTTGAGACGGAGAACTGCCTCCTGAGAAAGGAAGGCTCTCCAGAAGCGTGCGAGGAGGCAGAGAGGCTGCAGCAGAAAAAAGCTCAGCTAGCTGCCCTCGCCTCCCGGCTGGAAGAAAGATCCAGGCAACTGCAGGCGACTGTCCATCACCTGGTCAATGCTGGAGTGCCGCTGCCCATCCAAAGCTCCACTGAGGATCTGTGCATGGCACCGTTGCCTCAGCAGAGAGATGGAGAAACGGGAGAGCCTGCCAGAGCTTTGCTGGCACAGGACAAGCAGGATGACTTCTCACAGAAGGGGGCTGAGGAGCTTCAGGCCCAAGGGGCTGCAGGTGATGAGGGCTCCTGTTACGTGAGCACCCACAGCCCAACTTGTGAGGAGTTGCAGGCGCAGCTCACAGAGATGACAAAGGAAAACGCTCGCCTGGCGGAAGAAAATGCTCGCCTCTGTGGGCAGATGGGTTTGACAGCACGGGTTCAAGCTGAAAATGCTGACCTGAAAGGGCAACTAGCACGAGTGGCAGAGGAGCGAGATTCTGCCATCCAAAGGAACATCTGTCTTCAAACCCAGCTGGCAGAGGCCGAGCGCGAACTGAAAGCCATGAGAGAAATGGCAGAAAGGAGCCAACAGCTGGAGAAGGAACATGAGGAGGCACAGTTAGCGCTCCAGAGGAAAGAAGGGGACGGCAGGTGTTGGCAGAGGCCTCAGGCAGACGTACGCAGGGAACGCAAAGAAACCCTGCAGCTGTTTCGAGCGCAGCCGACGGAACTGAGTGATCAGAATCCAAAGCTAAACGAACAACGCCAGCAGCCACTGAAGGACCTTGAATGGCTGGAGAGAGAAAGATGCAACCGCATCGGTTGCAGGCCGTGCCAGGCTAACCTGGGAGCAAGCAAGGAGTCCATCCTCCTGGAGGCTATGAGAAAACAACCGGCAGAGCTTCGAGCATTCATAGCTCGATACAGCTACGATCCTTTCGGTGGTCCCAATGAGCGGCCTGAACTAGAGCTTCCTCTAGTTGCTGGACAATATGTTTACGTCTTTGGAGATGTGGATGAAGACGGTTGGTATGTGGGAGAGCTGACCGACGGCACAAGAGGATTTGTCCCCTCTAATCTTGTTGAAGAAGTTTCAGATGACGGGCAACCTGATGACACCGGAGTCTCTCCAGAGACAAGTGATTGGTAGCAGGACGCAGATGATGTCCATCCTGTGTTCTTAGATCTTCTTCTTAAATCTTTTCTTAACGATCTCTCTGCGCAATCTCACTCTCTGTCCTGTGTGTATGTGAATTGAAAGGACTCTGTGGCAGCTACTGGGGGGCTGGCGTGGCTGGACTGGGTGCCAGCTGCTGGAGTCAACCAGGGGCTGTGGGCACCCCTGGCTCTTGGTGCCAGCCACCGGCGTGGGCCCCAGTGCAGCTAGTGGAGTGAGTGGGGGGTCTGAGTGCAGCTGCTGGGGCGAGTGGGTGTCCCGGCCACCAGGCACTGGGGCGGGAACAGTCCTGAAAAGCACCTACTGGGGGGACCAGCATGAGTGAGGCGAGTGAGAGGCTCTGTGGGTGCCTGTGTCCTCCCCAAACGTGGTGTGCACGGGTGTGCGTGTGCCTTCACCAGCAAATGTCAAACTGGACCAGCGGCTGACTAGGGGGGCCCGGGCTGTGGTGTCAGGCGGGCAGAGGGTGCGCGCTGCACCCAGGGAGATGGGCGAGTGTGGGGTGCCTGCGGGACAGGCAAAACGTGTGAGTGCTGCATGTTTGCAGGGAGCACCAAGATGGACCAGTCAGTGAGTAGGGGACCCGTGGGGTGGGTCACGGGGCTGGGATCTGGGCAGGGCTACCAAATCCATGAACGGGCGTGTGCTTGTGGACATAGAGAGTGTCATGTGTGCGCCTGCGCTACTGACCTCGTGTCTCTGCCAGCCCAAGAGGAGGAGGGGATGCGGCTGTCCCGGTTTGTGTTTTATGTGAGTCCTGCCTGTGGGTGCTCTTGACGGCAGCGCCTCATCTCTGTCAGTCTGTGTGACTGGCTGTGTCAGTGTCCGCTGCGAGTCCGTGTGTCTGTGTGTGTGCATCTCGGGGGTGGATGCTCAGCTTTGCCGCAAGTTACACCTGCAAGCGGAAAAGCGGCAGCTGCGTCCCTCAGCCTGGGCAAAGACTCCAGATCCCCAGGCAACGGGCTGGGCTCCAGCAGCCAGGCAGGACTGTACTGGGTGGCACTGGCCAGTACTGGGCTCCGGCTGCATGGCAGGAGGGGTCCTGGGCCGGAGTGGCTGGAAGTGGTGACCAGTCTTGACATGCCTTAACACTGTGTCTCTGTGGGGTGCGTGGGGAGAGTGAATCCCGCTTCATCCCGAGGGCTTCCAGCTGGGGATGAGATGTCCGCATTGCTTCAGCTGAATGCCTGCCTGGCACAGGGTCCAAGCAAGAGCTCCCTGTCACCGCCTGTGTGTCCTTCTTGTTATGGGTCAGGAATACCAGTGTCCAGAGGGCAACATTTGTACCTCTCACGGGACATCCATGCTCTGGCAGCACAAACCATGCTTTTGGCATCGGCCTCTTTTGGGAGGGGCAACTGGTGATTACTGCAGGCAGCTAAAAAGCCCGTTCCCCAAGGGTGACTCTGCTGCCTTTCAGGAGCTGTCAGCCCTGGAGCCCTTGGGACGTGTCCAGGGAGCCCAGAAGGGGCAGAGAAAGTGGTGCCTTGGGCTGGACCTCTGCTGCTGGGCTGGGCCGGGCTCCTGGGACGGACGGAGCTCATAGCAAGCGGGCAGCGCTTGTGAGAGACAGCTCTGCCCAGGAGCAGCTCCCCTGCCAAGTGCAGCAGGGCTGAGGGCACTGCCTGCAGGCAGCGAGGGGAGAGAGGAGTGAGGCAGGGAGAGCTTAGTGGGAGGACAGCTGAGCTTGTCACCAAAATCGGGAATAAACCTCGTAACACCAATGTAGTGTTAAATTTTCAGCGCTGGGAACACGGGGGATAGTTCCTCCTAAATCGTGTTCGCTCGATCAGTTCAAAAGTCAAACATTTATAGGTCTATGATTACAAGATTAATACATATTCATCAAGTGTCTGGCAGCTAGAGAATCCTCTCCAGTCACAGAAGTCATCAGGGATCATAGACACAAGCCGCCAGGACAGCTGAAGTGGCAATGCGGTCAGAGAGACTGTTTCCCCTTGGCTAGAGAGTCCCCTCTGATGCCAGAGCTCCTCCCGGATCTTTGAGACATACTTCTGGGACAGCTAGAGTGGCGTCCCGGTCCTAGACATGGTACTCCCGCAGTTAGAGAGTCACCTCCAATCGCAACGTTCTCCCGGACCATGGAGACATGCCTGGGGAATGGCTAGAGTGGCATCCCAACCACAGAAACGTTGTTCCAGCAGTTAGAGAGTCCCGTCCTATCCCAGATGTCCTCCTTGATCATGGAGACATACCTCTGGGACGGCTAGAGGAGTGTCCTGGACAAAGAGACATTGTTCCAGTTACTACAGAGTCGACAGAGGCCAGAAAGAGGTGGAAAGCAGGAAAGGTGTGGGACGCTAGAGGGGACGTAGAGGCCAGAAAGAAGTGGAGGCCGAAAAGGGGTAGGAGCCCAAATACGGGTCTGAGGCCACATAGTCGGGGTCAGGCTCAACAGGGACGGTGTCAAAGGAGAAGCCAAAACTAAGCAGAGGCCGACGGAGGGGGTGGGCACTAGGGGCGGAAAGGGAGCTAGAGGCCAGAAATAAGTGGAGGCCGCAAAGGAGTGGGAGGCTGGAGGGGAGCTAGAGGCCAGAAATAAGTGGAGGCTGAGCACGTGTTGTGGGTCAGAAAGATGTGGGAGGCCAGAAGCCCAAAGAAAGGCTAGAGAAACGTGGAGGCTGAAAATTAGTGAGAGGCTGGAGGGCAACTTAGGACAGAAAAAAGTGGAGGCGGAAAAAGGGGTGGAAGACTGGAGTGTCTCCCGCATCAGAGGGGTTACATCCGGGATGGCTAGAGTGGCATTCCGGTCGTGGAAATGCTGTTCTGGCACCTACAGAGTCCCCTCCGCGCCCGCAAGTCCTCCTGGATTAGAGAGACATACCTCCCACAGTGGCATTCCCGTCATAGAGATGGTGTTGCAGCACCTGGAGACTCCCTTCTGATCTCAGCCGGCCTCCACATCACGAAGATACACCTCCAGCATGGCTAGACTGGCATTCTGAACATACAGATCCTGTTCTGGCAGAGAGACTCCACTCCGATCCTGGAAATCCTCCCAGATCCTAGAAACATATGTCTGGGATGGCCAGACAGGCCTTCCTTTCATTGTAACGGTGTTCCCACAGCTAGAGAGTCCCCTGCAATCCCAGAAGTCCAAGCAGATCATACACACATACCTCCCAGACAGCCAGAGTGGTATTCCACTGAGATGGTGTCAAAGCACCTAGAGACTCCGTTCCAAATACAGAAGGCCTCCCAGATCACAGAGACATACCTCCAGCACGGCTAGAGTGCCATTCCCGTCATAGAGGGGAGTTTCCCACGGTTAGATAGTCGCCTCTAATCCCAGAAGTCCTCCCGCATCATGGAGATATAGCTCCAGGATGGCCAGAGGGGCATTCTGGCCATCGAGACAGTGTTCCAGCAGCTCTAGAGTCCCCTCCAATGCTGGAAGTCCTCCCATGTCATGGAGACACACCTCCAGGATGGCTAAACAGGCGTTCCGGTCATACAGGCCGTGTTCGGGGAGCTAGGGACTCCCCCCCAAAGACAGCTTTCCTCCCGGATCACGGAGACATAACCTCGCAGGTAGCTAGAGTGGCTGTCAGAGAGACAGTGTTCTGGTGGCTAGAGAGGCCCCTAGAGGCCAGAAATAAGTGGAGGCTGAGCACGTGTTGTAGGCCAGAAAGATGTGGGAGGCCAGAGGGAAGGAGAGGCTTGCAAAAAATGTGGAGGTTGAAATGGGGTAGAAGGATGGAAAATAGTGAAGGCTGGAGTGCAATTTAGGCCAGGGAAAAGTAGAGACCAAAGAGTTGTGGGAGGAAACACTAAAAGAAAACTCATAGTGACACAGTATATGGAAGAAAGGGAGGAAGTAAAATTTAGCTGAAGGGAACAGGATAAAGGAAATTTTTGAAAGAGAAATTAAATAGTGTTTTATATAATAGTGTTTTTTATTTTTTATATAATTTTTATATAATTTTATTTATATAATTTTTATATAATTTTATTTAATTTTTATATAATAGTGTTTTCTGTTTTATAAAACAGAAAATCTGTTTTATAAGCTCACACATAGTAATAGTGACTGAAGTCTTTTTCTGCAGTTGTGTGTTTGCGTATTTCAGAGATGATGTTCCACCTCTAAAACGTCGCAGTTCAACAGCCCGCAGCTACATAGGCACCAATCTCTGGGTTCGATGTCTCTCTCAAATATGAAAGGCTATACCAAAACTCTGTATGGCCAAGTCCCAAGTGAAGACTTTGAACGTAGTCCCGGTCAAAACCCAACCTTTTACACCTTCAAAGGTAGCTGCACCTAATTTAAGTAGAATGGGAGCTGTTCCTGTGATGACTCCAGCACAAAGTAAAGATGGATCCATAGTATAAAATATTATTAATTTAAATGCTGTTTTTGAAGTGTTCATTGTAAGTATTAGAGAAAACTACTGTGTTCCAGCCCTCATTTAAACAATGGCATGCAATTTTCCTTGAAGAAAATTTCCTTGAAGAAAAGCGAGAGAATTCTGCACCAACCCTGATAAAGGTATGTATGACTAGAGTCACTCAAGCTCCTCCTGCAAAGTAAAACACTATAAAATAATGTTTTAAGAGCTGGATGTTAGGGAAGATACCATCGTTGTGTACCACTCTAACTTCTGGGATCAGTCGACGGGCTGAGCCTCTCTTCCCCCCCATCGGGACGCCGTTGGGTAAGATTCGAACCCTTGGTCATACCAAGTGCCTCCCTGGGAAACTTAGAAATCTCTATATAGAGTCACTTTACATCTTTTAAGGCGTTTATAGCCAAGTAGTGTCCCTCGTAGTTTTAGCATTTGCACGTGCTTTATAGGTAGTGAATTTCTCACCGGCAATCCAAAGAACCTGTATATCTGTTGCTTCAATAAATCGCACTATTGATTGACTCAGCCGTGTGTTCAATAAATCGCACTATTGATTGACTCAGCCGTGTGTGGTCCCTGAACGCGACCGTACCTCTGAGTGCGGCCGTGTTCGTTCAGGAGGTGTCCGGCTGAGCAGGTAGTGTGATGTTAGTAGTGCATCCGGACCCGTGATAGTCCAACAAAGGTGTTGGGCGCGACCGGACTACTAACGCTGACTTTGGGCATCACTCAGAACCTAAGCTCAGCCGCCCCCAGTCCCTCTGATATCTGAGGATCGACTGGAAAGCAAGGGGGTTTAGTTTCTGCCAAATTGCTCTGCCTCTTAACGCAACAGGCCCGTGGGTCCTGCTGGACACCAAGCTGAGCAGCAGCCAGCACCGTGCCCTTGGCCAAAGGCGGCGGGCGGCGGTGCCCTGGGCTGCGCTGGGCAAAGCCTTGCCAGCAGCTGGAGGGAGGGGAGCCTTGCCCTCTGCTCAGCGCTGCTGAGGCCATGACCGCAGTGCTGTGCCCAGGCCCGGGCTCCCCAGGCGGAGAGAGACAGGAGCCCCTCCCCCAGCCCCGCCCCCCAGCCCCCCCCCGGGCTTGGAATGGCAGCTGTGATGTCGCGGCGCTGGCCCGGCAACGGCCACAGTGCCTGCAGGCACGGCTCTGCCAGCACCCGGCAGCTCCAGGGAGAGACCAGCTCTCACCCAGCGGCACTGCCCGGCACCGGGACCCCCTCGACAGCCTCGCTCCAGCCGGCTGGGAGCTCTCCGGAGCCCCAGCAGCGTGTCCGGCGCGAGGACTCCCCTGGCCCCGGCACGATGGGCCAGCTGAACTGCTGCTACGGCTCCAGGTGGGCTCCCCCCGCGGCTCGGGGACACGCCGGCGCAGCCGGGCCCCGCAGCAGCCGCCTTTCTCACGCCCTTTGCCGCCTGCTCTGCAGGGTCTACCCTGGCCCCGAGCAGCAGTGCGCGCCCGGCCCGGCATCAGCCGAGCCGCTGCTCCACCAGCGCGTGCGGGTGACGCAGGGCCGCGGGACGGGGAAGAGGCACCTCCTCCTCTTCAGCGATGCCTTGATCATCGCCAAGGCCAAGTAAGAGGCGCAGACCCCGGCTGCCTTTCCTCCTAAGGCCTGGCCCCGGCACCGGGGCAGGGACGCCCAAGGAGCAGCCCCAGGCCCCGGCACCCTGCTGCTGGCTGCACCCGTGGCCGTGCGCGGGGCAGGCGGAGGCCAGAGGGCAGCCGCCGGGCTCGGCCACCTCCAGGTCACTCCCTGCCGCTCCTCTCTGCAGACGTGGCAGCGCCCCGCGCCCGCAGCTCTGCCTGGCCCTGCGCCGGCTGTGGGTGCTGAGCGGCGGCAAGGGGGCGGCCGGGGATGCCGCCCAGGAGGAGGAAGACAAGGCCACCACGTCCCTCGTCCTCGCCTGGCCCTACGGCTTCTGCGTCGTCACCTTCTGGTGGGTCTCGGTGCCACGTCCCCCGGCAGGGCCGGGCAGCGCTTCTGTCCGGCCCCACGCCGCTTCCTCCTGCCTCTGCAGCCGTCCCCACGGGGCAGGGCTGTGCCGGCGCCCGCCTCTGCCCGCGGGCTGGGCAGCAGCGGGCGCTCAGGCTCTTTCTCCTCTCTTTCCTGCAGCTCCCGCTCGCTGAAGGAGCTCTGGCTCAGCGCGCTCCGTGGGTAAGCCCTGCCTGGCAGAGCAGCTTGGGGGGCCCGTGCTCACAGCACGGGGGGATGCTCTAGCCGTAGCCGTACGATGCGGAAACGCCGCTCCTGAGCTGGGGAGAGCTGCCCCCACGGCTGCGGGCGGCTCTGGAGCGGGCAGAGCTGGCGGAGCTGCTTCACCCAGCCCCGTCCTCCCCCCTTGCCACTGCTCTCCGCTCGACGGCCGGGCGGTGCCCAGCTGCTTCGGGGCAGCTTGGAAGGGCTCCCCGGGCTGGCAGGCGAGGGAAGAGGCAGCTTGGGTCTCACACAGCTCTTTCTCTGCCCCTGCCCCGTGCACAGGCCAGCAGAAGGAGTGCAGGGAGCCCGCGTCACCCAGCTGCCCTCCATCAAGCTCCTGCTGAAGGAGCTGCGCGGCCGCAATGCCGTGAGTGTCCCTCCCGGCCCCGCTCTGCCCCAGGGGCTGCTCCAACCCCGCACCAGCCCCATGGCTTCTCACCTGCTGCTCTTCTCCCCTTGCCCAGGCCAAAACACTCAACGCCAGCAGCCTGGAGAGGCTGGTCGAGGGCCTGGCAGAGGTGAGGAGCCCCCGGGCCGCCATCTCGGCCGTCCCCACATCTCACTCATGGCCCGCGGCCGATGCAGCTGGCCAGGGGCCCTTCGTGCTGCGGGGCTGCTCGCTGAGCGCAGCGCATTTCTTGCAGGCTGGTGCCCAGCAGCGGCCACCTCCCGTCCCCTCCGGCAGCCAAGGTGGACGTGGCCACTCGGACGGTGAGTTTGGAGGAGACGGGGGCAGGACGGCCCCTCTCTCCTGCGCTGGCAGGCAGCAGCCGGGCTGCTCAGGGGTTGCTGCTGCCCTTCCCGCAGGGCACGGCCGCAGAGAGCTGAGCCCCCGGGGCGCCTCGTTCCCCAGCCACGCCTCTCCCTCGCTGTTGGCGGGGACGCCCAGCACGCAGAGGCTCGGGCAGCATTCACCTGGCGCTTGCCCTCCATGGCTCTCTGCTCTGTTTTCCCTGGCGGCAGGCGGGACCCGCAGCAGGACGAGGGGGCTGCCCTGGCCCTTTGCGCGGCGAGGGACCTTGGCCGCTGCGGAGGCGCCCGGGCAGTCGGGCTGTGCCGGCAGGGCAGGTCTCTTCGACCGGCCCCTGGCAGCTCTCTGCAGCCAGGACGGCACGCTGCCCCAGCCCCTCCAGGTAAGCCAGCAGAGGGACCCCGGCTGGGGCTCGGGGACCAAGCCGGCTCCGCCCCACCTCCCCCACCTCCAGCCACCCCTGCGTCCTGCCCTAGTGAAAGCAGAGCCGCCCACGCTCGCTCCTGGCCCGGAGGAAGGCTCACCGGCCCCGGGGCCTGTCCCCAGCCAAGCAACTGTCCTCCTCTGTCCCCCGCAGCTCTTTGAGGAGGAGGACGATGACGATGTGGCTGGCCTTGCCGGCACGTCGGCCAAGGAGTTGCCAGCACCAGAGGCGGAAGCAGAAGCAGCAGCGGTATGTCAGGGCCACAAAGAGGGTGACAGCACTGTCAGAAGTTGAGAGTGCTGCCGCAGGGACAAGCAAGGTCACCCACTAGCCGGCAGCTCTGCAAAGGTGCAGAGGAAGGGTGGTGCAGGATGGCCATGGCGGTTTGTGCGGTGATGCCACCAGAACTGGCTCAGCTGGGCTGAGCAAACCCATCCAAGGGCTGTGCCTTTCCGAGCTAAGGTAGCAATTGGGCAGGAAGGTCCTTGCCACCCGTTAACTTGCACATTTCCATTGCAGGTGCCTCCAGTCACTCCAGAAAGTGAACACCTGGAGAGCTCCTCTGGGGAGACAAGGTAAAATGAGCTAGGTTTGCTTAAGAGCAGAATTGGTTCACGTTTATCATGGCTTGACCTGTCTAACAATACATTGAATGGAAAGTTTGCCAGGCTCGAGAAGAGCAACCTGTGAAGAGGGGAGCAACGGGCTACTGGACAGCGAGAGGAGCAAGTTGGGAGCAGAGCTCTGCGGGATGGGCAACTGAGGACATCCAGGCAGGCAAGAAGAACGAGGAGCCCAGGTGTGTAGCAGGCTCTGCTGCCCATCTTTCAAAGCTCCGAACACTGCTCCGACTATGGGCAATATTTCTGAGGTGCGCAGAGATGGCACCGGGCAGGAAGCCCGCAGCTGCCCGTGGGAGAGCGTGTCTGTCAGGAGGAACATCTCACTCCAGCGTTGGCAGCTCTCCTTCGGCACTTGTGGCAGCTCTGTTTGTGCAAGGCTGAGCAACACCCCAGCAGAGTCACAAGGCTCATAGCAATTTTTTGAGCTCTTTGACCCGCTGCCTACAGAAAGAGGCAAAGTCTCCCTTTTCTGTTCATGTCAGCTGGCAAGCCCAGCACTGGCTGCTGGTGTCTGAATCCCAAAGACGCAGCAAGGAGCTGTGTCACGTAGCTGTAGACCCTGAGGTACTGGCACTTCGTAAAAAGCTCACGTTGCACCTGAGACAATTGAGGGAAGAAAAAACAACCAAAACAACCGTGCCGTAGCCACTGCCAGGGACGGTTCCCTCTCCTGTGCCAGGAACTGCCCCTTGGACAGCATACTGCCCAAAGAACAGGGCACAAAGTCGTGCCTCTTCCTGCCTTCATGGTTTCATCAGCACTTTGGACTCTCTTCTTGCAGGTGCCGATTTTTTTTCTGCTGCCCGGATTGCCCGCATGAGCTCTGCTGCCTGGGCTTTGAGGGGCGCGATGCAGCCCCAGCACCACCTCGGCGGAGGCGAGGAGGGAGGCACCGCGCCCTTCTGCTCCGGCCGGCACATTTCACTCGGGCACCGCGACGCCGGAGCGGCCCCGCACCGCCCTCAGACCCAGCCCAGCCCTGGCGGGAGGCCTTGCTGGCTCACTCCTCGGCTCCGTCAGCAAAAGCCCACCAGCCGGCACAGCTGCCCCCGTGGGGAGCTGGCATGTCACCTGCAGATTCCATGGGGCGTGCTGGGCGTGGAGGTGTATGTCATCTGAGAGGGACACGAGGGACACGCTGGACAGCATGTTCCAGACTATAAAACCCTCCAGGTTTTCTTTGCCGCTACTCATTCTTGGCAGAGAGACGCTGCACCACCTTGCTGCATACAAGAAGGGAGCACCCATTGCTGCCCTTTGGTCGGTGCAAGTCCTTGTATGCAGCACACAGCACAATACCCTTTCTTAGTATTCTTGATCAAACATGACTGGCTTGCAGTTTCCATTAGCTGAGTTAACTCCAGGTTAGCTACAGCAAAAACTCCGCTCTTACTTCTCCGACCCATCAGCGCTCTCTGGACCGACGCGAACACCCCCCTTTCTGTCAGTCAGAACTGGAGTGGTGATGCTTTGCTTTCAGCCACAACACGTGCCTGTGCCTAGGGACTGATGGGAAGGAGGAGTTAAAAAAGCCAGCTTACATGGTGCCCCAAATCCCAGCCACCCTCCAGGACCGGAAAAAAACTGGACACACCCCCATATTTATTCTAGCCATTCTGTAGCCAGCACAGTCATTTCAGTGTCGATTCTGGTTGATTCTGCAGCTTTATAACAGTTGAAACACCCAGCTCATCAAGGCGGCTGATCTAGAAGGCAGGGGATCTGAACTGGCCCCAACTACCTATGATGTGACAGTGTCCATAACTCGGGTTAATCACAGGTTGTCCTGTGACATAAGGATGTAGCGCTCTTTCACCTTTCTCCTTTGAAGCTTTGGGGTTTGTGCACGGGAGCCTTATGTACCTTTCTTTTCAGAGTTGCTCATCGTTTCAGCATTGTTTCTGATGAGGAAAACATCCTTTCTGTGTAGATGTTAATTTATTTACATTTAATAAACAGCATGGTATCCTATACTACCAATGATATACCAAATACTGAAACAAAATTTAAAAAGGGACAGGGTATACGGAAAAAAGGGAGGAGTTAAAAGTACGGGAAAGGGAAGCTGGATAAAGGGAATCGTTGAAGGAGAAATTAGGTAGCGGTGGGGTGCAAGAAATACAAGGGGAGGGGCGGGGAACCAAAAAAAAAAACCCCAAACAAAAAAACGGAGAAAGGGAGCCAGGTAGAGGGAGACGTAGAAGAACTTTTAAAAAGCAACCGGGTACGAGAGACACGGACAGGAATTAAAACGCAGGGACAGGGAGACGGACAGAGGACAAGGCAGAAAGGAAAAAGAAGTGGCGGTCAGGTACGAGAAACACGGGAATATTAAACAAACAGGGAGATGGCTAGAAGGAACCGCAATGAGAAAATGTTAAAAGTAACAGGGTACAAGAACCACAGGAAATAATGAAAAAATAGGGACGGGGAGATGCACAGAAGGAAACATAGGAAGAAAGTTTTTTCAGCGACGGGGTGCAGGACAGAGGGAGGAAATAAAACACAGAGACAGGGTGCCGGAGGGAGGGAACTGTAGCGCGAGAAATTAAAATGCAGCAGGGTACAAGAAACACAAGTAAGCATTAAAAAACGGGGAGAGGGAGCCGCAGAGAGGGAAACGTGGGAAAAAATTAATAGGTGAAATGGTACAGGGCAGAGTCGGCAGATGAGCAGTAAGTTTCGGGGAGCCGACACACAAGGGATTCTAAAGCAGTTCCAAGAGCTAAGCCCAGGAAACCCAGGATTAAAGTTCTCAGTTTCATATTTCACGTCCAAAATATGTAGAACTTTGACAGAGATGACATCGTGTTTTCCTTAAACCAGCTGATTGCAAACTGCTGCACTGGGCGAGAACACCATAAACAGTTTAAGACGAACGGCCACGCTCCTAAGTAAAACAATAAACCCAGCGCACGGGATCCGCGCAGCCTCTGCTTCGGCCTTCGCCTCTCGCCATCCGCCGCCAAAGCTGCTGCCGCATCCGGCGCGCCACGCGTAGCAGGTTTCCAGCCACGGCCTGAAAGGCGGTGAGGGTAAAATACGAGAAAACGTGCCATTACGCTCTGCAGTTACGGTTAATTCAGGTCCTGTTTCACAGTCCGGTTACGGAACGCGGGGTCGCTCGCAGGAAGCGTCGTGGCGGAAATCAGAGGGGTGCCGAGGCGGCCGGAGAGACGGCAGAAGGCTGGAGGGCACAGAGGTACTCGGGAGGGGATCTGAACGGAGCACAGGCGGCGTCGGGGAGACGCTGGCCGACGGGAGGCGAGCAAGATGGAGGAGAGGACAGAAAGACCGCTCTGAGGAAGAGGGATGGCCCGAGGAGATGTTCTGACAAACCGAGAGGGGTACAAATCACGCTCCAGAGATAACAGCGCGCCAAGGAGACCCCGTAAAACCCCGGAATGGGGGGGCGGGGGGGAGGAGGGGGTAAGGGAGACGTGCCAGGGAAATCTAAAAAGCGACGGGGTGTGTGACAAACAGAAAGAATTGGAAAAGAATAGACATCTGGATAAAAGCAAATATAGAAAGAGAATTTAAAAAGAAAAAAAGGGTATGAGGCAGGGGAGGAAAAAACTAACAAATAGGGAGAGAAGACCAGATAAAAGTAGACAAAAAATTATCAAAAGCGAAGGTGTTAAAGAAGGAGAAACTTGGCAATGGGGCAGCAGAAGAAATCAACAAAGGCAGAAAGCAAATTTAAATAGTGACAGGGTATAGCAGAGGCGGGAATGAAATAAAGACAGTGAACTGGATGAAAACAGATAGGGAAAAAAAAATCAGAAGTGATTTCACACAGGATAGCCAGGAAGTAATAAAAACGTAGGGTTAGCCGTCTCCATAAAAGCAGACACAGAAAATTTAAAAAACGATGAGGTAGAGGACAGACAGGAAAAGAGTAAATAATCGGGACAGAAAACCAGGTTAAAGTAAGCATAAAAACATAAGTTCCTCACCGTTCCTGGAGGTATTTAAAAGGCGCGTGGATGTGGCACTTAAGGCCACGGTTTAGTGGTGGACTTGGCCGTGTTAGGTTTACGGCTGGGCCCGATGATCTTAAGTGTCTTTTCCATCCTAAATTATTCTGTTATTCGAAAATGAAGACGTTAAGACGGGGAAAAAAAGTTAAAATAGGGAAAAAACCTGAATAGGCAAAGACATAGCAAGAAAATTTCACAAGCAACAAGGTATGGGACACACTAGAATGAGCTAAAAAAATGAAGCTGCTGAAGTGGATAAAAACAGACGAGGAAAGAAAATCTAAACGTGAGGGGGTACAGGAGAGACAGGAACCAACTGAAAAAAAGGGAGCTACATCCTAATAAAAGTAGATTTAGAACGAACATGTTAGAAGCGGCAAGTTACAGGAAATGGGGAAAAAAAATGTAGGGATAGAAAATGAGATAAAAGTACACCGAGAAACAAAATTTCAAACCAAAAAGAACGATGACTAAAAAAACTGAAAAATGGGGACAGCGAACCACATAAAAGTAGACGCAGAAAGGAAATACAAAAAGCGGTGCCCTTAGGAAAAAATAAGAGAAAATAACTAATAAGTAACGACAGCGGACGAGATAAAAGTAGAAAATTTGAAAAGCAATGGGGATCAAGGACTTTAATTAAAGACAGCGATGGTGAACTAAAATGGAGATGTAGAAGGGAAACTGAAGAAGGGGTGGCACTAAGGAAAGACAAGAAATAACTGAAGATACAGACATGGAAGGGCACAGAAAGTACATGTTAGAAGTGATAGGCATTAGGGAAATAAAGGAAAAAACAGAAATAGGGACAGTGGAGTAAAACAGCTATAGAGAGACAATTTTAAATGCGATGACAATAAAGAAAAACCAGAAGAGAGAGACAGAAGATGGGATAAAAGTAGAAAATGTTAAAAGCAACAGGGATTAAAGAAATAAGGAAAAAATTGTGAAATAGGGACAGTAAACAGAGATGTAGAAAAAAAGTTTTAATAGTGAGGGCGCTAAGGAAAGACAAGAGCTAATTAAAAATACAGACAAAGGGAACAAAAGTAAGCCTGGCAAGAACATTTAAAAAGCAATAGGCGTTAGGGAAAGAAGGGAATAAAACATGAAAGAAACGGCAAACTTTTAAAAGGGTTGGAGAAAGAAAAATGAAAAAGCAAGGTGATGCAGAGAAGTGAAAGAAATTTAAACTCAGTAACATCACAGTGTCATTAAGCAGACATCTTCTGTTTCACTTCCCCCCTTTTCTATTACCCTTGCGAATTCTTTCGCAGTCCCTTATAACGTACCATTCTCCTTCGTCCGTCGATTAAAATACCTCCTTGTTGCGACTTCAGGTTTGACCTTACTCTTTTTCCAGGTAACACAGTCATCCCCATTCTTCTGACAACGCCATAGCGAACCTCGAATTATACAACACGTACATAAAACAAGTAAGCTATCAACTAATACGAGTACAAGCAGCTCTTTGATCCATTTAAAATTTGGTAACCGAGAGGCTAATTTGCTCCGAACTTCTTCACAACCCCAAGAGGTGATGTAAATCTAAAGCTGTTCTTATCATGACCTACTCCATAGCAGGGGTTATTAAATAGAGAGGTGTTAACCGGAACCGGAACTCCTGTTAGAGAGAACGTCTGGCTAGACTCTCTAGGCACTTGCAATCGCTCTCGTTTAGAATTTCCTAATATTATTATGTATTTCTATAGATTATTTTCGCCTAACTGGGTGAGATCTTCCCCTCGGTATTGGGATCGGTTACGGCCGCCCCAACAAAATTCCAAATGGACTTAAATTCTCTTTAGTTCCCGGTTTTACCCTGATTCGTAGTAGGGCTACAGTGGGAGCACTTGGTACCAATGTAGATTTGCTTCTTGACTAAGTTTAGCTAGCTGTTGTTTAATTAAGTGATTCATTTTCTCCACTGGCCCACTTGCCTGAGGTCGGTTGCCAGTTTGTTCCTAAAATTTTACTAACTCGTTGCACTATTTGCGCACAAAAATGAGCACCCCTATCAGAAGATATTACTGCTGGTACTCCAAATCTGGGAATAATTTTCGTTTAAGAGTACTCCTGTCACTTCCCTAGCCTTATTAGCCCTACAAGGGAAAGCTGCTGGCCAGCCCGAAAAGGTATCTGTTAATACGAACAAATCCCGAACCCTCCCCTTTCCGTGGGAGTTCGGAAAAGTCTGTTTGTCAATTTTGACCTGGAACTTTCCCTTTACCGAGACTTCCAAATTTTACACAATTTCCCACCTTTGCATACTTCACAGTTATTAACCATGGCTTTTACAGTTTGAAACAAATTCCTGGCTACTCTTTGCTTCAGAAGGGAATCATACGAGGCTTCAGTTGCCCAATGAGTCTGGTCGTGTTCTGCTTTTACCGGTTTCCGTACTATTCTAAAGGGAACTATTACTCTGTTACCTTTTAATTTTGCCCAACCTGATGATTCAACTTCTGCTTCCAAATCTTTAATTAATCTAAGATCCTTCTCATCACAGTCGACCGAGTCCGGTAGCGGCAAAGCTTTTTCAGGAATCAAACTTAACGCCTCACCTTGTTCCGCAGCTCTTTTTGCCTCATAATCTGCCGATTTATTCCCCACTTCCTGAGCAGCGTCACCCTCTTGGTGCCCCCTGCGGTGCATAAGCGCAACCGCCGAAGGCGACTGTACCGCATCCAAAAGTCTTAGGATCACGTCAGCAAGCTTAATGTTTTCCTTGGGCGGTCAGAAGTCCCCGTTCCTTCCGGATAGCCCCACGGGCATGAACTACACCCAAGGCGTATTTTGAATTTGTCCGGGTGTTCGCTCGCAGTCCTTCAACAAGCTCTCACTAAAGCAATTCATTCGGCTCGTTGTGCGGATGTACCCTCAGGGAGTGACTTTGCTTACAGCACTCGCTCTGCGGTGGTCACGGCATACCCCGCCATACCCCGCCATTCGAGCTCCATCCTTGGCTGACAGTAGGCACACTGATCTTTTGGGAGGGGTTGACTTCCCCGAGACGGGGCACTTGGGCTACTTCTCATGGCTCCTCGCCTCCCATTAGTGGTGTTTCCCGGTGGGATCCCAGAGGTTACCTGGCCCCTGCGGTGCGCAAAGCAGCCGCTGTAGCGCTGGCAATTGTTTTGCCCATTCCCCCCCCCCGCCTGTCCCTATACCGACACACTTGCCAAGCAGTCTCCAGCAATTTCTCTAAATCTCTCACATCTGTTCCTTGCACTTGCTGTAACTTTTTCTTGAACATCATCCATCAGCTGTCCCAGAACCAGGAATAACAACTGACCCTTTCCCTCCCGAGAGGTACAGTTTAAAGGAGTATATTTCTGCATCCCTTCTTTTAATCGGTTCAAAAAATCAGTAGGGGATTCTTTTCTATCTATCTAGTTTAATTTCATACAATTTAGACCAATTTACTGATTTTGGGACAGCACTTCTTATTCCAGAAGCCATTCGTTCCCTGTACCGCGGTACTAAGTCCCGGGCTCCTGGCTGGTTAGGGCCCCGACCGGGACTGGTAATGGGAACATGGTTATCCACTGTTCCCGGCAGAGTTCCAGCCAAAACCAGAGCCTGGACTTGAGGGTCTGGCCACCCTCACAACACTCTGCTTTTCTGCCTCGCTGAACACCGCATCTGACATTGCACGCACATCCTCGCAATCGGGGTCAAACAATCCTTTAATCTCCCATTCTGTCAACCTTTAAACATCTTTGTCCAATGCCACAAGGCGAGCAACATCTTTTTTGCTTCCTATTTTGCTTATTGTTTGTCTTTTTCTATCGCCAGGACCATAGGGTCCTGGGGTGCTGAATTGATTCCACGTTCTTTCTGCCATTCAGGGTGGTTTCGTAGAGTGAAAAACATACGTATCTGCATAAAGCACTTCATCCCATTTTCCTTCTCCCTGAAGGAAGAGCATTAAATTGTATTACTACACTAAATGTATAATACCTATTATAACGTGTGTAGTATTATATTACAATTATATGTACCTTAATGTAATAATGTATTCTATTTTAATGTCCTGTTAAAGGGCCATTTTTCTCCACCGTCTAACTTCTAGAGAGGCCACCACTGATTACAATGCTTAATTAAAGTTTTCCTATCGACACTGCCTCCCGGCACTCCCCCCGGATCTCTCCAGTGCTGCAAAACACATCCCAGTGGGCTTTTCTTTAGAATTCCGCCACTCTGTGACTCTCCCATATCTGATGCAAATTTTACCGTTAATAACCAAAATCCAATAAATGACAAACCAATAACCAATACCCGAAATGCATTAGCCAAAAGTCAGGTAACAGTTAACCGGACCTCCAAATGGGGACGCAGCCCCTCCAAACGGGGAAGTTAATCCCCTACCATATGGGACACAAGTCCCCCAGAGGTACACCCGTAAGGTGCTAGCGAGCCGGTATACGCCGACCCGTGTGCACGTCTGCACGTCTTAAAGACGGTCCCAAATTGATCGATCGTTACCAATTCAGGATTTAAGGATGTCTTCTTGCCAGAGGGTCTTTGTCTGTCCCCGCGGTGATCCGACTGAGAACGGGGGTCTCTCCGGAAAAGATCTCCGGGGGCAAACCCAAGAGAGTCCCAGACTCATCGGGTCCCGCAGCCGAACAGAGGATGTCCCTCCCACCTGGGTCACCAAATGATTCACAAAAGTTACAGAAATTTAAACTCAGTAACACCAAAGTGTCATTAAGCAGACGCCTTTATTGCCACGCCGGACGCCTGGGGGATATCTCCTCCCAACGCACACGCGCTGAAGCAAAACTTCATCCTTTATATACCTGAAAGACGTGAATATTTGCACGTGTCCTGAGAAATCTCCGCCTCCTCGCTTATCTGCCACGTTTACATAACGCTGGTGTTGCAAAACTACACTACGCGTGCGCGGGGGTCTCGGGCGGTCGTCGGTGGTCGTTTGGGGAGTTAGCCCCCTCCTTCTTTTTCCCTTTTATGGTCACAGGTCTCCTGAGGATAGTTCCTTCTCCTTGGATGTTTTCCCCTTCTGTTCTTCAGCCAAGCGGTTCCTTCTTATCATCCGTGTTTGAGCACTCCTGCTAGGACGTTTCTGTGCTCAAGGTGAAGGTATCTCCTCTGCACTCATCAATTTCTCAGTCCTTGCTCTTAACTCTTCTCCTCTTGGTTCTCTCCACCTGTCTTCTCCGTTTCTACTTGTGTTTTAATTTTCATCAGGGCTGCTTTCCTCCTGATGAACTGTTTACATATAGGTACAGTGTTGGCACTGAGGCAAATACAGCCTAAGGACTATGAGAATAGGCCGTTAAACATAATGCCACGGTTGCTAGGCTAAAGAACTCTATACTAAAGTTAAACTAATCACGAAATCAATAACCTTCCAGAAAGTACATCTCTTCAGAAATTTGTAAAACTGACAGTTGATTAGTTACACATGCTAAAACCTTCTAATTGTTTTAGATCCTTGTTTCAGAGGGCACTAAGGGAAGGGAAGAAGTCAGTTAAAAAATAAGGGTAGGCAAATAAGGACCGCGAATGAGAGAAAAGGCGGCAGAAAATTTTAAAAGCAATGGTGATTACGGCAAAAGGAAAAATATTAAGAGGCAGGGATGGCGAACTAAAACGGAGACGTAGATAGAAAATCTAACAAGTGAAGCCACTAAGGGAATACCAGAAACAATCAAATACAAAGGGATACTGAAAAGTCGGCCAGAAAACCCTCTAACACTTAGTTTGAAGCTTTAGAAGGCGGGCATTCCTTACGGCAGCGCTGGGGATCGCTCCACCACGAGTGCTCCGACGGGTTAGTAAAGCACATCAGTTCATATGCAGAAAAGTCATACGTGTCATCAGATCCCCCAAGAAGGGCAGTCATATGGTGAGGAGTCCCCGGAATTCGTTGACATAGTCCAAGCATGCGCAGTAAAATTAGGGTTAGGGTCTTTTCACCCTGAGGTGGTCGTCCACAGTCTTCCTCACGCAGTCTGCCAGTTGAACCTGGGGCTTCCTTTGTCTATATCTAGTCATCGAATTAGCTCCTCGGTCTTTCGGCCTCAGGACGGCACAAGGAGGTCAATTTAACCTGGTAGCAGTGATTTCCACGGGAAGCCTAAGGAGCTTGCTTTGTGTTATCCGTGAGTTTACAGGGGAAGCCTAACAAGCTTGCTCACGGTCTGTTTGATCTTGTCGGGCAAGAAGTGACATGTTTAAGGTCTCAGCCAGTGATTTTACTTAAAAGAGTAAGTAAAGACGGAGAGGGGGAGACGGACAGGGAGACAGGGAGAAAGAGTAAAACAGCGATGGGCTTCAAGAGGGAGAGAGAGAAGAATTAAAAGATCCTGGCAGGGAGCCGGACAGGGCAAGACGGCAAAAGAAATGAAACTGCAGCGTGGCTCAGGGCTGACAAGGACAAAATTGCAAAACAGGGACAGGGAGCAGGATAGCGGGAGACAGAGGAAAAAAGAGACTTGTGCTGTGCTACAGGGCCGAGAAGGAAGACCTTGAACATCAGCCAGAGACTAGAGAACAGAGTGGAAGGAAGGCAAAAATGGTGGCTGGGAGCCGGACAGAGAGAGACTGTGAAAGAAAAGAGTAGCAACACGCTACATTGCAGAGGGAGGAATGGAAAAGCAGGGACAGGGAGCCAGACTGAGAGAGGCAGAGGAAGGAAAAATAGCCACAAGCTACAGAGCAGGGAGAGAGAGGACCTAAAAGATGAGGACGGGGAGCTGGTCAGAGTGAGATGGAGAAAGGAGGTATGGGCGGGGGGTGGAGGGGGGGAACCACATCAGCATGGGAAAGAGGAGGGGGCCAGGGGAGAGGCAGTGAGGGCCCGGGATGCAGAATAGGGGCAACAGGGCCCCGAGGGCCTGGGACTCACCACAGCTTTCACTCCCTGCACTGCTGGGAGAGTTCGCCAGTTCAGACGCTTCTTCCTCCTCCTCCTCCTCTCCTCCCTTCGCCTTCTGTAACTCCTGTCGCTTGGCTGTCCTCCACCTAAGAGAATACCGGGGTGTCTTACAGCTCGTACAAGACGGGGCTCCCTACACACGTAGCCTCGCTCGTGCGCTACGCGGCCGCCTTTGGTGACACGTACAGACCCTGCATGTCGATGGTGTGGCCTGCTGCGGACTACGAAGAGGGATCCTACCTCACCTGGAGGGGCTGGCTCGCTCTTCCCTGCAGCAGGAGGCAGCTGCCGGCTGGCCGGCCTTCGGTTTCTTCTTCCTCTTTACCGTTCTCTGGCCTCTCCAGCTCTGGCCGTGGCAGCTCCCGCCCAGGGCCAGCAAGCGCTCCGCCTGTCCCTTTCTGCAGCCGTGCCACAAGGAGAGCGAGGCTGGGCAGAGACAACCCACGCGAGCCCGAGGCGGGTGCGGTCAGCGGCATCCCCCCCCAGCGCGGCCCCTGGCAGAGGGAAAGAAGCAGCAGCGACCCTTATTACCGTAGTTCCCCCCTGGCCGAAGCCTCTCCTTCCGCGGGGGCCGCCGGAGACGCCGCTCTGCCCCTGCACCGCTGCCAACGGCGTCCGCTTTCACGGAGAACCCAGTGCACGCGAGGCCCGGCTTGCCGCCTCCGCGACAGGGCCCGGGGCCGGCCCGGGGCTACGGGACGGGCTTCAGGGGAGGGGCTGGAGCTGGGGGCAGCTGCGCGGGGCCAGGAGAAGCGAGCGGGGGGGCTCTGACGAGTTGGGAGGCGCCCGGCGTCCGCGCCTGGGGGGTGTCCGCCTCCCTCCCTCCTCCCAAAGCCCCGGTAACTCCCCGGGGCTGCCCCGACCCGACTCGCCTCCAGCGGGCCGGCAGCCGGTCGCAGCGGGCGGCTCGAAGTTCCTCGCCCCGCCACCCGCGGGCGGCCGGTGCGCAGGAGACGCCCCGCACCCGCCCCAGGGGCTCGCTCGCCTCACCGGTGGTCCCGGCCCTTCACGCCCCGCCAGGAACCGGACCCCGCTGCGCCGCCATGCTGCTCCCGCGCGCCGCGCATGCGCCGGACGCCGGCGGCGCGCCGCAGGGGCGAGGGGCGGTGCGCGAACGCCGGGCTGCAGTAGCAGCGAGCACCCGGCGGCCGTGCCTCATTTTGCAGGGCGAGCACCCGCTCACGTTGCGCCCTCCTAAATCGTGTTCGCTCGATCAGTTCAAAAGTCAAACATTTATAGGTCTATGATTACAAGATTAATACATATTCATCAAGTGTCTGGCAGCTAGAGAATCCTCTCCAGTCACAGAAGTCATCAGGGATCATAGACACAAGCCGCCAGGACAGCTGAAGTGGCAATGCGGTCAGAGAGACTGTTTCCCCTTGGCTAGAGAGTCCCCTCTGATGCCAGAGCTCCTCCCGGATCTTTGAGACATACTTCTGGGACAGCTAGAGTGGCGTCCCGGTCCTAGACATGGTACTCCCGCAGTTAGAGAGTCACCTCCAATCGCAACGTTCTCCCGGACCATGGAGACATGCCTGGGGAATGGCTAGAGTGGCATCCCAACCACAGAAACGTTGTTCCAGCAGTTAGAGAGTCCCGTCCTATCCCAGATGTCCTCCTTGATCATGGAGACATACCTCTGGGACGGCTAGAGGAGTGTCCTGGACAAAGAGACATTGTTCCAGTTACTACAGAGTCGACAGAGGCCAGAAAGAGGTGGAAAGCAGGAAAGGTGTGGGACGCTAGAGGGGACGTAGAGGCCAGAAAGAAGTGGAGGCCGAAAAGGGGTAGGAGCCCAAATACGGGTCTGAGGCCACATAGTCGGGGTCAGGCTCAACAGGGACGGTGTCAAAGGAGAAGCCAAAACTAAGCAGAGGCCGACGGAGGGGGTGGGCACTAGGGGCGGAAAGGGAGCTAGAGGCCAGAAATAAGTGGAGGCCGCAAAGGAGTGGGAGGCTGGAGGGGAGCTAGAGGCCAGAAATAAGTGGAGGCTGAGCACGTGTTGTGGGTCAGAAAGATGTGGGAGGCCAGAAGCCCAAAGAAAGGCTAGAGAAACGTGGAGGCTGAAAATTAGTGAGAGGCTGGAGGGCAACTTAGGACAGAAAAAAGTGGAGGCGGAAAAAGGGGTGGAAGACTGGAGTGTCTCCCGCATCAGAGGGGTTACATCCGGGATGGCTAGAGTGGCATTCCGGTCGTGGAAATGCTGTTCTGGCACCTACAGAGTCCCCTCCGCGCCCGCAAGTCCTCCTGGATTAGAGAGACATACCTCCCACAGTGGCATTCCCGTCATAGAGATGGTGTTGCAGCACCTGGAGACTCCCTTCTGATCTCAGCCGGCCTCCACATCACGAAGATACACCTCCAGCATGGCTAGACTGGCATTCTGAACATACAGATCCTGTTCTGGCAGAGAGACTCCACTCCGATCCTGGAAATCCTCCCAGATCCTAGAAACATATGTCTGGGATGGCCAGACAGGCCTTCCTTTCATTGTAACGGTGTTCCCACAGCTAGAGAGTCCCCTGCAATCCCAGAAGTCCAAGCAGATCATACACACATACCTCCCAGACAGCCAGAGTGGTATTCCACTGAGATGGTGTCAAAGCACCTAGAGACTCCGTTCCAAATACAGAAGGCCTCCCAGATCACAGAGACATACCTCCAGCACGGCTAGAGTGCCATTCCCGTCATAGAGGGGAGTTTCCCACGGTTAGATAGTCGCCTCTAATCCCAGAAGTCCTCCCGCATCATGGAGATATAGCTCCAGGATGGCCAGAGGGGCATTCTGGCCATCGAGACAGTGTTCCAGCAGCTCTAGAGTCCCCTCCAATGCTGGAAGTCCTCCCATGTCATGGAGACACACCTCCAGGATGGCTAAACAGGCGTTCCGGTCATACAGGCCGTGTTCGGGGAGCTAGGGACTCCCCCCCAAAGACAGCTTTCCTCCCGGATCACGGAGACATAACCTCGCAGGTAGCTAGAGTGGCTGTCAGAGAGACAGTGTTCTGGTGGCTAGAGAGGCCCCTAGAGGCCAGAAATAAGTGGAGGCTGAGCACGTGTTGTAGGCCAGAAAGATGTGGGAGGCCAGAGGGAAGGAGAGGCTTGCAAAAAATGTGGAGGTTGAAATGGGGTAGAAGGATGGAAAATAGTGAAGGCTGGAGTGCAATTTAGGCCAGGGAAAAGTAGAGACCAAAGAGTTGTGGGAGGAAACACTAAAAGAAAACTCATAGTGACACAGTATATGGAAGAAAGGGAGGAAGTAAAATTTAGCTGAAGGGAACAGGATAAAGGAAATTTTTGAAAGAGAAATTAAATAGTGTTTTATATAATAGTGTTTTTTATTTTTTATATAATTTTTATATAATTTTATTTATATAATTTTTATATAATTTTATTTAATTTTTATATAATAGTGTTTTCTGTTTTATAAAACAGAAAATCTGTTTTATAAGCTCACACATAGTAATAGTGACTGAAGTCTTTTTCTGCAGTTGTGTGTTTGCGTATTTCAGAGATGATGTTCCACCTCTAAAACGTCGCAGTTCAACAGCCCGCAGCTACATAGGCACCAATCTCTGGGTTCGATGTCTCTCTCAAATATGAAAGGCTATACCAAAACTCTGTATGGCCAAGTCCCAAGTGAAGACTTTGAACGTAGTCCCGGTCAAAACCCAACCTTTTACACCTTCAAAGGTAGCTGCACCTAATTTAAGTAGAATGGGAGCTGTTCCTGTGATGACTCCAGCACAAAGTAAAGATGGATCCATAGTATAAAATATTATTAATTTAAATGCTGTTTTTGAAGTGTTCATTGTAAGTATTAGAGAAAACTACTGTGTTCCAGCCCTCATTTAAACAATGGCATGCAATTTTCCTTGAAGAAAATTTCCTTGAAGAAAAGCGAGAGAATTCTGCACCAACCCTGATAAAGGTATGTATGACTAGAGTCACTCAAGCTCCTCCTGCAAAGTAAAACACTATAAAATAATGTTTTAAGAGCTGGATGTTAGGGAAGATACCATCGTTGTGTACCACTCTAACTTCTGGGATCAGTCGACGGGCTGAGCCTCTCTTCCCCCCCATCGGGACGCCGTTGGGTAAGATTCGAACCCTTGGTCATACCAAGTGCCTCCCTGGGAAACTTAGAAATCTCTATATAGAGTCACTTTACATCTTTTAAGGCGTTTATAGCCAAGTAGTGTCCCTCGTAGTTTTAGCATTTGCACGTGCTTTATAGGTAGTGAATTTCTCACCGGCAATCCAAAGAACCTGTATATCTGTTGCTTCAATAAATCGCACTATTGATTGACTCAGCCGTGTGTTCAATAAATCGCACTATTGATTGACTCAGCCGTGTGTGGTCCCTGAACGCGACCGTACCTCTGAGTGCGGCCGTGTTCGTTCAGGAGGTGTCCGGCTGAGCAGGTAGTGTGATGTTAGTAGTGCATCCGGACCCGTGATAGTCCAACAAAGGTGTTGGGCGCGACCGGACTACTAACGCTGACTTTGGGCATCACTCAGAACCTAAGCTCAGCCGCCCCCAGTCCCTCTGATATCTGAGGATCGACTGGAAAGCAAGGGGGTTTAGTTTCTGCCAAATTGCTCTGCCTCTTAACGCAACAGGCCCGTGGGTCCTGCTGGACACCAAGCTGAGCAGCAGCCAGCACCGTGCCCTTGGCCAAAGGCGGCGGGCGGCGGTGCCCTGGGCTGCGCTGGGCAAAGCCTTGCCAGCAGCTGGAGGGAGGGGAGCCTTGCCCTCTGCTCAGCGCTGCTGAGGCCATGACCGCAGTGCTGTGCCCAGGCCCGGGCTCCCCAGGCGGAGAGAGACAGGAGCCCCTCCCCCAGCCCCGCCCCCCAGCCCCCCCCCGGGCTTGGAATGGCAGCTGTGATGTCGCGGCGCTGGCCCGGCAACGGCCACAGTGCCTGCAGGCACGGCTCTGCCAGCACCCGGCAGCTCCAGGGAGAGACCAGCTCTCACCCAGCGGCACTGCCCGGCACCGGGACCCCCTCGACAGCCTCGCTCCAGCCGGCTGGGAGCTCTCCGGAGCCCCAGCAGCGTGTCCGGCGCGAGGACTCCCCTGGCCCCGGCACGATGGGCCAGCTGAACTGCTGCTACGGCTCCAGGTGGGCTCCCCCCGCGGCTCGGGGACACGCCGGCGCAGCCGGGCCCCGCAGCAGCCGCCTTTCTCACGCCCTTTGCCGCCTGCTCTGCAGGGTCTACCCTGGCCCCGAGCAGCAGTGCGCGCCCGGCCCGGCATCAGCCGAGCCGCTGCTCCACCAGCGCGTGCGGGTGACGCAGGGCCGCGGGACGGGGAAGAGGCACCTCCTCCTCTTCAGCGATGCCTTGATCATCGCCAAGGCCAAGTAAGAGGCGCAGACCCCGGCTGCCTTTCCTCCTAAGGCCTGGCCCCGGCACCGGGGCAGGGACGCCCAAGGAGCAGCCCCAGGCCCCGGCACCCTGCTGCTGGCTGCACCCGTGGCCGTGCGCGGGGCAGGCGGAGGCCAGAGGGCAGCCGCCGGGCTCGGCCACCTCCAGGTCACTCCCTGCCGCTCCTCTCTGCAGACGTGGCAGCGCCCCGCGCCCGCAGCTCTGCCTGGCCCTGCGCCGGCTGTGGGTGCTGAGCGGCGGCAAGGGGGCGGCCGGGGATGCCGCCCAGGAGGAGGAAGACAAGGCCACCACGTCCCTCGTCCTCGCCTGGCCCTACGGCTTCTGCGTCGTCACCTTCTGGTGGGTCTCGGTGCCACGTCCCCCGGCAGGGCCGGGCAGCGCTTCTGTCCGGCCCCACGCCGCTTCCTCCTGCCTCTGCAGCCGTCCCCACGGGGCAGGGCTGTGCCGGCGCCCGCCTCTGCCCGCGGGCTGGGCAGCAGCGGGCGCTCAGGCTCTTTCTCCTCTCTTTCCTGCAGCTCCCGCTCGCTGAAGGAGCTCTGGCTCAGCGCGCTCCGTGGGTAAGCCCTGCCTGGCAGAGCAGCTTGGGGGGCCCGTGCTCACAGCACGGGGGGATGCTCTAGCCGCAGCCGTACGATGCGGAAACGCCGCTCCTGAGCTGGGGAGAGCTGCCCCCACGGCTGCGGGCGGCTCTGGAGCGGGCAGAGCTGGCGGAGCTGCTTCACCCAGCCCCGTCCTCCCCCCTTGCCACTGCTCTCCGCTCGACGGCCGGGCGGTGCCCAGCTGCTTCGGGGCAGCTTGGAAGGGCTCCCCGGGCTGGCAGGCGAGGGAAGAGGCAGCTTGGGTCTCACACAGCTCTTTCTCTGCCCCTGCCCCGTGCACAGGCCAGCAGAAGGAGTGCAGGGAGCCCGCGTCACCCAGCTGCCCTCCATCAAGCTCCTGCTGAAGGAGCTGCGCGGCCGCAATGCCGTGAGTGTCCCTCCCGGCCCCGCTCTGCCCCAGGGGCTGCTCCAACCCCGCACCAGCCCCATGGCTTCTCACCTGCTGCTCTTCTCCCCTTGCCCAGGCCAAAACACTCAACGCCAGCAGCCTGGAGAGGCTGGTCGAGGGCCTGGCAGAGGTGAGGAGCCCCCGGGCCGCCATCTCGGCCGTCCCCACATCTCACTCATGGCCCGCGGCCGATGCAGCTGGCCAGGGGCCCTTCGTGCTGCGGGGCTGCTCGCTGAGCGCAGCGCATTTCTTGCAGGCTGGTGCCCAGCAGCGGCCACCTCCCGTCCCCTCCGGCAGCCAAGGTGGACGTGGCCACTCGGACGGTGAGTTTGGAGGAGACGGGGGCAGGACGGCCCCTCTCTCCTGCGCTGGCAGGCAGCAGCCGGGCTGCTCAGGGGTTGCTGCTGCCCTTCCCGCAGGGCACGGCCGCAGAGAGCTGAGCCCCCGGGGCGCCTCGTTCCCCAGCCACGCCTCTCCCTCGCTGTTGGCGGGGACGCCCAGCACGCAGAGGCTCGGGCAGCATTCACCTGGCGCTTGCCCTCCATGGCTCTCTGCTCTGTTTTCCCTGGCGGCAGGCGGGACCCGCAGCAGGACGAGGGGGCTGCCCTGGCCCTTTGCGCGGCGAGGGACCTTGGCCGCTGCGGAGGCGCCCGGGCAGTCGGGCTGTGCCGGCAGGGCAGGTCTCTTCGACCGGCCCCTGGCAGCTCTCTGCAGCCAGGACGGCACGCTGCCCCAGCCCCTCCAGGTAAGCCAGCAGAGGGACCCCGGCTGGGGCTCGGGGACCAAGCCGGCTCCGCCCCACCTCCCCCACCTCCAGCCACCCCTGCGTCCTGCCCTAGTGAAAGCAGAGCCGCCCACGCTCGCTCCTGGCCCGGAGGAAGGCTCACCGGCCCCGGGGCCTGTCCCCAGCCAAGCAACTGTCCTCCTCTGTCCCCCGCAGCTCTTTGAGGAGGAGGACGATGACGATGTGGCTGGCCTTGCCGGCACGTCGGCCAAGGAGTTGCCAGCACCAGAGGCGGAAGCAGAAGCAGCAGCGGTATGTCAGGGCCACAAAGAGGGTGACAGCACTGTCAGAAGTTGAGAGTGCTGCCGCAGGGACAAGCAAGGTCACCCACTAGCCGGCAGCTCTGCAAAGGTGCAGAGGAAGGGTGGTGCAGGATGGCCATGGCGGTTTGTGCGGTGATGCCACCAGAACTGGCTCAGCTGGGCTGAGCAAACCCATCCAAGGGCTGTGCCTTTCCGAGCTAAGGTAGCAATTGGGCAGGAAGGTCCTTGCCACCCGTTAACTTGCACATTTCCATTGCAGGTGCCTCCAGTCACTCCAGAAAGTGAACACCTGGAGAGCTCCTCTGGGGAGACAAGGTAAAATGAGCTAGGTTTGCTTAAGAGCAGAATTGGTTCACGTTTATCATGGCTTGACCTGTCTAACAATACATTGAATGGAAAGTTTGCCAGGCTCGAGAAGAGCAACCTGTGAAGAGGGGAGCAACGGGCTACTGGACAGCGAGAGGAGCAAGTTGGGAGCAGAGCTCTGCGGGATGGGCAACTGAGGACATCCAGGCAGGCAAGAAGAACGAGGAGCCCAGGTGTGTAGCAGGCTCTGCTGCCCATCTTTCAAAGCTCCGAACACTGCTCCGACTATGGGCAATATTTCTGAGGTGCGCAGAGATGGCACCGGGCAGGAAGCCCGCAGCTGCCCGTGGGAGAGCGTGTCTGTCAGGAGGAACATCTCACTCCAGCGTTGGCAGCTCTCCTTCGGCACTTGTGGCAGCTCTGTTTGTGCAAGGCTGAGCAACACCCCAGCAGAGTCACAAGGCTCATAGCAATTTTTTGAGCTCTTTGACCCGCTGCCTACAGAAAGAGGCAAAGTCTCCCTTTTCTGTTCATGTCAGCTGGCAAGCCCAGCACTGGCTGCTGGTGTCTGAATCCCAAAGACGCAGCAAGGAGCTGTGTCACGTAGCTGTAGACCCTGAGGTACTGGCACTTCGTAAAAAGCTCACGTTGCACCTGAGACAATTGAGGGAAGAAAAAACAACCAAAACAACCGTGCCGTAGCCACTGCCAGGGACGGTTCCCTCTCCTGTGCCAGGAACTGCCCCTTGGACAGCATACTGCCCAAAGAACAGGGCACAAAGTCGTGCCTCTTCCTGCCTTCATGGTTTCATCAGCACTTTGGACTCTCTTCTTGCAGGTGCCGATTTTTTTTCTGCTGCCCGGATTGCCCGCATGAGCTCTGCTGCCTGGGCTTTGAGGGGCGCGATGCAGCCCCAGCACCACCTCGGCGGAGGCGAGGAGGGAGGCACCGCGCCCTTCTGCTCCGGCCGGCACATTTCACTCGGGCACCGCGACGCCGGAGCGGCCCCGCACCGCCCTCAGACCCAGCCCAGCCCTGGCGGGAGGCCTTGCTGGCTCACTCCTCGGCTCCGTCAGCAAAAGCCCACCAGCCGGCACAGCTGCCCCCGTGGGGAGCTGGCATGTCACCTGCAGATTCCATGGGGCGTGCTGGGCGTGGAGGTGTATGTCATCTGAGAGGGACACGAGGGACACGCTGGACAGCATGTTCCAGACTATAAAACCCTCCAGGTTTTCTTTGCCGCTACTCATTCTTGGCAGAGAGACGCTGCACCACCTTGCTGCATACAAGAAGGGAGCACCCATTGCTGCCCTTTGGTCGGTGCAAGTCCTTGTATGCAGCACACAGCACAATACCCTTTCTTAGTATTCTTGATCAAACATGACTGGCTTGCAGTTTCCATTAGCTGAGTTAACTCCAGGTTAGCTACAGCAAAAACTCCGCTCTTACTTCTCCGACCCATCAGCGCTCTCTGGACCGACGCGAACACCCCCCTTTCTGTCAGTCAGAACTGGAGTGGTGATGCTTTGCTTTCAGCCACAACACGTGCCTGTGCCTAGGGACTGATGGGAAGGAGGAGTTAAAAAAGCCAGCTTACATGGTGCCCCAAATCCCAGCCACCCTCCAGGACCGGAAAAAAACTGGACACACCCCCATATTTATTCTAGCCATTCTGTAGCCAGCACAGTCATTTCAGTGTCGATTCTGGTTGATTCTGCAGCTTTATAACAGTTGAAACACCCAGCTCATCAAGGCGGCTGATCTAGAAGGCAGGGGATCTGAACTGGCCCCAACTACCTATGATGTGACAGTGTCCATAACTCGGGTTAATCACAGGTTGTCCTGTGACATAAGGATGTAGCGCTCTTTCACCTTTCTCCTTTGAAGCTTTGGGGTTTGTGCACGGGAGCCTTATGTACCTTTCTTTTCAGAGTTGCTCATCGTTTCAGCATTGTTTCTGATGAGGAAAACATCCTTTCTGTGTAGATGTTAATTTATTTACATTTAATAAACAGCATGGTATCCTATACTACCAATGATATACCAAATACTGAAACAAAATTTAAAAAGGGACAGGGTATACGGAAAAAAGGGAGGAGTTAAAAGTACGGGAAAGGGAAGCTGGATAAAGGGAATCGTTGAAGGAGAAATTAGGTAGCGGTGGGGTGCAAGAAATACAAGGGGAGGGGCGGGGAACCAAAAAAAAAAACCCCAAACAAAAAAACGGAGAAAGGGAGCCAGGTAGAGGGAGACGTAGAAGAACTTTTAAAAAGCAACCGGGTACGAGAGACACGGACAGGAATTAAAACGCAGGGACAGGGAGACGGACAGAGGACAAGGCAGAAAGGAAAAAGAAGTGGCGGTCAGGTACGAGAAACACGGGAATATTAAACAAACAGGGAGATGGCTAGAAGGAACCGCAATGAGAAAATGTTAAAAGTAACAGGGTACAAGAACCACAGGAAATAATGAAAAAATAGGGACGGGGAGATGCACAGAAGGAAACATAGGAAGAAAGTTTTTTCAGCGACGGGGTGCAGGACAGAGGGAGGAAATAAAACACAGAGACAGGGTGCCGGAGGGAGGGAACTGTAGCGCGAGAAATTAAAATGCAGCAGGGTACAAGAAACACAAGTAAGCATTAAAAAACGGGGAGAGGGAGCCGCAGAGAGGGAAACGTGGGAAAAAATTAATAGGTGAAATGGTACAGGGCAGAGTCGGCAGATGAGCAGTAAGTTTCGGGGAGCCGACACACAAGGGATTCTAAAGCAGTTCCAAGAGCTAAGCCCAGGAAACCCAGGATTAAAGTTCTCAGTTTCATATTTCACGTCCAAAATATGTAGAACTTTGACAGAGATGACATCGTGTTTTCCTTAAACCAGCTGATTGCAAACTGCTGCACTGGGCGAGAACACCATAAACAGTTTAAGACGAACGGCCACGCTCCTAAGTAAAACAATAAACCCAGCGCACGGGATCCGCGCAGCCTCTGCTTTGGCCTTCGCCTCTCGCCATCCGCCGCCAAAGCTGCTGCCGCATCCTGCGCGCCACGCGTAGCAGGTTTCCAGCCACGGCCTGAAAGGCGGTGAGGGTAAAATACGAGAAAACGTGCCATTACGCTCTGCAGTTACGGTTAATTCAGGTCCTGTTTCACAGTCCGGTTACGGAACGCGGGGTCGCTCGCAGGAAGCGTCGTGGCGGAAATCAGAGGGGTGCCGAGGCGGCCGGAGAGACGGCAGAAGGCTGGAGGGCACAGAGGTACTCGGGAGGGGATCTGAACGGAGCACAGGCGGCGTCGGGGAGACGCTGGCCGACGGGAGGCGAGCAAGATGGAGGAGAGGACAGAAAGACCGCTCTGAGGAAGAGGGATGGCCCGAGGAGATGTTCTGACAAACCGAGAGGGGTACAAATCACGCTCCAGAGATAACAGCGCGCCAAGGAGACCCCGTAAAACCCCGGAATGGGGGGGCGGGGGGGAGGAGGGGGTAAGGGAGACGTGCCAGGGAAATCTAAAAAGCGACGGGGTGTGTGACAAACAGAAAGAATTGGAAAAGAATAGACATCTGGATAAAAGCAAATATAGAAAGAGAATTTAAAAAGAAAAAAAGGGTATGAGGCAGGGGAGGAAAAAACTAACAAATAGGGAGAGAAGACCAGATAAAAGTAGACAAAAAATTATCAAAAGCGAAGGTGTTAAAGAAGGAGAAACTTGGCAATGGGGCAGCAGAAGAAATCAACAAAGGCAGAAAGCAAATTTAAATAGTGACAGGGTATAGCAGAGGCGGGAATGAAATAAAGACAGTGAACTGGATGAAAACAGATAGGGAAAAAAAAATCAGAAGTGATTTCACACAGGATAGCCAGGAAGTAATAAAAACGTAGGGTTAGCCGTCTCCATAAAAGCAGACACAGAAAATTTAAAAAACGATGAGGTAGAGGACAGACAGGAAAAGAGTAAATAATCGGGACAGAAAACCAGGTTAAAGTAAGCATAAAAACATAAGTTCCTCACCGTTCCTGGAGGTATTTAAAAGGCGCGTGGATGTGGCACTTAAGGCCACGGTTTAGTGGTGGATTTGGCCGTGTTAGGTTTACGGCTGGGCCCGATGATCTTAAGTGTCTTTTCCATCCTAAATTATTCTGTTATTCGAAAATGAAGACGTTAAGACGGGGAAAAAAAGTTAAAATAGGGAAAAAACCTGAATAGGCAAAGACATAGCAAGAAAATTTCACAAGCAACAAGGTATGGGACACACTAGAATGAGCTAAAAAAATGAAGCTGCTGAAGTGGATAAAAACAGACGGGGAAAGAAAATCTAAACGTGAGGGGGTACAGGAGAGACAGGAACCAACTGAAAAAAAGGGAGCTACATCCTAATAAAAGTAGATTTAGAACGAACATGTTAGAAGCGGCAAGTTACAGGAAATGGGGAAAAAAAATGTAGGGATAGAAAATGAGATAAAAGTACACCGAGAAACAAAATTTCAAACCAAAAAGAACGATGACTAAAAAAACTGAAAAATGGGGACAGCGAACCACATAAAAGTAGACGCAGAAAGGAAATACAAAAAGCGGTGCCCTTAGGAAAAAATAAGAGAAAATAACTAATAAGTAACGACAGCGGACGAGATAAAAGTAGAAAATTTGAAAAGCAATGGGGATCAAGGACTTTAATTAAAGACAGCGATGGTGAACTAAAATGGAGATGTAGAAGGGAAACTGAAGAAGGGGTGGCACTAAGGAAAGACAAGAAATAACTGAAGATACAGACATGGAAGGGCACAGAAAGTACATGTTAGAAGTGATAGGCATTAGGGAAATAAAGGAAAAAACAGAAATAGGGACAGTGGAGTAAAACAGCTATAGAGAGACAATTTTAAATGCGATGACAATAAAGAAAAACCAGAAGAGAGAGACAGAAGATGGGATAAAAGTAGAAAATGTTAAAAGCAACAGGGATTAAAGAAATAAGGAAAAAATTGTGAAATAGGGACAGTAAACAGAGATGTAGAAAAAAAGTTTTAATAGTGAGGGCGCTAAGGAAAGACAAGAGCTAATTAAAAATACAGACAAAGGGAACAAAAGTAAGCCTGGCAAGAACATTTAAAAAGCAATAGGCGTTAGGGAAAGAAGGGAATAAAACATGAAAGAAACGGCAAACTTTTAAAAGGGTTGGAGAAAGAAAAATGAAAAAGCAAGGTGATGCAGAGAAGTGAAAGAAATTTAAACTCAGTAACATCACAGTGTCATTAAGCAGACATCTTCTGTTTCACTTCCCCCCTTTTCTATTACCCTTGCGAATTCTTTCGCAGTCCCTTATAACGTACCATTCTCCTTCGTCCGTCGATTAAAATACCTCCTTGTTGCGACTTCAGGTTTGACCTTACTCTTTTTCCAGGTAACACAGTCATCCCCATTCTTCTGACAACGCCATAGCGAACCTCGAATTATACAACACGTACATAAAACAAGTAAGCTATCAACTAATACGAGTACAAGCAGCTCTTTGATCCATTTAAAATTTGGTAACCGAGAGGCTAATTTGCTCCGAACTTCTTCACAACCCCAAGAGGTGATGTAAATCTAAAGCTGTTCTTATCATGACCTACTCCATAGCAGGGGTTATTAAATAGAGAGGTGTTAACCGGAACCGGAACTCCTGTTAGAGAGAACGTCTGGCTAGACTCTCTAGGCACTTGCAATCGCTCTCGTTTAGAATTTCCTAATATTATTATGTATTTCTATAGATTATTTTCGCCTAACTGGGTGAGATCTTCCCCTCGGTATTGGGATCGGTTACGGCCGCCCCAACAAAATTCCAAATGGACTTAAATTCTCTTTAGTTCCCGGTTTTACCCTGATTCGTAGTAGGGCTACAGTGGGAGCACTTGGTACCAATGTAGATTTGCTTCTTGACTAAGTTTAGCTAGCTGTTGTTTAATTAAGTGATTCATTTTCTCCACTGGCCCACTTGCCTGAGGTCGGTTGCCAGTTTGTTCCTAAAATTTTACTAACTCGTTGCACTATTTGCGCACAAAAATGAGCACCCCTATCAGAAGATATTACTGCTGGTACTCCAAATCTGGGAATAATTTTCGTTTAAGAGTACTCCTGTCACTTCCCTAGCCTTATTAGCCCTACAAGGGAAAGCTGCTGGCCAGCCCGAAAAGGTATCTGTTAATACGAACAAATCCCGAACCCTCCCCTTTCCGTGGGAGTTCGGAAAAGTCTGTTTGTCAATTTTGACCTGGAACTTTCCCTTTACCGAGACTTCCAAATTTTACACAATTTCCCACCTTTGCATACTTCACAGTTATTAACCATGGCTTTTACAGTTTGAAACAAATTCCTGGCTACTCTTTGCTTCAGAAGGGAATCATACGAGGCTTCAGTTGCCCAATGAGTCTGGTCGTGTTCTGCTTTTACCGGTTTCCGTACTATTCTAAAGGGAACTATTACTCTGTTACCTTTTAATTTTGCCCAACCTGATGATTCAACTTCTGCTTCCAAATCTTTAATTAATCTAAGATCCTTCTCATCACAGTCGACCGAGTCCGGTAGCGGCAAAGCTTTTTCAGGAATCAAACTTAACGCCTCACCTTGTTCCGCAGCTCTTTTTGCCTCATAATCTGCCGATTTATTCCCCACTTCCTGAGCAGCGTCACCCTCTTGGTGCCCCCTGCGGTGCATAAGCGCAACCGCCGAAGGCGACTGTACCGCATCCAAAAGTCTTAGGATCACGTCAGCAAGCTTAATGTTTTCCTTGGGCGGTCAGAAGTCCCCGTTCCTTCCGGATAGCCCCACGGGCATGAACTACACCCAAGGCGTATTTTGAATTTGTCCGGGTGTTCGCTCGCAGTCCTTCAACAAGCTCTCACTAAAGCAATTCATTCGGCTCGTTGTGCGGATGTACCCTCAGGGAGTGACTTTGCTTACAGCACTCGCTCTGCGGTGGTCACGGCATACCCCGCCATACCCCGCCATTCGAGCTCCATCCTTGGCTGACAGTAGGCACACTGATCTTTTGGGAGGGGTTGACTTCCCCGAGACGGGGCACTTGGGCTACTTCTCATGGCTCCTCGCCTCCCATTAGTGGTGTTTCCCGGTGGGATCCCAGAGGTTACCTGGCCCCTGCGGTGCGCAAAGCAGCCGCTGTAGCGCTGGCAATTGTTTTGCCCATTCCCCCCCCCCGCCTGTCCCTATACCGACACACTTGCCAAGCAGTCTCCAGCAATTTCTCTAAATCTCTCACATCTGTTCCTTGCACTTGCTGTAACTTTTTCTTGAACATCATCCATCAGCTGTCCCAGAACCAGGAATAACAACTGACCCTTTCCCTCCCGAGAGGTACAGTTTAAAGGAGTATATTTCTGCATCCCTTCTTTTAATCGGTTCAAAAAATCAGTAGGGGATTCTTTTCTATCTATCTAGTTTAATTTCATACAATTTAGACCAATTTACTGATTTTGGGACAGCACTTCTTATTCCAGAAGCCATTCGTTCCCTGTACCGCGGTACTAAGTCCCGGGCTCCTGGCTGGTTAGGGCCCCGACCGGGACTGGTAATGGGAACATGGTTATCCACTGTTCCCGGCAGAGTTCCAGCCAAAACCAGAGCCTGGACTTGAGGGTCTGGCCACCCTCACAACACTCTGCTTTTCTGCCTCGCTGAACACCGCATCTGACATTGCACGCACATCCTCGCAATCGGGGTCAAACAATCCTTTAATCTCCCATTCTGTCAACCTTTAAACATCTTTGTCCAATGCCACAAGGCGAGCAACATCTTTTTTGCTTCCTATTTTGCTTATTGTTTGTCTTTTTCTATCGCCAGGACCATAGGGTCCTGGGGTGCTGAATTGATTCCACGTTCTTTCTGCCATTCAGGGTGGTTTCGTAGAGTGAAAAACATACGTATCTGCATAAAGCACTTCATCCCATTTTCCTTCTCCCTGAAGGAAGAGCATTAAATTGTATTACTACACTAAATGTATAATACCTATTATAACGTGTGTAGTATTATATTACAATTATATGTACCTTAATGTAATAATGTATTCTATTTTAATGTCCTGTTAAAGGGCCATTTTTCTCCACCGTCTAACTTCTAGAGAGGCCACCACTGATTACAATGCTTAATTAAAGTTTTCCTATCGACACTGCCTCCCGGCACTCCCCCCGGATCTCTCCAGTGCTGCAAAACACATCCCAGTGGGCTTTTCTTTAGAATTCCGCCACTCTGTGACTCTCCCATATCTGATGCAAATTTTACCGTTAATAACCAAAATCCAATAAATGACAAACCAATAACCAATACCCGAAATGCATTAGCCAAAAGTCAGGTAACAGTTAACCGGACCTCCAAATGGGGACGCAGCCCCTCCAAACGGGGAAGTTAATCCCCTACCATATGGGACACAAGTCCCCCAGAGGTACACCCGTAAGGTGCTAGCGAGCCGGTATACGCCGACCCGTGTGCACGTCTGCACGTCTTAAAGACGGTCCCAAATTGATCGATCGTTACCAATTCAGGATTTAAGGATGTCTTCTTGCCAGAGGGTCTTTGTCTGTCCCCGCGGTGATCCGACTGAGAACGGGGGTCTCTCCGGAAAAGATCTCCGGGGGCAAACCCAAGAGAGTCCCAGACTCATCGGGTCCCGCAGCCGAACAGAGGATGTCCCTCCCACCTGGGTCACCAAATGATTCACAAAAGTTACAGAAATTTAAACTCAGTAACACCAAAGTGTCATTAAGCAGACGCCTTTATTGCCACGCCGGACGCCTGGGGGATATCTCCTCCCAACGCACACGCGCTGAAGCAAAACTTCATCCTTTATATACCTGAAAGACGTGAATATTTGCACGTGTCCTGAGAAATCTCCGCCTCCTCGCTTATCTGCCACGTTTACATAACGCTGGTGTTGCAAAACTACACTACGCGTGCGCGGGGGTCTCGGGCGGTCGTCGGTGGTCGTTTGGGGAGTTAGCCCCCTCCTTCTTTTTCCCTTTTATGGTCACAGGTCTCCTGAGGATAGTTCCTTCTCCTTGGATGTTTTCCCCTTCTGTTCTTCAGCCAAGCGGTTCCTTCTTATCATCCGTGTTTGAGCACTCCTGCTAGGACGTTTCTGTGCTCAAGGTGAAGGTATCTCCTCTGCACTCATCAATTTCTCAGTCCTTGCTCTTAACTCTTCTCCTCTTGGTTCTCTCCACCTGTCTTCTCCGTTTCTACTTGTGTTTTAATTTTCATCAGGGCTGCTTTCCTCCTGATGAACTGTTTACATATAGGTACAGTGTTGGCACTGAGGCAAATACAGCCTAAGGACTATGAGAATAGGCCGTTAAACATAATGCCACGGTTGCTAGGCTAAAGAACTCTATACTAAAGTTAAACTAATCACGAAATCAATAACCTTCCAGAAAGTACATCTCTTCAGAAATTTGTAAAACTGACAGTTGATTAGTTACACATGCTAAAACCTTCTAATTGTTTTAGATCCTTGTTTCAGAGGGCACTAAGGGAAGGGAAGAAGTCAGTTAAAAAATAAGGGTAGGCAAATAAGGACCGCGAATGAGAGAAAAGGCGGCAGAAAATTTTAAAAGCAATGGTGATTACGGCAAAAGGAAAAATATTAAGAGGCAGGGATGGCGAACTAAAACGGAGACGTAGATAGAAAATCTAACAAGTGAAGCCACTAAGGGAATACCAGAAACAATCAAATACAAAGGGATACTGAAAAGTCGGCCAGAAAACCCTCTAACACTTAGTTTGAAGCTTTAGAAGGCGGGCATTCCTTACGGCAGCGCTGGGGATCGCTCCACCACGAGTGCTCCGACGGGTTAGTAAAGCACATCAGTTCATATGCAGAAAAGTCATACGTGTCATCAGATCCCCCAAGAAGGGCAGTCATATGGTGAGGAGTCCCCGGAATTCGTTGACATAGTCCAAGCATGCGCAGTAAAATTAGGGTTAGGGTCTTTTCACCCTGAGGTGGTCGTCCACAGTCTTCCTCACGCAGTCTGCCAGTTGAACCTGGGGCTTCCTTTGTCTATATCTAGTCATCGAATTAGCTCCTCGGTCTTTCGGCCTCAGGACGGCACAAGGAGGTCAATTTAACCTGGTAGCAGTGATTTCCACGGGAAGCCTAAGGAGCTTGCTTTGTGTTATCCGTGAGTTTACAGGGGAAGCCTAACAAGCTTGCTCACGGTCTGTTTGATCTTGTCGGGCAAGAAGTGACATGTTTAAGGTCTCAGCCAGTGATTTTACTTAAAAGAGTAAGTAAAGACGGAGAGGGGGAGACGGACAGGGAGACAGGGAGAAAGAGTAAAACAGCGATGGGCTTCAAGAGGGAGAGAGAGAAGAATTAAAAGATCCTGGCAGGGAGCCGGACAGGGCAAGACGGCAAAAGAAATGAAACTGCAGCGTGGCTCAGGGCTGACAAGGACAAAATTGCAAAACAGGGACAGGGAGCAGGATAGCGGGAGACAGAGGAAAAAAGAGACTTGTGCTGTGCTACAGGGCCGAGAAGGAAGACCTTGAACATCAGCCAGAGACTAGAGAACAGAGTGGAAGGAAGGCAAAAATGGTGGCTGGGAGCCGGACAGAGAGAGACTGTGAAAGAAAAGAGTAGCAACACGCTACATTGCAGAGGGAGGAATGGAAAAGCAGGGACAGGGAGCCAGACTGAGAGAGGCAGAGGAAGGAAAAATAGCCACAAGCTACAGAGCAGGGAGAGAGAGGACCTAAAAGATGAGGACGGGGAGCTGGTCAGAGTGAGATGGAGAAAGGAGGTATGGGCGGGGGGTGGAGGGGGGGAACCACATCAGCATGGGAAAGAGGAGGGGGCCAGGGGAGAGGCAGTGAGGGCCCGGGATGCAGAATAGGGGCAACAGGGCCCCGAGGGCCTGGGACTCACCACAGCTTTCACTCCCTGCACTGCTGGGAGAGTTCGCCAGTTCAGACGCTTCTTCCTCCTCCTCCTCCTCTCCTCCCTTCGCCTTCTGTAACTCCTGTCGCTTGGCTGTCCTCCACCTAAGAGAATACCGGGGTGTCTTACAGCTCGTACAAGACGGGGCTCCCTACACACGTAGCCTCGCTCGTGCGCTACGCGGCCGCCTTTGGTGACACGTACAGACCCTGCATGTCGATGGTGTGGCCTGCTGCGGACTACGAAGAGGGATCCTACCTCACCTGGAGGGGCTGGCTCGCTCTTCCCTGCAGCAGGAGGCAGCTGCCGGCTGGCCGGCCTTCGGTTTCTTCTTCCTCTTTACCGTTCTCTGGCCTCTCCAGCTCTGGCCGTGGCAGCTCCCGCCCAGGGCCAGCAAGCGCTCCGCCTGTCCCTTTCTGCAGCCGTGCCACAAGGAGAGCGAGGCTGGGCAGAGACAACCCACGCGAGCCCGAGGCGGGTGCGGTCAGCGGCATCCCCCCCCAGCGCGGCCCCTGGCAGAGGGAAAGAAGCAGCAGCGACCCTTATTACCGTAGTTCCCCCCTGGCCGAAGCCTCTCCTTCCGCGGGGGCCGCCGGAGACGCCGCTCTGCCCCTGCACCGCTGCCAACGGCGTCCGCTTTCACGGAGAACCCAGTGCACGCGAGGCCCGGCTTGCCGCCTCCGCGACAGGGCCCGGGGCCGGCCCGGGGCTACGGGACGGGCTTCAGGGGAGGGGCTGGAGCTGGGGGCAGCTGCGCGGGGCCAGGAGAAGCGAGCGGGGGGGCTCTGACGAGTTGGGAGGCGCCCGGCGTCCGCGCCTGGGGGGTGTCCGCCTCCCTCCCTCCTCCCAAAGCCCCGGTAACTCCCCGGGGCTGCCCCGACCCGACTCGCCTCCAGCGGGCCGGCAGCCGGTCGCAGCGGGCGGCTCGAAGTTCCTCGCCCCGCCACCCGCGGGCGGCCGGTGCGCAGGAGACGCCCCGCACCCGCCCCAGGGGCTCGCTCGCCTCACCGGTGGTCCCGGCCCTTCACGCCCCGCCAGGAACCGGACCCCGCTGCGCCGCCATGCTGCTCCCGCGCGCCGCGCATGCGCCGGACGCCGGCGGCGCGCCGCAGGGGCGAGGGGCGGTGCGCGAACGCCGGGCTGCAGTAGCAGCGAGCACCCGGCGGCCGTGCCTCATTTTGCAGGGCGAGCACCCGCTCACGTTGCGCCCATGGGGCGGCAACGGCGCGACCTTACCAGGAAGTAGCAAGGAGCGCGCAGGGACCGCAGAACGGCATCGCGGTTACCGGCGGCCGGCAGCGTGGGTCACTTAGGCGCCGCCGCGCATGCGCGGCTTCCCAGCTGCGGCGAGGTTCCCCACCGCGCATGCGTGCCTCGCGAGATGCGGCAATGCGCCCATCGCGCATGCGCAGCTTCTGAGCGACGAGGTGCTGTACCGCGCATGCGCGGCTGCCGAGCTGCAGTACCTAATTTTGGTCACAGGGCGGCAGCACTGAGAGCGGCGAGGAGGCACGCCACCACGCATGCCCGGGAACGCGCGTCGCAAAAACTACATCTCCCGGCATGCACTAGCAAGCACAACGTGACCGCCCGGAAGACCACGCTTCCCGGCATGGCGGGGAACGAACATGGCCGAGAGCAAACCCCGTGCCTCAGGACTACGGCTCCCGCCATGCCGCGAGACGCAGCCTGTCCTGCTGGCTCACCCTGCGCGGACACCGTCTTCCACCCCCCCCCATCCCCCATCCCCGCCGAGACGCGAGCGCTCACCCGCCCTCTGCAGCGTAGTTCCGGGTGGACCCCTCCGCCGGCTCGCACACCCCTCTGCTCCGTGCCTCCGACGCGGACCCCGCCGCCCTGCCTCCGGTCGATCGGGCGGCCCCACTCACCTTCTTTCTCGCTGCAGCCGCAGCCCGGTCAGGCCGGGCGACCGCTCCACCCTTGGCTCCCCCCGGCCCGTCCACGGCCACCGGGAGTAGGGCAGCAGCAGCACCAGCCCCTCCCCCGGCAGCCACCCCTGTGCAGGGAGCGTCCGTCCCCACCGGCCTCACCGCCCGCACCTGGGGCTCCTCCAGCCCCGGCCCACAGCTGGAGCCCAGCTGGAACAGGGGGCCAGCGCCCGACCCCCACCCCAGGGCATCCCCTCCTGCCCCGAGCTCCGGCACAGCCCCTCACCCGGGGCAAAGCGAGGGCGAACGCAGCCGCGAGGGCAAAGGAGGCGGCGCATGACAAGGCCCGGGAGCGGGGCTGCCCCGGGGCTCGGGGCCTGCCCCGGGGACACCCCGGCAGTCCTTCCCGGAGCCGCGCTCCTCGGTGCGGCAGGGAACAGGCGGGCGGGCGGCTCCCGGAGCCATGGGCTGCTGGGCAGGGGGAGGCCGCCGAAAACGAGGTGTGAGGCACGGGACGCTACAAGAGAGGAGACCGGGGGCAGGGAGTCAGACCAGGAGAGAGGGAGAGACAAAAAAGTGGCAACCGAGCCGAAAGGACGAATGAAACAATGGGGAGCCAGGACAGTGAAACACGGAGGTAAGGGGCGGGGAACACCGCCAAAACAACCCCCATATCTGCACCGTACAGGGAGCTGGGGAAAAAAGAGAGCTGGAGAGCAACAAGAACAGCAATGAGCATGGAAAGAAGGGGGTGCATGGGTGGTGGGAGTCCAAAATAGGGTCATCAGGGAGCCAGAGACAGCGAGAGGGAGAACGGACAAAAGCGACAGGCGCTGCAGGGGGGAGAGGGAGGAATGAATGAGCAGGGACAGCCAGCCAGCCAGCGACGGAGAAAGGCAAGAGACCGCACGGGCGACAGTGCGGAGAGGGAGGAATTAAAAGCGAGGGACAGATTGCTGGGAAAGCAGAGGCAGAGAATGGAACAGAATCAGAGCGTGCTACAGGGCCAAGAAGGAAGAAACAGGGACAGGGAGCCAGGGAAAGAAAAAGTACTGAGGAGCTACAAGACAGACAGGGAGAAATGAAAAAACAGGGTTCCGGAGCCCGGCAGAGAGAGAGCTGGTGAAAGAAAACGATAGCAGTAGGCTACAGGGAGGAGAGGAAGGAATGAAAAGATAGGGACGGGAAGCCAGACGCAGAGAGAACCATGCCTCTGTGCTCTGAATGAGAGGCCTGTCTGGAAATAGAAAGTGCAGATACTAAATTTAATAAAGTAACAGCGAATACGATAGAGATGAGACTTGACCAAGTGTAGCACAAAATGTAAGATACACTACCCTGCTCCGTCAACGACTGTGGCCTAGCATCTAATGGCAGGCTTAGTTTCTGTTTCCCAAGGAGAGTAGCACAAAAACATAATTTTCCTATTATACAAATATTTTACCAGACTATGCAAAGAAAGTAACAACAATTGCCTTACAGATCTACGTGAATACATAACAGTAGCAGAAAATTGCTAGAGTACAAAACACTCAGCCTTCAAAGTCCACAGAAAGACATTAGGTCTTGTAAATCATCGGTTCTAAGGACCCTGCTGCTACCACATCACCGCAACATGTGACTCACAGCGTATTTCTTTCTTTCTAGGTTTAAGGAATTCCTTCATTTTGGGGGTTTATTTGTTGGGGGGTTGTGAAGAAGGAAGCTCCTTAGCTGTGTTTTTCTTAAATCTGGCATATTAACTATTATGGCATGCTGTAATGATCACAGATTTGATATGTTTTCCTGGAAACAAAGTTGAATGCAGAAACAAACTCAAAGACCCAAGCACAGAAAGTGAGCTAGGATCCTGGCGTACAAGCTGGTGTAGACAAAAATCTTACAGAAGATTAACTGAAAAGTCCTCATTCTGCAAATGCTTATATACTTATCAATCCATTACTTGAGTCCACTAGCTTCGTATACAGTAAAGCCTGTGAGAGTAAACATTGTGGTCTGCTTGGTAGATTCATCTGTGACTCCACTCATTGCATACTTAATATTTTCCCCTCTGTCAAAAGGAGTCGTTTTACCAAATGAAGTTAACGTTGTTCATGATCGCTTTTATGGGAAACTGGCAAAAAAAGAGTTTTCCTTAGGGTGAAAGAGCGAAAATGTTGTGTTGCCAAAAGAACAAATTCAGGATTCAAATGCAAGTCCGCTCTCCCTAAGAAGTTAACACTTCTTCTCCTGTAACAATTCCCCACACAGAGCTCTAGCGACTGAGGACCTTATTTTGCTAGTTCTTGGATTTTGCCCACAGTCTGGACCAAACAAAATCTCTCCTCAAGGTTAAGTCACTGAGCGACGTCATTCCACAGCTGACAAGACACTAGGTGTTTGAGGAGGTCGGGGGTGATTAGGAGTTTGGTTTTGGTTTGAAATTTTTTTACTCCCCAATTGCAGTTACAAATTCAGAAAAAAAAAAGAAATATAGGAACACACTCACATAAAACTTTCCTCGCGTTTGGTTCCTTCCACGGTATTCGTCATGCATTCAAAATCAAGGTGCATTGCTGTACAAAGCAATGTATCACTTCTCTACGTTATTCACAGGCAACACAGAAGTTAAAATTCAACGCAAGAGTTCTGCAAGGACACAAAAGGGAAAAAACACATGCCACCTAGTTTCCTGCCCACTGAGAAATTGGAAAGCAGCTTAAAAAAGGCAAGACGTACAAAAAAAGATCCCCGGCATTAAGGACTCTATTGTCTTGGTTAATATTGGTAACTATTGCTTGGATTTCTTTGTAAAAAGAAACACAAAGGGATTAGACTATAATCAATGAGAATTAAGCCAGCACAGCAAAAACCCAAACAAACCCAACACATAAACAACATTAACTCCTCAGAAATACCTTCCAAACATTTCTTTAGAATAAAAACAGGGAACATGCAGCTACTGGAGACTTCAATATTTATGTCTTTCTGTGACTCTCCACACCTACATTTGGGGAGAAGGCTATAAAACAAGTTCACAGTGCATGAGGTCTTTTAAACTAAAAAAGGGATTAAACTTATGAGAAGTATTTTACTTCTAGAGCTTCACTTGATCTCTTTGCATTATCATAGGACCCACAGAAGCAAGCCTAGAAAACTTGTGGAAAATTAGTTACATGAATTATGAAGAGGGCCAAGAATCTCTCAATTTTAAACCTACCTCGGGCAAACGATTCTGCCAGCAACTTTTCCAGACTCTGGGATTTTCCTGCTTTCCGTACTTCTGAAAAGATGGTGGGGGAAGCTACCATGCTTGTATAACCTTTGAAGCTGTTAGCGTTTCTGCAAAACATGAAACGTTCTTACAGACTGAGCATGCAACAGGGAAAGTTTTACAGACATCCCTTTGTTCTACGCACAACGCCATACTTCTCTCAAAACTGGTAGCCAAGGAGGGAAGGTTTTGAACTCTTTTACGTTTACCTGAATTGTACTGCATAAATATGATGTCTTTTTTTAAGTGCTGCAAATTCCTCTTCATTTTCTGGGATTGCTTCATATGACTATAGACCATGTTTTAATCAGGCATTGCTACCTAACAATTCCAGACACTTGCTAGCTCATTGCTTGACAAATGCACATACTCTGAATACTGCAGATGTCAAGTTTGGCGTGAAGTTTGGTGTCCATCATGACAGGCCACAATTTAAGCATAATAGAAGGCGACCAAATCTGTGCAGAACGTACTACAGGTTTTCACTTTGCAAATCATAATAGTTTTGGTATTTCCTTGAATGCTCAGCTCTTTATGACAAATGACTATGGATGGACAAAAAAAACCAAACCAGAAAACCCAATCACAAAAATTTTCTCCCAAGCTTCTTGATTCTAAAACAAATCTAAAAATTACAATGTGCCCTAAAACAAACCCTGAACTCACAAAGAAAGCAAAGAACAAATATGAGCTGCATTATAAAAATCTCAATTTTTATGCCAGTCTCATGATTACAGTAGGCACTGTATGGACGGTCCCATATCTTCCCGCACAAGGAAGAAAACTGCCTCTAGGACTGTCCCTACAGCTTTACAAGCCCCACTCCGAGAGGCAGTGGGACCTGATGGAGGAACAATCATGATTAAGGTGCCCTTTTCCACCACTGATCTAGGAGAATGGAGAAAAGTTGCAAGAGACTATAGAAGCGACCCGGTGAGTGTTACTAAGCATTTTCAGTTCATCGTAAAACAACATAATCCAGACTGGAAAGATATACAGTTGCTCTTAGAGTATATGACAGAAACAGAAAAGCAATTAATTTTGAAAACAGCAGAGAATTTAGCTGAAGACCATTACAAGATCACGGGGGGGGATGTCAAAGAATATTTCCCCTCCGAGACCCAAAATGGGACGCTAATAAATCTGCCCATATGGAGAGGCTACAGGAATATCAAGACTGGATTTTGAAGGGAATGGAAAGGGCTATTCCCAAAACCACAAACTGGTCAGCTCTATATGCAGTTAAACAAGGTCCTTCTGAGTCCCCATCCGAGTTCCTGGATCGATTGAGGGATGTAATGCGCCGTAGCACACCGCTGGATCCTGGGTCAGAGGTAGGAATACAACAAATAGTCTCCCTGTTCTTGGGTCAGTCTACGGGGGACATTAGGCACAAACTCCAGAAGCTGCGCCCTACAGAAGGTAGAAATCTGGAAGTGTTGCTGGGTGAAGCGTGGAGAGTATTTAGTAATAGAGAGGAAGAATATAGACAAGGGCAAAGAGGAAGGATAGCAGTTGTCAGGGAAGAGGAGGAAGGGAGGCCTAGACGAGAACCATCTTGATTAGGTAAGGATCAATGTGCGTTGTGTAAGAAATTTGGTCATTGGAAAGGAGGATGTCCAAGAAACAAGGCAAAGAGGTGAAGCCAGCAGACAGGAAGAATAGTAGCCCATGTGAAAAAGGATTGACAGGGACCTGGGGAATCTACCCTAGCAGATCCACTGGTTATAATGAGGCTGGGGAAGGAAGAACAAGAAGTAGAATTTTTGGTTGACACAGGGGCAACATACTCGGTTTTAAATCAAGCCTTGATGCCCCTGGGAAATGACTATATCATGGTAAAAGGAGCGACTGGCCAAAGTGAAAAGGCATATTTTTGTAAACCTTTGAAGTATAAATTGGGAAAACAATGGGGTATCCACAAATTCCTACATAGGCCCAACTCCCCAAAGCCACTTTTGGGAAGAGATTTGTTAGAACAATTGGGTGCAAAAATTACATTTGAAAAAGGAGAAATTACTCTGGAAGTAAAAGATCAGCAATATATCCAGATACTGGGTCTATTCTTAACCAGTCTGCCCGCAGAAGGGAAGGTAAGGAAGGAATTCGGCCAGTGATTGGAAGATTTTTATAAATAGGATTACTGAAAAACTGTGAGTCTGATTTCAACACCCCTGTATTACCTGTTCGTAAACCTGACGGGTTGTATAGTGTGGTCCAGGATCTACGGGCCGTAAATAAAATAACTGAGGACCTTTACCCCGTAGTAGCAAATCCATATACCCTGTTGACCTTATTAACACCTGAACTAACTTGGTTTACTGTTTTAGATCTGAAGGATGCCTTCTTTTGCCTCCCTCTCCATGAAGCCAGCCAAAAATGATTTGCGTTTGAATGGGAAAACCCCAAAAGTGGTCGCAAGACTCAGCTCACTCGGACGGTGTTGCCACAAGGATTTACGAACAGTCCTACCATCTTTGGCAATCAGCTCGCAAAAGACTTGGAATCTTGGGAAATACCATCTGGAGAAAGGAAACTGTTACGATACGATTGTATGATCTGGACGGGCAAAGAGAGCACACGAGCCTTTGAGCTACTAAAGAAAGCTTTGGTGTCGGCTCCGGCCTTAGAGCTCCCCGATGTGAGTAAACCGTTTTTTTCTCTTTTCCCACGAGAAACAGGGAATTGCTCTGGGAATATTAGCACAAGATCTGGGCCCCTATCGACGAGCAGTTACCTACTTTTCCAAACAGTTAGACGCAACTGCGAAGGGTTGGCCTGGATGCTTGAAAGCAATTACAGCTGTAATATTGAATGTACAGGAAGCCCGAAAATTTACTCTGGGCCAGAAGATGACTGTTTTAGTGTCTCACACAGTGTCCGCAGTGCTGGACGCAAAGGGTGGGCACTGGCTTTCTCCACAAAGATCCCTGAGATATCAGGCTATACTGATAGAACAGGATGATGTGGAGGTCGTAGTTACTAACATTGTCAACCCAGCTTCTTTCCTTAGTGGAAACACGGGAGAACCAGCGCATCATGACTGTTTGGAGACTATTGAAACAACGTACGCAAACCGACCAGATCTAAAAGACAACCCTATGGAAAGCGGAGAAAACTGGTTCACAGGTGGAAGCAGCTATGTCCTGAGTGGTAAAAGACACGTGGGATATGCCATTACCACTAGTCAAGAAATAATAGACCTTTGCCCATAAATACCTCTGCACAGAGCGCAGAAATAATTGCTCTGACCCGAGCCTTGGAAGTGGCTCAAGGCAAAGTTGTGAATATTTATACAGACTCCAGATATGCCTTCGGAGTTGTGCACGTGCATGGAACAATCTAGGAGGAAAGAGGGTTACTGAGCTCTCAAGGGAAAACTATTAAGCATGCAAAAGAGATTTTGAGACTGTTGAAAGCAGTCCAACTTGCTGAGAAGGTGGCGATTATGCATGTTAAGGCTCACCGGAAAGCGAGCTCGGAATTGGAGAGAGGAAATGAGCTGGTGGACAGAGGCAAAACAGGTAGCTAAAACAGAGATAAAAACAGAAGGAGCTTTAGTCCCTGACGGCGAATCTCCCTAGAAGGTAAGCCAAAATATACCGAGGAAGATCAAAACCTTATCACAGATCTGGAAGGGTCATATAACAAAGAAGGGTGGGCTTATACCCCACAAGGAAAAGTGGTTATTCCCTCCTGCCTAATATGGCATTTGGTAAGGGAAGAACATAGGAAAAGGCATTGGGAGATGGAGACTCTATATAAACATTTAATTAGAGAAAGTGTGGCCAGAAATTTGTATACTATGGTGAGACAGGTAACTCAACAACGTGATCTTTGCCTCCAAACTAATCCCAAGAATACCGCCAAGGCAGAAATGGGCCAGATTGGGAAAGACAATGGGCCTGGGCAACAATGACAGATTGATTTTATAGAACTTCCAAGAAAAGGGGGGTATCGATATTTATTGGTATTAACTGATACCTTTTCAGGTTGGCCAGAGGCATTCCCAATCAGAACAGCTAAAGCTCGGGAGACAGCTAAAGCATTGATACAAGAGATAATACCACGTTTTGGAGTTCCAGCAACTATATCCTCTGACAGAGGACCACATTTTGCCTCTGTTGATCCAGCATTTCAGTTACTTAATTACACTGGCCTCCCGGTTCCGCTAGGGACAGGGTGGTACTGGTTGTGTGGTACAGCAGCTCGGAAAACTTCACCTCTGAGGTGGTGGGGAGCATGTACTTTGGACACCCTGGTTCCCAACATCACTATTATTGATAAAACAACACAGAATCCCGTGAGAAGAAACTGAAGGGTGAGTAAGCCCTTAATAGAAAAGCTGACACGCTATCATAGCTTTGTGCGGTGGCTAATCCCATTTCTGGGGGTTAGCGAGTTAGAAAAAGCTATAATAAACATCTCGGCTGTAATAGAGATAATCGAGAATAAAACTATAGATGCCATCAGGAAACTCCAAGAAGAAACTACTAGTTTATCGAAAATAGTATCACAAAATCGTATGGCTCTAGATTTAATATTAGCCTCACAGGGAGGGGTGTGCACAGTAATCAATGTCAGCTGTTGCATGTATGTAGACCAAAGTGGGTGAATATCTGCTGACTTACGGGAGATCAGAGAACAAGCAAAAATCCTACGTGAAGTAACTCCAGATGACACCTTTTGGGGGTTTTCTGAGCTGTGGGAAAGTTAACCTCTTGATTTACCAAACCTATCATGGTTAAAACGATTATTTGTTACTTGAATAATTATTGTGGTTCTATCCATAGCGCTTTGTGTTATAGTTCGATGTGCCCTGTGGTGTTTCCGGAACACAGGGGACTCCTACAGCGGATGGAAGAGGAACCAGTTACGACGCAGGCTTGAGTCTTACCAGTATTTTGAAAAGATGCTGGATAAGGCTGTGATAAATGATTTAGTCCCAAACAGGATTCCAATTCAAATTTACAATTTATTAAGCGAATAGAGGCAAGCAAACAGCGCTGGGTGCTCCGGGAGTCTCCGCTCCACCAAGATGCACGCGGTACATTTACTGTTCTTGGTTTATATCCTGTCTGCTAATACATATTCATGAATAGGCGTGTCTTCTTCGGCGCATGCCCTCTTCTCCTTCTAGAGTTTTGTCAAATCTTCCTCGGCGTGCCCCCAGGATGACCCCAAACTTTATGCATGCACTTTACAAGTTTCTCTTTACACAATACTATGCGGTCAGTGGTCAAACTGGTTTGAGCTGATATACCAGCAAAGTAGTTTAACTTTCTTCTGTAAAATACCCCTTTTTATGGTGCAGGAGAAATCCATAAAAGTACAGAAGATTACACTTCATCACACGAATCTGATGAACATATTTCACAATCCCCCATCTTCTTCTTTGCAGTATTGATTCGTGTTTTCATTTCCAATTGAGTACTGCAGATATCTGCATTCCTTGTATAACCGAGTAGATTAATCTAGTAACAATCCCCCACATATCCCCAATACAACTATCCCGATTTTAGTAAGCCAATCACCACCCATAAAATCTCCCCAAAATCCTCCTAGATTGACTCCTTTCCAAGTTTGTCTCTCAGGAGGCCATTCGTTATACACCTGGCTCTCCCTGATTTATGGGTAACAGGAAAAAACCCTAGGTTTTATTGTTCCAATTCCTTGGCAAATATGATTACAGGTACAGGCTGTACAATTAGAAAAGGTCCTCACTTTTTCCATTTTTCTGGGGTAAACCCCAGCTGGACTTGTTCCAATATTGACTACAGTTATTTGCCGTAGTCAGAGTCAAGGAACTCACCCCAAGTAGAACTAGAAGAGGTCCGGTCAGGGCCATAGTGGTCGGCGGTCACAGCCCGAAGGGGTTGCAGCCCTTGGCAGACCCTTTTTAAGCCGCAATACCAGTTCCCCTCCGGTCTTGCCCTCTCCTTTCCTTTAAGGGGGTGCTTTCTTAGTACCCAAATTAATTGAGCACTGCTTGCGAAGGCCAGAGCTTTGCTAGATCAGTGGTTTGTCCAGACCTGAGCACTTGCCCGAGCCTGGCGATCCTCTTTATTTGCAAGGCTTTATGGCTACAGAAAACTGCCAGTTAGCCTGCAACACTAATCTTACAAATACACACCACCTTCTACACAAAGGACAAATTCTAGTTCCAGCTCCTTTTTCCTGTTCTTCTTTTGCCAACAACTCCTTCCGATTACACTCGTTTGGAGTACCCATTGTTGTTTCCTATTACCCTTTCCCATTGTTTTCCAAACTTGGGAATTACTTATATTGCTCTCCATAGCTTCCCATGGCCATCGTTCACCTTGATTTGTTCCACCACAAACGTAACAATTAGCTATATTCAATGACTTAGCAATGTTTTCAGCAAGATTTACAAATAGATTTTTAGCAACTGTGGGAATTTCATGTTTCACTGCTGTTTCTATTACAGGAGTAGCCGCAATAAAATTCCCACAGCAATTTAGTCAGATGTGACTTTCCACTCCTTCACTGGACCTTTCACTCGTGACACATGTGTCCATCCTTTTTCAGCAGTTCTCACAGCTGTTTCTGTAGTTAATAAAACAAGGAAAGGTCCTTCCCAGAGGGGAGATAGGTTTCCTTCTTTCCATGTTTTTGTCAGAATTTTATCTCCTGGTTCTAACTGATGAATTGCAAATCCTAAAGGTGGTGTTTGGGCCACCATCCCAATCTCTCTTAATTCCTTTAATCTTTTTCCAAGGGTAATTATATATTGTTGGATACTATGATGCTCAATTACATTGTTCCCCAGAGGCATTCCTTGAAAATAAGGCACGCCATATAACATTTCATATGGCGATAATCCAGTCTCACTGTATGGTTTAGTTCTTACGTTTAGAAGTGCCAGGGGTAAACATTTCGTCCAGGGCATTTGCGTCTCAATCGTTAATTTAGCCAATTGTTGTTTTATTGTTTGATTCATTCTTTCTACCTTCCCCGAGCTTTGTGGGTGCCACGGAGTGTGGTATTCCCACTGAATACCTAATGATTGACATAATAGTTTTATTATTTTAGAAGTAAAATGTGTGCCCTGGTCAGAATCAATGTACTGGATTATCCCATATTTAGGTATCAAATGTTCCAATAAAATTTTTACCACCATCTGTGCCGTAGCTCGTGCTACAGGGTACGCTTCTACCCACTGTGTTAAATGATCTACTATTACCAATAAATATTTTATCCTCCCTACCTTAGGCAATGCAGTGAAATCGACTTTCTCAAAAGGTCTGTAAGCTGTTTTTCTCCCTCCCGTGGCTGCTTGTCCAAACACTGTCTTATTTACCTTTTGACAGGTTAAGCAACCTTGTGTAATTTGCTTTGCTATTTCAAAAATTCCAATACCACCAAATTGTTTAAGAAAATGATCACTTAACGCTTTTGTACCCCAATGTGTTTGCACACGCAAACGTTCTAATATTCGCCTGGTGTAGGCTTTTGGCAACATTTCTCGCCCATCGGGCAGTGTCCATTTTCCTTGTTCTAATTTAGCTCCTATTTTCTCCAATTTTGTTTGTTCTTGTGGGGCAAACTTCTTCTCTCTTTCCTCTCGTCCTTCTTTGCTGGTGTCCTCCTTTGTTTGTATGACATTAATTTTGGCACCTTTAGTCCTCAAGGCTGCTTCCTGGGCCTCTTTATCTGCTAAGTTATTTCCTCCAGTTCGGTAATCTAATCCCTTTTGGTGTCCCCTCACATGTACCACTGCTATCTCCTTTGGTTCTCTTAACGCCTTCAAAATTTTTACTATTAATTCTTGATGTATTAAGTTCCTCCCTTGAGTATTAATCAAACCTCTTTCTTCCCAAATTTTTCCAAAAGTGTGGACCACCCCATATGCGTATTTAGAATCTGTAAATATAGTCCCGCTTCTTCCTTTTAGTAATTCCAGGACCCTACATAGGGCATACAGCTCACAAGCCTGAGCTGACCATGATGGACTCAGAGGTCCTGATTCCACAAGTTCTAAGTCCTTATTAATTACTGCATATCCCGATTTTCTCTTCCCTTCTACCACTCAGGAGGAGCCATCTCTGAACAGCGCTTCTCCATTTTCCAACTCAGCATCTCTTAAATGTGGTCTCACCTTAGTCTGGGTCTCCATTACCTCTAAACAGTTATGTTGTAATTCCTCTGATGGTTCTCCAAACAAAAATTGTGCTGGACTCTGAGCAGAAGTCACGCTTAGTTCTAAGTCGGGGGAGTCTATTAGTATTGCTTCATACTTTAGAATCCGGCTGTCCATTAACCATTTTTCCGCTTTTTGTTGTGAAACATTTGTGACATTGTGTGGGGTATACACTTTTAAAGGAGCACTGAAGGTAATCTTCCTAACTTCTTCTATTAATAATGCTGTAGCAACCAAAGCTTGGAGACAAGCAGGCCATCCTCTGCTTACTGGATCAAGTAACTTAGAACAATACCCCACGGGTTTTTTGATTCCTGCCCGGTCTTGAGTAAGAACTCTGTATGCTGTCTGGCTTGATGTATTCACAAAGAGATAGAAAGGTTTTTCTAGATCTGGGAGGCTCAATACAGGTGCTTGTATTAATGCCTTTTTTACTTCCTCAAATCTCTAATCGTCTTCAATAAGCCATTTAAGTTGGTTATTAGTTAATTTTTCATATAGGAATTTTACTTTTTCACTATAATTTTCAAGCCATGGTCTACAATATCCTAATAATCCCAGTATTTGCCTAATTTCCGTTTTAGCTTGTGGGGGTCTTAAGGATGGAATCCCAGATACCCTATCAGGATCTAACTTCTTCCTTCCCTTACTCAGCCAATGTCCTAAGTATTTTACTTCTTGTTCTACAAACTGCAGCTTTGATCGGGACACCTTTAATCCCTTTTCCCCTAGAAAATTTAACAATTTAATGGTGGCTTTTCGGATCCCCTCTTCAGTTTCTCCTGCTACTAATAAATCGTCCACATATTGCAATAATTTTACCTCCTTAGGTATTGTGAAATCTTGTAGAATTTTCTCTAAAGTTTGTCCAGATAGATTTGGTGACTCTGTAAACCCTTGTGGTAACACAGTCCATCTTAATGGTTGTTTTCGTCCTGTTTCGGGGTCCTCCCACTCAAAGGCAAAATAATCTCCGGATCCCTCATCCAGAGATGTGGAGTAATCGCTGAGGGGTACTTTGGAAATTTACCCTCTAAGAACAGCCTTGAAACCAGGTGGAACGTAGCACTCATGCACAACGGGTCTGTGCCATGGAGACTCCCTGAACGGCCTTGGATGTTGGCAACATCAGGGGCGCCTGGTGTGCTGACTCTGGGAGAGATTACATGGAGGCTGGAGCGGAGTGGAGACCTCGCGGCCACGCTCTGTGAACCGGGGAGTTTAGGGATGCACAGGATGTACATTGATAAGCTGCGCTTACAATGTTGTGGGCCAAAGACCTGTCAACTTTGATGAAGTGCTGTCCTTAGAGTGAACTTTGCTAATTATAATATCATTATAATACTAAAACGCACACCCCTCTCAAAAGCTACCACCCCCCCAAGGTGCGACCCCTCCTCAATGAGTGTGCGCACTGAATTTTTCCTAGTCTCTACCTTTAAACGCGAAGCGAGAGAATTCTGCACCAATCCTGATAAAGGTATGTATGACTAGAGTCACTCAAGCTCCACCTGCGAAGCATAACACTATAAAATAATGTTTTAAGAGCTGGATGTTAGGGAAGATACCATCGTTGTGTACCACTCTAACTTCTGGGATCAGTCGACGGGCTGAGCCTCTCTTCCCCCCTATCGGGACGCCATTGGGTAAGATTCGAACCCTTGGTCATACCAAGTGCCTCCCCGGGAAACTTAGAAATCTCTATATAGAGTCACTTTACATCTTTTAAGGCGTTTATAGCCAAGTAGTGTCCCTCGTAGTTTTAGCATTTGCACGTGCTTTATAGGTAGTGAATTTATCACCGGCAATCCAAAGAACCTGTATATCTGTTGCTTCAATAAATCGCACTATTGATTGACTCAGCCGTGTGTTCAATAAATCGCACTATTGATTGACTCAGCCGTGTGTGGTCCCTGAACGCGACCGTACCTCTGAGTGCGGCCGTGTTCGTTCAGGAGCTGTCCGGCTGAGCAGGTAGTGTGATGTTAGTAGTGCATCCGGACCCGTGATAGTCCAACAAAGGTGTTGGGCGCGACCGGACTACTAACGCTGACTTTGGGCATCACTCAGAACCTAAGCTCAGCCGCCCCCAGTCCCTCTGATATCTGAGGATCGACTGGAAAGCAAGGGGGTTTAGTTTCTGCCAAATTGCTCTGCCTCTTAACGCAACAGGCCCGTGGGTCCTGCTGGACACCAAGCTGAGCAGCAGCCAGCACCGTGCCCTTGGCCAAAGGCGGCGGGCGGCGGTGCCCTGGGCTGCGCTGGGCAAAGCCTTGCCAGCAGCTGGAGGGAGGGGAGCCTTGCCCTCTGCTCAGCGCTGCTGAGGCCATGCCCGCAGTGCTGTGCCCAGGCCCGGGCTCCCCAGGCCGAGAGAGACAGGAGCCCCTCCCCCAGCCCCGCCCCCCAGCCCCCCCCCCGGGCTTGGAATGGCAGCTGTGATGTCGCGGCGCTGGCCCGGCAACGGCCACAGTGCCTGCAGGCACGGCTCTGCCAGCACCCGGCAGCTCCAGGGAGAGACCAGCTCTCACCCAGCGGCACTGCCCGGCACCGGGACCCCCTCGACAGCCTCGCTCCAGCCGGCTGGGAGCTCTCCGGAGCCCCAGCAGCGTGTCCGGCGCGAGGACTCCCCTGGCCCCGGCACGATGGGCCAGCTGAACTGCTGCTACGGCTCCAGGTGGGCTCCCCCCGCGGCTCGGGGACACGCCGGCGCAGCCGGGCCCCGCAGCAGCCGCCTTTCTCACGCCCTTTGCCGCCTGCTCTGCAGGGTCTACCCTGGCCCCGAGCAGCAGTGCGCGCCCGGCCCGGCATCAGCCGAGCCGCTGCTCCACCAGCGCGTGCGGGTGACGCAGGGCCGCGGGACGGGGAAGAGGCACCTCCTCCTCTTCAGCGATGCCTTGATCATCGCCAAGGCCAAGTAAGAGGCGCAGACCCCGGCTGCCTTTCCTCCTAAGGCCTGGCCCCGGCACCGGGGCAGGGACGCCCAAGGAGCAGCCCCAGGCCCCGGCACCCTGCTGCTGGCTGCACCCGTGGCCGTGCGCGGGGCAGGCGGAGGCCAGAGGGCAGCCGCCGGGCTCGGCCACCTCCAGGTCACTCCCTGCCGCTCCTCTCTGCAGACGTGGCAGCGCCCCGCGCCCGCAGCTCTGCCTGGCCCTGCGCCGGCTGTGGGTGCTGAGCGGCGGCAAGGGGGCGGCCGGGGATGCCGCCCAGGAGGAGGAAGACAAGGCCACCACGTCCCTCGTCCTCGCCTGGCCCTACGGCTTCTGCGTCGTCACCTTCTGGTGGGTCTCGGTGCCACGTCCCCCGGCAGGGCCGGGCAGCGCTTCTGTCCGGCCCCACGCCGCTTCCTCCTGCCTCTGCAGCCGTCCCCACGGGGCAGGGCTGTGCCGGCGCCCGCCTCTGCCCGCGGGCTGGGCAGCAGCGGGCGCTCAGGCTCTTTCTCCTCTCTTTCCTGCAGCTCCCGCTCGCTGAAGGAGCTCTGGCTCAGCGCGCTCCGTGGGTAAGCCCTGCCTGGCAGAGCAGCTTGGGGGGCCCGTGCTCACAGCACGGGGGGATGCTCTAGCCGTAGCCGTACGATGCGGAAATGCCGCTCCTGAGCTGGGGAGAGCTGCCCCCACGGCTGCGGGCGGCTCTGGAGCGGGCAGAGCTGGCGGAGCTGCTTCACCCAGCCCCGTCCTCCCCCCTTGCCGCTGCTCTCCGCTCGACGGCCGGGCGGTGCCCAGCTGCTTCGGGGCAGCTTGGAAGGGCTCCCCGGGCTGGCAGGCGAGGGAAGAGGCAGCTTGGGTCTCACACAGCTCTTTCTCTGCCCCTGCCCCGTGCACAGGCCAGCAGAAGGAGTGCAGGGAGCCCGCGTCACCCAGCTGCCCTCCATCAAGCTCCTGCTGAAGGAGCTGCGCGGCCGCAATGCCGTGAGTGTCCCTCCCGGCCCCGCTCTGCCCCAGGGGCTGCTCCAACCCCGCACCAGCCCCATCGCTTCTCACCTGCTGCTCTTCTCCCCTTGCCCAGGCCAAAACACTCAACGCCAGCAGCCTGGAGAGGCTGGTCGAGGGCCTGGCAGAGGTGAGGAGCCCCCGGGCCGCCATCTCAGCCGTCCCCACATCTCACTCATGGCCCGTGGCCGATGCAGCTCGCCAGGGGCCCTTCGTGCTGCGGGGCTGCTCGCTGAGCGCAGCGCATTTCTTGCAGGCTGGTGCCCAGCAGCGGCCACCTCCCGTCCCCTCCGGCAGCCAAGGTGGACGTGGCCACTCGGACGGTGAGTTTGGAGGAGACGGGGGCAGGACGGCCCCTCTCTCCTGCGCTGGCAGGCAGCAGCCGCACTGCTCAGGGGCTGCTGCTGCCCTTCCCGCAGGGCACGGCCGCGGAGAGCTGAGCCCCCGGGGCGCCTCGTTCCCCAGCCACGCCTCTCCCTCGCTGCTGGCGGGGACGCCCAGCACGCAGAGGCTCGGGCAGCATTCACCTGGCGCTTGCCCTCCATGGCTCTCTGCTCTGTTTTCCCTGGCGGCAGGCGGGACCCGCAGGAGGACGAGGGGGCTGCCCTGGCCCTTTGCGCGGCGAGGGACCTTGGCCGCTGCGGAGGCGCCCGGGCAGTCGGGCTGTGCCGGCAGGGCGGGTCTCTTCGACCGGCCCCTGGCAGCTCTCTGCAGCCAGGACGGCACGCTGCCCCAGCCCCTCCAGGTAAGCCAGCAGAGGGACCCCGGCTGGGGCTCGGGGACCAAGCCGGCTCCGCCCCACCTCCCCCACCTCCAGCCACCCCTGCGTCCTGCCCTAGTGAAAGCAGAGCCGCCCACGCTCGCTCCTGGCCCGGAGGAAGGCTCACCGGCCCCGGGGCCTGTCCCCAGCCAAGCAACTGTCCTCCTCTGTCCCCCGCAGCTCTTTGAGGAGGAGGAGGATGTGGCTGGGCTTGCCGGCATGTCGGCCAAGGAGTTGCCAGCACCAGAGGTGGAAGCAGAAGCAGCAGCGGTATGTCAGGGCCACAAAGAGGGTGACAGCACTGTCAGAAGTTGAGAGTGCTGCCGCAGGGACAAGCAAGGTCACCCACTAGCCGGCAGCTCTGCAAAGGTGCAGAGGAAGGGTGGTGCAGGATGGCCATGGCGGTTTGTGCGGTGATGCCACCAGAACTGGCTCAGCTGGGCTGAGCAAACCCATCCAAGGGCTGTGCCTTTCCGAGCTAAGGTAGCAATTGGGCAGGAAGGTCCTTGCCACCCGTTAACTTGCACATTTCCATTGCAGGTGCCTCCAGTCCCTCCAGAAAGTGAACACCTGGAGAGCTCCTCTGGGGAGACAAGGTAAAATGAGCTAGGTTTGCTTAAGAGCAGAATTGGTTCACGTTTATCATGGCTTGACCTGTCTAACAATACATTGAATGGAAAGTTTGCCAGGCTCGAGAAGAGCAACCTGTGAAGAGGGGAGCAACGGGCTACTGGACAGCGAGAGGAGCAAGTTGGGAGCAGAGCTCTGCGGGATGGGCAACTGAGGACATCCAGGCAGGCAAGAAGAACGAGGAGCCCAGGTGTGTAGCAGGCTCTGCTGCCCATCTTTCAAAGCTCCGAACACTGCTCCGACTATGGGCAATATTTCTGAGGTGCGCAGAGATGGCACCGGGCAGGAAGCCCGCAGCTGCCCGTGGGAGAGCGTGTCTGTCAGGAGGAACATATCACTCCAGCGTTGGCAGCTCTCCTTCGGCACTTGTGGCAGCTCTGTTTGTGCAAGGCTGAGCAACACCCCAGCAGAGTCACAAGGCTCATAGCAATTTTTTGAGCTCTTTGACCCGCTGCCTACAGAAAGAGGCAAAGTCTCCCTTTTCTGTTCGTGTCAGCTGGCAAGCCCAGCACTGGCTGCTGGTGTCTGAATCCCAAAGACGCAGCAAGGAGCTGTGTCACGTAGCTGTAGACCCTGAGGTACTGGCACTTCGTAAAAAGCTCATGTTGCACCTGAGACAATTGAGGGAAGAAGAAAACAACCAAACAATACCAAAGCAGCGTGTTTTGCCTTCAAGCCTGGCTTTCTAGCAAGGGACAGTGAGGCGTGCTGCTGCTCGGCTTTTGGAAAGGACCACAGCACAGCTGCCCTGCCCAGCCCTGCTGCCTAGCAAAGCAGTGCTGCACATCTCTGTCAACTTGCAGAGCTCTGAGGGTGTCACACGTGTGGAGAAGGGGACAAAGCCGTGCCGTAGCCACTGCCAGGGAGGGTTCCCTCTCGTGTGCCAGGAGCTGCCCCTTGGACAGCACACTGCCCAAAGAACAGGGCACAAAGTCATGCCTCTTCCTGCCTTCATGGTTTCATCAGCACTTTGGACTCTCTTCTTGCAGGTGCCGATTTTTTTCTGCTGCCTGGATTGCCCGCATGAGCTCTGCTGCCTGGGCTTTGAGGGGCGCGATGCAGCCCCAGCACCACCTCGGCGGAGGCGAGGAGGGAGGCACCGCGCCCTTCTGCTCCGGCCGGCACATTTCACTCGGGCACCGCGACGCCGGAGCGGCCCCGCACCGCCCTCAGACCCAGCCCAGCCCTGGCGGGAGGCCTTGCTGGCTCACTCCTCGGCTCCGTCAGCAAAAGCCCACCAGCCGGCACAGCTGCCCCCGTGGGGAGCTGGCATGTCACCTGCAGATTCCATGGGGCGTGCTGGGCGTGGAGGTGTATATCATCTGAGAGGGACACGAGGGACACGCTGGACAGCATGTTCCAGACTATAAAACCCTCCAGGTTTTCTTTGCCGCTACTCATTCTTGGCAGAGAGACGCTGCACCACCTTGCTGCATACAAGAAGGGAGCACCCATTGCTGCCCTTTGGTCGGTGCAAGTCCTTGTATGCAGCACACAGCACAATACCCTTTCTTAGTATTCTTGATCAAACATGACTGGCTTGCAGTTTCCATTAGCTGAGTTAACTCCAGGTTAGCTACAGCAAAAACTCCGCTCTTACTTCTCCGACCCATCAGCGCTCTCTGGACCGACGCAAACACCCCCCTTTCTGTCAATCAGAACTGGAGTGGTGATGCTTTGCTTTCAGCCACAACACGTGCCTGTGCCTAGGGACTGATGGGAAGGAGGAGTTAAAAAAGCCAGCTTACATGGTGCCCCAAATCGCAGCCACCCTCCAGGACCGGAAAAAACCTGGACACACACCCATATTTATTCTAGCCATTCTGTAGCCAGCACAGTCATTTCAGTGTCGATTCTGGTTGATTCTGCAGCTTTATAACAGTTGAAACACCCAGCTCATCAAGGCGGCTGATCTAGAAGGCAGGGGATCTGAAGTGGCCCCAACTACCTATGATGTGACAGTGTCCATAACTCGGGTTAATCACAGGTTGTCCTGTGACATAAGGATGTAGCGCTCTTTCACCTTTCTCCTTTGAAGCTTTGGGGTTTGTGCACGGGAGCCTTATGTACCTTTCTTTTCAGAGTTGCTCATCGTTTCAGCATTGTTTCTGATGAGGAAAACATCCTTTCTGTGTAGATGTTAATTTATGTACATTTAATAAACAGCATGGTATCCTATACTACCAATGATCTTTTTTTCAGACTAACGAAAAGTTCAAGACAAAAGCATGCTTTGTGTCTGCAAAGAAAAGTATCTGTAACTGTATTAAAAAGCTGCGGTTGTTTCACTCGCGGATGTTTGTAGCTCTAGCAGAAACAGAGCTGCTGGCTGCCTTACTGCGAGATCCACAGGACACCAGTCTTCTCCTGAAGGCTTTCTACCAGCGTAATACTGTTTGAGTTGCCACTCCATCAAAACAGGAATTGTTCACTAATTGGTTCCTACATGAAAACCCGAGGATAGAAACTTGATCCTGGTTGGCAATGTCAAAAGCAGCATGAGGCGAGGCTGCCCAAAGCCTGGCTGCTGCGCTTGGAGGAAATGTGCCTTGAGTCCCGATGGGCAGACAGGGCACGCCTCTGCAAGTCTGCTTCGCAACACAGCACGACGCAACAGACCTGTGTACAAAAAGCATTAACATCATCACAGGTACAGCCAGTCACAAGGTGGGCAATGCCCGAGTGAAGGCTGCCAGCTGTCCTGCTGGCCGGCTCTGTCCTTCACGGCTGCAGACTCCCTTTCCCAGGCACTCACTGAGGAAAGCACGTAGCCCATGCAGCAGCTCACTCCACTGCTCACCGTGGTTCCCCATGGCTGCTTATCTACCCAACAGATCTCTTAGTCCCTCCTGTTTGTGTATGGAGAAGGACTCGTAGGAGATGGGATCACAGTGATCACCAAACAGGGGAGTTTAAACTTTTGAGTGTAATGAGATACAGCTCAGAGGAGTTGCTACCTTGCTTTTCAGGAGAGCAAACTTGAAGCTACTCAGAGAGCTAGTCTGCAGTGTCCCCTACGAAGCTGCTTTGGAGGGCTTAGGGCTCAGAGAGCAGCTTAGTTTTTCAGAACCACCTTCTGCAAGCACGGGAGCAGGCAATCTCGTGGAGTCTGAAGTCAAACAAGAGGGGCAGAAGACCAGCTTGGCTGAACAGGGACCTCCTTTTTCAACTCAGGTGGAAAAAGGAATGTTATGATCCCTGGGACCAAGGTCCGGCTTGGCAGGAAGATCACAGAGCTGTAGTTCATACGTGTAAGGAGAGAACAGAAAAGGGCAAAGCTCAGCTAGAGTTGAAATTGGCCAGTGTTGTGTCGGGCTATAAAAAGGGCTTTTTACAGTACGTTCATAGCAATCGCTCATTGAGCACGGCCAGGGACTCTCTGAGGAGGAGGAGGATGCGGCTGGGCTTGCCGGTGCATCGGCCACAGAGCCGCCAGCACCAGGGGCAGAAGCAGAAAGCGCAGAGGTCTGTGAGGTGCACAGAGAGCGGGGGCTGCGCAAACCCCTCCGAGCGTATCGCGGGATACGTTGTATCGCGGGATACGTTGTATGACGTTGGCGGTTTTGGGGGGTAACTATGTACGTACTGTAGGGACACATGCTTTCTTACGGGATGAAAAGATGTAATGTTGTCGTGGTTTAGCCCCAGCCGGCAACTAAGCACCACGCAGCCGCTTGCTCACTCCCCCTCCCACAGTAGGGTGGGGGAGAGAATTAGGAAAAAAACCTCGTGGGTTGAGATAAACACGGTTTAATAGGACAGAAAGAAAGAAGGAAACAACAATGATAATACCAACAAAGGAATGGACAAGAACAAGTGATGCCCAATACAGCAATTGCTCACCACCCGGCGATCGACAGCCCGTCCCCGAGCAGCGATTTCCGCCCCCCGGCCAACTCCAGTTTATGTACTGGGCATCACGTCGTATGGTAGGGAATATCTCTTTGGCCAGTCTGGGTCAGCTGTCCCGGCTGTGTCCCCTCCCAGCTCCCCGTGCACCCCCAACCTCCTTGCTAGCAGGCCAGCACGAGAAGCTGGACTGTCCTTGACTGCTCAGCAACAACCCAAAACATCAGCACATTATCAACAGTTTCTCATCCCAAATCCAAAACACAGTGTCACACTGGCTTCTGTGAAGAAAACCAGCTCTATCCTGGCTGAAACCAGGACACAGGGAATAAGGGAGGCGGTTCCCCGAGGGCAAAACATTACTAAAGCATTTAATGAACAACAAGGGAAAGACGAATCTCCAACAGAATGGTTGGAGAGGTTGAGGAAAAACCTTCAAATGTACTCTGGAATTGATCCGAATACAGTGGCTGGGACCGCACTCCTTAGAACACAATTTGTAGCTAAATCCTGGGGGCATATAAGAAGGAAATTAGAAAAATTGGAAGATTGGCAAGAAAGAAGATTAGAGGAGTTACTTAGAGAAGCCCAGAAAGTCTATGTTAGGAGGGACGAAGAAAAACAAAAAGCAAAAGCAAAAATTTTTGTACGTGTCAGTAGTAGGAGCAAAAGGAGAGCCTTTTAAAGTAAATATATTGAAAGATGTAGAAGTAGAAACAGAAAAGAAAATTCGTCTTAATGATTTACTTTTGCTCCCTGAAGCGGAATACAATTTATTAGGAAGGGATTTGATTTTGAAGTTAAACTTGAGCATTCAGAGTCAAGGGGACAAATTGCAGATTAAATTATACACTTTAACACAAGAGGATGAAGAAGCTATTAACCCCTCAGTGTGGTATAAGGAAGGGGAAACTGGAAAGATAAAAATGGACCCCATAAGCGTTCAAATAACAGATCCGCACCGCCCAATTAGAATCAAGCAATACCCTATACCTATGGAGGGTCAAAAAGGATTAAAACCTGTAGTTGACAGACTTTTGGAAAAAGGAACCCTAGAACCATGTATGTCCCCTCATAACACGCCCATTCTTCCCGTAAAGAAACCGGATGGGTCATACAGGATGGTGCAGGACTTAAGAGCTGTAAATCAGCGAACAATCACTAAATTCCCTGTGGTGGCAAATCCTTATACTTTATTGAGTCATATATCTCCCAAACATACTTGGTGTAGTGTAACAGATTTGAAAGATGCTTTTTGGGCCTGTCCTCTGGATGAGGGATCCGGAGATTATTTTGCCTTTGAGTGGGAGTACCCCAAAACAGGACGAAAACAACCATTAAGATGGACTGTGTTACCACAAGGGTTTACAGAGTCACCGAATCTATTTGGACAAACTTTAGAGAAAATTCTACAAGATTTCACAATACCTAAGGAGGTAAAATTATTGCAATATGTGGACGATTTATTAGTAGCAGGAGAAACTGAAGAGGGGATCCGAAAAGCCACCATTAAATTGTTAAATTTTCTAGGGGAAAAGGGATTAAAGGTGTCCCGATCAAAGCTACAGTTTGTAGAACAAGAAGTAAAATACTTAGGACATTGGCTGAGTAAGGGAAGGAAGAAGTTAGATCCTGATAGGGTATCTGGGATTCCATCCTTAAGACCCCCGCAAGCTAAAATGGAAATTAGGAAAATACTGGGATTATTAGGATATTGTAGACCATGGCTTGAAAATTATAGTGAAAAAGTAAAATTCCTATATGAAAAATTAACTAATAACCAACTTAAATGGCTTATTGAAGACAATCAGAGATTTGAGGAAGTAAAAAAGGCATTAATACAAGCACCTGTATTGAGCCTCCCAGATCTAGAAAAACCTTTCTCTCTCTTTGTGAATACATCAAGCCAGACAGCATACAGAGTTCTTACTCAAGACTGGGCAGGAATCAAAAAACCCGTGGGGTATTGTTCTAAGTTACTTGATCCAGTAAGCAGAGGATGGCCTGCTTGTCTCCAAGCTTTGGTTGCTACAGCATTATTAATAGAAGAAGTTAGGAAGATTACCTTCAGTGCTCCTTTAAAAGTGTATACCCCACACAATGTCACAAATGTTTCACAACAAAAAGCGGAAAAATGGTTAATGGACAGCCGGATTCTAAAGTATGAAGCAATACTAATAGACTCCCCCGACTTAGAACTAAGCGTGACTTCTGCTCAGAGTCCAGCACAATTTTTGTTTGGAGAACCATCAGAGGAATTACAACATAACTGTTTAGAGGTAATGGAGACCCAGACTAAGGTGAGACCACATTTAAGAGATGCTGAGTTGGAAAATGGAGAAGCGCTGTTCAGAGATGGCTCCTCCTGAGTGGTAGAAGGGAAGAGAAAATCGGGATATGCAATAATTAATAAGGACTTAGAACTTGTGGAATCAGGACCTCTGAGTCCATCATGGTCAGCTCAGGCTTGTGAGCTGTATGCCCTATGTAGGGCCCTGGAATTGCTAAAAGGAAGAAGCGGGACTATATTTACAGATTCTAAATACGCATATGGGGTGGTCCACTCTTTTGGAAAAATTTGGGAAGAAAGAGGTATGATTAATACTCAAGGGAGGATTTTAATACATCAAGAATTAATAGTAAAAATTTTAAAGGCTTTAAGAGAACCAAAGGAGATAGCAGTGGTACATGTGAGGGGACACCAAAAGGGATTAGATTACCGAACTAGAGGAAATAACTTAGCAGATAAAGAGGCCCAGGAAGCAGCCTTGAGGACTAAAGGTGCCAAAATTAATGTCATACAAACAAAGGAGGACACCAGCAAAGAAGAACGAGAGGAAAGAGAGAAGAAGTTTGCCCCACAAGAACAAACAAAATTGGAGAAAACAGGAGCTAAATTAGAACAAGGAAAATGGACACTGCCCGATGGGCGAGAAATGTTGCCAAAAGCCTACACCAGGCGAATATTAGAACGTTTGCGTGTGCAAACACATTGGGGTACAAAAGCATTAAGTGATCATTTTCTTAAACAATTTGGTGGTATTGGAATTTTTGAAATAGCAAAGCAAATTACACAAGGTTGCTTAACCTGTCAAAAGGTAAATAAGACAGTGTTTGGACAAGCAGCCACGGGAGGGAGAAAAACAGCTTACAGACCTTTTGAGAAAGTACAAGTCGATTTCACTGCATTGCCTAAGGTAGGGAGGATAAAATATTTATTGGTAATAGTAGATCATTTAACACAGTGGGTAGAAGCGTACCCTGTAGCACGAGCTACGGCACAGATGGTGGTAAAAATTTTATTAGAACATTTGATACCTAGATATGGGATAATCCAGTACATTGATTCTGACCAGGGCACACATTTTACTTCTAAAATAATAAAACTATTATGTCAATCATTAGGTATTCAGTGGGAATACCACACTCCGTGGCACCCACAAAGCTCGGGGAAGGTAGAAAGAATGAATCAAACAATAAAACAACAATTGGCTAAATTAATGATTGAGACGCAAATGCCCTGGACGAAATGTTTACCATTGGCACTTCTAAACGTAAGAACTAAACCATACAGTGAGACTGGATTATCGCCATATGAAATGTTATATGGCGTGCCTTATTTTCAAGGAATGCCTCTGGGGAACAATGTAATTGAGCATCATAGTATCCAACAATATATAATTACCCTTGGAAAAAGATTAAAGGAATTAAGAGAGATTGGGATGGTGGCCCAAACACCACCTTTAGGATTTGCAATTCATCAGTTAGAACCAGGAGATAAAATTCTGACAAAAACATGGAAAGAAGGAAACCTATCTCCCCTCTGGGAAGGACCTTTCCTTGTTTTATTAACTACAGAAACAGCTGTGAGAACTGCTGAAAAAGGATGGACACATGTGTCACGAGTGAAAGGTCCAGTGAAGGAGTGGAAAGTCACATCTGACTAAATTGCTGTGGGAATTTTATTGCGGCTACTCCTGTAATAGAAACAGCAGTGAAACATGAAATTCCCACAGTTGCTAAAAATCTATTTGTAAATCTTGCTGAAAACATTGCTAAGTCATTGAATATAGCTAATTGTTACGTTTGTGGTGGAACAAATCAAGGTGAACGATGGCCATGGGAAGCTATGGAGAGCAATATAAGTAATCCCCAAGTTTGGAAAACAATGGGAAAGGGTAATAGGAAACAACAATGGGTACTCCAAACGAGTATAATCGGAAGGAGTTGTTGGCAAAAGAAGAACAGGAAAAAGGAGCTGGAACTAGAATTTGTCCTTTGTGTAGAAGGTGGTGTGTATTTGTAAGATTAGTGTTGCAGGCTAACTGGCAGTTTTCTGTAGCCATAAAGCCTTGCAAATAAAGAGGATCGCCAGGCTCGGGCAAGTGCTCAGGTCTGGAAAAACCACTGATCTATCAAAGCTCTGGCCTTCACAAGCAGTGCTCAACTAATTTGGGTACTAAGAAAGCACCCCCTTAAAGGAAAGGAGAGGGCAAGACCGGAGGGGAACTGGTATTGTGGCTTAAAAAGGGTCTGCCAAGGGCTGCAACCCCTTCGGGCTGTGACCGCCGACCACTATGGCCCTGACCGGACCTCTTCTAGTTCTACTTGGGGTGAGTTCCTTGACTCTGACTACGGCAAATAACTGTAGTCAATATTGGAACAAGTCCAGCTGGGGTTTACCCCAGAAAAATGGAAGAACTGAGGACCTTTTCTAATTGTACAGCCTGTACCTGTAATCATATTTGCCAAGGAATTGGAACAATAAAACCTAGGTTTTTTTCCTGTTACCCATAAATCAGGGAGAGCCAGGTGTATAATGAATGGCCTCCTGAGAGACAAACTTGGAAAGGAGTCAATCTAGGAGGATTTTGGGGAGATTTTATGGGTGGTGATTGGCTTACTAAAATCGGGATAGTTGTACTGGGGATATGTGGGGGATCGTTACTAGATTAATCTACTCGTTTATACAAGGAATGCAGATATCTGCAGTACTCAATTGGAAATGAAAACACAAATCAATACTGCAAAGAAGAAGATGGGGGATTGTGAAATATGTTCATCTGATTCGTGTGATGAAGTGTAATCTTCTGTACTTTTATGGATTTCTCCTGCACCATAAAAAGGGGTATTTTACAGGAGAAAGTTAAACTACTTTGCTGGTATATCAGCTCAAACCAGTTTGACCACTGACCGCATAGTATTGTGTAAAGAGAAACTTGTAAAGTGCATGCATAAAGTTTGGGGTCATCCTGGGGGCACGCCGAGGAAGATTTGACAAGACTCTAGAAGGAGAAGAGGGCATGCGCCGAAGAAGACACGCCTATTCATGAATACGTATTAGCAGACAGGATATAAACCAAGAACAGTAACTGTACCGCGTGCATCTTGGTGGAGCAGAGACTCCCGGAGCACCCAGCGCTGTTTGCTTGCCTCTATTCGCTTAATAAATTGTAAATTTGAATTGGAATCCTGTTTGGGACTAAATCATTTATCACATCCTTATCCAGCATCTTTTCAAAATACTGGTAAGACTCAAGCCTGTGTCGTAACTGGTTCCTCTTCCATCCGCTGTAGGAGTCCCCTGTGTTCCGGAAACACCGCAGGGCACATCGAACTATAACACAAAGCGCTATGGATAGAACCACAATAATTATTCAAGTAACAAATAATCGTTTTAACCATGATAGGTTTGGTAAACCAAGAGGTTAACTTTCCCACAGCTCAGAAAACCCCCAAAAGGTGTCATCTTGAGTTACTTCACGTAGGATTTTTGCTTGTTCTCTGATCTCCCGTAAGTCAGCAGATATTCACCCACTTTGGTCTACATACATGCAACAGCTGACATTGATTACTGTGCACACCCCTGCCTGTGAGGCTAATATTAAATCTGGAGCCATACGATTTTGTGATACTATTTTCGATAAACTAGTAGTTTCTTCTTGGAGTTTCCTGATGGCATCTATAGTTTTATTCTCGATTATCTCTATTACAGCCGAGATGTTTATTATAGCTTTTTCTAACTCGCTAACCCCCAGAAATGGGATTAGCCACCGCACAAAGCTATGATAGCGTGTCAGCTTTTCTATTAAGGGCTTACTCACCCTTCAGTTTCTTCTCACGGGATTCTGTGTTGTTTTATCAATAATAGTGATGTTGGGAACCAGGGTGTCCAAAGTACATGCTCCCCACCACCTCAGAGGTAAAGTTTTCCGAGCTGCTGTACCACACAACCAGTACCACCCTGTCCCTAGCGGAACCGGGAGGCCAGTATAATTAAGTAACTGAAATGCTGGATCAATAGAGACAAAATGTGGTCCTCTGTCAGAGGATATAGTTGCTGGAACTCCAAAACGTGGTATTATCTCTTGTAGCAATGCTTTAGCTGTCTCCCGAGCTTTAGCTGTTCTGCTTGGGAATGCCTCTGGCCAACCTGAAAAGGTATCAGTTAATACCAATAAATATCGATACCCCCCTTTTCTTGGAAGTTCTATAAAATCAATCTGTCATTGTTGCCCAGGCCCATTGTCTTTCCCAATCTGGCCCATTTCTGGCTTGGCGGTATTCTTGGGATTAGTTTGGAGGCAAAGATCACGTTGTTGAGTTACCTGTCTCACCATAGTATACAAATTTCTGGCCACACTTTCTCTAATTAAATGTTTATATAGAGTCTCCATCTCCCAATGCCTTTTCCTAAGTTCTTCCCTTACCAAATGCCATATTAGGCAGGAGGGAATAACCACTTTTCCTTGTGGGGTATAAGCCCACCCTTCTTTGTTATATGACCCTTCCAGATCTGTGATAAGGTTTTGATCTTCCTCGGTATATTTTGGCTTACCTTCTAGGGAGATTCGCCGTCAGGGACTAAAGCTCCTTCTGTTTTTATCTCTGTTTTAGCTACCTGTTTTGCCTCTCTGTCCACCAGCTCATTTCCTCTCTCCAATTCCGAGCTCACTTTCCGGTGAGCCTTAATATGCATAATCGCCACCTTCTCAGCAAGTTGGACTGCTTTCAATAGTCTCAAAATCTCTTTTGCATGCTTAATAGTTTTCCCTTGAGAGCTCAGTAACCCTCTTTCCTCCTAGATTGTTCCATGCACGTGCACAACTCCGAAGGCATATCTGGAGTCTGTATAAACATTCACAACTTTGCCTTGAGCCACTTCCAAGGCTCGGGTCAGAGCAATTATTTCTGTGCTCTGTGCAGAGGTATTTATGGGCAAAGGTCTATTATTTCTTGACTAGTGGTAATGGCATATCCCACGTGTCTTTTACCACTCAGGACATAGCTGCTTCCACCTGTGAACCAGTTTTCTCCGCTTTCCATAGGGTTGTCTTTTAGATCTGGTCGGTTTGCGTACGTTGTTTCAATAGTCTCCAAACAGTCATGATGCGCTGGTTCTCCCGTGTTTCCACTAAGGAAAGAAGCTGGGTTGACAATGTTAGTAACTACGACCTCCACATCATCCTGTTCTATCAGTATAGCCTGATATCTCAGGGATCTTTGTGGAGAAAGCCAGTGCCCACCCTTTGCGTCCAGCACTGCGGGCACTGTGTGAGACACTAAAACAGTCATCTTCTGGCCCAGAGTAAATTTTCGGGCTTCTTGTACATTCAATATTACAGCTGTAATTGCTCTCAAGCATCCAGGCCAACCCTTCGCAGTTGCGTCTAACTGTTTGGAAAAGTAGGTAACTGCTCGTCGATAGGGGCCCAGATCTTGTGCTAATATTCCCAGAGCAATTCCCTGTTTCTCGTGGGAAAAGAGAAAAAAACGGTTTACTCACATCGGGGAGCTCTAAGGCCGGAGCCGACACCAAAGCTTTCTTTAGTAGCTCAAAGGCTCGTGTGCTCTCTTTGCCCGTCCAGATCATACAATCGTATCGTAACAGTTTCCTTTCTCCAGACGGTATTTCCCAAGATTCCAAGTCTTTTGCGAGCTCATTGCCAAAGATGGTAGACTGTTCGTAAATCCTTGTGGCAACACCGTCCGAGTGAGCTGAGTCTTGCGACCACTTTTGGGGTATTCCCATTCAAATGCAAATCATTTTTGGCTGGCTTCATGGAGAGGGAGGCAAAAGAAGGCATCCTTTAGATCTAAAACAGTAAACCAAGTTAGTTCAGGTGTTAATACGGTCAACAGGGTATATGGATTTGCTACTACGGGGTAAAGGTCCTCAGTTATTTTATTTACGGCCCGTAGATCCTGGACCACACTATACAACCCGTCAGGTTTATGAACAGGTAATACAGGGGTGTTGAAATCAGACTCACAGTTTTTCAGTAATCCTATTTATAAAAATCTTTCAATCACTGGCCGAATTCCTTCCTTACCTTCCCTTCTGCGGGCAGACTGGTTAAGAATAGACTCAGTATCTGGATATATTGCTGATCTTTTACTTCCAGAGTAATTTCTCCTTTTTCAAATGTAATTTTTGCACCCAATTGTTCTAACAAATCTCTTCCCAAAAGTGGCTTTGGGGAGTTGGGCCTATGTAGGAATTTGTGGATACCCCATTGTTTTCCCAATTTATACTTCAAAGGTTTACAAAAATATGCCTTTTCACTTTGGCCAGTCGCTCCTTTTACCATGATATAGTCGTTTCCCAGGGGCATCAAGGCTTGATTTAAAACCAAGTATGTTCCCCCTGTGTCAACCAAAAATGCTACTTCTTGTTCTTCCTTCCCCAGCCTCATTATAACCAGTGGATCTGCTAGGGTAGATTCCCCAGGTCCCTGTCAATCCTTTTTCACATGGGCTACTATTCTTCCTGTCTGGTGGCTTCGCCTCTTTGCCTTGTTTCTTGGACACCCTCCTTTCCAATGACCAAATTTCTTACACAACGCACATTGATCCTTACCTAATCAAGATGGTTCTCGTCTAGGCCTCCCTTCCTCCTCTTCCCTGACAACTGCTATCCTTCTTCTTTGCCCTTGTCTATATTCTTCCTCTCTATTACTAAATACTCTCCACGCTTCACCCAGCAACACTTCCAGATTTCTACCTTCTGTAGGGCGCAGCTTCTGGAGTTTGTGCCTAATGTCCCCCGTAGACTGACCCAAGAACAGGGAGACTATTTGTTGTATTCCTACCTCTGACCCAGGATCCAGCGGTGTGCTACGGCGCATTACATCCCTCAATTGATCCAGGAACTCGGATGGGGACTCAGAAGGACCTTGTTTAACTGCATATAGAGCTGACCAGTTTGTGGTTTTGGGAATAGACCTTTCCATTCCCTTCAAAATCCAGTCTTGATATTCCTGTAGCCTCTTCATATGGGCAGATTTATTAGCGTCCCATTTTGGATCTCGGAGGGGAAATATTCTTTGACATCCCCCCTCGTGATCTTGTAATGGTCTTCAGCTAAATTCTCTGCTGTTTTCAAAATTAATTGCTTTTCTGTTTCTGTCATATACTCTAAGAGCAACTGTATACCTTTCCAGTCTGGATTATGTTGTTTTACAATGAACTGAAAATGCATAGTAACACTCACCGGGTCGCTTCTATAGTCTCTTGCAACTTTCCTCCATTCTCCTAGATTAGTGGTGGAAAAGGGCACCTTAATCATCATTGTTCCTCCATCAGGTCCCACTGCCTCTCGGAGTGGGGCTTGTAAAGCTGTAGGGACAGTCCTAGAGGCAGTTTTCTTCCTTGTGCGGGAAGATATGGGACCGTCCATACAGTGCCTACTGTAATCATGAGACTGGCATAAAAATTGAGATTTTTATAATGCAGCTCATATTTGTTCTTTGCTTTCTTTGTGAGTTCAGGGTTTGTTTTAGGGCACATTGTAATTTTTAGATTTGTTTTAGAATCAAGAAGCTTGGGAGAAAATTTTTGTGATTGGGTTTTTTGGTTTGTTTTTTTTTGTCCATCCATAGTCATTTGTCATAAAGAGCTGAGCATTCAAGGAAATACCAAAACTATTATGATTTGCAAAGTGAAAACCTGTAGTACGTTCTGAACAGATTTGGTCGCCTTCTATTATGCTTTTTTCTTTTGTCCATCCGTAATCATTTGTTGTAAATTGCTGAGCATTCAAGGAAATACCAAAACTTTCATGACTTGCAATGTAAAAAACTGTAGTGCTTTCTGATATAAAAGTAAAATACTTTTCATAAGTTAAATCTGTTTTTAGTTTAAAGGACCTCATTCACTGTGAACTTGTTTTATAGTCTTCTCCCCAAATGTAGGTGGGGAGAGTCGCAGAAAGGCATAACTAGTGAATTCTCCAGTAACTGCATGTTCCCCGTTTTTCCTCTAAGGAAATGGTTGGAAGCTGTTTTTGAGGAGTTCAAGTTGTGTATGTGTTGGGTGGGTTTGGGTTTTTACCCTGCTGGCTTAGTTCTTATTGATCATAGTCTAACTCTTTCGTGTTTCTTTTTACAAAGAAATCCCAGGAACAGTTACCAATATTAACCAAGAAAATAGAGTTCTTAATGCCATGGATCTTTTCTTGTATGTCTTGCCTTTTTTAATCTGCTTTCCAGTTTCTCAGTGGGCAGGAAACTAGATGGTGTGTGGTTTTTTCCCTTTTGTGTCCTCGCAGAACTCGTGTGTTGAACTTCTGTGTCGCCTGTGAATAATGCGGAGAAGTGGTACGTTGCTTTGCACAGCGATGTGCCTTCATTTTGAATGCATGATGACTACTGTGGAAGGAACCAAACGCGAGGAAAGTTTTACGTGTGTCTGTGTGCATATATTTCTTTTTTTTTTTTCTCCTTAATTTGTAATGAAATTGGGGCGTAAAAAAAATTCAAACCAAACCCAAACTCCTAATCACCCCCTCCCTCCTCAAACACCTAGTGTCTTGTCAGCTGTAGAATGACGTGTCTCTGTCAGTTAACCTTGAGGAGACTTTTTTTTTGTTCCTGACTGTGGGCGAAATCCAAGAACTAGCAAAACAAGGTTCTCGTTCTCTAGAGCTCTGTGTGGGGAATTGTTATAGGAGAGGAGGTCTTAACTTCTTAGGGCGTGAGTGGACTTGCATTTGATCTTTTGGCCACACAACATTTTCCCTCTTTCACCCTAAGGAAAACTCTTTTCTTTTTTTTTTATGCCAGTTTCCCATAAAAGCGATGATGAACGATGTGAGCTTCATTTGGTAAACCAATTCCTTTTGACAGAAAGGGAAAATATTGAGTATGCAGCGAACGGAGTCACGGGTGAATCTACCAAGCAGACCGCGACGTTTACTCTCACAGGCTTTACTGTATCCGAAGCTAGTGGATTCAAGTAATGGATTGGTAAGCGTGTAAGCATTTGCAGAATGAGGACTTTCCACTTAGCCTTGTTTTCTGTAACGTTTCTGTCTACACCAGCTTGTACGCCAGGATCCTAGCTCATTTTCTGTGCTTGGGTCTTTGCGTTGTTTCTGCATTCAACTTTGTTTCCAGGAAAACACATCAAATCTGTGATCATTACAGCATGCCACAGTAGTTAATAACCTTTGGTTTCTGTTCCTGGAGCAGACCTGATTGTTTTAAAGGCTATTTATATCTAAAATCAAGGGGTAGCGAGAGCAGGGAAGGCACCTGTTTGGTTGTAACAGATGCATTTGTTGCCAGGACTGACCATCAAGTGGCTGAGATAGTCATCTGCTGAAAATAGTGAGGCTAATCAGTGTCTTTTTTTTATTATTATTACTCCTATAGCTGTCCTTCATGTGGTGGTTGTGAATTAGCTTTGTGCCACTTTCTAAAGTATCGGGCTTTTTTATACATCTGGCATATTGAATGGCAAATACGTGATGTAAAGTCTGCAGCTTTACTCCGTAACCGGACTGTGAAACAGGACCTGAATTAACCGTAACTGCAGAGCGTAATGGCACATTTTCTCGTATTTTACCCTCACCGCCTTTCAGGCCGTGGCTGGAAACCTGCTACGCGTGGCGCGCAGGATGCGGCAGCAGCTTTGGCGGCGGATGGCGAGAGGCGAAGGCCAAAGCAGAGGCTGCGCGGCTCCCGTGCGCTGGGTTTATTGTTTTACTTAGGAGCGTGGCCGTTCGTCTTAAACTGTTTATGGTGTTCTCGCCCAGTGCAGCAGTTTGCAATCAGCTGGTTTAAGGAAAACGTGATGTCATATCCATCAAAGTTCTAAATATTCTGAAAATCAAATATGAAAAGAAGAACTTTAATCCTGGGTTTCCTGGGATTAGCTCTTGGAATTGTTGTAGAGTCCCTTATGTGTCGCATCACAGGTGGTACAGTCCTGTGCTCGGAAGGGAATGGAAAATAGTAGATGGAGCTGGTTATGAAATTGTGGAAATAGATGCTGAGGGTTAACGCACTGAAAGACAAAGCTGTTACGATTTGCATTGGAATGGCAGAATTAAGACATAAGCAGAGGTAAAGAACTTCCTTCTTCGCAAACCCCCAACAAATATAACCCCCCCCAAATGAATGAATTCATTAAACCTGGAAAGAACAAAATACGCTGCGGCTCACATGTTGCGGAGATGTGTCAGCATCAGGGTCTTTGATTATTTACAAGACCTAATGTCCTTCTGTGGACTTTGAAGGCTGAGTGTTTTGTAGTCTAGCAATTTCCTGCTGCTGTTATGTATTCACGTAGATCTGTAAGGCAACTTTAGTTACCGTTTTTGCATCATCTGATAAAATATTTGTATAATCTGAAAATTACATTTTTGTGGTACTCTCCTTGGAAAATAGAAACTAAGCCTGCCATTAGACGCTGGGCTGCAGCAGGTGACGGCGCAGGGTAGTGTATGTTACATTTTGTGCTACGCTTGGTCAAGTCTCCGCTATGTCGTGTTCCTCATTATTTTATTAAACTTAGTATCTGCACTTTCCATTTCCAGACGGGCCTCTCGTTCAGAGCACGGAGGCACGGTTCTCTCTGTGTCTGGCTCCTCGCCCCTACCTTTTCACTCCTTCCTCTCCTCCCTGTAGCCCGTCGCTATCGTTTTCTTTCACCATCTCTCTCTCTGCCTGGCTCCGGAACCCCATTTTTCCGTTCCTCTCTCTCTGTCCGTACTTTTTCTTGCCCTGGCTCTCTTTGTCTGGCTCCCCGTCCCCGTTTCTTCCTTCTTGGCCGCGTAGCACGTTGTGATGCCGTTTCTTTCTCCGCCTCTGCTCTCCCAGCTCCCTGTCCCTCACTTTTCATTCCTCCCTCTCCGCGCTGTCGCCTGTGTGGTCTCTTGCCTTTCTCCGTCGCTGGCTGGCTGGCTGTCCCTGCTCATTCATTCCTCCCTCTCCCCCCTGCAGCGCCTGTCGCTTTTGTCCGTTCTCCCTCTCGCTGTCTCTGGCTCCCTGATGACCCTATTTTGGACTCCCCCCACCCACCCCCCCCCTTCTTTCCGTGCTCATTGCTGTTCTTCTTGCTCTCCAGCTCTCTTTTTTCCCAGTTCCCTGTGCTATTTTCCTGAGGAAAGTTTTATGTGTGTCTGTGTTCCTATATTTTTTTTTCCTTAATTTGTAACTGAAATTGGGGCATAAAAAAAATTCAAACCAAAACCAAACTCCTAATCACCCCCTACCTCCTCAAACACCTAGTGTCTTGTCAGCTGTAGAATGACGTGTCTGTGGAGGTTAACCTTGAGGAGAGATTTTGCTGTTCCTGACTGTGGCGAAATCAAAGAACTAGTTCTTTACCCAGCAGAGAGTGAACCTGTTGAAGCCACGAGCCACCACTTTCTCCAGGAGAATGCTGTGGGAGAGGGTGCCAAAGGCTTTACTAAAGTCCGGGTGGACAACACCCATAGCCTTTCCCTCATCCACTAGGTCACATTTTACTTAGCGAAGCTTTCTGACTTTTCCTAAACGGTAACCCGGTATAGAGTGACTGTGGCACTCAGATCTGGAAATTAAGAAGTAGGTGTTCATCCTCCCAGTTGTTACCCAACAACAGGTACGGCCTCCTGACAACTGACAGACAGAACAAAAGTATTCCTGGTTTGCTGTTTGGCTAATCGCTGAGAGCTGAAGGGTCTCGCCGTGCCCTTTCCTGGCCCTCTGGTCCCCTCTATTCGTACAAAGAAAGAGGTGACCGTAGTCGCACTCACCGACGTAACTGAAACTTTAGAAACAGAGCGCTGCCTGTACATGGTCCAAAGGAAGCGCATCAGGGAGGTTACTTCACGCGCCAGTTGCCTTTTACAGGAGTTCTTTCGCTTTCCTCAGATAAATGAGGCACCGGATAACGTGCCCGATTCCAGTCCTCCTACAGGCACGGCGAGTCGAATGGCAACGAGAAGTAGCCCAGACCGAACACTCTCCAACAAGAGCAGCACAGACCTCACACGAGCTGGTCAAAACAGGGTCAGCTTCCCGTTACCTGGTGCTGCTGTCAGCTCTTCCCGGGTGCTGCCGGAATCTCTGGCACACAGGGAAGAGCAAAGGAACAGTGAGAGCCGCACAGGACACGGTACGATAGCTGGTAGTGCTACAGCTCCAGCCGTGCCAATTTTCAGCAGGGCTCAGAGCCAAGGTGAATTTTGGTGAGGGCTTAACGCCAGCTGAACGTGACATCAGGCTCCTGGGTATTCCAGCCTGGAGCTGGGAAGTAGCTGCATTTTATCCTTTTCCCGCACCGCCCACAATACCATAAAAACGGGATTAGGAGGATTCAGAATTTGTAACTGCCTCCAAAGGAAGGATCACCTGCGTCCAGACTGATGGCACCAGATTCCTCTGGCCATTCAGTATTTGGGCCCCACATCTCCCACATGGTCAGGCCCACCGAACAAGCCCGTGTACGTCAGGTGCGGCGCACCCGGGAGCGACAGCGTCCATCGCTCACGCGGCCCTGTCCTTTCCTGGGCCTGTCGTTAGAAGCACACCTGGGAAAGAAGATCCTGGCCGGCTGTGACGGATTAGGACCGGAAGGCACGAGGGGAGCCCTCGGCGCACTCGCACGGCGAGCGCGAGGCAGGGGCCCCCCCCGGCAGCCAGGCGGTTGCAGGGACTCGCCGCGAGGCCGGCCGCTCCTGCACGCGATCCCTTTCGCGAGCCCCGAGGCAGCCACGATTAACGAGCCCGACGACGCCCGCGCTGGGCCGGGGGTGGGCAGAGGCAGAAGTGGAAGCAGGGGACAGGGACACCGGGCGCAGCAGCGCTGGCGTGGGCGGGAGAGCGGGGAACGGTGTGGGGAAGGGTCACTCGGGACGCCTGCTCCGCTAGCCCGGCCTAAGTGACGGCCGAGGACGCCTAAGCACCACGTACGCCTAAAGAAACCCGCCGGCGTAGGGTGGCGGGAAGAACACCGGTACGCGACGACCGGCTGAAGCCGCCGCGCCCAGGCCCGGCTGACCGCTGCCACGGACTCCCGATCCCTCTGCTGCAGCAGGAGCTTGTTGCACAGGCACGCGTTCGTTTTGCGCGTGCACGTGCAAGCGCGACTCGGAACGCAGGCTGACGTCAGGCTACAAAAGCCGCCCGAACGCCCCGCTTGCGTCGCATCTGCTTCGCTCGCAACAAGCGGGTCGTTTCCGAGGCATTTTCCCGGCTGCTCAGGCAGAGCACGCGCCGTCACGCGCTCGAGGCAGAGCCGGGCAGGCGGAACTCACGCGCCGCCGTTCGAGAGCGCGGCGCTGACCCGACACCGCGGCAGCAACGCTCCCGCCCGCACTGCTCGAGGTGCGCGAGGAACGAAGCTGGGGGCATCGTTTAGTCTCTGTGAGCAGTTCACTGCGAGGTGCAACCTTGAGGGGAGGAACAAGATAATGACAAAAGCAGCACCGCTCCGGAACCTTGAGGGAACTGTCCTAATTAACATCTAATTGACATCTAATTGGCATAATAGCAACCTGCCCCCAGGTGGGGAAAGCCCCCTCCTCGCTCAGCACGCCCGGGAAGAAAGGAGGACGCTGTGACTTTAAGCGGAGACGAGGCTGGCGAGAACCGAGGGGAACGAGGGCGACGGAGCCAACCGCTGAAAACACCGGTAACTGCTGCGCGGAGCGTAGCCACATGGCCCGAGTGTGGCCCGAGGGGTGCGAGCTCTGCGCGCAGCCGGAAGAAAAGCCAACACCCCGGCTCCGCGTGTTCGCCCCCTGCCCGCGCACCGGCGGAAGAACCGTGTGTGGGACACCAGCACCGCCCCGCGGGGGCGGGGCCCGGCCCGGAGGCGGGCAGAGACCCGGCGGAGCGAGGCGCGCGCGTGCGCCGTGAACACGCGCCTCGGGAACAAGCGGCCGCCGCCCCCGCCAACGGCACGGGAGCCCCTGCCCTGGGCCTGGGCCCGGCCCCGCGGCGGAGGAACGCACCCGGGCGCGCAAAGCGGGCGGCGCAGGTTTGTTCCCTCGGGCGCACCGGGAGCTGCCGCCCGGCCTCGGTGCCCAACGGCGGCCGGGCGGAGGGGGAGGAGGGGAGAGGGAAGCGGGAGGAGGCGCAGAGGCGGGGAGAGAAGAGGCGAGGGACGGGGAGCCAGGCCCGGGGCGGGGGGCGGCGGGAGCCGGACGTGGGTGTCGAGGCGGAGGAAGAGGGAGAACTGCAGCGCGGGGAGGGGGGAGAGGGAGCGATAAAGAAGAGGGGGGGAGAGTGGGGGAGAGAGCTGGGAGGGACAGCGAGAACGAGCGGCGCCGGGCCTGGGAGCGGCGGGTACCGCGACAGGCAGCTGGGTATCGGGAGACAGAGAGAAAACTGCTCGAGGGGACCAGAGCAGAAGGAATTAAGACAAAAAAGGAGGGGGTGTGTGGGGGTGTGCGTGTGAAGGGACAGGAAGGCAGATAGAGGAAGTCATGGAAAGTGAAAGGGAAAAGGGACAAACACGGGAAAGAATTAAAAATTAGAGACCATCAGCTGGACAGAGCCATAAAAATAGAAAGGGGACGGGCCGCAGAGTCAGGGCATTAAAAACCCGTCAAAGGGAGCGATGCGGAGGGGGATGCGGAAGAGAAAAGAAAAAGCGACGGGCGGCAGGAAACACGGGGAAGAAAAACAAAAAACCGAAACCACGGGACAGGGAACCGGATAAATGGAGACGTAGAAATAAAATTTTAAAAGCGACGTGGTACGTGACAGGGTTACGTCAAGACATTAAGGCCCCCCTCGCCCCCGCGACCTCCAGCCCCGGTTTGCTGGCCGAGCGCTGCGTGGTACGGTCGGGAACATCCCTTTGGGCAGCCGGGGGTCCGCTGTCCCGGCCGCGTCCCCTCCCAACCCCGCGCGCACCCCCGCTCTACTCGCCGGCGGGGCCGCGGGAGCAGCAGAACAGCCCTTGAGGCCGCGCAAGCACCGCTCGGCGAGACCCGGCGCGTGTCCCTGTGTCATCGACGCCGGGTGTCGGCGCAAATCCAACACGTAGCCCCGCGCCAGCTACCGCGAAGAAAACTAACTCTACATCCGAGCCCAAACTAGCGCGCGCGGGAATACAGTTTAAAAAGTTGAGCGCGGTACTAGAAACGCAGGAAAAAATTTAAGACTGGGGACAGGAAACCAGATGAAGAGAGACATAGAAAGAAGATTTAAAAAGCAGCGGGGTACGGGAAAGCAGTAAAAACTAGGGACAGCAAACCTCACAAATGTTGTCAAGAAAGAAAAATGGAATAAGCAATGGCATTAAGAAGAGACAAGAAACAATTAAAAATCCCCAAGGAGATGGTAAATAACAGAGCCACAAACGAAAATACAGTTCTAAAAGCGACAGGGTACACGATGGACAGGAATAAATTAAAAAATATGGATAGGGAGCTTGATAAAAGTAGACCTAGAACAGAAACTGAAAGAGCGACAGGGCTCGGGACAGACAGGAATAAAAATAAAAATGACAGACAGTGAATTGGTTAAAGCGGACACGGAGAGAGCATGTAAAAAGCAGCCGGGTAAAGGAGAAGCTGGGGAGGGGGGGGAAGGGGACAGAAAACTGGATAAAAGTTGATGTAAAAAGGAAATTTTGAAAGCCAAGGCATTAAGGAAAGGCAAGGAAAAAAAAGTAAAATAAGTGTAGGGTGATGGAGAGTGACATAGGAGGAAAATTATAAAAGCGGAAGCATTGAGGAAAACCAAGAAAAAGTTAAAAATGACAATAGACAGAAAAGTACAGAGAGACATAGGAAGAAAATTTCAAAAGCGACGGGGTACAGCACGGACGAGAAACAAATAAAAAATATAGACAGCGAATTGGTTAAAGTAGACACGGAAAGAAAATTTTAGAAGCGATGGGGTACAGCATAGATGGGAAAACAAAAAACGGGACGGGGAGGTGGATAAACTTCGATGTAGAAAGAAAATGAATTTAAAATGCGACGGCTTTTAGCAAAGACGAGAATAAATTGAAAATAAGACTGTGGAAAAACAGACACATAAAAAAATGTAAAAAGCAACGGGGTACACGACACGGGAAAGAGTTAAAAGACACGGATGGGGAGCTCGACAAAAGCAGACATGGGAACGTGAAGCAGCGTCAGGGTACGGGACAGACGAGGGAGAATTACAAAACGCAGGCAGCGAACCGCAGAAAAGTAGCCATCGAAACACAAGTTAAAATGGACGGAGTATGAGATAGACAGGAAAAAAAAATAAAAAGGCGGACAGGAAGCTAAATAAATGGAGACATAGAAAGTTATTAATGTGACTGGGTGCGGGACAGAGGAGGAGATAAAAAACAGGGGCAAGGAATCGGGTAGAGGGACGGAAGGACGTTTTAAGAAGCAACAGGCTACGAGAAAAACAGGAAAGAATTAAAAAATAGGAACAGGAATGAGGATAGAAGGAAATACTGAAACAAAATTTAAAAAGGGACAGGGTATACGGAAAAAAGGGAGGAGTTAAAAGTACGGGAAAGGGAAGCTGGATAAAGGGAATCGTTGAAGGAGAAATTAGGTAGCGGTGGGGTGCAAGAAATACAAGGGGAGGGGCGGGGTACCAAAAAAAAAAAAACCCCAAACAAAAAAACGGAGAAAGGGAGCCGGGTAGAGGGAGACGTAGAAGAACTTTTAAAAATCAACCGGGTACAAGAGACACGGACAGGAATTAAAACGCAGGGACGGGGAGACGGACAGAGGACAAGGCAGAAAGGAAAAAGAAGTGGCGGTCAGGTACGAGAAACACGGGAATATTAAACAAACAGGGAGATGGCTAGAAGGAACCGCAATGAGAAAATGTTAAAAGTAACAGGGTACAAGAACCACAGGAAATAATGAAAAAATAGGGACGGGGAGATGCACAGAAGGAAACATAGGAAGAAAGTTTTTTCAGCGACGGGGTGCAGGACAGAGGGAGGAAATAAAACACAGAGACAGGGTGCCGGAGGGAGGGAACTGTAGCGTGAGAAATTAAAATGCAGCAGGGTACAAGAAACACAAGTAAGCATTAAAAAACGGGGAGAGGGAGCCGCAGAGAGGGAAACGTGGAAAAAAATTAATAGGTGAAATGGTACAGGGCAGAGTCGGCAGATGAGCAGTAAGTTTCGGGGAGCCAACAAACAAGGGATTCTAAAGCAGTTCCAAGAGCTAAGCCCAGGAAACCCAGGATTAAAGTTCTCAGTTTCATATTTCACGTCCAAAATATGTAGAACTTTGACAGAGATGACATCGTGTTTTCCTTAAACCAGCTGATTGCAAACTGCTGCACTGGGCGAGAACACCATAAACAGTTTAAGACGAACGGCCACGCTCCTAAGTAAAACAATAAACCCAGCGCACGGGAGCCGCGCAGCCTCTGCTTTGGCCTTCGCCTCTCGCCATCCGCCGCCAAAGCTGCTGCCGCATCCTGCGCGCCACGCGTAGCAGGTTTCCAGCCACGGCCTGAAAGGCGGTGAGGGTAAAATACGAGAAAACGTGCCATTACGCTCTGCAGTTACGGTTAATTCAGTTCCTGTTTCACAGTCCGGTTACGGAACGCGGGGTCGCTCGCAGGAAGCGTCGTGGCGGAAATCAGAGGGGTGCCGAGGCGGCCGGAGAGACAGCAGAAGGCTGGAGGGCACAGAGGTACTCGGGAGGGGATCTGAACGGAGCACAGGCGGCGTCGGGGAGACGCTGGCCGACGGGAGGTGAGCAAGATGGAGGAGAGGACAGAAAGACCGCTCTGAGGAAGAGGGATGGCCCGAGGAGATGTTCTGACAAACCGAGAGGGGTACAAATCACGCTCCAGAGATAACAGCGCGCCAAGGAGACCCCGTAAAACCCCGGAATGGGGGAGGGGGGGGGGGAGGGAGGAGGGGGTAAGGGAGACGCGCCAGGGAAATCTAAAAAGCGACGGGGTGTGTGACAAACAGAAAGAATTGGAAAAGAATAGACATCTTGATAAAAGCAAATATAGAAAGAGAATTTAAAAAGAAAAAAAGGGTATGAGGCAGGGGAGGAAAAAACTAACAAATAGGGAGAGAAGACCAGATAAAAGTAGACAAAAAATTATCAAAAGCGAAGGTGTTAAAGAAGGAGAAACTTGGCAATGGGGCAGCAGAAGAAATCAACAAAGGCAGAAAGCAAATTTAAATAGTGACAGGGTATAGCAGAGGCGGGAATGAAATAAAGACAGTGAACTGGATGAAAACAGATAGGGAAAAAAAATTCAGAAGTGATTTCACACAGGATAGCCAGGAAGTAATAAAAACGTAGGGTTAGCCGTCTCCATAAAAGCAGACACAGAAAATTTAAAAAACGATGAGGTAGAGGACAGACAGGAAAAGAGTAAATAATCGGGACAGAAAACCAGGTTAAAGTAAGCATAAAAACATAAGTTCCTCACCGTTCCTGGAGGTATTTAAAAGGCGCGTGGATGTGGCACTTAAGGCCACGGTTTAGTGGTGGACTTGGCCGTGTTAGGTTTACGGCTGGGCCCGATGATCTTAAGTGTCTTTTCCATCCTAAATTATTCTGTTATTCGAAAATGAAGACGTTAAGACGGGGAAAAAAAGTTAAAATAGGGAAAAAACCTGAATAGGCAAAGACATAGCAAGAAAATTTCACAAGCAACAAGGTATGGGACACACTAGAATGAGCTAAAAAAATGAAGCTGCTGAAGTGGATAAAAACAGACGAGGAAAGAAAATCTAAACGTGAGGGGGTACAGGAGAGACAGGAACCAACTGAAAAAAAGGGAGCTACATCCTAATAAAAGTAGATTTAGAACGAACATGTTCGAAGCGGCAAGTTACAGGAAACGGGGAAAAAAATGTAGGGATAGAAAATGAGATAAAAGTACACCGAGAAACAAAATTTCAAACCAAAAAGAACGATGACTAAAAAAATTGAAAAATGGGGACAGCGAACCACATAAAAGTAGACGCAGAAAGGAAATACAAAAAGCGGTGCCCTTAGGAAAAAATAAGAGAAAATAACTAATAAGTAACAACAGCGGACGAGATAAAAGTAAGTAGAAAATTTGAAAAGCAATGGGGATTAAGGACTTTAATTAAAGACAGCGATGGTGAACTAAAATGGAGATGTAGAAGGGAAACTGAAGAAGGGGTGGCACTAAGGAAAGACAAGAAATAACTGAAGATACAGACATGGAAGGGCACAGAAAGTACATGTTAGAAGTGATAGGCATTAGGGAAATAAAGGAAAAAACAGAAATAGGGACAGTGGAGTAAAACAGCTATAGAGAGACAATTTTAAATGCGATGACAATAAAGAAAAACCAGAAGAGAGAGACAGAAGATGGGATAAAAATAGAAAATGTTAAAAGCAACAGGGATTAAAGAAATAGGGAAAAATTGTGAAATAGGGACAGTAAACAGAGATGTAGAAAGAAAGTTTTAATAGTGAGGGCGCTAAGGAAAGACAAGAGCTAATTAAAAATACAGACAAAGGGAACAAAAGTAAGCCTGGCAAGAACATTTAAAAAGCGATAGGTGTTAGGGAAAGAAGGGAATAAAACATAAAAGAAACGGCAAACTTTTAAAAGAGTTGGAGAAAGAATAATGAAAAAGCCAGGTGATGCAGAGAAGTGAAAGAAATTTAAACTCAGTAACATCACAGTGTCATTAAGCAGACATCTTCTGTTTCACTTCCCCCCTTTTCTATTACCCTTGCGAATTCTTTCGCAGTCCCTTATAACGTACCACTCTCCTTCGTCCGTCGATTAAAATACCTCCCTGTTGCGACTTCAGGTTTGACCTTACTCTTTTTCCAGGTAACACAGTCATCCCCATTCTTCTGACAACGCCATAGCGAACCTCGAATTATACAACACGTACATAAAACAAATAAGCTATCAACTAATACGAGTACAAGCAGCTCTTTGATCCATTTAAAATTTGGTAACCGAGAGGCTAATTTGCTCCGAACTTCTTCACAACCCCAAGAGGTGATGTAAATCTAAAGTTGTTCTTATCATGACCTACTCCATAGCAGGGGTTATTAAATAGAGAGGTGTTAACCGGAACCGGAACTCCTGTTAGAGAGAACATCTGGCTAGACTCTCCAGGCACTTGCAATCGCTCTCGTTTAGAATTTCCTAATATTATTATGTATTTCTATAGATTATTTTCGCCTAACTGGGTGAGATCTTCCCCTCGGTATTGGGATCGGTTACGGCCGCCCCAACAAAATTCCAAACGGACTTAAATTCTCTTTAGTTCCCGGTTTTACCCTGATTCATAGTAGGGCTACAGTGGGAGCGCTTGGTACCAATGTAGATTTGCTTCTTGACTAAGTTTAGCTAGCTGTTGTTTAATTAAGTGATTCATTTGCTCCACTGGCCCACTTGCCTGAGGTCGGTTGCCGGTTGGTTCCTAAAATTTTACTAACTCGTTGCACTATTTGCGCACAAAAATGAGCACCCCTATCAGAAGATATTACTGCTGGTACTCCAAATCTGGGAATAATTTTCGTTTAAGAGTACTCCTGTCACTTCCCTAGCCTTATTAGCCCTACAAGGGAAAGCTGCTGGCCAGCCCGAAAAGGTATCTGTTAATACGAACAAATCCCAAACCCTCCCCTTTCCGTGGGAGTTCGGAAAAGTCTGTTTGTCAATTTTGACCTGGAACTTTCCCTTTACCGAGACTTCCAAATTTTACACGATTTCCCACCTTTGCATACTTCACAGTTATTAACCATGGCTTTTACGTTTGAAACAAATTCCCGGCTACTATTTGCTTCATAAGGGAATCATACGAGGCTTCAGTTGCCCAATGAGTCTGGTCGTGTTCTGCTTTTACCGGTTTCCGTACTATTCTAAAGGGAACTATTACTCTGTTACCTTTTAATTTTGCCCAACCTGATGATTCAACTTCTGCTTCCAAATCTTTAATTAATCTAAGATCCTTCTCATCACAGTCGACCGAGTCCGGTAGCGGCAAAGCTTTTTCAGGAATCAAACTTAACACCTCACCTTGTTCCGCAGCTCTTTTTGCCTCATAATCTGCCGATTTATTCCCCACTTCCTGAGCAGCGTCACCCTCTTGGTGCCCCTTGCGGTGCATAAGCGCAACCGCCGAAGGCGACTGTACCGCATCCAAAAGTCTTAGGATCACGTCAGCAAGCTTAATGTTTTCCCTGGGCAGTCAGAAGTCCCCGTTCCTTCCGGATAGCCCCACGGGCATGAACTACACCCAAGGCGTATTTTGAATTTGTCCGGGTGTTCGCTCGCAGTCCTTCAACAAGCTCTCACTAAAGCAATTCATTCGGCTCGTTGTGCGGATGTACCCTCAGGGAGTGACTTTGCTTCCAGCACTCGCTCTGCGGTGGTCACGGCATACCCCGCCATACCCCGCCATTCGAGCTCCATCCTTGGCTGACAGTAGGCACACTGATCTTTCGGGAGGGGTTGACTTCCCCGAGACGGGGCACTTGGGCTACTTCTCATGGCTCCTCGCCTCCCATTAGTGGTGTTTCCCGGTGGGTTCCCAGAGGTTACCTGGCCCCTGCAGTGCGCAAAGCAGCCGCTGTAGCGCTGGCAATTGTTTTGCCCATTCCCCCCCCCCGCCTGTCCCTATTCCGACACACTTGCCAAGCAGTCTCCAGCAATTTCTCTAAATCTCTCACATCTGTTCCTTGCACTTGCTGTAACTTTTTCTTGACATCATCCGTCAGCTGTCCCAGAACCAGGAATAACAACTGACCCTTTCCCTCCCGAGAGGTACGGTTTAAAGGAGTATATTTCTGCATCCCTTCTTTTAATCGGTTCAAAAAATCAGTAGGGGATTCTTTTCTATCTTGTTTAATTTCATGCAATTTAGACCAATTTACTGATTTTGGGACAGCACTTCTTATTCCAGAAGCCATTCGTTCCCTGTACCGCGGTACTAAGTCCCGGGCTCCTGGCTGGTTAGGGCCCCGACCAGGACTGGTAATGGGAACATGGTTATCCACTGTTCCCGGCAGAGTTCCAGCCAAAACCAGAGCCTGGACTTGGGGGTCTGGCCACCCTCACAACACTCTGCTTTTCTGCCTCGCTGAACACCGCATCCGACATTGCACGCACATCCTCGCAATCGGGGTCAAACAATCCTTTAATCTCCCATTCTGTCAACCTTTAAACATCTTTGTCCAATGCCACAAGGCGAGCAACATCTTTTTTGCTTCCTATCTTGCTTATTGTTTGTCTTTTTCTATCGCCAGGACCATAGGGTCCTGGGGTGCTGAATTGATTCCACGTTCTTTCTGCCATTCAGGGTGGTTTCGTAGAGTGAAAAACATATGTATCTGCATAAAGCACTTCATCCCATTTTCCTTCTCCCTGAAGGAAGAGCATTAAATTGTATTATTACACTAAATGTATAATACCTATTATAACGTGTGTAGTATTATATTACAATTATATGTACCTTAATGTAATAATATATTCTATTTTAATGTCCTGTTAAAGGGCCGTTTTTCTCCACCGTCTAACTTCTAGAGAGGCCACCACTGATTACAATGCTTAATTAAAGTTTTCCTCCCGGCACTCCCCCCGGATCTCTCCAGTGCTGCAAAACACATCCCAGTGGGCTTTTCTTTAGAATTCCGCCACTCTGTGACTCTCCCATATCTGATGCAAATTTTACCGTTAATAACCAAAATCCAATAAATGACAAACCAATAACCAATACCCGAAATGCATTAGCCAAAAGTCAGGTAACAGTTAACCGGACCTCCAAATGGGGACGCAGCCCCTCCAAACGGGGAAGTTAAATCCCCTACCATATGGGACACAAGTCCCCCAGAGGTACACCTGTAAGGTGCTAGCGAGCCGGTATACGCCGACCCGTGTGCACGTCTGCACGTCTTAAAGACGGTCCCAAATTGATCGATCGTTACCAGTTCAGGATTTAAGGATGTCTTCTTGCCAGAGGGTCTTTGTCTGTCCCCGCGGTGATCCGACTGAGAACAGGGGTCTCTCCGGAAAAGATCTCCGGGGGCAAACCCAAGAGAGTCCCAGACTCATCGGGTCCCGCAGCCGAACAGAGGATGTCCCTCCCACCTGGGTCACCAAATGATTCACAAAAGTTACAGAAATTTAAACTCAGTAACACCAAAGTGTCATTAAGCAGACGCCTTTATTGCCACGCCGGACGCCTGGGGGATATCTCCTCCCAACGCACGCGCGCTGAAGCAAAACTTCATCCATTATATACCTGAAAGACGTGAATATTCGCACGTGTCCTGAGAAATCTCCGCCTCCTCGCTTATCTGCCACGTTTACATAACGCTGGCGTTGCAAAACTACACTACGCGTGCGCGGGCGTCTCGGGCGGTCGTCGGTGGTCGTTTGGGGAGTTAGCCCCCTCCTTCTTTTTCCCTTTTATGGTCACAGGTCTCCTGAGGATAGTTCCTTCTCCTTGGATGTTTTCCCCTTCTGTTCTTCAGCCAAGCGGTTCCTTCTTATCATCCGTGTTTGAGCACTCCTGCTAGGACGTTTCTGTGCTCAAGGTGAAGGTATCTCCTCTGCACTCATCAATTTCTCAGTCCTTGCTCTTAACTCTTCTCCTCTTGGTTCTCTCCACCTGTCTTCTCCGTTTCTACTTGTGTTTTAATTTTCATCAGGGCTGCTTTCCTCCTGATGAACTGTTTACATATATGTACAGTGTTGGCACTGAGGCAAATACAGCCTAAGGACTATGAGAATAGGCCGTTAAACATAATGCCACAGTTGCTAGGCTAAAGAAGTCTATACTAAAGTTAAGCTAATCACGAAATCAATAACCTTCCAGAAAGTACATCTCTTCAGAAATTTGTAAAACTGACAGTTGATTAGTTACACATGCTAAAACCTTCTAATTGTTTTAGATCCTTGTTTCAGAGGGCACTAAGGGAAGGGAAGAAGTCAGTTAAAAAATAAGGGTAGGCAAATAAGGACCGCGAATGAGAGAAAAGGCGGCAGAAAATTTTAAAAGCAATGGTGATTACGGCAAAAGGAAAAATATTAAGAGGCAGGGATGGCGAACTAAAACGGAGACGTAGATAGAAAATCTAACAAGTGAAGCCACTAAGGGAATACCAGAAACAATCAAATACAAAGGGATACTGAAAAGTCGTCCAGAAAACCCTCTAACACTTAGTTTGAAGCTTTAGAAGGCGGGCATTCCTTACGGCAGCGCTGGGCAGCGCTCCACCACGAGTGCTCCGACGGGTTAGTAAAGCACATCAGTTCATATGCAGAAAAGTCATACGTGTCATCAGATCCCCCAAGAAGGGCAGTCTTATGGTGAGGAGTCCCCGGAATTCGTTGACATAGTCCAAGCATGCGCAGTAAAATTAGGGTTAGGGTCTTTTCACCCTCAGGTGGTCGTCCACAGTCTTCCTCACGCAGTCTGCCAGTTGAACCTGGGGCTTCCTTTGTCCATATCTCGTCATCGAATTAGCTCCTCGGTCTTTCGGCCTCAGGACGGCACAAGGAGGTCAATTTAACCTGGTAGCAGTGATTTCCACGGGAAGCCTAAGGAGTTTGCTTTGTGTTATCCGTGAGTTTACAGGGGAAGCCTAACAAGCTTGCTCACGGTCTGTTTGATCTTGTCGGGCAAGAAGTGACATGTTTAAGGTCTCAGCCAGTGATTTTACTTAAAAGAGTAAGTAAAGACGGAGAGGGGGAGACGGACAGGGAGACAGGGAGAAAGAGTAAAACAGCGATGGGCTTCAAGAGGGAGAGAGAGAAGAATTAAAAGATCCTGGCAGGGAGCCGGACAGGGCAAGACGGCAAAAGAAATGAAACTGCAGCGTGGCTCAGGGCTGACAAGGACAAAATTGCAAAACAGGGACAGGGAGCAGGATAGCGGGAGACAGAGGAAGAAAGAGACTTGTGCTGTGCTACAGGGCCGAGAAGGAAGACCTTGAACATCAGCAGATGTTCAGCCAGGCAGAGAGAGCCAGAGACTAGAGAACAGAGTGGAAGGAAGGCAAAAACGGTGGCTGGGAGCCGGACAGAGAGAGATTGTGAAAGAAAAGAGTAGCAACATGCTACATTGCAGAGGGAGGAATGGAAAAGCAGGGACAGGGAGCCAGACTGAGAGAGGCAGAGGAAGGAAAAATAGCCACAATCTTCAGAGCAGGGAGAGAGAGGACCTAAAAGATGAGGACGGGGAGCTGGTCAGAGTGAGATGGAGAAAGGAGGTATGGGCGGGGGGTGGAGGGGGGGAACCACATCAGCGTGGGAAAGAGGGGGGGGCCAGGGGAGAGGCAGTGAGGGCCCGGGATGCAGAATAGGGGCAACAGGGCCCCGAGGGCCTGGGACTCACTACAGCTTTCACTCCCTGCACTGCTGGGAGAGTTCGCCAGTTCAGACGCTTCTTCCTCCTCCTCCTCCTCCTCTCCTCCCTTTGCCTTCTGTAACTCCTGTCGCTTGGCTGTCCTCCACCTAAGAGAATACCGGGGTGTCTTACAGCTCGTACAAGACGGGGCTCCCTACACACGTAGCCTCGCTCGTGCGCTACGCGGCCGCCTTTGGTGACACGTACAGACCCTGCATGTCGATGGTGTGGCCTGCTGCGGACTACGAAGAGGGATCCTACCTCACCTGGAGGGGCTGGCTCGCTCTTCCCTGCAGCAGGAGGCAGCTGCCGGCCGGCCGGCCTTCGGTTTCTTCTTCCTCTTTACCGTTCTCTGGCCTCTCCAGCTCTGGCCGTGGCAGCTCCCGCCCAGGGCCAGCAAGCGCTCCGCCTGTCCCTTCCTGCAGCCGTGCCACAAGGAGAGCGAGGCTGGGCAGAGACAACCCACGCGAGCCCGAGGCGGGTGCGGTCAGCGGCATCCCCCCCCAGCGCGGCCCCTGGCAGAGGGAAAGAAGCAGCAGCGACCCTTATTACCGTAGTTCCCCCTTGGCCGAAGCCTCTCCTTCCGCGGGGGCCGCCGGAGACGCCGCTCTGCCCCTGCACCGCTGCCAACGGCCTCCGCTTTCACGGAGAACCCAGCGCACGCGAGGCCCGGCTTGCCGCCTCTGCGACAGGGCCCGGGGCCGGCCCGGGGCTACGGGACGGGCTTCAGGGGAGGGGCTGGAGCTGGGGGCAGCTGCGCGGGGCCAGGAGAAGCGAGCGGGGGGGCTCTGACGAGTTGGGAGGCGCCCGGCGTCCGCGCCTGGGGGGTGTCCGCCTCCCTCCCTCCTCCCAGAGCCCCGGTAACTCCCCGGGGCTGCCCCGACCCGACTCGCCTCCAGCGGGCCAGCAGCCGGTCGCAGCGGGCGGCTCGAAGTTCCTCGCCCCGCCACCCGCGGGCGGCCGGTGCGCAGGAGACGCCCCGCACCCGCCCCAGGGGCTCGCTCGCCTCACCGGTGGTCCCGGCCCTTCACGCCCCGCCGGGAACTGGACGCCGCTGCACCGCCATGCTGCTCCCGCGCGCCGCGCATGCGCCGGACGCCGGCGGCGCGCCGCAGGGGCGAGGGGCGGTGCGCGAACGCCGGGCTGCAGTAGCAGCGAGCACCCGGCGGCCGTGCCTCATTTTGCAGGGCGAGCACCCGCCCACGTTGCGCACATGGGGCGGCAACGGCGCGACCTTACCGGGAAGTAGCAAAGAGCGCGCAGGGACCGCAGAACGGCATCGCGGCTACCGGCGGCCGGCAGCGTGGGTCACTTAGGCGCCGACGCGCATGCGCGGCTTCCGAGCTGCGGCGAGGTTCCCCATCGCGCATGCGCAGCTTCTGAGCGACGAGGTGCTGTACCGCGCATGCGCGGCTGCCGAGCTGCAGTACCTAATTTTGGTCAAAGGGCGGCAGCACAGAGAGCGGCGAGGAGGCACGCCACCACGCATGCCCGGGAACCCGCGTCGCAAAAACTACATCTCCCGGCATGCACTAGCAAGCACAGCATGACCGCCCGGAAGACCACGCTTCCCGGCATGGCGGGGAACGAACATGGCCGAGAGCAAACCCCGTGCCTCAGGACTACGGCTCCCGCCATGCCGTGCGACGCAGCCTGTCCTGCTGGCTCACCCTGCGCGGACACCGTCTTCCACCCCCCCCATCCCCGCCGAGACGCGAGCGCTCACCCGCCCTCTGCAGCGTAGTTCCGGGTGGACCCCTCCGCCGGCTCGCACACCCCTCTGCTCCGTGCCTCCGACGCGGACCCCGCCGCCCTGCCTCAGGTCGATCGGGCGGCCCCGCTCACCTTCTTTCTCGCTGCAGCCGCAGCCCGGTCACGCCGGGCGACCGCTCCACCCTTGGCTCCCTCCGGCCCGTCCACGGCCACCGGGAGTAGGGCAGCAGCAGCCGAAAGGAGGAATGAAACAACGGGGAGCCAGGACAGTGAAACACAGAGGTAAGGGGCGGGGAACACCGCCAAAATAACCCCCATATCTGCACCGTACAGGGAGCTGGGGAAAAAAGAGAGCTGGAGAGCAACAAGAAGAGCAATGAGCATGGAAAGAAGGGGGTGCATGGGTGGTGGGAGTCCAAAATAGGGTCATCAGGGAGCCAGAGACGGTGAGATGGAGAACGGACAAAAGCGACAGGCGCTGCAGGGGGGAGAGGGAGGAATGAATGAGCAGGGACAGCCAGCCAGCCAGCGACGGAGAAAGGCAAGAGACCGCACGGGCGACAGCGCGGAGAGGGAGGAATTAAAAGCGAGGGACAGATTGCTGGGAAAGCAGAGGCAGAGAATGGAACAGAATCAGAGCGTGCTACAGGGCCAAGAAGGAAGAAACAGGGACAGGGAGCCAGGGAAAGAAAAAGTACTGACGAGCTACAAGACAGACAGGGAGAGATGAAAAAACAGGGTTCCGGAGCCCGGCAGAGAGAGAGCTGGTGAAAGAAAACGATAGCAGTAGGCTACAGGGAGGAGAGGAAGGAATGAAAAGATAGGGACGGGAAGCCAGACGCAGAGAGAACCATGCCTCTGTGCTCTGAATGAGGAAATAGGAAGTGCAGATACTAAATTTAATAAAGTAACAGCGAATACGATAGAGATGAGACTTGACCAAGTGTAGCACAAAATGTAAGATACACTACCCTGCTCCGTCAACGACTGTGGCCTAGCATCTAATGGCAGGCTTAGTTTCTGTTTCCCAAGGAGAGTAGCACAAAAACATAATTTTCCTATTATACAAATATTTTACCAGACTATGCAAAGAAAGTAACAACAATTGCCTTACAGATCTACGTGAATACATAACAGTAGCAGGAAATTGCTAGAGTACAAAACACTCAGCCTTCAAAGTCCACAGAAAGACATTAGGTCTTGTAAATCATCGGTTCTAAGGACCCTGCTGCTACCACATCACCGCAACATGTGACTCACAGCATATTTCTTTCTTTCTAGGTTTAAGGAATTCCTTCATTTTGGGGGTTTATTTGTTGGGGGGTTGTGAAGAAGGAAGCTCCTTAGCTGTGTTTTTCTTAAATCTGGCATATTAACTATTATGGCATGCTGTAATGATCACAGATTTGATATGTTTTCCTGGAAACAAAGTTGAATGCAGAAACAAACTCAAAGACCCAAGCACAGAAAGTGAGCTAGGATCCTGGCGTACAAGCTGGTGTAGACAAAAATCTTACAGAAGATTAACTGAAAAGTCCTCATTCTGCAAATGCTTATACACTTATCAATCCATTACTTGAGTCCACTAGCTTCGTATACAGTAAAGCCTGTGAGAGTAAACATTGTGGTCTGCTTGGTAGATTCATCTGTGACTCCACTCATTGCATACTTAATATTTTCCCCTTCTGTCAAAAGGAGTCGTTTTACCAAATGAAGTTAACGTTGTTCATGATCGCTTTTATGGGAAACTGGCAAAAAAAGAGTTTTCCGTGGGGTGAAAGAGCGAAAATGTTGTGTTGCCAAAAGAACAAATTCAGGATTCAAATGCAAGTCCGCTCTCCCTAAGAAGTTAACACTTCTTCTCCTGTAACAATTCCCCACACAGAGCTCTAGCGACTGAGGACCTTATTTTGCTAGTTCTTGGATTTTGCCCACAGTCTGGACCAAACAAAATCTCTCCTCAAGGTTAACTCACTGAGCGACGTCATTCCACAGCTGACAAGACACTAGGTGTTTGAGGAGGTAGGAGGTGATTAGGAGTTTGGTTTTGGTTTGAAATTTTTTTACTCCCCAATTGCAGTTACAAATTCAGAAAAAAAAAAGAAATAGAGGAACACACTCACATAAAACTTTCCTCGCGTTTGGTTCCTTCCACGGTATTCATCATGCATTCAAAATCAAGGTGCATTGCTGTACAAAGCAATGTATCACTTCTCTACGTCATTCACAGGCAACACAGAAGTTAAAATTCAACGCAAGAGTTCTGCAAGGACACAAGAGGGAAAAAACACATGCAATCTAGTTTCCTGCCCACTGAGAAATTGGAAAGCAGCTTAAAAAAGGCAAGACGTACAAAAAAAGATCCCCGGCATTAAGGACTCTATTGTCTTGGTTAATATTGGTAACTATTGCTTGGATTTCTTTGTAAAAAGAAACACAAAGGAATTAGACTATAATCAATGAGAATTAAGCCAGCACAGCAAAAACCCAAACAAACCCAACACATAAACAACATTAACTCCTCAGAAATACCTTCCAAACATTTCTTTAGAATAAAAACAGGGAACATGCAGCTACTGGAGACTTCAATATTTATGTCTTTCTGTGACTCTCCACACCTACATTTGGGGAGAAGATTATAAAACAAGTTCACAGTGCATGAGGTCTTTTAAACTAAAAAAGGGATTAAACTTATGAGAAGTATTTTACTTCTAGAGCTTCACTTGTTCTCTTTGCATTATCATAGGACCCACAGAAGCAAGCCTAGAAAACTTGTGGAAAATTAGTTACATGAATTATGAAGAGGGCCAAGAATCTCTCAATTTTAAACCTACCTCGGGCAAACGATTCTGCCAGCAACTTTTCCAGACTCTGGGATTTTCCTGCTTTCCGTATTTCTGAAAAGACGGTGGGGGAAGCTACCATGCTTGTATAACCTTTGAAGCTGTTAGCATTTCTGCAAAACATGAAACGTTCTTACAGACTGAGCATGCAACAGGGAAAGTTTTACAGACATCCCTTTGTTCTACGCACAACGCCATACTTCTCTCAAAACTGGTAGCCAAGGAGGGAAGGTTTTGAACTCTTTTACGTTTACCTGAATTGTACTGCATAAATATGATGTCTTTTTTTAAGTGCTGCAAATTCCTCTTCATTTTCTGGGATTGCTTCATATGAATATAGACCATGTTTTAATCAGGCATTGCTACCTAACAATTCCAGACACTTGCTAGCTCATTGCTTGACAAATGCACATACTCTGAATACTGCAGATGTCAAGTTTGGCGTGAAGTTTGGTGTCCATCATGACAGGCCACAATTTAAGCATAATAGAAGGCGACCAAATCTGTTCAGAACGTACTACAGGTTTTCACTTTGCAAATCATAATAGTTTTGGTATTTCCTTGAATGCTCAGCTCTTTATGACAAATGACTATGGATGGACAAAAAAAAACAAACCAAAAAACCCAATCACAAAAATTTTCTCCAAAGCTTCTTGATTCTAAAACAAATCTAAAAATTACAATGTGCCCTAAACCAAACCCTGAACTCACAAAGAAAGCAAAGAACAAATATGAGCTGCATTATAAAAATCTCAGTTTTTATGCCAGTCTCATGATTACAGTAGGCACTGTATGGACGGTCCCATATCTTCCCGCACAAGGAAGAAAACTGCCTCTAGGACTGTCCCTACAGCTTTACAAGCCCCACTCCAAGATGCAGTGGGACCTGATGGAGGAACAATGATGATTAAGGTGCCCTTTTCCACCACTGATCTAGGAGAATGGAGAAAAGTTGCAAGAGACTAGAGAAGCGACCCGGTGAGTGTTACTAAGCATTTTCAGTTCATCGTAAAACAACATAATCCGGACTGGAAAGGTATACAGTTGCTCTTAGAGTATATGACAGAAACAGAAAAGCAATTAATTTTGAAAACAGCAGAGAATTTAGCTGAAGACCATTACAAGATCACGGGGGGGGATGTCAAAGAATATTTCCCCTCCGAGACCCAAAATGGGACGCTAATAAATCTGCCCATATGGAGAGGCTACAGGAATATCAAGAATGGATTTTGAAGGGAATGGAAAGGGCTATTCCCAAAACCATAAACTGGTCAGCTCTATATGCAGTTAAACAAGGTCCTTCTGAGTCCCCATCTGAGTTCCTGGATCGATTGAGGGATGTAATACGCCGTAGCACACCGCTGGATCCTGGGTCAAAGGTAGGAATACAACAAATAGTCTCCCTGTTCTTGGGTCAGTCTACGGGGGACATTAGGCACAAACTCCAGAAGCTGCGCCCTACAGAAGGTAGAAATCTGGAAGTGTTGCTGGGTGAAGCGTGGAGAGTATTTAGTAATAGAGAGGAAGAATATAGACAGGGGCAAAGAGGAAGGATAGCAGTTGTCAGGGAAGAGGAGGAAGGGAGGCCTAGACGAGAACCATCTTGATTAGGTAAGGATCAATGTGCGTTGTGTAAGAAATTTGGTCATTGGAAAGGAGGGTGTCCAAGAAACAAGGCAAAGAGGCGAAGCCACCAGACAGGAAGAATAGTAGCCCATGTGAAAAAGGATTGACAGGGACCTGGGGAATCTACCCTAGCAGATCCACTGGTTATAATGAGGCTGGGGAAGGAAGAACAAGAAGTAGAATTTTTGGTTGACACAGGGGCAACATACTCGGTTTTAAATCAAGCCTTGATGCCCCTGGGAAACGACTATATCATGGTAAAAGGAGCGACTGGCCAAAGTGAAAAGGCATATTTTTGTAAACCTTTGAAGTATAAATTGGGAAAACAATGGGGTATCCACAAATTCCTACATAGGCCCAACTCCCCAAAGCCACTTTTGGGAAGAGATTTGTTAGAACAATTGGGTGCAAAAATTACATTTGAAAAAGGAGAAATTACTCTGGAAGTAAAAGATCAGCAATATATCCAGATACTGAGTCTATTCTTAACCAGTCTGCCCGCAGAAGGGAAGGTAAGGAAGGAATTCGGCCAGTGATTGGAAGATTTTTATAAATAGGATTACTGAAAAACTGTGAGTCTGATTTCAACACCCCTGTATTACCTGTTCGTAAACCTGACGGGTTGCATAGTGTGGTCCAGGATCTACGGGCCGTAAATAAAATAACTGAGGACCTTTACCCCGTAGTAGCAAATCCATATACCCTGTTGACCGTATTAACACCTGAACTAACTTGGTTTACTGTTTTAGATCTGAAGGATGCCTTCTTTTGCCTCCCTCTCCATGAAGCCAGCCAAAAATTATTTGCATTTGAATGGGAAAACCCCAAAAATGGTCGCAAGACTCAGCTCACTTGGACGGTGTTGCCACAAGGATTTACGAACAGTCTACCATCTTTGGCAATGAGCTCGCAAAAGACTTGGAATCTTGGGAAATACCGTCTGGAGAAAGGAAACTGTTACGATACGATTGTATGATCTGGACGGGCAAAGAGAGCACACGAGCCTTTGAGCTACTAAAGAAAGCTTTGGTGTCGGCTCCGGCCTTAGAGCTCCCCGATGTGAGTAAACCGTTTTTTTCTCTTTTCCCACGAGAAACAGGGAATTGCTCTGGGAATATTAGCACAAGATCTGGGCCCCTATCGACGAGCAGTTACCTACTTTTCCAAACAGTTAGACGCAACTGCGAAGGGTTGGCCTGGATGCTTGAGAGCAATTACAGCTGTAATATTGAATGTACAGGAAGCCCGAAAATTTACTCTGGGCCAGAAGATGACTGTTTTAGTGTCTCACACAGTGCCCGCAGTGCTGGACGCAAAGGGTGGGCACTGGCTTTCTCCACAAAGATCCCTGAGATATCAGGCTATACTGATAGAACAGGATGATGTGGAGGTCGTAGTTACTAACATTGTCAACCCAGCTTCTTTCCTTAGTGGAAACACGGGAGAACCAGTGCATCATGACTGTTTGGAGACTATTGAAACAACGTACGCAAACCGACCAGATCTAAAAGACAACCCTATGGAAAGCGGAGAAAACTGGTTCACAGGTGGAAGCAGCTATGTCCTGAGTGGTAAAAGACACGTGGGATATGCCATTACCACTAGTCAAGAAATAATAGACCTTTGCCCATAAATACCTCTGCACAGAGCGCAGAAATAATTGCTCTGACCCGAGCCTTGGAAGTGGCTCAAGGCAAAGTTGTGAATATTTATACAGACTCGAGATATGCCTTCGGAGTTGTGCACGCGCATGGAACAATCTAGGAGGAAAGAGGGTTACTGAGCTCTCAAGGGAAAACTATTAAGCATGCAAAAGAGATTTTGAGACTGTTGAAAGCAGTCCAACTTGCTGAGAAGGTGGCGATTATGCATATTAAGGCTCACCGGAAAGTGAGCTCGGAATTGGAGAGAGGAAATGAGCTGGTGGACAGAGAGGCAAAACAGGTAGCTAAAACAGAGATAAAAACAGAAGGAGCTTTAGTCCCTGACGGCGAATCTCCCTAGAAGGTAAGCCAAAATATACCGAGGAAGATCAAAACCTTATCACAGATCTGGAAGGGTCATATAACAAAGAAGGGTGGGCTTATACCCCACAAGGAAAAGTGGTTATTCCCTCCTGCCTAATATGGCATTTGGTAAGGGAAGAACTTAGGAAAAGGCATTGGGAGATGGAGACTCTGTAAACACTTAATTAGAGAAAGTATGGCCAGAAATTTGTATACTATGGTGAGGCAGGTAACTCAACAACGTGATTTTTCCCTCCAAACTAATCCCAAGAATACCGCCAAGCCAGAAATGGGCCAGATTGGGAGAGACAATGGGCCTGGGCAACACTGACAGATTGATTTTATAGAACTTCCAAGAAAAGGGGGGTATCGATATTTATTGGTATTAACTGATACCTTTTCAGGTTAGCCAGAGGCATTCCCAACCAGAACAGCTAAAGCTCGGGAGACAGCTAAAGCATTGGTACAAGAGATAATACCACGTTTTGGAGTTCCAGCAACTATATCCTCTGACAGAGGACCACATTTTGCCTCTGTTGATCCAGCATTTCAGTTACTTAATTATACTGGCCTCCCGGTTCCGCTAGGGACAGGGTGGTACTGGTTGTGTGGTACAGCAGCTCGGAAAACTTTACCTCTGGGGTGGTGGGGAGCATGTACTTTGGACACCCTGGTTCCCAACATCACTATTATTGATAAAACAACACAGAATCCCGTGAGAAGAAAATGGAGGGCCACTTTAATCAGAAACTGAAGGATGAGTAAGCCCTTAATAGAAAAGCCGACAAGCTCTCATAGCTTTGTGCGGTGGCTAATCCCATTTCTGGGGGTTAGCGAGTTAGAAAAAGCTATAATAAACATCTCGGCTGTAATAGAGATAATCGAGAATAAAACTATAGACTCCTGCCATCAGGAAACTCCAAGAAGAAACTACTAGTTTATCGAAAATAGTATCACAAAATCGTATGGCTCTAGATTTAATATTAGCCTCACAGGGAGGGGTGTGCACAGTAATCAATGTCAGCTGTTGCATGTATGTAGACCAAAGTGGGTGAATATCTGCTGACTTACGGGAGATCAGAGAACAAGCAAAAATCCTACGTGAAGTAACTCCAGATGACACCTTTTGGGGGTTTTCTGAGCTGTGGGAAAGGTTAACCTCTTGGTTACCAAACCTATCATGGTTAAAACGATTATTTGTTACTTGAATAATTATTGTGGTTCTATCCGCTTTGTGTTATAGTTCGATGTGCCCTGTGGTGTTTCCGGAACACAGGGGACTCCTACAGCGGATGGAAGAGGAACCAGTTACGCCGCAGGCTTGAGCCTAACAAGTATTTTGAAAAGATGCTGGATAAGGGAACACTGTATTAGAAACAGGCATAGTAAAAGAATTTACTGACTTCTTAGAAAAGAGGGGACTGAGAGAAGGGGTAAGGGAATCTTAGCAGTTTATTAGTAGATAAGGTTTGAAATCTTGTTAGCTATTGCGTAAAGTAACTAATGCAGGAGCTCTGTAGTTCCTTACAAAGGCAGTTCCTGGTCAACTAACAGGAGCAAGAAGATTTGTGGCTCCTCACAAGGACAGTCCCTGATAAGAATTAGGAACTTGCCTCAAGAAACTAGCTAAAACTGACCCTGCGGTTTGAGTACGAACCAAGGAACAACCGAGTCTGCGCAGGGACAAAAGGTTACCAGCGGTGACGAAGAGGAACCACCAACCTTCATCCCCACGACCCCTGACGACCACCACTAGGAGACAATGCACAAGCGCAGATGGGAGGCGTTCATGGAAATAGCGTCTTGGAACTCATTTCAATACGAAGCGGGGACAGATCATGCATATGTACAGGCATATTGCGAAACTTTATGTAGATGTAACACTTTGCTGTATATATTCGAAGTAAGTGCCGCGTTGGGGTGCGCACGGTTTTTGGTGGGACTACCCCCCATGCTGCCCAGTGCTGAATAAACATACCTACTTCACAATCTTACAGATTGTGGCGTCTGTTTTCCACACGTCACAACAGTTACCAGTACCTTAAAAAGTTGGCTCGGTCACCCTTGTTCCCACTGGTTCTCGCAAGGCTCGTCTCCACTTAAAAGTCACAGCGTCCTTCTTTTTTATTGCGCATGCTCAGTGAGGAAGGGGCTTTTGTGAGTAGGGGGCTTTCCTGCCCAGGGGCAGGTTCAAATTGATGTTGATTAGGTGTTAACAGGGATAGTTCACTCACGGTTCAGTTTTTATACAATTCTTTACCGCTGAGTTTCTAACTGGTTACAGTAGTTTACAAGTAATCATCCGTGACAGTCTACAAAAACATTCTCAAGGTTCTCAATGCTACGTGACTGGAGTTCATTTGACACTTAACTGCAGTTGGAAGACAACAATTCCCCGCTTTGGGACTTATTTAATTTTATTTAAAATAGTTACTTCAGTATAATTTATTATTATATTATTTATCATCCTTTATTCTCCACCCTGGAGAAGAAAGGATACCCCTGCACTATATGGAGTGACATATGGAGAACTTGAAGGTACAATGGAACCGATAAGCTGCATATTCACTACCCTGAGCCAGCGGTCTGTCATGTTTTTGACAAGATGCTGTACTTGGAGTGAACTTTGCTTATTATAATATCATTATAATACTAAAACGCACACCCCTTTCAAAGCTGCCCACCTCCCAAGGTGCGACCACCCCTCAATGAGCTTGCGCACTGAATTTTTCCTAGTCTGTACCTTTAAACGCGAAGCGAGAGAATTCTGCACCAATCCTGATAAAGGTATGTATGACTAGAGTCACTCAAGCTCCACCTGCAAAGTAAAACACTATAAAATAGTTTGAAAAGAGCTGAATGTCAGGCAAGACGCCATCATTCCTGACTTCTAGGATCTGCCGATGGTCTGACCCTCTCTTCCCCCCCATCGGGACGCCTTTGGGTAAGATTCGAACACTTGGTCAGAGCAAGTACCTCCCTGGGAAACTTAGAAATCCCTATAGAGTCACTGTACATCTTTTAACGCGTTTGTAGCCAAGCGGTGTTACTCATACTTTTGGCATTTGCACGTGCTTTGTAGGCAGTGAATTTATCGCTGGCAATCCAAAGAACTAGTGTGTCGCTTTAATAAACTGCACTACTCATTAATCTACCCATGATAGTTCTCATTGAACGTGACCAAACCCTCTAAGTGCGGCCGTGGTAGTTCATGGAACGCGACTAGACCGAGGAGGTGTATCACGTTATTTGTGCATCCGTAATTGTGGTAGTTCAGTGTACTGAACGCGACCGGACTTATAATGACAACTTGGGCTACTTTAGCCTTTAACACAACAGATGGCTTTTAGGAAAGACGAGAATAAATTAAAAATAAGATTGTGGAAAAAACAGACACAAAAAAATGTAAAAAGCAATGGGGTACATGACACGGGAAAGAGTTAATAGACATGGATAGGGAGCTTGACAAAAGCAGACATGGGAACTTGAAGCAGCGACGGGGTACAGGACAGACAGCAGAGAATTACAAAATGCAGGCAGCGAACCGTAGAAAAGTAGCCATTGAAACACAATTTAAAGTGGCTGGAGTATAATATAGACAAGGGGAAAAAAAAGGCGGACGGGAAGCTAAATAAATAGACACATAGAAAGTTATGAATGTGACTGGATATGGGACAGAGGAGGAGGAATTAAAAAACGGGCAAGGAATCGGGTAGAGGGACGGAAGGACGTTTTAAGAAGCGGCAGGCTACGAGAAACGCAGGAAAGGATTAAAAAATAGGAACAGGAATGAGGATAGAAGGAAATACTGAAACAAAATTTAAAAAGTGACAGGGTATACGGAAAAAAAGGAGGAGTTAAAAGTACGGGAAAGGGAAGCTGGATAAAGGGAATCGTTGAAGGAGAAATTAGGTAGCGGTGGGGTGCAAGAAATACAGGGAAAATTTAAAAAAAAAAAGGAGAAAGGGAGCCGGGTAGAGGGAGATGTGGAAGGACTTTTAAAAAGCAACTGAGTATGAGAAACATGGACAGGAATTAAAATGCAGGGACGGGGAGACGGACAGAGGACAAGGCAGAAAGAAAAACTAAGTGGCGGTCAGGTACAAGAAACACGGGAATATTAAAAAAACAGGGAGACAGCTAGAAGGAACCGCAATGAGAAAATGTTAAAACTTAACAGGGTACAAGAACCACAGGAAGTAATGAAAAAATAGGGACGGGGAGATGGATAGAAGGAAACATAGGAAGAAAATTTTTTAAATGATGGGGTGCAGGACAGAGGGAGGAAATAAAACACAGAGACAGGGTGCCGGAGGGAGGGAACTGTAGCGTGAGAAATTCAAATGCAGCAGGGTACAAGAAACACAGGAAAGCATTAAAAAACGGGGAGAGGGAGCTGCAGAGAGGGAAAAGTGGAAAAAAATTAATAGGTGAAATGGTACAGGGCAGAGTCGGCAGATGAGCAGTAAGTTTCGTGGAGCTGACGCATAAGGGATTCTAAAGCAATTCCAAGGGCTAATCCCAGGAAACCCAGAATTACAGTTCTTATTTTCATATTTCACTTTCAAAATATGTAGAACTTTGACAGAGATGACATCGTGTTTTCCTTAAACCAGCTGATTGCAAACTGCTGCACTGGGCGAGAACACCATAAACAGTTTAAGACGAACGGCCACGCTCCTAAGTAAAACAATAAACCCAGCGCACGGGATCCGCGCAGCCTCTGCTTTGGCCTTCGCCTCTCGCCATCCGCCGCCAAAGCTGCTGCCGCATCCTGCGCGCCACGCGTAGCAGGTTTCCAGCCACGGCCTGAAAGGCGGAGAGGGTAAAATACGAGAAAATGTGCCATTACGCTCTGCAGTTACGGTTAATTCAGTTCCTGTTTCACAGTCCGGTTACGGAACGCGGGGTCGCTCGCAGGAAGCGTCGTGGCGGAAATCAGAGGGGTGCCGAGGCGGCCGGAGAGACGGCAGAAGGCTGGAGGGCACAGAGGTACTCGGGAGGGGATCTGAACGGAGCACAGGCGGCGTCGGGGAGACGCTGGCCGACGGGAGGCGAGCAAGATGGAGGAGAGGACAGAAAGACCGCTCTGAGGAAGAGGGATGGCCCGAGGAGATGTTCTGACAAACCGAGAGGGGTACAAATCACACTCCAGAGATAACGGCGCGCCAAGGAGACCCCGTAAAACCCCGGGATGGGGGGGGTAGCGGGGGGAAGAGAGACGCGCCAGGGAAATCTAAAAAGCGACGGGGTGTGTGACAAACAAGAAAGAATCAGAAAAAATAGGCATCTTGATAAAAGCAGACATAGAAAATTTAAAAAGCAAAAAAAGGTATGAGAGGAGGAAAAAATTAAAAAATAGAGAAGACTAGATAAAAGTAGACAAAAAAGTTTTCAAAAGCTAAGGCATTAAAGAAGGAGAAATTTAACGATGAGGCAAGAAAATAAATCAACAAAGACATAGAAAATGTAAATAGTGACAAGGTATACCACAGACTAGAATGAAATAAAAAATAAGGACAGTGAACTGCATGAAAATGGATATGAAAAAAAAATTTAGAAGTGATTTCACATGGGATAGCCAGGAAATAATAAAAACATAGGGTTAGCAGTCTCGATAAAAGTAGACACAGAAATGTAAAAAGTTATGAGGTAGAGGACAGAGAGGAAAAGAGTAAATAATAGGGACAGAAAACCAGGTTAAAGTAAGCATAAAAACATAAATTCCTCGCCGTTCCTGGAGGTATTTAAAAGGCGTGTGGATGTGGCACTTAAGGCCACGGTTTAGTGGTGGACTTTGCCATGTTACGTTTACAGTTGGACTCGATGATCTTAAGTGTCTTTTCCATCCTAAATGATTCTGTTATTCAAAAGTGAAGACGTTGAGACAGGAAAAAATTTTAAAATAGGGAAAAAACCTGAATAGGCAAAGACATAGCAAGAAAATTTCACAAGCGACAGGGTATGGGACACACTAGAATGAATTAAAAAATGAAGCCGGTGAAATAGATAAAAAAAGACAAGGAAAGAAAATCTAAACGTGAGGGGGTACAGGAGAGACAGGAAACAATTAAAAAAAAGAGAGCTACATCCTAATAAAAGTAGACGTAGAACAAACATTTTAGAAGCGGCAAGTTATAGGAAACAGGAAAAAAACATCGGGACAGAAAATGAGATAAAAGTACACCGAGAAACAAAATTTCAAAACAAAAAGAATTATGACTAAAAAATTGAAAAACGGGGACAGTGAACTACATAAAAGTAGACACAGAAAGGAAATATAAAAACCGATGCTCTTAGGAAACAATAGGAGAAAATAATTAACAAATAACGACATCAAATGAGATAAAGGTAGAGAATTTTAAAAGCAATGGGGATTAAGGACTTTAATATTAGACGGTGATGGTGAACTAAAATGGCGATGTAGAAAGGAAATTGAAAATGAGGTGGCATGAAGGAAAGACAAGAAAAATTGAAAATACAGACACTGAAGGGCATAGAAAGCACATGTTAAAAGCGATAGACATTAGGGAAACAAAGGAAAAAATAGAAATAGGGACAGTGAAGTAAAACAGCTGTAGAAAGAAAATTTTAAATGCGATGACGATAAAGAAAAAACAGAAAAAAAAGACATAAGATGGGATAAAAGTAGAGAATTTTAAAAGCAACAGAGATTAAAGAAATAAGGAAAAAATCGTGAAATAGGGACAGTAAAAAAACAGAGATGTAGAAAGGAAATTTTAATTGTGAGGGCACTAAGGAAAGACAAGAACTAATTAAAAATACAGACAAAGGGAACAAAAGTAAGCCTGGCAAGAACATTTAAAAAGCGATAGCTGTTAGGGAAAGAAGGGAGTAAAACACAAAAGAAACAGCAAACTTTTAAAAGAGTTGGAGAAAGAAAAATTAAAAAGTGAGGTGATGCAAAGAAGTTAAAGAAATTTAAACTCAATAACATCAAAGTGTCATTCAGCAGACATCTTTATTGCCACGCTGGATGCCTGGGGGATATCATCTCCTCCTAACATGCGTGCGCTGAAACAGCTCATCCTTTATGTGCCTGACATGAATATTTGCACATTTTCTGAGAAATCACCGTCTCCTTGCTTATCTACTACATTTACATAATGCTGGTGTTGCAAAACTACACTACATGTGTGCGGGGGTCTCGGGTGGTCGTCGGTGGTCGTTGGGGGAGTTAGTCCCCTACTTCTTTTTCCCTTTTATAGTCACAGTGTCACCGAAATCGGGAATAAACCTCGTAACACCAATGTAGTGTTAAAAGGCAGGCATTCTTTATTCACGGCGCCGGGAACACGAGGGATAGCTCCTCCTAAATTGTGTTCATCAATCAGTTCAAAAATCAAACATTTATAGGCAAGATTAATACATATTCATAAAGTGTCCATGCAATGATTGGTTAAGTATTCCTCACCTACCATGTAAATGACCACGCATGCTCACTATAATTTCTTGGGATTTTACTTCCTTAATCTTTTGAGTCAGAGGGTTTCTTGAGTGGGTGGTCTCTGAGTCAGTGGTTGCGACCTCCCCCTGCCGGAATTCCCTTTCCTTCAAAGTTCACTTAAGCTTGGCAACACTCAATAGATCTTCACGGGCTGTCGGTCCATCATGCAATCATTCACCCCACAGTCCTTTGTTGTAAGACAGGACTATAGAATGAATAATGACCCACCCACTGGACCATAGAACTGACCAAGGTGTTCCTTCTTTCTGACTACTTGTTATTAGAACAAAACATAATACCATGATCACAATGTTACACTTAACTCCTTGATAATTAAATCAAGATGGGAAGGGTTAGGTGGGTTCTCGAGCAGCATTGCTGGTGCATAATGTTCTTTAGTTACAACTTTCTACAAATTCACAAACCTGTTTTCTAACCCTATTTTATTTTAATTCCCTACCACCTTGGTTACACTACCAGCTGGTTTCCAAGGCTGGGCCTGGCAGAGGAGGGAGGAGAGTTGCGGTCGGCCCTTTTTCGCTCATCAGGCTGGAGGATGACACCCTTAGCTGAACCAAGGCAGCAGACGCGGCAAGAGGGTTGATACTGGCACAACTTTGTCTAAGCTCAAGATCGGCAAGCAAGACTAAAGCAAGCCCTGGCTCCGGTGACTTGGCTTCCCAGCCCACCATGGGATGGAAGGGGACGCTCTTGCTGAGGATCTCCCATGGACAGATGTTGCCACCACCGGCATGTACAGCTCCTCCAAGGGTCACTCCGGGTGCCTCAGTGGAAGGCGGAGGCGGCCCCAGGCCTGAAAGACCAGCTGTAGTGAGCTCTGGTGCCCTTGAGCGCTGCTGCCCATGGGATTCCCCCCAAATGCCCCCTGAAGAGGCAAAAATGGTCGCTACAGCCAAGGCTGACAGGGGGTTCTACAGCCCTGATCAGCACTCCCTCTTTTGCAAGGACCAGAGTCAGGTGAGCATCACCGTTCTTGGCCTAGCCGATTATGATCCCTCCTGAGGTGGTGTCCTGGCCTCTCTCCTGCCGCGTGTGGTGCTTTAGGCTGTAAAGAGAATCAAAACAATGCCGCTCCCTGGGGTCATTTCGCCTTCGATGCCAAAATGCAGAGTGGAAGGAGGGATCGCGGAGCTCCCAGGCTCTCTGCTGCAGGGGTAGGACTTGAGAAACGTTGCCAAAACGGGTTCGCTTGCATTTGTTCCTTCTCTTCAGTTTGTGTGCGGGGGCGGGACATCCCATAGAAGGGTGTACTGCCCCGCCCCTCCTGGGGGCGGGACATCCCATAGAAGGGTGTACTGCCCCGCCCCTCCACTGTGAGCTCGGGGCTGGCACGTGCAATTAAGGCTATGCCCACCCATCCCGGCCCTGGCAGATGCTCTCTGCTTCTGCACGGTGAGGGGAGGCAGCGGCTGCAACGGAGTCAGGGGGCTGCCGCCCCTCGCAGACGCAGGGAACGCAACCGTCGGTGACCTTTGGCAGCAGCGTTTGCTGGCCGACGCCATGAGGCGGGGTGTTGCTGGCCGGGGACCCACGGCGCGCAGCCGCCCCTCGCCCCGCCAGGGCCCAGCGCAAGCCCCCAGCAGCCTTGCGCACAAGGAGGAGCAGAGGCGGGAGCTGGAAGCGCTGCGGGCTGAGCTGCAGCAAGAGCGGCTCCGCACCCAAGAGCTGCGCCGCTGCTTCGCTGCCGAAACCTGGGAGCTGAAGGCGGCTTTGGACAGGGAGCAGCAGCTCCTGGCAGAGCGGCTCCAATCCGAGTGGGAGCAGCGACGGGCTCTGGAGGTGCGGCGGCTGCAGGAGCTGAAGCAGCGGCAGCGGGTGGCAGAGACGCGCCAGCTGCTGCGCTGGAAGGAGGCTGAGCTCCACGAGGGACGGGAGCTGCTGCAGCGCGAGTGCACCGCCGCCGTTCGCCTGGCGCGGGACCTGCAGCGGCAGCTGGCCGAGGAGATGGTGAGGCCCAGCAGGGGCGGCAGGGAGGCCCGAAGCAAGCTCCAGGACCTCCTTGGCAAGCTACGCTGGGAGATGGATGGCTTCCAGCCCGCCCGCATCCGCCACCTCCAGAACCAGCTGCAGCTGGAGAGGAGACTCTTCATCAAATACATCCTGCAGCGGGTCGAGGGCGAGCTGCCCGCCTCCCCCAGCACGGCGCAGCCCGAAGGCCCTCTTGGGCACCAGGGCCATCAGGAGACGCAGAGCTCCTGCTTCTCTGGCAGAAACGGGCCCCAAGCCCTGGCAGCGCTACGGGAAAGACTGCCGGAAAGCCACCGCGCTGGGCAGCAAACAGCATGCAAGGCTGTGGCAGATGCTAAGCTCCGGGTGCCAGAGGGGGAAGGCTTGGTGCTGCTTGGAAGCACATGCAGCCGACTCCTGGAGCCAAACACCCGCCTGCAGCATCTTCTAGAAGACCTGGAGAGGCAACAGAGTGCCCTTGAGACGGAGAGCTGCCTCCTGAGAAAGGAAGGCTCTCCAGAAGCGTGCAAGGAGGCAGAGAGGCTGCAGCAGAAAAAAGCTCAGCTAGCTGCCCTCGCCTCCCGGCTGGAAGAAAGATCCAGGCAACTGCAGGCGACTGTCCATCGCCTGGTCAATGCTGGAGTGCCACTGCCCATCCAAAGCTCCACTGAGGATCTGTGCATGGCACCGTTGCCTCAGCAGAGAGATGGAGAAACGGGAGAGCCTGCCAGAGCTTTGCTGGCACAGGACAAGCAGGATGACTTCTCACAGAAGGGGGCTGAGGAGCTTCAGGCCCAAGGGGCTGCAGGTGATGAGGGCTCCTGTTACGTGAGCACCCACAGCCCAACTTGTGAGGAGTTGCAGGCGCAGCTCACAGAGATGACAAAGGAAAACGCTCGCCTGGCGGAAGAAAATGCTCGCCTCTGTGGGCAGATGGGTTTGACAGCACGGGTTCAAGCTGAAAATGCTGACCTGAAAGGGCAACTAGCACGAGTGGCAGAGGAGCGAGATTCTGCCATCCAAAGGAACATCTGTCTTCAAACCCAGCTGGCAGAGGCCGAGCATGAACTGAAAGCCATGAGAGAAATGGCAGAAAGGAGCCAACAGCTGGAGAAGGAACATGAGGAGGCACAGTTAGCGCTCCAGAGGAAAGAAGGGGACGGCAGGTGTTGGCAGAGGCCTCAGGCAGACGTACGCAGGGAACGCAAAGAAACCCTGCAGCTGTTTCGAGCGCAGCCGACGGAACTGAGTGATCAGAATCCAAAGCTAAACGAACAACGCCAGCAGCCACTGAAGGACCTTGAATGGCTGGAGAGAGAAAGATGCAACCGCATCGGTTGCAGGCCGTGCCAGGCTAACCTGGGAGCAAGCAAGGAGTCCATCCTCCTGGAGGCTATGAGAAAACAACCGGCAGAGCTTCGAGCATTCATAGCTCGATACAGCTACGATCCTTTCGGTGGTCCCAATGAGCGGCCTGAACTAGAGCTTCCTCTAGTTGCTGGACAATATGTTTACGTCTTTGGAGATGTGGATGAAGACGGTTGGTATGTGGGAGAGCTGACCGACGGCACAAGAGGATTTGTCCCCTCTAATCTTGTTGAAGAAGTTTCAGATGACGGGCAACCTGATGACACCGGAGTCTCTCCAGAGACAAGTGATTGGTAGCAGGACGCAGATGATGTCCATCCTGTGTTCTTAGATCTTCTTCTTAAATCTTTTCTTAACGATCTCTCTGCGCAATCTCACTCTCTGTCCTGTGTGTATGTGAATTGAAAGGACTCTGTGGCAGCTACTGGGGGGCTGGCGTGGCTGGACTGGGTGCCAGCTGCTGGAGTCAACCAGGGGCTGTGGGCACCCCTGGCTCGTGGTGCCAGCCACCGGCGTGGGCCCCAGTGCAGCTAGTGGAGTGAGTGGGGGGTCTGAGTGCAGCTGCTGGGGCGAGTGGGTGTCCCGGCCACCAGGCACTGGGGCGGGAACAGTCCTGAAAAGCACCTACTGGGGGAACCAGCATGAGTGAGGCGAGTGAGAGGCTCTGTGGGTGCCTGTGTCCTCCCCAAACGTGGTGTGCACGGGTGTGCGTGTGCCTTCACCAGCAAATGTCAAACTGGACCAGTGGCTGACTAGGGGGGCCCGGGCTGTGGTGTCAGGCGGGCAGAGGGTGCGCGCTGCACCCAGGGAGATGGGCGAGTGTGGGGTGCCTGCGGGACAGGCAAAACGTGTGAGTGCTGCATGTTTGCAGGGAGCACCAAGATGGACCAGTCAGTGAGTAGGGGACCCGTGGGGTGGGTCACGGGGCTGGGATCTGGGCAGGGCTACCAAATCCATGAACGGGCGTGTGCTTGTGGACATAGAGAGTGTCATGTGTGCGCCTGCGCTACTGACCTCGTGTCTCTGCCAGCCCAAGAGGAGGAGGGGATGCGGCTGTCCCGGTTTGTGTTTTATGTGAGTCCTGACTGTGGGTGCTCTTGACGGCAGCGCCTCATCTCTGTCAGTCTGTGTGACTGGCTGTGTCAGTGTCCGCTGCGAGTCCGTGTGTCTGTGTGTGTGCATCTCGGGGGTGGATGCTCAGCTTTGCCGCAAGTTACACCTGCAAGCGGAAAAGTGGCAGCTGCGTCCCTCAGCCTGGGCAAAGACTCCAGATCCCCAGGCAACGGGCTGGGCTCCAGCAGCCAGGCAGGACTGTACTGGGTGGCACTGGCCAGTACTGGGCTCCGGCTGCATGGCAGGAGGGGTCCTGGGCCGGAGTGGCTGGAAGTGGTGACCAGTCTTGACATGCCTTAACACTGTGTCTCTGTGGGGTGCGTGGGGAGAGTGAATCCCGCTTCATCCCGAGGGCTTCCAGCTGGGGATGAGATGTCCGCATTGCTTCAGCTGAATGCCTGCCTGGCACAGGGTCCAAGCAAGAGCTCCCTGTCACCGCCTGTGTGTCCTTCTTGTTATGGGTCAGGAATACCAGTGTCCAGAGGGCAACATTTGTACCTCTCACGGGACATCCATGCTCTGGCAGCACAAACCATGCTTTTGGCATCGGCCTCTTTTGGGAGGGGCAACTGGTGATTACTGCAGGCAGCTAAAAAGCCCGTTCCCCAAGGGTGACTCTGCTGCCTTTCAGGAGCTGTCAGCCCTGGAGCCCTTGGGACGTGTCCAGGGAGCCCAGAAGGGGCAGAGAAAGTGGTGCCTTGGGCTGGACCTCTGCTGCTGGGCTGGGCCGGGCTCCTGGGACGGACGGAGCTCATAGCAAGCGGGCAGCGCTTGTGAGAGACAGCTCTGCCCAGGAGCAGCTCCCCTGCCAAGTGCAGCAGGGCTGAGGGCACTGCCTGCAGGCAGCGAGGGGAGAGAGGAGTGAGGCAGGGAGAGCTTAGTGGGAGGACAGCTGAGCTTGTCACCGAAATTGGGAATAAACCTCGTAACACCAATGTAGTGTTAAATTTTCAGCGCTGGGAACACGGGGGATAGTTCCTCCTAAATCGTGTTCGCTCGATCAGTTCAAAAGTCAAACATTTATAGGTCTATGATTACAAGATTAATACATATTCATCAAGTGTCTGGCAGCTAGAGAATCCTCTCCAGTCACAGAAGTCATCAGGGATCATAGACACAAGCCGCCAGGACAGCTGAAGTGGCAATGCGGTCAGAGAGACTGTTTCCCCTTGGCTAGAGAGTCCCCTCTGATGCCAGAGCTCCTCCCGGATCTTTGAGACATACTTCTGGGACAGCTAGAGTGGTGTCCCGGTCCTAGACATGGTACTCCCGCAGTTAGAGAGTCACCTCCAATCGCAACGTTCTCCCGGACCATGGAGACATACCTGGGGAATGGCTAGAGTGGCATCCCAACCACAGAAACGTTGTTCCAGCAGTTAGAGAGTCCCGTCCTATCCCAGATGTCCTCCTTGATCATGGAGACATACCTCTGGGACGGCTAGAGGAGTATCCTGGACAAAGAGACATTGTTCCAGTTACTACAGAGTCGACAGAGGCCGGAAAGAGGTGGAAAGCAGGAAAGGTGTGGGACGCTAGAGGGGACGTAGAGGCCAGAAAGAAGTGGAGGCCGAAAAGGGGTAGGAGCCCAAATACGGGTCTGAGGCCACATAGTCGGGGTCAGGCTCAACAGGGACGGTGTCAAAGGAGAAGCCAAAACTAAGTAGAGGCCGACGGAGGGGGTGGGCACTAGGGGCGGAAAGGGAGCTAGAGGCCAGAAATAAGTGGAGGCCGCAAAGGAGTGGGAGGCTGGAGGGGAGCTAGAGGCCAGAAATAAGTGGAGGCTGAGCACGTGTTGTGGGTCAGAAAGATGTGGGAGGCCAGAAGCCCAAAGAAAGGCTAGAGAAACGTGGAGGCTGAAAATTAGTGAGAGGCTGGAGGGCAACTTAGGACAGAAAAAAGTGGAGGCGGAAAAAGGGGTGGAAGACTGGAGTGTCTCCCGCATCAGAGAGGTTACATCCGGGATGGCTAGAGTGGCATTCCGGTCGTGGAAATGCTGTTCTGGCACCTACAGAGTCCCCTCCGCGCCCGCAAGTCCTCCTGGATTAGAGAGACATACCTCCCACAGTGGCATTCCCGTCATAGAGATGGTGTTGCAGCACCTGGAGACTCCCCTCTGATCTCAGCCGGCCTCCACATCACGAAGATACACCTCCAGCATGGCTAGACTGGCATTCTGAACATACAGATCCTGTTCTGGCAGAGAGACTCCACTCCGATCCTGGAAATCCTCCCAGACCCTAGAAACATATGTCTGGGATGGCCAGACAGGCCTTCCTTTCATTGTAACGGTGTTCCCACAGCTAGAGAGTCCCCTGCGATCCCAGAAGTCCAAGCAGATCATACACACATACCTCCCAGACAGCCAGAGTGGTATTCCAGGGGTAGAGATGGTGTCAAAGCACCTAGAGACTCCGTTCCAAACACAGAAGGCCTCCCGGATCACAGAGACATACCTCCAGCACGGCTAGAGTGCCATTCCCGTCATAGAGGGGAGTTTCCCACGGTTAGATAGTCGCCTCTAATCCCAGAAGTCCTCCCGCATCATGGAGATATAGCTCCAGGATGGCCAGAGGGGCATTCTGGCCATCGAGACAGTGTTCCAGCAGCTCTAGAGTCCCCTCCAATGCTGGAAGTCCTCCCATGTCATGGAGACACACCTCCAGGATGGCTAAACAGGCGTTCCGGTCATACAGGCCGTGTTCGGGGAGCTAGGGACTCCCCTCCAAAGACAGCTTTCCTCCCGGATCACGGAGACATAACCTCGCAGGTAGCTAGAGTGGCTGTCAGAGAGACAGTGTTCTGGTGGCTAGAGAGGCCCCTAGAGGCCAGAAATAAGTGGAGGCTGAGCACGTGTTGTAGGCCAGAAAGATGTGGGAGGCCAGAGGGAAGGAGAGGCTTGCAAAAAATGTGGAGGTTGAAATGGGGTAGAAGGATGGAAAATAGTGAAGGCTGGAGTGCAATTTAGGCCAGGGAAAAGTAGAGACCAAAGAGTTGTGGGAGGAAACACTAAAAGAAAACTCATAGTGACACAGTATATGGAAGAAAGGGAGGAAGTAAAATTTAGCTGAAGGGAACAGGATAAAGGAAATTTTTGAAAGAGAAATTAAATAGTGTTTTATATAATAGTGTTTTTTATTTTTTATATAATTTTTTATATAATTTTATTTATATAATTTTTATATAATTTTATTTAATTTTTTATATAATAGTGTTTTCTGTTTTATAAAACAGAAAATCTGTTTTATAAGCTCACACATAGTAATAGTGACTGAAGTCTTTTTCTGCAGTTGTGTGTTTGCGTATTTCAGAGATGATGTTCCACCTCTAAAACGTCGCAGTTCAACAGCCCGCAGCTACGTAGGCACCAATCTCTGGGTTCGATGTCTCTCTCAAATATGAAAGGCTATACCAAAACTCTGTATGGCCAAGTCCCAAGTGAAGACTTTGAACGTAGTCCCGGTCAAAACCCAACCTTTTACACCTTCAAAGGTAGCTGCACCTAATTTAAGTAGAATGGGAGCTGTTCCTGTGATGATTCCAGCACAAAGTAAAGATGGATCCATAGTATAAAATATTATTAATTTAAATGCTGTTTTTGAAGTGTTCATTGTAAGTATTAGAGAAAACTACTGTGTTCCAGCCCTCATTTAAACAATGGCATGCAATTTTCCTTGAAGAAAATTTCCTTGAAGAAAAGCGAGAGAATTCTGCACCAATCCTGATAAAGGTATGTATGACTAGAGTCACTCAAGCTCGTCCTGCAAAGTAAAACACTATAAAATAATGTTTTAAGAGCTGGATGTTAGGGAAGATACCATCGTTGTGTACCACTCTAACTTCTGGGATCAGTCGACGGGCTGAGCCTCTCTTCCCCCCCATCGGGACGCCGTTGGGTAAGATTCGAACCCTTGGTCATACCAAGTGCCTCCCCGGGAAACTTAGAAATCTCTATATAGAGTCACTTTACATCTTTTAAGGCGTTTATAGCCAAGTAGTGTCCCTCGTAGTTTTAGCATTTGCACGTGCTTTATAGGTAGTGAATTTATCACCGGCAATCCAAAGAACCTGTATATCTGTTGCTTCAATAAATCGCACTATTGATTGACTCAGCCGTGTGTTCAATAAATCGCACTATTGATTGACTCAGCCGTCTGTGGTCCCTGAACGCGACCGTACCTCTGAGTGCGGCCGTGTTAGTTCAGGAGGTGTCCGGCTGAGCAGGTAGTGTGATGTTAGTAGTGCATCCGGACCCGTGATAGTCCAACAAAGGTGTTGGGCGCGACCGGACTACTAACGCTGACTTTGGGCATCACTCAGAACCTAAGCTCAGCCGCCCCCAGGCCCTCTGATATCTGAGGATCGACTGGAAAGCAAGGGGGCTTAGTTTCTACCAAATTGCTCTGCCTCTTAACGCAACAGGCCCGTGGGTCCTGCTGGACACCAAGCTGAGCAGCAGCCAGCACCGTGCCCTTGGCCAAAGGCGGCGGGCGGCGGTGCCCTGGGCTGCGCTGGGCAAAGCCTTGCCAGCAGCTGGAGGGAGGGGAGCCTTGCCCTCTGCTCAGCGCTGCTGAGGCCATGCCCGCAGTGCTGTGCCCAGGCCCGGGCTCCCCAGGCCGAGAGAGACAGGAGCCCCTCCCCCAGCCCCGCCCCCCAGCCCCCCCCCCGGCCTTGGAATGGCAGCTGTGATGTCGCGGCGCTGGCCCGGCAACGGCCACAGTGCCTGCAGGCACGGCTCTGCCAGCACCCGGCAGCTCCAGGGAGAGACCAGCTCTCACCCAGCGGCACTGCCCGGCACCGGGACCCCCTCGACAGCCTCGCTCCAGCCGGCTGGGAGCTCTCCGGAGCCCCAGCAGCGTGTCCGGCGCGAGGACTCCCCTGGCCCCGGCACGATGGGCCAGCTGAACTGCTGCTACGGCTCCAGGTGGGCTCCCCCCGCGGCTCGGGGACACGCCGGCGCAGCCGGGCCCCGCAGCAGCCGCCTTTCTCACGCCCTTTGCCGCCTGCTCTGCAGGGTCTACCCTGGCCCCGAGCAGCAGTGCGCGCCCGGCCCGGCATCAGCCGAGCCGCTGCTCCACCAGCGCGTGCGGGTGACGCAGGGCCGCGGGACGGGGAAGAGGCACCTCCTCCTCTTCAGCGATGCCTTGATCATCGCCAAGGCCAAGTAAGAGGCGCAGACCCCGGCTGCCTTTCCTCCTAAGGCCTGGCCCCGGCACCGGGGCAGGGACGCCCAAGGAGCAGCCCCAGGCCCCGGCACCCTGCTGCTGGCTGCACCCGTGGCCGTGCGCGGGGCAGGCGGAGGCCAGAGGGCAGCCGCCGGGCTCGGCCACCTCCAGGTCACTCCCTGCCGCTCCTCTCTGCAGACGTGGCAGCGCCCCGCGCCCGCAGCTCTGCCTGGCCCTGCGCCGGCTGTGGGTGCTGAGCGGTGGCAAGGGGACGGCCGGGGATGCCGCCCAGGAGGAGGAAGACAAGGCCACCACGTCCCTCGTCCTCGCCTGGCCCTACGGCTTCTGCGTCGTCACCTTCTGGTGGGTCTCGGTGCCACGTCCCCCGGCAGGGCCGGGCAGCGCTTCTGTCCGGCCCCACGCCGCTTCCTCCTGCCTCTGCAGCCGTCCCCACGGGGCAGGGCTGTGCCGGCGCCCGCCTCTGCCCGCGGGCTGGGCAGCAGCGGGCGCTCAGGCTCTTTCTCCTCTCTTTCCTGCAGCTCCCGCTCGCTGAAGGAGCTCTGGCTCAGCGCGCTCCGTGGGTAAGCCCTGCCTGGCAGAGCAGCTTGGGGGGCCCGTGCTCACAGCACGGGGGGATGCTCTAGCCGTAGCCGTACGATGCGGAAACGCCGCTCCTGAGCTGGGGAGAGCTGCCCCCACGGCTGCGGGCGGCTCTGGAGCGGGCAGAGCTGGCGGAGCTGCTTCACCCAGCCCCGTCCTCCCCCCTTGCCACTGCTCTCCGCTCGACGGCCGGGCGGTGCCCAGCTGCTTCGGGGCAGCTTGGAAGGGCTCCCCGGGCTGGCAGGCGAGGGAAGAGGCAGCTTGGGTCTCACACAGCTCTTTCTCTGCCCCTGCCCCGTGCACAGGCCAGCAGAAGGAGTGCAGGGAGCCCGCGTCACCCAGCTGCCCTCCATCAAGCTCCTGCTGAAGGAGCTGCGCGGCCGCAATGCCGTGAGTCTCCCTCCCGGCCCCGCTCTGCCCCAGGGGCTGCTCCAACCCCACACCAGCCCCATGGCTTCTCACCTGCTGCTCTTCTCCCCTTGCCCAGGCCAAAACACTCAACGCCAGCAGCCTGGAGAGGCTGGTCGAGGGCCTGGCAGAGGTGAGGAGCCCCCGGGCCGCCATCTCGGCCGTCCCCACATCTCACTCATGGCCCGCGGCCGATGCAGCTCGCCAGGGGCCCTTCGTGCTGCGGGGCTGCTCGCTGAGCGCAGCGCATTTCTTGCAGGCTGGTGCCCAGCAGAAGCCACCTCCCGTCCCCTCCGGCAGCCAAGGTGGACGTGGCCACTCGGACAGTGAGTTTGGAGGAGACGGGGGCAGGACGGCCCCTCTCTCCTGCGCTGGCAGGCGGCAGCCGCGCTGCTCGGGGGCTGCTGCTGCCCTTCCCGCAGGGCACGGCCGCAGAGAGCTGAGCCCCCGGGGCGCCTCGTTCCCCAGCCACGCCTCTCCCTCGCTGTTGGCGGGGGCACAGCGCACGGAGGCTCGGGCAGCATTCACCTGGCGCTTGCCCTCCATGGCTCTCTGCTCTGTTTTCCCTGGCGGCAGGCGGGACCCGCAGCAGGACGAGGGGGCTGCCCTGGCCCTTTGCGCGGCGAGGGACCTTGGCCGCTGCGGAGGCGCCCGGGCAGTCGGGCTGTGCCGGCAGGGCGGGTCTCTTCGGCCGGCCCCTGGCAGCTCTCTGCAGCCAGGACGGCACGCTGCCCCAGCCGCTCCAGGTAAGCCAGCCTGGCCAGGGGGTGCCCGTGGCGCTTGCTCCTGCGCAGAGGCGCTGTCCCCAGCAGAGGGACCCCGGCTGGGGCTCGGGGACCAAGCCGGCTCCGCCCCACCTCCCCCACCTCCAGCCACCCCTGCGTCCTGCCCTAGTGAAAGCAGAGCCGCCCACGCTCGCTCCTGGCCCTGAGGAAGGCTCACCGGCCCCGGGGCCTGTCCCCAGCCAAGCAACTGTCCTCCTCTGTCCCCCGCAGCTCTTTGAGGAGGAGGACGATGACGATGTGGCTGGCCTTGCCGGCACGTCGGCCAAGGAGTTGCCAGCACCAGAGGCGGAAGCAGAAGCAGCAGCGGTATGTCAGGGCCACAAAGAGGGTGACAGCACTGTCAGAAGTTGAGAATGTTGCCGCAGGGACAAGCAAGGTCACCCACTAGCCGGCAGCTCTGCAAAGGTGCAGAGGAAGGGTGGTGCAGGATGGCCATGGCGGTTTGTGCGGTGATGCCACCAGAACTGGCTCAGCTGGGCTGAGCAAACCCATCCAAGGGCCTTGCCTTTCCGAGCTAAGGTAGCAATTGGGCAGGAAGGTCCTTGCCACCCGTTAACTTGCACATTTCCATTGCAGGTGCCTCCAGTCCCTCCAGAAAGTGAACACCTGGAGAGCTCCTCTGGGGAGACAAGGTAAAATGAGCTAGGTGTGGTTAAGAGCAGAATTGGTTCACGTTTATCATGGCTTGACCTGTCTAACAATACATTGAATGGAAAGTTTGCCAGGCTCGAGAAGAGCAACCTGTGAAGAGGGGAGCAACGGGCTACTGGACAGCGAGAGGAGCAAGTTGGGAGCAGAGCTCTGCGGGATGGGCAACTGAGGACATCCAGGCAGGCAAGAAGAACGAGGAGCCCAGGTGTGTAGCAGGCTCTGCTGCCCATCTTTCAAAGCTCCGAACACTGCTCCGACTATGGGCAATATTTCTGAGGTGCGCAGAGATGGCACCGGGCAGGAAGCCCGCAGCTGCCCGTGGGAGAGCGTGTCTGTCAGGAGGAACATCTCACTCCAGCGTTGGCAGCTCTCCTTCGGCACTTGTGGCAGCTCTGTTTGTGCAAGGCTGAGCAACACCCCAGCAGAGTCACAAGGCTCATAGCAATTTTTGGAGCTCTTTGACCCGCTGCCTACAGAAAGAGGCAAAGTCTCCCTTTTCTGTTCATGTCAGCTGGCAAGCCCAGCACTGGCTGCTGGTGTCTGAATCCCAAAGACGCAGCAAGGAGCTGTGTCACGTAGCTGTAGACCCTGAGGTACTGGCACTTCGTAAAAAGCTCATGTTGCACCTGAGACAATTGAGGGAAGAAGAAAACAACCAAACAATACCAAAGCAGCGTGTTTTGCCTTCAAGCCTGGCTTTCTAGCAAGGGACAGTGAGGCGTGCTGCTGCTCGGCTTTTGGAAAGGACCACAGCACAGCTGCCCTGCCCAGCCCTGCTGCCTAGCAAAGCAGTGCTGCACATCTCTGTCAACTTGCAGAGCTCTGAGGGTGTCACACGTGTGGAGAAGGGGACAAAGCCGTGCCGTAGCCACTGCCAGGGACGGTTCCCTCTCGTGTGCCAGGAACTGCCCCTTGGACAGCACACTGCCCAACGAACGGGGCACAAAGTCGTGCCTGTTTCCGCCTTCATGGTTTCATCAGCACTTTGGACTCTCTTCTTGCAGGTGCCGATTTTTTTCTGCTGCCTGGATTGCCCGCATGAGCTCTGCTGCCTGGGCTTTGAGGGGCGCGATGCAGCCCCAGCACCACCTCGGCGGAGGCGAGGAGGGAGGCACCGCGCCCTTCTGCTCCGGCCGGCACATTTCACTCGGGCACCGCGACGCCGGAGCGGCCCCGCACCGCCCTCAGACCCAGCCCAGCCCTGGCGGGAGGCCTTGCTGGCTCACTCCTCGGCTCCGTCAGCAAAAGCCCACCAGCCGGCACAGCTGCCCCCGTGGGGAGCTGGCATGTCACCTGCAGATTCCATGGGGCGTGCTGGGCGTGGAGGTGTATATCATCTGAGAGGGACACGAGGGACACGCTGGACAGCATGTTCCAGACTATAAAACCCTCCAGGTTTTCTTTGCCGCTACTCATTCTTGGCAGAGAGACGCTGCACCACCTTGCTGCATACAAGAAGGGAGCACCCATTGCTGCCCTTTGGTCGGTGCAAGTCCTTGTATGCAGCACACAGCACAATACCCTTTCTTAGGATTCTTGATCAAACATGACTGGCTTGCAGTTTCCATTAGCTGAGTTAACTCCAGGTTAGCTACAGCAAAAACTCCGCTCTTACTTCTCCGACCCATCAGCGCTCTCTGGACCGACGCAAACACCCCCCTTTCTGTCAATCAGAACTGGAGTGGTGATGCTTTGCTTTCAGCCACAACACGTGCCTGTGCCTAGGGACTGATGGGAAGGAGGAGTTAAAAAAGCCAGCTTACATGGTGCCCCAAATCCCAGCCACCCTCCAGGACCGGAAAAAAACTGGACACACCCCCATATTTATTCTAGCCATTCTGTAGCCAGCACAGTCATTTCAGTGTCGATTCTGGTTGATTCTGCAGCTTTATAACAGTTGAAACACCCAGCTCATCAAGGCGGCTGATCTAGAAGGCAGGGGATCTGAAGTGGCCCCAACTACCTATGATGTGACAGTGTCCATAACTCGGGTTAATCACAGGTTGTCCTGTGACATAAGGATGTAGCACTCTTTCACCTTTCTCCTTTGAAGCTTTGGGGTTTGTGCACGGGAGCCTTATGTACCTTTCTTTTCAGAGTTGCTCATCGTTTCAGCATTGTTTCTGATGAGGAAAACATCCTTTCTGTGTAGATGTTAATTTATGTACATTTAATAAACAGCATGGTATCCTATACTACCAATGATCTTTTTTTCAGACTAATGAAAAGTTCAAGACAAAAGCATGCTTTGTGTCTGCAAAGAAAAGTGTAAACCTCTGTATCTGTATTAAAAAGCTGCGGTTGTTTCACTCGCGGGTGTTTGTAGCTATAGCAGAAACAGAGCTGCTGGCTGCCTTACTGCGAGGTCCAGAGGACACCAGTCTTCTCCTGAAGGCTTTCTACCAGCGTAATACTGTTTGAGTTGCCACTCCATTAAAACAGGACTTGGTCACTAATTGGTTCCTACATGAAAACCCGAGGATAGAAACTTGATCCTGGTTGGCAATGTCAAAAGCAGCATGAGGCGAGGCTGCCCAAAGCCTGGCTGCTGCGCTTGGAGGAAATGTGCCTTGAGTCCCGATGGGCAGACAGGGCACGCCTCTGCAAGTCTGCTGCGCAACACAGCACGACGCAACAGACCTGTGTACAAAGAGCATTAACATCATCACAGGTACAGCCAGTCACAAGGTGGGCAATGCCCGAGTGAAGGCTGCCAGCTGTCCTGCTGGCCGGCTCTGTCCTTCACGGCTGCAGACTCCCTTTCCCAGGCACTCACTGAGCCAGGGGCTGGCTTCGCACTCGCAAAGCACGTAGCCCATGCAGCAGCTCACTCCACTGCTCACCGTGGTTCCCCATGGCTGCTTATCTACCCAACAGATCTCTTAGTCCCTCCTGTTTGTGTATGGAGAAGGACTCGTAGGAGATGGGATCACAGTGATCACCAAACAGGGGAGTTTAAACTTTTGAGTGTAATGAGATACAGCTCAGAGGAGTTGCTACCTTGCTTTTCAGGAGAGCAAACTTGAAGCTACTCAGAGAGCTAGTCTGCAGTGTCCCCTACGAAGCTGCTTTGGAGGGCTTAGGGCTCAGAGAGCAGCTTAGTTTTTCAGAACCACCTTCTGCAAGCACGGGAGCAGGCAATCTGGTGGAGTCTGAAGTCAAACAAGAGGGGCAGAAGACCAGCTTGGCTGAACAGGGACCTCCTTTTTCAACTCAGGTGGAAAAAGGAATGTTATGATCCCTGGGACCAAGGTCCGGCTTGGCAGGAAGATCACAGAGCTGTAGTTCATACGTGTAAGGAGAGAACAGAAAAGGGCAAAGCTCAGCTAGAGTTGAAATTGGCCAGTGTTGTGTCGGGCTATAAAAAGGGCTTTTTACAGTACGTTCATAGCAATCGCTCATTGAGCACGGCCAGGGACTCTCTGAGGAGGAGGAGGATGCGGCTGGGCTTGCCGGTGCATCGGCCACAGAGCCGCCAGCACCAGGGGCAGAAGCAGAAAGCGCAGAGGTCTGTGAGGTGCACAGAGAGCGGGGGCTGCGCAAACCCCTCCGAGCGTATCGCGGGATACGTTGTATCGCGTGATACGTTGTATCAGGTGATACGCTGTATGACGTTGGCGGTTTTGGTGGGTAACTATGTACGTACTGTAGGGACACATGCTTTCTTACAGGATGAAAAGATGTAATGTTGTCGTGGTTTAGCCCCAGCCGGCAACTAAGCACCACGCAGCCGCTCGCTCACTCCTCCTCCCACAGTAGGGTGGGGGAGAGAATTAGGAAAAAAACCTCGTGGGTTGAGATAAACACGGTTTAATAGGACAGAAAGAAAGAAGGAAACAACAATGATAATACCAACAAAGGAATGTACAAGAACAAGTGATGCCCAATACAGCAATTGCTCACCACCCGGCGATCGACAGCCCGTCCCCGAGCAGCGATTTCCGCCCCCCGGCCAACTCCAGTTTATGTACTGGGCATGACGTCGTATGGTAGGGAATATCTCTTTGGCCAGTCTGGGTCAGCTGTGCCGGCTGTGTCCCCTCCCAGCTCCCCGTGCACCCCCAACCTCCTTGCTAGCAGGCCAGCATGAGAAGCTGGACTGTCCTTGACTGCTCAGCAACAACCCAAAACATCAGCACATTATCAACAGTTTCTCATCCCAAATCCAAAACACAGTGTCACACTGGCTTCTGTGAAGAAAACCAGCTCTATCCTGGCTGAAAACAGGACACAGGGAATAAGGGAAGCGGTTCCCCGAGGGCAAAACATTACTAAAGCATTTAATGAACAACAAGGGAAAGACGAATCTCCAACAGAATGGTTGGAGAGGTTGAGGAAAAACCTACAAATGTACTCTGGAATTGATCCGAATACAGTGGCTGGGACCGCACTCCTTAGAACACAATTTGTAGCTAAATCCTGGGGGCATATAAGAAGGAAATTAGAAAAATTGGAAGATTGGCAAGAAAGAAGATTAGAGGAGTTACTTAGAGAAGCCCAGAAAGTCTATGTTAGGAGGGACGAAGAAAAACAAAAAGCAAAAGCAAAAATTTTTGTACGTGTCAGTAGTAGGAGCAAAAGGAGAGCCTTTTAAAGTAAATATATTGAAAGATGTAGAAGTAGAAACAGAAAAGAAAATTTGTCTTAATGATTTACTTTTGCTCCCTGAAGCGGAAAACAATTTATTAGGAAGGGATTTGATTTTGAAGTTAAACTTGAGCATTCAGAGTCAAGGGGACAAATTGCAGATTAAATAATACACTTTAACACAAGAGGATGAAGAAGCTATTAACCCCTCAGTGTGGTATAAGGAAGGGGAAACTGGAAAGATAAAAATGGACCCCATAAGCGTTCAAATAACAGATCCGCACTGCCCAATTAGAATCAAGCAATACCCTATACCTACGGAGGGTCAAAAAGGATTAAAACCTGTAGTTGACAGACTTTTGGAAAAAGGAACCCTAGAACCATGTATGTCACCTCATAACACGCCCATTCTTCCCGTAAAGAAACCGGATGGGTCATACAGGATGGTGCAGGACTTAAGAGCTGTAAATCAGCGAACAATCACTAAATTCCCTGTGGTGGCAAATCCTTATACTTTATTGAGTCATATATCTCCCAAACATACTTGGTATAGTGTAACAGATTTGAAAGATGCTTTTTGGGCCTGTCCTCTGGATGAGGGATCCGGAGATTATTTTGCCTTTCAGTGGGAGTACCCCAAAACAGGACGAAAACAACCATTAAGATGGACTGTGTTACCACAAGGGTTTACAGAGTCACCAAATCTATCTGGACAAACTTTAGAGAAAATTCTACAAGATTTCACAATACCTAAGGAGGTAAAATTATTGCAATATGTGGACGATTTATTAGTAGCAGGAGAAACTGAAGAGGGGATCCGAAAAGCCACCATTAAATTGTTAAATTTTCTAGGGGAAAAGGGATTAAAGGTGTCCTGATCAAAGCTACAGTTTGTAGAACAAGAAGTAAAATACTTAGGACATTGGCTGAGTAAGGGAAGGAAGAAGTTAGATCCTGATAGGGTATCTGGGATTCCATCCTTAAGACCCCCACAAGCTAAAATGGAAATTAGGCAAATACTGGGATTATTAGGATATTGTAGACCATGGCTTGAAAATTATAGTGAAAAAGTAAAATTCCTATATGAAAAATTAACTAATAACCAACTTAAATGGCTTATTGAAGACGATCAGAGATTTGAGGAAGTAAAAAAGGCATTAATACAAGCACCTGTATTGAGCCTCCCAGATCTAGAAAAACCTTTCTATCTCTTTGTGAATACATCAAGCCAGACAGCATATGGAGTTCTTACTCAAGACTGGGCAGGAATCAAAAAACCCGTGGGGTATTGTTCTAAGTTACTTGATCCAGTAAGCAGAGGATGGCCTGCTTGTCTCCAAGCTTTGGTTGCTACAGCGTTATTAATAGAAGAAGTTAGGAAGATTACCTTCAGTGCTCCTTTAAAAGTGTATACCCCACACAATGTCAGAAATGTTTCACAACAAAAAGCGGAAAAATGGTTAATGGACAGCCGGATTCTAAAGTATGAAGCAATACTAATAGACTCCCCCGACTTAGAACTAAGCGTGACTTCTGCTCAGAGTCCAGCACAATTTTTGTTTGGAGAACCATCAGAGGAATTACAACATAACTGTTTAGAGGTAATTGAGACCCAGACTAAGATGAGACCAGATTTAAGAGATGCTGAGTTGGAAAATGGAGAAGCGCTGTTCAGAGATGGCTCCTCCTGAGTGGTAGAAGGGAAGAGAAAATTGGGATATGCAAAAATTGACAAGGACTTAGAACTTGTGGAATCAGGACCTCTGAGTCCATCATGGTCAGCTCAGGCTTGTGAGCTGTATGCCCTATGTAGGGCCCTGGAATTGCTAAAAGGAAGAAGCGGGACTATATTTACAGATTCTAAATACACATATGGGGTGGTCCACTCTTTTGGAAAAATTTGGGAAGAAAGAGGTATGATTAATACTCACGGGAGGATTTTAATACATCAAGAATTAATAGTAAAAATTTTAAAGGCTTTAAGAGAACCAAAGGAGATAGCAGTGGTACATGTGAGGGGACACCAAAAGGGATTAGATTACCGAACGAGAGGAAATAACTTAGCAGATAAAGAGGCCCAGGAAGCAGCCTTGAGGACTAAAGGTGCCAAAATTAATGTCATACAAACAAAGGAGGACACCAGCAAAGAAGAACGAGAGGAAAGAGAGAAGAAGTTTGCCCCACAAGAACAAACAAAATTGGAGAAAACAGGAGCTAAATTAGAACAAGGAAAATGGACACTGCCCGATGGGCGAGAAATGTTGCCAAAAGCCTACACCAGGCGAATATTAGAACGTTTGCGTGTGCAAACACATTGGGGTACAAAAGCATTAAGTGATCATTTTCTTAAACAATTTGGTGGTATTGGAATTTTTGAAATAGCAAAGCAAATTACACAAGGTTGCTTAACTTGACAAAAGGTAAATAAGACAGTGTTTGGACAAGCAGCCACGGGAGGGAGAAAAACAGCTTACAGACCTTTTGAGAAAGTACAAGTCGATTTCACTGCATTGCCTAAGGTAGGGAGGATAAAATATTTATTGGTAATAGTAGATCATTTAACACAGTGGGTAGAAGCGTACCCTGTAGCACGAGCTACGGCACAGATGGTGGTAAAAATTTTATTGGAACATTTGATACCTAGATATGGGATAATCCAGTACATTGATTCTGACCAGGGCACACATTTTACTTCTAAAATAATAAAACTATTATGTCAATCATTAGGTATTCAGTGGGAATACCACACTCCGTGGCACCCACAAAGCTCGGGGAAGGTAGAAAGAATGAATCAAACAATAAAACAACAATTGGCTAAATTAATGATTGAGACGCAAATGCCCTGGACGAAATGTTTACCCCTGGCACTTCTAAACGTAAGAACTAAACCATACAGTGAGACTGGATTATCGCCATATGAAATGTTATATGGCGTGCCTTATTTTCAAGGAATGCCTCTGGGGAACAATGTAATTGAGCATCATAGTATCCAACAATATATAATTACCCTTGGAAAAAGATTAAAAGAATTAAGAGAGATTGGGATGGTGGCCCAAACACCACCTTTAGGATTTGCAATTCATCAGTTAGAACCAGGAGATAAAATTCTGACAAAAACATGGAAAGAAGGAAACCTATCTCCCCTCTGGGAAGGACCTTTCCTTGTTTTATTAACTACAGAAACAGCTGTGAGAACTGCTGAAAAAGGATGGACACATGTGTCACGAGTGAAAGGTCCAGTGAAGGAGTGGAAAGTCACATCTGACTAAATTGCTGTGGGAATTTTATTGCGGCTACTCCTGTAATAGAAACAGGAGTGAAACATGAAATTCCCACAGTTGCTAAAAATCTATTTGTAAATCTTGCTGAAAACATTGCTGAAAACATTGAATATAGCTAATTGTTACGTTTGTGGTGGAACAAATCAAGGTGAACGATGGCCATGGGAAGCTATGGAGAGCAATATAAGTAATCCCCAAGTTTGGAAAACAATGGGAAAGGGTAATAGGAAACAACAATGGGTACTCCAAACGAGTATAATCGGAAGGAGTTGTTGGCAAAAGAAGAACAGGAAAAAGGAGCTGGAACTAGAATTTGTCCTTTGTGTAGAAGGTGGTGTGTATTTGTAAGATTAGTGTTGCAGGCTAACTGGCAGTTTTCTGTAGCCATAAAGCCTTGCAAATAAAGAGGATCGCCAGGCTCGGGCAACTGCTCAGGTCTGGACAAACCACTGATCTATCAAAGCTCTGGCCTTCGCAAGCAGTGCTCAACTAATTTGGGTACTAAGAAAGCACCCCCTTAAAGGAAAGGAGAGGGCAAGACCGGAGGGGAACTGGTATTGCGGCTTAAAAAGGGTCTGCCAAGGGCTGCAACCCCTTCGGGCTGTGACCGCCGACCACTATGGCCCTGACCGGACCTCTTCTAGTTCTACTTGGGGTGAGTTCCTTGACTCTGACTATGGCAAATAACTGTAGTCAATATTGGAACAAGTCCAGCTGGGGTTTACCCCAGAAAAATGGAAAAAGTGAGGACCTTTTCTAATTGTACAGCCTGTACCTGTAATCATATTTGCCAAGGAATTGGAACAATAAAACCTAGGTTTTTTTCCTGTTACCCATAAATCAGGGAGAGCCAGGTGTATAACGAATGGCCTCCTGAGAGACAAACTTGGAAAGGAGTCAATCTAGGAGGATTTGGGGGAGATTTTATGGGTGGTGATTGGCTTACTAAAATCGGGATAGTTGTACTGGGGATATGTGGGGGATTGTTACTAGATTAATCTACTCGGTTATACAAGGAATGCAGATATCTGCAGTACTCAATTGGAAATGAAAACACGAATCAATACTGCAAAGAAGAAGATGGGGGATTGTGAAATATGTTCATCTGATTCGTGTGATGAAGTGTAATCTTCTGTACTTTTATGGATTTCTCCTGCACCATAAAAAGGGGTATTTTACAGAAGAAAGTTAAACTACTTTGCTGGTATATCAGCTCAAACCAGTTTGACCACTGACCGCATAGTATTGTGTAAAGAGAAACTTGTAAAGTGCATGCATAAAGTTTGGGGTCATCCTGGGGGCACGCCGAGGAAGATTTGACAAGACTCTAGAATGAGAAGAGGGCATGCGCCGAAGAAGACACGCCTATTCATGAATACGTATTAGCAGACAGGATATAAACCAAGAACAGTAACTGTACCGCGTGCATCTTGGTGGAGCGGAGACTCCCGGAGCACCCAGCGCTGTTTGCTTGCCTCTATTCGCTTAATAAATTGTAAATTTGAATTGGAATCCTGTTTGGGACTAAATCATTTATCACATCCTTATCCAGCATCTTTTCAAAATACTGGTAAGACTCAAGCCTGCGTCGTAACTGGTTCCTCTTCCATCCGCTGTAGGAGTCCCCTGTGTTCCGGAAACACCACAGGGCACATCGAACTATAACACAAAGCGCTATGGATAGAACCACAATAATTATTCAAGTAACAAATAATCGTTTTAACCATGATAGGTTTGGTAAACCAAGAGGTTAACTTTCCCACAGCTCAGAAAACCCCCAAAAGGTGTCATCTGGAGTTACTTCACGTAGGATTTTTGCTTGTTCTCTGATCTCCCGTAAGTCAGCAGATATTCACCCACTTTGGTCTACATACATGCAACAGCTGACATTGATTACTGTGCACACCCCTGCCTGTGAGGCTAATATTAAATCTAGAGCCATACGATTTTGTGATACTATTTTCGATAAACTAGTAGTTTCTTCTTGGAGTTTCCTGATGGCATCTATAGTTTTATTCTCGATTATCTCTATTACAGCCGAGATGTTTATTATAGCTTTTTCTAACTCGCTAACCCCCAGAAATGGGATTAGCCACCGCACAAAGCTATGATAGCGTGTCAGCTTTTCTATTAAGGGCTTACTCACCCTTCAGTTTCTTCTCACGGGATTCTGTGTTGTTTTATCAATAATAGTGATGTTGGGAACCAGGGTGTCCAAAGTACATGCTCCCCACCACCTCAGAGGTAAAGTTTTCCGAGCTGCTGTACCACACAACCAGTACCACCCTGTCCCTAGCGGAACCGGGAGGCCAGTATAATTAAGTAACTGAAATGCTGGATCAACAGAGGCAAAATGTGGTCCTCTGTCAGAGGATATAGTTGCTGGAACTCCAAAACGTGGTATTATCTCTTGTATCAACGCTTTAGCTGTCTCCCGAGCTTTAGCTGTTCTGGTTGGGAATGCCTCTGGCCAACCTGAAACGGTATCAGTTAATACCAATAAATATCGATACCCCCCTTTTCTTGGAAGTTCTATAAAATCAATCTGTCATTGTTGCCCAGGCCCATTGTCTTTCCCAATCTGGCCCATTTCTGGCTTGGCGGTATTCTTGGGATTAGTTTGGAGGCAAAGATCACGTTGTTGAGTTACCTGTCTCACCATAGTATACAAATTTCTGGCCACACTTTCTCTAATTAAATGTTTATATAGAGTCTCCATCTCCCAATGCCTTTTCCTATGTTCTTCCCTTACCAAATGCCATATTAGGCAGGAGGGAATAACCACTTTTCCTTGTGGGGTATAAGCCCACCCTTCTTTGTTATATGACCCTTCCAGATCTGTGATAAGGTTTTGATCTTCCTCGGTATATTTTGGCTTACCTTCTAGGGAGATTCGCCATCAGGGACTAAAGCTCCTTCTGTTTTTATCTCTGGTTTAGCTACCTGTTTTGCCTCTCTGTCCACCAGCTCATTTCCTCTCTCCAATTCCGAGCTCACTTTCCGGTGAGCCTTAATATGCATAATCGCCACCTTCTCAGCAAGTTGGACTGCTTTCAACAGTCTCAAAATCTCTTTTGCATGCTTAATAGTTTTCCCTTGAGAGCTCAGTAACCCTCTTTCCTCCTAGATTGTTCCATGCACGTGCACAACTCCGAAGGCATATCTTGAGTCTGTATAAATATTCACAACTTTGCCTTGAGCCACTTCCAAGGCTCGGGTCAGAGCAATTATTTCTGCGCTCTGTGCAGAGGTATTTATGGGCAAAGGTCTATTATTTCTTGACTAGTGGTAATGGCATATCCCACGTGTCTTTTACCACTCAGGACATAGCTGCTTCCACCTGTGAACCAGTTTTCTCCGCTTTCCATAGGGTTGTCTTTTAGATCTGGTCGGTTTGCGTACATTATTTCAATAGTCTCCAAACAGTCATGATGCGCTGGTTCTCCCGTGTTTCCACTAAGGAAAGAAGCTGGGTTGACAATGTTAGTAACTACGACCTCCACATCATCCTGTTCTATCAGTATAGCCTGATATCTCAGGGATCTTTGTGGAGAAAGCCAGTGCCCACCCTTTGCATCCAGCACTGCGGACACTGTGTGAGACACTAAAACAGTCATCTTCTGGCCCAGAGTAAATTTTCGGGCTTCTTGTACATTCAATATTACAGCTGTAATTGCTCTCAAGCATCCAGGCCAACCCTTCGCAGTTGCGTCTAACTGTTTGGAAAAGTAGGTAACTGCTCGTCGATAGGGGCCCAGATCTTGTGCTAATATTCCCAGAGCAATTCCCTGTTTCTCGTGGGAAAAGAGAAAAAAACGGTTTACTCACATCGGGGAGCTCTAAGGCCGGAGCCGACACCAAAGCTTTCTTTAGTCGCTCAAAGGCTCGTGTGCTCTCTTTGCCCGTCCAGATCATACAATCGTATCGTAACAGTTTCCTTTCTCCAGACGGTATTTCCCAAGATTCCAAGTCTTTTGCGAGCTGATTGCCAAAGATGGTAGACTGTTCGTAAATCCTTGTGGCAACACCGTCCAAGTGAGCTGAGTCTTGCGACCACTTTTGGGGTATTCCCATTCAAATGCAAATAATTTTTGGCTGGCTTCATGGGGAGGGAGGCAAAAGAAGGCATCCTTCAGATCTAAAACAGTAAACCAAGTTAGTTCAGGTGTTAATACGGTCAACAGGGTATATGGATTTGCTACTACGGGGTAAAGGTCCTCAGTTATTTTATTTACGGCCCGTAGATCCTGGACCACACTATACAACCCGTCAGGTTTACGAACAGGTAATACAGGGGTGTTGAAATCAGACTCACAGTTTTTCAGTAATCCTATTTATAAAAATCTTCCAATCACTGGCCGAATTCCTTCCTTACCTTCCCTTCTGCGGGCAGACTGGTTAAGAATAGACCCAGTATCTGGATATATTGCTGATCTTTTACTTCCAGAGTAATTTCTCCTTTTTCAAATGTAATTTTTGCACCCAATTGTTCTAACAAATCTCTTCCCAAAAGTGGCTTTGGGGAGTTGGGCCTATGTAGGAATTTGTGGATACCCCATTGTTTTCCCAATTTATACTTCAAAGGTTTACAAAAATATGCCTTTTCACTTTGGCCAGTCGCTCCTTTTACCATGATATAGTCGTTTCCCAGGGGCATCAAGGCTTGATGTAAAACCAAGTATGTTGCCCCTGTGTCAACCAAAAATTCTACTTCTTGTTCTTCCTTCCCCAGCCTCATTATAACCAGTGGATCTGCTAGGGTACATTCCCCAGGTCCCTGTCAATCCTTTTTCACATGGGCTACTATTCTTCCTGTCTGGTGGCTTCGCCTCTTTGCCTTGTTTCTTGGACACCCTCCTTTCCAATGACCAAATTTCTTACACAACGCACATTGATCCTTACCTAATCAAGATGGTTCTCGTCTAGGCCTCCCTTCCTCCTCTTCCCTGACAACTGCTATCCTTCCTCTTTGCCCTTGTCTATATTCTTCCTCTCTATTACTAAATACTCTCCACGCTTCACCCAGCAACACTTCCAGATTTCTACCTTCTGTAGGGCGCAGCTTCTGGAGTTTGTGCCTAATGTCCCCCGTAGACTGACCCAAGAACAGGGAGACTATTTGTTGTATTCCTACCTCTGACCCAGGATCCAGCGGTGTGCTATGGCGCATTACATCCCTCAATCGATCCAGGAACTCGGATGGGGACTCAGAAGGACCTCGTTTAACTGCATATAGAGCTGACCAGTTTGTGGTTTTGGGAATAGCCCTTTCCATTCCCTTCAAAATCCAGTCTTGATATTCCTGTAGCCTCTCCATATGGGCAGATTTATTAGCGTCCCATTTTGGGTCTCGGAGGGGAAATATTCTTTGACATCCCCCCCCCCGTGATCTTGTAATGGTCTTCAGCTAAATTCTCTGCTGTTTTCAAAATTAATTGCTTTTCTGTTTCTGTCATATACTCTAAGAGCAACTGTATACCTTTCCAGTCTGGATTATGTTGTTTTACGATGAACTGAAAATGCTTAGTAACACTCACCGGGTCGCTTCTCTAGTCTCTTGCAACTTTTCTCCATTCTCCTAGATCAGTGGTGGAAAAGGGCACCTTAATCATCATTGTTCCTCCATCAGGTCCCACTGCCTGTCGGAGTGGGGCTTGTAAAGCTGTAGGGACAGTCCTAGAGGCAGTTTTCTTCCTTGTGCGGGAAGATATGGGACCGTCCATACAGTGCCTACTGTAATCATGAGACTGGCATAAAAATTGAGATTTTTATAATGCAGCTCATATTTGTTCTTTGCTTTCTTTGTGAGTTCAGGGTTTGTTTTAGGGCACATTGTAATTTTTAGATTTGTTTTAGAATCAAGAAGCTTGGGAGAAAATTTTTGTGATTGGGTTTTCTGGTTTGGTTTTTTTTGTCCATCCATAGTCATTTGTCATAAAGAGCTGAGCATTCAAGGAAATACCAAAACTATTATGATTTGCAAAGTGAAAACCTGTAGTACGTTCTGCACAGATTTGGTCGCCTTCTATTATGCTTAAATTGTGGCCTGTCATGATGGACACCAAACTTCACGCCAAACTTGACATCTGCAGTATTCAGAGTATATGCATTTGTCAAGCAATGAGCTAGCAAGTGTCTGGAATTGTTAGGTAGCAATGCCTGATTAAAACATGGTCTATATTCATATGAAGCAATCCCAGAAAATGAAGAGGAATTTGCAGCACTTAAAAAAAGACATCATATTTATGCAGTACAATTCAGGTAAACGTAAAAGAGTTCAAAACCTTCCCTCCTTGGCTACCAGTTTTGAGAGAAGTACGGCGTTGTGCGTAGAACAAAGGGATGTCTGTAAAACTTTCCCTGTTGCATGCTCAGTCTGTAAGAACGTTTCATGTTTTGCAGAAATGCTAACAGCTTCAAAGGTTATACAAGCATGGTAGCTTCCCCCACCATCTTTTCAGAAATACGGAAAGCAGGAAAATCCCAGAGTCTGGAAAAGTTGCTGGCAGAATCGTTTGCCCGAGGTAGGTTTAAAATTGAGAGATTCTTGGCCCTCTTCATAATTCATGTAACTAATTTTCCACAAGTTTTTTAGGCTTGCCTTCTGTGGGTCCCATGATAATGCAAAGAGAACAAGTGAAGCTCTAGAAGTAAAATACTTCTCATAAGTTTAATCCCTTTTTTAGTTTAAAAGACCTCATGCACTGTGAACTTGTTTTATAGTCTTCTCCCCAAATGTAGGTGTGGAGAGTCACAGAAAGACATAAATATTGAAGTCTCCAGTAACTGCATGTTCCCTGTTTTTATTCTAAAGAAATGTTTGGAAGGTATTTTTGAGGAGTTAATGTTGTTTATGTGTTGGGTTTGTTTGGGTTTTTGCTGTGCTGGCTTAATTCTCATTGATTATAGTCTAATCCCTTTGTGTTTCTTTTTACAAAGAAATCCAAGCAATAGTTACCAATATTAACCAAGACAATAGAGTCCTTAATGCCGGGGATCTTTTTTTGTACGTCTTGCCTTTTTTAACCTGCTTTCCAATTTCTCAGTGGGCAGGAAACTAGATGGCACGTGTTTTTTCCCTTTTGTGTCCTTGCAGAACTCTTGCGTTGAATTTTAACTTCTGTGCTGCCTGTGAATAACGTAGAGAAGTGATACATTGCTTTGTACAGCAATGCACCTTGATTTTGAATGCATGACGAATACCGTGGAAGGAACCAAACGCGAGGAAAGTTTTATGTGAGTGTGTTCCTATATTTCTTTTTTTTTTCTGAATTTGTAACTGCAATTGGGGAGTAAAAAAATTTCAAACCAAAACCAAACTCCTAATCACCCCCGACCTCCTCAAACACCTAGTGTCTTGTCAGCTGTGGAATGACATCGCTCAGTGACTTAACCTTGAGGAGAGATTTTGTTTGGTCCAGACTGTGGGCAAAATCCAAGAACTAGCAAAATAAGGTCCTCAGTCGCTAGAGCTCTGTGTGGGGAATTGTTATAGGAGAAGAAGCGTTAACTTCTTAGGGCGAGCGGACTTGCATTTGAATCCTGAATTTGTTCTTTTGGCAACACAACATTTTCGCTCTTTCACCCTAAGGAAAACTCTTTTTTTGCCAGTTTCCCATAAAAGCGATCATGAACAACGTTAACTTCATTTGGTAAAACGACTCCTTTTGACAGAAGGGGAAAATATTAAGTATGCAATGAGTGGAGTCACAGATGAATCTACCAAGCAGACCACAATGTTTACTCTCACAGGCTTTACTGTATACGAAGCTAGTGGACTCAAGTAATGGATTGATAAGTGTATAAGCATTTGCAGAATGAGGACTTTTCAGTTAATCTTCTGTAAGATTTTTGTCTACACCAGCTTGTACGCCAGGATCCTAGCTCACTTTCTGTGCTTGGGTCTTTGAGTTTGTTTCTGCATTCAACTTTGTTTCCAGGAAAACATATAAAATCTGTGATCATTACAGCATGCCATAATAGTTAATATGCCAGATTTAAGAAAAACAGAGCTAAAGAGCTTCCTTCTTCGCAACCCCCCAACAAATAAACCCCCAAAATGAAGGAATTCCTTAAACCTAGAAAGAAAGAAATACGCTGTGAGTCACATGTTGCGGTGATGTGGTAGCAGCAGGGTCCTTAGAACCGATGATTTACAAGACCTAATGTCTTTCTGTGGACTTTGAAGGCTGAGTGTTTTGTACTCTAGCAATTTTCTGCTACTGTTATGTATTCACGTAGATCTGTAAGGCAATTGTTGTTACTTTCTTTGCATAGTCTGGTAAAATATTTGTATAATAGGAAAATTATGTTTTTGTGCTACTCTCCTTGGGAAACAGAAACTAAGCCTGCCATTAGATGCTAGGCCACAGTCGTTGACGGAGCAGGGTAGTGTATCTTACATTTTGTGCTACACTTGGTCAAGTCTCATCTATATCGTATTCGCTGTTACTTTATTAAATTTAGTATCTGCACTTTCTATTTCCAGACAGGCCTCTCGTTCAGAGCACAGAGGCATGGTTCTCTCTGCGTCTGGCTTCCCGTCCCTATCTTTTCATTCCTTCCTCTCCTCCCTGTAGCCTACTGCTATCGTTTTCTTTCACCAGCTCTCTCTCTGCCGGGCTCCGGAACCCTGTTTTTTCATTTCTCCCTGTCTGTCTTGTAGCTCCTCAGTACTTTTTCTTTCCCTGGCTCCCTGTCCCTGTTTCTTCCTTCTTGGCCCTGTAGCACGCTCTGATTCTGTTCCATTCTCTGCCTCTGCTTTCCCAGCAATCTGTCCCTCGCTTTTAATTCCTCCCTCTCCGCGCTGTCGCCCGTGCGGTCTCTTGCCTTTCTCCGTCGCTGGCTGGCTGGCTGTCCCTGCTCATTCATTCCTCCCTCTCCCCCCTGCAGCGCCTGTCGCTTTTGTCCGTTCTCCATCTCACTGTCTCTGGCTCCCTGATGACCCTATTTTGGACTCCCACCACCCATGCACCCCCTTCTTTCCATGCTCATTGCTCTTCTTGTTGCTCTCCAGCTCTCTTTTTTCCCCAGCTCCCTGTACGGTGCAGATATGGGGGTTGTTTTGGCGGTGTTCCCCGCCCCTTACCTCCGTGTTTCACTGTCCTGGCTCCCCATTGTTTCATTCCTCCTTTCGGCTCGGTTGCCACTTTTTTGTCTCTCCCTCTCTCCTGGTCTGACTCCCTGCCCCCGGTCTCCTCTCTTGTAGCGTCCCGTGCCTCACACCTCGTTTTCGGCGGCCTCCCCCTGCCCAGCAGCCCATGGCTCCGGGAGCCGCCCGCCCGCCTGTTCCCTGCCGCACCAAGGAGCGCGGCTCCGGGAAGGACTGCCGGGGTGTCCCCGGGGCAGGCCCCGAGCCCCGGGGCAGCCCCGCTCCCGGGCCTTGTCATGCGCCGCCTCCTTTGCCCTCGCGGCTGCGTTCGCCCTCGCTTTGCCCCGGGTGAGGGGCTGTGCCGGAGCTCGGGGCAGGAGGGGATGCCCTGGGGTGGGGGTCGGGCGCTGGCCCCCTGTTCCAGCTGGGCTCCAGCTGTGGGCCGGGGCTGGAGGAGCCCCAGGTGCGGGCGGTGAGGCCGGTGGGGACGGACGCTCCCTGCACAGGGGTGGCTGCCGGGGGAGGGGCTGGTGCTGCTGCTGCCCTACTCCCGGTGGCCGTGGAGGGGCCGGGGGGAGCCAAGGGTGGAGCGGTCGCCCGGCGTGACCGGGCTGCGGCTGCAGCGAGAAAGAAGGTGAGCGGGGCCGCCCGATCGACCTGAGGCAGGGCGGCGGGGTCCGCGTCGGAGGCACGGAGCAGAGGGGTGTGCGAGCCGGCGGAGGGGTCCACCCGGAACTACGCTGCAGAGGGCGGGTGAGCGCTCGCGTCTCGGCGGGGATGGGGGATGGGGGGGGTGGAAGACGGTGTCCTCGCAGGGTGAGCCAGCAGGACAGGCTGCGTCTCGCGGCATGGCGGGAGCCGTAGTCCTGAGGCACGGGGTTTGCTCTCGGCCATGTTCGTTCCCCGCCATGCCGGGAAGCGTGGTCTTCCGGGCGGTCACGTTGTGCTTGCTAATGCATGCCGGGAGATGTAGTTTTTGCGACGCGGGTTCCCGGGCATGCGTGGTGGCGTGCCTCCTCGCCGCCCTCAGTGCTGCCGCCCTGTGACCAAAATTAGGTACTACAGCTCGGCAGCTGCGCATGCGCGGTACAGCACATCGTCGCTCAGAAGCTGCGCATGCGCGATGGGCGCATTGCCGCATCTCCGGAGGCACGCATGCGCGGTGGGGAACCTCGCCGCAGCTCGGAAGCCGCGCATGCGCGGCGGCGCCTAAGGGACGCACGCTGCCGGCCGCCGGTAACCGCGATGCCGTTCTGCGGTCCCTGCGCGCTCTTTGCTACTTCCCGGTAAGGTCGCGCCGTTGCTGCCCCATGTGCGCAACGTGGGCGGGTGCTCGCCCTGCAAAATGAGGCACGGCCGCCGGGTGCTCGCTGCTACTGCAGCCCGGCGTTCGCGCACCGCCCCTCGCCCCTGCGGCGCGCCGCCGGCGTCCGGCGCATGCGCGGTGCGCGGGAGCAGCATGGCGGCGCAGCGGGGTCCAGTTCCCGGCGGGGCGTGAAGGGCCGGGACCACCAGTGAGGCGAGCGAGCCCCTGGGGCGGGTGCGGGGCGTCTCCTGCGCACCGGCCGCCCGCGGGTGGCGGGGCGAGGAACTTCGAGCCGCCCGCTGCGACCGGCTGCCGGCCCGCTGGAGGCGAGTCGGGTCGGGGCAGCCCCGGGGAGTTACCGGGGCTCTGGGAGGAGGGAGGGAGGCGGACACCCCCCAGGCGCGGACGCCGGGCGCCTCCCAACTCGTCAGAGCCCCCCCGCTCGCTTCTCCTGGCCCCGCGCAGCTGCCCCCAGCTCCAGCCCCTCCCCTGAAGCCCGTCCCGTAGCCCCGGGCCGGCCCCGGGCCCTGTCGCAGAGGCGGCAAGCCGGGCCTCGCGTGCACTGGGTTCTCCGTGAAAGCGGACGCCGTTGGCAGCGGTGCAGGGGCAGAGCGGCGTCTCCGGTGGTCCCCGCGGAAGGAGAGGCTTCGGCCAGGGGGGAACTACGGTAATAAGGGTCGCTGCTGCTTCTTTCCCTCTGCCAGGGGCCGCGCTGGGGGGGGATGCCGCTGACCGCACCCGCCTCGGGCTCGCGTGGGTTGTCTCTGCCCAGCCTCGCTCTCCTCGTGGCACAGCTGCAGGAAGGGACAGGCGGAGCGCTTGCCGGCCCTGGGCGGGAACTGCCACGGCCAGAGCTGGAGAGGCCAGAGAACGGTAAAGAGGAAGAAGAAACCGAAGGCCGGCCGGCCGGCAGCTGCCTCCCGCTGCAGGGAAGAGCGAGCCAGCCCCTCCAGGTGAGGTAGGATCCCTCTTCGTAGTCCGCAGCAGGCCACACCATCGACATGCAGGGTCTGTACGCGTCACCAAAGGCGGCCGCGTAGCGCACGAGCGAGGCTACGTGTGTAGGGAGCCCCGTCTTGTACGAGCTGTAAGACACCCCGGTATCCTCTTAGGTGGAGGACAGCCAAGCGACAGGAGTTACAGAAGGCGAAGGGAGGAGAGGAGGAGGAGGAGGAGGAAGAAGCGTCTGAACTGGCGAACTCTCCCAGCAGTGCAGGGAGTGAAAGTTGTGGTGAGTCCCAGGCCCTCGGGGCCCTGTTGCCCCTATTCTGCATCCCGGGCCCTCACTGCCTCTCCCCTGGCCCCCTCCTCTTTCCCACGCTGATGTGGTTCCCCCCCTCCACCCCCCGCCCATACCTCCTTTCTCCATCTCACTCTGACCAGCTCCCCGTCCTCATCTTTTAGGTCCTCTCTCTCCCTGCTCTGTAGCTTGTGGCTATTTTTCCTTCCTCTGCCTCTCTCAGTCTGGCTCCCTGTCCCTGCTTTTCCATTCCTCCCTCTGCAATGTAGTGTGTTGCTACTCTTTTCTTTCACAGTCTCTCTCTGTCCGGCTCCCAGCCACCGTTTTTGCCTTCCTTCCACTCTGTTCTCTAGTCTCTGGCTGATGTTCAAGGTCTTCCTTCTCGGCCCTGTAGCACAGCACAAGTCTCTTTCTTCCTCTGTCTCCCGCTATCCTGCTCCCTGTCCCTGTTTTGCAATTTTGTCCTTGTCACCCTGAGCCACGCTGCAGTTTCATTTCTTTTACCGTCTTGCCCTGTCCGGCTCCCTGCCAGGATCTTTTAATTCTTCTCTCTCTCCCTCTTGAAGCCCATCGCTGTTTTACTCTTTCTCCCTGTCTCCCTGTCCGTCTCCCCCTCTCCGTCTTTACTTACTCTTTTAAGTAAAATCACTGGCTGAGACCTTAAACATGTCACTTCTTGCCCGACAAGATCAAACAGACCGTGAGCAAGCTTGTTAGGCTTCCCCTGTAAATTCACGGATAACACAAAGCAAGCTTCTTAGGCTTCCCGTGGAAATCACTGCTACCAGCTTAAATTGACCTCCTTGTGCCATCCTGAGGCCGAAAGACCGAGGAGCTAATTCGATGACTAGATATGGACAAAGGAAGCCCCAGGTTCAACTGGCAGACTGCGTGAGGAAGACTGTGGACGACCACCTGAGGGTGAAAAGACCCTAACCCTAATTTTACTGCGCATGCTTGGACTATGTCAACGAATTCCGGGAACTCCTCACCATAAGACTGCCCTTCTTGGGGGATCTGATGACACGTATGACTTTTCTGCATATGAACTGATGTGCTTTACTAACCCGTCGGAGCACTCGTGGTGGAGCGATCCCCAGCACTGCCCAGGGCTGCCGTAAGGAATGCCCGCCTTCTAAAGCTTCAAACTAAGTGTTAGAGGGTTTTCTGGCCGACTTTTCAGTATCCCTTTGTATTTGATTGTTTCTGGTATTCCCTTAGTGGCTTCACTTGTTAGATTTTCTATCTACGTCTCCATTTTAGTTCGCCATCCCTGCCTCTTAATATTTTTCCTTTTGCCGTAATCACCATTGCTTTTAAAATTTTCTGCCGCCTTTTCTCTCATTCGCGGTCCTTATTTGCCTACCCTTATTTTTTAACTGACTTCTTCCCTTCCCTTAGTGCCCTCTGAAACAAGGATCTAAAACAATTAGAAGGTTTTAGCATGTGTAACTAATCAACTGTCAGTTTTACAAATTTCTGAAGAGATGTACTTTCTGGAAGGTTATCGATTTCGTGATTAGTTTAACTTTAGTATAGACTTCTTTAGCCTAGCAACCGTGGCATTATGTTTAACGGCCTATTCTCGTAGTCCTTAGGCTGTATTTGCCTCAGTGCCAACACTGTACCTATATGTAAACAGTTCATCAGGAGGAAAGCAGCCCTGATGAAAATTAAAACACAAGTAGAAACGGAGAAGACAGGTGGAGAGAACCAAGAGGAGAAGAGTTAAGAGCAAGGACTGAGAAATTGATGAGTGCAGAGGAGATACCTTCACCTTGAGCACAGAAACGTCCTAGCAGGAGTGCTCAAACACGGATGATAAGAAGGAACCGCTTGGCTGAAGAACAGAAGGGGAAAACATCCAAGGAGAAGGAACTATCCTCAGGAGACCTGTGACCATAAAAGGGAAAAAGAAGGAGGGGGCTAACTCCCCAAACGACCACCGACGACCGCCCGAGACGCCCGCGCACGCGTAGTGTAGTTTTGCAACGCCAGCGTTATGTAAACGTGGCAGATAAGCGAGGAGGCGGAGATTTCTCAGGACACGTGCGAATATTCACGTCTTTCAGGTATATAAAGGATGAAGTTTTGCTTCAGCGCGCATGCGTTGGGAGGAGATATCCCCCAGGCGTCCGGCGTGGCAATAAAGGCGTCTGCTTAATGACACTTTGGTGTTACTGAGTTTAAATTTCTGTAACTTTTGTGAATCATTTGGTGACCCAGGTGGGAGGGACATCCTCTGTTCGGCTGCGGGACCCGATGAGTCTGGGACTCTCTTGGGTTTGCCCCCGGAGATCTTTTCCGGAGAGACCCCCGTTCTCAGTCGGATCACCGCGGGGACAGACAAAGACCCTCTGGCAAGAAGACATCCTTAAATCCTGAATTGGTAACGATCGATCAATTTGGGACCGTCTTTAAGACGTGCAGATGTGCACACGGGTCGGCGTATACCGGCTCGCTAGCACCTTACAGGTGTACCTCTGGGGGATTTGTGTCCCATATGGTAGGGGATTAACTTCCCCGTTTGGAGGGGCTGCGTCCCCATTTGGAGGTCCGGTTAACTGTTACCTGACTTTTGGCTAGTGCATTTCGGGTATTGGTTATTGGTTTGTCATTTATTGGATTTTGGTTATTAACGGTAAAATTTGCATCAGATATGGGAGAGTCACAGAGTGGCGGAATTCTAAAGAAAAGCCCACTGGGATGTGTTTTGCAGCACTGGAGAGATCCGGGGGGAGTGCCGGGAGGCAGTGTCGATAGGAAAACTTTAATTAAGCATTGTAATCAGTGGTGGCCTCTCTAGAAGCCAGACGGTGGAGAAAAACGGCCCTTTAACAGGACATTAAAATAGAATACATTATTACATTAAGGTACATATAATTGTAATATAATACTACACACGTTATAATAGGTATTATACATTTAGTGTAATAATACAATTTAATGCTCTTCCTTCAGGGAGAAGGAAAATGGGATGAAGTGCTTTATGCACGTATGTTTTTCACTCTACGAAACCACCCTGAATGGCAGAAAGAAAGTGGAATCAATTCAGCACCCCAGGACCCTATGGTCCTGGCGATAGAAAAAGACAAACAATAAGCAAAATAGGAAGCAAAAAAGATGTTGCTCGCCTTGTGGCATTGGACAAAGATGTTTAAAGGTTGACAGAATGGGAGATTAAAGGATTGTTTGACCCCGATTGCGAGGATGTGCGTGCAATGTCGGATGCGGTGTTCAGCGAGGCAGAAAAGCAGAGTGTTGTGAGGGTGGCCAGACCCTCAAGTCCAGGCTCTGGTTTTGGCTGGAACTCTGCCGGGAACAGTGGATAACCATGTTCCCATTACCAGTCCCGGTCGGGGCCCTAACCAGCCAGGAGCCCGGGACTTAGTACCGCGGTACAGGGAACGAATGGCTTCTGGAATAAGAAGTGCTGTCCCAAAATCAGTAAATTGGTCTAAATTGTATGAAATTAAACTAGATAGATAGAAAAGAATCCCCTACTGATTTTTTGAACCGATTAAAAGAAGGGATGCAGAAATATACTCCTTTAAACCGTACCTCTCGGGAGGGAAAGGGTCAGTTGTTATTCCTGGTTCTGGGACAGCTGACGGATGATGTCAAGAAAAAGTTACAGCAAGTGCAAGGAACAGATGTGAGAGATTTAGAGAAATTGCTGGAGACTGCTTGGCAAGTGTGTCGGAATAGGGACAGGCGGGGGGGGGGAATGGGCAAAACAATTGCCAGCGCTACAGCGGCTGCTTTGCGCACCGCAGGGGCCAGGTAACCTCTGGGAACCCACCGGGAAACACCACTAATGGGAGGCGAGGAGCCATGAGAAGTAGCCCAAGTGCCCCGTCTCGGGGAAGTCAACCCCTCCCGAAAGATCGGTGTGCCTACTGTCAGCCAAGGATGGAGCTCGAATGGCAGGGTATGCCGTGACCACCGCAGAGCGAGTGCTGGAAGCAAAGTCACTCCCTGAGGGTACATCCGCACAACGAGCCGAATGAATTGCTTTAGTGAGAGCTTGTTGAAGGACTGCGAGCGAACACCCGGACAAATTCAAAATACGCCTTGGGTGTAGTTCATGCCCGTGGGGCTATCCGGAAGGAATGGGGACTTCTGACCGCCCAAGGAAAACATTAAGCTTGCTGACGTGATCCTAAGACTTTTGGATGCGGTACAGTCGCCTTCGGCGGTTGCGCTTATGCACCGCAAGGGGCACCAAGAGGGTGACGCTGCTCAGGAAGTGGGGAATAAATCGGCAGATTTTGAGGCAAAAAGAGCTGCGGAACAAGGTGAGGTGTTAAGTTTGATTCCTGAAAAAGCTTTGCCGCTACCGGACTCGGTCGACTGTGATGAGAAGGACCTTAGATTAATTAAAGATTTGGAAGCAGAAGTTGAATCATCAGGTTGGGCAAAATTAAAAGGTAGCAGAGTAATAGTTCCCTTTAGAATAGTACGGAAACCGGTAAAAGCAGAACACGACCAGACTCATTGGGCAACTGAAGCCTCGTATGATTCCCTTATGAAGCAAATAGTAGCCGGGAATTTGTTTCAAACTGTAAAAGCCATGGTTAATAACTGTGAAGTATGCAAAGGTGGGAAATCGTGTAAAATTTGGAAGTCTCGGTAAAGGGAAAGTTCCAGGTCAAAATTGACAAACAGACTTTTCCGAACTCCCACGGAAAGGGGAGGGTTTGGGATTTGTTCGTATTAACAGATACCTTTTCGGGCTGGCCAGCAGCTTTCCCTTGTAGGGCTAATAAGGCTAGGGAAGTGACAGGAGTACTCTTAAACGAAAATTATTCCCAGATTTGGAGTACCAGCAGTAATATCTTCTGATAGGGGTGCTCATTTTTGTGCGCAAATAGTGCAACGAGTTAGTAAAATTTTAGGAACAAACCGGCAACCGACCTCAGGCAAGTGGGCCAGTGGAGCAAATGAATCACTTAATTAAACAACAGCTAGCTAAACTTAGTCAAGAAGCAAATCTACATTGGTACCAAGCGCTCCCACTGTAGCCCTACTACGAATCAGGGTAAAACCGGGAACTAAAGAGAATTTAAGTCCGTTTGGAATTTTGTTGGGGCGGCCGTAACCGATCCCAATACCGAGGGGAAGATCTCACCCAGTTAGGCGAAAATAATCTATAGAAATACATAATAATATTAGGAAATTCTAAACGAGAGCGATTGCAAGTGCCTAGAGAGTCTAGCCAGACGTTCTCTCTAACAGGAGTTCCGGTTCCGGTTAACACCTCTCTATTTAATAACCCCCGCTATGGAGTAGGTCATGATAAGAACAGCTTTAGATTTACATCACCTCTTGGGGTTGTGAAGAAGTTCGGAGCAAATTAGCCTCTCGGTTACCAAATTTGAAATGGATCAAAGAGCTGCTTGTACTCGTATTAGTTGATAGCTTATTTGTTTTATGTACGTGTTGTATAATTCGAGGTTCGCTATGGCGTTGTCAGAAGAATGGGGATGACTGTGTTACCTGGAAAAAGAGTAAGGTCAAACCTGAAGTCGCAACAGGGAGGTATTTTAATCGACGGACGAAGGAGAATGGTACGTTATAAGGGACTGCGAAAGAATTCGCAAGGGTAATAGAAAAGGGGGGAAGTGAAACAGAAGATGTCTGCTTAATGACACTGTGATGTTACTGAGTTTAAATTTCTTTCACTTCTCTGCATCACCTGGCTTTTTCATTATTCTTTCTCCAACTCTTTTAAAATGTTTGCCGTTTCTTTTATGTTTTATTCCCTTCTTTCCCTAACACCTATCGCTTTTTAAATGTTCTTGCCAGGCTTACTTTTGTTCCCTTTGTCTGTATTTTTAATTAGCTCTTGTCTTTCCTTAGCGCCCTCACTATTAAAACTTTCTTTCTACATCTCTGTTTACTGTCCCTATTCCACAATTTTTCCCTATTTCTTTAATCCCTGTTGCTTTTAACATTTTCTATTTTTATCCCATCTTCTGTCTCTCTCTTCTGGTTTTTCTTTATTGTCATCGCATTTAAAATTGTCTCTCTATAGCTGTTTTACTCCACTGTCCCTATTTCTGTTTTTTCCTTTATTTCCCTAATGCCTATCGCTTCTAACATGTACTTTCTGTGCCCTTCCATGTCTGTATCTTCAGTGATTTCTTGTCTTTCCTTAGTGCCACCCCTTCTTCAGTTTCCCTTCTACATCTCCATTTTAGTTCACCATCGCTGTCTTTAATTAAAGTCCTTAATCCCCATTGCTTTTCAAATTTTCTACTTTTATCTCGTCCGCTGTCGTTACTTATTAGTTATTTTCTCTTATTTTTTCCTAAGGGCACCGCTTTTTGTATTTCCTTTCTGCGTCTACTTTTATGTGGTTCGCTGTCCCCATTTTTCAATTTTTTTAGTCATCGTTCTTTTTGGTTTGAAATTTTGTTTCTCGGTGTACTTTTATCTCATTTTCTATCCCTACGTTTTTTTTCCCCGTTTCCTGTAACTTGCCGCTTCGAACATGTTCGTTCTAAATCTACTTTTATTAGGATGTAGCTCCCTTTTTTTCAATTGGTTCCTGTCTCTCCTGTACCCCCTCACGTTTAGATTTTCTTTCCTCGTCTGTTTTTATCCACTTCAGCAGCTTCATTTTTTTAGCTCATTCTAGTGTGTCCCATACCTTGTTGCTTGTGAAATTTTCTTGCTATGTCTTTGCCTATTCAGGTTTTTTCCCTATTTTAACTTTTTTTCCCCGTCTTAACGTCTTCATTTTCGAATAACAGAATCATTTAGGATGGAAAAGACACTTAAGATCATCGGGCCCAGCCGTAAACCTAACACGGCCAAGTCCACCACTAAACCGTGGCCTTAAGTGCCACATCCACGCGCCTTTTAAATACCTCCAGGAACGGTGAGGAACTTATGTTTTTATGCTTACTTTAACCTGGTTTTCTGTCCCGATTATTTACTCTTTTCCTGTCTGTCCTCTACCTCATCGTTTTTTAAATTTTCTGTGTCTGCTTTTATGGAGACGGCTAACCCTACGTTTTTATTACTTCCTGGCTATCCTGTGTGAAATCACTTCTGAATTTTTTTTCCCTATCTGTTTTCATCCAGTTCACTGTCTTTATTTCATTCCCGCCTCTGCTATACCCTGTCACTATTTAAATTTGCTTTCTGCCTTTGTTGATTTCTTCTGCTGCCCCATTGCCAAGTTTCTCCTTCTTTAACACCTTCGCTTTTGATAATTTTTTGTCTACTTTTATCTGGTCTTCTCTCCCTATTTGTTAGTTTTTTCCTCCCCTGCCTCATACCCTTTTTTTCTTTTTAAATTCTCTTTCTATATTTGCTTTTATCAAGATGTCTATTCTTTTCCAATTCTTTCTGTTTGTCACACACCCCGTCGCTTTTTAGATTTCCCTGGCGCGTCTCCCTTACCCCCTCCTCCCCCCCCCCCCCCCCATTCCGGGGTTTTACGGGGTCTCCTTGGCGCGCTGTTATCTCTGGAGCGTGATTTGTACCCCTCTCGGTTTGTCAGAACATCTCCTCGGGCCATCCCTCTTCCTCAGAGCGGTCTTTCTGTCCTCTCCTCCATCTTGCTCACCTCCCGTCGGCCAGCGTCTCCCCGACGCCGCCTGTGCTCCGTTTAGATCCCCTCCCGAGTACCTCTGTGCCCTCCAGCCTTCTGCTGTCTCTCCGGCCGCCTCGGCACCCCTCTGATTTCCGCCACGACGCTTCCTGCGAGCGACCCCGCGTTCCGTAACCGGACTGTGAAACAGGAACTGAATTAACCGTAACTGCAGAGCGTAATGGCACATTTTCTTGTATTTTACCCTCACCGCCTTTCAGGCCGTGGCTGGAAACCTGCTACGCGTGGCGCGCAGGATGCGGCAGCAGCTTTGGCGGCGGATGGCGAGAGGCGAAGGCCGAAGCAGAGGCTGCGCGGCTCCCGTGCGCTGGGTTTATTGTTTTACTTAGGAGCGTGGCCGTTCGTCTTAAACTGTTTATGGTGTTCTCGCCCAGTGCAGCATTTTGCAATCAGCTGGTTTAAGGAAAACACGATGTAATCTCTGTCAAAGTTCTAAATATTTTGGACGTGAAATATGAAACTGAGAACTTTAATCCTGGGTTTCCTGGGATTAGCTCTTGGAACTGCTTTAGAATCCCTTGTTTGTTGGCTCCCCGAAACTTACTGCTCATCTGCCGACTCTGCCCTGTACCATTTCACCTATTAATTTTTTTCCACGTTTCCCTCTCTGCGGCTCCCTCTCCCCGTTTTTTAATGCTTACCTGTGTTTCTTGTACCCTGCTGCATTTTAATTTCTCGCGCTACAGTTCCCTCCCTCCGGCACCCTGTCTCTGTGTTTTATTTCCTCCCTCTGTCCTGCACCCCGTCGCTGAAAAAACTTTCTTCCTATGTTTCCTTCTGTGCATCTCCCCGTCCCTATTTTTTCATTATTTCCTGTGGTTCTTGTACCCTGTTACTTTTAACATTTTCTCATTGCGGTTCCTTCTAGCCATCTCCCTGTTTGTTTAATATTCCCGTGTTTCTCGTACCTGACCGCCACTTCTTTTTCCTTTCTGCCTTGTCCTCTGTCCGTCTCCCCGTCCCTGCGTTTTAATTCCTGTCCGTGTCTCTCGTACCCGGTTGCTTTTTAAAAGTTCTTCTACGTCTCCCTCTACCCGGCTCCCTTTCTCCGTTTTTTTGTTTGGGGTTTTTTTTTTGGTTCCCCGCCCCTCCCCTTGTATTTCTTGCACCCCACCGCTACCTAATTTCTCCTTCAACGATTCCCTTTATCCAGCTTCCCTTTCCCGTACTTTTAACTCCTCCCTTTTTTCCGTATACTCTGTCCCTTATTAAATTTTGTTTCAGTATTTCCTTCTATCCTCATTCCTGTTCCTATTTTTTAATTCTTTCCTGCTTTTCTCGTAGCCTGTCGCTTCTTAAAACGTCCTTCGTCCCTCTACCCGATTCCTTGCCCCTGTTTTTTATCTCCTCCTCTGTCCCGCACCCAGTCACATTAATAACTTTCTATGTCTCCATTTATTTAGTTTCCTGTCCGCCTTTTTATTTTTTTTTCCTGTCTATCTCATACTCCATCCATTTTAACTTGTGTTTCGATGGCTACTTTTCTGTGGTTCACTGCCTGCGTTTTGTAATTCTCCCTCGTCTGTCCCGTACCCTGACGCTGCTTCACGTTCCCATGTCTGCTTTTGTCGAGCTCCCCATCCGTGTCTTTTAACTCTTTCCCGTGTCGTGTACCCCGTTGCTTTTTACATTTTTTTATGTGTCTGTTTTTCCACAGTCTTATTTTCAATTTATTCTCGTCTTTGCTAAAAGCCGTCGCATTTTAAATTAATTTTCTTTCTACATCGAAGTTTATCCACCTCCCCGTCCCGTTTTTTGTTTTCCCATCTATGCTGTACCCCATCGCTTCTAAAATTTTCTTTCCGTGTCTACTTTAACCAATTCGCTGTCTATATTTTTTATTTGTTTCTCGTCCGTGCTGTACCCCGTCGCTTTTGAAATTTTCTTCCTATGTCTCTGTACTTTTCTGTCTATTGTAATTTTTAACTTTTTCTTGTTTTTCCTCAATGCTTCCGCTTTTATAATTTTCCTCCTATGTCACTCTCCATCACCCTACACTTATTTTACTTTTTTTTCCTTGCCTTTCCTTAATGCCTTGGCGTTCAAAATTTCCTTTTTACATCAACTTTTGTCCAGTTTTCTGTCCCCTTCCCCCCCCTCCCCAGCTTCTCCTTTACCCGGCTGCTTTTTACATGCTCTCTCCGTGTCCGCTTTAACCAATTCACTGTCTGTCATTTTTATTTTTATTCCTGTCTATCCCGAGCCCTGTCGCTCTTTCAGTTTCTGTTCTAGGTCTACTTTTATCAAGCTCCCTATCCATATTTTTTAGTTTATTCCTGTCCGTCGTGTACCCTGTCGCTTTTAGAACTGTATTTTCGTTTGTGGCTCTGTTATTTACCATCTCCTTGGGGTTTTTTAATTGTTTCTTGTCTTTTCTTAATGCCATTGCTTATTCCATTTTTCTTTCTTGACAACATTTGTGAGGTTTGCTGTCCCTAGTTTTTACTGCTTTCCCGTACCCCGCTGCTTTTTAAATCTTCTTTCTATGTCTCTCTTCATCTGGTTTCCTGTCCCCAGTCTTAAATTTTTTCCCGCGTTTCTAGTACCGCGCTCAACTTTTTAAACTGTATTCCCGCGCGCGCTAGTTTGGGCTCGGATGTAGAGTTAGTTTTCTTCGCGGTAGCTGGCGCGGGGCTACGTGTTGGATTTGCGCCGACACCCGGCGTCGATGACGTGGGGACACGCGCCGGGTCTCGCCGAGCGGCGCTTGCGCGGCCTCAAGGGCTGTTCTGCTGCTCCCGCGGCCCCGCCGGCGAGTAGAGTGGGGGTGCGCGTGGGGTTGGGAGGGGACGCGGCCGGGACAGCGGACCCCCGGCTGCCCAAAGGGATGTTCCCGACCGTACCATGCAGCGCTCGGCCAGCAAACCGGGGCTGGAGGTCACAAGGGCGAGGGGGGCCTTAATGTCTTGACGTAACCCTGTCACGTACCACGTTGCTTTTAAAATTTTATTTCTACGTCTCCATTTATCCGGTTCCCTGTCCCGTGGTTTCGGTTTTTTGTTTTTCTTCCCCGTGTTTCCTGCCGCCCGTCGCTTTTTCTTTTCTCTTCCGCATCCCCCTCCGCATCGCTCCCTTTGACGGGTTTTTAATGCCCTGACTCTGCGGCCCGTCCCCTTTCTATTTTTATGGCTCTGTCCAGCTGATGGTCTCTAATTTTTAATTCTTTCCCGTGTTTGTCCCTTTTCCCTTTCACTTTCCATGACTTCCTCTATCTGCCTTCCTGTCCCTTCACACACACACCCCCACACCCCCCCTCCTTTTTTTTCTTAATTCCTTCTGCTCTGGTCCCCTCGAGCAGTTTTCTCTCTGTCTCCCGATACCCAGCTGCCTGTCGCGGTACCCGCCGCTCCCAGGCCCGGCGCCGCTCGTTCTCGCTGTCCCTCCCAGCTCTCTCCCCCACTCTCCCCCCCTCTTCTTTATCGCTCCCTCTCCCCCCTCCCCGCGCTGCAGTTCTCCCTCTTCCTCCGCCTCGACACCCACGTCCGGCTCCCGCCGCCCCCCGCCCCGGGCCTGGCTCCCCGTCCCTCGCCTCTTCTCTCCCCGCCTCTGCGCCTCCTCCCGCTTCCCTCTCCCCTCCTCCCCCTCCGCCCGGCCGCCGTTGGGCACCGAGCCCGGGCGGCAGCTCCCGGTGCGCCCGAGGGAACAAACCTGCGCCGCCCGCTTTGCGCGCCCGGGTGCGTTCCTCCGCCGCGGGGCCGGGCCCAGGCCCAGGGCAGGGGCTCCCGTGCCGCTGGAGGGCGGGGGGGGCGGCCGCTTGTTCCCGAGGGGCTGCAGCTGCGGGCCCGACGCTCGAAGCGGGCTGCAGGCGCGGCTGAGGCCGGTGCCCCGGGGGCGCCGCCCGGGCCCGCCCGCCGGCGGGAGCCGGCTGAGGAGCGGCGCGAAGGCCGTTCCGCAGGCAGCCGCCTGCAGCGAGGAAGGGCCGGGCCCCGCGGCGAGGTGGGAGTCCTCCCGCCCCCGCGGGAGCACGGCGCCGGCCGCGCGTCCCTACAGCCTCGCGGCGCTTCTCCCGGAGGACCGAGGCGGGGGCGGGGGGGGGCGGCGCGCAGGCAGAGACGCCTCACGGCGCACGCGCGCGCCTCGCTCCGCCGGGTCTCTGCCCGCCTCCGGGCCGGGCCCCGCCCCCGCGGGGCGGTGCTGGTGTCCCACACACGGTTCTTCCGCCGGTGCGCGGGCAGGGGGCGAACACGCGGAGCCGGGGTGTTGGCTTTTCTTCCGGCTGCACGCAGAGCTCGCACCCCTCGGGCCACACTCGGGCCATGTGGCTACGCTCCGCGCAGCAGTTACCGGTGTTTTCAACGGTTGGCTCCGTCGCCCTCGTTCCCCTCGGTTCTCGCCAGCCTCGTCTCCGCTTAAAGTCACAGCGTCCTCCTTTCTTCCCGGGCGTGCTGAGCGAGGAGGGGGCTTTCCCCACCTGGGGGCAGGTTGCTATTATGCCAATTAGATGTCAATTAGATGTTAATTAGGACAGTTCCCTCAAGGTTCCGGAGCGGTGCTGCTTTTGTCATTATCTTGTTCCTCCCCTCAAGGTTGCACCTCGCAGTGAACTGCTCACAGAGACTAAACGATGCCCCCAGCTTCGTTCCTCGCGCACCTCGAGCAGTGCGGGCGGGAGCGTTGCTGCCGCGGCATCGGGTCAGAGCCGCGCTCTTGAACGGCGGCGCGTGAGTTCCGCCTGCCCGGCTCTGCCTCGAGCGCGTGACGGCGCGTGCTCTGCCTGAGCAGCCGGGAAAATGCCTCGGAAACGACCCGCTTGTTGCGAGCGAAGCAGATGCGACGCAAGCGGGGCATTCGGGCGGCTTTTGTAGCCTGACGTCAGCTGCGTTCTGAGTCATGCTTGCACGTGCGCGCGCAAAACGAACGCGTGCCTGTGCAACAAGCTCCTGCTGCAGCAGAGGGATCGGGAGTCCGTGGCAGCGGTCAGCCGGGCCTGGGCGCGGCGGCTTCAGCCGGTCGTCGCGTACCGGTGTTCTTCCCGCCACCCTACGCCGGCGGGTTTCTTTAGGCGTACGCGGTGCTTAGGCGTCCTCGGCCGTCACTTAGGCCGGGCTAGCGGAGCAGGCATCCCGAGTGACCCTTCCCCACACCGTTCCCCGCTCTCCCGCCCACACCAGCGCTGCTGCGCCCGGTGTCCCTGTCCCCTGCTTCCACTTCTGCCTCTGCCCACCCCCGGCCCAGCGCGGGCGTCGTCGGGCTCGTTAATCGTGGCTGCCTCGGGGCTCGCGAAAGGGATCGCGTGCAGGAGCGGCCGGCCTCGCGGCGAGTCCCTGCAACCGCCTGGCTGCCGGGAGGGGCCGCTGCCTCGCGCTCGCTGTGCGAGTGCGCCGAGGGCTCCCCTCGTGCCTTCCGGTCCTAATCCGTCACAGCCGGCCAGGATCTTCTTTCCCAGGTGTGCTTCTAACGACAGGCCCAGGAAAGGACAGGGCCGCGTGAGCCATGGACGCTGTCGCTCCCGGGTGCGCCGCACCTGACGTACACGGGCTTGTTCGGTGGGCCTGACCATGTGGGAGATGTGGGGCCCAAATACTGAATGGCCAGAGGAATCTGGTGCCATCAGTCTGGACGCAGGTGATCCTTCCTTTGGAGGCAGTTACAAATTCTGAATCCTCCTAATCCCGTTTTTATGGTATTGTGGGCGGTGCGGGAAAAGGATAAAATGCAGCTACTTCCCAGCTCCAGGCTGGAATACCCAGGAGCCTGATGTCACGTTCAGCTGGCGTTAAGCCCTCACCAAAATTCACCTTGGCTCTGAGCCCTGCTGAAAATTGGCACGGCTGGAGCTGTAGCACTACCAGCTATCGTACCGTGTCCTGTGCGGCTCTCACTGTTCCTTTGCTCTTCCCTGTGTGCCAGAGATTCCGGCAGCACCTGGGAAGAGCTGACAGCAGCACCAGGTAACGGGAAGCTGACCCTGTTTTGACCAGCTCGTGTGAGGTCTGTGCTGCTCTTGTTGGAGAGTGTTCGGTCTGGGCTACTTCTCGTTGCCATTCGACTCGCCGTGCCTGTAGGAGGACTGGAATCGGGCACGTTATCCGGTGCCTCATTTATCTGAGGAAAGCGAAAGAACTCCTGTAAAAGGCAACTGGCGCGTGAAGTAACCTCCCTGATGCGCTTCCTTTGGACCATGTACAGGCAGCGCTCTGTTTCTAAAGTTTCAGTTACGTCGGTGAGTGCGACTACGGTCACCTCTTTCTTTGTACGAATAGAGGGGACCAGAGGGCCAGGAAAGGGCACGGCGAGACCCTTCAGCTCTCAGCGATTAGCCAAACAGCAAACCAGGAATACTTTTGTTCTGTCTGTCAGTTGTCAGGAGGCCGTACCTGTTGTTGGGTAACAACTGGGAGGATGAACACCTACTTCTTAATTTCCAGATCTGAGTGCCACAGTCACTCTATACCGGGTTACCGTTTAGGAAAAGTCAGAAAGCTTCGCTAAGTAAAATGTGACCTAGTGGATGAGGGAAAGGCTATGGGTGTTGTCCACCCGGACTTTAGTAAAGCCTTTGGCACCCTCTCCCACAGCATTCTCCTGGAGAAAGTGGTGGCTCGTGGCTTCAACAGGTTCACTCTCTGCTGGGTAAAGAACTAGTTCTTTGATTTCGCCACAGTCAGGAACAGCAAAATCTCTCCTCAAGGTTAACCTCCACAGACACGTCATTCTACAGCTGACAAGACACTAGGTGTTTGAGGAGGTAGGGGGTGATTAGGAGTTTGGTTTTGGTTTGAATTTTTTTTATGCCCCAATTTCAGTTACAAATTAAGGAAAAAAAAATATAGGAACACAGACACACATAAAACTTTCCTCAGGAAAATAGCACAGGGAACTGGGAAAAAAGAGAGCTGGAGAGCAAGAAGAACAGCAATGAGCACGGAAAGAAGGGGGGGGGTGGGTGGGGGGAGTCCAAAATAGGGTCATCAGGGAGCCAGAGACAGCGAGAGGGAGAACGGACAAAAGCGACAGGCGCTGCAGGGGGGAGAGGGAGGAATGAATGAGCAGGGACAGCCAGCCAGCCAGCGACGGAGAAAGGCAAGAGACCACACAGGCGACAGCGCGGAGAGGGAGGAATGAAAAGTGAGGGACAGGGAGCTGGGAGAGCAGAGGCGGAGAAAGAAACGGCATCACAACGTGCTACGCGGCCAAGAAGGAAGAAACGGGGACGGGGAGCCAGACAAAGAGAGCCAGGGCAAGAAAAAGTACGGACAGAGAGAGAGGAACGGAAAAATGGGGTTCCGGAGCCAGGCAGAGAGAGAGATGGTGAAAGAAAACGATAGCGACGGGCTACAGGGAGGAGAGGAAGGAGTGAAAAGGTAGGGGCGAGGAGCCAGACACAGAGAGAACCGTGCCTCCGTGCTCTGAACGAGAGGCCCGTCTGGAAATGGAAAGTGCAGATACTAAGTTTAATAAAATAATGAGGAACACGACATAGCGGAGACTTGACCAAGCGTAGCACAAAATGTAACATACACTACCCTGCGCCGTCAAGTGCTGCAGCCCAGCATCTAATGGCAGGCTTAGTTTCTATTTTCCAAGGAGAGTACCACAAAAATGTAATTTTCAGATTATACAAATATTTTATCAGATGATGCAAAAACGGTAACTAAAGTTGCCTTACAGATCTACGTGAATACATAACAGCAGCAGGAAATTGCTAGACTACAAAACACTCAGCCTTCAAAGTCCACAGAAGGACATTAGGTCTTGTAAATAATCAAAGACCCTGATGCTGACACATCTCCGCAACATGTGAGCCGCAGCGTATTTTGTTCTTTCCAGGTTTAATGAATTCATTCATTTGGGGGGGGTATATTTGTTGGGGGTTTGTGAAGAAGGAAGTTCTTTACCTCTGCTTATGTCTTAATTCTGCCATTCCAATGCAAATCGTAACAGCTTTGTCTTTCAGTGCGTTAACCCTCAGCATCTATTTCCACAATTTCATAACCAGCTCCATCTAGTACTTTCCATTCCCTTCCGAGCACAGGACTGTGCCACCTGTGATGCGACACATAAGGGACTCTACAACAATTCCAAGAGCTAATCCCAGGAAACCCAGGGTTAAAGTTCTTCTTTTCATATTTGATTTTCAGAATATTTAGAACTTTGATGGATATGACATCACGTTTTCCTTAAACCAGCTGATTGCAAACTGCTGCACTGGGCGAGAACACCATAAACAGTTTAAGACGAACGGCCACGCTCCTAAGTAAAACAATAAACCCAGCGCACGGGAGCCGCGCAGCCTCTGCTTCGGCCTTCGCCTCTCGCCATCCGCCACCAAAGCTGCTGCCGCATCCTGCGCGCCACGCGTAGCAGGTTTCCAGCCAGGGCCTGAAAGGCAGTAAGGGTAAAATACGAGAAAATGTGCCATTACGCTCTGCAGTTACGGTTAATTCAGGTCCTGGTTTACAGTCCGGTTACGGAGTAAAGCTGCAGACTTTACATCACGTATTTGCCATTCAATATGCCAGATGTATAAAAAAGCCCAATACTTTAGAAAGTGGCACAAAGCTAATTCACAACCACCACATGAAGGACAGCTATAGGAGTAATAATAATAAAAAAAGACACTGATTAGCCGCACTATTTTCAGCAGATGACTATCTCAGCCACTTGATGGTCAGTCCTGGCAACAAATGCATCTGTTACAACCAAACAGGTGCCTTCCCTGCTCTCGCTACCCCTTGATTTTAGATATAAATAGCCTTTAAAACAATCAGGTCTGCTCCAGGAACAGAAACCAAAGGTTATTAACTACTGTGGCATGCTGTAATGATCACAGATTTGATGTGTTTTCCTGGAAACAAAGTTGAATGCAGAAACAACGCAAAGACCCAAGCACAGAAAATGAGCTAGGATCCTGGCGTACAAGCTGGTGTAGACAGAAACGTTACAGAAAACAAGGCTAACTGGAAAGTCCTCATTCTGCAAATGCTTACACGCTTACCAATCCATTACTTGAATCCACTAGCTTCGGATACAGTAAAGCCTGTGAGAGTAAACGTCGCGGTCTGCTTGGTAGATTCACCCGTGACTCCGTTCGCTGCATACTCAATATTTTCCCTTTCTGTCAAAAGGAATTGGTTTACCAAATGAAGCTCACATCGTTCATCATCGCTTTTATGGGAAACTGGCATAAAAAAAAAAGAAAAGAGTTTTCCTTAGGGTGAAAGAGGGAAAATGTTGTGTGGCCAAAAGATCAAATGCAAGTCCACTCACGCCCTAAGAAGTTAAGACCTCCTCTCCTATAACAATTCCCCACACAGAGCTCTAGAGAACGAGAACCTTGTTTTGCTAGTTCTTGGATTTCACCCACAGTCAGGAACAAAAAAAATGTCTCCTCAAGGTTAACTGACAGAGACACGTCATTCTACAGCTGACAAGACACTAGGTGTTTGAGGAGGGAGGGGGTGATTAGGAGTTTGGGTTTGGTTTGAATTTTTTTTACGCCCCAATTTCATTACAAATTAAGGAGAAAAAAAAAAAGAAATATATGCACACAGACACACGTAAAACTTTCCTCGCGTTTGGTTCCTTCCACAGTAGTCATCATGCATTCAAAATGAAGGCGCATCGCTGTGCAAAGCAACGTACCACTTCTCCGCATTATTCACAGGCGACACAGAAGTTCAACACACGAGTTCTGCGAGGACACAAAAGGGAAAAAAACACACACCATCTAGTTTCCTGCCCACTGAGAAACTGGAAAGCAGATTAAAAAAGGCAAGACATACAAGAAAAGATCCATGGCATTAAGAACTCTATTTTCTTGGTTAATATTGGTAACTGTTCCTGGGATTTCTTTGTAAAAAGAAACACAAAAGAGTTAGACTATGATCAATGAGAACTAAGCCAGCAGGGTAAAAACCCAAACCCACCCAACACATACACAACTTGAACTCCTCAAAAACAGCTTCCAACCATTTCCTTAGAGGAAAAACGGGGAACATGCAGTTACTGGAGAATTCACTAGTTATGCCTTTCTGCGACTCTCCCCACCTACGTTTGGGGAGAAGACTATAAAACAAGTTCACAGTGAATGAGGTCCTTTAAACTAAAAATAGATTTAACTTATGAAAAGTATTTTACTTTTATATCAGAAAGCACTACAGTTTTTTACATTGCAAGTCATGAAAGTTTTGGTATTTCCTTGAATGCTCAGCAATTTACAACAAATGATTACGGATGGACAAAAGAAAAAAGCATAATAGAAGGCGACCAAATCTGTTCAGAACGTACTACAGGTTTTCACTTTGCAAATCATAATAGTTTTGGTATTTCCTTGAATGCTCAGCTCTTTATGACAAATGACTATGGATGGACAAAAAAAACCAAACCAAAAAACCCAATCACAAAAATTTTCTCCCAAGCTTCTTGATTCTAAAACAAATCTAAAAATTACAATGTGCCCTAAAACAAACCCTGAACTCACAAAGAAAGCAAAGAACAAATATGAGCTGCATTATAAAAATCTCAATTTTTATGCCAGTCTCATGATTACAGTAGGCACTGTATGGACGGTCCCATATCTTCCCGCACAAGGAAGAAAACTGCCTCTAGGACTGTCCCTACAGCTTTACAAGCCCCACTCCGAGAGGCAGTGGGACCTGATGGAGGAACAATGATAATTCAGGTGCCCTTTTCCACTACTGATCTAGGAGAATGGAGAAAAGTTGCAAGAGACTATAGAAGCGACCCGGTGAGTGTTACTAAGCATTTTCAGTTCATGGTAAAACAACATAATCCAGACTGGAAAGATATACAGTTGCTCTTAGAGTATATGACAGAAACAGAAAAGCAATTAATTTTGAAAACAGCAGAGAATTTAGCTGAAGACCATTACAAGATCACGGGGGGGATGTCAAAGAATATTTCCTCTCCGAGACCCAAAATGGGACGCTAATAAATTGGCCCATATGAAGAGGCTACAGGAATATCAAGAATGGATTTTGAAGGGAATGGAAAGGGCTATTCCCAAAACCACAAACTGGTCAGCTCTATATGCAGTTAAACAAGGTCCTTGAGTCCCCATCCGAGTTCCTGGATCGATTGAGGGATGTAATGCGCCGTAGCACACCGCTGGATCCTGGATCAGAGGTAGGAATACAACAAATAGTCTCCCTGTTCTTGAGTCAGTCTACGGGGGACATTAGGCACAAACTCCAGAAGCTGCGCCCTACAGAAGGTAGAAATCTGGAAGTGTTGCTGGGTGAAGCGTGGAGAGTATTTAGTAATAGAGAGGAAGAATATAGACAAGGGCAAAGAGGAAGGATAGCAGTTGTCAGGGAAGAGAAGGAAGGGAGGCCTAGACGAGAACCATCTTGATTAGGTAAGGATCAATATGCGTTGTGTAAGAAATTTGGTCATTGGAAAGGAGGGTGTCCAAGAAACAAGGCAAAGAGGCGAAGCCACCAGACAGGAAGAATAGTAGCCCATGTGAAAAAGGATTGACAGGGACCTGGGGAATCTACCCTAGCAGATCCACTGGTTATAATGAGGCTGGGGAAGGAAGAACAAGAAGTAGAATTTTTGGTTGACACAGGGGCAACATACTTGGTTTTAAATCAAGCCTTGATGCCCCTGGGAAACGACTATATCATGGTAAAAGGAGCGACTGGCCAAAGTGAAAAGGCATATTTTTGTAAACCTTTGAAGTATAAATTGGGAAAACAATGGGGTATCCACAAATTCCTACATAGGCCCAACTCCCCAAAGCCACTTTTGGGAAGAGATTTGTTAGAACAATTGGGTGCAAAAATTACATTTGAAAAAGGAGAAATTACTCTGGAAGTAAAAGATCAGCAATATATCCAGATACTGAGTCTATTCTTAACCAGTCTGCCCGCAGAAGGGAAGGTAAGGAAGGAATTCGGCCAGTGATTGAAAGATTTTTATAAATAGGATTACTGAAAAACTGTGAGTCTGATTTCAACACCCCTGTATTACCTGTTCGTAAACCTGACGGGTTGTATAGTGTGGTCCAGGATCTACGGGCCGTAAATAAAATAACTGAGGACCTTTACCCCGTAGTAGCAAATCCATATACCCTGTTGACCGTATTAACACCTGAACTAACTTGGTTTACTGTTGTAGATCTGAAGGATGCCTTCTTTTGCCTCCCTCTCCATGAAGCCAGCCAAAAATAATTTGCATTTGAATGGGAATACCCCAAAAGTGGTCGCAAGACTCAGCTCACTTGGACGGTGTTGCCACAAGGATTTACGAACAGTCTACCATCTTTGGCAATCAGCTCGCAAAAGACTTGGAATCTTGGGAAATACCGTCTGGAGAAAGGAAACTGTTACGATACGATTGTATGATCTGGACGGGCAAAGAGAGCACACGAGCCTTTGAGCTACTAAAGAAAGCTTTGGTGTCGGCTCCGGCCTTAGAGCTCCCCGATGTGAGTAAACCGTTTTTTTCTCTTTTCCCACAAGAAACAGGGAATTGCTCTGGGAATATTAGCACAAGATCTGGGCCCCTATCGACGAGCAGTTACCTACTTTTCCAAACAGTTAGACGCAACTGCGAAGGGTTGACCTGGATGCTTGAGAGCAATTACAGCTGTAATATTGAATGTACAAGAAGCCCGAAAATTTACTCTGGGCCAGAAGATGACTGTTTTAGTGTCTCACACAGTGCCCGCAGTGCTGGACGCAAAGGGTGGGCACTGGCTTTCTCCACAAAGATCCCTGAGATATCAGGCTATACTGATAGAACAGGATGATGTGGAGGACGTAGTTACTAACATTGTCAACCCAGCTTCTTTCCTTTGTGGAAACACGGGAGAACCAGCGCATCATGACTGTTTGGAGACTATTGAAACAACGTACGCAAACCGACCAGATCTAAAAGACAACCCTATGGAAAGCGGAGAAAACTGGTTCACAGGTGGAAGCAGCTATGTCCTGAGTGGTAAAAGACACGCGGGATATGCCATTACCACTAGTCAAGAAATAATAGACCTTTGCCCATAAATACCTCTGCACAGAGCGCAGAAATAATTGCTCTGACCCGATCCTTGGAAGTGGCTCAAGGCAAAGTTGTGAATATTTATACAGACTCCAGATATGCCTTCGGAGTTGTGCACGTGCATGGAACAATCTAGGAGGAAAGAGGGTTACTGAGCTCTCAAGGGAAAACTATTAAGCATGCAAAAGAGATTTTGAGACTGTTGAAAGCAGTCCAACTTGCTGAGAAGGTGGCGATTATGCATATTAAGGCTCACCGGAAAGTGAGCTCGGAATTGGAGAGAGGAAATGAGCTGGTGGACAGAGAGGCAAAACAGGTAGCTAAAACAGAGATAAAAACAGAAGGAGCTTTAGTCCCTGACGGCGAATCTCCCTAGAAGGTAAGCCAAAATATACCGAGGAAGATCAAAACCTTATCACAGATCTGGAAGGGTCATATAACAAAGAAGGGTGGGCTTATACCCCACAAGGAAAAGTGGTTATTCCCTCCTGCCTAATATGGCATTTGGTAAGGGAAGAACTTAGGAAAAGGCATTGGGAGATGGAGACTCTATATAAACATTTAATTAGAGAAAGTGTGGCCAGAAATTTGTATACTATGGTGAGACAGGTAACTCAACAACGTGATCTTTGCCTCCAAACTAATCCCAAGAATACCGCCAAGCCAGAAATGGGCCAGATTGGGAAAGACAATGGGCCTGGGCAACAATGACAGATTGATTTTATAGAACTTCCAAGAAAAGGGGGGTATCGATATTTATTGGTATTAACTGATACCTTTTCAGGTTGGCCAGAGGCATTCCCAACCGGAACAGCTAAAGCTCGGGAGACAGCTAAAGCATTGATACAAGAGATAATACCACGTTTTGGAGTTCCAGCAACTATATCCTCTGACAGAGGACCACATTTTGCCTCTGTTGATCCAGCATTTCAGTTACTTAATTATACTGGCCTCCCGGTTCCGCTAGGGACAGGGTGGTACTGGTTGTGTGGTACAGCAGCTCGGAAAACTTTACCTCTGAGGTGGTGGGGAGCATGTACTTTGGACACCCTGGTTCCCAACATCACTATTATTGATAAAACAACACAGAATCCTGTGAGAAGAAACTGAAGGGTGAGTAAGCCCTTAATAGAAAAGCCGACAAGCTCTCATAGCTTTGTGCGGTGGCTAATCCATTTCTGGGGGTTAGTGAGTTAGAAAAAGCTATAATAAACATCTCGGCTGTAATAGAGATAATCGAGAATAAAACTATAGATGCCATGAGGAAACTCCAAGAAGAAACTACTAGTTTATCGAAAATAGTATCACAAAATCGTATGGCTCTAGATTTAATATTAGCCTCACAGGCAGGGGTGTGCACAGTAATCAATGTCAGCTGTTGCATGTATGTAGACCAAAGTGGGTGAATATCTGCTGACTTACGGGAGATCAGAGAACAAGCAAAAATCCTACGTGAAGTAACTCAAGATGACACCTTTTGGGGGTTTTCTGAGCTGTGGGAAAGTTAACCTCTTGGTTTACCAAACCTATCATGGTTACAACGATTATTTGTTACTTGAATAATTATTGTGGTTCTATCCATAGCGCTTTGTGTTATAGTTCGATGTGCCCTGTGGTGTTTCTGGAACACAGGGGACTCCTACAGCGGATGGAAGAGGAACCAGTTACGACGCAGGCTTGAGTCTTACCAGTATTTTGAAAAGATGCTGGATAAGGATGTGATAAATGATTTAGTCCCAAACAGGATTCCAATTCAAATTTACAATTTATTAAGCGAATAGATGCAAGCAAACAGCGCTGGGTGCTCCGGCAGTCTCCGCTCCACCAAGATGCACGCGGTACAGTTACTGTTCTTGGTTTATATCCTGTCTGCTAATACATATTCATGAATAGGCGTGTCTTCTTCGGCGCATGCCCTCTTCTCCTTCTAGAGTCTTCTCAAATCTTCCTCGGCGTGCCCCCAGGATGACCCCAAACTTTATGCATGCACTTTACAAGTTTCTCTTTACACAATACTATGTGGTCAGTGGTCAAACTGGTTTGAGCTGATATACCAGCAAAGTAGTTTAACTTTCTTCTGTAAAATACCCCTTTTTATGGTGCAGGAGAAATCCATAAAAGTACAGAAGATTACACTTCATCACACGAATCAGGTGAACATATTTCACAATCCCCCATCTTCTTCTTTGCAGTATTGATTCGTGTTTTCATTTCCAATTGAGTACTGCAGATATCTGCATTCCTTGTATAACCGAGTAGATTAATCTAGTAACAATCCCCCACATATCCCCAGTACAACTATCCCGATTTTAGTAAGCCAATCACCACCCATAAAATCTCCCCCAAATCCTCCTAGATTGACTCCTTTCCAAGTTTGTCTCTCAGGAGGCCATTCGTTATACACCTGGCTCTCCCTGATTTATGGGTAACAGGAAAAAAACCTAGGTTTTATTGTTCCAATTCCTTGGCAAATATGATTACAGGTACAGGCTGTACAATTAGAAAAGGTCCTCACTTTTTCCATTTTTCTGGGGTAAACCCCAGCTGGACTTGTTCCAATATTGACTACAGTTATTTGCCGTAGTCAGAGTCAAGGAACTCACCCCAAGTAGAACTAGAAGAGGTCCGGTCAGGGCCATAGTGGTCGGCGGTCACAGCCCGAAGGGGTTGCAGCCCTTGGCAGACCCTTTTTAAGCCGCAATACCAGTTCCCCTCCGGTCTTGCCCTCTCCTTTCCTTTAAGGGGGTGCTTTCTTAGTACCCAAATTAATTGAGCACTGCTTGTGAAGGCCAGAGCTTTGATAGATCAGTGGTTTGTCCAGACCTGAGCACTTGCCCGAGCCTGGCGATCCTCTTTATTTGCAAGGCTTTATGGCTACAGAAAACTGCCAGTTAGCCTGCAACACTAATCTTACAAACACACACCACCTTCTACACAAAGGACAAATTCTAGTTCCAGCTCCTTTTTCCTGTTCTTCTTTTGCCAACAACTCCTTCCGATTATACTCGTTTGGAGTACCCATTGTTGTTTCCTATTACCCTTTCCCATTGTTTTCCAAACTTGGGGATTACTTATATTGCTCTCCATAGCTTCCCATGGCCATCGTTCACCTTGATTTGTTCCACCACAAACGTAACAATTAGCTATATTCAATGACTTAGCAATGTTTTCAGCAAGATTTACAAATAGATTTTTAGCAACTGTGGGAATTTCATGTTTCACTCCTGTTTCTATTACAGGAGTAGCCGCAATAAAATTCCCACAGCAATTTAGTCAGATGTGACTTTCCACTCCTTCACTGGACCTTTCACTCGTGACACATGTGTCCATCCTTTTTCAGCAGTTCTCACAGCTGTTTCTGTAGTTAATAAAACAAGGAAAGGTCCTTCCCAGAGGGGAGATAGGTTTCCTTCTTTCCATGTTTTTGTCAGAATTTTATCTCCTGGTTCTAACTGATGAATTGCAAATCCTAAAGGTGGTGTTTGGGCCACCATCCCAATCTCTCTTAATTCTTTTAATCTTTTTCCAAGGGTAATTATATATTGTTGGATACTATGATGCTCAATTACATTGTTCCCCAGAGGCATTCCTTGAAAATAAGGCACGCCATATAACATTTCATATGGCGATAATCCAGTCTCACTGTATGGTTTAGTTCTTACGTTTAGAAGTGCCAGTGGTAAACATTTCGTCCAGGGCATTTGCGTCTCAATCATTAATTTAGCCAATTGTTGTTTTATTGTTTGATTCATTCTTTCTACCTTCCCTGAGCTTTGTGGGTGCCACGGAGTGTGGTATTCCCACTGAATACCTAATGATTGACATAATAGTTTTATTATTTTAGAAGTAAAATGTGTGCCCTGGTCAGAATCAATGTACTGGATTATCCCATATTCAGGTATCAAATGTTCCAATAAAATTTTTACCACCATCTGTGCCGTAGCTCGTGCTACAGGGTACGCTTCTACCCACTGTGTTAAATGATCTACTATTACCAATAAATATTTTATCCTCCCTACCTTAGGCAATGCAGTGAAATCGACTTTCTCAAAAGGTCTGTAAGCTGTTTTTCTCCCTCCCGTGGCTGTTTGTCCAAACACTGTCTTATTTACCTTTTGACAGGTTAAGCAACCTTGTGTAATTTGCTTTGCTATTTCAAAAATTCCAATACCACCAAATTGTTTAAGAAAATGATCACTTAACGCTTTTGTACCCCAATGTGTTTGCACACGCAAACGTTCTAATATTCGCCTGGTGTAGGCTTTTGGCAACATTTCTCGCCCATCGGGCAGTGTCCATTTTCCTTGTTCTAATTTAGCTCCTATTTTCTCCAATTTTGTTTATTCTTGTGGGGCAAACTTCTTCTCTCTTTCCTCTCGTCCTTCTTTGCTGGTGTCCTCCTTTGTTTGTATGACATTAATTTTGGCAACTTTAGTCCTCAAGGCTGCTTCCTGGGCCTCTTTATCTGCTAAGTTATTTCCTCTAGTTCGGTAATCTAATCCCTTTTGGTGTCCCCTCACATGTACCACTGCTATCTCCTTTGGTTCTCTTAACGCCTTCAAAATTTTTACTATTAATTCTTGATGTATTAAATTCCTCCCTTGAGTATTAATCAAACCTCTTTCTTCCCAAATTTTTCCAAAAGTATGGACCACCCCATATGCGTATTTAGAATCTGTAAATATAGTCCCGCTTCTTCCTTTTAGCAATTCCAGGGCCCTACATAGGGCATACAGCTCACAAGCCTGAGCTGACCATGATGGACTCAGAGGTCCTGATTCCACAAGTTCTAAGTCCTTATTAATTACTGCATATCCCGATTTTCTCTTCCCTTCTACCACTCAGGAGGAGCCATCTCTGAACAGCGCTTCTCCATTTTCCAACTCAGCATCTCTTAAATCTGGTCTCACCTTAGTCTGGGTCTCAATTACCTCTAAACAGTTATGTTGTAATTCCTCTGATGGTTCTCCAAACAAAAATTGTGCTGGACTCTGTGCAGAAGTCACGCTTAGTTCTAAGTCGGGGGAGTCTATTAGTATTGCTTCATATTTTAGAATCCGGCTGTCCATTAACCATTTTTCCGCTTTTTGTTGTGAAACATTTCTGACATTGTGTGGGGTATACACTTTTAAAGGAGCACTGAAGGTAATCTTCCTAACTTCTTCTATTAATAATGCTGTAGCAACCAAAGCTTGGAGACAAGCAGGCCATCCTCTGCTTACTGGATCAAGTAACTTAGAACAATACCCCACGGGTTTTTTGATTCCTGCCCAGTCTTGAGTAAGAACTCCGTATGCTGTCTGGCTTGATGTATTCACAAAGAGATAGAAAGGTTTTTCTAGATCTGGGAGGCTCAATACAGGTGCTTGTATTAATGCCTTTTTTACTTCCTCAAATCTCTGATCGTCTTCAATAAGCCATTTAAGTTGGTTATTAGTTAATTTTTCATATAGGAATTTTACTTTTTCACTATAATTTTCAAGCCATGGTCTACAATATCCTAATAATCCCAGTATTTGCCTAATTTCCGTTTTAGCTTGTGGGGGTCTTAAGGATGGAATCCCAGATACCCTATCAGGATCTAACTTCTTCCTTCCCTTACTCAGCCAATGTCCTAAGTGTTGCCTTCGCAGGCGTGGCGACCTGGTTCAGGAACGGCACGGCGACCAACCCCAGGCCGCTCGGGCCATCAGCTCGCTGACACCAATGTGGTAGACGGCAAATGGCGTTTATTAGTTTGTGACACGGCGTTATATAGCTTAGGTTTATAACCTCACTTCCGTCTGCTTGCATCATAAATTAAACGCTATTGGCTTTTAGGAGAGGGGCCCTAACTTTCCGTACAGCGCGATATCTTCCGGCCGCCAGACCCTAGCTATCTACACCTAAGTATTTTACTTCTTGTTCTACAAACTGTAGCTTTGATCGGGACACCTTTAATCCCTTTTCCCCTAGAAAATTTAACAATTTAATGGTGGCTTTTCGGATCCCCTCTTCAGTTTCTCCTGCTACTAATAAATCGTCCACATATTGCAATAATTTTACCTCCTTAGGTATTGTGAAATCTTGTAGAATTTTCTCTAAAGTTTGTCCAAATAGATTTGGTGACTCTGTAAACCCTTGTGGTAACACAGTCCATCTTAATGGTTGTTTTCGTCCTGTTTCGGGGTCCTCCCACTCAAAGGCAAAATAATCTCCGGATCCCTCATCCAGAGGACAGGCCCAAAAAGCATCTTTCAAATCTGTTACACTACACCAAGTATGTTTGGGAGATATATGACTCAATAAAGTATAAGGATTTGCCACCACAGGGAATTTAGTGATTGTTCGCTGATTTGCAGCTCTTAAGTCCTGCACCATCCTGTATGACCCATCTGGTTTCTTTACGGGAAGAATGGGCGTGTTATGAGGGGACATACATGGTTCTAGGGTTCCTTTTTCCAAAAGTCTGTCAACTACAGGTTTTAATCCTTTTTGACCCTCCATAGGTATAGGGTATTGCTTGATTCTAATTGGGCGGTGCGGATCTGTTATTTGAACGCTTATGGGGTCCATTTTTATCTTTCCAGTTTCCCCTTCCTTATACCACACTGAGGGGTTAATAGCTTCTTCATCCTCTTGTGTTAAAGTGTATAATTTAATCTGCAATTTGTCCCCTTGACTCTGAATGCTCAAGTTTAACTTCAAAATCAAATCCCTTCCTAATAAATTGTATTCCGCTTCAGGGAGCAAAAGTAAATCATTAAGACAAATTTTCTTTTCCGTTTCTACCTCTACATCTTTCAATATACTTACTTTAAAAGGCTCTCCTTTTGCTCCTACTACTGACATATAACTCTTCCCTTTTTCCATTCCTTTTGGAAGTTTTTGAATGGTTGACTTTTCGGCCCCTGTATCCACTAGAAATAAAACTTCCTCTCTATGGGGACCAATTAATAATTTTATCAAGGGCTCTGTTGATGCTGAAGTCCCCAGAAGATAGAGCCCCTGACACCCCTAACCTTCTTTGAACATCTTCTCATCTTGTTCCCGCTTACGGCAGTTCTTCTGAACATGTCCCCTCTTGTTACAGTAGTAACCGACGGGAATTGTAAATCTTTTTCGATAAGGCTGTCCCCGGGGTGTCTGCTCTATTCTTTTTTCCCTTTTCTCTCCAGGAGTCGTCTTATTTTTCTGACTTGCCCTTACTGCTGCTACAAAAATTTTTGCTTTTGCTTTTTGTTTTTCTTCGTCCCTCCTAACATAGACTTTCTGGGCTTCTCTAAGTAACTCCTCTAATCCTCTTTCTTGCCAATCTTCCAATTTTTCTAATTTCCTTCTTATATGCCCCCAGGATCTAGCTACAAATTGTGTTCTAAGGAGTGCGGTCCCAGCCACTGTATTCGGATCAATTCCAGAGTACATTTGTAGGTTTTTCCTCAACCTCTCCAACCATTCTGTTGGAGATTCGTCTTTCCCTTGTTGTTCATTAAATGCTTTAGTAATGTTTTGCCCTCGAGGAACCGCTTCCCTTATTCCCTGTGTCCTGGTTTCAGCCAGGATAGAGCTGGTTTTCTTCACAGAAGCCAGTGTGACACTGTGTTTTGGATTTGGGATGAGAAACTGTTGATAATGTGCTGATGTTTTGGGTTGTTGCTGAGCAGTCAAGGACAGTCCAGCTTCTCGTGCTGGCCTGCTAGCAAGGAGGTTGGGGGTGCACGGGGAGCTGGGAGGGGACACAGCCGGCACAGCTGACCCAGACTGGCCAAAGAGATATTCCCTACCATACGACGTGATGCCCAGTACATAAACTGGAGTTGGCCGGGGGGCGGAAATCGCTGCTCGGGGACGGGCTGTCAATCGCTGGGTGGTGAGCGATTGCTGTATTGGGCATCACTTGTTCTTGTACATTCCTGTGTTGGTATTATCATTGTTGTTTCCTTCTTTCTTTCTGTCCTATTAAACCGTGTTTATCTCAACCCACGAGGTTTTTTTCCTAATTCTCTCCCCCACCCTACTGTGGGAGGGGGAGTGAGCGAGCGGCTCCGTGGTGCTTAGTTGCCGGCTGGGGCTAAACCACGACAACATTACATCTTTTCATCCCGTAAGAAAGCATGTGTCCCTACAGTACGTACATAGTTACCCCCCAAAACCGCCAACGTCATACAACGTATCCCGCGATACAACGTATCCCGCGATACGCTCGGAGTGGTTTGCGCAGCCCCCGCTCTCTGTGCACCTCACAGACCTCTGCGCTTTCTGCTTCTGCCCCTGGTGCTGGCGGCTCTGTGGCCGATGCACCGGCAAGCCCAGCCGCATCCTCCTCCTCCTCAGAGAGTCCCTGGCCGTGCTCAATGAGCGATTGCTATGAACGTACTGTAAAAAGCCCTTTTTATAGCCCGACACAACACTGGCCAATTTCAACTCTAGCTGAGCTTTGCCCTTTTCTGTTCTCTCCTGACACGTATGAACTACAGCTCTGTGATCTTCCTGCCAAGCCGGACCTTGGTCCCAGGGATCATAACATTCCTTTTTCCACCTGAGTTGAAAAAGGAGGTCCCTGTTCAGCCAAGCTGGTCTTCTGCCCCTCTTGTTTGACTTCAGACTCCACCAGATTGCCTGCTCCCGTGCTTGCAGAAGGTGGTTCTGAAAAACTAAGCTGCTCTCTGAGCCCTGAGCCCTCCAAAGCAGCTTCGTAGGGGACACTGCAGACTAGCTCTCTGAGTAGCTTCAAGTTTGCTCTCCTGAAAAGCAAGGTAGCAACTCCTCTGAGCTGTATCTCATTACACTCAAAAGTTTAAACTCCCCTGTTTGGTGATCACTGTGATCCCATCTCCTACGAGTCCTTCTCCATACACAAACAGGAGGGACTAAGAGATCTGTTGGGTAGATAAGCAGCCATGGGGAACCACGGTGAGCAGTGGAGTGAGCTGCTGCATGGGCTACGTGCTTTGCGAGTGCGAAGCCAGCCCCTGGCTCAGTGAGTGCCTGGGAAAGGGAGTCTGCAGCCGTGAAGGACAGAGCCGGCCAGCAGGACAGCTGGCAGCCTTCACTCGGGCATTGCCCACCTTGTGACTGGCTGTACCTGTGATGATGTTAATGCTCTTTGTACACAGGTCTGTTGCGTCGTGCTGTGTTGCGAAGCAGACTTGCAGAGGCGTGCCCTGTCTGCCCATCGGGACTCAAGGCACATTTCCTCCAAGCGCAGCAGCCAGGCTTTGGGCAGCCTCGCCTCATGCTGCTTTTGACATTGCCAACCAGGATCAAGTTTCTATCCTCGGGTTTTCATGTAGGAACCAATTAGTGAACAAGTCCTGTTTTAATGGAGTGGCAACTCAAACAGTATTACGCTGGTAGAAAGCCTTCAGGAGAAGACTGGTGTCCTGTGGATCTCGCAGTAAGGCAGCCAGCAGCTCTGTTTCTGCTATAGCTACAAACATCCGCGAGTGAAACAACCGCAGCTTTTTAATACAGTTACAGAGGTTTACACTTTTCTTTGCAGACACAAAGCATGCTTTTGTCTTGAACTTTTCATTAGTCTGAAAAAAAGATCATTGGTAGTATAGGATACCATGCTGTTTATTAAATGTACATAAATTAACACCTACACAGAAAGGATGTTTTCCTCATCAGAAACAATGCTGAAACGATGAGCAACTCTGAAAAGAAAGGTACATAAGGCTCCCGTGCACAAACCCCAAAGCTTCAAAGGAGAAAGGTGAAAGAGCGCTACATCCTTATGTCACAGGACAACCTGTGATTAACCCGAGTTATGGACACTGTCACATCATAGGTAGTTGGGGCCAGTTCAGATCCCCTGCCTTCTAGATCAGCCGCCTTGATGCGCTGGGTGTTTCAACTGTTATAAAGCTGCAGAATCAATCAGAATCGACACTGAAATGACTGTGCTGGCTACAGAATGGCTAGAATAAATATGGGGGTGTGTCCAGTTTTTTTCCGGTCCTGGAGGGTGGCTGGGATTTGGGGCACCACGTAAGCTGGCTTTTTTAACTCCTCCTTCCCATCAGTCCCTAGGCACAGGCACATGTTGTGGCTGAAAGCAAAGCATCACCACTCCAGTTCTGATTGATTGACAGAAAGGGGGGTGTTTGCGTCGGTCCAGAGAGCGCTGATGGGTCGGAGAAGTAAGAGCGGAGTTTTTGCTGTAGCTAACCTGGAGTTAACTCAGCTAATGGAAACTGCAAGCCAGTCATGTTTGATCAAGAATACTAAGAAAGGGTATTGTGCTGTGTGCTGCATACAAGGACTTGCACCGACCAAAGGGCAGCAATGGGTGCTCCCTTCTTGTATGCAGCAAGGTGGTGCAGCGTCTCTCTGCCAAGAATGAGTAGCGGCAAAGAAAACCTGGAGGGTTTTATAGTCTGGAACATGCTGTCCAGCGTGTCCCTCGTGTCCCTCTCAGATGATATACACCTCCACGCCCAGCACGCCCCATGGAATCTGCAGGTGACATGCCAGCTCCCCACGGGGGCAGCTGTGCCGGCTGGTGGGCTTTTGCTGACGGAGCCGAGGAGTGAGCCAGCAAGGCCTCCCGCCAGGGCTGGGCTGGGTCTGAGGGCGGTGCGGGGCCGCTCCGGCGTCGCGGTGCCCGAGTGAAATGTGCCGGCCGGAGCAGAAGGGCGCGGTGCCTCCCTCCTCGCCTCCGCCGAGGTGGTGCTGGGGCTGCATCGCGCCCCTCAAAGCCCAGGCAGCAGAGCTCATGCGGGCAATCCAGGCAGCAGAAAAAAATCGGCACCTGCAAGAAGAGAGTCCAAAGTGCTGATGAAACCATGAAGGCAGGAAGAGGCACGACTTTGTGCCCCGTTCTTTGGGCAGTGTGCTGTCCAAGGGGCAGTTCCTGGCACACGAGAGGGAACCCTCCCTGGCAGTGGCTACGGCACGGCTTTGTCCCCTTCTCCACACGTGTGACACCCTCAGAGCTCTGCAAGTTGACAGAGATGTGCAGCACTGCTTTGCTAGGCAGCAGGGCTGGGCAGGGCAGCTGTGCTGTGGTCCTTTCCAAAAGCCGAGCAGCAGCACGCCTCACTGTCCCTTGCTAGAAAGCCAGGCTTGAAGGCAAAACACGCTGCTTTGGTATTGTTTGGTTGTTTTCTTCTTCCCTCAATTGTCTCAGGTGCAACATGAGCTTTTTACGAAGTGCCAGTACCTCAGGGTCTACAGCTACGTGACACAGCTCCTTGCTGCGTCTTTGGGATTCAGACACCAGCAGCCAGTGCTGGGCTTGCCAGCTGACATGAACAGAAAAGGGAGACTTTGCCTCTTTCTGTAGGCAGCGGGTCAAAGAGCTCCAAAAATTGCTATGAGCCTTGTGACTCTGCTGGGGTGTTGCTCAGCCTTGCACAAACAGAGCTGCCACAAGTGCCGAAGGAGAGCTGCCAACGCTGGAGTGATACGTTCCTCCTGACAGACACGCTCTCTCACGGGCAGCTGCGGGCTTCCTGCCCGGTGCCATCTCTGCGCACCTCAGAAATATTGCCCATAGTCGGAGCAGTGTTCGGAGCTTTGAAAGATGGGCAGCAGAGCCTGCTACACACCTGGGCTCCTCGTTCTTCTTGCCTGCCTGGATGTCCTCAGTTGCCCATCCCGCAGAGCTCTGCTCCCAACTTGCTCCTCTCGCTGTCCAGTAGCCCGTTGCTCCCCTCTTCACAGGTTGCTCTTCTCGAGCCTGGCAAACTTTCCATTCAATGTATTGTTAGACAGGTCAAGCCATGATAAACGTGAACCAATTCTGCTCTTAACCACACCTAGCTCATTTTACCTTGTCTCCCCAGAGGAGCTCTCCAGGTGTTCACTTTCTGGAGGGACTGGAGGCACCTGCAATGGAAATGTGCAAGTTAACGGGTGGCAAGGACCTTCCTGCCCAATTGCTACCTTAGCTCGGAAAGGCACAGCCCTTGCATGGGTTTGCTCAGCCCAGCTGAGCCAGTTCTGGTGGCATCACCGCACAAACCGCCATGGCCATCCTGCATCACCCTTCCTCTGCACCTTTGCAGAGCTGCCGGCTAGTGGGTGACCTTGCTTGTCCCTGCGGCAGCACTCTCAACTTCTGACAGTGCTGTCACCCTCTTTGTGGCCCTGACATACCGCTGCTGCTTCTGCTTCCACCTCTGGTGCTGGCAACTCCTTGGCCGACGTGCCGGCAAGCCCAGCCACATCGTCCTCCTCCTCAAAGAGCTGCGGGGGACAGAGGAGGACAGTTGCTTGGCTGGGGACAGGCCCCGGGGCCGGTGAGCCTTCCTCCGGGCCAGGAGCGAGCGTGGGCGGCTCTGCTTTCACTAGAGCAGGATGCAGGGGTGGCTGGAGGTGGGGGAGGTGGGGCGGAGCCGGCTTGGTCCCCGAGCCCCAGCCGGGGTCCCTCTGCTGGCTTACCTGGAGGGGCTGGGGCAGCGTGCCGTCCTGGCTGCAGAGAGCTGCCAGGGGCCGGCTGAAGAGACCCGCCCTGCCGGCACAGCCCGACTGCCCGGGCGCCTCCGCAGCGGCCAAGGTCCCTCGCCGCGCAAAGGGCCAGGGCAGCCCCCTCGTCCTGCTGCGGGTCCCGCCTGCCGCCAGGGAAAACAGAGCAGAGAGCCATGGAGGGCAAGCGCCAGGTGAATGCTGCCCGAGCCTCTGCGTGCTGGGCGTCCCCGCCAGCAGCGAGGGAGAGGCGTGGCTGGGGAACGAGGCGCCCCGGGGGCTCAGCTCTCTGCGGCTGTGCCCTGCGGGAAGGGCAGCAGCAGCCCCCGAGCAGCGCGGCTGCCGCCTGCCAGCGCAGGAGAGAGGGGCCGTCCTGCCCCCGTCTCCTCCAAACTCACCGTCCGAGTGGCCACGTCCACCTTGGCTGCCGGAGGGGACGGGAGGTGGCCGCTGCTGGGCACCAGCCTGCAAGAAATGCGCTGCGCTCAGCGAGCAGCCCCGCAGCACGAAGGGCCCCTGGCGAGCTGCATCGGCCGCGGGCCATGAGTGAGATGTGGGGACGGCCGAGATGGCGGCCCGGGGGCTCCTCACCTCTGCCAGGCCCTCGACCAGCCTCTCCAGGCTGCTGGCGTTGAGTGTTTTGGCCTGGGCAAGGGGAGAAGAGCAGCAGGTGAGAAGCCATGGGGCTGGTGCGGGGTTGGAGCAGCCCCTGGGGCAGAGCGGGGCCGGGAGGGACACTCACGGCATTGCGGCCGCGCAGCTCCTTCAGCAGGAGCTTGATGGAGGGCAGCTGGGTGACGCGGGCTCCCTGCACTCCTTCTGCTGGCCTGTGCACGGGGCAGGGGCAGAGAAAGAGCTGTGTGAGACCCAAGCTGCCTCTTCCCTCGCCTGCCAGCCCGGGGAGCCCTTCCAAGCTGCCCCGAAGCAGCTGGGCACCACCCGGCCATCGAGCGGAGAGCAGTGGCAAGGGGGGAGGACGGGGCTGGGTGAAGCAGCTCCGCCAGCTCTGCCTGCTCCAGAGCCGCCCGCAGCCGTGGGGGCAGCTCTCCCCAGCTCAGGAGCGGCGTTTCTGCATCGTACGGCTACGGCTAGAGCATCCCCCCGTGCTGTGAGCACGGGCCCCCCAAGCTGCTCTGCCAGGCAGGGCTTACCCACGGAGCGCGCTGAGCCAGAGCTCCTTCAGCGAGCGGGAGCTGCAGGAAAGAGAGGAGAAAGAGCCTGAGCGCCCGCTGCTGCCCAGCCCGCGGGCAGAGGCGGGCGCCGGCACAGCCCTGCCCCGTGGGGACGGCTGCAGAGGCAGGAGGAAGCGGCGTGGGGCCAGACAGAAGCGCTGCCCGGCCCTGCCGGGGGACGTGGCACCGAGACCCACCAGAAGGTGACGACGCAGAAGCCGTAGGGCCAGGCGAGGACGAGGGACGTGGTGGCCTTGTCTTCCTCCTCCTGGGCGGCATCCCCGGCCGCCCCCTTGCCGCCGCTCAGCACCCACAGCCGGCGCAGGGCCAGGCAGAGCTGCGGGCGCGGGGCGCTGCCACGTCTGTAGAGGGGAGCGGCAGGGAGTGACCTGGTGGTGGCCGAGCCCGGCGGCTGCCCTCTGGCCTCCGCCTGCCCCGCGCACGGCCACGGGTGCAGCCAGCAGCAGGGTGCCGGGGCCTGGGGCTGCTCCTTGGGCGTCCCTGCCCCGGTGCCGGGGCCAGGCCTTAGGAGGAAAGGCAGCCGGGGTCTACGCCTCTTACTTGGCCTTGACGATGATCAAGGCATCGCTGAAGAGGAGGAGGTGCCTCTTCCCCGTCCCGCGGCCCTGCGTCACCCGCACGCGCTGGTGGAGCAGCGGCTCGGCTGATGCCGGGCCGGGCGCGCACTGCTGCTCGGGGCCAGGGTAGACCCTGCAGAGCAGGCGGCAAAGGGCGTGAGAAAGGCGGCTGCTGCGGGGCCCGGCTGCGCCGGCGTGTCCCCGAGCCGCGGGGGGAGCCCACCTGGAGCCGTAGCAGCAGTTCAGCTGGCCCATCGTGCCGGGGCCAGGGGAGTCCTCGCGCCAGACACGCTGCTGGGGCTCCGGAGAGCTCCCAGCCGGCTGGAGCGAGGCTGTCGAGGGGGTCCCGGTGCCGGGCAGTGCCGCTGGGTGAGAGCTGGTCTCTCCCTGGAGCTGCCGGGTGCTGGCAGAGCCGTGCCTGCAGGCACTGTGGCCGTTGCCGGGCCAGCGCCGCGACATCACAGCTGCCATTCCAAGCCCGGGGGGGGGGCTGGGGGGCGGGGCTGGGGGAGGGGCTCCTGTCTCTCTCGGCCTGGGGAGCCCGGGCCTGGGCACAGCACTGCGGTCATGGCCTCAGCAGCGCTGAGCAGAGGGCAAGGCTCCCCTCCCTCCAGCTGCTGGCAAGGCTTTGCCCAGCGCAGCCCAGGGCACCGCCGCCCGCCGCCTTTGGCCAAGGGCACGGTGCTGGCTGCTGCTCAGCTTGGTGTCCAGCAGGACCCACGGGCCTGTTGCGTTAAGAGGCAGAGCAATTTGGCAGAAACTAAACCCCCTTGCTTTCCAGTCGATCCTCAGATATCAGAGGGACTGGGGGCGGCTGAGCTTAGGTTCTGAGTGATGCCCAAAGTCAGCGTTAGTAGTCCGGTCGCGCCCAACACCTTTGTTGGACTATCACGGGTCCGGATGCACTACTAACATCACACTACCTGCTCAGCCGGACACCTCCTGAACGAACACGGCCGCACTCAGAGGTACGGTCGCGTTCAGGGACCACACACGGCTGAGTCAATCAATAGTGCGATTTATTGAACACACGGCTGAGTCAATCAATAGTGCGATTTATTGAAGCAACAGATATACAGGTTCTTTGGATTGCCGGTCATAAATTCACTACCTATAAAGCACGTGCAAATGCTAAAACTACGAGGGACACTACTTGGCTATAAACGCCTTAAAAGATGTAAAGTGACTCTATATAGATATTTCTAAGTTTCCCGGGAAGGCACTTGGTATGACCAAGGGTTCAAATCTTGCCCAACGGCGTCCCGATGGGGGGGAAGAGAGGCTCAGCCCGTCGACTGATCCCAGAAGTTAGAGTGGTACACAACGATGGTATCTTCCCTAACATCCAGCTCTTAAAACATTATTTTATAGTGTTTTACTTTGCAGGTGGAGCTTGAGTGACTCTAGTCATACATACCTTTATCAGGATTGGTGCAGAATTCTCTCGCTTCGCGTTTAAAGGTACAGACTAGGAAAAATTCAGTGCGCACACTCATTGAGGAGGGGTCGCACCTTGGGGGGGTGGTAGCTTTTGAGAGGGGTGTGCGTTTTAGTATTATAATGATATTATAATTAGCAAAGTTCACTCTAAGGACAGCACTTCATCAAAGTTGACAGGTCTTTGGCCCACAACATTGTAAGCGCAGCTTATCAATGTACATCCTGTGCATCCCTAAACTCCCCGGTTCACAGAGCGTGGCCGCGAGGTCTCCACTCCGCTCCAGCCTCCATGTAATCTCTCCCAGAGTCAGCACACCAGGCGCCCCTGATGTTGCCAACATCCAAGGCCGTTCAGGGAGTCTCCATGGCACAGACCCGTTGTGCGTGAGTGCTACGTTCCACCTGGTTTCAAGGCTGTTCTTAGAGGGTAAATTTCCAAAGTACCCCTCAGCGATTACTCCACATCTCTGGATGAGGGATCCGGAGATTATTTTGCCTTTGAGTGGGAGGACCCCGAAACAGGACGAAAACAACCATTAAGATGGACTGTGTTACCACAAGGGTTTACAGAGTCACCAAATCTATCTGGACAAACTTTAGAGAAAATTCTACAAGATTTCACAATACCTAAGGAGGTAAAATTATTGCAATATGTGGACGATTTATTAGTAGCAGGAGAAACTGAAGAGGGGATCCGAAAAGCCACCATTAAATTGTTAAATTTTCTAGGGGAAAAGGGATTAAAGGTGTCCCGATCAAAGCTGCAGTTTGTAGAACAAGAAGTAAAATACTTAGGACATTGGCTGAGTAAGGGAAGGAAGAAGTTAGATCCTGATAGGGTATCTGGGATTCCATCCTTAAGACCCCCACAAGCTAAAACGGAAATTAGGCAAATACTGGGATTATTAGGATATTGTAGACCATGGCTTGAAAATTATAGTGAAAAAGTAAAATTCCTATATGAAAAATTAACTAATAACCAACTTAAATGGCTTATTGAAGACAATCAGAGATGTGAGGAAGTAAAAAAGGCATTAATACAAGCACCTGTATTGAGCCTCCCAGATCTAGAAAAACCTTTCTATCTCTTCGTGAATACATCAAGCCAGACAGCATACGGAGTTCTTACTCAAGACTGGGCAGGAATCAAAAAACCCGTGGGGTATTGTTCTAAGTTACTTGATCCAGTAAGCAGAGGATGGCCTGCTTGTCTCCAAGCTTTGGTTGCTACAGCATTATTAATAGAAGAAGTTAGGAAGATTACCTTCAGTGCTCCTTTAAAAGTGTATACCCCACACAATGTCAGAAATGTTTCACAACAAAAAGCGGAAAAATGGTTAATGGACAGCCGGATTCTAAAGTACGAAGCAATACTAATAGACTCCCCTGACTAAGCGTGACTTCTGCTCAGAGTCCAGCACAATTTTTGTTTGGAGAACCATCAGAGGAATTACAACATAACTGTTTAGAGGTAATTGAGACCCAGACTAAGGTGAGACCAGATTTAAGAGATGCTGAGTTGGAAAATGGAGAAGCGCTGTTCAGAGATGGCTCCTCCTGAGTGGTAGAAGGGAAGAGAAAATCGGGATATGCAATAATTAATAAGGACTTAGAACTTGTGGAATCAGGACCTCTGAGTCCATCATGGTCAGCTCAGGCTTGTGAGCTGTATGCCCTATGTAGGGCCCTGGGATTATTAAAAGGAAGAAGTGGGGCTATATTTACAGATTCTAAATACGCATGTGAGGTGGTCCACTCTTTTGGAAAAATTTGGGAAGAAAGAGGTTTGATTAATACTCAAGGGAGGATTTTAATACATCAAGAATTAATAGTAAAAATTTTAAAGGCTTTAAGAGAACCAAAGGAGATAGCAGTGGTACATGTGAGGGGACACCAAAAGGGATTAGATTACCGAACGAGAGGAAATAACTTAGCAGATAAAGAGGCCCAGGAAGCAGCCTTGAGGACTAAAGTTGCCAAAATTAATGTCATACAAACAAAGGAGGACACCAGCAAAGAAGAACGAGAGGAAAGAGAGAAGAAGTTTGCCCCACAAGAACAAACAAAATTGGAGAAAATAGGAGCTAAATTAGAACAAGGAAAATGGACACTGCCCGATGGGCGAGAAATGTTGCCAAAAGCCTACACCAGGCGAATATTAGAACGTTTGCGTGTGCAAACACATTGGGGTACAAAAGCGTTAAGTGATCATTTTCTTAAACAATTTGGTGGTATTGGAATTTTTGAAATAGCAAAGCAAATTACACAAGGTTGCTTAACCTGTCAAAAGGTAAATAAGACAGTGTTTGGACAAACAGCCACGGGAGGGAGAAAAACAGCTTACAGACCTTTTGAGAAAGTCGATTTCACTGCATTGCCTAAGGTAGGGAGGATAAAATATTTATTGGTAATAGTAGATCATTTAACACAGTGGGTAGAAGCGTACCCTGTAGCACGAGCTACGGCACAGATGGTGGTAAAAATTTTATTGGAACATTTGATACCTAGATATGGGATAATCCAGTACATTGATTCTGACCAGGGCACACATTTTACTTCTAAAATAATAAAACTATTATGTCAATCATTAGGTATTCAGTGGGAATACCACACTCCGTGGCACCCACAAAGCTCGGGGAAGGTAGAAAGAATGAATCAAACAATAAAACAACAATTGGCTAAATTAATGATTGAGACGCAAATGCCCTGGACAAAATGTTTACCACTGGCACTTCTAAACGTAAGAACTAAACCATACAGTGAGACTGGATTATCGCCATATGAAATGTTATATGGCGTGCCTTATTTTCAAGGAATGCCTCTGGGGAACAATGTAATTGAGCATCATAGTATCCAACAATATATAATTACCCTTGGAAAAAGATTAAAAGAATTAAGAGAGATTGGGATGGTGGCCCAAACACCACCTTTAGGATTTGCAATTCATCAGTTAGAACCAGGAGATAAAATTCTGACAAAAACATGGAAAGAAGGAAACCTATCTCCCCTCTGGGAAGGACCTTTCCTTGTTTTATTAACTACAGAAACAGCTGTGAGAACTGCTGAAAAAGGATGGACACATGTGTCACGAGTGAAAGGTCCAGTGAAGGAGTGGAAAGTCACATCTGACTCAATTGCTGTGGGAATTTTATTGCGGCTACTCCTGTAATAGAAACAGGAGTGAAACATGAAATTCCCACAGTTGCTAAAAATCTATTTGTAAATCTTGCTGAAAACATTGAATATAGCTAATTGTTACGTTTGTGGTGGAACAAATCAAGGTGAATGATGGCCATGGGAAGCTATGGAGAGCAATATAAGTAATCCCCAAGTTTGGAAAACAATGGGAAAGGGTAATAGGAAACAACAATGGGTACTCCAAACGAGTATAATCGGAAGGAGTTGTTGGCAAAAGAAGAACAGGAAAAAGGAGCTGGAACTAGAATTTGTCCTTTGTGTAGAAGGTGGTGTGTATTTGTAAGATTAGTGTTGCAGGCTAACTGGCAGTTTTCTGTAGCCATAAAGCCTTGCAAATAAAGAGGATCGCCAGGCTCGGGCAAGTGCTCAGGTCTGGACAAACCACTGATCTATCAAAGCTCTGGCCTTCACAAGCAGTGCTCAATTAATTTGGGTACTAAGAAAGCACCCCCTTAAAGGAAAGGAGAGGGCAAGACCGGAGGGGAACTGGTATTGCGGCTTAAAAAGGGTCTGCCAAGGGCTGCAACCCCTTCGGGCTGTGACCGCCGACCACTATGGCCCTGACCGGACCTCTTCTAGTTCTACTTGGGGTGAGTTCCTTGACTCTGACTACGGCAAATAACTGTAGTCAATATTGGAACAAGTCCAGCTGGGGTTTACCCCAGAAAAATGGAAAAAGTGAGGACCTTTTCTAATTGTACAGCCTGTACCTGTAATCATATTTGCCAAGGAATTGGAACAATAAAACCTAGGTTTTTTTCCTGTTACCCATAAATCAGGGAGAGCCAGGTGTATAACGAATGGCCTCCTGAGAGACAAACTTGGAAAGGAGTCAATCTAGGAGGATTTGGGGGAGATTTTATGGGTGGTGATTGGCTTACTAAAATCGGGATAGTTGTACTGGGGATATGTGGGGGATTGTTACTAGATTAATCTACTCGGTTACACAAGGAATGCAGATATCTGCAGTACTCAATTGGAAATGAAAACACGAATCAATACTGCAAAGAAGAAGATGGGGGATTGTGAAATATGTTCACCTGATTCGTGTGATGAAGTGTAATCTTCTGTACTTTTATGGATTTCTCCTGCACCATAAAAAGGGGTATTTTACAGAAGAAAGTTAAACTACTTTGCTGGTATATCAGCTCAAACCAGTTTGACCACTGACCGCATAGTATTGTGTAAAGAGAAACTTGTAAAGTGCATGCATAAAGTTTGGGGTCATCCTGGGGGCACGCCGAGGAAGATTTGAGAAGACTCTAGAAGGAGAAGAGGGCATGCGCCGAAGAAGACACGCCTATTCATGAATACGTATTAGCAGACAGGATATAAACCAAGAACAGTAACTGTACCGCGTGCATCTTGGTGGAGCGGAGACTCCCGGAGCACCCAGCGCTGTTTGCTTGCCTCTATTCGCTTAATAAATTGTAAATTTGAATTGGAATCCTGTTTGGGACTAAATCATTTATCACATCCTTATCCAGCATCTTTTCAAAATACTGGTAAGACTCAAGCCTGCGTCGTAACTGGTTCCTCTTCCATCCGCTGTAGGAGTCCCCTGTGTTCCGGAAACACCACAGGGCACATCGAACTATAACACAAAGCGCTATGGATAGAACCACAATAATTATTCAAGTAACAAATAATCGTTGTAACCATGATAGGTTTGGTAAACCAAGAGGTTAACTTTCCCACAGCTCAGAAAACCCCCAAAAGGTGTCATCTTGAGTTACTTCACGTAGGATTTTTGCTTGTTCTCTGATCTCCCGTAAGTCAGCAGATATTCACCCACTTTGGTCTACATACCTGCAACAGCTGACATTGATTACTGTGCACACCCCTGCCTGTGAGGCTAATATTAAATCTAGAGCCATACGATTTTGTGATACTATTTTCGATAAACTAGTAGTTTCTTCTTGGAGTTTCCTGATGGCATCTATAGTTTTATTCTCAATTATCTCTATTACAGCCGAGATGTTTATTATAGCTTTTTCTAACTCGCTAACCCCCAGAAATGGGATTAGCCACCGCACAAAGCTATGATAGCGTGTCAGCTTTTCTATTAAGGGCTTACTCACCCTTCAGTTTCTTCTCACGGGATTCTGTGTTGTTTTATCAATAATAGTGATGTTGGGAACCAGGGTGTCCAAAGTACATGCTCCCCACCACCTCAGAGGTAAAGTTTTCCGAGCTGCTGTACCACACAACCAGTACCACCCTGTCCCTAGCAGAACCGGGAGGCCAATATAATTAAGTAACTGAAATGCTGGATCAATAGAGACAAAATGTGGTCCTCTGTCAGAGGATATAGTTGCTGGAACTCCAAAATGTGGTATTATCTCTTGTATCAATGCTTTAGCTGTCTCCCGAGCTTTAGCTGTTCTGGTTGGGAATGCCTCTGGCCAACCTGAAAAGGTATCAGTTAATACCAATAAATATCGATACCCCCCTTTTCTTGGAAGTTCTATAAAATCAATCTGTCATTATTGCCCAGGCCCATTGTCTTTCCCAATCTGGCCCATTTCTGGCTTGGCGGTATTCTTGGGATTGGTTTGGAGGCAAGGATCACGTTGTTGAGTTACCTGTCTCACCATAGTATACAAATTTCTGGCCACACTTTCTCTAATTAAATGTTTATATAGAGTCTCCATCTCCCAATGCCTTTTCCTATGTTCTTCCCTTACCAAATGCCATATTAGGCAGGAGGGAATAACCACGTTTCCTTGTGGGGTATAAGCCCACCCTTCTTTGTTATATGACCCTTCCAGATCTGTGATAAGGTTTTGATCTTCCTCGGTATATTTTGGCTTACCTTCTAGGGAGATTCGCCGTCAGGGACTAAAGCTCCTTCTGTTTTTATCTCTGTTTTAGCTACCTGTTTTGCCTCTCTGTCCACCAGCTCATTTCCTCTCTCCAATTCCGAGCTCACTTTCCGGTGAGCCTTAATATGCATAATCGCCACCTTCTCAGCAAGTTGGACTGCTTTCAACAGTCTCAAAATCTCTTTTGCATGCTTAATAGTTTTCCCTTGAGAGCTCAGTAACCCTCTTTCCTCCTAGATTGTTCCATGCACGTGCACAACTCCGAAGGCATATCTTGAGTCTGTATAAATATTCACAACTTTGCCTTGAGCCACTTCCAAGGCTCGGGTCAGAGCAATTATTTCTGCGCTCTGTGCAGAGGTATTTATGGGCAAAGGTCTATTATTTCTTGACTAGTGGTAATGGCATATCCCACGTGTCTTTTACCACTCAGGACATAGCTGCTTCCACCTGTGAACCAGTTTTCTCCGCTTTCCATAGGGTTGTCTTTTAGATCTGGTCGGTTTGCGTACGTTGTTTCAATAGTCTCCAAAGAGTCATGATGCGCTGGTTCTCCCGTGTTTCCACTAAGGAAAGAAGCTGGGTTGACAATGTTAGTAACTACGACCTCCACATCATCCTGTTCTATCAGTATAGCCTGATATCTCAGGGATCTTTGTGGAGAAAGCCAGTGCCCACCCTTTGCGTCCAGCACTGCGGACACTGTGTGAGACACTAAAACAGTCATCTTCTGGCCCAGAGTAAATTTTCGGGCTTCTTGTACATTCAATATTACAGCTGTAATTGCTCTCAAGCATCCAGGCCAACCCTTCGCAGTTGCGTCTAACTGTTTGGAAAAGTAGGTAACTGCTCGTCGATAGGGGCCCAGATCTTGTGCTAATATTCCCAGAGCAATTCCCTGTTTCTCGTGGGAAAAGAGAAAAAAACGGTTTACTCACATCGGGGAGCTCTAAGGCCGGAGCCGACACCAAAGCTTTCTTTAGTAGCTCAAAGGCTCGTGTGCTCTCTTTGCCCGTCCAGATCATACAATCGTATCGTAACAGTTTCCTTTCTCCAGACGGTATTTCCCAAGATTCCAAGTCTTTTGCGAGCTCATTGCCAAAGATGGTAGACTGTTCGTAAATCCTTGTGGCAACACCGTCCAAGTGAGCTGAGTCTTGCGACCACTTTTGGGGTATTCCCATTCAAATGCAAATAATTTTTGGCTGGCTTCATGGGGAGGGAGGCAAAAGAAGGCATCCTTCAGATCTAAAACAGTAAACCAAGTTAGTTCAGGTGTTAATACGGTCAACAGGGTATATGGATTTGCTACTACGGGGTAAAGGTCCTCAGTTATTTTATTTACGGCCCGTAGATCCTGGACCACACTATACAACCCGTCAGGTTTACGAACAGGTAATACAGGGGTGTTGAAATCAGACTCACAGTTTTTCAGTAATCCTATTTATAAAAATCTTTCAATCACTGGCCGAATTCCTTCCTTACCTTCCCTTCTGCGGGCAGACTGGTTAAGAATAGACTCAGTATCTGGATATATTGCTGATCTTTTACTTCCAGAGTAATTTCTCCTTTTTCAAATGTAATTTTTGCACCCAATTGTTCTAACAAATCTCTTCCCAAAAGTGGCTTTGGGGAGTTGGGCCTATGTAGGAATTTGTGGATACCCCATTGTTTTCCCAATTTATACTTCAAAGGTTTACAAAAATATGCCTTTTCACTTTGGCCAGTCGCTCCTTTTACCATGATATAGTCGTTTCCCAGGGGCATCAAGGCTTGATTTAAAACCAAGTATGTTGCCCCTGTGTCAACCAAAAATTCTACTTCTTGTTCTTCCTTCCCCAGCCTCATTATAACCAGTGGATCTGCTAGGGTACATTCCCCAGGTCCCTGTCAATCCTTTTTCACATGGGCTACTATTCTTCCTGTCTGGTGGCTTCGCCTCTTTGCCTTGTTTCTTGGACACCCTCCTTTCCAATGACCAAATTTCTTACACAACGCACATTGATCCTTACCTAATCAAGATGGTTCTCGTCTAGGCCTCCCTTCCTCCTCTTCCCTGACAACTGCTATCCTTCCTCTCTATTACTAAATACTCTCCACGCTTCACCCAGCAACACTTCCAGATTTCTACCTTCTGTAGGGCGCAGCTTCTGGAGTTTGTGCCTAATGTCCCCCGTAGACTGACCCAAGAACAGGGAGACTATTTGTTGTATTCCTACCTCTGACCCAGGATCCAGCGGTGTGCTACGGCGCATTACATCCCTCAATCGATCCAGGAACTCGGATGGGGACTCAGAAGGACCTTGTTTAACTGCATATAGAGCTGACCAGTTTGTGGTTTTGGGAATAGCCCTTTCCATTCCCTTCAAAATCCAGTCTTGATATTCCTGTAGCCTCTCCATATGGGCAGATTTATTAGCATCCCATTTTGGGTCTCGGAGGGGAAATATTCTTTGACATCCCCCCCGTGAGCTTGTAATGGTCTTCAGCTAAATTCTCTGCTGTTTTCAAAATTAATTGCTTTTCTGTTTCTGTCATATACTCTAAGAGCAACTGTATACCTTTCCAGTCTGGATTATGTTGTTTTACGATGAACTGAAAATGCTTAGTAACACTCACCGGGTCGCTTCTATAGTCTCTTGCAACTTTTCTCCATTCTCCTAGATCAGTGGTGGAAAAGGGCACCTTAATCATCATTGTTCCTCCATCAGGTCCCACTGCCTCTCGGAGTGGGGCTTGTAAAGCTGTAGGGACAGTCCTAGAGGCAGTTTTCTTCCTTGTGCGGGAAGATATGGGACCGTCCATACAGTGCCTACTGTAATCATGAGACTGGCATAAAATTTGAGATTTTTATAATGCAGCTCATATTTGTTCTTTACTTTCTTTGTGAGTTCAGGGTTTGTTTTAGGGCACATTGTAATTTTTAGATTTGTTTTAGAATCGAGAAGCTTGGGAGAAAATTTTTGTGATTGGGTTTTTTGGTTTGTTTTTTTTTGTCCATCCATAGTCATTTGTCATAAAGAGCTGAGCATTCAAGGAAATACCAAAACTATTATGATTTGCAAAGTGAAAACCTGTAGTACGTTCTGCACAGATTTGGTCGCCTTCTATTATGCTTAAATTGTGGCCTGTCATGATGGACACCAAACTTCAGGCCAAACTTGACATCTGCAGTATTCAGAGTATGTGCATTTGTCAAGCAATGAGCTAGCAAGTGTCTGGAATTGTTAGGTAGCAATGCCTGATTAAAACATGGTCTATATTCATATGAAGCAGTCCCAGAAAATGAAGAGGAATTTGCAGCACTTAAAAAAAGACATCATATTTATGCAGTACAATTCAGGTAAACGTAAAAGAGTTCAAAACCTTCCCTCCTTGGCTACCAGTTTTGAGAGAAGTATGGCGTTGTGCGTAGAACAAAGGGATGTCTGTAAAACTTTCCCTGTTGCATGCTCAGTCTGTAAGAACGTTTCATGTTTTGCAGAAATGCTAACAGCTTCCAAGGTTATACAAGCATGGTAGCTTCCCCCACCATCTTTTCAGAAATACGGAAAGCAGGAAAATCCCAGAGTCTGGAAAAGTTGCTGGCAGAATCGTTTGCCCGAGGTAGGTTTAAAATTGAGAGATTCTTGGCCCTCTTCATAATTCATGTAACTAATTTTCCACAAGTTTTCTAGGCTTGCTTCTGTGGGTCCTATGATAATGCAAAGAGAACAAGTGAAGCTCTAGAAGTAAAATACTTCTCATAAGTTTAATCCCTTTTTTAGTTTAAAAGACCTCATGCACTGTGAACTTGTTTTATAGTCTTCTCCCCAAATGTAGGTGTGGAGAGTCACAGAAAGACATAAATATTGAAGTCTCCAGTAGCTGCATGTTCCCTGTTTTTATTCTAAAGAAATGTTTGGAAGGTATTTCTGAGGAGTTAATGTTGTTTATGTGTTGGGTTTGTTTGGGTTTTTGCTGTGCTGGCTTAATTCTCATTGATTATAGTCTAATCCCTTTGTGTTTCTTTTTACAAAGAAATCCAAGCAATAGTTACCAATATTAACCAAGACAATAGAGTCCTTAATGCCGGGGATCTTTTTTTGTACGTCTTGCCTTTTTTAAGCTGCTTTCCAATTTCTCAGTGGGCAGGAAACTAGATGGCACGTGTTTTTTCCCTTTTGTGTCCTTGCAGAACTCTTGCGTTGAATTTTAACTTCTGTGTTGCCTGTGAATAACGTAGAGAAGTGATACATTGCTTTGTACAGCAATGCACCTTGATTTTGAATGCATGATGAATACCGTGGAAGGAACCAAACGCGAGGAAAGTTTTATGTGAGTGTGTTCCTATATTTCTTTTTTTTTTTCTGAATTTGTAACTGCAATTGGGGAGTAAAAAAATTTCAAACCAAAACCAAACTCCTAATCACCCCCGACCTCCTCAAACACCTAGTGTCTTGTCAGCTGTGGAATGACATCGCTCAGTGAGTTAACCTTGAGGAGAGATTTTGTTTGGTCCAGACTGTGGACAAAATCCAAGAACTAGCAAAATAAGGTCCTCATTCGCTAGAGCTCTGTGTGGGGAATTGTTATAGGAGAAGAAGTGTTAACTTCTTAGGGCGAGCGGACTTGCATTTGAATCCTGAATTTGTTCTTTTGGCAACACAACATTTTCGCTCTTTCACCCTAAGGAAAACTCTTTTTTTGCCAGTTTCCCATAAAAGCGATCATGAACAACGTTAACTTCATTTGGTAAAACGACTCCTTCTGACAGAAGGGGAAAATATTAACTATGCAATGAGTGGAGTCACAGATGAATCTACCAAGCAGACCACAATGTTTACTCTCACAGGCTTTACTGTATACGAAGCTAGTGGACTCAAGTAATGGATTGATAAGTGTATAAGCATTTGCAGAATGAGGACTTTTCAGTTAATCTTCTGTAAGATTTTTGTCTACACCAGCTTGTACGCCAGGATCCTAGCTCACTTTCTGTGCTTGGGTCTTTGAGTTTGTTTCTGCATTCAACTTTGTTTCCAGGAAAACATATCAAATTTGTGATCATTACAGCATGCCATAATAGTTAATATGCCAGATTTAAGAAAAACACAGCTAAGGAGCTTCCTTCTTCACAACCCCCCAACATATAAACCCCCAAAATGAAGGAATTCCTTAAACCTAGAAAGAAAGAAATACGCTGTGAGTCACATGTTGCGGTGATGTGGTAGCAGCAGGGTCCTTAGAACCGATGATTTACAAGACCTAATGTCTTTCTGTGGACTTTGAAGGCTGAGTGTTTTGTACTCTAGCAATTTCCTGCTACTGTTATGTATTCATGTAGATCTGTAAGGCAATTGTTGTTACTTTCTTTGCATAGTCTGGTAAAATATTTGTATAATAGGAAAATTATGTTTTTGTGCTACTCTCCTTGGGAAACAGAAACTAAGCCTGCCATTAGATGCTAGGCCACAGTCGTTGACGGAGCAGGGTAGTGTATCTTACATTTTGTGCTACACTTGGTCAAGTCTCATCTCTATCGTATTCGCTGTTACTTTATTAAATTTAGTATCTGCACTTTCTATTTCCAGACAGGCCTCTCATTCAGAGCACAGAGGCATGGTTCTCTCTGCGCCTGGCTTCCCATCCCTATCTTTTCATTCCTTCCTCTCCTCCCTGTAGCCTACTGCTATCGTTTTCTTTCACCAGCTCTCTCTCTGCCGGGCTCCGGAACCCTGTTTTTTCATTTCTCCCTGTCTGTCTTGTAGCTCGTCAGTACTTTTTCTTTCCCTGGCTCCCTGTCCCTGTTTCTTCCTTCTTGGCCCTGTAGCACGCTCTGATTCTGTTCCATTCTCTGCCTCTGCTTTCCCAGCAATCTGTCCCTCGCTTTTAATTCCTCCCTCTCCGCGCTGTCGCCCGTGCGGTCTCTTGCCTTTCTCCGTCGCTGGCTGGCTGGCTGTCCCTGCTCATTCATTCCTCCCTCTCCCCCCTGCAGCGCCTGTCGCTTTTGTCCGTTCTCCATCTCACCGTCTCTGGCTCCCTGATGACCCTATTTTGGACTCCCACCACCCATGCACCCCCTTCTTTCCATGCTCATTGCTCCTCTTGTTGCTCTCCAGCTCTCTTTTTTCCCCAGCTCCCTGTACGGTGCAGATATGGGGGTTGTTTTGGCGGTGTTCCCCGCCCCTTACCTCCGTGTTTCACTGTCCTGGCTCCCCATTGTTTCATTCCTCCTTTCGGCTCGGTTGCCACTTTTTTGTCTCTCCCTCTCTCCTGGTCTGACTCCCTGCCCCCGGTCTCCTCTCTTGTAGCGTCCCGTGCCTCACACCTCGTTTTCGGCGGCCTCCCCCTGCCCAGCAGCCCATGGCTCCGGGAGCCGCCCGCCCGCCTGTTCCCTGCCGCACCGAGGAGCGCGGCTCCGGGAAGGACTGCCGGGGTGTCCCCGGGGCAGGCCCCGAGCCCCGGGGCAGCCCCGCTCCCGGGCCTTGTCATGCGCCGCCTCCTTTGCCCTCGCGGCTGCGTTCGCCCTCGCTTTGCCCCGGGTGAGGGGCTGTGCCGGAGCTCGGGGCAGGAGGGGATGCCCTGGGGTGGGGGTCGGGCGCTGGCCCCCTGTTCCAGCTGGGCTCCAGCTGTGGGCCGGGGCTGGAGGAGCCCCAGGTGCGGGCGGTGAGGCCGGTGGGGACGGACGCTCCCTGCACAGGGGTGGCTGCCGGGGGAGGGGCTGGTGCTGCTGCTGCCCTACTCCCGGTGGCCGTGGAGGGGCCGGGGGGAGCCAAGGGTGGAGCGGTCACCCGGCCTGACCGGGCTGCGGCTGCAGCGAGAAAGAAGGTGAGTGGGGCCGCCCGATCGACCTGAGGCAGGGCGGCGGGGTCCGCGTCGGAGGCACGGAGCAGAGGGGTGTGCGAGCCGGCGGAGGGGTCCACCCGGAACTACGCTGCAGAGGGCGGGTGAGCGCCCGCGTCTCGGCGGGGATGGGGGATGGGGGGGGTGGAAGACGGTGTCCGCGCAGGGTGAGCCAGCAGGACAGGCTGCGTCTCGCGGCATGGCGGGAGCCGAAGTCCTGAGGCACGGGGTTTGCTCTCGGCCATGTTCGTTCCCCGCCATGCCGGGAAGCGTGGTCTTCCGGGCGGTCATGCTGTGCTTGCTAGTGCATGCCGGGAGATGTAGTTTTTGCGACGCGGGTTCCCGGGCATGCGTGGTGGCGTGCCTCCTCGCCGCCCTCAGTGCTGCCGCCCTGTGACCAAAATTAGGTACTGCAGCTCGGCAGCCGCGCATGCGCGGTACAGCACCTCGTCGCTCAGAAGCTGCGCATGCGCGATGGGCGCATTGCCGCAGCTCGGGAGGCACGCATGCGCGGTGGGGAACCTCGCCGCAGCTCGGAATCCGCGCATGCGCGGCGGCGCCTCAGTGACCCACGCTGCCGGCCGCCGGTAACCGCGATGCCGTTCTGCGGTCCCTGCGCGCTCTTTGCTACTTCCCGGTAAGGTCGCGCCGTTGCCGCCCCATGTGCGCAACGTGGGCGGGTGCTCGCCCTGCAAAATGAGGCACGGCCGCCGGGTGCTCGCTGCTACTGCAGCCCGGCGTTCGCGCACCGCCCCTCGCCCCTGCGGCGCGCCGCCGGCGTCCGGCGCATGCGCGGCGCGCGGGAGCCGCATGGCGGCGCAGCGGGGTCCAGTTCCCGGCGGGGCGTGAAGGGCCGGGACCACCGGTGAGGCGAGCGAGCCCCTGGGGCGGGTGCGGGGCGTCTCCTGCGCACCGGCCGCCCGCGGGTGGTGGGGCGAGGAACTTCGAGCCGCCCGCTGCGACCGGCTGCCGGCCCGCTGGAGGCGAGTCGGGTCGGGGCAGCCCCGGGGAATTACCGGGGCTCTGGGAGGAGGGAGGGAGGCGGACACCCCCCAGGCGCGGACGCCGGGCGCCTCCCAACTCGTCAGAGCCCCCCCGCTCGCTTCTCCTGGCCCCGCGCAGCTGCCCCCAGCTCCAGCCCCTCCCCTGAAGCCCGTCCCGTAGCCCCGGGCCGGCCCCGGGCCCTGTCGCAGAGGCGGCAAGCCGGGCCTCGCGTGCGCTGGGTTCTCCGTGAAAGCGGACGCCGTTGGCAGCGGTGCAGGGGCAGAGCGGCGTCTCCGGCGGCCCCCGCGGAAGGAGAGGCTTCGGCCAGGGGGGAACTACGGTAATAAGGGTCGCTGCTGCTTCTTTCCCTCTGCCAGGGGCCGCGCTGGGGGGGGATGCCGCTGACCGCACCCGCCTCGGGCTCGCGTGGGTTGTCTCTGCCCAGCCTCGCTCTCCTCATGGCACGGCTGCAGAAAGGGACAGGCGGAGCGCTTGCCGGCCCTGGGCGGGAGCTGCCACGGCCAGAGCTGGAGAGGCCAGAGAACGGTAAAGAGGAAGAAGAAACCGAAGGCCGGCCGGCCGGCAGCTGCCTCCTGCTGCAGGGAAGAGCGAGCCAGCCCCTCCAGGTGAGGTAGGATCCCTCTTCGTAGTCCGCAGCAGGCCACACCATCGACATGCAGGGTCTGTACGCGTCACCAAAGGCGGCCGCGTAGCGCACGAGCGAGGCTACGTGTGTAGGGAGCCCCGTCTTGTACGAGCTGTAAGACACCCCGGTATTCTCTTAGGTGGAGGACAGCCAAGCGACAGGAGTTACAGAAGGCGAAGGGAGGAGAGGAGGAGGAGGAGGAGGAGGAAGAAGCGTCTGAACTGGCGAACTCTCCCAGCAGTGCAGGGAGTGAAAGCTGTGGTGAGTCCCACGCCCTCGGGGCCCTGTTGCCCCTATTCTGCATCCCGGGCCCTCACTACCTCTCCCCTGGCCCCCCCGTCTTTCCCACGCTGATGTGGTTCCCCCCCACCACCCCCCGCCCATACCTCCTTTCTCCATCTCACTCTGACCAGCTCCCCGTCCTCATCTTTTAGGTCCTCTCTCTCCCTGCTCTGTAGCTTGTGGCTATTTTTCCTTCCTCTGCCTCTCTCAGTCTGGCTCCCTGTCCCTGCTTTTCCATTCCTCCCTCTGCAATGTAGCGTGTTGCTACTCTTTTCTTTCACAGTCTCTCTCTGTCCGGCTCCCAGCCACCGTTTTTGCCTTCCCTCCACTCTGTTCTCTAGTCTCTGGCTGATGTTCAAGGTCTTCCTTCTCGGCCCTGTAGCACAGCACAAGTCTCTTTCTTCCTCTGTCTCCCGCTATCCTGCTCCCTGTCCCTGTTTTGCAATTTTGTCCTTGTCAGCCCTGAGCCACGCTGCAGTTTCATTTCTTTTGCCGTCTTGCCCTGTCCGGCTCCCTGCCAGGATCTTTTAATTCTTCTCTCTCTCCCTCTTGAAGCCCATCGCTGTTTTACTCTTTCTCCCTGTCTCCCTGTCCGTCTCCCCCTCTCCGTCTTTACTTACTCTTTTAAGTAAAATCACTGGCTGAGACCTTAAACATGTCACTTCTTGCCCGACAAGATCAAACAGACCATGAGCAAGCTTGTTAGGCTTCCCGTGTAAACTCACGGATAACACAAAGCAAGCTCCTTAGGCTTCCCGTGGAAATCACTGCTACCAGGTTAAATTGACCTCCTTGTGCCGTCCTGAGGCCGAAAGACCGAGGAGCTAATTCGATGAGTAGATATGGACAAAGGAAGCCCCAGGTTCAACTGGCAGACTGCGTGAGGAAGACTGTGGACGACCACCTGAGGGTGAAAAGACCCTAACCCTAATTTTACTGCGCATGCTTGGACTATGTCAACGAATTCCGGGGACTCCTCACCATATGACTGCCCTTCTTGGGGGATCTGATGACACGTATGACTTTTCTGCATATGAACTGATGTGCTTTACTAACCCGTCGGAGCACTCGTGGTGGAGCGATCCCCAGCGCTGCCGTAAGGAATGCCCGCCTTCTAAAGCTTCAAACTAAGTGTTAGAGGGTTTTCTGGCCGACTTTTCAGTATCCCTTTGTATTTGATTGTTTCTGGTATTCCCTTAGTGGCTTCACTTGTTAGATTTTCTATCTACGTCTCCGTTTTAGTTCGCCATTCCTGCCTCTTAATATTTTTCCTTTTGCCGTAATCACCATTGCTTTTAAAATTTTCTGCCGCCTTTTCTCTCATTCGCGGTCCTTATTTGCCTACCCTTATTTTTTAACTGACTTCTTCCCTTCCCTTAGTGCCCTCGGAAACAAGGATCTAAAACAATTAGAAGGTTGTAGCATGTGTAACTAATCAACTGTCAGTTTTACAAATTTCTGAAGAGATGTACTTTCTGGAAGGTTATTGATTTCGTGATTAGTTTAACTTTAGTATAGACTTCTTTAGCCTAGCAACCGTGGCATTATGTTTAACGGCCTATTCTCATAGTCCTTAGGCTGTATTTGCCTCAGTGCCAACACTGTACCTATATGTAAACAGTTCATCAGGAGGAAAGCAGCCCTGATGAAAATTAAAACACAAGTAGAAACGGAGAAGACAGGTGGAGAGAACCAAGAGGAGAAGAGTTAAGAGCAAGGACTGAGAAATTGATGAGTGCAGAGGAGATACCTTCACCTTGAGCACAGAAACGTCCTAGCAGGAGTGCTCAAACACGGATGGTAAGACGGAACCGCTTGGCTGAAGAACAGAAGGGGAAAACATCCAAGGAGAAGGAACTATCCTCAGGAGACCTGTGACCATAAAAGGGAAAAAGAAGGAGGGGGCTAACTCCCCAAACGACCACCGACGACCGCCCGAGACGCCCGCGCACGCGTAGGGTAGTTTTGCAACACCAGCGTTATGTAAACGTGGCAGATAAGCGAGGAGGCGGAGATTTCTCAGGACACGTGCAAATATTCACGTCTTTCAGGTATATAAAGGATGAAGTTTTGCTTCCGCGCGCGCGCGTTGGGAGGAGATATCCCCCAGGCGTCCGGCGTGGCAATAAAGGCGTCTGCTTAATGACACTTTGGTGTTACTGAGTTTAAATTTCTGTAACTTTTGTGAATCATTTGGTGACCCAGGTGGGAGGGACATCCTCTGTTCGGCTGCGGGACCCGATGAGTCTGGGACTCTCTTGGGTTTGCCCCCGGAGATCTTTTCCGGAGAGACCCCCGTTCGCAGTCGGATCACCGCGGGGACAGACAAAGACCCTCTGGCAAGAAGACATCCTTAAATCCTGAATTGGTAACGATCGATCAATTTGGGACCGTCTTTAAGACGTGCAGACGTGCACACGGGTCGGCGTATAGCGGCTCGCTAGCACCTTACAGGTGTACCTCTGGGGGACTTGTGTCCCATATGGTAGGGGATTAACTTCCCCGTTTGGAGGGGCTGCGTCCCCATTTGGAGGTCCGGTTAACTGTTACCTGACTTTTGGCTAATGCATTTCGGGTATTGGTTATTGGTTTGTCATTTATTGGATTTTGGTTATTAACGGTAAAATTTGCATCAGGTATGGGAGAGTCACAGAGTGGCGGAATTCTAAAGAAAAGCCCACTGGGATGTGTTTTGCAGCACTGGAGAGATCCGGGGGGAGTGCCGGGAGGCAGTGTCGATAGGAAAACTTTAATTAAGCATTGTAATCAGTGGTGGCCTCTCTAGAAGCCAGACGGTGGAGAAAAACGGCCCTTTAACAGGACATTAAAATAGAATACATTATTACATTAAGGTACATATAATTGTAATATAATACTACACACGTTATAATAGGTATTATACATTTAGTGTAATAGTACAATTTAATGCTCTTCCTTCAGGGAGAAGGAAAATGGGATGAAGTGCTTTATGCAGATACGTATGTTTTTCACTCTACGAAACCACCCTGAATGGCAGAAAGAACGTGGAATCAATTCAGCACCCCAGGACCCTATGGTCCTGGCGATAGAAAAAGACAAACAATAAGCAAAATAGGAAGCAAAAAAGATGTTGCTCGCCTTGTGGCATTGGACAAAGATGTTTAAAGGTTGACAGAATGGGAGATTAAAGGATTGTTTGACCCCGATTGCGAGGATGTGCGTGCAATGTCGGATGCGGTGTTCAGCGAGGCAGAAAAGCAGAGTGTTGTGAGGGTGGCCAGACCCTCAAGTCCAGGCTCTGGTTTTGGCTGGAACTCTGCCGGGAACAGTGGATAACCATGTTCCCATTACCAGTCCCGGTCGGGGCCCTAACCAGCCAGGAGCCCGGGACTTAGTACCGCGGTACAGGGAACGAATGGCTTCTGGAATAAGAAGTGCTGTCCCAAAATCAGTAAATTGGTCTAAATTGTATGAAATTAAACTAGATAGATAGAAAAGAATCCCCTACTGATTTTTTGAACCGATTAAAAGAAGGGATGCAGAAATATACTCCTTTAAACCGTACCTCTCGGGAGGGAAAGGGTCAGTTGTTATTCCTGGTTCTGGGACAGCTGATGGATGATGTCAAGAAAAAGTTACAGCAAGTGCAAGGAACAGATGTGAGAGATTTAGAGAAATTGCTGGCGACTGCTTGGCAAGTGTGTCGGAATAGGGACAGGCGGGGGGGGGGAATGGGCAAAACAATTGCCAGCGCTACAGCGGCTGCTTTGCGCACCGCAGGGGCCAGGTAACCTCTGGGAACCCACCGGGAAACACCACTAATGGGAGGCGAGGAGCCATGAGAAGTAGCCCAAGTGCCCCGTCTCGGGGAAGTCAACCCCTCCCGAAAGATCGGTGTGCCTACTGTCAGCCAAGGATGGAGCTCGAATGGCGGGGTATGGCGGGGTATGCCGTGACCACCGCAGAGCGAGTGCTGGAAGCAAAGTCACTCCCTGAGGGTACATCCGCACAACGAGCCGAATGAATTGCTTTAGTGAGAGCTTGTTGAAGGACTGCGAGCGAACACCCGGACAAATTCAAAATACGCCTTGGGTGTAGTTCATGCCCGTGGGGCTATCCGGAAGGAATGGGGACTTCTGACCGCCCAAGGAAAACATTAAGCTTGCTGACGTGATCCTAAGACTTTTGGATGCGGTACAGTCGCCTTCGGCGGTTGCGCTTATGCACCGCAAGGGGCACCAAGAGGGTGACGCTGCTCAGGAAGTGGGGAATAAATCGGCAGATTTTGAGGCAAAAAGAGCTGCGGAACAAGGTGAGGTGTTAAGTTTGATTCCTGAAAAAGCTTTGCCGCTACCGGACTCGGTCGACTGTGATGAGAAGGACCTTAGATTAATTAAAGATTTGGAAGCAGAAGTTGAATCATCAGGTTGGGCAAAATTAAAAGGTAGCAGAGTAATAGTTCCCTTTAGAATAGTACGGAAACCGGTAAAAGCAGAACACGACCAGACTCATTGGGCAACTGAAGCCTCGTATGATTCCCTTATGAAGCAAAGAGTAGCCGGGAATTTGTTTCAAACTGTAAAAGCCATGGTTAATAACTGTGAAGTATGCAAAGGTGGGAAATCGTGTAAAATTTGGAAGTCTCGGTAAAGGGAAAGTTCCAGGTCAAAATTGACAAACAGACTTTTCCGAACTCCCACGGAAAGGGGAGGGTTTGGGATTTGTTCGTATTAACAGATACCTTTTCGGGCTGGCCAGCAGCTTTCCCTTGTAGGGCTAATAAGGCTAGGGAAGTGACAGGAGTACTCTTAAACGAAAATTATTCCCAGATTTGGAGTACCAGCAGTAATATCTTCTGATAGGGGTGCTCATTTTTGTGCGCAAATAGTGCAACGAGTTAGTAAAATTTTAGGAACAAACCGGCAACCGACCTCAGGCAAGTGGGCCAGTGGAGAAAATGAATCACTTAATTAAACAACAGCTAGCTAAACTTAGTCAAGAAGCAAATCTACATTGGTACCAAGCGCTCCCACTGTAGCCCTACTACGAATCAGGGTAAAACCGGGAACTAAAGAGAATTTAAGTCCATTTGGAATTTTGTTGGGGCGGCCGTAACCGATCCCAATACCGAGGGGAAGATGTCACCCAGTTAGGCGAAAATAATCTATAGAAATACATAATAATATTAGGAAATTCTAAACGAGAGCGATTGCAAGTGCCTAGAGAGTCTAGCCAGACGTTCTCTCTAACAGGAGTTCCGGTTCCGGTTAACACCTCTCTATTTAATAACCCCTGCTATGGAGTAGGTCATGATAAGAACAGCTTTAGATTTACATCACCTCTTGGGGTTGTGAAGAAGTTCGGAGCAAATTAGCCTCTCGGTTACCAAATTTTAAATGGATCAAAGAGCTGCTTGTACTCGTATTAGTTGATAGCTTATTTGTTTTATGTACGTGTTGTATAATTCGAGGTTCGCTATGGCGTTGTCAGAAGAATGGGGATGACTGTGTTACCTGGAAAAAGAGTAAGGTCAAACCTGAAGTCGCAACAGGGAGGTATTTTAATCGACGGACGAAGGAGAGTGGTACGTTATAAGGGACTGCGAAAGAATTCGCAAGGGTAATAGAAAAGGGGGGAAATGAAACAGAAGATGTCTGCTTAATGACACTGTGATGTTACTGAGTTTAAATTTCTTTCACTTCTCTGCATCACCTTGCTTTTTCATTTTTCTTTCTCCAACTCTTTTAAAAGTTTGCCGTTTCTTTTATGTTTTATTCCCTTCTTTCCCTAACACCTATTGCTTTTTAAATGTTCTTGCCAGGCTTACTTTTGTTCCCTTTGTCTGTATTTTTAATTAGCTCTTGTCTTTCCTTAGCGCCCTCACTATTAAAACTTTTTTTCTACATCTCTGTTTACTGTCCCTATTTCACAATTTTTTCCTTATTTCTTTAATCCCTGTTGCTTTTAACATTTTCTACTTTTATCCCATCTTCTGTCTCTCTCTTCTGGTTTTTCTTTATTGTCATCGCATTTAAAATTGTCTCTCTATAGCTGTTTTACTCCACTGTCCCTATTTCTGTTTTTTCCTTTATTTCCCTAATGCCTATCGCTTCTAACATGTACTTTCTGTGCCCTTCCATGTCTGTATCTTCAGTTATTTCTTGTCTTCCCTTAGCGCCACCCCTTCTTCAGTTTCCCTTCTACATCTCCATTTTAGTTCACCATCGCTGTCTTTAATTAAAGTCCTTGATCCCCATTGCTTTTCAAATTTTCTACTTTTATCTCGTCCGCTGTCGTTACTTATTAGTTATTTTCTCTTATTTTTTCCTAAGGGCACCGCTTTTTGTATTTCCTTTCTGCGTCTACTTTTATGTGGTTCGCTGTCCCCATTTTTCAATTTTTTTAGTCATCGTTCTTTTTGGTTTGAAATTTTGTTTCTCGGTGTACTTTTATCTCATTTTCTATCCCTACATTTTTTTTTCCCGTTTCCTGTAACTTGCCGCTTCTAACATGTTCGTTCTAAATCTACTTTTATTAGGATGTAGCTCCCTTTTTTTCAGTTGGTTCCTGTCTCTCCTGTACCCCCTCACGTTTAGATTTTCTTTCCTCGTCTGTTTTTATCCACTTCAGCAGCTTCATTTTTTTAGCTCATTCTAGTGTGTCCCATACCTTGTTGCTTGTGAAATTTTCTTGCTATGTCTTTGCCTATTCAGGTTTTTTCCCTATTTTAACTTTTTTTCCCCGTCTTAACGTCTTCATTTTCGAATAACAGAATCATTTAGGATGGAAAAGACACTTAAGATCATCGGGCCCAGCCGTAAACCTAACACGGCCAAGTCCACCACTAAACCGTGGCCTTAAGTGCCACATCCACGCGCCTTTTAAATACCTCCAGGAACGGTGAGGAACTTATGTTTTTATGCTTACTTTAACCTGGTTTTCTGTCCCGATTATTTACTCTTTTCCTGTCTGTCCTCTACCTCATCGTTTTTTAAATTTTCTGTGTCTGCTTTTATGGAGACGGCTAACCCTACGTTTTTATTACTTCCTGGCTATCCTGTGTGAAATCACTTCTGAATTTTTTTTCCCTATCTGTTTTCATCCAGTTCACTGTCTTTATTTCATTCCCGCCTCTGCTATACCCTGTCACTATTTAAATTTGCTTTCTGCCTTTGTTGATTTCTTCTGCTGCCCCATTGCCAAGTTTCTCCTTCTTTAACACCTTCGCTTTTGATAATTTTTTGTCTACTTTTATCTGGTCTTCTCTCCCTATTTGTTAGTTTTTTCCTCCCCTGCCTCATACCCTTTTTTTCTTTTTAAATTCTCTTTCTATATTTGCTTTTATCAAGATGTCTATTCTTTTCCAATTCTTTCTGTTTGTCACACACCCCGTCGCTTTTTAGATTTCCCTGGCGCGTCTCCCTTACCCCCTCCTCCCCCCCCCCCTCCCCCATTCCGGGGTTTTACGGGGTCTCCTTGGCGCGCTGTTATCTCTGGAGCGTGATTTGTACCCCTCTCGGTTTGTCAGAACATCTCCTCGGGCCATCCCTCTTCCTCAGAGCGGTCTTTCTGTCCTCTCCTCCATCTTGCTCGCCTCCCGTCGGCCAGCGTCTCCCCGACGCCGCCTGTGCTCCGTTCAGATCCCCTCCCGAGTACCTCTGTGCCCTCCAGCCTTCTGCTGTCTCTCCGGCCGCCTCGGCACCCCTCTGATTTCCGCCACGACACTTCCTGCGAGCGACCCCGCGTTCCGTAACCGGACTGTGAAACAGGACCTGAATTAACCGTAACCGCAGAGCGTAATGGCACATTTTCTCGTATTTTACCCTTACCGCCTTTCAGGCCGTGGCTGGAAACCTGCTACGCGTGGCGCGCAGGATGCGGCAGCAGCTTTGGCGGCGGATGGCGAGAGGCGAAGGCCAAAGCAGAGGCTGCGCGGCTCCCGTGCGCTGGGTTTATTGTTTTACTTAGGAGCGTGGCCGTTCGTCTTAAACTGTTTATGGTGTTCTCGCCCAGTGCAACAGTTTGCAATCAGCTGGTTTAAGGAAAACACGATGTAATCTCTGTCAAAGTTCTACATATTTTGGACGTGAAATATGAAACTGAGAACTTTAATCCTGGGTTTCCTGGGATTAGCTCTTGGAACTGCTTTAGAATCCCTTGTTTGTTGGCTCCCCGAAACTTACTGCTCATCTGCCGACTCTGCCCTGTACCATTTCACCTATTAATTTTTTCCCACGTTTCCCTCTCTGCGGCTCCCTCTCCCCGTTTTTTAATGCTTACTTGTGTTTCTTGTACCCTGCTGCATTTTAATTTCTCGCGCTACAGTTCCCTCCCTCCGGCACCCTGTCTCTGTGCTTTATTTCCTCCCTCTGTCCTGCACCCCATCGCTGAAAAAACTTTCATCCTATGTTTCCTTCTGTGCATCTCCCCGTCCCTATTTTTTCATTATTTCCTGTGGTTCTTGTACCCTGTTACTTTTAACATTTTCTCATTGCGGTTCCTTCTAGCCATCTCCCTGTTTGTTTAATATTCCCGTGTTTCTCGTACCTGACCGCCACTTCTTTTTCCTTTCTGCCTTGTCCTCTGTCCGTCTCCCCGTCCCTGCGTTTTAATTCCTGTCCGTGTCTCTCGTACCCGGTTGCTTTTTAAAAGTTCTTCTACGTCTCCCTCTACCTGGCTCCCTTTCTCCGTTTTTTTGTTTGGGGTTTTTTTTTTTGGTTCCCCGCCCCTCCCCTTGTATTTCTTGCACCCCACCGCTACCTAATTTCTCCTTCAACGATTCCCTTTATCCAGCTTCCCTTTCCCGTACTTTTAACTCCTCCCTTTTTTCCGTATACCCTGTCCCTTTTTAAATTTTGTTTCAGTATTTCCTTCTATCCTCATTCCTGTTCCTATTTTTTAATTCTTTCCTGCTTTTCTCGTAGCCTGCCGCTTCTTAAAACGTCCTTCCGTCCCTCTACCCGATTCCTTGCCCCTGTTTTTTATCTCCTCCTCTGTCCCGCACCCAGTCACATTAATAACTTTCTATGTCTCCATTTATTTAGCTTCAGGGTAAATATCCTTTTAATCCTTTTCGACCCTCCATAGGTATAGGGTATTGCTTGATTCTAATTGGGCGGTGCGGATCTGTTATTTGAACGCTTATGGGGTCCATTTTTATCTTTCCAGTTTCCCCTTCCTTATACCACACTGAGGGGTTAATAGCTTCTTCATCCTCTTGTGTTAAAGTGTATAATTTAATCTGCAATTTGTCCCCTTGACTCTGAATGCTCAAGTTTAACTTCAAAATCAAATCCCTTCCTAATAAATTGTATTCCGCTTCAGGGAGCAAAAGTAAATCATTAAGACAAATTTTCTTTTCTGTTTCTACTTCTACATCTTTCAATATATTTACTTTAAAAGGCTCTCCTTTTGCTCCTACTACTGACACGTACAAAAATTTTTGCTTTTGCTTTTTGTTTTTCTTCGTCCCTCCTAACATAGACTTTCTGGGCTTCTCTAAGTAACTCCTCTAATCTTCTTTCTTGCCAATCTTCCAATTTTTCTAATTTCCTTCTTATATGCCCCCAGGATTTAGCTACAAATTGTGTTCTAAGGAGTGCGGTCCCAGCCACTGTATTCGGATCAATTCCAGAGTACATTTGTAGGTTTTTCCTCAACCTCTCCAACCATTCTGTTGGAGATTCGTCTTTCCCTTGTTGTTCATTAAATGCTTTAGTAATGTTTTGCCCTCGGGGAACCTCTTCCCTTATCCCCTGTGTCCTGGTTTCAGCCAGGATAGAGCTGGTTTTCTTCACAGAAGCCAGTGTGACACTGTGTTTTGGATTTGGGATGAGAAACTGTTGATAATGTGCTGATGTTTTGGGTTGTTGCTGAGCAGTCAAGGACAGTCCAGCTTCTCGTGCTGGCCTGCTAGCAAGGAGGTTGGGGGTGCACGGGGAGCTGGGAGGGGACACAGCCGGGACAGCTGACCCAGACTGGCCAAAGAGATATTCCCTACCATACGACGTGATGCCCAGTACATAAACTGGAGTTGGCCGGGGGGCGGAAATCGCTGCTCGGGGACGGGCTGTCGATCGCCGGGTGGTGAGCGATTGCTGTATTGGGCATCACTTGTTCTTGTACATTCCTGTGTTGGTATTATCATTGTTGTTTCCTTCTTTCTTTCTGTCCTATTAAACCGTGTTTATCTCAACCCACGAGGTTTTTTTCCTAATTCTCTCCCCCACCCTACTGTGGGAGGGGGAGTGAGCGAGCGGCTGCGTGGTGCTTAGTTGCCGGCTGGGGCTAAACCACGACAACATTACATCTTTTCATCCCGTAAGAAAGCATGTGTCCCTACAGTACGTACATAGTTACCCCCCAAAACCGCCAACGTCATACAACGTATCCCGCGATACAACGTATCCCGCCATACGCTCGGAGGGGTTTGCGCAGCCCCCGCTCTCTGTGCACCTCACAGACCTCTGCGCTTTCTGCTTCTGCCCCTGGTGCTGGCGGCTCTGTGGCCGATGCACCGGCAAGCCCAGCCGCATCCTCCTCCTCCTCAGAGAGTCCCTGGCCGTGCTCAATGAGCGATTGCTATGAACGTACTGTAAAAAGCCCTTTTTATAGCCCGACACAACACTGGCCAATTTCAACTCTAGCTGAGCTTTGCCCTTTTCTGTTCTCTCCTGACACGTATGAACTACAGCTCTGTGATCTTCCTGCCAAGCCGGACCTTGGTCCCAGGGATCATAACATTCCTTTTTCCACCTGAGTTGAAAAAGGAGGTCCCTGTTCAGCCAAGCTGGTCTTCTGCCCCTCTTGTTTGACTTCAGACTCCACCAGATTGCCTGCTCCCGTGCTTGCAGAAGGTGGTTCTGAAAAACTAAGCTGCTCTCTGAGCCCTGAGCCCTCCAAAGCAGCTTCGTAGGGGACACTGCAGACTAGCTCTCTGAGTAGCTTCAAGTTTGCTCTCCTGAAAAGCAAGGTAGCAGCTCCTCTGAGCTGTATCTCATTACACTCAAAAGTTTCAACTCCCCTGTTTGGTGATCACTGTGATCCCATCTCCTACGAGTCCTTCTCCATACACAAACAGGAGGGACTAAGAGATCTGTTGGGTAGATAAGCAGCCATGGGGAACCACGGTGAGCAGTGGAGTGAGCTGCTGCATGGGCTATGTGCTTTCCGAGTGCGAAGCCAGCCCCTGGCTCAGTGGGTGCCTGGGAAAGGGAGTCTGCAGCCGTGAAGGACAGAGCCGGCCAGCAGGACAGCTGGCAGCCTTCACTCGGGCATTGCCCACCTTGTGACTGGCTGTACCTGTGATGATGTTAATGCTCTTTGTACACAGGTCTGTTGCGTCGTGCTGTGTTGCGAAGCAGACTTGCAGAGGCGTGCCCTGTCTGCCCATCGGGACTCAAGGCACATTTCCTCCAAGCGCAGCAGCCAGGCTTTGGGCAGCCTCGCCTCATGCTGCTTTTGACATTGCCAACCAGGATCAAGTTTCTATCCTCGGGTTTTCATGTAGGAACCAATTAGTGAACAAGTCCTGTTTTAATGGAGTGGCAACTCAAACAGTATTACGCTGGTAGAAAGCCTTCAGGAGAAGACTGGTGTCCTGTGGATCTCGCAGTAAGGCAGCCAGCAGCTCTGTTTCTGCTATAGCTACAAACACCCGCGAGTGAAACAACCGCAGCTTTTTAATACAGATACAGAGGTTTACACTTTTCTTTGCAGACACAAAGCATGCTTTTGTCTTGAACTTTTCATTAGTCTGAAAAAAAGATCATTGGTAGTATAGGATACCATGCTGTTTATTAAATGTACATAAATTAACATCTACACAGAAAGGATGTTTTCCTCATCAGAAACAATGCTGAAACGATGAGCAACTCTGACAAGAAAGGTACATAAGGCTCCCGTGCACAAACCCCAAAGCTTCAAAGGAGAAAGGTGAAAGAGCGCTACATCCTTATGTCACAGGACAACCTGTGATTAACCCGAGTTATGGACACTGTCACATCATAGGTAGTTGGGGCCAGTTCAGATCCCCTGCCTTCTAGATCAGCCGCCTTGATGAGCTGGGTGTTTCAACTGTTATAAAGCTGCAGAATCAACCAGAATCGACACTGAAATGACTGTGCTGGCTACAGAATGGCTAGAATAAATATGGGGGTGTGTCCAGTTTTTTTCCGGTCCTGGAGGGTGGGTGGGATTTGGGGCACCATGTAAGCTGGCTTTTTTAACTCCTCCTTCCCATCAGTCCCTAGGCACAGGCACGTGTTGTGGCTGAAAGCAAAGCATCACCACTCCAGTTCTGATTGACAGAAAGGGGGGTGTTTGCGTCGGTCCAGAGAGCGCTGATGGGTCGGAGAAGTAAGAGCGGAGTTTTTGCTGTAGCTAACCTGGAGTTAACTCAGCTAATGGAAACTGCAAGCCAGTCATGTTTGATCAAGAATACTAAGAAAGGGTATTGTGCTGTGTGCTGCATACAAGGACTTGCACCGACCAAAGGGCAGCAATGGGTGCTCCCTTCTTGTATGCAGCAAGGTGGTGCAGCGTCTCTCTGCCAAGAATGAGTAGCGGCAAAGAAAACCTGGAGGGTTTTATAGTCTGGAACATGCTGTCCAGCGTGTCCCTCGTGTCCCTCTCAGATGATATACACCTCCACGCCCAGCACGCCCCATGGAATCTGCAGGTGACATGCCAGCTCCCCACGGGGGCAGCTGTGCCGGCTGGTGGGCTTTTGCTGACGGAGCCGAGGAGTGAGCCAGCAAGGCCTCCCGCCAGGGCTGGGCTGGGTCTGAGGGCGGTGCAGGGCTGCTCCGGCGTCGCGGTGCCCGAGTGAAATGTGCCGGCCGGAGCAGAAGGACGCGGTGCCTCCCTCCTCGCCTCCGCCGAGGTGGTGCTGGGGCTGCATCGCGCCCCTCAAAGCCCAGGCAGCAGAGCTCATGCGGGCAATCCAGGCAGCAGAAAAAAATCGGCACCTGCAAGAAGAGAGTCCAAAGTGCTGATGAAACCATGAAGGCAGGAAGAGGCACGACTTTGTGCCCTGTTCTTTGGGCAGTGTGCTGTCCAAGGGGCAGCTCCTGGCACACGAGAGGGAACCGTCCCTGGCAGTGGCTACGGCACGGCTTTGTCCCCTTCTCCACACGTGTGACACCCTCAGAGCTCTGCAAGTTGACAGAGATGTGCAGCACTGCCTTGCTAGGCAGCAGGGCTGGGCAGGGCAGCTGTGCTGTGGTCCTTTCCAAAAGCCGAGCAGCAGCACGCCTCACTGTCCCTTGCTAGAAAGCCAGGCTTGAAGGCAAAACACGCTGCTTTGGTATTGTTTGGTTGTTTTCTTCTTCCCTCAATTGTCTCAGGTGCAACGTGAGCTTTTTACGAAGTGCCAGTACCTCAGGGTCTACAGCTACGTGACACAGCTCCTTGCTGCGTCTTTGGGATTCAGACACCAGCAGCCAGTGCTGGGCTTGCCAGCTGACATGAACAGAAAAGGGAGACTTTGCCTCTTTCTGTAGGCAGCGGGTCAAAGAGCTCAAAAAATTGCTATGAGCCTTGTGACTCTGCTGGGGTGTTGCTCAGCCTTGCACAAACAGAGCTGCCACAAGTGCCGAAGGAGAGCTGCCAACGCTGGAGTGAGATGTTCCTCCTGACAGACACGCTCTCCCACGGGCAGCTGCGGGCTTCCTGCCCGGTGCCATCTCTGCGCACCTCAGAAATATTGCCCATAGTCGGAGCAGTGTTCGGAGCTTTGAAAGATGGGCAGCAGAGCCTGCTACACACCTGGGCTCCTCGTTCTTCTTGCCTGCCTGGATGTCCTCAGTTGCCCATCCCGCAGAGCTCTGCTCCCAACTTGCTCCTCTCGCTGTCCAGTAGCCCGTTGCTCCCCTCTTCACAGGTTGCTCTTCTCGAGCCTGGCAAACTTTCCATTCAATGTATTGTTAGACAGGTCAAGCCATGATAAACGTGAACCAATTCTGCTCTTAACCACACCTAGCTCATTTTACCTTGTCTCCCCAGAGGAGCTCTCCAGGTGTTCACTTTCTGGAGGGACTGGAGGCACCTGCAATGGAAATGTGCAAGTTAACGGGTGGCAAGGACCTTCCTGCCCAATTGCTACCTTAGCTCGGAAAGGCACAGCCCTTGCATGGGTTTGCTCAGCCCAGCTGAGCCAGTTCTGGTGGCATCACCGCACAAACCGCCATGGCCATCCTGCACCACCCTTCCTCTGCACCTTTGCAGAGCTGCCGGCTAGTGGGTGACCTTGCTTGTCCCTGCGGCAGCACTCTCAACTTCTGACAGTGCTGTCACCCTCTTTGTGGCCCTGACATACCGCTGCTGCTTCTGCTTCCACCTCTGGTGCTGGCAACTCCTTGGCCGACGTGCCGGCAAGCCCAGCCACATCGTCCTCCTCCTCAAAGAGCTGCGGGGGACAGAGGAGGACAGTTGCTTGGCTGGGGACAGGCCCCGGGGCCGGTGAGCCTTCCTCCGGGCCAGGAGCGAGCGTGGGCGGCTCTGCTTTCACTAGGGCAGGACGCAGGGGTGGCTGGAGGTGGGGGAGGTGGGGCGGAGCCGGCTTGGTCCCCGAGCCCCAGCCGGGGTCCCTCTGCTGGGGACAGCGCCTCTGCGCAGGAGCCAGCGCCACGGGCACCCCCCGGCCAGGCTGGCTTACCTGGAGGGGCTGGGGCAGCGTGCCGTCCTGGCTGCAGAGAGCTGCCAGGGGCCGGCCGAAGAGACCCGCCCTGCCGGCACAGCCCGACTGCCCGGGCGCCTCCGCAGCGGCCAAGGTCCCTCGCCGCGCAAAGGGCCAGGGCAGCCCCCTCGTCCTGCTGCGGGTCCCGCCTGCCGCCAGGGAAAACAGAGCAGAGAGCCATGGAGGGCAAGCGCCAGGTGAATGCTGCCCGAGCCTCCGTGCGCTGTGCCCCCGCCAACAGCGAGGGAGAGGCGTGGCTGGGGAACGAGGCGCCCCGGGGGCTCAGCTCTCTGCGGCCGTGCCCTGCGGGAAGGGCAGCAGCAGCCCCCGAGCAGCGCGGGTGCCGCCTGCCAGCGCAGGAGAGAGGGGCCGTCCTGCCCCCGTCTCCTCCAAACTCACCGGCCGAGTGGCCACGTCCACCTTGGCTGCCAGAGGGGACGGGAGGTGGCTTCTGCTGGGCACCAGCCTGCAAGAAATGCGCTGCGCTCAGCGAGCAGCCCCGCAGCACGAAGGGCCCCTGGCGAGCTGCATCGGCCACGGGCCATGAGTGAGATGTGGGGACGGCCGAGATGGCGGCCCGGGGGCTCCTCACCTCTGCCAGGCCCTCGACCAGCCTCTCCAGGCTGCTGGCGTTGAGTGTTTTGGCCTGGGCAAGGGGAGAAGAGCAGCAGGTGAGAAGCGATGGGGCTGGTGCGGGGTTGGAGCAGCCCCTGGGGCAGAGCGGGGCCGGGAGGGACACTCACGGCATTGCGGCCGCGCAGCTCCTTCAGCAGGAGCTTGATGGAGGGCAGCTGGGTGACGCGGGCTCCCTGCACTCCTTCTGCTGGCCTGTGCACGGGGCAGGGGCAGAGAAAGAGCTGTGTGAGACCCAAGCTGCCTCTTCCCTCGCCTGCCAGTCCCGGGAGCCCTTCCAAGCTGCCCCGAAGCAGCCGGGCACCGCCCGGCCGTCGAGCGGAGAGCAGCGGCAAGGAGGGAGGACGGGGCTGGGTGAAGCAGCTCCGCCAGCTCTGCCCGCTCCAGAGCCGCCCGCAGCCGTGGGGGCAGCTCTCCCCAGCTCAGGAGCGGCGTTTCCGCATCGTACGGCTACGGCTAGAGCATCCCCCCGTGCTGTGAGCACGGGCCCCCCAAGCTGCTCTGCCAGGCAGGGCTTACCCACGGAGCGCGCTGAGCCAGAGCTCCTTCAGCGAGCGGGAGCTGCAGGAAAGAGAGGAGAAAGAGCCTGAGCGCCCGCTGCTGCCCAGCCCGCGGGCAGAGGCGGGCGCCGGCACAGCCCTGCCCCGTGGGGACGGCTGCAGAGGCAGGAGGAAGCCGCGTGGGGCCGGACAGAAGCGCTGCCCGGCCCTGCCGGGGGACGTGGCACCGAGACCCACCAGAAGGTGACGACGCAGAAGCCATAGGGCCAGGCGAGGACGAGGGATGTGGTGGCCTTGTCTTCCTCCTCCTGGGCGGCATCCCCGGCCGCCCCCTTGCCGCCGCTCAGCACCCACAGCCGGCGCAGGGCCAGGCAGAGCTGCGGGCGCGGGGTGCTGCCACGTCTGCAGAGAGGAGCGGCAGGGAGTGACCTGGAGGTGGCCGAGCACGGCGGCTGCCCTCTGGCCTCCGCCTGCCCCGCGCACGGCCACGGGTGCAGCCAGCAGCAGGGTGCCGGGGCCTGGGGCTGCTCCTTGGGCGTCCCTGCCCCGGTGCCGGGGCCAGGCCTTAGGAGGAAAGGCAGCCGGGGTCTGCGCCTCTTACTTGGCCTTGGCGATGATCAAGGCATCGCTGAAGAGGAGGAGGTGCCTCTTCCCCGTCCCGCGGCCCTGCGTCACCCGCACGCGCTGGTGGAGCAGCGGCTCGGCTGATGCCGGGCCGGGCGCGCACTGCTGCTTGGGGCCAGGGTAGACCCTGCAGAGCAGGCGGCAAAGGGCGTGAGAAAGGCGGCTGCTGCGGGGCCCGGCTGCGCCGGCGTGTCCCCGAGCCGCGGGGGGAGCCCACCTGGAGCCGTAGCAGCAGTTCAGCTGGCCCATCGTGCCGGGGCCAGGGGAGTCCTCGCGCCGGACACGCTGCTGGGGCTCCGGAGAGCTCCCAGCCGGCTGGAGCGAGGCTGTCGAGGGGGTCCCGGTGCCGGGCAGTGCCGCTGGGTGAGAGCTGGTCTCTCCCTGGAGCTGCCGGGTGCTGGCAGAGCCGTGCCTGCAGGCACTGTGGCCGTTGTCGGGCCAGCGCCGCGACATCACAGCTGCCATTCCAAGCCCCGGGGGGGGGGCTGGGGGGCGGGGCTGGGGGAGGGGCTCCTGTCTCTCTCGGCCTGGGGAGCCCGGGCCTGGGCACAGCACTGCGGGCATGGCCTCAGCAGCGCTGAGCAGAGGGCAAGGCTCCCCTCCCTCCAGCTGCTGGCAAGGCTTTGCCCAGCGCAGCCCAGGGCACCGCCGCCCGCCGCCTTTGGCCAAGGGCACGGTGCTGGCTGCTGCTCAGCTTGGTGTCCAGCAGGACCCACGGGCCTGTTGCGTTAAGAGGCAGAGCAATTTGGCAGAAACTAAACCCCCTTGCTTTCCAGTCGATCCTCAGATATCAGAGGGACTGGGGGCGGCTGAGCATAGGTTCTGAGTGATGCCCAAAGTCAGCGTTAGTAGTCCGGTCGCGCCCAACACCTTTGTTGGACTATCACGGGTCCGGATGCACTACTAACATCACACTACCTGCTCAGCCGGACACCTCCTGAACTAACACGGCCGCACTCAGAGGTACGGTCGCGTTCAGGGACCACACACGGCTGAGTCAATCAATAGTGCGATTTATTGAACACACGGCTGAGTCAATCAATAGTGCGATTTATTGAAGCAACAGATATACAGGTTCTTTGGATTGCCGGTGATAAATTCACTACCTATAAAGCACGTGCAAATGCTAAAACTACGAGGGACACTACTTGGCTATAAACGCCTTAAAAGATGTAAAGTGACTCTATATAGAGATTTCTAAGTTTCCCGGGAAGGCACTTGGTATGACCAAGGGTTCAAATCTTGCCCAACGGCGTCCCGATGGGGGGGAAGAGAGGCTCAGCCCGTCGACTGATCCCAGAAGTTAGAGTGGTACACAACGATGGTATCTTCCCTAACATCCAGCTCTTAAAACATTATTTTATAGTGTTTTACTTTGCAGGTGGAGCTTGAGTGACTCTAGTCATACATACCTTTATCAGGATTGGTGCAGAATTCTCTCGCTTCGCGTTTAAAGGTACAGACTAGGAAAAATTCAGTGCGCACACTCATTGAGGAGGGGTCGCACCTTGGGGGGGTGGTAGCTTTTGAGAGGGGTGTGCGTTTTAGTATTATAATGATATTATAATTAGCAAAGTTCACTCTAAGGACAGCACTTCATCAAAGTTGACAGGTCTTTGGCCCACAACATTGTAAGCGCAGCTTATCAATGTACATCCTGTGCATCCCTAAACTCCCCGGTTCACAGAGCGTGGCCGCGAGGTCTCCACTCCGCTCCAGCCTCCATGTAATCTCTCCCAGAGTCAGCACACCAGGCGCCCCTGATGTTGCCAACATCCAAGGCCGTTCAGGGAGTCTCCATGGCACAGACCCGTTGTGCATGAGTGCTACGTTCCACCTGGTTTCAAGGCTGTTCTTAGAGGGTAAATTTCCAAAGTACCCCTCAGCGATTACTCCACATCTCTGGATGAGGGATCCGGAGATTATTTTGCCTTTGAGTGGGAGGACCCCGAAACAGGACGAAAACAACCATTAAGATGGACTGTGTTACCACAAGGGTTTACAGAGTCACCAAATCTATCTGGACAAACTTTAGAGAAAATTCTACAAGATTTCACAATACCTAAGGAGGTAAAATTATTGCAATATGTGGACGATTTATTAGTAGCAGGAGAAACTGAAGAGGGGATCCGAAAAGCCACCATTAAATTGTTAAATTTTCTAGGGGAAAAGGGATTAAAGGTGTCCCGATCAAAGCTGCAGTTTGTAGAACAAGAAGTAAAATACTTAGGACATTGGCTGAGTAAGGGAAGGAAGAAGTTAGATCCTGATAGGGTATCTGGGATTCCATCCTTAAGACCCCCACAAGCTAAAACGGAAATTAGGCAAATACTGGGATTATTAGGATATTGTAGACCATGGCTTGAAAATTATAGTGAAAAAGTAAAATTCCTATATGAAAAATTAACTAATAACCAACTTAAATGGCTTATTGAAGACGATCAGAGATGTGAGGAAGTAAAAAAGGCATTAATACAAGCACCTGTATTGAGCCTCCCAGATCTAGAAAAACCTTTCTATCTCTTCGTGAATACATCAAGCCAGACAGCATACGGAGTTCTTACTCAAGACTGGGCAGGAATCAAAAAACCCGTGGGGTATTGTTCTAAGTTACTTGATCCAGTAAGCAGAGGATGGCCTGCTTGTCTCCAAGCTTTGGTTGCTACAGCATTATTAATAGAAGAAGTTAGGAAGATTACCTTCAGTGCTCTTTTAAAAGTGTATACCCCACACAATGTCAGAAATGTTTCACAACAAAAAGCGGAAAAATGGTTAATGGACAGCCGGATTCTAAAGTACGAAGCAATACTAATAGACTCCCCTGACTAAGCGTGACTTCTGCTCAGAGTCCAGCACAATTTTTGTTTGGAGAACCATCAGAGGAATTACAACATAACTGTTTAGAGGTAATTGAGACCCAGACTAAGGTGAGACCAGATTTAAGAGATGCTGAGTTGGAAAATGGAGAAGCGCTGTTCAGAGATGGCTCCTCCTGAGTGGTAGAAGGGAAGAGAAAATCGGGATATGCAATAATTAATAAGGACTTAGAACTTGTGGAATCAGGACCTCTGAGTCCATCATGGTCAGCTCAGGCTTGTGAGCTGTATGCCCTATGTAGGGCCCTGGGATTATTAAAAGGAAGAAGTGGGGCTATATTTACAGATTCTAAATACGCATATGAGGTGGTCCACTCTTTTGGAAAAATTTGGGAAGAAAGAGGTTTGATTAATACTCAAGGGAGGATTTTAATACATCAAGAATTAATAGTAAAAATTTTAAAGGCTTTAAGAGAACCAAAGGAGATAGCAGTGGTACATGTGAGGGGACACCAAAAGGGATTAGATTACCGAACGAGAGGAAATAACTTAGCAGATAAAGAGGCCCAGGAAGCAGCCTTGAGGACTAAAGTTGCCAAAATTAATGTCATACAAACAAAGGAGGACACCAGCAAAGAAGAACGAGAGGAAAGAGAGAAGAAGTTTGCCCCACAAGAACAAACAAAATTGGAGAAAATAGGAGCTAAATTAGAACAAGGAAAATGGACACTGCCCGATGGGCGAGAAATGTTGCCAAAAGCCTACACCAGGCGAATATTAGAACGTTTGCGTGTGCAAACACATTGGGGTACAAAAGCGTTAAGTGATCATTTTCTTAAACAATTTGGTGGTATTGGAATTTTTGAAATAGCAAAGCAAATTACACAAGGTTGCTTAACCTGTCAAAAGGTAAATAAGACAGTGTTTGGACAAACAGCCACGGGAGGGAGAAAAACAGCTTACAGACCTTTTGAGAAAGTCGATTTCACTGCATTGCCTAAGGTAGGGAGGATAAAATATTTATTGGTAATAGTAGATCATTTAACACAGTGGGTAGAAGCGTACCCTGTAGCACGAGCTACGGCACAGATGGTGGTAAAAATTTTATTGGAACATTTGATACCTAGATATGGGATAATCCAGTACATTGATTCTGACCAGGGCACACATTTTACTTCTAAAATAATAAAACTATTATGTCAATCATTAGGTATTCAGTGGGAATACCACACTCCGTGGCACCCACAAAGCTCGGGGAAGGTAGAAAGAATGAATCAAACAATAAAACAACAATTGGCTAAATTAATGATTGAGACGCAAATGCCCTGGACGAAATGTTTACCACTGGCACTTCTAAACGTAAGAACTAAACCATACAGTGAGACTGGATTATCGCCATATGAAATGTTATATGGCGTGCCTTATTTTCAAGGAATGCCTCTGGGGAACAATGTAATTGAGCATCATAGTATCCAACAATATATAATTACCCTTGGAAAAAGATTAAAAGAATTAAGAGAGATTGGGATGGTGGCCCAAACACCACCTTTAGGATTTGCAATTCATCAGTTAGAACCAGGAGATAAAATTCTGACAAAAACATGGAAAGAAGGAAACCTATCTCCCCTCTGGGAAGGACCTTTCCTTGTTTTATTAACTACAGAAACAGCTGTGAGAACTGCTGAAAAAGGATGGACACATGTGTCACGAGTGAAAGGTCCAGTGAAGGAGTGGAAAGTCACATCTGACTAAATTGCTGTGGGAATTTTATTGCGGCTACTCCTGTAATAGAAACAGGAGTGAAACATGAAATTCCCACAGTTGCTAAAAATCTATTTGTAAATCTTGCTGAAAACATTGAATATAGCTAATTGTTACGTTTGTGGTGGAACAAATCAAGGTGAATGATGGCCATGGGAAGCTATGGAGAGCAATATAAGTAATCCCCAAGTTTGGAAAACAATGGGAAAGGGTAATAGGAAACAACAATGGGTACTCCAAACGAGTATAATCGGAAGGAGTTGTTGGCAAAAGAAGAACAGGAAAAAGGAGCTGGAACTAGAATTTGTCCTTTGTGTAGAAGGTGGTGTGTATTTGTAAGATTAGTGTTGCAGGCTAACTGGCAGTTTTCTGTAGCCATAAAGCCTTGCAAATAAAGAGGATCGCCAGGCTCGGGCAAGTGCTCAGGTCTGGACAAACCACTGATCTATCAAAGCTCTGGCCTTCACAAGCAGTGCTCAATTAATTTGGGTACTAAGAAAGCACCCCCTTAAAGGAAAGGAGAGGGCAAGACCGGAGGGGAACTGGTATTGCGGCTTAAAAAGGGTCTGCCAAGGGCTGCAACCCCTTCGGGCTGTGACCGCCGACCACTATGGCCCTGACCGGACCTCTTCTAGTTCTACTTGGGGTGAGTTCATTGACTCTGACTACGGCAAATAACTGTAGTCAATATTGGAACAAGTCCAGCTGGGGTTTACCCCAGAAAAATGGAAAAAGTGAGGACCTTTTCTAATTGTACAGCCTGTACCTGTAATCATATTTGCCAAGGAATTGGAACAATAAAACCTAGGTTTTTTTCCTGTTACCCATAAATCAGGGAGAGCCAGGTGTATAACGAATGGCCTCCTGAGAGACAAACTTGGAAAGGAGTCAATCTAGGAGGATTTGGGGGAGATTTTATGGGTGGTGATTGGCTTACTAAAATCGGGATAGTTGTATTGGGGATATGTGGGGGATTGTTACTAGATTAATCTACTCGGTTATACAAGGAATGCAGATATCTGCAGTACTCAATTGGAAATGAAAACACGAATCAATACTGCAAAGAAGAAGATGGGGGATTGTGAAATATGTTCACCTGATTCGTGTGATGAAGTGTAATCTTCTGTACTTTTATGGATTTCTCCTGCACCATAAAAAGGGGTATTTTACAGAAGAAAGTTAAACTACTTTGCTGGTATATCAGCTCAAACCAGTTTGACCACTGACCGTATAGTATTGTGTAAAGAGAAACTTGTAAAGTGCGTGCATAAAGTTTGGGGTCATCCTGGGGGCACACCGAGGAAGATTTGACAAGACTCTAGAATGAGAAGAGGGCATGCGCCGAAGAAGACACGCCTATTCATGAATACGTATTAGCAGACAGGATATAAACCAAGAACAGTAACTGTACCACGTGCATCTTGGTGGAGCGGAGACTCCCGGAGCACCCAGCGCTGTTTGCTTGCCTCTATTCGCTTAATAAATTGTAAATTTGAATTGGAATCCTGTTTGGGACTAAATCATTTATCACATCCTTATCCAGCATCTTTTCAAAATACTGGTAAGACTCAAGCCTGCATCGTAACTGGTTCCTCTTCCATCCGCTGTAGGAGTCCCCTGTGTTCCGGAAACACCACAGGGCACATCGAACTATAACACAAAGCGCTATGGATAGAACCACAATAATTATTCAAGTAACAAATAATCGTTGTAACCATGATAGGTTTGGTAAACCAAGAGGTTAACTTTCCCACAGCTCAGAAAACCCCCAAAAGGTGTCATCTTGAGTTACTTCACGTAGGATTTTTGCTTGTTCTCTGATCTCCCGTAAGTCAGCAGATATTCACCCACTTTGGTCTACATACCTGCAACAGCTGACATTGATTACTGTGCACACCCCTGCCTGTGAGGCTAATATTAAATCTAGAGCCATACGATTTTGTGATACTATTTTCGATAAACTAGTAGTTTCTTCTTGGAGTTTCCTGATGGCATCTATAGTTTTATTCTCAATTATCTCTATTACAGCCGAGATGTTTATTATAGCTTTTTCTAACTCGCTAACCCCCAGAAATGGGATTAGCCACCGCACAAAGCTATGATAGCGTGTCAGCTTTTCTATTAAGGGCTTACTCACCCTTCAGTTTCTTCTCACGGGATTCTGTGTTGTTTTATCAATAATAGTGATGTTGGGAACCAGGGTGTCCAAAGTACATGCTCCCCACCACCTCAGAGGTAAAGTTTTCCGAGCTGCTGTACCACACAACCAGTACCACCCTGTCCCTAGCAGAACCGGGAGGCCAATATAATTAAGTAACTGAAATGCTGGATCAATAGAGACAAAATGTGGTCCTCTGTCAGAGGATATAGTTGCTGGAACTCCAAAATGTGGTATTATCTCTTGTATCAATGCTTTAGCTGTCTCCCGAGCTTTAGCTGTTCTGGTTGGGAATGCCTCTGGCCAACCTGAAAAGGTATCAGTTAATACCAATAAATATCGATACCCCCCTTTTCTTGGAAGTTCTATAAAATCAATCTGTCATTATTGCCCAGGCCCATTGTCTTTCCCAATCTGGCCCATTTCTGGCTTGGCGGTATTCTTGGGATTGGTTTGGAGGCAAGGATCACGTTGTTGAGTTACCTGTCTCACCATAGTATACAAATTTCTGGCCACACTTTCTCTAATTAAATGTTTATATAGAGTCTCCATCTCCCAATGCCTTTTCCTATGTTCTTCCCTTACCAAATGCCATATTAGGCAGGAGGGAATAATCACTTTTCCTTGTGGGGTATAAGCCCACCCTTCTTTGTTATATGACCCTTCCAGATCTGTGATAAGGTTTTGATCTTCCTCGGTATATTTTGGCTTACCTTCTAGGGAGATTCGCCGTCAGGGACTAAAGCTCCTTCTGTTTTTATCTCTGTTTTAGCTACCTGTTTTGCCTCTCTGTCCACCAGCTCATTTCCTCTCTCCAATTCCGAGCTCACTTTCCGGTGAGCCTTAATATGCATAATCGCCACCTTCTCAGCAAGTTGGACTGCTTTCAACAGTCTCAAAATCTCTTTTGCATGCTTAATAGTTTTCCCTTGAGAGCTCAGTAACCCTCTTTCCTCCTAGATTGTTCCATGCACGTGCACAACTCCGAAGGCATATCTTGAGTCTGTATAAATATTCACAACTTTGCCTTGAGCCACTTCCAAGGCTCGGGTCAGAGCAATTATTTCTGCGCTCTGTGCAGAGGTATTTATGGGCAAAGGTCTATTATTTCTTGACTAGTGGTAATGGCATATCCCACGTGTCTTTTACCACTCAGGACATAGCTGCTTCCACCTGTGAACCAGTTTTCTCCGCTTTCCATAGGGTTGTCTTTTAGATCTGGTCGGTTTGCGTACGTTGTTTCAATAGTCTCCAAAGAGTCATGATGCGCTGGTTCTCCCGTGTTTCCACTAAGGAAAGAAGCTGGGTTGACAATGTTAGTAACTACGACCTCCACATCATCCTGTTCTATCAGTATAGCCTGATATCTCAGGGATCTTTGTGGAGAAAGCCAGTGCCCACCCTTTGCGTCCAGCACTGCGGACACTGTGTGAGACACTAAAACAGTCATCTTCTGGCCCAGAGTAAATTTTCGGGCTTCTTGTACATTCAATATTACAGCTGTAATTGCTCTCAAGCATCCAGGCCAACCCTTCGCAGTTGCGTCTAACTGTTTGGAAAAGTAGGTAACTGCTCGTCGATAGGGGCCCAGATCTTGTGCTAATATTCCCAGAGCAATTCCCTGTTTCTCGTGGGAAAAGAGAAAAAAACGGTTTACTCACATCGGGGAGCTCTAAGGCCGGAGCCGACACCAAAGCTTTCTTTAGTAGCTCAAAGGCTCGTGTGCTCTCTTTGCCCGTCCAGATCATACAATCGTATCGTAACAGTTTCCTTTCTCCAGACGGTATTTCCCAAGATTCCAAGTCTTTTGCGAGCTCATTGCCAAAGATGGTAGACTGTTCGTAAATCCTTGTGGCAACACCGTCCAAGTGAGCTGAGTCTTGCGACCACTTTTGGGGTATTCCCATTCAAATGCAAATAATTTTTGGCTGGCTTCATGGGGAGGGAGGCAAAAGAAGGCATCCTTCAGATCTAAAACAGTAAACCAAGTTAGTTCAGGTGTTAATACGGTCAACAGGGTATATGGATTTGCTACTACGGGGTAAAGGTCCTCAGTTATTTTATTTACGGCCCGTAGATCCTGGACCACACTATACAACCCGTCAGGTTTACGAACAGGTAATACAGGGGTGTTGAAATCAGACTCACAGTTTTTCAGTAATCCTATTTATAAAAATCTTTCAATCACTGGCCGAATTCCTTCCTTACCTTCCCTTCTGCGGGCAGACTGGTTAAGAATAGACTCAGTATCTGGATATATTGCTGATCTTTTACTTCCAGAGTAATTTCTCCTTTTTCAAATGTAATTTTTGCACCCAATTGTTCTAACAAATCTCTTCCCAAAAGCGGCTTTGGGGAGTTGGGCCTATGTAGGAATTTGTGGATACCCCATTGTTTTCCCAATTTATACTTCAAAGGTTTACAAAAATATGCCTTTTCACTTTGGCCAGTCGCTCCTTTTACCATGATATAGTCGTTTCCCAGGGGCATCAAGGCTTGATTTAAAACCAAGTATGTTGCCCCTGTGTCAACCAAAAATTCTACTTCTTGTTCTTCCTTCCCCAGCCTCATTATAACCAGTGGATCTGCTAGGGTACATTCCCCAGGTCCCTGTCAATCCTTTTTCACATGGGCTACTATTCTTCCTGTCTGGTGGCTTCGCCTCTTTGCCTTGTTTCTTGGACACCCTCCTTTCCAATGACCAAATTTCTTACACAACGCACATTGATCCTTACCTAATCAAGATGGTTCTCGTCTAGGCCTCCCTTCCTCCTCTTCCCTGACAACTGCTATCCTTCCTCTCTATTACTAAATACTCTCCACGCTTCACCCAGCAACACTTCCAGATTTCTACCTTCTGTAGGGCGCAGCTTCTGGAGTTTGTGCCTAATGTCCCCCGTAGACTGACCCAAGAACAGGGAGACTATTTGTTGTATTCCTACCTCTGACCCAGGATCCAGCGGTGTGCTACGGCGCATTACATCCCTCAATCGATCCAGGAACTCGGATGGGGACTCAGAAGGACCTTGTTTAACTGCATATAGAGCTGACCAGTTTGTGGTTTTGGGAATAGCCCTTTCCATTCCCTTCAAAATCCAGTCTTGATATTCCTGTAGCCTCTCCATATGGGCAGATTTATTAGCATCCCATTTTGGGTCTCGGAGGGGAAATATTCTTTGACATCCCCCCCGTGAGCTTGTAATGGTCTTCAGCTAAATTCTCTGCTGTTTTCAAAATTAATTGCTTTTCTGTTTCTGTCATATACTCTAAGAGCAACTGTATACCTTTCCAGTCTGGATTATGTTGTTTTACGATGAACTGAAAATGCTTAGTAACACTCACCGGGTCGCTTCTATAGTCTCTTGCAACTTTTCTCCATTCTCCTAGATCAGTGGTGGAAAAGGGCACCTTAATCATCATTGTTCCTCCATCAGGTCCCACTGCCTCTCGGAGTGGGGCTTGTAAAGCTGTAGGGACAGTCCTAGAGGCAGTTTTCTTCCTTGTGCGGGAAGATATGGGACCGTCCATACAGTGCCTACTGTAATCATGAGACTGGCATAAAATTTGAGATTTTTATAATGCAGCTCATATTTGTTCTTTACTTTCTTTGTGAGTTCAGGGTTTGTTTTAGGGCACATTGTAATTTTTAGATTTGTTTTAGAATCGAGAAGCTTGGGAGAAAATTTTTGTGATTGGGTTTTTTGGTTTGTTTTTTTTTGTCCATCCATAGTCATTTGTCATAAAGAGCTGAGCATTCAAGGAAATACCAAAACTATTATGATTTGCAAAGTGAAAACCTGTAGTACGTTCTGCACAGATTTGGTCGCCTTCTATTATGCTTAAATTGTGGCCTGTCATGATGGACACCAAACTTCAGGCCAAACTTGACATCTGCAGTATTCAGAGTATGTGCATTTGTCAAGCAATGAGCTAGCAAGTGTCTGGAATTGTTAGGTAGCAATGCCTGATTAAAACATGGTCTATATTCATATGAAGCAATCCCAGAAAATGAAGAGGAATTTGCAGCACTTAAAAAAAGACATCATATTTATGCAGTACAATTCAGGTAAACGTAAAAGAGTTCAAAACCTTCCCTCCTTGGCTACCAGTTTTGAGAGAAGTATGGCGTTGTGCGTAGAACAAAGGGATGTCTGTAAAACTTTCCCTGTTGCATGCTCAGTCTGTAAGAACGTTTCATGTTTTGCAGAAATGCTAACAGCTTCCAAGGTTATACAAGCATGGTAGCTTCCCCCACCATCTTTTCAGAAATACGGAAAGCAGGAAAATCCCAGAGTCTGGAAAAGTTGCTGGCAGAATCGTTTGCCCGAGGTAGGTTTAAAATTGAGAGATTCTTGGCCCTCTTCATAATTCATGTAACTAATTTTCCACAAGTTTTCTAGGCTTGCTTCTGTGGGTCCTATGATAATGCAAAGAGAACAAGTGAAGCTCTAGAAGTAAAATACTTCTCATAAGTTTAATCCCTTTTTTAGTTTAAAAGACCTCATGCACTGTGAACTTGTTTTATAGTCTTCTCCCCAAATGTAGGTGTGGAGAGTCACAGAAAGACATAAATATTGAAGTCTCCAGTAGCTGCATGTTCCCTGTTTTTATTCTAAAGAAATGTTTGGAAGGTATTTCTGAGGAGTTAATGTTGTTTATGTGTTGGGTTTGTTTGGGTTTTTGCTGTGCTGGCTTAATTCTCATTGATTATAGTCTAATCCCTTTGTGTTTCTTTTTACAAAGAAATCCAAGCAATAGTTACCAATATTAACCAAGACAATAGAGTCCTTAATGCCGGGGATCTTTTTTTGTACGTCTTGCCTTTTTTAAGCTGCTTTCCAATTTCTCAGTGGGCAGGAAACTAGATGGCACGTGTTTTTTCCCTTTTGTGTCCTTGCAGAACTCTTGCGTTGAATTTTAACTTCTGTGTTGCCTGTGAATAACGTAGAGAAGTGATACATTGCTTTGTACAGCAATGCACCTTGATTTTGAATGCATGATGAATACCGTGGAAGGAACCAAACGCGAGGAAAGTTTTATGTGAGTGTGTTCCTATATTTCTTTTTTTTTTTCTGAATTTGTAACTGCAATTGGGGAGTAAAAAAATTTCAAACCAAAACCAAACTCCTAATCACCCCCGACCTCCTCAAACACCTAGTGTCTTGTCAGCTGTGGAATGACGTCGCTCAGTGAGTTAACCTTGAGGAGAGATTTTGTTTGGTCCAGACTGTGGACAAAATCCAAGAACTAGCAAAATAAGGTCCTCATTCGCTAGAGCTCTGTGTGGGGAATTGTTATAGGAGAAGAAGTGTTAACTTCTTAGGGCGAGCGGACTTGCATTTGAATCCTGAATTTGTTCTTTTGGCAACACAACATTTTCGCTCTTTCACCCTAAGGAAAACTCTTTTTTTGCCAGTTTCCCATAAAAGCAATCATGAACAACGTTAACTTCATTTGGTAAAACGACTCCTTCTGACAGAAGGGGAAAATATTAAGTATGCAATGAGTGGAGTCACAGATGAATCTACCAAGCAGACCACAATGTTTACTCTCACAGGCTTTACTGTATACGAAGCTAGTGGACTCAAGTAATGGATTGATAAGTGTATAAGCATTTGCAGAATGAGGACTTTTCAGTTAATCTTCTGTAAGATTTTTGTCTACACCAGCTTGTACGCCAGGATCCTAGCTCACTTTCTGTGCTTGGGTCTTTGAGTTTGTTTCTGCATTCAACTTTGTTTCCAGGAAAACATATCAAATTTGTGATCATTACAGCATGCCATAATAGTTAATATGCCAGATTTAAGAAAAACACAGCTAAGGAGCTTCCTTCTTCACAACCCCCCAACATATAAACCCCCAAAATGAAGGAATTCCTTAAACCTAGAAAGAAAGAAATACGCTGTGAGTCACATGTTGCGGTGATGCGGTAGCAGCAGGGTCCTTAGAACCGATGATTTACAAGACCTAATGTCTTTCTGTGGACTTTGAAGGCTGAGTGTTTTGTACTCTAGCAATTTCCTGCTACTGTTATGTATTCATGTAGATCTGTAAGGCAATTGTTGTTACTTTCTTTGCATAGTCTGGTAAAATATTTGTATAATAGGAAAATTATGTTTTTGTGCTACTCTCCTTGGGAAACAGAAACTAAGCCTGCCATTAGATGCTAGGCCACAGTCGTTGACGGAGCAGGGTAGTGTATCTTACATTTTGTGCTACACTTGGTCAAGTCTCATCTCTATCGTATTCGCTGTTACTTTATTAAATTTAGTATCTGCACTTTCTATTTCCAGACAGGCCTCTCATTCAGAGCACAGAGGCATGGTTCTCTCTGCGCCTGGCTTCCCATCCCTATCTTTTCATTCCTTCCTCTCCTCCCTGTAGCCTACTGCTATCGTTTTCTTTCACCAGCTCTCTCTCTGCCGGGCTCCGGAACCCTGTTTTTTCATTTCTCCCTGTCTGTCTTGTAGCTCCTCAGTACTTTTTCTTTCCCTGGCTCCCTGTCCCTGTTTCTTCCTTCTTGGCCCTGTAGCACGCTCTGATTCTGTTCCATTCTCTGCCTCTGCTTTCCCAGCAATCTGTCCCTCGCTTTTAATTCCTCCCTCTCCGCGCTGTCGCCCGTGCGGTCTCTTGCCTTTCTCCGTCGCTGGCTGGCTGGCTGTCCCTGCTCATTCATTCCTCCCTCTCCCCCCTGCAGCGCCTGTCGCTTTTGTCCGTTCTCCATCTCACCGTCTCTGGCTCCCTGATGACCCTATTTTGGACTCCCACCACCCATGCACCCCCTTCTTTCCATGCTCATTGCTCCTCTTGTTGCTCTCCAGCTCTCTTTTTTCCCCAGCTCCCTGTACGGTGCAGATATGGGGGTTGTTTTGGCGGTGTTCCCCGCCCCTTACCTCCGTGTTTCACTGTCCTGGCTCCCCATTGTTTCATTCCTCCTTTCGGCTCGGTTGCCACTTTTTTGTCTCTCCCTCTCTCCTGGTCTGACTCCCTGCCCCCGGTCTCCTCTCTTGTAGCGTCCCGTGCCTCACACCTCGTTTTCGGCGGCCTCCCCCTGCCCAGCAGCCCATGGCTCCGGGAGCCGCCCGCCCGCCTGTTCCCTGCCGCGCCGAGGAGCGCGGCTCCGGGAAGGACTGCCGGGGTGTCCCCGGGGCAGGCCCCGAGCCCCCCGGGGCAGCCCCGCTCCCGGGCCTTGTCATGCGCCGCCTCCTTTGCCCTCGCGGCTGCGTTCGCCCTCGCTTTGCCCCGGGTGAGGGGCTGTGCCGGAGCTCGGGGCAGGAGGGGATGCCCTGGGGTGGGGGTCGGGCGCTGGCCCCCTGTTCCAGCTGGGCTCCAGCTGTGGGCCGGGGCTGGAGGAGCCCCAGGTGCGGGCGGTGAGGCCGGTGGGGACGGACGCTCCCTGCACAGGGGTGGCTGCCGGGGGAGGGGCTGGTGCTGCTGCTGCCCTACTCCCGGTGGCCGTGGAGGGGCCGGGGGGAGCCAAGGGTGGAGCGGTCACCCGGCCTGACCGGGCTGCGGCTGCAGCGAGAAAGAAGGTGAGTGGGGCCGCCCGATCGACCTGAGGCAGGGCGGCGGGGTCCGCGTCGGAGGCACGGAGCAGAGGGGTGTGCGAGCCGGCGGAGGGGTCCACCCGGAACTACGCTGCAGAGGGCGGGTGAGCGCTCGCGTCTCGGTGGGGATGGGGGGGTGGAAGACGGTGTCCTCGCAGGGTGAGCCAGCAGGACAGGCTGCGTCTCGCGGCATGGCGGGAGCCGTAGTCCTGAGGCACGGGGTTTGCTCTCGGCCATGTTCGTTCCCCGCCATGCCGGGAAGCGTGGTCTTCCGGGCGGTCATGCTGTGCTTGCTAGTGCATGCCGGGAGATGTAGTTTTTGCGACGCGGGTTCCCGGGCATGCGTGGTGGCGTGCCTCCTCGCCGCCCTCAGTGCTGCCGCCCTGTGACCAAAATTAGGTACTGCAGCTCGGCAGCCGCGCATGCGCGGTACAGCACCTCGTCGCTCAGAAGCTGCGCATGCGCGATGGGCGCATTGCCGCAGCTCGGGAGGCACGCATGCGCGGTGGGGAACCTCGCCGCAGCTCGGAATCCGCGCATGCGCGGCGGCGCCTCAGTGACCCACGCTGCCGGCCGCCGGTAACCGCGATGTCGTTCTGCGGTCCCTGCGCGCTCTTTGCTACTTCCCGGTAAGGTCGCGCCGTTGCCGCCCCATGTGCGCAACGTGGGCGGGTGCTCGCCCTGCAAAATGAGGCACGGCCGCCGGGTGCTCGCTGCTACTGCAGCCCGGCGTTCGCGCACCGCCCCTCGCCCCTGCGGCGCGCCGCCGACGTCCGGCGCATGCGCGGTGCGCGGGAGCAGCATGGCGGCGCAGCGGGGTCCAGTTCCCGGCGGGGCGTGAAGGGCCGGGACCACCGGTGAGGCGAGCGAGCCCCTGGGGCGGGTGCGGGGCGTCTCCTGCGCACCGGCCGCCCGCGGGTGGTGGGGCGAGGAACTTCGAGCCGCCCGCTGCGACCGGCTGCCGGCCCGCTGGAGGCGAGTCGGGTCGGGGCAGCCCCGGGGAATTACCGGGGCTCTGGGAGGAGGGAGGGAGGCGGACACCCCCCAGGCGCGGATGCCGGGCGCCTCCCAACTCGTCAGAGCCCCCCCGCTCGCTTCTCCTGGCCCCGCGCAGCTGCCCCCAGCTCCAGCCCCTCCCCTGAAGCCCGTCCCGTAGCCCCGGGCCGGCCCCGGGCCCTGTCGCAGAGGCGGCAAGCCGGGCCTCGCGTGCGCTGGGTTCTCCGTGAAAGCGGACGCCGTTGGCAGCGGTGCAGGGGCAGAGCGGCGTCTCCGGCGGCCCCCGCGGAAGGAGAGGCTTCGGCCAGGGGGGAACTACGGTAATAAGGGTCGCTGCTGCTTCTTTCCCTCTGCCAGGGGCCGCGCTGGGGGGGGATGCCGCTGACCGCACCCGCCTCGGGCTCGCGTGGGTTGTCTCTGCCCAGCCTCGCTCTCCTCATGGCACGGCTGCAGAAAGGGACAGGCGGAGCGCTTGCCGGCCCTGGGCGGGAGCTGCCACGGCCAGAGCTGGAGAGGCCAGAGAACGGTAAAGAGGAAGAAGAAACCGAAGGCCGGCCGGCCGGCAGCTGCCTCCTGCTGCAGGGAAGAGCGAGCCAGCCCCTCCAGGTGAGGTAGGATCCCTCTTCGTAGTCCGCAGCAGGCCACACCATCGACATGCAGGGTCTGTACGCGTCACCAAAGGCGGCCGCGTAGCGCACGAGCGAGGCTACGTGTGTAGGGAGCCCCGTCTTGTACGAGCTGTAAGACACCCCGGTATTCTCTTAGGTGGAGGACAGCCAAGCGACAGGAGTTACAGAAGGCGAAGGGAGGAGAGGAGGAGGAGGAGGAGGAGGAAGAAGCGTCTGAACTGGCGAACTCTCCCAGCAGTGCAGGGAGTGAAAGCTGTGGTGAGTCCCAGGCCCTCGGGGCCCTGTTGCCCCTATTCTGCATCCCGGGCCCTCACTGCCTCTCCCCTGGCCCCCCCGTCTTTCCCACGCTGATGTGGTTCCCCCCCACCACCCCCCGCCCATACCTCCTTTCTCCATCTCACTCTGACCAGCTCCCCGTCCTCATCTTTTAGGTCCTCTCTCTCCCTGCTCTGTAGCTTGTGGCTATTTTTCCTTCCTCTGCCTCTCTCAGTCTGGCTCCCTGTCCCTGCTTTTCCATTCCTCCCTCTGCAATGTAGCGTGTTGCTACTCTTTTCTTTCACAGTCTCTCTCTGTCCGGCTCCCAGCCACCGTTTTTGCCTTCCCTCCACTCTGTTCTCTAGTCTCTGGCTGATGTTCAAGGTCTTCCTTCTCGGCCCTGTAGCACAGCACAAGTCTCTTTCTTCCTCTGTCTCCCGCTATCCTGCTCCCTGTCCCTGTTTTGCAATTTTGTCCTTGTCAGCCCTGAGCCACGCTGCAGTTTCATTTCTTTTGCCGTCTTACCCTGTCCGGCTCCCTGCCAGGATCTTTTAATTCTTCTCTCTCTCCCTCTTGAAGCCCATCGCTGTTTTACTCTTTCTCCCTGTCTCCCTGTCCGTCTCCCCCTCTCCGTCTTTACTTACTCTTTTAAGTAAAATCACTGGCTGAGACCTTAAACATGTCACTTCTTGCCCGACAAGATCAAACAGACCATGAGCAAGCTTGTTAGGCTTCCCGTGTAAACTCACGGATAACACAAAGCAAGCTCCTTAGGCTTCCCGTGGAAATCACTGCTACCAGGTTAAATTGACCTCCTTGTGCCGTCCTGAGGCCGAAAGACCGAGGAGCTAATTCGATGACTAGATATGGACAAAGGAAGCCCCAGGTTCAACTGGCAGACTGCGTGAGGAAGACTGTGGACGACCACCTGAGGGTGAAAAGACCCTAACCCTAATTTTACTGCGCATGCTTGGACTATGTCAACGAATTCCGGGGACTCCTCACCATATGACTGCCCTTCTTGGGGGATCTGATGACACGTATGACTTTTCTGCATATGAACTGATGTGCTTTACTAACCCGTCGGAGCGCTTGTGGTGGAGCGATCCCCAGCGCTGCCGTAAGGAATGCCCGCCTTCTAAAGCTTCAAACTAAGTGTTAGAGGGTTTTCTGGCCGACTTTTCAGTATCCCTTTGTATTTGATTGTTTCTGGTATTCCCTTAGTGGCTTCACTTGTTAGATTTTCTATCTACGTCTCCGTTTTAGTTCGCCATTCCTGCCTCTTAATATTTTTCCTTTTGCCGTAATCACCATTGCTTTTAAAATTTTCTGCCGCCTTTTCTCTCATTCGCGGTCCTTATTTGCCTACCCTTATTTTTTAACTGACTTCTTCCCTTCCCTTAGTGCCCTCTGAAACAAGGATCTAAAACAATTAGAAGGTTGTAGCATGTGTAACTAATCAACTGTCAGTTTTACAAATTTCTGAAGAGATGTACTTTCTGGAAGGTTATTGATTTCGTGATTAGTTTAACTTTAGTATAGACTTCTTTAGCCTAGCAACCGTGGCATTATGTTTAACGGCCTATTCTGATAGTCCTTAGGCTGTATTTGCCTCAGTGCCAACACTGTACCTATATGTAAACAGTTCATCAGGAGGAAAGCAGCCCTGATGAAAATTAAAACACAAGTAGAAACGGAGAAGACAGGTGGAGAGAACCAAGAGGAGAAGAGTTAAGAGCAAGGACTGAGAAATTGATGAGTGCAGAGGAGATACCTTCACCTTGAGCACAGAAACGTCCTAGCAGGAGTGCTCAAACACGGATGATAAGAAGGAACCGCTTGGCTGAAGAACAGAAGGGGAAAACATCCAAGGAGAAGGAACTATCCTCAGGAGACCTGTGACCATAAAAGGGAAAAAGAAGGAGGGGGCTAACTCCCCAAACGACCACCGACGACCGCCCGAGACGCCCGCGCACGCGTAGTGTAGTTTTGCAACACCAGCGTTATGTAAACGTGGCAGATAAGCGAGGAGGCGGAGATTTCTCAGGACACGTGCAAATATTCACGTCTTTCAGGTATATAAAGGATGAAGTTTTGCTTCCGCGCGCGCGCGTTGGGAGGAGATATCCCCCAGGCGTCCGGCGTGGCAATAAAGGCGTCTGCTTAATGACACTTTGGTGTTACTGAGTTTAAATTTCTGTAACTTTTGTGAATCATTTGGTGACCCAGGTGGGAGGGACATCCTCTGTTCGGCTGCGGGACCCGATGAGTCTGGGACTCTCTTGGGTTTGCCCCCGGAGATCTTTTCCGGAGAGACCCCCGTTCGCAGTCGGATCACCGCGGGGACAGACAAAGACCCTCTGGCAAGAAGACATCCTTAAATCCTGAATTGGTAACGATCGATCAATTTGGGACCGTCTTTAAGACGTGCAGACGTGCACACGGGTCGGTGTATACCGGCTCGCTAGCACCTTACAGGTGTACCTCTGGGGGACTTGTGTCCCATATGGTAGGGGATTAACTTCCCCGTTTGGAGGGGCTGCGTCCCCATTTGGAGGTCCGGTTAACTGTTACCTGACTTTTGGCTAATGCATTTCGGGTATTGGTTATTGGTTTGTCATTTATTGGATTTTGGTTATTAACGGTAAAATTTGCATCAGATATGGGAGAGTCACAGAGTGGCGGAATTCTAAAGAAAAGCCCACTGGGATGTGTTTTGCAGCACTGGAGAGATCCGGGGGGAGTGCCGGGAGGCAGTGTCGATAGGAAAACTTTAATTAAGCATTGTAATCAGTGGTGGCCTCTCTAGAAGCCAGACGGTGGAGAAAAACGGCCCTTTAACAGGACATTAAAATAGAATACATTATTACATTAAGGTACATATAATTGTAATATAATACTACACACGTTATAATAGGTATTATACATTTAGTGTAATAGTACAATTTAATGCTCTTCCTTCAGGGAGAAGGAAAATGGGATGAAGTGCTTTATGCAGATACGTATGTTTTTCACTCTACGAAACCACCCTGAATGGCAGAAAGAACGTGGAATCAATTCAGCACCCCAGGACCCTATGGTCCTGGCGATAGAAAAAGACAAACAATAAGCAAAATAGGAAGCAAAAAAGATGTTGCTCGCCTTGTGGCATTGGACAAAGATGTTTAAAGGTTGACAGAATGGGAGATTAAAGGATTGTTTGACCCCGATTGCGAGGATGTGCGTGCAATGTCGGATGCGGTGTTCAGCGAGGCAGAAAAGCAGAGTGTTGTGAGGGTGGCCAGACCCTCAAGTCCAGGCTCTGGTTTTGGCTGGAACTCTGCCGGGAACAGTGGATAACCATGTTCCCATTACCAGTCCCGGTCGGGGCCCTAACCAGCCAGGAGCCCGGGACTTAGTACCGCGGTACAGGGAACGAATGGCTTCTGGAATAAGAAGTGCTGTCCCAAAATCAGTAAATTGGTCTAAATTGTATGAAATTAAACTAGATAGATAGAAAAGAATCCCCTACTGATTTTTTGAACCGATTAAAAGAAGGGATGCAGAAATATACTCCTTTAAACCGTACCTCTCGGGAGGGAAAGGGTCAGTTGTTATTCCTGGTTCTGGGACAGCTGATGGATGATGTCAAGAAAAAGTTACAGCAAGTGCAAGGAACAGATGTGAGAGATTTAGAGAAATTGCTGGCGACTGCTTGGCAAGTGTGTCGGAATAGGGACAGGCGGGGGGGGGGAATGGGCAAAACAATTGCCAGCGCTACAGCGGCTGCTTTGCGCACCGCAGGGGCCAGGTAACCTCTGGGAACCCACCGGGAAACACCACTAATGGGAGGCGAGGAGCCATGAGAAGTAGCCCAAGTGCCCCGTCTCGGGGAAGTCAACCCCTCCCGAAAGATCGGTGTGCCTACTGTCAGCCAAGGATGGAGCTCGAATGGCGGGGTATGGCGGGGTATGCCGTGACCACCGCAGAGCGAGTGCTGGAAGCAAAGTCACTCCCTGAGGGTACATCCGCACAACGAGCCGAATGAATTGCTTTAGTGAGAGCTTGTTGAAGGACTGCGAGCGAACACCCGGACAAATTCAAAATACGCCTTGGGTGTAGTTCATGCCCGTGGGGCTATCCGGAAGGAACGGGGACTTCTGACCGCCCAAGGAAAACATTAAGCTTGCTGACGTGATCCTAAGACTTTTGGATGCGGTACAGTCGCCTTCGGCGGTTGCGCTTATGCACCGCAAGGGGCACCAAGAGGGTGACGCTGCTCAGGAAGTGGGGAATAAATCGGCAGATTATGAGGCAAAAAGAGCTGCGGAACAAGGTGAGGTGTTAAGTTTGATTCCTGAAAAAGCTTTGCCGCTACCGGACTCGGTCGACTGTGATGAGAAGGACCTTAGATTAATTAAAGATTTGGAAGCAGAAGTTGAATCATCAGGTTGGGCAAAATTAAAAGGTAGCAGAGTAATAGTTCCCTTTAGAATAGTACGGAAACCGGTAAAAGCAGAACACGACCAGACTCATTGGGCAACTGAAGCCTCGTATGATTCCCTTATGAAGCAAATAGTAGCCGGGAATTTGTTTCAAACTGTAAAAGCCATGGTTAATAACTGTGAAGTATGCAAAGGTGGGAAATTGTGTAAAATTTGGAAGTCTCGGTAAAGGGAAAGTTCCAGGTCAAAATTGACAAACAGACTTTTCCGAACTCCCACGGAAAGGGGAGGGTTTGGGATTTGTTCGTATTAACAGATACCTTTTCGGGCTGGCCAGCAGCTTTCCCTTGTAGGGCTAATAAGGCTAGGGAAGTGACAGGAGTACTCTTAAACGAAAATTATTCCCAGATTTGGAGTACCAGCAGTAATATCTTCTGATAGGGGTGCTCATTTTTGTGCGCAAATAGTGCAACGAGTTAGTAAAATTTTAGGAACAAACCGGCAACCGACCTCAGGCAAGTGGGCCAGTGGAGAAAATGAATCACTTAATTAAACAACAGCTAGCTAAACTTAGTCAAGAAGCAAATCTACATTGGTACCAAGCGCTCCCACTGTAGCCCTACTACGAATCAGGGTAAAACCGGGAACTAAAGAGAATTTAAGTCCATTTGGAATTTTGTTGGGGCGGCCGTAACCGATCCCAATACCGAGGGGAAGATGTCACCCAGTTAGGCGAAAATAATCTATAGAAATACATAATAATATTAGGAAATTCTAAACGAGAGCGATTGCAAGTGCCTAGAGAGTCTAGCCAGACGTTCTCTCTAACAGGAGTTCCGGTTCCGGTTAACACCTCTCTATTTAATAACCCCTGCTATGGAGTAGGTCATGATAAGAACAGCTTTAGATTTACATCACCTCTTGGGGTTGTGAAGAAGTTCGGAGCAAATTAGCCTCTCGGTTACCAAATTTTAAATGGATCAAAGAGCTGCTTGTACTCGTATTAGTTGATAGCTTATTTGTTTTATGTACGTGTTGTATAATTCGAGGTTCGCTATGGCGTTGTCAGAAGAATGGGGATGACTGTGTTACCTGGAAAAAGAGTAAGGTCAAACCTGAAGTCGCAACAGGGAGGTATTTTAATCGACGGACGAAGGAGAATGGTACGTTATAAGGGACTGCGAAAGAATTCGCAAGGGTAATAGAAAAGGGGGGAAATGAAACAGAAGATGTCTGCTTAATGACACTGTGATGTTACTGAGTTTAAATTTCTTTCACTTCTCTGCATCACCTTGCTTTTTCATTTTTCTTTCTCCAACTCTTTTAAAAGTTTGCCGTTTCTTTTATGTTTTATTCCCTTCTTTCCCTAACACCTATTGCTTTTTAAATGTTCTTGCCAGGCTTACTTTTGTTCCCTTTGTCTGTATTTTTAATTAGCTCTTGTCTTTCCTTAGCGCCCTCACTATTAAAACTTTTTTTCTACATCTCTGTTTACTGTCCCTATTTCACAATTTTTTCCTTATTTCTTTAATCCCTGTTGCTTTTAACATTTTCTACTTTTATCCCATCTTCTGTCTCTCTCTTCTGGTTTTTCTTTATTGTCATCGCATTTAAAATTGTCTCTCTATAGCTGTTTTACTCCACTGTCCCTATTTCTGTTTTTTCCTTTATTTCCCTAATGCCTATCGCTTCTAACATGTACTTTCTGTGCCCTTCCATGTCTGTATCTTCAGTTATTTCTTGTCTTCCCTTAGTGCCACCCCTTCTTCAGTTTCCCTTCTACATCTCCATTTTAGTTCACCATCGCTGTCTTTAATTAAAGTCCTTGATCCCCATTGCTTTTCAAATTTTCTACTTTTATCTCGTCCGCTGTCGTTACTTATTAGTTATTTTCTCTTATTTTTTCCTAAGGGCACCGCTTTTTGTATTTCCTTTCTGCGTCTACTTTTATGTGGTTCGCTGTCCCCGTTTTTCAATTTTTTTAGTCATCGTTCTTTTTGGTTTGAAATTTTGTTTCTCGGTGTACTTTTATCTCATTTTCTATCCCTACGTTTTTTTTTCCCGTTTCCTGTAACTTGCCGCTTCTAACATGTTCGTTCTAAATCTACTTTTATTAGGATGTAGCTCCCTTTTTTTCAGTTGGTTCCTGTCTCTCCTGTACCCCCTCACGTTTAGATTTTCTTTCCTCGTCTGTTTTTATCCACTTCAGCAGCTTCATTTTTTTAGCTCATTCTAGTGTGTCCCATACCTTGTTGCTTGTGAAATTTTCTTGCTATGTCTTTGCCTATTCAGGTTTTTTCCCTATTTTAACTTTTTTTCCCCGTCTTAACGTCTTCATTTTCGAATAACAGAATCATTTAGGATGGAAAAGACACTTAAGATCATCGGGCCCAGCCGTAAACCTAACACGGCCAAGTCCACCACTAAACCGTGGCCTTAAGTGCCACATCCACGCGCCTTTTAAATACCTCCAGGAACGGTGAGGAACTTATGTTTTTATGCTTACTTTAACCTGGTTTTCTGTCCCGATTATTTACTCTTTTCCTGTCTGTCCTCTACCTCATCGTTTTTTAAATTTTCTGTGTCTGCTTTTATGGAGACGGCTAACCCTACGTTTTTATTACTTCCTGGCTATCCTGTGTGAAATCACTTCTGAATTTTTTTTCCCTATCTGTTTTCATCCAGTTCACTGTCTTTATTTCATTCCCGCCTCTGCTATACCCTGTCACTATTTAAATTTGCTTTCTGCCTTTGTTGATTTCTTCTGCTGCCCCATTGCCAAGTTTCTCCTTCTTTAACACCTTCGCTTTTGATAATTTTTTGTCTACTTTTATCTGGTCTTCTCTCCCTATTTGTTAGTTTTTTCCTCCCCTGCCTCATACCCTTTTTTTCTTTTTAAATTCTCTTTCTATATTTGCTTTTATCAAGATGTCTATTCTTTTCCAATTCTTTCTGTTTGTCACACACCCCGTCGCTTTTTAGATTTCCCTGGCGCGTCTCCCTTACCCCCTCCTCCCCCCCCCCTCCCCCATTCCGGGGTTTTACGGGGTCTCCTTGGCGCGCTGTTATCTCTGGAGCGTGATTTGTACCCCTCTCGGTTTGTCAGAACATCTCCTCGGGCCATCCCTCTTCCTCAGAGCGGTCTTTCTGTCCTCTCCTCCATCTTGCTCGCCTCCCGTCGGCCAGCGTCTCCCCGACGCCGCCTGTGCTCCGTTCAGATCCCCTCCCGAGTACCTCTGTGCCCTCCAGCCTTCTGCCGTCTCTCCGGCCGCCTCGGCACCCCTCTGATTTCCGCCACGACGCTTCCTGCGAGCGACCCCGCGTTCCGTAACCGGACTGTGAAACAGGACCTGAATTAACCGTAACTGCAGAGCGTAATGGCACATTTTCTCGTATTTTACCCTCACCGCCTTTCAGGCCGTGGCTGGAAACCTGCTACGCGTGGCGCGCAGGATGCGGCAGCAGCTTTGGCGGCGGATGGCGAGAGGCGAAGGCCAAAGCAGAGGCTGCGCGGCTCCCGTGCGCTGGGTTTATTGTTTTACTTAGGAGCGTGGCCGTTCGTCTTAAACTGTTTATGGTGTTCTCGCCCAGTGCAGCAGTTTGCAATCAGCTGGTTTAAGGAAAACACGATGTCATCTCTGTCAAAGTTCTACATATTTTGGACGTGAAATATGAAACTGAGAACTTTAATCCTGGGTTTCCTGGGCTTAGCTCTTGGAACTGCTTTAGAATCCCTTGTTTGTTGGCTCCCCGAAACTTACTGCTCATCTGCCGACTCTGCCCTGTACCATTTCACCTATTAATTTTTTCCCACGTTTCCCTCTCTGCGGCTCCCTCTCCCCGTTTTTTAATGCTTACTTGTGTTTCTTGTACCCTGCTGCATTTTAATTTCTCGCGCTACAGTTCCCTCCCTCCGGCACCCTGTCTCTGTGCTTTATTTCCTCCCTCTGTCCTGCACCCCATCGCTGAAAAAACTTTCATCCTATGTTTCCTTCTGTGCATCTCCCCGTCCCTATTTTTTCATTATTTCCTGTGGTTCTTGTACCCTGTTACTTTTAACATTTTCTCATTGCGGTTCCTTCTAGCCATCTCCCTGTTTGTTTAATATTCCCGTGTTTCTCGTACCTGACCGCCACTTCTTTTTCCTTTCTGCCTTGTCCTCTGTCCGTCTCCCCGTCCCTGCGTTTTAATTCCTGTCCGTGTCTCTCGTACCCGGTTGCTTTTTAAAAGTTCTTCTACGTCTCCCTCTACCTGGCTCCCTTTCTCCGTTTTTTTGTTTGGGGTTTTTTTTTTTGGTTCCCCGCCCCTCCCCTTGTATTTCTTGCACCCCACCGCTACCTAATTTCTCCTTCAACGATTCCCTTTATCCAGCTTCCCTTTCCCGTACTTTTAACTCCTCCCTTTTTTCCGTATACCCTGTCCCTTTTTAAATTTTGTTTCAGTATTTCCTTCTATCCTCATTCCTGTTCCTATTTTTTAATTCTTTCCTGCTTTTCTCGTAGCCTGCCGCTTCTTAAAACGTCCTTCCGTCCCTCTACCCGATTCCTTGCCCCTGTTTTTTATCTCCTCCTCTGTCCCGCACCCAGTCACATTAATAACTTTCTATGTCTCCATTTATTTAGCTTCAGGGTAAATATCCTTTTAATCCTTTTCGACCCTCCATAGGTATAGGGTATTGCTTGATTCTAATTGGGCGGTGCGGATCTGTTATTTGAACGCTTATGGGGTCCATTTTTATCTTTCCAGTTTCCCCTTCCTTATACCACACTGAGGGGTTAATAGCTTCTTCATCCTCTTGTGTTAAAGTGTATAATTTAATCTGCAATTTGTCCCCTTGACTCTGAATGCTCAAGTTTAACTTCAAAATCAAATCCCTTCCTAATAAATTGTATTCCGCTTCAGGGAGCAAAAGTAAATCATTAAGACAAATTTTCTTTTCTGTTTCTACTTCTACATCTTTCAATATATTTACTTTAAAAGGCTCTCCTTTTGCTCCTACTACTGACACGTACAAAAATTTTTGCTTTTGCTTTTTGTTTTTCTTCGTCCCTCCTAACATAGACTTTCTGGGCTTCTCTAAGTAACTCCTCTAATCTTCTTTCTTGCCAATCTTCCAATTTTTCTAATTTCCTTCTTATATGCCCCCAGGATTTAGCTACAAATTGTGTTCTAAGGAGTGCGGTCCCAGCCACTGTATTCGGATCAATTCCAGAGTACATTTGTAGGTTTTTCCTCAACCTCTCCAACCATTCTGTTGGAGATTCGTCTTTCCCTTGTTGTTCATTAAATGCTTTAGTAATGTTTTGCCCTCGGGGAACCTCTTCCCTTATCCCCTGTGTCCTGGTTTCAGCCAGGATAGAGCTGGTTTTCTTCACAGAAGCCAGTGTGACACTGTGTTTTGGATTTGGGATGAGAAACTGTTGATAATGTGCTGATGTTTTGGGTTGTTGCTGAGCAGTCAAGGACAGTCCAGCTTCTCGTGCTGGCCTGCTAGCAAGGAGGTTGGGGGTGCACGGGGAGCTGGGAGGGGACACAGCCAGGACAGCTGACCCAGACTGGCCAAAGAGATATTCCCTACCATACGACGTGATGCCCAGTACATAAACTGGAGTTGGCCGGGGGGCGGAAATCGCTGCTCGGGGACGGGCTGTCGATCGCCGGGTGGTGAGCAATTGCTGTATTGGGCATCACTTGTTCTTGTACATTCCTGTGTTGGTATTATCATTGTTGTTTCCTTCTTTCTTTCTGTCCTATTAAACCGTGTTTATCTCAACCCACGAGGTTTTTTTCCTAATTCTCTCCCCCACCCTACTGTGGGAGGGGGAGTGAGCGAGCGGCTGCGTGGTGCTTAGTTGCCGGCTGGGGCTAAACCACGACAACATTACATCTTTTCATCCCGTAAGAAAGCATGTGTCCCTACAGTACGTACATAGTTACCCCCCAAAACCGCCAACGTCATACAACGTATCCCGCCATACGCTCGGAGGGGTTTGCGCAGCCCCCGCTCTCTGTGCACCTCACAGACCTCTGCGCTTTCTGCTTCTGCCCCTGGTGCTGGCGGCTCTGTGGCCGATGCACCGGCAAGCCCAGCCGCATCCTCCTCCTCCTCAGAGAGTCCCTGGCCGTGCTCAATGAGCGATTGCTATGAACGTACTGTAAAAAGCCCTTTTTATAGCCCGACACAACACTGGCCAATTTCAACTCTAGCTGAGCTTTGCCCTTTTCTGTTCTCTCCTGACACGTATGAACTACAGCTCTGTGATCTTCCTGCCAAGCCGGACCTTGGTCCCAGGGATCATAACATTCCTTTTTCCACCTGAGTTGAAAAAGGAGGTCCCTGTTCAGCCAAGCTGGTCTTCTGCCCCTCTTGTTTGACTTCAGACTCCACCAGATTGCTTGCTCCCGTGCTTGCAGAAGGTGGTTCTGAAAAACTAAGCTGCTCTCTGAGCCCTGAGCCCTCCAAAGCAGCTTCGTAGGGGACACTGCAGACTAGCTCTCTGAGTAGCTTCAAGTTTGCTCTCCTGAAAAGCAAGGTAGCAACTCCTCTGAGCTGTATCTCATTACACTCAAAAGTTTAAACTCCCCTGTTTGGTGATCACTGTTATCCCATCTCCTACGAGTCCTTCTCCATACACAAACAGGAGGGACTAAGAGATCTGTTGGGTAGGTAAGCAGCCATGGGGAACCACGGTGAGCAGTGGAGTGAGCTGCTGCATGGGCTACGTGCTTTCCGAGTGCGAAGCCAGCCCCTGGCTCAGTGAGTGCCTGGGAAAGGGAGTCTGCAGCCGTGAAGGACAGAGCCGGCCAGCAGGACAGCTGGCAGCCTTCACTCGGGCATTGCCCACCTTGTGACTGGCTGTACCTGTGATGATGTTAATGCTCTTTGTACACAGGTCTGTTGCGTCGTGCTGTGTTGCGAAGCAGACTTGCAGAGGCGTGCCCTGTCTGCCCATCGGGACTCAAGGCACGTTTCCTCCAAGCGCAGCAGCCAGGCTTTGGGCAGCCTTGCCTCATGCTGCTTTTGACATTGCCAACCAGGATCAAGTTTCTATCCTCGGGTTTTCATGTAGGAACCAATTAGTGAACAAGTCCTGTTTTAATGGAGTGGCAACTCAAACAGTATTACGCTGGTAGAAAGCCTTCAGGAGAAGACTGGTGTCCTGTGGACCTCGCAGTAAGGCAGCCAGCAGCTCTGTTTCTGCTATAGCTACAAACATCCGCGAGTGAAACAACCGCAGCTTTTTAATACAGATACAGAGGTTTACACTTTTCTTTGCAGACACAAAGCATGCTTTTGTCTTGAACTTTTCATTAGTCTGAAAAAAAGATCATTGGTAGTATAGGATACCATGCTGTTTATTAAATGTACATAAATTAACATCTACACAGAAAGGATGTTTTCCTCATCAGAAACAATGCTGAAACGATGAGCAACTCTGACAAGAAAGGTACATAAGGCTCCCGTGCACAAACCCCAAAGCTTCAAAGGAGAAAGGTGAAAGAGCGCTACATCCTTATGTCACAGGACAACCTGTGATTAACCCGAGTTATGGACACTGTCACATCATAGGTAGTTGGGGCCACTTCAGATCCCCTGCCTTCTAGATCAGCCGCCTTGATGAGCTGGGTGTTTCAACTGTTATAAAGCTGCAGAATCAACCAGAATCGACACTGAAATGACTGTGCTGGCTACAGAATGGCTAGAATAAATATGGGTGTGTGTCCAGGTTTTTTCCGGTCCTGGAGGGTGGCTGCGATTTGGGGCACCATGTAAGCTGGCTTTTTTAACTCCTCCTTCCCATCAGTCCCTAGGCACAGGCACGTGTTGTGGCTGAAAGCAAAGCATCACCACTCCAGTTCTGATTGACAGAAAGGGGGGTGTTTGCGTCGGTCCAGAGAGCGCTGATGGGTCGGAGAAGTAAGAGCGGAGTTTTTGCTGTAGCTAACCTGGAGTTAACTCAGCTAATGGAAACTGCAAGCCAGTCATGTTTGATCAAGAATACTAAGAAAGGGTATTGTGCTGTGTGCTGCATACAAGGACTTGCACCGACCAAAGGGCAGCAATGGGTGCTCCCTTCTTGTATGCAGCAAGGTGGTGCAGCGTCTCTCTGCCAAGAATGAGTAGCGGCAAAGAAAACCTGGAGGGTTTTATAGTCTGGAACATGCTGTCCAGCGTGTCCCTCGTGTCCCTCTCAGATGATATACACCTCCACGCCCAGCACGCCCCATGGAATCTGCAGGTGACATGCCAGCTCCCCACGGGGGCAGCTGTGCCGGCTGGTGGGCTTTTGCTGACGGAGCCGAGGAGTGAGCCAGCAAGGCCTCCCGCCAGGGCTGGGCTGGGTCTGAGGGCGGTGCGGGGCCGCTCCGGCGTCGCGGTGCCCGAGTGAAATGTGCCGGCCGGAGCAGAAGGGCGCGGTGCCTCCCTCCTCGCCTCCGCCGAGGTGGTGCTGGGGCTGCATCGCGCCCCTCAAAGCCCAGGCAGCAGAGCTCATGCGGGCAATCCAGGCAGCAGAAAAAAATCGGCACCTGCAAGAAGAGAGTCCAAAGTGCTGATGAAACCATGAAGGCAGGAAGAGGCACGACTTTGTGCCCTGTTCTTTGGGCAGTGTGCTGTCCAAGGGGCAGCTCCTGGCACACGAGAGGGAACCGTCCCTGGCAGTGGCTACGGCACGGCTTTGTCCCCTTCTCCACACGTGTGACACCCTCAGAGCTCTGCAAGTTGACAGAGATGTGCAGCACTGCTTTGCTAGGCAGCAGGGCTGGGCAGGGCAGCTGTGCTGTGGTCCTTTCCAAAAGCCAAGCAGCAGCACGCCTCACTGTCCCTTGCTAGAAAGCCAGGCTTGAAGGCAAAACACGCTGCTTTGGTATTGTTTGGTTGTTTTCTTCTTCCCTCAATTGTCTCAGGTGCAACGTGAGCTTTTTACGAAGTGCCAGTACCTCAGGGTCTACAGCTACGTGACACAGCTCCTTGCTGCGTCTTTGGGATTCAGACACCAGCAGCCAGTGCTGGGCTTGCCAGCTGACATGAACAGAAAAGGGAGACTTTGCCTCTTTCTGTAGGCAGCGGGTCAAAGAGCTCCAAAAATTGCTATGAGCCTTGTGACTCTGCTGGGGTGTTGCTCAGCCTTGCACAAACAGAGCTGCCACAAGTGCCGAAGGAGAGCTGCCAACGCTGGAGTGAGATGTTCCTCCTGACAGACACGCTCTCCCACGGGCAGCTGCGGGCTTCCTGCCCGGTGCCATCTCTGCGCACCTCAGAAATATTGCCCATAGTCGGAGCAGTGTTCGGAGCTTTGAAAGATGGGCAGCAGAGCCTGCTACACACCTGGGCTCCTCGTTCTTCTTGCCTGCCTGGATGTCCTCAGTTGCCCATCCCGCAGAGCTCTGCTCCCAACTTGCTCCTCTCGCTGTCCAGTAGCCTGTTGCTCCCCTCTTCACAGGTTGCTCTTCTCGAGCCTGGCAAACTTTCCATTCAATGTATTGTTAGACAGGTCAAGCCATGATAAACGTGAACCAATTCTGCTCTTAAGCACACCTAGCTCATTTTACCTTGTCTCCCCAGAGGAGCTCTCCAGGTGTTCACTTTCTGGAGGGACTGGAGGCACCTGCAATGGAAATGTGCAAGTTAACGGGTGGCAAGGACCTTCCTGCCCAATTGCTACCTTAGCTCGGAAAGGCACAGCCCTTGGATGGGTTTGCTCAGCCCAGCTGAGCCAGTTCTGGTGGCATCACCGCACAAACCGCCATGGCCATCCTGCACCACCCTTCCTCTGCACCTTTGCAGAGCTGCCGGCTAGTGGGTGACCTTGCTTGTCCCTGCGGCAGCACTCTCAACTTCTGACAGTGCTGTCACCCTCTTTGTGGCCCTGACATACCGCTGCTGCTTCTGCTTCCACCTCTGGTGCTGGCAACTCCTTGGCCGACGTGCCGGCAAGCCCAGCCACATCGTCCTCCTCCTCAAAGAGCTGCGGGGGACAGAGGAGGACAGTTGCTTGGCTGGGGACAGGCCCCGGGGCCGGTGAGCCTTCCTCCGGGCCAGGAGCGAGCGTGGGCGGCTCTGCTTTCACTAGGGCAGGACGCAGGGGTGGCTGGAGGTGGGGGAGGTGGGGCGGAGCCGGCTTGGTCCCCGAGCCCCAGCCGGGGTCCCTCTGCTGGGGACAGCGCCTCTGCGCAGGAGCCAGCGCCACGGGCACCCCCCGGCCAGGCTGGCTTACCTGGAGGGGCTGGGGCAGCGTGCCGTCCTGGCTGCAGAGAGCTGCCAGGGGCCGGTCGAAGAGACCCGCCCTGCCGGCACAGCCCGACTGCCCGGGCGCCTCCGCAGCGGCCAAGGTCCCTCGCCGCGCAAAGGGCCAGGGCAGCCCCCTCGTCCTGCTGCGGGTCCCGCCTGCCGCCAGGGAAAACAGAGCAGAGAGCCATGGAGGGCAAGCGCCAGGTGAATGCTGCCCGAGCCTCCGTGCGCTGTGCCCCCGCCAACAGCGAGGGAGAGGCGTGGCTGGGGAACGAGGCGCCCCGGGGGCTCAGCTCTCTGCGGCCGTGCCCTGCGGGAAGGGCAGCAGCAGCCCCTGAGCAGCGCAGGAGCCGCCTGCCAGCGCAGGAGAGAGGGGCCGTCCTGCCCCCGTCTCCTCCAAACTCACCGTCCGAGTGGCCACGTCCACCTTGGCTGCCGGAGGGGACGGGAGGTGGCTTCTGCTGGGCACCAGCCTGCAAGAAATGCGCTGCGCTCAGCGAGCAGCCCCGCAGCACGAAGGGCCCCTGGCGAGCTGCATCGGCCGCGGGCCATGAGTGAGATGTGGGGACGGCCGAGATGGCGGCCCGGGGGCTCCTCACCTCTGCCAGGCCCTCGACCAGCCTCTCCAGGCTGCTGGCGTTGAGTGTTTTGGCCTGGGCAAGGGGAGAAGAGCAGCAGGTGAGAAGCCATGGGGCTGGTGCGGGGTTGGAGCAGCCCCTGGGGCAGAGCGGGGCTGGGAGGGACACTCACAGCATTGCGGCCGCGCAGCTCCTTCAGCAGGAGCTTGATGGAGGGCAGCTGGGTGACGCGGGCTCCCTGCACTCCTTCTGCTGGCCTGTGCACGGGGCAGGGGCAGAGAAAGAGCTGTGTGAGACCCAAGCTGCCTCTTCCCTCGCCTGCCAGCCCGGGGAGCCCTTCCAAGCTGCCCCGAAGCAGCTGGGCACCGCCCGGCCGTCGAGCGGAGAGCAGTGGCAAGGGGGGAGGACGGGGCTGGGTGAAGCAGCTCCGCCAGCTCTGCCCGCTCCAGAGCCGCCCGCAGCCGTGGGGGCAGCTCTCCCCAGCTCAGGAGCGGCGTTTCCGCATCGTACGGCTACGGCTAGAGCATCCCCCCGTGCTGTGAGCACGGGCCCCCCAAGCTGCTCTGCCAGGCAGGGCTTACCCACAGAGCGCGCTGAGCCAGAGCTCCTTCAGCGAGCGGGAGCTGCAGGAAAGAGAGGAGAAAGAGCCTGAGCGCCCGCTGCTGCCCAGCCCGCGGGCAGAGGCGGGCGCCGGCACAGCCCTGCCCCGTGGGGACGGCTGCAGAGGCAGGAGGAAGCGGCGTGGGGCCGGACAGAAGCGCTGCCCGGCCCTGCCGGGGGACGTGGCACCGAGACCCACCAGAAGGTGACGACGCAGAAGCCGTAGGGCCAGGCGAGGACGAGGGACGTGGTGGCCTTGTCTTCCTCCTCCTGGGCGGCATCCCCGGCCGCCCCCTTGCCGCCGCTCAGCACCCACAGCCGGCGCAGGGCCAGGCAGAGCTGCGGGCGCGGGGCGCTGCCACGTCTGCAGAGAGGAGCGGCAGGGAGTGACCTGGAGGTGGCCGAGCCCGGCGGCTGCCCTGTGGCCTCCGCCTGCCCCGCGCACGGCCACGGGTGCAGCCAGCAGCAGGGTGCCGGGGCCTGGGGCTGCTCCTTGGGCGTCCCTGCCCCGGTGCTGGGGCCAGGCCTTAGGAGGAAAGGCAGCCGGGGTCTGCGCCTCTTACTTGGCCTTGGCGATGATCAAGGCATCGCTGAAGAGGAGGAGGTGCCTCTTCCCCGTCCCGCGGCCCTGCGTCACCCGCACGCGCTGGTGGAGCAGCGGCTCGGCTGATGCCGGGCCGGGCGCGCACTGCTGCTCGGGGCCAGGGTAGACCCTGCAGAGCAGGCGGCAAAGGGCGTGAGAAAGGCGGCTGCTGCGGGGCCCGGCTGCGCCGGCGTGTCCCCGAGCCGCGGGGGGAGCCCACCTGGAGCCGTAGCAGCAGTTCAGCTGGCCCATCGTGCCGGGGCCAGGGGAGTCCTCGCGCCGGACACGCTGCTGGGGCTCCGGAGAGCTCCCAGCCGGCTGGAGCGAGGCTGTCGAGGGGGTCCCGGTGCCGGGCAGTGCCGCTGGGTGAGAGCTGGTCTCTCCCTGGAGCTGCCGGGTGCTGGCAGAGCCGTGCCTGCAGGCACTGTGGCCGTTGCCGGGCCAGCGCCGCGACATCACAGCTGCCATTCCAAGCCCGGGGGGGGGGCTGGGGGGCGGGGCTGGGGGAGGGGCTCCTGTCTCTCTCGGCCTGGGGAGCCCGGGCCTGGGCACAGCACTGCGGGCATGGCCTCAGCAGCGCTGAGCAGAGGGCAAGGCTCCCCTCCCTCCAGCTGCTGGCAAGGCTTTGCCCAGCGCAGCCCAGGGCACCGCCGCCCGCCGCCTTTGGCCAAGGGCACGGTGCTGGCTGCTGCTCAGCTTGGTGTCCAGCAGGACCCACGGGCCTTTTCTGCCACGCCGCTTTCCAGCAGCTTTGCTGAGCTGCTCTTGCTCACGAGTACGTGCGCATGTGTGCCGGGATGCTTCGTGCGCGTACCGGTGCCGCCCGCAGTCCGTCCCACCCTCTTCCCGCAGGTCCCCCCGTGCCACTGTAGTGCGCTTGAGACGGGCACGTTGCCTCCAGCCAAAGCAGCGGTCCCAGCGGAAAGGTGCTCTCTTGTGCTGGGACTGGGAGGAAGAGGATGCACCTGGCCACGGAGCCCAGGGGCAGAGCTTCCTTAACTCCAACTTGTTAAAGGCAACCTTCTTCTTCTTCTTCTTCTTCTTTACAGCATGTCCCGCTGGAAGGTGGCCTTGGCACTCTCCCGGAACACTGGAGAGGAGTTTGGCTTTGCCAAGTGCAATGGAAGCAGCAGCTGCCTAGCTGCCTTCTCGAGTGAGCGGCTGTCTGCAGAAGCCCAGCCTCTCCCGGGCGGCGAGGGGGGAAGTGGCATGAAGCAGAGCAGAGCAGCCTGGTGCAGCCCAGGGGCTTGCAGGCACGCCCTGCCCACTTCCCGCCCTTCCTGCCATGCCTTGGACGGTTGGCAGAGAGAAGAAAGCCATCCTTGCACCTGCTGGAGCCAGGCCTGTTGTCTCTTTGGCTCCAAGTCTATAAAGCAGACTAAGGAGAAGCTAATAACCAAAACACAAGCTCTTGTTTAATGTTTGGCGGAAGGGAAGGAAGAGAGGGGCGGAAGGAAGGGAGGAAGGGAGGAAGGAAGGGAGGAAGGAAGGGAGGAAGGGAGGAAGGGAGAAAGGAAGGAAGGGAGGAAGGGAGGAAGGGAGGAAGGAAGGAAGGGAGGAAGGGAGGAAGGGAGGAAGGGAGGAAGGAAGGAAGGGAGGAAGGGAGGGAGGAAGGAAGGAAGGAAGGGAGGAAGGAAGGGAGGAAGGGAGGAAGGGAGGGAGAGAGGGAGGAGGGAAGGAAGGAAGGAAGGGAGGAAGGGAGGGAGGGAGGGAGGGAGGGAGGAAGGAAGGAAGGAAGGAAGGAAGGAAGGAAGGAAGGAAGGAAGGAAGGAAGGAACGAAGGAAGGAGGAAGGAAGGAAGGGAGGAAGGAAGGAAGGGAGGAAGGAAGGAAGGAAGGAATGGAGTGCAATACTTTCCTTAGATCTCCTCTTTCTCTTAGCATACTTCAGAAGGCTTTTTTTGTTGTCTGACAGGACACTCGCCAGTTTCAACTCTAGCTGAGCTTTGGCCTTCCATCATTTCTCCCTACATATGTGAAGCACAGCTCCGTAGTCTTCCTGCCAAGGCTGGCCTTGCTTCTAGGGATCGTTGATACAATTTCTTTTTCCGCCTGAGTTCCAAAAGGAGTTCCCTCTTCAGGCAAGTGGGTGTTCTACCCCACTTGCTTGACTTTCAACACAAAGGCATGGCCTGCTCCTGGGCTTTTAAAAGGTGGCTCTTTAGAACGGACCAGCTCTCACGGGCCCCGTTGTCCTCCCAAGCAGATGCCCACCTTACACACGGTGCAGCTCCTCCCCCTCGCCTGCCCTGCCTGTCCCTCCCGAAGAGCCTGTTCAGCCCGCCTGAACGGTGATGCTTTCTTACCATTCGGCACCCGTGACAGTAAAGCTTGTGTACATAAGTTCCGGATTCGCAAGAGAGCAGGGTCACCTGAAGCGTGATATCAAATTGGTTTTGGCATCTGAGGAAGCGACTGCTTCAGAAATTATGTTTTTCTTCAGCCTGTTGACACGTGAAAGTTGACAGCACCCCAGTTTTTGGGAATCCTCTTTCCAAGAACTTAAATTTCTCCCTACAAAAGCACTTGAGTCACAGCTGAGCATGGACAGCCATAGCCCACTCCATGAGGCTCTGCATGTCTGTCTCTCATGACATGCCATAGAGCAGTAGAAGCTTGTCTTCGAGAGCTAGCCAGAGATGCTGAGACCACCCACTCAAACACGAGACACCCAGGGTGGCACTCAGCTCCTCTGACTTTAGATAGGCCTATTGCAGATGTTGCGGTTACAAAATTGTGAAGATACCATTAGAGTTAGCAGAGTAAAAAGCTATTCATGCTGTCCTAAAGTAGACGTCTTTAGTTAGGGCCCCTTTAGACTTAACTGGCTGTATTGACTATGGCCTCAGGTCGATTTCCTACACACGGGCAACTTAATGCCATCTCAGAGGCCGTAATGAAGCTAGCACCTAGAGCCTAGCAGACACGACACAGGACCTACGGACAGCCTTGCCCTTCGGAGGGGACAGCTGGAGGCCAGAGGACATACCTATAGAATCTCAGATCACACCCACATGATGCGCAGGGGGAGGCAACTGCATCAGGCCCTTCATATCCGCTTGCTACAACGGCTGTGCGGATCCCTAGCCTGAACATAGGCACAGAAGTTAGAGCGAGCCGAATCCCACCCGAGTTCTAGTTCCCTCTTCTACCAAGGAGGTTTGGATTCTGTATCCCCATAGCTGAGAATTAGTGGGCACTTTCTCCACACATTCTTTGTAGCCTGTGCAGTTAGACAGCAAATATTGGGGCTCAAGGATGCGTTTTTTCCCCTTGTTCTAAGCATCCCCATTCGGCAAGCTCCTCCAGGCTGGCCCCAGCCTCGTGGTTGCGAGGCCTCATGCTGCAGTGGTGCAGGCTGTTGCATGTCCTTCTGTCCACCTCAGGGAGGTTTCTCCAGCTTGTGGTCACCACTCTGAAGGGTTACCCTCCTCATCATAAGTATCAGCTCCCTTCCTGCCAACTCTGAGCTGGAGTGACCCCCAGCTTGGCAGAGGGGCATGTTTTATAAGGCATGAGTCTTGTCCACAAATCTATAGCAACGTGACAGCGTTCAGGATTTAGCCCAACGCTTCTGCTCACAGTGCTCTTACTCATGACAAGGCTGCATTTGGTTGATTGTGTGATTGCCTACTCAAGGAAGGGCTGGGAAGAGAGGAGCAACATTTATCGTGATTGTAAAAGGACTTCTACTGCCACCAGCTCCAACAGGAATGTACCCATCTTCCAATGCTACATTTCATTCATACAGAAAAAGGACGCTAGCCTAGTTTTCTTCCCAGTGACTTAAGCTCTCAGTTTTCTCAGATAAAAACAAGCTCTAAACAAAAGCAGCGGCATGCACATGATATTCCCCCAGCCATGCAGATGACATGTTGAACATGAACAATGGATGCACATATATCAACCTCCCTGGAAGTGTGGGCCGCAGGACCGTTGTAGCAGCACATGTAGAAGAAGTAGCAGCAGTTCTCCTGGGGAATGCGCAGGTGAAAAATGCTGTTCCCTGTCTTCAGCAGTTTTTAAATACAGCTCCAAAGTGCTGTTTCATACCTCAGTCCAGGAAAAACTGGATTGTCCCGCTTCTGGATTTACACTACATTCAGCAAATGAATGCTTTATTCTGACAGAAACAGTAGTAAACTCATCTTTCAGTATAACTACAATTAAACATACCGGCTTGCAGAAAATGAGCTGAGTGACCAAATAGAATATATGGATGCTTTGCTGAATCAGGTGTTGGGATTTTAGTCTTAAATGTTCTGTTAATGTTTCAGATTAAAACAATATACCCACCATCTCTTCCACTCCAGTACAGAAGACAGAAACTGGTAAAGGTATCTCAATATGCTTCCAGCATTTGACAAAATGGCTATGAACAGACATTAACACAACAGGCTAGACTGACAATTTTTTTAAAAGGAATACTTTCAGGAATCACTGACCTTCTGGAATTAACAGTCATCTTCTATATGGCTTCAATGTATTTAATGTTCATCTAAGCTTAGTTTATGATGTCCCCTTCCATGATATTCTGAAGAGCAGCTGCCATATTTTTTATTTTTACTTTTTTCAGTGAGTTGCCTAATCTTCAGAATTGTCATTGTTTCAGTATTGTTGATTTTTCTGTCTGCTGTTTTGCGTACAATTCATCTTACTGTAGCTACATCCATGATCTATGAGGCAAATGATTTCACCTGTCAGCTTGCAGCGCCTCACAGATCCACTGAAAATGAACACATGGGAAGCTGAGCTCAAGGAGCACTCGGTGATTTGCTTGTTTCTGGGCTGGATCTAAGCTATGCACCATTTTTCTCCATTTATATTGAACACTGTTGGTTCATCATCTGGTGCAATAAAACAAAATGCCTGTATGAAGGGTTAGTTTGCTGTTGTGTGGCATGCAGTGCTGAGAAGAGAAAGAGCATGAGAAAGCAACAGAAAAAGAGATTTCTTTCCTACATATAAAGGTTACAGGAGTGATGCTGTGCTAAACATAGCTGAAACACAGTGACAGTCTTAATATGATCACCCTATTGTTAGGGGCTACATCTGAGAGGTGTCTGTGTTTAGTTAGAGAACATATGAGCTGCTACTTCAGATGTTACCAGTGACATGACTGTGTGCTTACATATATTGAACTAGGTGACAATGTTCCTTTCCATCCCATAAAATATTTTCAAATTATTTCCTGGGCAAGCCTGGAAGTCTTCTCTGAGGAAAGAGACTTCTCTCTCAAACTAGCTAAAAGCATGGTTTATGGGGCATTAATTTGGGATGTGAAAGATGTGTACTAAAATCTCTTCCTTGCCAAGCCACCAAGCTTTTCTGTGGTAGGTAGATATTCACAGCAAAATTCCCTTAATCTTCACTCAGAGCTATTCTATTTCATAAAGCTAATTGAGTGTTCATTGAATCAAGGGTACAAACTTTGTTCTCCCAAATCCCCGCAGAGCATCTTACATCTACCCCCAGCTTCTGGACTGCAGAGCTTCCTTGTCTCTCTTGCATGATGAATGTTTTACTCATGGAACAAAAGCCAACACAGTATTCTTTTGGGCTGCTTACTACATACCAGGCATCCTGGTTCAAGTACTTATTGTGAAAAAAACTTTTCTCACTGGCTGTCCTGACCACAAGCCACTGATTTTTTGTTTACTTTTTTTTCCCCATTCCTGTTTTGAAAAGTAAGTTTGTTGAGAAGCTAAGAAAAATGAATAGAAGTTTTTTTTACAGCAAGAGTGGTTTTTATGACCAGGTAAAGCAATAAAACTGCATTACAGAAATGTTGATTAGCCACAGTTATAATTTAAATGCATTCAGGGAAACTCATGTGGTTCTACATAATTTAAGCAATGTATTGTGCAGTATATGTCATTCCAGTGTGGCATAGATTAGACTGAGACATTAAGCCATAATTCCGATACCATCTAGTGCCTGCTGATTAAAAAGATGACCAACCACTGATAAGAAAGTCCCCATCAGATAGCATCAACTACATAGATATGTCTGTGCTTATGGCACTTCACTGCTTTCTTCAGGGAGCCAAATCTTGTCCTCAAAATACAAAGAGATACCAATGCTTTGAGCAATACAAAAATACAAATATGTTTCCCATAACTGTACTCTGAGTGATGTTTATTACATGTGCCTACTGCCAAGCAAAATCCAGAAGTCATCATTTCTTTTTCAATATTGCTTTAGTATTTAAGTATAAATGGTATAATAATCAAGTGAAATTATTTTCTTAGTACATGATGCTGAGGTGTAATAATAGATTTAGTAATAATGAAATAAGAATATTCTTCACAAATCTTTTTTCCTCTAATTTGCCTTTTTGTGTGATTATGCTGTCTATCATTCAACCACAATAAGTTCTTACCAGTCTTAACCAACTACCAACAAAAAAACATCTCCAAGATAAGTCTTTCCTTGTCCCCTTGTTGCACTCTCCTAAATAGGTTATTGAAGAGAGAATCAGTTCCTTGTTCTTGGAAATAAAAATTGTGAGAACTCTGGGATTATCCACTTTTTCTTCTAGCAGCGAGTTAGCCAGTTACCTGGGCAGATCTATACAGGAGCGAAAATTAACATGAACCAAGGAAGCGTTCTGTCTCTTAGTAAGGATGTCACACAGTATAGTAGCGTGAATTATTGGGAGTTTAGAGGTAAGGAACCACAGATCTCTAGGACCCTAGGGTTCACTATTTTGGCTACTTATGGAACAATCACATTTGAGCAAGATGTTTTCTTGAAGCCAAAACATTTTTCAGAAACATTCCAGAGGCATTTATTTTGACAAAACTTTCCGTGTAAAGGTTTTGATCGAGAATGAACACTCATGAGAGAAAGGTTTGCATCAAAATGTTGACCTTTTCAACATGAAGCAGATATTTTGGCACACTTCCATTTTGCAGTAGTATTTAAATGGCTTTGTTTTCATGCCAAAGCAGAATAAAACAAATTTGGAACTTGAAAACTGTCAGGAAACCAAATTGTTACTCTCTAGCAAGCTCTGCTGATTGCCTTTAACTAGAATAACTTACTTAACTCAGTGCTGGCTTCACCAGGCAATAATTTACCATCATCCACAATGCATTGCCATCAATCCCATATTATACCACCTTTTCATGACATGGTCTTAGCTTGCTGGTATGTTTTGTGTTTCTTTCCATGCAAAGATATTGTTTTGCTCTTAATTATACCAGTGAAACTGAAAGCAACATTTCCCTGGTTTTGAAATCTGCCCTTCCGAGGTCATTAACATCATGTCTTAGTTACTTTCTGAAGTTGCAAACAACAAACTTATGTGCCTGACTGCACATAATGACAATTACCACAATAGGAATTGCCAGAGAAATAAAATAATTGGTCCTAGCTTGACTAAAATAATATTCAATTATATTTAAGTGTCATAACACACAATTGGAATATTAATATAAAACTTCCGTATACAATTTGTCATTTCAATATCAGGCATTGCTTAGAGTATGTCAAGTCACTGATCTATTTCACTCCATCATTAATCTTTATTTCATATTTTTAAAAAGCAACGTTTGTTGTTTAGATTGATGTAACACAGATAACATAAGCAGGCATATATTTTAGAACATTGAGTGACAACTCAAGTATGCAAGTGGACAGATACATAACCTGAATAATCGTTGTTCAAATCCAAAAATATTTGTTGGAAAAAGGTTTTTGATTATTCTTTTGTAGTTCTACAATAGTAGCTGAAATCCATTTACTGAAGTGGATAGTACTAAGCCTTTAAAAAATACATCAGGGTAGACTCAGCTGAATGTAGCACTTGATCATTGGTGATTTCTAGGCAGGGACTGTCAGAATGTATGGGAGCTCTCCACTGAAAAGCTCAGTTTGGAAATCTTACCTGGAGCATGCAGGTGCACAATTAGTGTTAATAAAATGAAAAAAAAAACCCCAATGTTTCAAATGGTTTCCACAGGATATGTAAAAGTGCATTTGAATAAAAAGGAAATCTCATACAGCCATGTCTCCACATATGTGCTTCTCATACAGATTTTTTCCCTTCTTTTTGTCATAATTTCATATATTATATTATCAAGTTTCTACGTAGTTCACATTACAAAAAGTGTGAAACATGAACCTTGATTTGGACTTTCAATATGAGGATGCGTGGTTCAATGAAGTGAAACCTTAAATAGTGTTTTTAAAGCATTTTATTATTATCCTTAATGAATTAATTTATTGTGTTTTCATCTTGTGAGGGTATTGAGAGTCTTCAATCCCTACTGTGGACCCAGTTGCGTAGATGCTGCTGAAAAAAAGAAGAATGGCTATGAAATATGGAAGGATAGTTCTAGAAAATGAAGGCTGGAAAGCAGGCACAGGCAATGCAATAAATACTTCCTTTTGCTGATCTCTCCACATGCTTGGTATTTAATCCAACTAAAAGGAATCACTCATATAAACTTTGCATAGACTTTGGTCTACCTGAAATGCTTCCATATCTTTCTGTATATAAAATGTGGGTCACCAAACCATTGTTGTCAAGATGCATCGAAGAGATCATGGGTGCAGAGACACTTCAACAACATGTACGTGAGGAGGATATCCTCAGGTGCGAAGATCTGGGCGGTGCAAAGACCAAGAGCAGGTGCCATGAGTCTGCTAAAACCCAGCAGCAGCAGCCACCTTTGCAGGCCCTCAGCTCTGCGAGTGAAGTGCTGTGGAACCAGTACGCTTACACTGTTCCTACAGTCCATCTGGTAAATTTGGTTCTCTCTGGTGTAATGCAGACCAGTTTAAAGCTTTTTGTTTTCATAGTTGAAGTTTTCTTTGCCTGCCTCAAGCGCCTGTTTGGAGGGAACTCTGCCATCAGGCAGGACCTGCCTAAACTTTCTTTGGCTGTATGAGTTAAATATTTCTCAGCCTTTCTCGCTTGCAAGACTTTTCCCGCTGTAAACATGCCTAGACTTTAAGGCATCCAAAGCATGGAAAAATCAGTAGTAGTCTTCTATCAGTCACTTCTAAAATAAATACTACAAGACATTGAAGCAATATTTCACACAGGAAAGAAATTGAAGACAGTCTGACACTTTTCACTTAGCACTTTTCAAAAACATACAAGAAAAGAAACTGAAAAAGGCACTAACCTTTGGAAACTAAGAATCCACCTGGAAAAATCTGGTGACCCAAACTGTTGCACTGAATGCATTTTGAAGATAAAAAGTGTTTTACATAGTCGTTGTAAAGTTGTTCCCTACTACATTGTTTCTGAGACAACAGCTGGACACGTCAGAAAACACTGAATGCTTTTTGGAATTGTGGATGTCAAGCAAAGCAATCTGAATCACAGTTTTATTGTGCTTTTTGAGTTCTGCATTAGAAACCTGCATAAGATCAGCTATTTTTAACAGCAGTTTTTACATGCTAATATGCCTGAGATTGAAGTCTCTGTGCGTCTCTGTTGCATTTTATTTATTTTTAGGCAAGCTACTTAAGGAAAAATTACAGTTGTCAGTCTTAGCCATTTAATCTGTTGCAGCACCTAGATGCTCATAAAAGGGACCATACTATGGCAAACAAGCTTTTCTGATCTTTAAAGTTTTATCACTTTTAGACAGCTTGGCTAATGAATGTTTATGCTTGATGTAAAACTGAGGTCTTTAAACAATTAATAGAAAAGATTCAATATAGTATTTTTTTAATTTTTATTTTAAATAAGTAAGAAAATAGATTTTAGCAGGTTTTGCAGGTAGTTTGTTTATAACTGTGTTTTCAGAATAAAATCCTTTTCAACTGTCTATAAAGGGTTTGGCAGAAAATAGGCTGGCTAAGAAGCAAAAGCTGATACACAATTTATAATGTTTGTGGAAAAGGTTTTTACAAATTCCTGTCTTGCAATATTTTTATGTGTTTATTTTTTTAAGAGAGGCAGCAACACAAACGATACAGTTAATATTATACAGAGCCAGTGCTCTCTTTCAGATCCTAAAATTTCTATGGCATTTGAGTGAACTTTGAGCCTTCATAGTAATTTTGTAAAAGGTAAGCACCAGAATTCAATATTTAAATCAACTGACTCACGAACAGCAAATAATCAACACTGTTGTTTATTGGTAAAAAGAAGACGACAACTAATGTCTCTCCAATACATCTTTTTGAAGTGATCCTTGTTCTTGAAAGATTCAGAAAATTTAAAAATAAGTTTGATGAATAGCAAAGGGCCATGGGTATGCAGGAAGATGTGTTGCAGAATACATTCCTCCCTTTGTCTTCTGCTCACTTTCCAGTCTCTCCCAAATGCCTAAATCTACTGGAGAGGGGAATTGAAAAGGGTAGGATTAGGCTGAATGTTTGGCACGACTCTGTAAGGATAGCTGCAGTGTAGGACATCTGTTTTGTAAGAACATCTGATTAAAAGGCCAAGACAAGAAACAGGAAAAGCAAAAAACTGAAGACAGAGATACAGAAGCCCTAAGGGACCAGTGGATAATGAAGTCCATAGAAAAGACCAGACCTGCTGGATGGGCTGTTAAAGGCACCAGGCAAGTGTGACCTTGGGCAGAATCATGCCCAACTTTGTAATAGCTCAGAAGGGAAATGAGAGTATCCCGGATCTGATGTTAAAGAGCAAACTTACTATAGGATATTTAAGGGGCACCATTGCGAGTGGTTTAAACTTCTTATGGGATGCTTGAGGGGATTCTGGGAATGTGCAAAACTTATTGGCTGCTTAGGAGAAGGATAAAATGTCAGAAAAGGGAGGAAAACATTGAGAAAAGGGGCAATTACAGAGGGCACTCTGTCCTGGTTTCAGCCAGGATAGAGCTGGTTTTCCTCACAGAAGCTAGTGTGAGACTGTGTTTTGGATTTGGGATGAGGAACTGTTGATAATGTGCTGATGTTTTGGGTTGTTGCTGAGCCGTCAAGGACAGTCCAGCTTCTTGTGCTGGCCTGCCAGCGAGCAGGCTGGGGGTGCACGGGGAGCTGGGAGGGGACACAGCCGGGACAGCTGACCCAGACTGGCCAAAGAGATATTCCCTACCATACGACGTCATGCCCAGTACATAAACTGGAGTTGGCCGGGGGGCGGAAATCGCTGCTCGGGGACGGGCTGTCGATCACGGGGTGGTGAGCAATTTCTGTATTGGGCATCACTTGTTCTTATACATTCCTGTGTTGGTATTATCATTATTGTTCCCTTCTTTCTTTCTGTCCTATTAAACCGTGTTTATCTCAACCCACGAGGTTTTTCCTAATTCTCTCCCCCGTCCCGCTGTGGGAGGGAGAGTGAGCGAGCGGCTGCGTGGTGCTTAGTTGCCGGCTGGGGCTAAACCACGACAGTCCTTTTTGGCGCCCAACGTGGGGCCCGAGGCTTGAGATAATAACGGTTGCAGGTCACAATATCAGTTTGATTTGCATCATGCTCTCGTCTTTGCTGTACATGTTAAGGATCGGTGTTGGTTTCTGCGGGCTGCTGTACTCTGCAATGATTAGTAATGTCTCGCCTGTGAATTTTGTTTTTAGAGCAGTGACCTTGAGCTTAATGTGGTATCATCTGAGCTCTGTACTAAAGCCGTTACTGTATTTTGGCTACAGTCTTGTGGAGACGATTAGCAATTATACTTCTGCCTCTGAAAGGTTTTTTATGGAGGAAATGCAGAATGGTACCTTTGATACCCTCTATCATAACATTTCCTCCTTCATCACAATAATTTTTCAGTATTTTGAACACCCTTGGCTGGTTAAAATACCTCTATTGCTACTTCTGGGGAACATGGTTTCAGTTTTGTCTAAGGTTGGCAAGCAATTTAAGAATATCACCCGGAGATCTGCCCCAAGGCTGGATAGTTATGAATGGCAGGGTGTGTGGAACAGCATGGGCAAATGCCTGGGGCGGTGGGCACCTCCGGTGTTTTGGAGCTTCACTCCCGAACAAGTGCAGAATCCTGATAAACTAGCAGAATATCTGGAAGAAGTATGCTGTCAGCCTGGCAGCTCCAAGGAGACACAAATCATTGCCATGTGCTGGGGCCTGGCCCATGCCTACCGAACCCTATTTAACACTGTGCAAAGGGGAGAGGGGCTCTCTGGGTCTGATGGCAATGTGGCAGGCACTGTGACTACTCCAACGTCTGTAGCAGGCACTGTCACTACTCCAACCCCCACGGCGGGCACTGCCACTACTCCAACCCCCACGGCGGGCACTGTAGCTACTCAGACTGTTGCAGCTGAACCGGAGGACCAGCCCATCCCGGTATCAGTTGCCCCTGTACAAAAGAAGAAATCTTGGAAGCGGAAGTCAGCTCGTTTAGTAAGGGAGGAGGAAGATCCTGCTAAGAAGGAGCCAGAGGAAGAGAGTGAGGAGGCAGAGTGCTCTGAAGCAGGGCCATCACAAGCACGGAAGAGGGAAGAGAGCGAGTCATCGCTTGAAGAGGAGGAAGAGGAAGAACTTATAAAAGAGACGGTAACTACCCGATCTCTATCCCTGAGTGAATTGCGAGATATGCGAAAGGATTTCAGCCGTCGTCCAGGTGAGCACATTGTCACCTGGCTGCTCCGATGCTGGGATAATGGGGCCAGTAGCCTGGAATTAGAGGGTAGGGAAGCCAAGCAGCTGGGATCCCTTTCTAGGGAAGGGGGCATTGACAAAGCAATTGGAAAAGGTGCACAAGTCCTCAGCCTCTGGAGACGACTCCTATCGGGTGTGAAGGAAAGGTATCCCTTCAAGGAAGATGTTCTATGTCACCCAGGCAAGTGGACCACCATGGAGAAAGGTATCCAGTACCTGAGGGAGCTAGCGGTGCTGGAAGTGATTTATGGTGACTTGGACAATGGACAATCATCCAAAGATCCAGATGAAGTCAATTGCACGCAACCTATGTGGCGGAAGTTTGTACGGAGTGCACCATCATCATATGCCAACTCATTAGCAGTAATGGCCTGGAAGGACGGAGAGAGACCAACGGTGGATGAATTGGCTGGCCAACTCCGGCAATACGAAGAAAGTCTCTCTTCCTCCCTACGGGCCTGCGTCTCTGCTATAGAGAAACTGTCCCGAGAGTTCCGGCAATTCAAAGAGGATATGCCCTACCCTCCACCCATACGGACCAGTGTCTCAGCCATTAGGAGTAAGCGCTCTTCTGTTCAAGAGAGAAGATATAGAGGATACACACCACGAGCCACCCTGTGGTTTCAATTGCGTGACTACGGAGAGGACATGAGGAGGTGGGATGGAAAACCTACCTCGACCCTAGAGGCACGAGTACGCGAGCTGCAAGGAAAAACAATTACAAAAGGGGGTTCAGGTTCCTCGAGGAAAATCGTCGCTCCACTTTCCAGTGGGCAGCTTCCCAGAAAGAATAGAAGAGCTGATCTCACCTCTGATCCTCTTGAAGGGACTTCTGATTCCTATTTACAAGAAGTGGGTAACGAGTACTATGAGCAGGATTAGAGGGGCCCTGCCTCCAGCCAGGCGGAGGAGAGGGACAACCGAGTTTATTGGACTGTGTGGATTAGATGGCCTGGCACGTCAGACCCACAGGAATATAAGGCTTTAGTGGACACCGGTGCACAATGTACCCTGATGCCATCAAGCCATATAGGGGCAGAACCCATCTGTATTTCTGGAGTGACAGGGGGATCCCAACAGCTGACTGTACTGGAGGCTGAAGTGAGCCTAACTGGGAATGAGTGGCAGAAGCACCCCATTGTGACTGGCCCGGAGGCTCCGTGCATCCTGGGCATAGACTACCTCAGCAGAGGGTATTTCAAGGACCCAAAAGGGTACCGGTGGGCTTTTGGTATAGCTGCCTTGGAGACGGAAGAAATTAAACAGCTGTCCACCTTGCCTGGTCTCTCAGAGGACCCTTCTGTTGTGGGGTTGCTCAGGGTCAAAGGACAACAGGTGCCGATCGCTACCACAACAGTGCACCGGCGGCAATATCGCACCAACAGAGACTCCCTGATCCCCATCCATGAGCTGATTCGTCGGCTGGAGAGCCAAGGAGTGATCAGCAAGACTCACTCACCCTTCAACAGCCCCATATGGCCAGTGCGAAAGTCTAATGGAGAGTGGAGACTGACAGTAGACTATCGTGGCCTGAATGAAGTCACGCCGCCACTGAGCGCTGCCGTGCCGGACATGCTAGAACTTCAATATGAACTGGAGTCAAAGGCAGCCAAGTGGTACGCCACCATTGATATTGCTAACGCGTTTTTCTCGATCCCTTTGGCGGCAGAGTGCAGGCCACAGTTTGCTTTCACTTGGAAGGGTGTCCAATACACCTGGAATTGACTTCCCCAGGGGTGGAAACACAGCCCTACCATTTGCCATGGGCTGATACAAACTGCACTGGAACAGGGTGAAGCTCCAGAGCATCTGCAATACATTGATGACATCATCGTATGGGGCAACACAGCAGAAGAAGTTTTCGAGAAAGGGAAGAAAATAATTCAAGTCCTTCTGAAAGCTGGTTTTGCTATAAAGCAAAGTAAAGTCAAGGGACCTGCACAAGAGATCCAGTTTTTAGGAATAAAATGGCAAGATGGACGTCGACAGATCCCAACGGATGTGATCAACAAAATAACAGCTATGTCTCCACCAACTAGCAAAAAAGAAACACAAGCATTTCTGGGTGTTGTGGGTTTCTGGAGAATGCATATTCCAAATTACAGTCTGATTGTAAGCCCTCTTTATCAAGTGACCCGGAAGAAGAACGATTTTAAATGGGGCCCTGAGCAACGACAAGCCTTTGAACAAATCAAACAGGAGATAGTTCATGCCGTAGCCCTTGGGCCAGTCCGGGCAGGACAAGATGTTAAAAATGTGCTCTACACGGCAGCCGGGGAGAATGGCCCTACCTGGAGTCTCTGGCAGAAGGCACCAGGAGAGACTCGAGGTCGACCTCTAGGGTTTTGGAGTCGAGGATATAGGGGATCTGAGTCCCGCTATACTCCAACTGAAAAGGAGATATTGGCGGCATATGAAGGAGTTCGAGCTGCCTCAGAAGTGGTTGGTACTGAAGCACAGCTCCTCCTGGCACCCCGACTGCCGGTGCTGGGCTGGATGTTCAAAGGGAGGGTCCCCTCTACGCATCATGCGACTGATGCTACGTGGAGTAAGTGGGTCGCGCTTATTACACAGCGGGCTCGAATAGGAAATATTAATCGCCCGGGAATCTTGGAAGTGATCATGGACTGGCCAGAAGGCAAAGATTTTGGAATATCACCGGAAGAGGAGGTGGCGCGTGCTGAAGAGGCTCCACCATATAATGAACTGCCAGAGAACGAAAGGCAATATGCCCTGTTTACTGATGGGTCCTGTCGTATTGTAGGCAAACATCGAAGGTGGAAAGCTGCTGTATGGAGCCCTATACGACGAGTTGCAGAAGTGGCTGAAAGACAAGGTGAATCAAGTCAGTTTGCGGAGGTGAAAGCCATCCAGCTGGCTTTAGATATTGCTGAACGAGAAAAATGGCCAGTACTCTATCTTTATACTGACTCATGGATGGTAGCAAATGCTCTATGGGGGTGGCTGCAGCAATGGAAGCAGAGCAACTGGCAACGCAGAGGCAAGCCCATCTGGGCTGCTGAATTGTGGCAAGATATTGCTGCCCGACTAGAGAATCTCATCATAAAAGTACGTCACGTAGATGCTCACGTACCCAAGAGTCGGGCCACCGAAGAACATCAAAACAACCATCAGGTGGATCAGGCTGCTAAGATTGAAGTGGCTCAGGTGGATCTGGACTGGCAACATAAGGGTGAATTATTTATAGCTCGGTGGGCCCATGACACCTCAGGCCATCAGGGAAGAGATGCAACATATAGATGGGCTCGGGATCGAGGGGTGGACCTGACCATGGATGCTATTGCACAGGTTATCCATGAATGTGAAACGTGTGCTGCGATCAAACAAGCCAAGCGGTTAAAGCCCCTCTGGTATGAAGGACGATGGTTGAAATATAAATATGGGGAGGCCTGGCAGATTGACTATATCACACTTCCACAAACTCGCCAAGGCAAGCGCTATGTGCTTACCATGGTGGAAGCAACCACTGGATGGCTGGAAACATACCCTGTGCCCCATGCCACCGCCCGAAACACTATCCTGGGCCTTGAAAAGCAAGTCTTATGGTGACATGGCACCCCCGAAAGAATTGAGTCAGACAATGGGACTCATTTCCGAAACAACCTCATAGACACCTGGGCCAAAGAGCACGGCATTGAGTGGGTGTATCATATCCCCTATCATGCACCAGCTTCCGGAAAAATTGAACGATACAACGGACTGTTAAAGACTACACTGAGAGCAATGGGTGATGGGACATTCAAACACTGGGATAAACATTTAGCCAAAGCCACCTGGTTAGTCAACACTAGGGGATCTACTAATAGAGCCGGCCCTGCCCAATCAAAACTTCTACGTACTGTAGAAGGGGATAAAGTCCCTGTGGTGCATGTGAGAAACATGCTGGGGAAGACAGTCTGGGTTACTCCTGCATTAGGAAAAGGCAAACCCGTTCGTGGGATTGCCTTTGCCCAGGGACCTGGGTGCACTTGGTGGGTAATGCGGAAGGATGGGGAAGTCCGATGTGTACCTCAAGGAGACTTGATTTTGGGTGAAAACAGTCAATGATTTGAATTGTATTATGTTAATTGTTCAGAATGACATTACTACTATGGCTGCTATCTACCATATCAATGGTATTATAGTAAGAATCACCCAGACTGATGAAGAATGAGCTTCACTGAAACCAAGCAACGTGCAGCAGTGATGAAACCAGAACTGGCTTCAGCAGCTTGCGCCCAACAAATCCCTCGAGATCGACATCTTCGACCTGCAGATCATGGACATGGACCGTGCCAGATGACAATCCAACACCACATACCATCTCCCCTGCCCTGAGAGACTGCTATGATGGATGAAGCCCAGAGTCATGGACTGACTGAACTCCATAGACATTTTAAGTGATGGCCCATGGACTAAGAGAGTGATATCTGTGTGTATATATTAAAGGACAGGAAGAGTAATAATGAATAATTGGAATGTATTGAACAGTATAGGACCTGGGCATGACGTAAATGGTATGGAATAAGGGGTGGATACTGTCCTGGTTTCAGCCAGGATAGAGCTGGTTTTCCTCACAGAAGCTAGTGTGAGACTGTGTTTTGGATTTGGGATGAGGAACTGTTGATAATGTGCTGATGTTTTGGGTTGTTGCTGAGCCGTCAAGGACAGTCCAGCTTCTTGTGCTGGCCTGCCAGCGAGCAGGCTGGGGGTGCACGGGGAGCTGGGAGGGGACACAGCCGGGACAGCTGACCCAGACTGGCCAAAGAGATATTCCCTACCATACGACGTCATGCCCAGTACATAAACTGGAGTTGGCCGGGGGGGCGGAAATCGCTGCTCGGGGACGGGCTGTCGATCACGGGGTGGTGAGCAATTTCTGTATTGGGCATCACTTGTTCTTATACATTCCTTTGTTGGTATTATCATTATTGTTCCCTTCTTTCTTTCTGTCCTATTAAACCGTGTTGTTCTCAACCCACGAGGTTTTTCCTAATTCTCTCCCCCGTCCCACTGTGGGAGGGAGAGTGAGCGAGCGGCTGCGTGGTGCTTAGTTGCCGGCTGGGGCTAAACCACGACAAATGCCCAGATTCCGTTTTCAAATGGGCCTGTGGGGTTTCGTGGTACTTGGGAATCTGTGGTATTATCTACTCCTAAAGGATGGTTTGACAGACCATTTACCAACAACCTGTACACAAATGTTTTGACCTCCTCTTCATAACCTCAGCAGCGTGTTTCGTTGGTCGGCAACCAGATCTTGATCCTCTGACACCTTTTGCTATTTCCGTCACTAGGTGACCACCAAATTTGATTTATGTCAAGGAGCAGAAATTTACAATAAATTTACAATCCCAGGCACCAAAATCAAGGTGCCAAAGACAAGTAACATTCAAATGGCTATCGGATTGGTTATTGCTGGATCAAGAGTTAGAAGATTGTTTCCTGTGCCCTGTTTGATTTACCCAGGCGGCCAATGAGGTACAAAAGATTCATCAATAGACTTCAACAATGTACAATATCGCGACCTATTTCCACATTGTGAACAATTGATAGACTTACAGCCAGCACTGAGGCAATGGTTTCCAAATGTATAGGTCCAGTTGCATTTGCTGTTCCCTACAGAACACCACCCTCTCGTGTTCGATTTAGACAATACCCAACAATCAGTAAAGTTGCAAGCATCGGCCACTTGTTGACCTAAAACAATAAATTCATTTTTCCACGATGAGTCGAGGGGTGGGGGAGGAAGCAAGAGCTTCCCCAGGTACTAAAGATTGTGCTAATGGTCAGCCAAAACATCGTTTATGATGGTATATCAGCCACCCTATGAACATTAACAAAGCAATCACCAACAATACCATGCAGGCAATCAGCAGCTTCATGTATTTCTTCTGCCTGGCTTCAGAGTCTCCACCTGAAAAAAGAAAAAAGCCAACTCAGTTCATTCTAAGGAACCAGAAGCAGGTTATTATTAGAAGGATGGAGTAAACCACCTAGCGTAATTTTGTTTTAATGTCTGAAATGATCCAAAGAAATCCAAACTTAAGAAATTTAAACTCAATACCATCAAAGTGTTATTAAGTAGACATCTTTATTGCAGCGCTGGATGCATGGGGGATATCTCCTCCCAACATGCGTGCGCTGAAACAAAAGTTCCTCCTTTATATACCTTAAAGACATGAATATTCACACATTTTCCAAGAAATCACCGCCTCCTTGCTTATCTACTATATTTACATAATGCTGGTGTTGCAAAACTACACTACGCGTGCACGGGGGTCTCGAGCGGTCGTCGGTGGTTGTTTGGGGAGTTAGTCCCCTACTTCTTTTTCCCTCTTATGGTCACAGGTCTCTTGAGGATAATTTCTTCTCCTTGGATGTTTGCCCCTCCTGTTGTCCAGCCAAGCGGTTCCTTCTTATCATCGTTGTTAGAGCACTCCTGCCAGTCTGTCTCTATGCTCAAGGTTAAGATATCTTCTCTGTTCTCTTTAATCTCTCAGTCCTTGCTCTTAACTCTTCTTTGTTTTAATTTTCATGAGGCCTGCTTTCCTCGTGATTAACCGTTTACACACAGGTACAATGTTAGCATGGACGCAAATACAGCCCAAGGACCATGAGAGCAGGCCGTTAAATATAATCACACAGTTATTAGGCTAAAGAATGCTATACTAAAGCCAAACTAATCATGTAATCAATAACCTTCCATATTTTAAGAAATTTGCAAAACTGACAGTTGATTAGGGACACATGCTAAAACCTTATAATTGCTTTAGATCCTTGTTTCATTCCCCCCTTTTCTATTATCCTTGCAAATTCTTTCGCAGTCACTCATAACATACCATTATCATTTGTCCACTGATTAAAATACCTCCCTGTTGCGACTTCATGTTTGATCTTATTCTTTTTTCACGTAACATAATCATCCACATTCTTGACCATAGAATCATACAACTAGTACATAAAACAAATAAGTAATTTGGTTAATTTGTTAATTTGTTCCAAACTTCTTCAAATCCTCAAGAGGTGTCATCTGAAGTTATTCTTATCATGACCTACTCTGTAGTGGGGGTTATTAAATAACCGGAACCGGAACTCCTATTAGAGGTAATGTCTTGTTTAGAATTTCCTCATATTATTATGTATTTCTGTAGATTATTTTCTCCTAACTGGGTGAGATCTTCCCCTTGGGTGTTGGGATTGGTACGGCCGCCCAAACAAAATTTCAAATGGACTTAAATTCTCTTGAATTCTCAGCTTAACCCTGATTCGTAATAGGGCTAATGGGGGCGCTTGGTACCAATGTACATTTGCTTCTTGACTGATTTTAGCTAGCTGTTGTTTAATTAAGTGATTCATTTTCTCAGCTTGTCCACTTGCCTGTGGCTGATATGGGGTGTGTAGTTGCCAGTTTGTTCCTAAAATTTTACTAACTTGTTGCACTATTTGCACACAAAAATGAGTACCCTTATCTGAGGACATCACAGCTGGTACTCTGAACCTAGGAATAATTTCATTTAAAAGTACTCGTGTCACTTCCCTAGCCCTATTAGTCCTACAAGGGAAAGCTTCTGGCCAGCCCGAAAAGGTATCTGTTAATACTAACAAATACCGAAACCCCCCTTTTCTTGGGAGTTCAGAAAAATCTATCTGCCAGTTTTGACCTGGAACTTTCTCTTTGTCAATACTTCCAAGTTTTACATGATTTATTATTATTATTACTATTACTATTACTATTGCTATTATTATTATAGTATATTTCACATTTATTAACCATGGTTTTTACAGTTTAAAACAAATTCCTGGCTACTATTTGCTTCATAAGGGAATTATACAATGCTTCAATTCCCCAATGAGTCTTGTCATGTTCTGCTTTTACCAGTTCCCATAATATTCTAAAGGGAACTATTATTCTGTTACCTTTTAATTTTGCCCAACCTGATGATTCAACTTATGCTTCCAAATCTTTAAATAATCTAAGATCCTTCTCATCATAATCAACCAAGTCTGGTAGTGGCAAAGCTTTTTCAGGAATCAACACCTCACCTTGTTCCGCAGCTCTTTTTACCTCATAATCTGCCGATTTATTCCCTCCGTCCTGAGCAGTGTTACCCTTTTGGTGCCCCTTGCAGTGCATAAGTGCAACCGCCGAAGGCGACTGTACCGCATCCAAAAGTCTTAGGATCATGTGAGCATCCTTAATATGTTTTCCTTGGGCCGTCAGAAGTCCCCGTTCCTTCCAGATAGCCCCATGGGCATGAACTACACCAAAGGCCTATTTTGAATTTGTCCAGATATTCACTGCAGTCCTTCAGCAAGCTCTAATGCTCTCACTAAAGCAATTAATTCGGCTCGTTGTGCAGATGTACCCTTTGGGAGTGACTTTGCTTCCACCACTTGGTCTGCGGTGGTCACGGCATCCCCCGCCATTCGAGCTCCATCCTTTACGGAACTACTCCCGTCGGTGTACCAAGTGTGTTCAGCTGCCTCCAGCGGCTCCTCCTTCAAGTCAGGCCTGCGTACGCACACGGTCTCGATGGTTTTTCAGGGGCCAAGGTGAGGCAAAAAGAATGCATCTTTCAGATCTAATACTGTCAACGATTCATAGGTTCCTTTTAGATTAGTCAATCAGGTGTATGAGTTTGCCACTATCGGGTGTAAATCTTCAACTATCTTTTTTATTGCCTGCGAGTCTTGTGCCAATCTGTAGGCTTTGCCATCAGGCTTTTTGACAGGCAGAATAGGAGCGTTACACTCTCAAGAGCATTCAATTAATAATCCAAATTTTATAAGTTCTTCTATAATGCTTCTCACTCTTCGCCTGTCTTCCAGTTTCAGGGGATATTGCTTTACCCGAACAGGTCGTGCTCCCTTTTTGAGTTTAACAACAACCAATTCTGCATTTTTAGCCTTTCAAGGTATTCCTGAGGCCCATACTTCTGGGTATACCTGGTCATTTATTTCTTGTATAATTTCTTCTTCCCTAATTTGGGGTTCAGTAAGAGCCAAACTTAAAATTGCAACATTGTTCTCTTCTAGTATTTTAAATTCAATTTCTCCATCTCTAAATCCTATTTCAGCATGCTATTGTTCTAGTAAGTCCCTTCCCAAAAGTGGTTTAGGAGCCTCAGGCAGGTAGAGGAATTTACGAATCCCTACACTTTTCCCAATGTTGAATTTTAGTGGTTTCAAAAAGAACGCCTTCTCAGCCTGTCCAGTTGCTCCCACAATATTAACAGTTTGCCTACCCACAGGTAATAAGGTCTGATTTAATACTGAAAATGTGGCACCTGTATCTATTAAAAACTCTACAAGTTTCTCTTCTTTCCCTAGCTGAACTTTTACCAAGGGCTCCGTTAGGTTCCCCTGGTCCCTGTCAATTATCTTCCAGGTCAGTTAATCATCACCAACTTGCCCAGTCTTGGGCGCTCCTTTTTCTAATGTCCCCTTTGCTTACCATAGGCACACTGATCTTTCGAGAGGGGTTGAATTCCCCGAGGTGGGGCACTTGGGCTACTTCTCATGGCTCCTCTCCTCCCATTAGTGGTGTTTCCCGGTGGGTTCCCAGAGGTTACCTGGCCCCTACGGTGCGCAAAGCAGCCGCTGTAGCACTGGCAAGTGTTTTACCCGTTCCTCTCTCTCTGACTATTTCTATTCCGACACACTTGCCAAGCCACCTCCAGCAATTTCTCTAAATCTCTCACACCTGTTCCTTGCACTTGTAATTTTTGAAGCTTTCTCCTTATACCCTCTGATGACTGTCCCCAAAACAACGAAAGTAATTGTTGTCCCACATCGGAGGTAGGATCTAAGGTTGTCTTTTACGCATGGCTTCCCTTAGCCGTTGCAAAAAGTCTGAGGGGGTTTCATCCTGACTTTGCTTTACCTCATACAATTTTGACCAATTTACTGATTTTGGAATTCCATTTTCGAGTCCAAATTTTATGCACTTTTGATATGACTTCGGTTGTTTATATTCCATACGATCATTAGGATCCCAGTTTGGATCGGTGGGAGCAACATGATTATCTACTCCACCAGTATACGTTCCGGCAGCGATAAGGGCTTCTATATGTGTTCGAGCAGTTTTAACCACTACCTGTTTCTCTGTTTCTGTCACTGCATCTAACATTAAATCTATATCTTTCCAGTCAGGATCCTGATTTTTTAACTATCAATTCAAATCTTTTTGCCACCCCTCTTGGGTCGTCCCTATAATTTCTCACTAGCTCTTTATCCATTATCTTGGCAGGGTGTTTTTCATCAACCGGAGATCTCCGTGGCCATGTAGCCATCCTTATCTTGGATAAACAATCTTTGAGACAAACGTTTTCCGATTCAGTCTCTCACACAGGCGTGACGATACTGCCACACCTCTCTGTTTTGGACTACCTCAATACACGATGAATTGCTAGGCTGATGGGTGGGCTTGTTATTTATGGCTGTGCCTGCCACAGGTAACTCAGTGCACTGGTACCACACACCGGCTAGCAAGGTCCTCTTGTAAACTCCCAGCAAAACGTTGGGACTTTGAGATTCCAAGCACTTACAGTGCTCTCCTTCCTCCCTATCCAGGAAGCCTCACACTGGTACAAGAGTTTGCCAAAACAAGCTGTCATTTGAACACACGCTTGGGGAAGCCAGAACTGCCAGACTTGGTTCTCCAACACTCGTATCTGATCACTCTAAATGAACAAAGCACTCTCATACCTGCTTGTTACCACTGGGAAACCGAATGCTAGGGAGGAGTGGCTAGTTCCAGTAGGCTACTAGAGTGAAGGAATCCCAGCTTCTCTTCTGTCCATGGATCCTCCCAAGCAACACGTCCTGTGTTCAGACACTGCAGGGCGTCTTGCTGGCCCGTGTGGCAGGAGGTCCCGCGCTCCCTGGGGTGCCACTGGCCGGGAAGCGGCAGGGCCTTCCTCCCGCCGGCTGCCCCGGGGGCGCGGAGGGGCCCGGGAGAAGCCGGCGGCTGGACGGGCCTCAGCCGGGGGCGGGGCCCCTCCCCTCAGGGCTTTCCCGCCTCTCTGCCGCCTCCCGAGAGCGGCGCTGGGATTGGGCCGTGCACGCCCAGCTCTGATTGGCAGCGCTTCCCGAGGCAGCAGCCGATTGGCTGTGGCTGTGCCGGCCGGGGAAGGCGCTGGGGCTGAAGGCCGGGGGCGCTCCGGGGAGGGGGGGCGCTTGTCATGGCAGCGGCCTGGCCCAGCGCCTGCCGCAGCCTGCGCTGTCGGGCGCTCGGGGCTCAGGGCCTGCCCTCACACACAGCGCCGCGACTGACCCCCGGGGAGTGTCAGGAAAACTCCCCTCCCACGCGGTCCTAGCGGCCGGTCTTGGTAGCACGAGCGCGCATTAACTTTGTGAAGCTGGATATTCGTTCACAGTAGGGGCTGCAGTGTCGTGAGGTACTGCAATGTGGCTGCAGGCTCTGGTGGTGGTCGTGCTGACGTAAAACAAAGGAAAGGACAGCCCAGCCCTGGAAAGAAGGGCTCTGCTTCCTGGAAGCTTGGAGTTGTCCACGGCGGATAAAGGACAGCCCTGCGGGATGCCACCGGGGACATGAAAAGCACCTGCAGAAGCCAGGGGCCTGATCCTGCCCTCTCAGCTGCTGTGAACGGCAGGATGCGAACTGCAGTCCAACTTGCTTAGAAGAACACTACCTGAGACTAGGATCAGGCTTCAGGCCATATAAACAGGGCTTTATACCCTCAGAAGAAGTAGTTAGGCTTTAAAAATGGGGCGTTAGGCTCCCCAAATGAGGCTTGGGGCCCTCAGAATTAGGGTTTGGACCCCAGAAATGAGGCTTTAAATCCTCAAGTGAGGCTTGCAGCCCTTCAAATTAGGCTTTAGGCCTGAGCAAGTTAGACCCCAAAACGAATATTTGGACCATAAAAATGAGCATTCGGGACACACAACATGAGGCTTTGGCCCTTCAAAATGAGCCTTTGTGCTCTCTCTCCAAATAAGCTTCTGGACCCTAAATGTGAGCTTGGACCCTAGAAATGAGCATTGGGCTGTTCAAAATGAGGCTTGGCACCCTTGAAATGAGGGGAGGGATCCTCAAAACGAGGCTTTGGGTCCTCAAAAGGAGGACAGACAGAGGTAAACAGAAATTGTGGCTTTAAACTCTAAATACGAGGCTTTGGACCCTAAAAATTAGGATTTGGACGCAATAAATGAGGCTTAGAACCCTAAGAAGGAGGCACTGGGGCCTAAAAAGGAGACTTTGGACCCACAAAATTTGGGATTAGAAACCAAAACCAAGGATTTGGACAATAAAATGTGATTCTGGGTGCCAAAAGAAAGATCTGGTTCTCTTAAATGAGGTTTTAGAGCCTCCAAAGAAAGCTTTGGACCCTAAACCCATGACTTTGTTCCCTAAGAAAAGGTTTCTTCTTAGGGTCTAGAAGACCCTACAGATCGGTATTTGGCCCCTCAAAACAGGGCTTTGGGCCTTACAGATGAGCCTTTGGACCACATAAAGGAGGCTTTGGTCACTTAATATGAGAGTCTGGATCTAAAAATGAGGATTTGGACTCTGGAAATGAGAGTTTGGATTGTTTAAATGAGGCTTTGCACAGTCAGCTCTGGCTTTGTAGCCAAAAATGTGGCTCTGGACTGCAAAACTAGGTTTTGTGTTCTCTAAAAAAGATTCGGACTCTATGAATGCAGCTTTGGATCCTAATAATGAGGTTTTGGGCCATATAAATGGGAGCTTTGTCTCTCAAAATCCGAGGTGTAAACTAAAACTGAGCTTTGGACCCTAACAATGAGGCTTGGGGGTCTTAAAGCTTAAAGCTTTGGACTTTACAAAGGAGGGTTAAAACACTGCAGATGAGGCATTGCATTCTAAAAATGAAGATTTGGATGTGCAGTTGCTTCTTTGAGCCTTGAAAACGGGGCTTTCAGTCCTGAAGAAGATGTTTGGATGCTAAGAATGAGGCTTTGAACCATAAACATGAGGCTTTGAGACCCAAAATGAGGTTTTGTTCCCTAAGGGGGTGGTGTGGACAACTAAATTGAGGCTTTGGTCCCTAGAATTGATGCTTGGCCCTCTAAAGATAAGGCTCTGGAAATGAAAAATGACACTTGGGACCCTAAAGTGATAATTCAGACTCTATAATGTAGCTTTGGACCTTTAAAGAAAGTGGTTTTGGGTCTAAAGATGAGAGTTTAGAGCGTTCAGAGGAAGCTTTGGGCCCTACAAATAAGATGAGGAGTCCTAAAATTAAGACTTTGAGCTTTGAATTGAGGTTTAGACTCTAAAAATGAGACTTTGCAAGCTAGAACTGAGGCTTTCACCCTGAAAATTAGGCGTCAGACCCAATTTAAGGTTTTTGAAATAAAGTCAAGGTTTGGATTCACAAATGAGGGTTTGGATATTAAAAAAAAAAAAGGCTTTGGGCCCTAAAAATTAGGTTCTGTGCCCTAAAAATTACAGACTGGATGGTAAAACTTAGGCCATGGGGAAAGGGGTCTTTGGGTGCTAAATTACAGAATCACTTAGGTTGGAAAGGACCTTCAAGATCATCAAGTCCAACCACTAATCCAGCGCCACCGTGTTCCCTAAAGCATGTCTTGAAGCGCCACATCCACACGTTTTTTGAACACTTCCAGAGATGGTGACTCCACCACCTCCCTGGGCAGCCTGTGCCAATGCTTGACCACCCTCTCGGTAAAGAAATTTTTCCTAATATCCAATCTAAACCTCCCCTGGCGCAACTTAAGGCCATTTCCTCTCGTCCTATCACTGGTTACTTGGGAGAAGAGACCAACACCCATGTCACCACAACCCCCTTTCGGTAGTTGTTGAGAGCGATAAGGTCTCCCCTCAGCCTCCTCTTCTCCAGACTGAACAACCCCAGTTCCCTCAGCCGCTCCTCATAAGACTTGTGCTGCAGATCCCTCACCAGCTCCGTTGCCCTTCTCTGGACACGCTCCAGCACCTCAACATCCTTCTTGGCGTGAAGGGCCCAAAACTGACACAGGACTCGAGGTGCGGCCTCACCAGTGCTGAGTACAGGGGCACGATCCCTGCCCTGCTCCTGCTGGCCACACTAGTGCTAATACAGGCCAGGATGCTGTTGGCCTCATTGGCCACCTGGGCACACTGCCGGCTCATATTCAGCCGGCTGTTGACCAGCACCTCCAGGTACCTTTCCGCCGGGCAGCTCTCCAGCCACTCCTCCCCAAGCCTGGAGCGTTGCATGGGGTTGTTGTGACCCAAGTGCAGGACCCTGCACTTGGCCTTATTAAACCTCATACAGTTGGCCTCTGCCCATCGATCCAGCCTGTCCAGATCCCTCTGCAGAGCCCTCCTACCCTCCAGCAGATCAACGCTCCCACCAACTTGGTTTCATCTGCAAACTTACTGAGGGAGCACTCAATCCCCTCATCCAGATCATCAATAAATATATTGAACAAGACCGGCCCCAGAACCGAGCCCTGGGGAACACCGCTTGTGACCGGCCACCAGCCAGATTTAACGCCGTTCACCACAACTCTCGGGGCTCGGCTGTCGAGCCAGTTCTTTAGCCAGTGAAGAGTGAACCTGTCTAAGCCATGAGTTTCTCACTCTTCTGATTCTCTCCCCCATCCCACCAGGCAGGAGTGAGCAAGTGGCTGCGTGGTGCTTACCTGCTGGCTGGGGTTAAACCACAACATGTATCTACTAGTCCCAGGTGCATGTCTCACATGCCTTAATGCATTTAAACTGGTACCAGCTGCCCACCTTTAGGCAAATGAATCCCATGTTCAGCTGGAAGGTGATGTCCTTTCTGTTTCTTTCCTTCAGCTTCTCCTACCAGCTGGTAACAAGCAGAGATTTCCCCATCTCTGCTGGTGACTGGGCAACATTTTCTGTCTGAGCCAGCTGACCATGCCCTCTTGTGGCAAAGCAAACCAATGCTGTCCTGGGCTGATATAGCAAGGACATTGCCAGTAAGTCAAGGGAGGTGATCCTTCTCCTCTCCTCAGTATCTGGTGAGGCCACACTGGAGTGCTGTGTCCAGTTCTGGGCTCCCCAGTACAAGAAAGATAAGCGTCTACTGGAGTCTAGTCAAGGGCCACAAAGGTGATTGAGGAAGTGGAGCACCTTTCATCTAAGGAAAGGCTGAGAGTGCTGGAACTCTTCACCTGGAGAACAGAAGGCTCACGAGGGATCTTACTAATACGTAAAAGTACCTGATGAATATTTATACACAGTGGTGCCCAGTGACAGGACAGAAGGCACAAACTGAAACACATGAAATTCCATCTGAATGCAAGAAAACACCTTTTTTACTGTCAGGATGATCAGACACGGGAACAGGTTGTCCAGAAAGGTTGTGGTGTCTCTATCCTTAGAGATATTCCAAATCTAACTGGACGTAGTCCTGGGTAACATGCTCCACCTGACCCTGCTTGAGCAGAGGAGGTTGGACTAGATGATGTCCAGAGGTTCCTGCAAACCTCAACTACGCTGTGACTCTGTGTTACCCGGCATTCATCCATAAATGAGCAGGTCAGCTGCATATTTTACTCTTTGGGAAGATGTTACGGACTTACACAACAGAGGATTGATTATTCCAGTGGGTCTGGAAAGATGAAAAGTGAGAAGAGGAATAAGTGATTTTAATGAAATGTATCCACAGATTCCGCCCTCTCACCATTCATTTCATGAGCCACTGGGCTTACAGGATTTTGAAATGGAGAGGCAGGTATGTCATTAGCCACCAGAAAGAGTAGGTAGGTGTCTATCAGGGATATTGTCATATGGGCTCATTCTTAATTTAATAGCATTGCCCAGAAGCTAATGAAAGGAAAGATGAACCTCAAAAAAAAGAAAAACATCTGAAAACAGACACTCTTCTATCTTTACCAGTGGTTCTACCCTTCAACAGGATAAAGGAAACAGCAATGTAATTGTCACAGAGATAAGCTTTCTGCACTAGGCATGATTTCTCAGTTAGTCTCCATTCAGTATGACCTTGCAGGCCAAATCTGAGCTGTACTTGGCCACTCTTCTGTGCCAGCAATGTTGGAAAGTAGTGTAAAGCTCTGTTTACAATTATCGTTAAAAATCTTTATGCCCTTCCCAGCACAGAAGCTGAGCACCTTCGCGTTCTCATGAGAGAAATGCAGGAGCATGTGGTGGATTTAGAGCAAGAGGAAAGAGGTGGGACAGAGGGAACTACCCCACCAGGGGAGACGGAGAGCAACACGGTCACCCATCAGAGCCCTCCTGTTGAGCTGGAGGAAGGGGGGAAATTATTAGCACCCTAGCAAAAGAGGGGGTTAATATAAAGAAATGAGACCAGACCTTTCACTCCTGACCATGAGATTCAGTGGGTCTGAGAGCCCCTTGGCTGGACGTGGTCCCAGCAGGTTCACTAACCCATTTTTCTGTCTTAGAGGCAGCCCTGTTCCATGAGGAATTTCAGGTTGGGGCTGGTATGACTAGTCTTATGGTCATCCATGCCGAGCCTTAAAAGTGAATGTACATATCTTATGTTTTCTTATGTGGTTCATACAGGAAAAACCGGACTGTTCTTCAATCAAATATGACTTCTATAAATAATAACATTGCATTCTTGTTTTACCTATTTTACATTTGCTCATTTTTAAATGTTTTATGTTTTGAACACTTTAATTATTTTACTCTTGTGGTGGGTTAGTCTTGCCAAGGAGACAAACTCCCACCCAGCTGCTTGCTCACTGTCCCTTCAGCGGGACAGGGTAGAAAAACAGGAAGACTGCAAATAAGGAAGCTCATGGGTTGAGATAAATACAGGGCGATTACTTACCAATTACCATCATGGGAAAAACAGACACCACTTGGGGAGAGCTGGCTGAATTTATTGCCAAATAAAATATATGTGTAATTATTTATTTGGGTAGACAAACATTAAAACAACACCTTTTCTCCCCCTATTTCCCATGCTCAACTTCACTCCTTGACTCCAGACTCTTCTACCCATCTGTTGTGGTTTAACCTGGCAGGTAGCTAAAACAACCACGCAGCTCACGCCTGCCTCACCAGCAAAGCGGGGGTGAAAATCAGAAAAAAAGGTAGAACTCATGGGTTGAGATTGTTGTGGTTTAGCCCCAGATGGCAGCTAAGCCCCACGCAGCCGCTCGCTCACTCCCCCACGGTGGGACGGGGGAGAGAATCGGAAGAGTAAAAGTGAGGAAACTCATGGTTTGAGATAAAGACAGTTTAATGGGTAAAGCAAAAGCCACGCACGCAAGCAAAGCAAGACAATTCATTCACTACTCCCCAGGGGCAGGCGGGTGTTCAGCCATCTCCAGGGAAGCAGGGCTCCGTCACGCGTAATGGTTTCTTGGGAAGACAGACGCCATAACTCCGAACGTCCCTCCACCCCTTCCTTCTTCTTCGTCCCAGCTTTATATACTGAGCATGACGTTATATGGTATGGAATATCTCTTTGGCCAGTCTGGGTCAGCTGTCCCAGCTGCGTCCCCTCCCAGCTTCCCGTGCACCCCCAGCCTGCTCGCTGGCAGGCCAGCACGAGAAGCTGGACTGTCCTTGACTACTTAGCAACAACTCAAAACATCAGCACCTTATCAACATTTTCTCATCCCAAATCCAAAACATAGCCTCACGCTAGCTTCTATGAAGAAAATTAACTCTACCCTGGCCGAAACCAGGACAGAGATAAAGGTAGTTTTTTTGGGGGGGAAGAAGAGAATAATAAATAATGATAATAATAAAAGAATATATAAAACAAGTGATGCACAGCGCAGTTGGTCACCACCCGCTGACTGATGCCCAGTTAGTTCCCGAGCCACGATGCCTCCCTGGCCAACTCCCCCAGCTTTATATACTGGGCATGATGTCATATGGTATGGAATATCCCTTTGGCCAGCCTGGGTCAGCTGTCCTGGCTGTGCCCTCTCCCATCTCCCTGTGCACCCCCAGCCTGCTCGCTGGCTGGCCAGCACGAGAAGCTGGGCTGTCCTTGACTACTTAGCAACAGCTCAAAACATCTATGCGTTATCAACATTATTTTCATCCCAAATCCAAAACACAGCACTATACCAGCTATCATTTTCTAAGGAAGAAAATTAACTCCATCCCAGCCGAAACCAGGACACCATCCCAAAGTGGTTCAGGGGGACGGGGGTGAGGGATTATGGTCAATACAGACTCTTTTCTTCTCACGTCTTTTCTGCGCTCTGCCCTGGGCTCTCCACAAACTGGAGTTCCTTCAGAAATATCCATCTGCTCCTTGGGTGTGTCTTCCTTGGGCTGCTCCTCCATGGTGCACCTCTACTGCCTCCTCTGACTTTCTTGTTCCCTCTCTTGTTTCTCATTCTTCTTGGCATTTTCTATCCTTTCTGAACTACTTTTGCTCAAGCAACCCCTCCTCTCCACACCCCACACACTCCCGCCCACACAGACACACGGATACAGGACAGACATTGATCAGCTGGAGCCACCTCAGAAGTGGCTGCAAGGGGAGGAGGAGGGAGCACTCACCACAAGGGGAGAGCCCCAGGGCAGGAGAAGGCTCCCAGGGCTCAAAGGAGCCCACCAGGACCTTCAGCCAGGCTCTTTGTCCTGGTACGTCATAGGAGGATGAGACACACCACAGGCCATGGTGGAGAGAAGAGACCTGGCAATGTCCCTCCAAGCCGTGAGCCTGCTGCTGGCCTCTCAAGGGCTGGGGAAGAAGTGACTAAGGAACAGGACTGTCCGTTGTGCGTTGTGGTTATTCTGCCTGTCACGTTGCTCTGTTCACGTATGAAAGTAAGGGGGAAAAATTATATAAACTGCTCTCAATTGGGCCAGAAGAACAGTCACTCTCACAAATGGTGTTGAAGAACGAGACAAGAAATTCAGCCAATGAATGTACTGAGCACATTCTTAAGCTGCAGTTTTCTTGGAGGCCTCCTCCTGTGCCTGCAGTGGTGTGTGTCTGCTGGCATTCCAAGGTGCCTGTCCTGTGATTTCTGTAGGGCTCAGCACCCCTTACGCATGCGTATTTTTAGCTGAAAGAGCCACAGCTAATGCCATTGGAGAAGCTGACAGGGCTGACGATTTACAGTTGGGCATCCTCCCTCGCCTCTCTAACCAGCAGCCCTCATCTCCATCCATCCCGTTGGCGCCCGCATGTGCAGCTGCTGCTGCTGTACCCGTCCTGTTGCTGCTGCTGGCAGCCTGTGTCTGTCAGAGGGGGACAGTGACGAGGGCAAAGGAGGATCAGATCAGAGGATACAAAGTGAAGGTGGAAAGGCGATGCAACACCAGTCAGCAGAGCACATCCATTTCAGGCAGGAGTGCTTCTGCACTGGGGATTCCTTCAGTGCCTGGACCACACCTGAGTCTCCAAAATATTGAACAATGCAGAGCATCCTCCCCCAAAACCATGCCATGTATGTGGGACAGTAGCAGCTCAGACTGGTGATACCTCCTCATCCCTACCCCTGATCCTCTGAATGCAAGATGGGAGCTAACACCACATTGACTACCAAGGTCTAGGACATCTGGAGGGCCTCTTATGAGCCATGGATCAGCAACCGGCTGGGCATCAGTCAGCAGGTGGTGAGCATAGCCAATGAATTTGTCTTTCTATAAACTGGGATGGCTATAAGCTCTTCCGAAGGGATAGGCAAGGAAGGAGAGGTGGGGGGGGTGGCTCTGTATGTTGGGGAGTGTCTTGATTGCATAGAAATCAATGATTGTGAAGACCAAGTAGAGTGCTTGTGGGTAAGGATGAGGGGGAAGGCCAATGAGGCAGATATCCTGCTGGGAGTCTTTTACAGACCACCCAAGCAGGACAAAGAGACAGATGAGACATTCTATAAGCGACTGGCAGAAGTCTCACATTCGCTGTCCCTTGTTCTTGTGGGGGACTTCAATCTACCGGACATCTGCTGGAAGTATATAACATGGCAGAGAGGAAACAATCTGGGAGGTTCCTGGAGTGTGTGGAGGATAACTTCCTGACACAGCTGGTGAGTGAGCCCACCAGGGGAGGTGCCCTGCTTGACCTGCTGTTTACAAACAGAGAAGGACTGGTGGGAGATGTGGTGGTCGAAGGCTGTCTTGGGCTTAGTGACCACGACATGATAGAATTCTCGGTTGTGAGGGAAGTAAGGAGAGGGGTCAGCAAAACTGCTATCATGGACTTCTGGAGGGCAGACTTTGGCCTGTTCAGGTCACTGGTTGAGAGAGCCCCTTGGGAGACAGTCCTGAAGGACAAAGGGGTCCAGGAAGGCTGGACAGTCTTCAGGAAGGAAATCTTAAAGCCGCAGGAGCAGGCTGTCCCCATGTGCCGCAAGAAGAGCTGGCGGGGAAGGCGACCGGCCTGGCTGAACAGGGAGATTTTGCTGGGACTCAGGGAAAAGAGGAGAGTTTGTCACCTCTGGAAGAAGGGGATGGCAACTCACGAAGAGTACAAGGATCTCGTCAGGTCAAGCAGGGACAAAATTAGAAAGGCAAAAGCCCAGCTAAAGCTCAGTCTGGCCACAGTCGTAAAGGATAACAAAAAATGCTTCTACACATATTAACAACAAAAAGAGAGGCACGGAGAATCTCCATCCCTTACTGGATATGGCGGGGAACATTGTCACCAAGGACGAGGACAAGGTTGAGGTACTTAATGCCGCCTTTGCCTCAGTCTTTAACAGCCAGTCCAGGTATCCGCAGGGTATTCAGCCCCCTGAACTGGAAGATGGGGATGGAGAGCCCAATAACCCACCCATAATCCAGCAGGAAACAGTTAAGGACCTGTTAAGCCACTTGGACACCCACAAGTCTCTGGGGCCTGATGGGATCCACCCCAGAGTGCTGAGGGAGCTGGCGGAGGAGCTTGCCAAGCCACTCTCCATCATTTATCAGCAGTCCTGGTTAACAGGGGAGGTCCCAGACGACTGGAGGCTTGCCAATGTGACACCCGTCTACAAGAAAGGCCGGAAGGAGGATCCTGGGAACTACAGGCCTGTCGGCCTGACCTCTGTACCAGGGAAGATCATGGAGCGGTTCGTCTTGAGGGTGCTCACAGGGCATCTGCAGGACAACCAAGGGATCAGGCCCAGCCAGCATGGGTTCATGAAAGGCAGGTCCTGCCTGACCAACCTGATCTCCTCCTATGACCAGGTGACCCACCTAGTGGATGAGGGGAAGGCTGTGGATGTTGCCTACCTGGACTTTAGTAAAGCCTTTGACAGCATCTCCCACAGCATTCTCCTGGAGAAACTGGCGGCTTGTGGCTTAGACAGGTTCACTTTTTGCTGGGTGAGGGACTGGCTGGACGGCCGAGCCCAGAGAGTTGTGGTGAATGGTGTTAAATCCGGCTGGAGGCCGGTCACAAGCGGTGTTCCCCAGGGCTCGGTTCTGGGGCCGGTCTTGTTCAATATCTTTATTGATGATCTGGATGAGGGGATCAAGTGCTCCCTCAGTAAGTTTGCAGATGACATCAAGTTGGGTGGGAGCGTTGATCTGCTGGAGGGTAGGAGGGCTCTGCAGAGGGATCTGGACAGGCTGGATCAATGGGCAGAGGTCAACTGTATGAAGTTTAATAAGGCCAAGTGCAGGGTCCTGCACTTGGGTCACAACAACCCCATGCAACGCTCCAGGCTTGGGGAGGAGTGGCTGGAGAGCTGCCCGGTGGAAAAGGACCTGGGGGTGCTGGTCGACAGCCGTCTGAACATGAACCGGCAGTGTGCCCAGGCGGCCAAGGAGGCCAACAGAATCCTGGCCTGTATCAGCACTAGTGTGGCCAGCAGGAGCAGGGCAGTGATCGTGCCCCTGTACTCGGCCCCGGTGAGGCCGCACCTCGAGTCCTGTGTTCAGTTTTGGGCCCTTCACACCAAGAAGGACATTGAGGTTCTGGAGCGTGTCCAGAGAAGGGCAACAGAGCTGGTGAGGGGGCTGGAGCACAAATCTTGTGAGGAGCGGCTGAGGGAACTGGGGTTGTTCAGTCTGGAGAAGAGGAGGCTGAGGGGAGACCTCATCGCTCTCTACAACTACCGAAAGGGGGTTGTGGCAAGGTGGGTGTTGGTCTCTCCTCCCAGTGATAGGACAAGAGGAAATGGCCTCATGTTGTGCCAGGGGAGGTTTAGATTGGAGATTAGGAGAAATTTCTTTACCAAGAGAGTGGTCAAGCATTGGCACAGGCTGCCCAGGGAGGTGGTGGAGTCACCATCACTGGAGGTGTTCAAAAAACGTGTGGACGTGGCGCTTCAGGACATGGTTTAGGGGGCATGGCGGTGTTGGGTTAATGGTTAAACTTGATGATCTTGAAGGTCCTTTCCAACCTTAATGATTCTGTGATTCTGTGATTCTGAATTGCTATCGAATAGAGAACAATAAAGCCAGGGAAGAACTATGTGAAGCCTTGACTGTGAAGGGGAAGTTTAAGTGAACTAATGAAGTTACTCAAGTTTAGGATTTGGGAAGTAAAACTTAATATACTTCTTCCAGCCGTGCTAGAAAACCCATCAATCAGGAGATGGCACTAAAAGGAAGGAGTTACTCTTAATACCCACTGACGCACTGAATTCACTTGCATATTTTTGACATGTAAACACCCACAGGACCTTTGAGAGCACATAGATGGACGAAGCTGAACAAAATTGGAAGGAGGTTTTGTTCACCCAAAGTGGGACTGTCACCAGCACTGACTCAGATTAATGCAAGTTGCAAAGAGAGGGAGGACAAATTGCAAAGGTACCTGCTTCACTTCATTGACTGCAAAGGGCTCATGGGGAATTTAGTGGTGTTAGCCCACCTTTGGGAGAAAAAAGGATTTGCCATGGTTAGCAGAGATGGATAAACATAGAGGGTATGAAAAGGGTTTGCATGTCTCTGCAATGGGTCAGAGACACAATCCAATAGACCCAGCTGGGAGTTGGGCAATCAAGGCAAGTCCTGTGCATCCTCTTCCCTCCAGGAGGACCAAAGCAATGTCCATGGTATGGTATTCTTTCCATGAATCACTTCCCATGGTCCTTCATCCCATTTAAGAGCTAACGCTCTTCCCTCATTTTAACTGGCACAGGAAGATGAAAATGGTCAGATGTACCAGCTCCATGGCTAAAGGGGACATCAGTGGAGTTGCTGGAAAGGTGCAGCTGACCATGAGTATCAAGAAGATGGTACAATTATTTTTTCTTCCTTTTTTCTTTTGCTGTTTCCGAGCAGTAAGGTGGATGGAGGAAATGTATTTGCTCATGCAATGGTGGGGAGGGCACACATACTTCCTCTCTGCCTTCTCGTCTCCCCTCCCCTCCCCTCCCCTTCCCTTCTCTCTTTTTTCTTTATAGGTAAATGATTTTTCTTTTTGTTTTCTCCTACTCCTTCACTTTTTGATACCTACAGATATATCACTGTTTTGCTTTTTCCCTTGTGTAAGCTCCACCACCCCATGACAGCCCTCTGAACTGGCTTCCATTTCCAAGGATACAGCAGTTTCGGCAACACCACCTGTATCCACCACAGATCTCTCACTTGTCTCTTTTCTGTCTTTCAGCCTCTCTACAGGTATTTTTCTCACATGGGCCATCTGCAGGTAACAATGGGGAGAGTGTGCAGGGTGGCTCATTTCCTTCTTCTCTTGAGACACGTGAACATCTGGGCCCAAGAGACTCTCTCTCACATCTCTTGCCCCAAGGACTGAAGCATCTCATGTGCTCCACCTGGGGACATACCACTCTGATTCACCTAACAGTCATTGCAGGTACATGGAGTCACCACAATGGTGGGAAAGATCCTTCTTGCTGAACAAACCATGGACAAAAGGAATTCCCTGAAATTTTAACCTGGATCTGAGCTATCTGCAAATGCCTTCCATATACCAGAAGAGGGTGTGTAGATACAGATCTTTAGGAGAGCTGGTTGGTATCTTCTCAATACAATTGTTGTCTTGGTGAGCGTGCCTTTGCTGTGATACATAGCCAATGAATTTGTCTTTCTATAAACTGAAGGTCTATCTTCATTGGGGCTGAGATTCAATGAGAAATAAACTCTGGGTTTGAGAAGGAAGTGGGTGGGTGCTGTTTAGGCAGAGCAAGGTTCTGGATGTTACTGTAAAGAGGAATTTTTTCTCAGGGTCTACAGCAAGGTCTGGGAATATATGTGGACATAGTTACAGACTTGTTAAATTCAGGTCTGGTTTTGGAAGTAGATTCCCATAATGTCCCTCCAGGGCAAAACCCAGGTGCATTTTCTTTCCTTGCGGTGGATGGAAGCCTTACTTCTACAAAGGTGGTGCAGAGTAATTCTCAGAGACTTGTACAAGGAACTGCTTTCCCTTCGGCATCCTGAGAGCCAAACCCACCACAACGGGACAACTCACCTGCAGGTACAAGGACAGTGTCAGTGGCAAGTGGGTCCTGTCACCCCTGAGCCAGGCTATGATGATCACCATGCAAAATGAGCCCCTGCAGCCAGCCCAAGCCTTTCCCAGCCAAGACCGTTCCCTGGAAAACTCTAGGGACCGTCATGTTGTATTGGAGACAGATTCACATTCTCACATGTCTACACTGCTTTAGACATGCTCCGTCTCACCCCTAGACCACCATAGTCCTGAAACATAAAGACTAGAGCAACAGGGCAAGTAGGCCAGGGAATGGCTTCTGCTTGTATGGCCAGCGTGGTCATATCCGATACCATTGCAGAATGATCCCTGTCTTATTTGAGCCACTGGCCAAGACCCCCAAAGCACGCAGGAGAGTGACAGGGATAGCATGAGCAATTGAACAAATTGAACTTCCGTCTTCTTCCCCCAGCTTTATATGCTGAGCGAGACGCCATATGGTATGGAGCATCCCTTTGGTCAGTTTGTGTCAGCTGTCCTGGCTGTGTCCCCTCCCAATGTCTTGTGCCTCGTTGGTGGGGTGGTGTAAGAAGGCAAAAAGGCCTTGACTCTGTAAGGCCTTTGTGTAAGCACTGCTCAGCAATAATGAAAACATCTCCGTATTATCAACACTGTTTTCAGCACAAAACCAAAACATAGCCCCATATTAGCTACTATGAAGAAAATTGACTCTATCCCAGCCAAAACCAGCGCAGTGCTTTACCAAGAAGCTCTTGGTATCCTTCTTTGCTAGGCCACGTTCACTGGAAAGGGTTCACGGCTCACGGGTGTCCAGGTGTTTTAGTTGTTACTAAGTACTGCTTGTACTACGTCAAGATCATTTCAGCTTCCCTTGCTCTGCCAGTGAGGAGGTGCACAGGGAGCTGGGAGGGGGCACAGCCAGGACAGCTGAGCCAGACTGGCCAAAGGGATATTCCCTACCCTATGATGTCATGCTGAGCATATGAACTGGGGGAGTTGGCCAGGGGGCCATGGATCAGCAACCGGCTGGGCATCGGTCAGCAGGTGGTGAGCAATTGTGCTGTGCATCTCTTGTTTGGTATGGTAATTTATAATAATAATAATAATAATAATACCTCTCCTTTTCTGCCCTATTAAAATGTTTTTATCTCAACCCATGAGTTGTTGTGGGTTTTTTTCCTTTTTTTTCCCCTGAGTTCTCTCCCCCATCCCACTGCAGGGCAGGGAGTGAGTGAGCGGCTGTGTGGTGCTTAGTTGCTGGCTGGCGTTAAACCACAACAGTGGGGTAAAGAGACAGCCCAAAGGTGATTTAGAGCACGTGGGGAGGAAAAGATCTCTGACAACATGATGGCATCCCCAAGACACGCAACATCCAGAGTGTAGTTTCTGCCTGTGTGGTTAGTGGCTTCTACTTCGTTACGCAGCGCTTCCTGTCCCTGCCCCTCGGACCGCGCAGCTCGAGTCAGACAGATGGAGAAGGCAGGACAGAGCCAGCAGGCTGCACGTTCCTCTCCGGGACAGGCTGGCACGGAGCCCTGAGCACCCCTGGATCACAGCGCCATGGTTGTCTGCCACCTCCTGATACTCCTCCGTGAGTCTCTTATCCCCCACTTTGCCTCTCTTCTCACTCCCCCATGCATATGTTTATTTCTTCATTTTCCTCTTTCATTTCTTTGCCTCTCCCTTCTCCATTCCTGTCCTTTCTTTTATCTTCAGCCCTTCTTCTGCCTTACATCCTTCCTGAGTCCTCTCTTTTGCTACTGCCGTCTTCTCTTTCTCCCGCTCTCCTTTCTGGTTTTCAGTCCCGTTTTCCCTCCTGTCTTTCATCCTCCTCTCTATAATATTCCATTCCTCTTTCTTATCGCTCTTCTTCTCCTCTCCTCTCCTCTCCTCTCCTCTCCTCTCCTCTCCTCTCCTCTCCTCTCCTCTCCTCTCCTCTCCTCTCCTCTCCTCTCCTCTCCTCTCCTCTCCTCTCCTCTCCTCTCCTCTCCTCTCCTCTCCTCTCCTCTCCTCTCCTCTCCTCTCCTCTCCTCTCCTCTCCTCTCCTCTCCTCTCCTCTCCTCTCCTCTCCTCGTTTCCTCTCCTCTCCTCTCCTCTCCGCTCTGCTCCACTCCGCTCCTCACATTTTTCCCCTTCCCTTCCCTTCTGTTAGACCCTCAACAATATATTGATACTCTCAACAACATTAATACTCTCAGGAGACGACGAACGGTTGGCTGAAAACTCATTGCTGTGCTGGTGCTGGAGAGGATCCCAACACATCATCTTCTTTGTGGCAAATGGGTCTGGCTGTTAAATATCAGTTCGACCATTTTCTTTCATTTTCTTTGGTGTAGATTCTTATGAAATCAGACCTGATTCCTTTTCCTGTTCTGCATCCTTTTTCCGCCTGGTTCCTGGCTTGAGAACCCGACTGGGACTGGTTCATCCCAGGCTGGGGATGAAACAAGGTTATGATCTGTCTAAGGCAGACCTGTTTCAGCTCAAAACTGTGCTCCAGGACTTTAAATGCTCAGGCCTGCCTCCATCCCACCTCTGTTCAGCACTAATTTTTCAGCACCACCAGTGGGGGCTGAAAAGAAGGGACATGCACCTGCACGCATCCCCTTCCTGTGTGCATCTCACCCCGTCACAAAGGACACTACGTTCACTTGCTCGGCGTGGGGGAGACACTTCTCAGCAGAAAACAGCTGATTCGATCTGCTGACTCACACTTGCAACAGCAAAACCCGTATCACCCCACCGCATCCTTCATCTCGCTAGTCCATCTGGCACCTTATCCTGGATTTCCGCTTTGGCAACACTTGCGTGGCACTTAACTTCCTGACTGAAACACGCAAACGTAGGCAAGATGAATCTCTAGGGCATCCCCAGCAGAAGCCGAGACCAAAACTGAGGCACTTGGGTTGTTCTCAAGTTGCCCAAGCCTAAGCTGTTTTTTTCCAGGGAGCAGAAAAGAAGAGGCCAACGGTTTTGGGATGTGCTGCCCTCTCTCCGTGGAGAGACAGATATTTGATGGAGGGAGATGGTGCTATTGGCGGCTTGTTGGTTTCTGGCAGCTCACGCAAGTGCAGCATTCAAAGAAAAGGTTCTTGAGGTCTGGAAGATGTTGCTTTTTTCACATTAGCAAGAAAAAGACACCAAAGCAAACAAAACCAAACCCAAAGAACACCACAAGTTTTCTAATTTGATTTTGCTTTGAGGGTGTTTTTATGTCCTCCAACAAACCTCTGGGAAGTTTAGTTGCAAAGTGAAAATTTTATTTTAACCGGGACATCACAAGTTTGAAAGCACGAATTTTTATCTGGATGACTTTGGGACAACCGCCTGTAGATCTCAAAGGGGGAAGAAATGTGACTTTTCCAGTGCAGTTTGTTATTTGAGAATAGAGACATGAGAGACCAGGGTGGGGCGGGGGGTGGCAGTTAACCAGGTCCAGAGGAACCCTGAGCCCAAACCCAAACCCTATTCAGGGAAATGTGGGCACACGTTCAACTGATTTTGGGGTTAAATACTAGATTTGAGCCAGCTTTGCTTCCTCTCGGGCAGAGGGGGATGATGTCTTACACCGATGTCCTGTGCAGGGGTGATGTGATGGGTTACTGCTCCCGGGCCAGGGAGAGAGCCCAGGATCTTGGCCCCTGTCCTGGGTCTCTTAGTTTTGGATGGAGTTAGTTTTCTTCCCAGCAGCCCGTACGGTGCTGTTTTGGATTCGTGACTACAAGAGTGATGACAGCACACCAGAATTTTGGCTATTGCTGACAGCGTTTGCACGGTGTCAAGGCCTTCTCTCTTTCCCACTCTGCCCTGCACGGAGAAGGCTGGGGGCTTGCAAGAAGCTGCGTGGGGAGACAACCAGGACAGCTGACCCCAACTGTCCCAAGAGATATTCCATGCCCTATAACGTCATGCTCATTAATTAAAGCAGAGGGAAGAGGGGTTCGGGGCAGGCAGCCATCGCTGGGGGTCTGGCTGGGTATCCCTGTACTTCGGGGAGGTGGTGAGTGAGTCATTGCTTCACTTCTCTAGTTTTTTTCTCTCTTCCTCTTTTCTTCAACCCTTCTTCTCTTAACTCATGTGCTTTCTTGCTTTTGCTCTTCCTAATCTCTTTTCCTGTTCTGCTGGGGGCAGGGGAAGCGTGTGGCTGTGTGGGGCTGGTCTGCCAGCCAGGACCAGCCCCCCACAGCTCCCCACACCCTGCTCATCTCTAATCCAAGCAACAACCTCCACCTGTAGCTGGCCTGAAACCCCAAAGATTCCTGTCTGCAGCCTAGTGTTTGATGCAACTAGACCTTGAGCTCATCCTGTCCTGTACCCCGGCTCAGCGCCTCTTTCTCCCTTGGTAGGACCCATGAGAACTCCCGTCCCTCCGTTAGCGGGGGATAGAGATTGGTCCCCATCAGGACTCCAGCAGCCCCTTTCTTTAAGTTTCAAGAAATAATTTCCCAGTGCTGATATCAATCAGTTGCTTGGCAATCTCCAAATCTCGTCTAACAGACGAAATAATTTCATCTAACGTGTTGCGTGTAGCTAAAAGTTAAGTTCAGGGACATGTAGAATTTTTTCCCATGGCTGGTCTCATTGGCACGTTGAATTGTTTTCACAGGTTTTCTCCGTGATCGGTCTAGGCTTTCCATGCCACAGTGGCACAAAAAGGAACCATGGCCTGTATGAATCCATGGTGTTGTGGAGGAGCTGCCCTCTTGACCAGTGGCCAAAAGGGGCAGTTGCTACGTAAAGTGACTTCTTTTCTGTCCTTTTTGCAGCCTGCTCTCTCTTGTCGTCTCAAGGCCCCTCTCTCGCAGCTTTCCTCCAGCTGCTGCTGTTGGCTGTATCCTCTGCGGGTAAGTGCAGCTTGACCTCTCAGAAGATGCTCTTCCTCTGAACTGAGCCTTTGACAACGAGGTGGGGTTGAGTTGCTTTTGTACAATGGGGGGAAGAGGGGTGCCTGACTTTCCTCTTCCTCTCTGAACGTTCCCTCCCGTCCTCCAAAGCCTTTCTTTCTTCCCCAGACCCTCTGCCAGCCCCTACACTCTCCACAGACCCCAGTTATCCTTCCTATTATGAAGGGGAGCAAGTCACTATCACATGTTCGGCTGCGACAAAGAGGAAAATAGGTGGATTTCGGTTCTTCAATCAAACTGGGGAGCAAATTTACCTGCGAGCACCTTACTCCCTCCCGACTGCCTGGCTCCAGCTCACAGCTACAAAAGCATCTGCTGGGGAGTACACGTGCATGTACTTTGTGGAGGACTCTGGAGAAGAAATTCCTTCCAATAGGAGCCTTCCTCTTTCAATTACGGTTCAGGGTAGGTTCGTCTTGTCTATATGGCTTGGGTGCCATCAGCCCAGACACCGCACGCCTCTCTTTAGGGCATGATCTTGTCCAGTGGCCCTATCATTTGGTTGCCAATGTACAGATGAAGTTGCTCTGGCTTCTCACAAGGTCCCTTTGTGCTCCTGGATTTCTCTGAGAAAGCACAAATAAGTTGGCCTAACAGCTGTGTCACCTCCAAGAGGTCTTACAGCAGTGAGCCTTCCCAAGCCCTACATTAAGGTTTGGGGTGTATTACATGCCTTCCTACTTTGGGCATGTACAAATACTTATCTTCTGCACTTCAGTGAATACAGAGAAACCGCTTAAGCTGCTCTGAGTTCTCATCTCTGAGATCCGTGGGTCTTTTTTCCTCTGCCCATGGTTCAAGAGGGCACAGAAAAGAGAGCCACGAATGACCCTCAGAAGCTGTTCTGTACTTCAAGGCTCTATACTTGCCCCAGTAATAGTCAGAAGAATAATTAACTCCTTTTTTAGTCCCTTTGTTGAGGCTGAGTCGTGACATTGGGAAAAATCATGGGGTTTGTGCACAGGTCCTGATGGCAACAGATAGCTGATTGCTTGGGTTATGTTTGCGTTCTTTTTCCAGCTGCTCCCATCGCCCCAACTTTATCCCTGGATCCTCAGCAGCAGGTCTATAGACCTGGGACCCACGTCAAGCTACTCTGCTCCATCCCCTCATCTCCGGAGGATGTTAGAGAAGTCCAGTACTATGCCGACTTTGGACTTGCAGACTCCATCCCAGTATCAAACGTGGCCAACTACAGCTATGACCACAGGATCACAGGAGAGAAGGTCTCTGCATCTTACAGTTGCGCCTATTCTGTAATAAAGTCTGGACGTCCCGTTCGCTCAAAAAGGAGCCGCAGTGTCAATGTCAATGTGAAAAGTGAGTTTTCAAACCCTTCCTTACTAAAGCTTCCAGTAACTACTGAGCCATCCTTAGTTAATTCATTCCCTGTGTGCTTGCCTATGAACTCATGGATGAGTCCCATCCTCTACCCCTTCCTGTCCTATGACCATCATCTCTCTGCCTCAGTGCCTCTATCCATCACTAAGTGAGCTCATTGCCATACCTGCCCATGTGTTTATGGATGAAATCAAGGAGAGACACTGGAGAAAAATATCTCAATGAAAAGTCTACCATCTCCTTGTCTGGCTTTTTTCAGGGGGGGAAAGGTTGCGTCATGGTAAAGTCACCATTGATTCTTTCCCAGGCCATAAAATCAGCTGGATTCGAGAGATCATTGTTGGGGGTTCGTTCTTTACCATCAATGGCCTCATCTTTTTCTTTTCTCACCGCATGATGAAGAGAAGAGGTAAATATTTCACTTTCATTAATGCTTAAACTCCTGCAACTTCTTTTTCTGTGCCAGAAAATGACCTGGTTTGACCCTTATTCCACCTTCTTTTCCAAAGGAAAAAAGGAAACAAACATTTTGTTCAAAGCTGTTTAGGGAGGTTGCTCTGGACAGGGAATTTGAACAGGGTTGCTCCTCACCCTCCTCCCTCCTTTGATGCCCAAATTTATCTCCCTTAGAGGGCCAAGACTGATGAGAAGCCATTTCCAATGCTGCTGCTTCCCTCATTGCAGATCTGGAAGAGGGACTCCAGATGGACTAACGAGAGGAATGAGAAGAAGAATCCCCTAAAGGTTTTGCTCCATTTAGTTGAGGCAATCTGTTTGCTCGGGCCCTGCCTGATTCCTCATTTTCTGCCTCAGAGTTCCCAAGAGGCAGAAGTGGTGCACGTTCAACCGGCATTGCTTTGGCTGCTCCTTTCCTCTGTGCAGACCCCTGTGCCTTCCAGCCTGTCTGGGGTCCGTCCAAATAAAGCTGGATATTGTGTTTTGGTCCCGTGGGTCTCATGGAAAGATGCATGTTTCCATGCTCCTTCCCAGTGTGTGCTTGTGTTTGTGTGTGTGTGTGTGTGTGCCTCTGCTCCACCTCACCTGTAACCCCAGTATGTTTCCATTACACCTCGGTCTCATTTGCATTTGAAAGAGGTTGGAGAAACAATGGAGGCAGACATAAGAGGGATGAGAAGAAAGAAGGTGGAAAGAGAATCCCCAAAGTAAAACAGGTCCTTTGGTGAGTCATCAACCCCACAGCCACTGCTGTCACTCTGTCTCTTTGCCTGGGGTTGTCCTTGTCCTTGGTGTTAGGGCAGTGGCATCCAGCAGGTTCAGTGGGTGCCAGAAGAGGCACCACAGAGGAGGCAGGTGATTGTGGGGGGAAGCCTGGATGTCTGGGATCTCTGGAACAGCAGTGAAGGAGCCTGAGATGGAGGGACTGAGAAAATGGTGCAATCTGGGGGAAAGTGGGAATTTGCTGGGCACTGCAGGAGTACAGGTGATGGTACAGGTATATCAAGGACTGTGGGAAGGAACGTGGGGCTTTGTAGGGATATGGTGTTGGTGGGGTTGGCTGATGTGGGGTTAAGGGGTATGTGAAGAAGGGATATTGCATTTTTGAGGACTGTATGTATGATATACAGGAGCTGTGGGGCTAGAATATGAGGGGAGATTTAGGTTGGACATAAGGAAGATATTTTTTACAATGAAGGTGGTAAGACATGGGAACAGGTTGCCCAGAGAAGCTGTGGATGCCCCATCACTGGAAATGTTCAAGGTCAGGCTGGATGGGGCTTTGAGCAAACTGATCTAGTGAAAGATGTGCCTGCCCATGGAAGGGGGGTGTGGAACAAGAAGATCTTTAAATGTCCCTTCCAAACCAACCCATTCTGTGATACTATGGTTCTATGATTCTAAGACCTTGGAAAAATGAGGGGCTCTGGGGGTACTGGAGTTGCAGGGATGAAATATTGAGGCAGTAGAAGTATATGGGGTACTGTGGGCATATGGCTGTGGGGATGAGATCAGGGTAGGCTTTGGGGTTACTGGAGGCTGTAGAGATGAGTTATATGGACTATGAGGATGGGATATGGGGTTTGTAGGGATGGATGGATGGATGGATGTTTGCAGTTTGCTTTGCTCTATGGGATTGTCCTTGACCTCTGGGATGGGAGAAGGGAAATGGAGTGGGAGAAGGGAAATATGGGGTGGGAGATAGAAAACAGGCTTCATGTTGGATTACAAGGTCAAAGTGGGATATGGGCTGTGGGGTGTAGGGGGGCTCAGACTATAGTGTGAGAGTGGGGATGGAGTAGATGATGGATTATAGGGTAAAAGTAGAGTAATGTAGTGACTCTTCTATGGGGTATTCTTTGGGCTATGGAGTGGAATGGGGTGTTGGGAGGGAGGCTACAGGGTGGTTACTTGCCCATGGTGTAGAATTGGGCTACGTGGTGTGAGTGGGTCTATGGGGTAAGATTCATGTTACAGAGTGGGCATTATACTCTGGGGTAGACGTGAGGCTACAGGGCTGGAGTGGTGCTATAGGTAAGGGTTTAGGCTATAGAGAAAGAGTGGGTCAAGAAACGGGAAGGTAGATGGTGGAAACAGCGCTTGGGCATGGGGTTTTGTTTACAAGGAGATGGTGCAGATATGGGGTGGGATGGGGATAAGAGGTGGGAGGGGGATGTGGTTTACTAGGGAGTGGGTTAGATGGTGTTGTGGCAGTGGGAGTGGGCCCATGTGGTCAGTGTTGGACTTTGGGGTGTGTTTGGGGTATGGAATGGGACTGGCATGATGGGATGGCATAATGGGATGGGTATTTGGGCAGGAAGTGGGAGTGGGGCTATGGGATTGAGATGACACAGGCATGGGTTATAGGGTTAGAGTGCAGGATGGAGTAGGAGGAGGGCTATGGCTTAGGCACTGGACTATGGGGTTGCAGTGCACGTCATGCCGCATAACAAGACCCCATATGGATTAGTGCCACAAGGTAGTCCACATGCTGCCACAAGAGCTTCTGGTATTCTGTCTCTGGGCTGCCCATAGGGCGGGCACAGGATTGTGATCAACCATGGAGACTTCATGGCATGGCAGCCTGGGAAAGGAATTGTAAAGGCAACTTCATTGTATGGGCAACCACAGCTCCCTGCGGGACTGTGGTATCCAGATGCCCCTGCTGCACTCAACACACCCAGCTGCTCCCCAGGAGACACCCAGATGTCCAGGCTCCCTCTGTTCCCCCTCCCTCCCCCCAGGGGACATAGGCATGCCATCTCCCCCTGTTCAACTCCCCCCACCCTGCCCTCCAGGGGACCTGAGCAACTGGGTGCTGCAACTCACCTCACTGTCCCCTGTCCCGCCATTCCTACCCATGCAGGACCCAGCTGTCCAGATGTCCCTGCTCCACCCCACACACCTAAGTACACCCAGATCTCTCGTGGCCCCCAGCCATGGGCTCTCCCCTAATTACCCAGGGCTATCTACAATTAATTAGGAGCGAGCAGCTTTCCCCTTAACCTCATGGCATGTCAGGACACTGTTAGGGGGTTGCTTGCAGAATGTGGGCCCTTCCTACATCCTCTAATTTCTTCCATCCTTTCTCAGTGCCCTCAAACCCTCCCAGTTGCCCCACACGCCCTTCCATTGCACCCCAGCTCTTCTTCCCATCTCACAAGGACCCTACTTTCCCTGGGTCCCATGTCCCCTGCCCTACCAGGACTCACGTCTTCTCTCCTGGGGTCTTTGCAAGGACCTGAGCCCACCTCCTCCGTAGGCTGCCCCCAGTCTCTCTCCCTCTGGCAATTGCTCACGCCATGGGGTGTGACTTCCCTTCAGCACAACTTAACAGGAAACCCTTAATGGAGGAGTAGTCAGCAAAACCGCAGTATGGAGAGGAAACAGGCAAGAGCTGAAGGGCCTGAGGCAGCACTTGGGGATTTAAGGAGGGGTGGACTGGGGCAGCTTGGGCTGAATTAGAATTGAACCATTAGACCCTAGTAGGTGTCCCTATCCCTACCTGGGCAATTGTTCCTGAAGAAACCAGTCTCTTCCCTGTGCTGGTAGGTTGGAAACATGCCCAACACCTTCCAGCCATCCTGGGGCTCCAGGTGCTCTTGATCTATACCTTAGGCTGAGCAATCTTCCACCCAGCTCCTTGTTTGCTCCACCAATGTCAAGGCGCCCCTGCAACCTGCCATGTTTGTGCAAAAAGAAACATCCTTTTTCATTTCTCTGCTACAGAGAGGGTATAAGATTTCTTCTAGGTTTTTTTTTTACAGAATTTTCTGCTTATTTGTGCATCAGGCATTGATAATTTCCCCACTTACTAAAGTCTGCAAATGCGTGAGCCCTTCTCATATGAAAGCTAGAAGGAAATGCTGTGGTCTGAAACAGAAATTCAAAACTGATGAGCTCATCATCCTACACCAGATTAAACAAGAAGAGCTGCAAGAAGAAGGAAATACCATTTGGGGGATGCAGATTTTCACACTGCATGTGCCCAGGAGCTGGCAGAAGTGCAGGGGCCTGGGACGGCCGCGGGACACTAGGTAATGTGTCCCACCCCATCATGGTGGCCACGCTGGAGCCCACAGCACGAGTGGGTATGCGTGGTGCTGGGCACGCCGGGAGGTGTTGTCCCAGGGGCGAAGGAAGGCGATGCCTCCGCGCCAGCCTTGTCTCTCCTCCTTGTCAGGCACCGGTGGGACCGTCCCCTCTGCTGTGCTCAAATGGCCTCTGAGGCCTGGAAAGGCCAGAGGGAAGGGCCAGATGCGGCTTAGTTTAGTAAAACCAAACTAGTAAACTAAAACTGAGGCTTTGGACCCTAAAAATGAGGCTCGGTACCCAAAAATGAGGGCTAAGACCCTACAAATGAAGCTTTGGACCATGAAAATGAGAGTTAAAACACTACAGATGAGGCTTTGGATTCTAAAATTAAGATTTGGATGTGAAACTGATTCTTTGAGCCTTAAAAATAAGGGTTTCAGTCCTAAAAAAAAAATGTTTCAACCCTAAAAATGAAGCTTTGAACAATAAAAATGAGTCTTTGAGACCCAAAATGAGGTTTTGTTCCCTAAAGTGAGGGTTTGTACCATAAAAATGAGGGTTTGTACCCTGGAATTGATGCTTTGCACTGTAAAAATAAGACTTTGGAAATGAAAAATGACACTTTGGGCCTGAAAATGAGACTTCAGACTCTATTTGAGTAGATTTGGCCCATAAAAAAGTAGCATTTGACCCTAAAAATGAGGGAGCACAGAACGGGAATCCTGCCAAAAGGCAGAGGGAAGCCATCCCTCTGTTGTCCATCTGGTCTGAGCCCAGTCTCGGTGTCTGGGCAGCCTCTGGGCACTCACAAGCCCAGTACTCCCTGTCCTCTGCACAAGGAGAGAGGAGGAAAAGCCGGAGACATGGCATGGAAGAGAAATGTCTGTCCTGAGAGAAGAAAGTCTGCGAGACAAGGAGGCCCACAGGCAGGTCCTCAAGCGAAGAGACTCCCAAGCTCCATGGGCAGCAAATCCTACCACCAACAGGAGGAGGTCAACAGGATTTCCCTGTGCCTAAACTGAGCCTGTTCCAGGTGTCATCAGCACTGGGGCAATGTTCTACCCGCTGGAAAAGAGGTGTTGGTGACTGCCAGCGACACTGCTGCTGCATTTCCCATTTGCTGCCCAGGAATTAAACCAAGTTTCTGTCTTGGTGGCAAACTTACTTTGCAGGTGGGTGTGAAAGGAAGCACCCAACCAGGTGGTGCTTTGGCCTTCTAACTTTGGGGAGTTCAGGATTCCACTGGACACAACCCTAAGCAGCCTGATGGGAACTGCTCTGAGCCCAGGGTTGGGCTGGAGACCTCTCAATGTGCGACTAGAATTATTCTATGGTTTTATGATTTCCCTTAGTAGAAAGACCCAGTTTGACGAGCTGTTGCAGATGAGTGGAATGCACCTTATTCAAAAGAGAGAAGCAGCCATATGTTTTATTGAGGTAAAATAATAATTTGACAGAGTTCAGTAAATGTGATGGAATTTAACAAAGTTTAACAGTGGTTTAACAAGGTTCAGTAAGTTTAATGACAAGGTTCACCTTATTGGTTACTGCACAGAAGAAACATACAAAGGAAAATTGAGATAGAATCATTTTAGAATGATTCACACAGAGACTGAAGATGCAAAAGGGTGAGGAAGACCTTCCTGTTGAGTCAATGAGGTTGAGTGGACCGGAGTGGTCCTGGTGGGCGAAAAGCTGGACATGAGCTGGCAATGTGCGCTCACAGCCCAGAAGCCAATGGTGTCCTGGGCTGCCCCCAAAGCCATGTGGCCAGCAGGGCTAAGGAGGGGATTCTACCCCTCTGCCCCCCTCTGGGGAGACCCCCCTGCAGTGCCACGTCCAGCTCTGGAGCCCTCGGCACAGGAGAGACACGGACCTGCTGGAGCGGGGCCAGAGGAGGCCCCAGCAATGCTCCGAGGGCTGGAACAGCTCTGCTGGGAGGACAGGCTGGGAGAGCTGGGGGGGCTCAGCCTGGAGCAGTGAAGGCTCCGGGGAGACCTTACTGCAGCCGGCCAAGACTCCAAATGGGGCTGAGGAGAAAGATGGGGACAGACTTTTTAGCAGGGCCTGTAGCAATAGGACAAGGAGTAACGGTTTTAAACTCAAAGAGGGTAGATATAAGGAAGAATTTTTTGACAATGATGGTGGTGAAACCCTGGCCCAGGTTGCCCAGAGAGGTGGTTGATGCCCCATCCCTGGAAACATTCCAGTTCTGGTTGGATGGGGCTCTGAGCAGCCTGCTCTAGTTGAAGATGTCCTTGCTCACTGCAGGCGGGTTGGACTAGGTGGCCTTGAAAGGCTGCTTTCAGTCCAAAGATTTGACGATTCTATGACTTTGTTATCAGTCAGTCAGGGTCCTTGTTGCCCTGCATGCCCCTGAGCCAAATACCATTTCTGGACAGTCACTCTGCATCTCTCTCTGTCCCCTCATGGTCAGGGCTCGCTGTGGATGCAGTGGGGGTTCAGCATCCTGACCAAGCAGCCTTGTCTTCAGCAACGGCTGTCGGTCAGAACAAGGGTGCTGAGCTGCACTGACCGTTCCTCACTGCGCACTGCGATACGTGTGCCTTGCAGCTTTCAGCTCGCTGCACCTATTCCTGTGGCACGCTTATTGCAAACCTCATGTATTGGCATCAAAATGTCCTGATGCTGTTAGTCATCGGCTTTTTTTCTCTTTTGGAGGGAGGAATGTGAAGAAAAGAGAAAAATAGTTTAGGAAGAGATAAAACACGTGCCCTGGGTTTTATGAGAACACTGAAAGAACTGACCTGACCTATCCCCTGTGCCCAAATTGTGGCCCGTTGGGAAGTTTTAGTAGTTTGGGGGCAGAGGCCAGCTGGGGGCTGGGGCCCTCGGGGGTGGGGGCTGTTTCTGCCCCGTGCCCTCGGCCTGGTGCTCACAGCTGGGAACGGGCTCTCCAAAATCCTGCTGGAAGGAGCCAGATGTGAGACCTGTGGCTGAGTTGGGGGACAGGGAGAACCCCTGGACCAGCCTCAGGACCTGCGGCAGACCTGCCTTCAAATTAGCTCTCCCAGCAGGGCACTGCCCAGGAGCTACTTTGGAGTGTTGCTGTTCTCCTTCAGGAAGCACCAAGCACACCCAGAACTGCCCCTGCGCTAGGAGAAAACTTCAAGCACAGCCGGGGCTGATGGTGACAGTTCCCACCGGCTGTCCAGCTCAGGAGGATCCAGGTGAGATCCCACAGAGGGGACACCGACTGATTGCCACTTCTCTTGCAGGGACAGGATTTAACAGCAGAAGGGAGGCCGGGCAACAGGGCCCATGAGGTCACAAAGTGCATCAGGCAGCTGGCCCAGTGGTGATGGCAGCAGGGGAAGAAGAGAAGGAGGTGCAGGTGACCCATCTGGGCCAATGCTCCTGAGGTAACATGTGCCACACAAACGCAGAGACAGACAGAGACATTGGGAGGTTGTGGAGGCGGTGAGAAAGGTGCTGGGAGAGAGGAGAGCACGGCGACATGGGAGACGGGGATCAACATGGAGGTGGAAAAGCCGTTGTGCTGGAAGTGTGAGGTCACTGGTGTCTGAGTAGGTGTCAGGCCAGGAGCAGGCACCTGGCTTGTTCATGTGATTGTGATGTCTCGTGTGCCTGAGTAGGTGATAGGGCAGGAACAGGACCTGGCCTTGTGATGTCACTGGTATCTAAGTTGTTGTTGCAGCTGGCTTCTGCAGCTTCTTGTGATGTCGCTTACAACTGAATAGCTTTTAAGGCAGGAACTAGCCCGTGGCTTGAGCAAGTGCTTCTGATGTCGCATGGTCCCAAGTAGTTGATAGGGCAGGAGAAAGTCCCTGGTGTGTGCAGCTGCTTCTGTTGTCACTGGCGGCTGAGCAGTTGCTAGGGTAGGAGTATGCAGATGGCTTGTGCAGGTGCTTGTGATGTCACAGGTGCCTGAGTAGGTGATAGGTCAGAAGCAGGCTCCTGGCTTGTACAGCTACTTCTGATGTCACTGGTTGCTAAGTAGCTGATTGGGTATGAATGGACACCTGGCTTTTGTGGTACTTGTGATGTCAGTGGTGGCTCTGCAGCTAGTAGGTCTGGAGCTGGCTCGTGCAGGTGCTTATGATGTATCAGAACAGACTGCGGGATGAAGGGATAGAATCATAGAACGGTTTGGGTTGAAGGGAACTTCCAAGGCCACCTAGTCCAACCCCCCTGCAGTGAGCAGGGACATCTTCAACTAGAGCAGGGTGCTCAGAGCCCCGTCCAGCCTGACCTGGAATGTTCCCAGGGATGGGGCATCTACCACCTCTCTGGACAACCTAGGCGACTGTCTCACCACCCTCATTGTCAAAATGTTTGTCCATATACCTAGTCTACATCTGCCCTCTTTTAGTTTGAAACCGTTACCCCTTGTCTTATCGCTACAGGCCTTGCTGAAATGTTTCTCGCTGCAGAGCCACACTCGCAGTGAGGAGCTGCTGCCCAGTTGTTGTTGCCTCTGCTGGCAGGCTGTGATTGCAGGAGCTCTGGTGGCCGGTCGCTGACTCGGGGTGCTGCAGAGCCAGCTGCCCGAGTTGGGTTTTGTTGGCATAAAGTCAGCTCCATTTCTGAGGGACTATGCACAAAGGGGGACCCAAGTAGACTTGTGGCTGCCCCTCCTGGACTGAAAATCTCATTCCAGGTGACACCCACTTGACCTGCTAGGCAGTTGCCAGAGCTATTTTAAAATTTAGGCAGAAACGGACTGCATTCCCAGGTAGCAGCCTGGGACTCCTAAAAGGTACCTACACAAAAAGTTTATCTCCTGGTGCAAGAAGGACCATGGTTAGTTGTGGCCTAGGTTTCCTGCCAGGACTCGCACTGTCTTTTGGCCAGCTCAGGAGGGAGCAGAACTCTTGAACAACAGCTCCAGATCCCTCCTAGATAGCTACCAGTGGAATTTTGTGTATGCTGCAGGCAGGTCCATGCCTGGTAGCTGCCCAGGACTCCTCCCAGGCACCTCCTGGAGACTTTTGGCCTCCTGTGGAGGGAGGAAAGATCCTGGGTAGCAACCCCAGGCTCCTCCAAGGTAGCTGCCTGAGGAGTCTCCTCTCCATTATAGGAAGATAAGCCCCATAGCTTCTGTTACCTCCTCCCAGCTTCTATTGTTGTGTTTGCATTTCGGGTTGGGGATGGCGTCTGCCCCTGCACCCCAGATTGGCGGTGTACCATGTTGAGAGCCCATGCACATGGACCATGACCTGGTTTTCCTTTGCTTTCAAGAGTGAACAGCCGTCTGGGATGCGGTGGCCAGTTATCTCCAACTCCAGCTCCTGCTGTGCCAGATGGGGCAGCACCCGAATCCTCCTTGTCCACCCGGAGGAGTGGGGAGTCCCTGTGGCTCTGGGACATGGTCTGCAGTTACTCTTTCCCTCCCCAGAGAGCAGAAAACGCACCCCAAAAGTACACTCTGAGAGACAAAGAGGGCTTGTGCAAGGGTGGTATCATCTCTGGTAGGTGGTATTGCGCTGCAGGGCTGATCGCGGTTACTGGAAATCCCTGGATGCCCTTGGGCTGCTTCGCCCCTGGCACCAGCACTGTTTTTTTGGAGGGGAGTTTGACAGTTGTCCAAGCCTCATCTGCAGTGTTTTTGTAAGGTCCAAAGCTTCAAGCTTTAAGACCCCTACAGGGTTTTAACCCTCATTTTAGGGTATCAAGCCTCATTGTTAGGGTCCAAAGCTCAGTTTTAGTTTACACCTCGGATTTTGAGAGACAAAGCTCCCATTTATATGGCCCAAAACCTCATTATTAGGATCCAAAGCTGCATTCATAGAGTCCAAATCTTTTTCGGAGAACACAAAAACTAGTTTGCCAATGGTCCTTCACTGGAAAAGGGGAGAGGGGTTTTGACAGTTGTCCATGGCTCTGAGACCAGCCCAACGTGGTGCTGGAAGCAGGGCCATGTGAGCAACCTTCCCTTGGGACCTTTTTCACACAAGGGACTTTTTCCACGGTCACTGTGGAAAGGAACCTATCTTCTAGGGCAAGACAAGGCAACCGAGCACGGGGAGCAATGTGGTAAAGACCTGAATGTCCCTGGAGGGGAAAGGAGAGGGTGCAGGTGCAGCTGGGGAAGCATGGAGAGCACCTGCGTGCAGGGGCAGGGGAGCCACCGGAGCTTTCACCCAGGGCCATAAGGGACCGGGACAGGAGAGCGAGCAAGGCTGAGCCCAGGTCTGCTGGGCTGGACTTTCTGCTTCCACCTGGGGGAGAGCCAGGGCTCTTTACCATCCTATTTATTGCCCGGTTTATCCAATTTATATGCAATTTATACCTCTACTTGGGAAATCCTCTAAGTGGGTCTGCCGATGGGCCATCCCGTGGGCCACCTGTGGTGGCTAAAAAAGCCCTCCTTCTTAACATCCAAATCCTCCTTTCTGAGTCACAACCCTCATGTTGAAGGCACAAAGCCTCTAAATGGCTGCTGTCCAAAGCTGTGACTTAAAGGCAGAAGAACCTGTTTAAGGGTCCAAAAGCCTCAATTTAGAGCCTGAATCATCATTTTCAGAGTCTAAAGCCTCCATTCAGTATCCAAAGCCTCATTTTTAAGATCCAGCACCATGTTTTTAAAGCCCAAACACTCATTTTCAAGATGACAGCCTCATTTTTAGGGCCCAAAGTGTCAATTTTAAAGGCCCAAAGAATCCTTTTTGGGGTCCAAATAGTAATTTTTAAAGTCTAAGCCCTCATTTTTAGGATATAAACCCTAATTTATAAGTTCCAAACCCCACTTAAGAGTTTCAAAAACTGGCCTTAAGGGCCCAAAGTGTAATTTTTAATGCCCAAAGTCTGATTTAGAAGGCCCAAAGCCTCATTTTTAGGGTCCAAAGCCTCAATCGTTGTTCATGCAGGTTGGCAACAATGAGGTTGCACTAAGAAGCCCAAAGGCAGTCAAAAAGGACTTGAGAGCGACTGGGCAACTGGGGTGACTGGTCAGTGGAGCGGGAGCACAGGCAGTGTTTTCATCAATCCCTTCAGTGACAGGAAAGAACGCTGAAAGGAACAGGAAAGCACACCTGATCAACACATGGCTCAGGGGCTGGTGCCGTCATCAGAATTTGGGGTTTTTTGACCACGGGGTGGTTTACACGGCACTGGGCCTCCTTGCAGCAGATGGAGTGCAACTGACTCCAAGGGGCAAAAGGATTCTTGCTCATGAGCTGGAAGGCCTCATCGAAAGGGCTTTAAACTAGATTTGGAGGTGGGAGGGGATAAAACCAGGCTCACTAGAGATGAGCCTAGGGGAGGCATGCCAGAGTTGAAATCGGTAGCCCAGCTCAGGTGCATCTACACCAATGCACGCAGCATGGGCACCAAACAGGAGGAGCTGGAAGCCATTGTGCAGCAGGACAGCTATGATGTAGTTGCCATCACAGAAACATGGTGGGATGCTTCTCATGACTGGAGTGCTGCAATGGATGGCTATGAGCTCTTCCGAAGGGATAGGCAGGGAAGGAGAGGTGGGGGGGGTGGCTCTGTATGTTAGAGAGTGTCTTGATTGCATAGAAATCAATGATTGTGAAGACCAAGTAGAGTGCTTGTGGGTAAGGATGAGGGGGAAGGCCAATGAGGCAGATATCCTGCTGGGAGTCTTTTACAGACCACCCAAGCAGGACAAAGAGACAGATGAGACATTCTATAAGCAACTGGCAGAAGTCTCACATTCGCTGTCCCTTGTTCTTGTGGGGGACTTCAATCTACTGGACATCTGCTGGAAGTATAACACGGCAGACAGGAAACAATCTGGGAGGTATCTGGAGTGCGTGGAGGATAACTTCCTGACACAGCTGGTGAGTGAGCCCACCAGGGGAGGTGCCCTGCTTGACCTGCTGTTTACAAACAGAGAAGGACTGGTGAGAGATGTGGTGGTCGGAGGCCGTCTTGGGCTTAGTGACCACGACATGATAGAATTCTCAGTTGTGAGGGAAGTAAGGAGAGGGGTCAGAAAAACTGCTATCATGGACTTCTGGAGGGCAGACTTTGGCCTGTTCAGGTCACTGGTTGAGAGAGCCCCTTGGGAGACAGTCCTGAAGGACAAAGGCGTCCAGGAAGGCTGGACAGTCTTCAGGAAGGAAATCTTAAAGCCGCAGGAGCAGGCTGTCCCCATGTGCCGCAAGAAGAGCTGGCGGGGAAGGCGACCGGCCTGGCTGAAAAGGGAGATTTTGCTGGGACTCAGGGAAAAGAGGAGAGTTTATCACCTCTGGAAGAAGGGGCCGGCAACTCACGAAGAGTACAAGGATCTCGTCAGGTCAAGCAGGGACCAAATTAGAAAGGCAAAAGCCCAGCAAGAGCTCACTCTGGCCACAGTCGTAAAGGATAACAAAAAATGCTTCTACAAATATATTAACAAGAAAAAGAGAGGCACGGAGAATCTCCATCCCTTACTGGATATGGCAGGGAACATTGTCACCAAGGACGAGGACAAGGTTGAGGTACTTAATGCCGCCTTTGCCTCAGTCTTTAATAGCCAGTCCAGGTATCCGCAGGGTATTCAGCCCCCTGAACTGGAAGATGGGGATGGAGAGCCCAATAACCCGCCCATAATCCAGCAGGAAACAGTTAAGGACCTGTTAAGCCACCTGGACACCCACAAGTCTCTGGGGCCTGATGGGATCCACCCCAGAGTGCTGAGGGAGCTGGTGGAGGAGCTTGCCAAGCCACTCTCCATCATTTATCAGCAGTTCTGGTTAACAGGGGAGGTCCCAGACGACTGGAGGCTTGCCAATGTGACACCCGTCTACAAGAAAGGCCGGAAGGAGGATCCTGGGAACTACAGGCCTGTCAGCCTGACCTCTGTACCGGGGAAGATCATGGAGCGGTTCGTCTTGAGGGTGCTCACAGGGCATCTGCAGGACAACCAAGGGATCAGGCCCAGCCAGCATGGGTTCATGAAAGGCAGGTCCTGCCTGACCAGCCTGATCTCCTCCTATGACCAGGTGACCCGCCTAGTGGATGAGGCAAAGACTGTGGACGTTGTCTACCTGGACTTTAGTAAAGCCTTTGACAGCGTCTCCCACAGCATTCTCCTGGAGAAACTGGCGGCTCGTGGCTTAGACGAGTTTACTTTTTGCTGGGTGAGGAACTGGCTGGACGGCCGAGCCCAGAGAGTTGTGGAGAACGGCGTTAAATCCGGCTGATGGCCGGTCACAAGCGGTGTTCCCCAGGGCTCGGTTCTGGGGCCGGTCTTGTTCAATATCTTTATTGATGATCTGGATGAGGGGATCGAGTGCTCCCTCAGTAAGTTTGCAGATGACATCAAGCTGAGTGGGAGTGTTGATCTGCTGGAGGGTAGGAGGGCTCTGCAGAGGGATCTGGACAGGCTGGATCGATGGGCAGAGGTCAACTGTATGAGGTTTAATAAGGCCAAGTGCAGGGTCCTGCACTTGGGTCACAACAACCTCATGCAACGCTCCAGGCTTGGGGAGGAGTGGCTGGAGAGCTGCCCGGCGGAAAGGGACCTGGGGGTGCTGGTTGACAGCCGTCTGAACATGAGCCGGCAGTGTGCCCAGGTGGCCAAGGAGGCCAACAGAATCCTGGCCTGTATCAGCACTGGTGTGGCCAGCAGGAGTAGGGAAGTGATCGTGCCCCTGTGCTTGGCACTGGTGAGGCCGCACTTCGAGTCCTGTGTTCAGTTTTGGGCCCCTCACTACAAGAAGGATGTTGAGGTGCTGGAGCGTGTCCAGAGAAGGGCAACGGAGCTGGTGAGGGGTCTGGAGCACAAGTCTTATGAGGAGCGGCTGAGGGAACTGGGGTTGTTCAGTCTGGAGAAGAGGAGGCTGAGGGGAGACCTTATCGCTCTCTACAACTACCTGAAAGGGGCTTATGGCGACGAGGGTGTTGCCTTCTTCTCCCAAGTAACTAGTGATAGGGCAAGAGGAAATGGCCTCAAGTTGCACCAGGGCAGGTTTAGATTGGATATTAGGAAAAATTTCTTCACTGAGAGGGTGGTCAGGCATTGGCACAGGCTGCCCAGGGAGGTGGTGGAGTCACCATCACTGGAAGTTTTCAAAACACGTGTGGATGTGGCACTTCAAGACATGGTTTAGGGGACATGGCGGGGTTGGGTTAATAGCTGGACTTGATGATCTTGAAGGTCCTTTCCAACCTAGTGATTCTGTGTTTCTGTGAAAAGAGTAGCTGGGCTTCCTTTACTCTAGTAGCCTACTGGAACTAGCCACTCCTCCCTAGCATTCGGTTTCCCAGTGGTAACAAGCAGGTATGAGAGTGCTTTGTTCATTTAGAGGGATCAGATACGAGTGTTGGAGAACCAAGTCCGGCAGTTCTGGCTTCCCCAAGCGTGTGTTCAAATGACAGCTTGTTTTGGCAAACTCTTGTACCAGTGTGAGGCTTCCTGGATAGGGAGGAAGGAGAGCACTGTAAGCGCTTGGAATCTCAAAGTCCCAACGTTTTGCTGGGAGTTTACCAGAGGACTTTGCTAGCCGGTGTGTGGTACCAGTGCACTGAGTTACCTGTGGCAGGCACAGCCATAAATAACAAGCCCACCCATCAGCCTAGCAATTCATCGTGTATTGAGGTAGTCCAAAACAGAGAGGTGTGGCAGTATCGTCACGCCTGTGTGAGAGACTGAATCGGAAAACGTTTGTCTCAAAGATTGTTTATCCAAGATAAGGATGGCTACATGGCCACGGAGATCTCCGGTTGATGAAAAACACCCTGCCAAGATAATGGATAAAGAGCTAGTGAGAAATTATAGGGACGACCCAAGAGGGGTGGCGAAGAGATTTGAATTGATAGTTAAAAAATCAGGATCCTGACTGGAGAAATATAGGTTTAATGTTAGATGCAGTGACAGAAACAGAGAAACAGGTAGTGGTTAAAACTGCTCGAACACATATAGAAGCCCTTGTCACTGCAGGAACCTATACTGGTGGAGTAGATAATCATGTTGCTCCCACCGATCCAAACTGGGATCCTAATGATCGTATGGAATATAAACAACCGAAGTCATATCAAAAGTGCATAAAATTTGGACTCGAAAATGGAATTCCAAAATCAGTAAATTGGTCAAAATTGTATGAGGTAAAGCAAAGTCAGGATGAAACCCCCTCAGACTTTTTGCAACGGCTAAGGGAAGCCATGCGTAAAAGACAACCTTAGATCCTACCTCCGATGTGGGACAACAATTACTTTCGTTGTTTTGGGGACAGTCATCAGAGGGTATAAGGAGAAAGCTTCAAAAAGTACAAGTGCAAGGAACAGGTGTGAGAGATTTAGAGAAATTGCTGGAGGTGGCTTGGCAAGTGTGTCGGAATAGAAATAGTCAGAGAGAGAGGAACGGGTAAAACACTTGCCAGTGCTACAGCGGCTGCTTTGTGCACCGTAGGGGCCAGGTAACCTCTGGGAACCCACCGGGAAACACCACTAATGGGAGGAGAGGAGCCATGAGAAGTAGCCCAAGTGCCCCACCTCGGGGAATTCAACCCCTCCCGAAAGATCAGTGTGCCTATGGTAAGCAAAGGGGACATTAGAAAAAGGAGCGCCCAAGACTGGGCAAGTTGGTGATGATTAACTGACCTGGAAGATAATTGACAGGGACCAGGGGAACCTAACGGAGCCCTTGGTAAAAGTTCAGCTAGGGAAAGAAGAGAAACTTGTAGAGTTTTTAATAGATACAGGTGCCACATTTTCAGTATTAAATCAGACCTTATTACCTGTGGGTAGGCAAACTGTTAATATTGTGGGAGCAACTGGACAGGCTGAGAAGGCGTTCTTTTTGAAACCACTAAAATTCAACATTGGGAAAAGTGTAGGGATTCGTAAATTCCTCTACCTGCCTGAGGCTCCTAAACCACTTTTGGGAAGGGACTTACTAGAACAATTGCATGCTGAAATAGGATTTAGAGATGGAGAAATTGAATTTAAAATACTAGAAGAGATCAATGTTGCAATTTTAAGTTTGGCTCTTACTGAACCCCAAATTAGGGAAGAAGAAATTATACACGAAATAAAAGACCAGGTATACCCAGAAGTATGGGCCTCAGGAATACCTTGAAAGGCTAAAAATGCAGAATTGGTTGTTGTTAAACTCAAAAAGGGAGCACGACCTGTTCGGGTAAAGCAATATCCCCTGAAACTGGAAGACAGGCGAAGAGTGAGAAGCATTATAGAAGAATTTATAAAATTTGGATTATTAATTGAATGCTCTTGAGAGTGTAACGCTCCTATTCTGCCTGTCAAAAAGCCTGATGGCAAAGCCTACAGATTGGCACAAGACTTGCGGGCAACAAATAAGATAGTTGAAGATTTACACCCGGTAGTGGCAAACTCATACACCTGATTGACTAATCTAAAAGGAACCTATGAATCGTTGACAGTATTAGATCTGAAAGATGCATTCTTTTTGCCTCACCTTGGCCCCTGAAAAACCATCGAGACCGTGTGCGTACGCAGGCCTGACTTGAAGGAGGAGCCGCTGGAGGCAGCTGAACACACTTGGTACCCCGAAGGGAGTAGTTCCGTAAAGGATGGAGCTCGAATGGCGGGGGATGCCGTGACCACCGCAGACCAAGTGGTGGAAGCAAAGTCACTCCCAAAGGGTACATCTGCACAACGAGCCGAATTAATTGCTTTAGTGAGAGCATTAGAGCTTGCTGAAGGACTGCAGTGAATATCTGGACAAATTCAAAATAGGCCTTTGGTGTAGTTCATGCCCATGGGGCTATCTGGAAGGAACGGGGACTTCTGACGGCCCAAGGAAAACATATTAAGGATGCTCACATGATCCTAAGACTTTTGGATGCGGTACAGTCGCCTTCGGCGGTTGCACTTATGCACCGCAAGGGGCACCAAAAGGGTAACACTGCTCAGGACGGAGGGAATAAATCGGCAGATTATGAGGTAAAAAGAGCTGCGGAACAAGGTGAGGTGTTGATTCCTGAAAAAGCTTTGCCACTACCAGACTCGGTCGATTATGATGAGAAGGATCTTAGATTATTTAAAGATTTGGAAGCATAAGTTGAATCATCAGGTTGGGCAAAATTAAAAGGTAACAGAATAATAGTTCCCTTTAGAATATTATGGGAACTGATAAAAGCAGAACACGACAAGACTCATTGGGGAATTGAAGCATTGTATAATTCCCTTATGAAGCAAATAGTAGCCAGGAATTTGTTTTAAACTGTAAAAACCATGGTTAATAAATGTGAAATATACTATAATAATAATAGCAATAGTAATAGTAATAGTAATAATAATAATAAATCATGTAAAACTTGGAAGTATTGACAAAGAGAAAGTTCCAGGTCAAAACTGGCAGATAGATTTTTCTGAACTCCCAAGAAAAGGGGGGTTTCGGTATTTGTTAGTATTAACAGATACCTTTTCGGGCTGGCCAGAAGCTTTCCCTTGTAGGACTAATAGGGCTAGGGAAGTGACACGAGTACTTTTAAATGAAATTATTCCTAGGTTCAGAGTACCAGCTGTGATGTCCTCAGATAAGGGTACTCATTTTTGTGTGCAAATAGTGCAACAAGTTAGTAAAATTTTAGGAACAAACTGGCAACTACACACCCCATATCAGCCACAGGCAAGTGGACAAGCTGAGAAAATGAATCACTTAATTAAACAACAGCTAGCTAAAATCAGTCAAGAAGCAAATGTACATTGGTACCAAGCGCCCCCATTAGCCCTATTACGAATCAGGGTTAAGCTGAGAATTCAAGAGCATTTAAGTCCATTTGAAATTTTGTTTGGGCGGCCGTACCAATCCCAACACCCAAGGGGAAGATCTCACCCAGTTAGGAGAAAATAATCTACAGAAATACATAATAATATGAGGAAATTCTAAACAAGACATTACCTCTAATAGGAGTTCCGGTTCCGGTTATTTAATAACCCCCACTACAGAGTAGGTCATGATAAGAATAACTTCAGATGACACCTCTTGAGGATTTGAAGAAGTTTGGAACAAATTAACAAATTAACCAAATTACTTATTTGTTTTATGTACTAGTTGTATGATTCTATGGTCAAGAATGTGGATGATTATGTTACGTGAAAAAAGAATAAGATCAAACATGAAGTCGCAACAGGGAGGTATTTTAATCAATGGACAAATGATAATGGTATGTTATGAGTGACTGCGAAAGAATTTGCAAGGATAATAGAAAAGGGGGGAATGAAACAAGGATCTAAAGCAATTATAAGGTTTTAGCATGTGTCCCTAATCAACTGTCAGTTTTGCAAATTTCTTAAAATATGGAAGGTTATTGATTACATGATTAGTTTGGCTTTAGTATAGCATTCTTTAGCCTAATAACTGTGTGATTATGTTTAACGGCCTGCTCTCATGGTCCTTGGGCTGTATTTGCGTCCATGCTAACATTGTACCTGTGTGTAAACGGTTAATCACGAGGAAAGCAGGCCTCATGAAAATTAAAACAAAGAAGAGTTAAGAGCAAGGACTGAGAGATTAAAGAGAACAGAGAAGATATCTTAACCTTGAGCATAGAGACAGACTGGCAGGAGTGCTCTAACAACGATGATAAGAAGGAACCGCTTGGCTGGACAACAGGAGGGGCAAACATCCAAGGAGAAGAAATTATCCTCAAGAGACCTGTGACCATAAGAGGGAAAAAGAAGTAGGGGACTAACTCCCCAAACAACCACCGACGACCGCTCGAGACCCCTGTGCACGCGTAGTGTAGTTTTGCAACACCAGCATTATGTAAATATAGTAGATAAGCAAGGAGGCGGTGATTTCTTGGAAAATGTGTGAATATTCATGTCTTTAAGGTATATAAAGGAGGAACTTTTGTTTCAGCGCACGCATGTTGGGAGGAGATATCCCCCATGCATCCAGCGCTGCAATAAAGATGTCTACTTAATAACACTTTGATGGTATTGAGTTTAAATTTCTTAAGTTTGGATTTCTTTGGATCATTTCAGACATTAAAACAAAATTACGCTAGGTGGTTTACTCCATCCTTCTAATAATAACCTGCTTCTGGTTCCTTAGAATGAACGGAGTTGGCTTTTTTCTTTTTTCAGGTGGAGACTCTGAAGCCAGGCAGAAGAAATACATGAAGCTGCTGATTGCCTGCATGGTATTGTTGGTGATTGCTTTGTTAATGTTCATAGGGTGGCTGATATACCATCGTAAATGATGTTTTGGCTGACCATTAGCACAATCTTTAGTATCTGGGGAAGCTCTTGCTTCCTCCCCCACCCCCCCGACTCATTGTGGAAAAATGAATTTATTGTTTTAGGTCAACAAGTGGCCGATGCTTGCAACTTTACTGGTTGTTGGGTATTGCCTAAATCGAACACGGGAGGGTGGTGTTTCTGTAGGGAACAGCAAATGCAACTGGACCTATACATTTGGAAACCATTGCCTCAGTGCTGGCTGTAAGTCTATCAATTGTTCACAATGTGGAAATAGGTCGCGATATTGTACATTGTTGAAGTCTATTGATGAATCTTTTGTACCTCATTGGCCGCCTGGGTAAATCAAACAGGGCACAGGAAACAATCTTCTAACTCTTGATCCAGCAATAACCAATCCGATAGCCATTTGAATGTTACTTGTCTTTGGCACCTTGATTTTGGTGCCTGGGATTGTAAATTTATTGTAAATTTCTGCTCCTTGACATAAATCAAATTTGGTGGTCACCTAGTGACGGAAATAGCAAAAGGTGTCAGAGGATCAAGATCTGGTTGCCGACCAATGAAACACGCTGCTGAGGTTATGAAGAGGAGGTCAAAACATTTGTGTACAAGTTGTTGGTAAATGGTCTGTCAAACCATCCTTTAGGAGTAGATAATACCACAGATTTCCAAGTACCACGAAACCCCACAGGCCCATTTGAAAACGGAATCTGGGCATTAAAAGGTCATTATTGGATCTGTGGACATTATGCATGCAAGCAATTGCCCCCAAATTGGGCACACTGGGGTGTGTTACGTGGGGCTAATTCACCCCTTGTTCTTTTTCGCCCCTTGACGGCCCGTGCCCTGGATCGATTAGCAGACCAGGCCACACAAATGCAGACAGCATATTCCAACACCGCATGGTTCTCAATTACCTGCTAGCTGAAGAAGGGGGTGTTTGTGGTAAACTGAATGATTCTAAGTTTTTATTCTTAAACACATTACCGCAGGAATATGAAAATTCTTAAACACATTACCGCAGGCATATGAAAACTGGCCCATGTTCCTGTCCAAACATGCAAAGGGTGGGACACTGACTTTTTTCTTGGCTCTCAGGTGGCCCCTGGTTTAAGAGAGTCTTATTTGTTATGTGGTTTTGCCATGTTGTTGTTTTTACCCTGTATTACTCCGTGCTTTATACAGTCAATTCAACATGCTGTAACCAATACGAAATTTGTAACCACTGTTTCACCTGAAGATGTTAAACAAATCCACGCTGTGCATCGAACCACACCGTCAGTAGTGCAGATTATATGAAATGCTCTTTTCTGGCCCTTTCTACGTAAACACCTTTTCTGAAAACAGCCATGGGTCCTGAAGCAATCTTTGAGCCACGGCATGCTGTGAGAGACCGAATCGTAAAACATTTGTCTCAAAGATTGTTTTTCCAGGATAAGGATGGCTACATGGCCACAGAGATCTCCGGTTGATGAAAAACACCCTGCCAAGATAACGGCTACAAGACATGCGATAGTCGTGTGAGGAGCGGGGCTGGAGCCACCCACGTGGTGGGTGTATGTGCATATGCAGGAATGCGAAGATGTGCTGAATTGCCGGCCTTGCATGAGAACAAAAGGGACGGCCAAGACAAGCACTTGCGTGCGCGCCGGCCTCCTCCGAGTGCGATCTCCCACCACCGAAAACATCGAGAGACTTGGACCCCAGGACGCTGCGGATCCATGGTGGTGACTATTCTTGTAACACTATCCCGAATGCTTGCTTGATTTCTGTCTTTTTATTCCATTCTGTCCTATCGCTACTAATTCTTTACTTTTGATAATAACAGCTGTCTTGGGTATATGGCATGTGACCTCGTTTGTGTCTTAATCTCGCTCTCAGGATCGTATCGAAACCTCCCTGGACATTGGATCGGGACAGCCTGTAGACAGGATAATTACTCCTTTTCCAAATGAAGCCTAGCACATAGCACACAGTGGTCATTCCTATGGCTTCCACCAAAGGACAGAGCCCAGGTCGCTTCCCATCCACCACATTTCTAGGTCAACAAAGTTGATTTGAGAAAGCTACAGGGCCATTGAAAGATTTTGAACCGCATTAAAAAAATACCCGTTTAGCACCGGGAGGTGCTGGTCCCCTGCGATCCATGTCACCAAGGTCAGCAGCTCAGGGGTGGTCATGTCACAGTGGTGACATCACAGTCAGCACTGGTTGTGTCACCGTGGTGTCACAGTGTGGTACAAAAGGGGCTGCAGGGTCCTGCACCCTGGAGCAGCGTCCATAGGACAAACGCAGAGGTGAGCTCTCACATGGCCATCACCACTAAAGAGCGACCTGCTAGCGTGAGGCAGACCAAGATGGACTTCTGGGACGGGATGGAGCACACCTTCATGATGCCCAGCATCACCACCAAAGGTACAGGCAACCACAGCCACCGCAGGACCGTTGTCATGACCGACAGTTGCAGCATTGCATGGGGGAGACTCAGCACTGCAAATGTCTCGGGGTTGTCTCCACTTGGGGCTGGGGACGATGATGACTCTTTGCATCTGCCACCGCACCACAGCTCAGGGGTTGCTGGAGGGTTAAGAGGCGGTGCGTGCAGAGCGTGACCTCATTTTCCTTTTCTTTCCAGAGCGAACAGCTATCTGGGATGCGGTGGCCGGCTACGTCCAACAACAGCTCCTGCTGCGGCAGGTGGGTCAACGCGTGTGTACTCCTTGTCCACACAGAGGGGTGGGGAGTCCCCATGAGCGTGGGACACGGGCTGCAGTTATTCTGCACCTTCTCAGAAAGTTACTCCCAAAGTCCCCACCAATGGACAACAATGCTCCTGGCAAGCGTGGTATCACCTCTGCTGGGTGATACCGTACTGCAGGGCTGATCCCCGTCACTGGAGACCACCTGGATGCCCTCAGGCTGCCTGGCACCAGCACTGCTTTTTTGGAGGGGGAAAGGGACGGGGAGCACTCAGCAGCTGCTCCCCAAAGCTCTCCCCACTGCCCCAGCTCATGCCTTGGAACAGCAGGAGTGGGCAGGATCCAGCCTGAAGCACCATCCCTGGACGGGGTCACCTCCAGCTCTTCCCTCCATCCAGTCCTCACCCTTCGGCCCTTCCCTTGTCTTCCACTCGCAGGGGGTCCGAATTCCCGCCCTCGGCTCCTTCGATGTGGTCTCCACACAGACCCAGGTTGGGAACGAGGCCGTCATTATCCAGACGCCCATGTTTCGCCTGTCCAGGAACCTTGCAGGCGTCCACAGCCTCACGGATGATGAGGACTACCTGCCTGGTAAGATGGCAGAGCAAACCCTGGCTGGCGGCACAGTGCGGGTGAAGGGGGGTATCGTGTCCCTTCCCTGGGTCTGAGACGCTTCTCTAAAGCAAACCGCTCCCTCTGCGGAGCAGGTCCAAAAACGGGGCCTTTCTGGGCAATGGCTGCAATACGCAGCCCTTGGGAAATGCCTTGGGAATGAAAGGGCCACTGAGCGAATGCCGCCTCCCCTCTCGTGTGGTTTTCTAGGCAATAAGGAGCTGGAGCCCCTCAAGTACTCCAAGGTGGCCACAGCCGCGTCTGTGTCCCGGCAGAAAGTTGAGGCCTGCGTCCAAGGCACCATGACCCTCTTCTCTCACTGCCTGGGGAAGGGGGAGAACGTCGCCCTTGTCCTGAGGGAAGTCGGGGTGCTTCTCATCGAAGGCAGCAGGGTACAAATGAAGTTTTTTTACAACTTCCTGGAGAGGATGTCTGGGAAGGAGAACTTGGAAAAAGCTGTTTTTAAGGTGAGCCTTTTGGCTTCCCCACGGCCTGGCCAGTCCCACAGCAGTGCCCCAGAACTGCCTGCATGTGGCCCACCAGGACATGACCAGCCACTCGGGCCAGCTGAGAGCTACGGTCCTACCAACTCTCACTGCCTTGGGTTCCTCCAATGTCAAGTGCCTCAGCCATGCTAAGGGCATCGTGTCATCTTTGTGCTCCTCCATTTGCAGGTCCCCCAGCTGCTGGACATGGTGGTGTCCCAGGTGGCACCTGTGGCCTCACTGTCATTTTCTGGCCGCGTCATCATCTTTCCTGAGTGAGTACGTCTGCAGGATGGAGCCTCTAGTTGCTCAGCCGTGGTTTGGTAGCATTTGCTGCATGTGACCTCAGGTGTCCTGCCACGGGGGCACCAGGCAGCGACATGTCCCCAGCCCACAGTCATTCCTGTGAGGCAGATCTGATGCGGAGGATGGAGGACTTTAGGCAACTCTTTCTTCCCATCACGGCCTGGACTTCTTTGCAGGGTGACTCCATTTCCCAGGAGTCTCCTTGGCTTGGGGAAAAAAAAAAGTTTTTTTGTGCAATGCCAAAATCTGCTTGTGAGCAGGTGATCGCGGCAAGTGGCACGGGCTGGAGGTGCCGCGGGTCATGCTGGTGTCACCTCTTTGTTTCCAGGTTTGAACTGGAGTTTGTGCCCAAACCACCACCCAGGGACCCTCTCAAGGCCTTGAGGAAAGTCCCTGGTGAGGACAAGTGGAAGAAAAAAGAGGTCTTGCCACCTCTCAGGCAGCACAAAAACGGTAAAGCTGCTCCTGGCTCCTTTCCACAGCGTAGCCAACCAGCTTCTCTGATACACTGGGGAAAATCCTTCGGTGATGAGTGATTGTCAAAAGGCTCCGACTTGTGCCAAAGCTTCATGACAGCTCAGCACAGCCTTTTCTCCAAACGACCCGTTGGCTTCCACAAAACTGAACCCCAGCGTGGGATGTGCCCAAGGGAACAGTCCAAGGCCCCTGGGAAATGACCCCTCTGCAAGGGTCCCTGTCCATCACCGGCACCACCCAGCTCCTCTTTCCCAAATCTGGCGCTGATAACACGGTCACAAAACCACATTGCGCCATGGCAATGAGGAGCTGGGCAAGAGACGCTGCCAGGCTGGCTGCGGGAGGAGCAGGACGGCCCTTTCAGATATTTTGGGAAGAGGCCTGAGCACCTTCTACGTGTCACCACAGCTGGCAGCACGCCAGAGGTGCTCTTCTGACAAGGTTCCTCCTTCGCAGGCCCAGCGGGATTTGCTGAACTGCCCTTGCCTGCCTGCTCAAGCTTGACTCCTAATGAAGCCCCGCAGCTCTGGGAAACAAAGGAGGCGGAAAAGACGAAGAAGTCTCATGTCAGGTGACTCTGGAAGCTCAGGGCTGGCGTCTGCACAGGGTCACTTTCTGACCCAGCAAGAGCTCATTCCCCAGCCCCAAACACATTGCCGCCCAACAGTGGTGAAGGCAGCGCCTGGAGGAGCGGGATGGGGCTGCCGGGAGCCCCCTGTTTCACAGGGCTGGTTCCTATCCGGCCCTTCAGGAGAGCCTCAGCGTGGCCTCCGGAGCTGTGCATGGGGACAGCCGCGGGTCAGCTGAGGGTCCCGGCTCAGGGGGTTTCCTCAACTGAGCCGAGTGCAGCCACCGGCTGAGCTGCCGGCTGCTGCCCAAACAGGCACATGGCTCAGAGGGGCAGGATGCGGCGCCAAGCCCATCGTGTCCTCAGGCAGACCCCTCCCATTGTGTCCTTTCAGGCGGCTGCCAGCGATCCCAGGGGACTCGTCTGGGAAAAAGCAGCCTGTGAGCGGCCAACCCGAGGGCAAACCTGCACCCAAAGGCCAAGCATCAAAGCAGAGCCGAGCGCAGGCAGTGAAGCCTCAGCGGTGCAGAGGAGGAAGACAAGGAGAAAAGAAAGCTCCCGTTGGAAGAAAATTATCACCAACGAGCTCTGAAGCCAGGCTGCCTAGGAAGCTCACCTACATGGTCTTCGTTCCACAACCACCAGGACCTGAGACAGCACAATTACTAAAATCAAGGCCCGAGACGTTCTGGTCAGTGCTGAAAGAACCACAGAAGACCATATTAGCAGGATACAGCTTTGAGCCCTCCCTTCTGGTGCCATCAATGTACGAGGCGTCCAGGTCTACGCAATGCCACCCACTGAAGACCAGATCAGTGGTCTCCAGGGGGGAGTGGCCTTGGCTGGAGTGATGAGGGCTGGAGGTGCCCGGAGCAGAGGGGGCAGCGCCTGAGGTGGCCAGACGGGTACGTGATTCAGATCTGTGGTGTTCTTGGGTGCTAATTCCTTGCAGAAATGCAGAGCCAGAGGGACAGTGGGGACTCTTGAAAGAGATCTCATGGCTAAGTTCCCACCTTGGGCTCTTCCGTCACCAGGGCGAGATACTTCTTTTCCAACGTTGCCCTCTTTTCTGTAGCCTCAGGAAACACACAAGGCCACGCTATTTGGCTATGTTGGGGAGGCCTAACTAACCGCCAGGCTGCTCTGGGCCAGAGAGGGGACTGTTTCTTCCTGGCTCGTTGCTCTTTTACATCCCCAGTGGGAAGAGAAGGGCTTTTTGGGTGGGTCTGGCACAGCTTGGGAGCAAAGCGCTGCTGCTGGAGAGGCTGCAGAGAAAGGGCAACTCGAGGCAGAGAAAAAACTGCCCTCCCCTCAGTGTCTCGACCTGAAGCCACCCAAGGGGTCTGCGTGTGGGCAAAGAGCTCCCCAAACCTGCAGTGTTGTTTTAGACAAGTCTTTCTTCTTTTGCAGAAACTCGTTGGTCTTCAGGACACAAGGAGCTTGGGAGAGAGATGAATAAAAGCACAAAGGAGAAGTGACAAAAGAGTGTCGACTTTTTTAACTGTTGCCAACGGTCCTTCACTGGAAAAGGGGAGAGGGGTTTGACAGTTGTCCATGGCTCTGAGACCAGCCCAGCGTGGTGCTGGAAGCAGGGCCATCTGAGCAACCTTCCCTTGGGACCTTTTTCACACAAGGGACTTTTTCCACGGTCACTGTGGAAAGGAACCTATCTTCTAGGGCAAGACAAGGCAACCGAGCACGGGGAGCAATGTGGTAAAGACCTGAATGTCCCTGGAGGGGAAAGGAGAGGGTGCAGGTGCAGCTGGGGAAGCACGGAGAGCACCTGCGTGCAGGGGCAGGGGAGCCACCGGAGCTTTCACCCAGGGCCATAAGGGACCGGGACAGGAGAGCGAGCAAGGCTGAGCCCAGGTCTGCTGGGCTGGACTTTCTGCTTCCACCTGGGGGAGAGCCAGGGCTCTTTACCATCCTATTTATCGCCCAGTTTATCCAATTTATATGCAATTTATACCTCTACTATACCTCTATACCTCCATTCAGTGTCCAAAGCCTCATTTTTAAGATCCAGCGCCATGTTTTTAAAGCCCAAACACTCATTTTCAAGATGATAGCCTCATTTTTAGGGCCCAAAGCGTCAATTTTAAAGGCCCAAAGAATCCTTTTTGGGGTCCAAATAGTTATTTTTAAGGTCTCAGCCCTCATTTTTAGGATATAAACCCTAATTTATAAGTTCCAAATCCCACTTAAGAGTTTCAAAAACTGGCTTTAAGGGCCCAAAGTGTAATTTTTAAGGCCCAAAGTCTGATTTAGAAGGCCCAAAGCCTCATTTTTAGGGTCCAAAGCCTCAATTTAGCACCCAAAGACCCCTTTTCCCATGGCCTAAGTTTTACCATCCAGTCTGTAATTTTTAGGGCACAGAGCCTAATTTTTAGGGCCCAAAGCCTTTTTTTTTTTTTTTTTTTAATGTCCAAACCCTCATTTGTGAGTCCAGACCTTGACTTTATGTCAAAAACCTTAAATTGGGTCTGACGCCTAATTTTCAGGGTCAAAGCCTCAGTTCTAGCTTGCAAAGTCTCATTTTTAGAGTCTAAACCTCAATTCAAAGCTCAAAGTCTTAATTTTAGGACTCCTCATCTTATTTGTAGGGCCCAAAGCTTCCTCTGAAGGCTCTAAACTCTCATCTTTAGGCCCAAAACCACTTTCTTTAAAGGTCCAAAGCTACGTTATAGAGTCTGAATTATCACTTTAGGGTCCCAAGTGTCATTTTTCATTTCCAGAGCCTCATCTTTAGAGGGCCAAGCATCAATTCTAGGGTCCAAAGCCTCAATTTAGTCGTCCATAACGTCCCCTTAGGGAACAAAACCTCTTTTTTGGGTCTCAAAGCCTCGTGTTTATGGTTCAAAGCCTCATTCTTAGTGTCCAAACATCTTCTTCAGGGCTGAAAGCCCCGTTTTCAAGGCTCAAAGAAGCAACTGCACATCCAAATCTTCATTTTTAGAACGCAGTGCCTCATCTGCAGTGTTTTAACCCTCCTTTGTAAGGTCCAAAGCTTCAAGCTTTAAGACCCCCTACAGGGTCTTAACCCTCATTTTAGGGTACCAAGCCTCAGTGTTAGGGTCCAAAGCTCAGTTTTAGTTTACACCTGGGATTTTGAGAGCCAAAGCTCCCATTTATGTGGCCCAAACCCTCATTATTAGGATCCAAAGCTGCATTCATAGAGTCCGAATCTTTTTTAGAGAACACAAAACCTAGTTTTGCGGTCCAGAGCCACATTTTCGGCTACAAAGCCAGAGCTGACTGTGCAAAGCCTCATTTAAACAATCCAAACTCTCATTTCCAGAGTCCAAATCCTCATTTTTAGATCCAGACTCTCATATTAAGTGACCAAAGCCTCCTTTATGTGGTCCAAAGGCTCATCTGTAAGGCCCAAAGCCCTGTTTTGAGGGGCCAAATACCGATCTGTAGGGTCTTCTAGACCCTAAGAAGAAACCTTTTCTTAGGGAACAAAGTTGTGGGTTTAGGGTCCAAAGCTTTCTTTGGAGGCTCTAAAACCTCATTTAAGAGGACCAGATCTTTCTTTTGGCACCCAGAATCACATTTTATTGTCCAAATCCTTGGTTTTGGTTTCTAATCCCAAATTTTGTGGGTCCAAAGTCTCCTTTTTAGGCCCCAGTGCCTCCTTCTTAGGGTTCTAAGCCTCATTTATTGCGTCCAAATCCTAATTTTTAGGGTCCAAAGCCTCGTATTTAGAGTTTAAAGCCACAATTTCTGTTTACCTCTGTCTGTCCTCCTTTTGAGGACCCAAAGCCTCATTTTGAGGATCCCTCCCCTCATTTCAAGGGTGCCAAGCCTCATTTTGAACAGCCCAATGCTCATTTCTAGGGTCCAAGCTCACATTTAGGGTCCAGAAGCTTATTTGGAGAGAGAGCACAAAGGCTCATTTTGAAGGGCCAAAGCCTCATGTTGCGTGTCCCGAATGCTCATTTTTATGGTCCAAATATTCGTTTTGGGGTCTAACTTGCTCAGGCCTAAAGCCGAATTTGAAGGGCTGCAAGCCTCACTTGAGGATTTAAAGCCTCATTTCTGGGGTCCAAACCCTAATTCTGAGGGCCCCAAGCCTCATTTGGGGGGCCTAACGCCCCATTTTTAAAGCCTAACTACTTCTTCTGAGGGTACAAAGACCTGTTTATATGGCCTGAAGCCTGATCCTAGTCTCAGGTAGTGTTTGTTCTTCTAAGCAAGTTGGACTGCAGTTCGCATCCTGCCGTTCACAGCAGCTGAGAGGGCAGGATCAGGCCTCTGGCTTCTGCAGGTGCTTTTCATGTCCCCGGTGGCATCCCGCAGGGCTGTCCTTTATCCGCCGTGGACAGCTCCAAGCTTCCAGGAAGCAGAGCCCTTCTTTCCAGGGCTGGGCTGTCCTTTCCTTTGTTTTACGTCAGCACGACCACCACCAGAGCCTGCAGCCACATTGCAGTACCTCACGACACTGCAGCCCCTACTGTGAACGAATATCCAGCTTCACAAAGTTAATGCGCGCTCGTGCTACCAAGACCGGCCGCTAGGACCGCGTGGGAGGGGAGTTTTCCTGACACTCCCCGGGGGTCAGTCGCGGCGCTGTGTGTGAGGGCAGGCCCTGAGCCCCGAGCGCCCGACAGCGCAGGCTGCGGCAGGCGCTGGGCCAGGCCGCTGCCATGACAAGCGCCCCCCCTCCCCGGAGCGCCCCCGGCCTTCAGCCCCAGCGCCTTCCCCGGCCGGCACAGCCACAGCCAATCGGCTGCTGCCTCGGGAAGCGCTGCCAATCAGAGCTGGGCGTGCACGGCCCAATCCCAGCGCCGCTCTCGGGAGGCGGCAGAGAGGCGGGAAAGCCCTGAGGGGAGGGGCCCCGCCCCCGGCTGAGGCCCGTCCAGCCGCCGGCTTCTCCCGGGCCCCTCCGCGCCCCCGGGGCAGCCGGCGGGAGGAAGGCCCTGCCGCTTCCCGGCCAGTGGCACCCCAGGGAGCGCGGGACCTCCTGCCACACGGGCCAGCAAGACGCCCTGCAGTGTCTGAACACAGGACGTGTTGCTTGGGAGGATCCACGGACAGAAGAGAAGCTGGGATTCCTTCACTCTAGTAGCCTACTGGAACTAGCCACTCCTCCCTAGCATTTGGTTTCCCAGTGGTAACAAGCAGGTATGAGAGTGCTTTGTTCATTTAGAGGGATCAGATACGAGGTGTTGGAGAACCAAGTCCGGCAGTTCTGGCTTCCCCAAGCGTGTGTTCAAATGACAGCTTGTTTTGGCAAACTCTTGTACCAGTGAGAGGCTTCCGGGATAGGGAGGAAGGAGAGCACTGTAAGCGCTTGGAATCTCAAAGTCCCAACGTTTTGCTGGGAGTTTACCAGAGGACTTTGCTAGCCGGTGTGTGGTACCAGTGCACTGAGTTACCTGTGGCAGGCACAGCCATAAATAACAAGCCCACCCATCAGCCTAGCAATTCATCGTGTATTGAGGTAGTCCAAAACAGAGAGGTGTGGCAGTATCGTCACGCCTGTGTGAGAGACTGAATCGTAAAACGTTTGTCTCAAAGATTGTTTATCCAAGATAAGGATGGCTACATGGGCACGGAGATCTCCGGTTGATGAAAAACACCCTGACAAGATAATGGATAAAGAGCTAGTGAGAAATTATAGGGACAACCCAAGAGGGGTGGCGAAGAGATTTGAATTGATAGTTAAAAAATCAGGATCCTGACTGGAAAGATATAGATTTAATGTTAGGTGCAATGACGGAAACAGAGAAACAGCTAGTGGTTAAAACTGCTCGAACACATATAGAAGCCCTGTGGAGTAATCGCTGATGGGTACTTTGGAAATTTACCCTCTAAGAACAGCCTTGAAACCAGGTGGAACGTAGCACTCATGCACAACGGGTCTGTGCCATGGAGACTCCCTGAACGGCCTTGGATGTTGGCAACATCAGGGGCGCCTGGTGTGCTGACTCTGGGAGACATTACATGGAGGGTGGAGCGGAGTGGAGACCTCGCGGCCACGCTCTGTGAACAGGGGAGTTTAGGGATGCACAGGATGTACATTGATAAGCTGCGCTTACAATGTCCTGGGCCAAAGACCTGTCAACTTTGATGAAGTGCTGTCCTTAGAGTGAACTTTGCTAATTATAATATCATTAGAATACTAAAACGCACACCCCTCTCAAAAGCTACCACCCCCCCAAGGTGCGACCCGTCCTCAATGAGTGTGCGCACTGAATTTTTCCTAGTCTGTACCTTTAAACGCGTAGCGAGAGAATTCTGCACCAATCCTGAGAAAGGTATGTATGACTAGAGTCACTCAAGCTCCACCTGCAAAGTAAAACACTATAAAATAATGTTTTAAGAGCTGGATGTTAGGGAAGATACCATCGTCGTGTACCACTCTAACTTCTGGGATCAGTCGACGGGCTGAGCCTCTCTTCCCCCTCATCGGGACGCCGTTGGGTAAGATTCGAACCCTTGGTCATACCAAGTGCCTCCCCGGGAAACTTAGAAATCTCTATATAGAGTCACTTTACATCTTTTAAGGCGTTTATAGCCAAGTAGTGTCCCTCGTAGTTTTAGCATTTGCACGTGCTTTATAGGTAGTGAATTTATCACCGGCAATCCAAAGAACCTGTATATCTGTTGCTTCAATAAATCGCACTATTGATTGACTCAGCCGTGTGTGGTCCCTGAACGCGACCGTACCTCTGAGTGCGGCCGTGTTCGTTCAGGAGGTGTCCGGCTGAGCAGGTAGTGTGATGTTAGTAGTGCATCCGGACCCGTGATAGTCCAACAAAGGTGTTGGGCGCGACCGGACTACTAACGCTGACTTTGGGCATCACTCAGAACCTAAGCTCAGCTGCCCCCAGTCCCTCTGATATCTGAGGATCGACTGGAAAGCAAGGGGGTTTAGTTTCTGCCAAATTGCTCTGCTTCTTAACGCAACAGAAAAAATTGGCGTCACGGACAGGATTGCCATGGATAAATTGCTGCAAAACCACAAATGTGTCCCTTCCCAGGATGGGAAGGAGTGAGCTCAAAAGTTTTGGAAAGATGAAAAGAAAGTAGTAGAACGTATTGAGGAGTGTCCGGCTGCGCAAAAGACTGGAAAAAAAAAGGGTAAAGATGTGATTTGTGCGGTGTTGGGAGCCTGTTTGTCTTGTGCTCAGCAAGAAGCTAAAGAAACTCCTGCTCCCAAACTAGTTTCCGTTGCAGAATATACTGCCTTAAAATCGGAAAATGAGGTGTTAAAGTCATCATTAGCCTTTGAGAGGGAGACAGGAAAAAAAATGGGAATCAGAGTTGATAAACTTGTAAGCGAGAACCATCATCTAAAACAAATGCTAGAAATTAAAGAACAATTGCTGGAAAGGGTTAATCGTCTGTTAGATAAAATGCAACCTTCTGCTCCAGTTAGGCAGGTTCGTAGATTAATGTGTAGTACAAACCCTGAAAATTGGGATGGTGATATTAGGTTTGATAGTGATGATGACGAGGAGGAAGAGACCTCTGATTCTGAATCTCAATTGATTTCTTTGAGACCTTTGGTTAAAACTGAGACTGTTGTTGATGACAATGACGAAGTCCGCACTACTGTGCGAACGATCCCGTGGTCACCAGCAGAGCTGATAAAAATACAAGAGAAATTCTCGAGGCGGTCAGGAGAATCAGAAGTCGAGTATGTGTGGCGAGTTTCTCTTGAAGGAGGAGTCCGAATTATGTTAAGTGAGGAAGAAGCAGGAGGCTTTTGGGGACCAGGAGTATTTTTAACTGTTAGGCCAGGAGACCATAGTTACTCCTGAACTGCACGAGCTGCATACTGGGCAGGTGGCATAGATCCCCAGGAGAGAGGAGAACCACTGGAAATTAAAACCACCAGCTATTGCGATCTGGCCACAGCAGTACAGAAAGCAGCCTGCATTCAGGCAATATATGAGAGAGATGAATTAAGGAAATCCCCGATGCTAGCCCCTATTGATCCAGCCCGATTAACCTCTCTTATTCGTGGCCTCCCTGATGGTCTCAAGATGTTTGTAGCAAATACCCAGGATCGCATACAAGCTGCTAGTATAAAGGCTAATCGCGGTCGTGGACGAAATCGGCACACCCCCATACCCACCTGGAGTGAATTTGTACAAGACATAGACAGGTATGGACGCCGAATGGGCTGGGTCGGTTCGTCCAGTACAAAGTCCTCAGATCATGCCCGGCGAGTTCGCCAAGTCCACGTTCAAAACCCCAAATACCCTAAATTCAATGAGAGATTTAAATCTTGTAAAGAATGGGGTGAATTGTGGCGTAAAGCCATAGATTTGGGTGTACCCCGACAAATCTTGCGGGGCGCCTCTATAGAGGATCTCTGTACACTAGTCCAATCCCTGGGTAAGAGGAATAACCCAACAGGGGAGAAATGCCTCGCTGGGAAACCCCCAAACCATAAAGAGAGTGTACCTTCTGCACCAGTATGTAATCCAACTGACAGGGCAGAAGTGCAGCAAAAAAACTTCTATCCCCGGGGAGGGCAGTGAGCCACCCTGCTCGGCGGGTCTTAGCAATTCAATGGCTCTCTAATGAACACTCTGACCCTATAATTGCCATTCCCGTTGGACCCCGGAAAATATTGGTAAACTTTCTCATCGACACCGGGGCCCAAATGTCAGTAATCACCCATGAAACAGCACAAACCCTGGGCATAAAAGCTGGACGACGCAGGGTTAAATTCACCGGAATCGATGGTGTGGAAAAGGAGGGCCCCACTGCGAGAATTTCACTCTGGCTGCCAGAGGAACGTAAATTAACTCGGGCAGAAGTACTAGCTGGTGCTGCATACACTAATATTTTAGGATTTGACATATTGCGTGGGCGGATGTGGAAACTCCCAGATGGGACTGTGTGGAGTTTTGCAAGAAATAAAAAGGAATCAGGCACTGTGAAACTGAGCCTGTTACAAACATCTATACCCTTACCCCCCTCTAAAATCACTAATGTTCGGCAATATCCTTTGCCAGCAGCAGCACTTATGGGAATTGACAGGGTGGTGACAGAATTAGAAGAAAGAGGCATTATTAAACGAACTCATTCGCCATACAATTCACCGGTGTGGCCAGTAAAGAAACCGACCGGGCAGTGGCGTTTTACGGTAGATTACCGCCAGTTAAATGCTCATACGGCACCTTTGACTGCTGCAGTTCCAAACATGGCAGAAATAGTGACACTGATACAAGGCGCTGCCCATCCTTGGATGGCTGCCTTGGATGTCAAAGATATGTTTTTCATGATCCCTCTCCTTGAACAGGACAAAGCACAGTTTGCTTTCACATGGAAAGGGATCCAATACACTTTTAACAGGCTTCCACAAGGATATAAACATTCCCCCACAATTGCCCGCAATGCTTTGGCTAAAATCTTAGCAGAAATTCCTGTTTCATCTGATAGCACAGTATATCAGTACATCGATGACATTCTGATAGGGGGAAAAAGCCAAGAGAGTGTAAGAGACACCATGGAAATCATTCGGAAAACACTGCTCGATTTAGGATTAGAAATTCCAGGTGCAAAGTGTCAGGGACCAGCACAGGAAGTTAAATTCCTGGGAGTCTGGTGGGTTAATGGAGCTGCTTCTATTCCTCAGGATACCCTGGAAAAAATAGAGTCTGGACAAAGGCCATCTAGTGTAAAGGAATTACAACAAGTTTTGGGAACCCTAAGTTATTGGCGCAAACACATTCTAATTAAGGAGCTGAGGTTATTCCAACAACTTGGTCCCACACATCCAACTGACCCTATTTATGTGGAATGGGGGTTCAGTGAACATGGCTCTCATTGTAACCTATGGCAAAAGGGGCCAGAAGGACCGGAAAGGCCACTAGAATTTACATCTCACTCTTTCAGCGATACTGAAAGGAGATATTCAGATCTTGAGAAGGGTTTACTGTCGCTAGTGCGAGCAGTGAAACAAACAGAACAAATAAGGAGAGAACAAAGCGTGATTATTCGAGGACCCTTCCGCCTCCTGGACATAGTACGTAAAGGGACAATACCACCTGCTGGTATGGCTCAGAAACCCACAGTTCGTAAATGGTATGCATACCTAGAGGGCATTAATGAAATTATGCCAATTACTGAAGGTAATATTAAAATATCTAAACTACAAAAAGACATAGATAGTACCCTGTTGTTCCAGGCTCCGCCAAACAAACCATCCCCAATTCAGGAAGCACCTCCTCTAAAGGAAGACAGTGATCTAACAGGAGTATGGTTTACTGATGCATCATCCCATAGGGAGAACAACAAGTGGAAGTACACGGCTGTAGCACTGGAAGTGGTAACAGGAGAAAAATTGATTGAAACCGGTGAAGGCAGTGCGCAAGTAGGGGAACTTAGAGCAGTTCTATTAGCTGCGCAACACGGTGCTAGCCATATCTACACTGATTCATATGCTGTTTTTAAAGGAGCCACTGAATGGATTGGCCACTGGGCGGTCAATGATTGGCAAGTGAACAGGGTTCCAGTCTGGCAAACGGATAGTTGGAAACAACTGTTAGAAACAGGAAAACAGCGGACACTATGTGTGGGCTGGGTAAAAGGACATGATCAATCAAACTCTATTACTGCTCAATTCAACCAACGGGTAGACAGCCTTACGCGGTTGCGACAAATTGATGTTGCAGATAATAACCAAGAGTGGGAACGTTTACTTGAATGGTTGCATGTTAAGCATGGCCACACCGGATGAGCTGATTTATACCGGGAAGGTATAGCCCGAGGATGGCCCATATCAGTTAAACTATGTGAACAAGTAGTGACTGCCTGTTCACAATGTCGTTTACGGCTTAATAAAGACCATCCGAGTAAGGCGCCCCCCCTACACATTCGCGACAGGAAGACATTATGGCTCTCCTGGCAGATTGATTACATCGGCCCATAGCGACCGTCATGTGGGAAAAAATACGTTCTGGTGGGAGTAGAGGTTATATCTGGTCTCACCATGGCTGCTGACTTCACGTCAGCCACCGGAGAAAACACGGTGAAGGGCCTTAAGGGATGGTTCAGGCCACTTCCCCTACCAGAAGAAATTCGAAGTGATAACGGCTCACACTTTACAGCTGCCGTGGTACAAAGTTGGGCCAAAGAGGAAGGGATTCGGTGGGTATTCCACACTCCCTACTATCCTCAGGCTAATGGCACTGTCGAGCGCACCAATGCATTGGTCAAGCGTTTCGCAAAAACTCATGAATCTGGATGGCATTTACGATTGTATGACGCCATCTACCAACTGAATAATCGATGGAGCGGAGATGGCTGCCCCAAAATGAAAGCCTTCTGTGTATCTGCCGATACAATCACCCCAAAGGTTCATACTAAACCAGGAGACTATTCCACAGGATTTTACACCAGATAACCTGTGCTAGTGAAAATGCCCCAGATTGGAACAGTAGCCATGGTACTGACTACCCCCAAAAATCCCTACGCATGGGAAGCCAAAGATTGCTCAGGAAAAGTACACCGGATTAGTACCCGGTGGATCTCACCCTCTTTCTAACTGTCGTGGTTTAGCCCCAGCCGGCAACTAAGCACCACGCAGCCGCTCGCTCACTCTCCCTCCCACAGCGGGACGGGGGAGAGAATTAGGAAAAACCTCGTGGGTTGAGATAAACACGGTTTAATAGGACAGAAAGAAAGAAGGGAACAATAATGATAATACCAACAAAGGAATGTATAAGAACAAGTGAGGCCCAATACAGAAATTGCTCACCACCCCGTGATCGACAGCCCGTCCCCGAGCAGCGATTTCCGCCCCCCCGGCCAACTCCAGTTTATGTACTGGGCATGACGTCGTATGGTAGGGAATATCTCTTTGGCCAGTCTGGGTCAGCTGTGCCGGCTGTGTCCCCTCCCAGTTCCCCGTGCACCCCCAGCCTGCTCGCTGGCAGGCCAGCACAAGAAGCTGGACTGTCCTTGACGGCTCAGCAACAACCCAAAACATCAGCACATTATCAACAGTTTCTCATCCCAAATCCAAAACACAGTCTCACACTGGCTTCTGTGAGGAAAACCAGCTCTATCCTGGCTGAAACCAGGACAGTATCCACCCCTTATTCCATACCATTTATGTCATGCCCAGGTCCTATACTTTTCAGTACATTCCAATTATTCATTATTACTCTTCCTGTCCTTTAATATATACACACAGATATCACTCTCTTAGTCCATGGGCCATCTCTTAAAATGTCTATGGAGTTCAGTCAGTCCATGACTCTGGGCTTCATCCATCATAGCAGTCTCTCAGGGCAGGGGAGATGGTATGTGATGTTGGATTGTCATCTGGCACAGTCCATGTCCATGATCTGCAGGTCGAAGATGTCGATCTCGAGGGATTTGTTGGGCGCAAGCTGCTGAAGCCAGTTCTGGTTTCATCACTGCTGCACGTTGCTTGGTTTCAGTGAAGCTCATTCTTCATCAGTCTGGGTGATTCTTACTATAATACCATTGATATGGTAGATAGCAGCCATAGTAGTAATGTCATTCTGAACAATTAACATAATACAATTCAAATCATTGACTGTTTTCACCCAAAATCAAGTCTCCTTGAGGTACACATCGGACTTCCCCATCCTTCCGCATTACCCACCAAGTGCACCCAGGTCCCTGGGCAAAGGCAATCCCACGAATGGGTTTGCCTTTTCCTAATGCAGGAGTAACCCAGACTGTCTTCCCCAGCATGTTTCTCACATGCACCACAGGGACTTTATCCCCTTCTACAGTACGTAGAAGTTTTGATTGGGCAGGGCCGGCTCTATTAGTAGATCCCCTAGTGTTGACTAACCAGGTGGCTTTGGCTAAATGTTTATCCCAATTTTTGAATGTCCCATCACCCATTGCTCTCAGTGTAGTCTTTAACAGTCCGTTGTATCGTTCAATTTTTCCGGAAGCTGGTGCATGATAGGGGATATGATACACCCACTCAATGCCGTGCTCTTTGGCCCAGGTGTCTATGAGGTTGTTTCGGAAATGAGTCCCATTGTCTGACTCAATTCTTTCGGGGGTACCATGTCGCCATAAGACTTGCTTTTCAAGGCCCAGGATAGTGTTCCGGGCGGTGGCATGGGGCACAGGGTATGTTTCCAGCCATCCGGTGGTTGCTTCCACCATGGTAAGCACATAGCGCTTGCCTTGGCGAGTTTGTGGAAGTGTGATATAGTCAATCTGCCAGGCCTCCCCATATTTATATTTCAACCATCGTCCTTCATACCAGAGAGGCTTTAACCGCTTGGCTTGTTTGATCGCAGCACACGTTTCACATTCATGGATAACCTGTGCAATAGCATCCATGGTCAGGTCCACCCCTCGATCCCGAGCCCATCTATATGTTGCATCTCTTCCCTGATGGCCTGAGGTGTCATGGGCCCACCGAGCTATAAATAATTCACCCTTATGTTGCCAGTCCAGATCCACCTGAGCCACTTCAATCTTAGCAGCCTGATCCACCTGATGGTTGTTTTGATGTTCTTCGGTGGCCCGACTCTTGGGTACGTGAGCATCTACGTGACGTACTTTTATGACGAGATTCTCTAGTCGGGCAGCAATATCTTGCCACAATTCAGCAGCCCAGATGGGCTTGCCTCTGCGTTGCCAGTTGCTCTGCTTCCATTGCTGCAGCCACCCCCATAGAGCATTTGCCACCATCCATGAGTCAGTATAAAGATAGAGTACTGGCCATTTTTCTCGTTCAGCAATATCTAAAGCCAGCTGGATGGCTTTCACCTCCGCAAACTGACTTGATTCACCTTGTCCTTCAGCCACTTCTGCAACTTGTCGTATAGGGCTCCATACAGCAGCTTTCCACCTTCGATGTTTGCCTACAATACGACAGGACCCATCAGTAAACAGGGCATATTGCCTTTCGTTCTCTGGCAGTTCATTATATGGTGGAGCCTCTTCAGCACGCGCCACCTCCTCTTCCGGTGATATTCCAAAATCTTTGCCTTCTGGCCAGTCCATGATCACTTCCAAGATTCCCGGGCGATTAAGATTTCCTATTCGAGCCCGCTGTGTAATAAGCGCGACCCACTTACTCCACGTAGCATCAGTCGCATGATGCGTAGAGGGGACCCTCCCTTTGAACATCCAGCCCAGCACCGGCAGTCGGGGTGCCAGGAGGAGCTGTGCTTCAGTACCAAGCACTTCTGAGGCAGCTCGAACTCCTTCATATGCCGCCAATATCTCCTTTTCAGTTGGAGTATAGCGGGACTCAGATCCCCTATATCCTCGACTCCAAAACCCTAGAGGTCGACCTCGAGTCTCTCCTGGTGCCTTCTGCCAGAGACTCCAGGTAGGGCCATTCTCCCCGGCTGCCGTGTAGAGCACATTTTTAACATCTTGTCCTGCCCGGGCTGGCCCGAGGGCTACGGCATGAACTATCTCCTGTTTGATTTGTTCGAAGGCTTGTCGTTGCTCAGGGCCCCATTTAAAATCGTTCTTCTTCCGGGTCACTTGATAAAGAGGGCTTACAATCAGACTGTAATTTGGAATATGCATTCTCCAGAAACCCACAACACCCAGAAACGCTTGTGTTTCTTTTTTGCTAGTTGGTGGAGACATAGCTGTTATTTTGTTGATCACATCCGTTGGGATCTGTCGACGTCCATCTTGCCATTTTATTCCTAAAAACTGGATCTCTTGTGCAGGTCCCTTGACTTTACTTTGCTTTATAGCAAAACCAGCTTTCAGAAGGACTTGAATTATTTTCTTCCCTTTCTCGAAAACTTCTTCTGCTGTGTTGCCCCATACGATGATGTCATCAATGTATTGCAGATGCTCTGGAGCTTCACCCTGTTCCAGTGCAGTTTGTATCAGCCCATGGCAAATGGTAGGGCTGTGTTTCCACCCCTGGGGAAGTCGATTCCAGGTGTATTGGACACCTCTCCAAGTGAAAGCAAACTGTGGCCTGCACTCTGCCGCCAAAGGGATCGAGAAAAACGCGTTAGCAATATCAATGGTGGCGTACCACTTGGCTGCCTTTGACTCCAGTTCATATTGAAGTTCTAGCATGTCCGGCACAGCAGCGCTCAGTGGTGGCGTGACTTCATTCAGGCCACGATAGTCTACTGTCAGTCTCCACTCTCCATTAGACTTTCGCACTGGCCATATGGGGCTGTTGAAGGGTGAGTGAGTCTTGCTGATCACTCCTTGGCTCTCCAGCCGACGAATCAGCTCATGGATGGGGATCAGGGAGTCTCTGTTGGTGCGATATTGCCGCCGGTGCACTGTTGTGGTAGCGATCGGCACCTGTTGTTCTTTGACCCTGAGCAACCCCACCACAGAAGGGTCCTCTGAGAGACCAGGCAAGGTGGACAGCTGTTTAATTTCTTCCGTCTCCAAGGCAGCTATACCAAAAGCCCACCGGTACCCTTTTGGGTCCTTGAAATACCCTCTGCTGAGGTAGTCTATGCCCAGGATGCACGGAGCCTCTGGGCCAGTCACAATGGGGTGCTTCTGCCACTCATTCCCAGTTAGGCTCACTTCAGCCTCCAGTACAGTCAGCTGTTGGGATCCCCCTGTCACTCCAGAAATACAGATGGGTTCTGCCCCTATATGGCTTGATGGCATCAGGGTACATTGTGCACCGGTGTCCACTAAAGCCTTATATTCCTGTGGGTCTGACGTGCCAGGCCATCTAATCCACACAGTCCAATAAACTCGGTTGTCCCTCTCCTCCGCCTGGCTGGAGGCAGGGCCCCTCTAATCCTGCTCATAGTACTCGTTACCCACTTCTTGTAAATAGGAATCAGAAGTCCCTTCAAGAGGATCAGAGGTGAGATCAGCTCTTCTATTCTTTCTGGGAAGCTGCCCACTGGAAAGTGGAGCGACGATTTTCCTCGAGGAACCTGAACCCCCTTTTGTAATTGTTTTTCCTTGCAGCTCGCGTACTCGTGCCTCTAGGGTCGAGGTAGGTTTTCCATCCCACCTCCTCATGTCCTCTCCGTAGTCACGCAATTGAAACCACAGGGTGGCTCGGGGTGTGTATCCTCTATATCTTCTCTCTTGAACAGAAGAGCGCTTACTCCTAATGGCTGAGACACTGGTCCGTGTGGGTGGAGGGTAGGGCATATCCTCTTTGAATTGCCGGAACTCTCGGGACAGTTTCTCTATAGCAGAGACGCAGGCCCGTAGGGAGGAAGAGAGACTTTCTTCGTATTGCCGGAGTTGGCCAGCCAATTCATCCACCGTTGGTCTCTCTCCGTCCTTCCAGGCCATTACTGCTAATGAGTTGGCATATGATGAGGGTGCACTCCGTACAAACTTCCGCCACATAGGTTGCGTGCAATTGACTTCATCTGGATCTTTGGATGATTGTCCATTGTCCAAGTCACCATAAATCACTTCCAGCACCGCTAGCTCCCTCAGGTACTGGATACCTTTCTCCATGGTGGTCCACTTGCCTGGGTGACATAGAACATCTTCCTTGAAGGGATACCTTTCCTTCACACCCGACAGGAGTCGTCTCCAGAGGCTGAGGACTTGTGCACCTTTTCCAATTGCTTTGTCAATGCCCCCTTCCCTAGAAAGGGATCCCAGCTGCTTGGCTTCCCTACCCTCTAATTCCAGGCTACTGGCCCCATTATCCCAGCATCGGAGCAGCCAGGTGACAATGTGCTCACCTGGACGACGGCTGAAATCCTTTCGCATATCTCGCAATTCACTCAGGGATAGAGATCGGGTAGTTACCGTCTCTTTTATAAGTTCTTCCTCTTCCTCCTCTTCAAGCGATGACTCGCTCTCTTCCCTCTTCCGTGCTTGTGATGGCCCTGCTTCAGAGCACTCTGCCTCCTCACTCTCTTCCTCTGGCTCCTTCTTAGCAGGATCTTCCTCCTCCCTTACTAAACGAGCTGACTTCCGCTTCCAAGATTTCTTCTTTTGTACAGGGGCAACTGATACCGGGATGGGCTGGTCCTCTGGTTCAGCTGCAACAGTCTGAGTAGCTACAGTGCCCGCCGTGGGGGTTGGAGTAGTGGCAGTGCCCGCCGTGGGGGTTGGAGTAGTGACAGTGCCTGCTACAGACGTTGGAGTAGTCACAGTGCCTGCCACATTGCCATCAGACCCAGAGAGCCCCTCTCCCCTTTGCACAGTGTTAAATAGGGTTCGGTAGGCATGGGCCAGGCCCCAGCACATGGCAATGATTTGTGTCTCCTTGGAGCTGCCAGGCTGACAGCATACTTCTTCCAGATATTCTGCTAGTTTATCAGGATTCTGCACTTGTTCGGGAGTGAAGCTCCAAAACACCGGAGGTGCCCACCGCCCCAGGCATTTGCCCATGCTGTTCCACACACCCTGCCATTCATAACTATCCAGCCTTGGGGCAGATCTCCGGGTGATATTCTTAAATTGCTTGCCAACCTTAGACAAAACTGAAACCATGTTCCCCAGAAGTAGCAATAGAGGTATTTTAACCAGCCAAGGGTGTTCAAAATACTGAAAAATTATTGTGATGAAGGAGGAAATGTTATGATAGAGGGTATCAAAGGTACCATTCTGCATTTCCTCCATAAAAAACCTTTCAGAGGCAGAAGTATAATTGCTAATCGTCTCCACAAGACTGTAGCCAAAATACAGTAACGGCTTTAGTACAGAGCTCAGATGATACCACATTAAGCTCAAGGTCAGTGCTCTAAAAACAAAATTCACAGGCGAGACATTACTAATCATTGCAGAGTACAGCAGCCCGCAGAAACCAACACCGATCCTTAACATGTACAGCAAAGACGAGAGCATGATGCAAATCAAACTGATATTGTGACCTGCAACCGTTATTATCTCAAGCCTCGGGCCCCACGTTGGGCGCCAAAAAGGACTGTCGTGGTTTAGCCCCAGCCGGCAACTAAGCACCACGCAGCCGCTCGCTCACTCTCCCTCCCACAGCGGGACGGGGGAGAGAATTAGGAAAAACCTCGTGGGTTGAGATAAACACGGTTTAATAGGACAGAAAGAAAGAAGGGAACAATAATGATAATACCAACAAAGGAATGTATAAGAACAAGTGAGGCCCAATACAGAAATTGCTCACCACCCCGTGATCGACAGCCCGTCCCCGAGCAGCGATTTCCGCCCCCCCGGCCAACTCCAGTTTATGTACTGGGCATGACGTCGTATGGTAGGGAATATCTCTTTGGCCAGTCTGGGTCAGCTGTGCCGGCTGTGTCCCCTCCCAGTTCCCCGTGCACCCCCAGCCTGCTCGCTGGCAGGCCAGCACAAGAAGCTGGACTGTCCTTGACGGCTCAGCAACAACCCAAAACATCAGCACATTATCAACAGTTTCTCATCCCAAATCCAAAACACAGTCTCACACTGGCTTCTGTGAGGAAAACCAGCTCTATCCTGGCTGAAACCAGGACACTAACCTTGCCGGTTGAATACAACCGAGCACGTTTATTTCTTCTTGTGTTCACAGGAATCCAGGAAAAGAAGGCTCTGAATTGAGGCAGATGTCTGTGGTTGCAAAGTGAACCACTTTGGTGAAAAATGTGGTGCTTAGTTCTGACTTTAATACAACTTCCTTTGATGTATAGCTGGAAAGATCCAGGTTGGCCATGGTCCCAAGCCTATATCGGACACACTGGAGTCATAGGAACACGTGCCGTCAAAGAAAAATTAAACTTAGCCACTGTGGTTATGCATGGGGCCGAGGTGTTTTCAAGACATGAGTGGAGCTGGGATAACGGATGGCTTCCAATCCTGAAGGGAAAAGCAGGAGAAGGAATCCAGATAGGGTGTAGGACGATTAACGGATCAACCCATGAGAAAGCCACATTAATGGCAATATACGGAAACCCAGTAGCCTCAAAGTGTTGTGTCGCTGACAAATGGGATTGTTGGTATAACTTTACGCTGGTGGAACCCACTATTGTGACTTGTAAGTGGCAACAACACTGTACGGGTTTAGGGCCATCACAACCACATTGTACAGGGTCGTTGTTTCGGTTCAAAATAGACATAATTGAACCTAACCCAGATACACCACCAGGCCTAACTCCATACATCCTATTTGACACCCTGAAATACGGAGCTAGGAACATACCCATTGTCACTATGACATCTCGTAATGACCCTTGGGACCATGCATTGTCACGATAGAGTGGAAGTGTTGGAACACTACAAAACAAAAGGAACTTAACTCTCTCTACTCTAGTTATACATGGAGATGAAGTGTTTTCGAAGGATGAATGGAGTTGGAATGACTCTCTTCAGATGGCTGAACTTCAAGCCATTTCAGGACAGGCAATACAAATGAGCTGCCGAGTAACTAACGGACCTAATTACCATAGGCCAACCGAAATCAAAGCATATCATACCGACTCTACCAGACCAAAGAACTACAACGCTGAGTGTTACAAAATAACCGAACCAAATTTGGATTGTTGGTACAATTTTACTCTGACCAAACCCATAATTGTATACTGCCTTTGGGGTTCCGAAGGCACGGAATTAATATTTGAATTTATGATTGATACAGCAACATCAAAGGATAAGAAACCTTTACCCCTGCAAACATCTAAAAATATACCAACTCGGCCTCCCATTGGTCTAACTCCCTTCATCTTCAACACAGGCCCTTACATAATCAAATATACAGGTCAGCAACAAGTGCTGTTTAATCCGTCATACTCCCTCAAACAGGTGGAGATGTTGATGCAAATTAACATTTCTACAATTAAACCAACCTGTTCACCATTCCTAAATATATCCCATGCAGGATGGTTAGCCTGGTTACATGGGTGAACCCTCGTCTCTTCAAGACGGACAAGGAGAGACGCAACCGGTATTATAGGGACAGGATTGGGAGTCTTAAACAGTATAGATGCTGAAGTACTCATAAACAAACTGAGCACAACAACAAGTGATTTAAGCAAATTAGGACACCCATTGCGGTCTTCTCTAGTAGCACTGGGAACTAACCAATGGCTTGTGTCAGATTTGTTACCTCAGTGGGGAGAAACAAATGAAAAGGATCACCAATTGATTGTGGATGCACTTGGTGCAGCCCAAAATAATATTTCTCTCGCTCTCAGTTGCATCCAAGCTCAACTATGGATGCAATCTGTGGTGGCAGCCATTATAAGAGAAGGTGAAGAGGGCATCTTACCCTCTGAAATTCGAAAGGTAGTTTGGGATAATGCAACTACCTTTGAGAGAAAATTCCAATCATGGTGGTATTTGGTCAATTTTACCTGCAACCCTACTGATGGCAAAGCCACTGCTTTTGTCTTAACAATATGCAATGCTTCGGTATATACCATATACCCAATCATTGCGTTAGGATTAAATCACAACGGAACTATACTCTATCCTATAGAGCATAGAGTATGGGCCCAACGAAATGAAAACAGATGGCAAACTATTGACGTTGCTGCATGTGTGGTACGGGAACAACAGGGATTCATTTGTGAAAGTGACATCATCAAAGGCCAAGACATTTGTCTTGACACTGAACGAAACATTTGTCATTTTGAAATACATCCCAATGAAACCCTTGAAACTGTGCTTGTATATATTGGAAAAGGGTGCGCTTGTATGAGAACCCCTTGTGATTTTGTGTTTGTAGATAATGTTACTGTGAATACTAACAATCGCTCAAATATTTGTGTTTGTAACTTTACTAAAATTGTAGGATGTGACTTTATCTATTCAGCTCCTGTTACATCTTACCAACTAGTACAATCAAATTATATTCTATTTCGAGATCTGCTACCTGTCCCTGTAGGAATGAATCTTACCCTAGTGAGAAAACTATTACAACATGAAGACCTGAAGCGGTTGTGAAACAAGTTCGGGAAAATGGACAAAAGACTCTGATTACTGTCCATCAGGATGTAGAGAGAATACATCAAGTGTTGGAAAGACTAAGAAGGGATGGAGGACACCACTGGTGGGACACTTTGTTTGGATGGTCACCTACCACAACAGGAATCTTCAACGAGATGCTTCACCCTGTTCTTGTCTTATTAATGCTCACCGCATCATGTTTTATTTTAACAATTGCTTTCCATTTTAGACTTTGGATTATGTTGAAACGTTTGTCCATATCCCCAGAAAATATCTGTGCGCTCGATGATCCTCATAGCAAGAGTGTATGTGACACTTCCCATCTATTCTAAAAGAAAAGAATCGTGAAGCTTGAGTGACTATAGTCACGGGGTGGATAATGTGGAGTAATCGCTGAGGGGTACTTTGGAAATTTACCCTCTAAGAACAGCCTTGAAACCAGGTGGAACGTAGCACTCATGCACAACGGGTCTGTGACATGGAGACTCCCTGAAGAGCCTTGGATGTTGGCAACATCAGGGGCGCCTGGTGTGCTGACTCTGGGAGAGATTACATGGAGGGTGGAGCGAAGTGGAGACCTCGCGGCCACGCTCTGTGAACCGGGGAGTTTAGGGATGCACAGGATGTACATTGATAAGCTGCGCTTACAATGTTGTGGGCCAAAGACCTGTCAACTTTGATGAAGTGCTGTCCTTAGAGTGAACTTTGCTAATTATAATATCATTAGAATACTAAAACGCACACCCCTCTCAAAAGCTACCACCCCCCCAAGGTGCGACCCCTCCTCAATGAGTGTGCGCACTGAATTTTTCCTAGTCTGTACCTTTAAACGTGAAGCGAGAGAATTCTGCACCAATCCTGAGAAAGGTATGTATGACTAGAGTCACTCAAGCTCCACCTGCAAAGTAAAACACTATAAAATAATGTTGTAAGAGCTGGATGTTAGGGAAGATACCATCGTTGTGTACCACTCTAACTTCTGGGATCAGTCGACGGGCTGAGCCTCTCTTCCCCCCCATCGGGATGCCGTTGGGTAAGATTTGAACCCTTGGTCATACCAAGTGCCTCCCCGGGAAACTTAGAAATCTCTATATAGAGTCACTTTACATCTTTTAAGGCGTTTATAGCCAAGTAGTGTCCCTCGTAGTTTTAGAATTTGCACGTGCTTTATAGGTAGTGAATTTATGACCGGCAATCCAAAGAACCTGTATATCTGTTGCTTCAATAAATCGCACTATTGATTGACTCAGCCGTGTGTTCAATAAATCGCACTATTGATTGACTCAGCTGTCTGTGGTCCCTGAACGCGACCGTACCTCTGAGTGCGGCCGTGTTAGTTCAGGAGGTGTCCGGCTGAGCAGGTAGTGTGATGTTAGTAGTGCATCCGGACCCGTGATAGTCCAACAAAGGTGTTGGGCGCGACCGGACTACTAACGCTGACTTTGGGCATCACTCAGAACCTAAGCTCAGCCGCCCCCAGTCCCTCTGATATCTGAGGATCGACTGGAAAGCAAGGGGGTTTAGTTTCTGCCAAATTGCTCTGCCTCTTAACGCAACAGGCCCGTGGGTCCTGCTGGACACCAAGCTGAGCAGCAGCCAGCACCGTGCCCTTGGCCAAAGGCGGCGGGCGGCGGTGCCCTGGGCTGCGCTGGGCAAAGCCTTGCCAGCAGCTGGAGGGAGGGGAGCCTTGCCCTCTGCTCAGCGCTGCTGAGGCCATGCCCGCAGTGCTGTGCCCAGGCCCGGGCTCCCCAGGCCGAGAGAGACAGGAGCCCCTCCCCCAGCCCCGCCCCCCAGCCCCCCCCCGGGCTTGGAATGGCAGCTGTGATGTCGCGGCGCTGGCCCGGCAATGGCCACAGTGCCTGCAGGCACGGCTCTGCCAGCACCCGGCAGCTCCAGGGAGAGACCAGCTCTCACCCAGCGGCACTGCCCGGCACCGGGACCCCCTCGACAGCCTCGCTCCAGCCGGCTGGGAGCTCTCCGGAGCCCCAGCAGCGTGTCCGGCGCGAGGACTCCCCTGGCCCCGGCACGATGGGCCAGCTGAACTGCTGCTACGGCTCCAGGTGGGCTCCCCCCGCGGCTCGGGGACACGCCGGCGCAGCCGGGCCCCGCAGCAGCCGCCTTTCTCACGCCCTTTGCCGCCTGCTCTGCAGGGTCTACCCTGGCCCCGAGCAGCAGTGCGCGCCCGGCCCGGCATCAGCCGAGCCGCTGCTCCACCAGCGCGTGCGGGTGACGCAGGGCCGCGGGACGGGGAAGAGGCACCTCCTCCTCTTCAGCGATGCCTTGATCATCGCCAAGGCCAAGTAAGAGGCGCAGACCCCGGCTGCCTTTCCTCCTAAGGCCTGGCCCCGGCACCGGGGCAGGGACGCCCAAGGAGCAGCCCCAGGCCCCGGCACCCTGCTGCTGGCTGCACCCGTGGCCGTGCGCGGGGCAGGCGGAGGCCAGAGGGCAGCCGCCGGGCTCGGCCACCACCAGGTCACTCCCTGCCGCTCCCCTCTACAGACGTGGCAGCGCCCCGCGCCCGCAGCTCTGCCTGGCCCTGCGCCGGCTGTGGGTGCTGAGCGGCGGCAAGGGGGCGGCCGGGGATGCCGCCCAGGAGGAGGAAGACAAGGCCACCACGTCCCTCGTCCTCGCCTGGCCCTACGGCTTCTGCGTCGTCACCTTCTGGTGGGTCTCGGTGCCACGTCCCCCGGCAGGGCCGGGCAGCGCTTCTGTCCGGCCCCACGCCGCTTCCTCCTGCCTCTGCAGCCGTCCCCACGGGGCAGGGCTGTGCCGGCGCCCGCCTCTGCCCGCGGGCTGGGCAGCAGCGGGCGCTCAGGCTCTTTCTCCTCTCTTTCCTGCAGCTCCCGCTCGCTGAAGGAGCTCTGGCTCAGCGCGCTCCGTGGGTAAGCCCTGCCTGGCAGAGCAGCTTGGGGGGCCCGTGCTCACAGCACGGGGGGATGCTCTAGCCGTAGCCGTATGATGCGGAAACGCCGCTCCTGAGCTGGGGAGAGCTGCCCCCACGGCCGCGGGCGGCTCTGGAGTGGGCAGAGCTGGCGGAGCTGCTTCACCCAGCCCCGACCTCCCCCCTTGCCACTGCTCTCCGCTCGACGGCCGGGCGGTGCCCAGCTGCTTCGGGGCAGCTTGGAAGGGCTCCCCGGGCTGTCAGGCGAGGGAAGAGGCAGCTTGGGTCTCACACAGCTCTTTCTCTGCCCCTGCCCCGTGCACAGGCCAGCAGAAGGAGTGCAGGGAGCCCGCGTCACCCAGCTGCCCTCCATCAAGCTCCTGCTGAAGGAGCTGCGCGGCCGCAATGCCGTGAGTGTCCCTCCCGGCCCCGCTCTGCCCCAGGGGCTGCTCCAACCCCGCACCAGCCCCATCGCTTCTCACCTGCTGCTCTTCTCCCCTTGCCCAGGCCAAAACACTCAACGCCAGCAGCCTGGAGAGGCTGGTCGAGGGCCTGGCAGAGGTGAGGAGCCCCCGGGCCGCCATCTCAGCCGTCCCCACATCTCACTCATGGCCCGCGGCCGATGCAGCTCGCCAGGGGCCCTTCGTGCTGCGGGGCTGCTCGCTGAGCGCAGCGCATTTCTTGCAGGCTGGTGCCCAGCAGAAGCCACCTCCCGTCCCCTCCGGCAGCCAAGGTGGACGTGGCCACTCGGACGGTGAGTTTGGAGGAGACGGGGGCAGGACGGCCCCTCTCTCCTGCGCTGGCAGGCAGCAGCCGGGCTGCTCAGGGGCTGCTGCTGCCCTTCCCGCAGGGCACGGCCGCAGAGAGCTGAGCCCCCGGGGCGCCTCGTTCCCCAGCCACGCCTCTCCCTCGCTGCTGGCGGGGACGCCCAGCACGCAGAGGCTCAGGCAGCATTCACCTGGCGCTTGCCCTCCATGGCTCTCTGCTCTGTTTTCCCTGGCGGCAGGCGGGACCCGCAGCAGGACGAGGGGGCTGCCCTGGCCCTTTGCGCGGCGAGGGACCTTGGCCGCTGCGGAGGCGCCCGGGCAGTCGGGCTGTGCCGGCAGGGCGGGTCTCTTCGACCGGCCCCTGGCAGCTCTCTGCAGCCAGGACGGCACGCTGCCCCAGCCCCTCCAGGTAAGCCAGCAGAGGGACCCCGGCTGGGGCTCGGGGACCAAGCCGGCTCCGCCCCACCTCCCCCACCTCCAGCCACCCCTGCGTCCTGCCCTAGTGAAAGCAGAGCCGCCCACGCTCCCTCCTGGCCCGGAGGAAGGCTCACCGGCCCCGGGGCCTGTCCCCAGCCAAGCAACTGTCCTCCTCTGTCCCCCGCAGCTCTTTGAGGAGGAGGAGGATGTGGCTGGGCTTGCCGGCACGTCGGCCAAGGAGTTGCCAGCACCAGAGGCGGAAGCAGAAGCAGCAGCGGTATGTCAGGGCCACAAAGAGGGTGACAGCACTGTCAGAAGTTGAGAGTGCTGCCGCAGGGACAAGCTAGGTCACCCACTAGCCGGCAGCTCTGCAAAGGTGCAGAGGAAGGGTGGTGCAGGATGGCCATGGCGGTTTGTGCGGTGATGCCACCAGAACTGGCTCAGCTGGGCTGAGCAAACCCATCCAAGGGCTGTGCCTTTCCGAGCTAAGGTAGCAATTGGGCAGGAAGGTCCTTGCCACCCGTTAACTTGCACATTTCCATTGCAGGTGCCTCCAGTCCCTCCAGAAAGTGAACACCTGGAGAGCTCCTCTGGGGAGACAAGGTAAAATGAGCTAGGTGTGGTTAAGAGCAGAATTGGTTCACGTTTATCATGGCTTGACCTGTCTAACAATACATTGAATGGAAAGTTTGCCAGGCTCGAGAAGAGCAACCTGTGAAGAGGGGAGCAACGGGCTACTGGACAGCGAGAGGAGCAAGTTGGGAGCAGAGCTCTGCGGGATGGGCAACTGAGGACATCCAGGCAGGCAAGAAGAACGAGGAGCCCAGGTGTGTAGCAGACTCTGCTGCCCATCTTTCAAAGCTCCGAACACTGCTCCGACTATGGGCAATATTTCTGAGGTGCGCAGAGATGGCACCGGGCAGGAAGCCCGCAGCTGCCCGTGGGAGAGCGTGTCTGTCAGGAGGAACGTATCACTCCAGCGTTGGCAGCTCTCCTTCGGCACTTGTGGCAGCTCTGTTTGTGCAAGGCTGAGCAACACCCCAGCAGAGTCACAAGGCTCATAGCAATTTTTGGAGCTCTTTGACCCGCTGCCTACAGAAAGAGGCAAAGTCTCCCTTTTCTGTTCGTGTCAGCTGGCAAGCCCAGCACTGGCTGCTGGTGTCTGAATCCCAAAGACGCAGCAAGGAGCTGTGTCACGTAGCTGTAGACCCTGAGGTGCTGGCACTTCGTAAAAAGCTCACGTTGCACCTGAGACAATTGAGGGAAGAAGAAAACAACCAAACACTACCAAAGCAGCGTGTTTTGCCTTCAAGCCTGGCTTTCTAGCAAGGGACAGTGAGGCGTGCTGCTGCTCGGCTTTTGGAAAGGACCACAGCACAGCTGCCCTGCCCAGCCCTGCTGCCTAGCAAAGCAGTGCTGCACATCTCTGTCAACTTGCAGAGCTCTGAGGGTGTCACACGTGTGGAGAAGGGGACAAAGCCGTGCCGTAGCCACTGCCAGGGAGGGTTCCCTCTCGTGTGCCAGGAACTGCCCCTTGGACAGCACACTGCCCAAGGAACGGGGCACAAAGTCGTGCCTCTTCCTGCCTTCATGGTTTCATCAGCACTTTGGACTCTCTTCTTGCAGGTGCTGATTTTTTTCTGCTGCCTGGATTGCCCGCATGAGCTCTGCTGCCTGGGCTTTGAGGGGCGCGATGCAGCCCCAGCACCACCTCGGCGGAGGCGAGGAGGGAGGCACCGCGCCCTTCTGCTCCGGCCGGCACATTTCACTCGGGCACCGCGACGCCGGAGCGGCCCCGCACCGCCCTCAGACCCAGCCCAGCCCTGGCGGGAGGCCTTGCTGGCTCACTCCTCGGCTCCGTCAGCAAAAGCCCACCAGCCGGCACAGCTGCCCCCGTGGGGAGCTGGCATGTCACCTGCAGATTCCATGGGGCGTGCTGGGCGTGGAGGTGTATATCATCTGAGAGGGACACGAGGGACACGCTGGACAGCATGTTCCAGACTATAAAACCCTCCAGGTTTTCTTTGCCGCTACTCATTCTTGGCAGAGAGACGCTGCACCACCTTGCTGCATACAAGAAGGGAGCACCCATTGCTGCCCTTTGGTCGGTGCAAGTCCTTGTATGCAGCACACAGCACAATACCCTTTCTTAGTATTCTTGATCAAACATGACTGGCTTGCAGTTTCCATTAGCTGAGTTAACTCCAGGTTAGCTACAGCAAAAACTCCGCTCTTACTTCTCCGACCCATCAGCGCTCTCTGGACCGACGCAAACACCCCCCTTTCTGTCAATCAGAACTGGAGTGGTGATGCTTTGCTTTCAGCCATAACACGTGCCTGTGCCTAGGGACTGATGGGAAGGAGGAGTTAAAAAAGCCAGCTTACATGGTGCCCCAAATCCCAGCCACCCTCCAGGACCGGAAAAAAACTGGACACACCCCCATATTTATTCTAGCCATTCTGTAGCCAGCACAGTCATTTCAGTGTCGATTCTGGTTGATTCTGCAGCTTTATAACAGTTGAAACACCCAGCTCATCAAGGCGGCTGATCTAGAAGGCAGGGGATCTGAACTGGCCCCAACTACCTATGATGTGACAGTGTCCATAACTCGGGTTAATCACAGGTTGTCCTGTGACATAAGGATGTAGCGCTCTTTCACCTTTCTCCTTTGAAGCTTTGGGGTTTGTGCACGGGAGCCTTATGTACCTTTCTTTTCAGTGTTGCTCATCGTTTCAGCATTGTTTCTGATGAGGAAAACATCCTTTCTGTGTAGATGTTAATTTATGTACATTTAATAAACAGCATGGTATCCTATACTACCAATGATCTTTTTTTCAGACTAATGAAAAGTTCAAGACAAAAGCATGCTTTGTGTCTGCAAAGAAAAGTGTCTGTAACTGTATTAAAAAGCTGCGGTTGTTTCACTCGTGGATGTTTGTAGCTATAGCAGAAACAGAGCTGCTGGCTGCCTTACTGCGAGATCCACAGGACACCAGTCTTCTCCTGAAGGCTTTCTACCAGCGTAATACTGTTTGAGTTGCCACTCCATTAAAACAGGACTTGTTCACTAATTGGTTCCTACATGAAAACCCGAGGACAGAAACTTGACCCTGGTTGGCAACGTCAAAAGCAGCATGAGGCGAGGCTGCCCAAAGCCTGGCTGCTGCGCTTGCAGGAAATGTGCCTTGAGTCCCGATGGGCAGACAGGGCACGCCTCTGCAAGTCTGCTTCGCAACACAGCACGACGCAACAGACCTGTGTACAAAGAGCATTAACATCATCACAGGTACAGCCAGTCGCAAGGTGGGCAATGCCCGAGTGAAGGCTGCCAGCTGTCCTGCTGGCCGGCTCTGTCCTTCACGGCTGCAGACTCCCTTTCCCAGGCACTCACTGAGCCAGGGGCTGGCTTCGCACTCGGAAAGCACGTAGCCCATGCAGCAGCTCACTCCACTGCTCACCGTGGTTCCCCATGGCTGCTTATCTACCCAACAGATCTCTTAGTCCCTCCTGTTTGTGTATGGAGAAGGACTCGTAGGAGATGGGATAACAGTGATCACCAAACAGGGGAGTTTAAACTTTTGAGTGTAACGAGATACAGCTCAGAGGAGTTGCTACCTTGCTTTTCAGGAGAGCAAACTTGAAGCTACTCAGAGAGCTAGTCTGCAGTGTCCCCTACGAAGCTGCTTTGGAGGGCTTAGGGCTCAGAGAGCAGCTTAGTTTTTCAGAACCACCTTCTGCAAGCACGGGAGCAGGCAATCTGGTGGAGTCTGAAGTCCAACAAGAGGGGCAGAAGACCAGCTTGGCTGAACAGGGACCTCCTTTTTCAACTCAGGTGGAAAAAGGAATGTTATGATCCCTGGGACCAAGGTCCGGCTTGGCAGGAAGATCACAGAGCTGTAGTTCATACGTGTAAGGAGAGAACAGAAAAGGGCAAAGCTCAGCTAGAGTTGAAATTGGCCAGTGTTGTGTCGGGCTATAAAAAGGGCTTTTTACAGTACGTTCATAGCAATCGCTCATTGAGCACGGCCAGGGACTCTCTGAGGAGGAGGAGGGTGCGGCTGGGCTTGCCGGTGCATCGGCCACAGAGCCGCCAGCACCAGGGGCAGAAGCAGAAAGCGCAGAGGTCTGTGAGGTGCACAGAGAGCGGGGGCTGCGCAAACCCCTCCGAGCGTATCGCGGGATACGTTGTATCGCGGGATACGTTGTATCGCGGGATACGTTGTATCGCGTGATACGTTGTATGACGTTGGCGGTTTTGGTGGGTAACTATGTACGTACTGTAGGGACACATGCTTTCTTACAGGATGAAAAGATGTAATGTTGTCGTGGTTTAGCCCCAGCCGGCAACTAAGCACCACGCAGCCGCTCGCTCACTCCCCCTCCCACAGTAGGGTGGGGGAGAGAATTCGGAAAAAAACCTCGTGGGTTGAGATAAACACGGTTTAATAGGACAGAAAGAAAGAAGGAAACAACAATGATAATACCAACAAAGGAATGTACAAGAACAAGTGATGCCCAATACAGCAATTGCTCACCACCCGGCGATCGACAGCCTGTCCCCGAGCAGCGATTTCCGCCCCCCGGCCAACTCCAGTTTATGTACTGGGCATGACGTCGGATGGTAGGGAATATCTCTTTGGCCAGTCTGGGTCAGCTGTCCCGGCTGTGTCCCCTCCCAGCTCCCCGTGCACCCCCAGCCTGCTCGCTGGCAGGCCAGCACAAGAAGCTGGACTGTCCTTGACTGCTCAGCAGCAACCCAAAACATCAGCACATTATCAACAGTTTCTCATCCCAAATCCAAAACAGTCTCACACTGGCTTCTGTGAAGAAAACCAGCTCTATCCTGGCTGAAACCAGGACACTTGCACTTGCTGTAACTTTTTCTTGACATCATCCGTCAGCTGTCCCAGAACCAGGAATATCAACTGACCCTTTCCCTCTCGAGAGGTACGGTTTAAAGGAGTATATTTCTGCATCCCTTCTTTTAATCGGTTCAAAAAATCAGTAGGGGATTCTTTTCTATCTATCTTGTTTAATTTCATACAATTTAGACCAATTTACTGATTTTGGGACAGCACTTCTTATTCCAGAAGCCATTCGTTCCCTGTACCGCAGTACTAAGTCCCGGGCTCCTGGCTGGCTAGGGCCCCGACCGGGACTGGTAATGGGAACATGGTTATCCACTGTTCCCGGCAGAGTTCCAGCCAAAACCAGAGCCTGGACTTGAGGGTCTGGCCACCCTCACAACACTCTGCTTTTCTGCCTCGCTGAACACCGCATCCGACATTGCACGCACATCCTCGCAATCGTGGTCAAACAATCCTTTAATCTCCCATTCTGTCAACCTTTAAACATCTTTGTCCAATGCCACAAGGCGAGCAACATCTTTTTTGCTTCCTATTTTGCTTATTGTTTGTCTTTTTCTATCGCCAGGACCATAGGGTCCTGGGGTGCTGAATTGATTCCACGTTCTTTCTGCCATTCAGGGTGGTTTCGTAGAGTGAAAAACATACGTATCTGCATAAAGCACTTCATCCCATTTTCCTTCTCCCTGAAGGAAGAGCATTAAATTGTATTATTACACTAAATGTATAATACCTATTATAACGTGTGTAGTATTATATTACAATTAGATGTACCTTAATGTAATAATGTATTCTATTTTAATGTCCTGTTAAAGGGCCGTTTTTCTCCACCGTCTTAACTTCTAGAGAGGCCACCACTGATTACAATGCTTAATTAAAGTTTTCCTATCGACACTGCCTCCCAGCACTCCCCCCGGATCTCTCCAGTGCTGCAAAACACATCCCAGTGGGCTTTTCTTTAGAATTCCGCCACTCTGTGACTCTCCCATATCTGATGCAAATTTTACCGTTAATAACCAAAATCCAATAAATGACAAACCAATAACCAATACCCGAAATGCATTAGCCAAAAGTCAGGTAACAGTTAACCGGACCTCCAAATGGGGACGCAGCCCCGCCAAACGGGGAAGTTAATCCCCTACCATATGGGACACAAGTCCCCCAGAGGTACACCCATAAGGTGCTAGCGAGCCGGTATACGCCGACCCGTGTGCACGTCTGCACGTCTTAAAGACGGTCCCAAACTGATCGATCGTTACCAATTCAAGATTTAAGGATGTCTTCTTGCCAGAAGGTCTTTGTCTGTCCCCGCGGTGATCCGACTGAGAACGGGGGTCTCTCCGGAAAAGATCTCCGGGGGCAAACCCAAGAGAGTCCCAGACTCATCGGGTCCCGCAGCCGAACAGAGGATGTCCCTCCCACCTGGGTCACCAAATGATTCACAAAAGTTACAGAAATTTAAACTCAGTAACACCAAAGTGTCATTAAGCAGACGCCTTTATTGCCATGCCGGACACCTGGGGGATACCTCATCCCAACGTGCGTGCGCTGAAGCAAAACTTCATCCTTTATATACCTGAAAGACGTGAATATTTGCACGTGTCCTGAGAAATCTCCGCCTCCTCGCTTATCTGCCACGTTTACATAACGCTGGTGTTGCAAAACTACACTACGCGTGCGCGGGCGTCTTGGGCGGTCGTCGGTGGTCATTTGGGGAGTTAGCCCCCTCCTTCTTTTTCCCTTTTATGGTCACAGGTCTCCTGAGGATAGTTCCTTCTCCTTGGATGTTTTCCCCTTCTGTTCTTCAGCCAAGCGGTTCCTTCTTATCATCTGTGTTTGAGCACTCCTGCTAGGACGTTTCTGTGCTCAAGGTGAAGGTATCTCCTCTGCACTCATCAATTTCTCAGTCCTTGCTCTTAACTCTTCTCCTCTTGGTTCTCTCCACCTGTCTTCTCCGTTTCTACTTGTGTTTTAATTTTCATCAGGGCTGCTTTCCTCCTGATGAACTGTTTACATATAGGTACAGTGTTGGCACTGAGGCAAATACAGCCTAAGGACTATGAGAATAGGCCGTTAAACATAATGCCACGGTTGCTAGGCTAAAGAAGTCTATACTGAAGTTAAACTAATCACGAAATCAATAACCTTCCAGAAAGTACATCTCTTCAGAAATTTGTAAAACTGACAGTTGATTAGTTACACATGCTAAAACCTTCTAATTGTTTTAGATCCTTGTTTCAGAGGGCACTAAGGGAAGGGAAGAAGTCAGTTAAAAAATAAGGGTAGGCAAATAAGGACCGCGAATGAGAGAAAAGGCGGCAGAAAATTTTAAAAGCAATGGTGATTACGGCAAAAGGAAAAATATTAAGAGGCAGGGATGGCGAACTAAAACGGAGACGTAGATAGAAAATCTAACAAGTGAAGCCACTAAGGGAATACCAGAAACAATCAAATACAAAGGGATACTGAAAAGTCGGCCAGAAAACCCTCTAACACTTAGTTTGAAGCTTTAGAAGGCGGGCATTCCTTACGGCAGCGCTGGGCAGTGCTGGGGATCGCTCCACCACGAGTGCTCCGACGGGTTAGTAAAGCACATCAGTTCATATGCAGAAAAGTCATACGTGTCATCAGATCCCCCAAGAAGGGCAGTCTTATGGTGAGGAGTTCCCGGAATTCGTTGACATAGTCCAAGCATGCGCAGTAAAATTAGGGTTAGGGTCTTTTCACCCTCAGGTGGTCGTCCACAGTCTTCCTCACGCAGTCTGCCAGTTGAACCTGGGGCTTCCTTTGTCCATATCTAGTCATCGAATTAGCTCCTCGGTCTTTCGGCCTCAGGATGGCACAAGGAGGTCAATTTAACCTGGTAGCAGTGATTTCCACGGGAAGCCTAAGGAGCTTGCTTTGTGTTATCCGTGAGTTTACACGGGAAGCCTAACAAGCTTGCTCACGGTCTGTTTGATCTTGTCGGGCAAGAAGTGACATTTTTAAGTAAAATCACTGGCTGAGACCTTAAACGAGTAAGTAAAGACGGAGAGGGGGAGACGGACAGGGAGACAGGGAGAAAGAGTAAAACAGCGATGGGCTTCAAGAGGGAGAGAGAGAAGAATTAAAAGATCCTGGCAGGGAGCCAGACAGGGCAAGACGGCAAAAGAAATGAAACTGCAGCGTGGCTCAGGGCTGACAAGGACAAAATTGCAAAACAGGGACAGGGAGCAGGATAGCGGGAGACAGAGGAAGAAAGAGACTTGTGCTGTGCTACAGGGCCGAGAAGGAAGACCTTGAACATCAGCCAGAGACTAGAGAACAGAGTGGAAGGAAGGCAAAAACGGTGGCTGGGAGCCGGACAGAGAGAGACTGTGAAAGAAAAGAGTAGCAACACGCTACATTGCGGAGGGAGGAATGGAAAAGCAGGGACAGGGAGCCAGACTGAGAGAGGCAGAGGAAGGAAAAATAGCCACAAGCTACAGAGCAGGGAGAGAGAGGACCTAAAAGATGAGGACGGGGAGCTGGTCAGAGTGAGATGGAGAAAGGAGGTATGGGCGGGGGGTGGAGGGGGGGAACCACATCAGCGTGGGAAAGAGGAGGGGGCCAGGGGAGAGGCAGTGAGGGCCCGGGATGCAGAATAGGGGCAACAGGGCCCCGAGGGCCTGGGACTCACCACAGCTTTCACTCCCTGCACTGCTGGGAGAGTTCGCCAGTTCAGACGCTTCTTCCTCCTCCTCCTCCTCCTCTCCTCCCTTCGCCTTCTGTAACTCCTGTCGCTTGGCTGTCCTCCACCTAAGAGAATACCGGGGTGTCTTACAGCTCGTACAAGACGGGGCTCCCTACACACGTAGCCTCGCTCGTGCGCTACACGGCCGCCTTTGGTGACGCGTACAGACCCTGCATGTCGATGGTGTGGCCTGCTGCGGACTACGAAGAGGGATCCTACCTCACCTGGAGGGGCTGGCTCGCTCTTCCCTGCAGCAGGAGGCAGCTGCCGGCCGGCCGGCCTTCGGTTTCTTCTTCCTCTTTACCGTTCTCTAGCCTCTCCAGCTCTGGCCGTGGCAGTTCCCGCCCAGGGCCGGCAAGCGCTCCGCCTGTCCCTTCCTGCAGCCGTGCCACGAGGAGAGCGAGGCTGGGCAGAGACAACCCACGCGAGCCCGAGGCGGGTGCGGTCAGCGGCATCCCCCCCCAGCGCGGCCCCTGGCAGAGGGAAAGAAGCAGCAGCGACCCTTATTACTGTAGTTCCCCCCTGGCCGAAGCCTCTCCTTCGGCGGGGGCCGCCGGAGACGCCGCTCTGCCCCTGCACCGCTGCCAACGGCGTCCGCTTTCACGGAGAACCCAGTGCACGCGAGGCCCGGCTTGCCGCCTCTGCGACAGGGCCGGGGCCGGCCCGGGGCTACGGGACGGGCTTCAGGGGAGGGGCTGGAGCTGGGGGCAGCTGCGCAGGGCCAGGAGAAGCGAGCGGGGGGGCTCTGACGAGTTGGGAGGCGCCCGGCATCCGCGCCTGGGGGATGTCCGCCTCCCTCCCTCCTCCCAGAGCCCCGGTAACTCCCCGGGGCTGCCCCGACCCGACTCGCCTCCAGCGGGCCGGCAACCGGTCGCAGCGGGCGGCTCGAAGTTCCTCGCCCCGCCACCCGCGGGCGGCCGGTGCGCAGGAGACGCCCCGCACCCGCCCCAGGGGCTCGCTCGCCTCACCGGTGGTCCCGGCCCTTCACGCCCCGCCGGGAACTGGACCCCGCTGCGCCGCCATGCTGCTCCCGCGCGCCGCGCATGCGCCGGACGCCGGCGGCGCGCCGCAGGGGCGAGGGGCGGTGCGCGAACGCCGGGCTGCAGTAGCAGCGAGCACCCGGCGGCCGTGCCTCATTTTGCAGGGCGAGCACCCGCCCACGTTGGGCACATGGGGCGGCAACGGCGCGACCTTACCGGGAAGTAGCAAAGAGCGCGCAGGGACCGCAGAACGGCATCGCGGTTACCGGCGGCCGGCAGCGTGGGTCACTTAGGCGCCGCCGCGCATGCGCGGCTTCCCAGCTGCGGCGAGGTTCCCTACCGCGCATGCGTGCCTCCCGAGATGCGGCAATGCGCCTATCGCGCATGCGCAGCTCCTGAGCTACGAGGTGCTGTACCGCGCATGCGCGGCTGCCGAGCTGCAGTACCTAATTTTGGTCACAGGGCGGCAGCACTGAGAGCGGCGAGGAGGCACGCCACCACGCATGCCCGGGAACCCGCGTCGCAAAAACTACATCTCCCGGCATGCACTAGCAAGCACAGCATGACCGCCCGGAAGACCACGCTTCCCGGCATGGCGGGGAACGAACATGGCCGAGAGCAAACCCCGTGCCTCAGGACTACGGCTCCCGCCATGCCGCGAGACGCAGCCTGTCCTGCTGGCTCACCCTGCGCGGACACCCTCTTCCACCCCCCCATCCCCGCCGAGACGCGAGCGCTCACCCGCCCTCTGCAGCGTAGTTCCGGGTGGACCCCTCCGCCGGCTCGCACACCCGTCTGCTCCGTGCCTCCGACGCGGACCCCGCCGCCCTGCCGCAGGTCGATCGGGCGGCCCCGCTCACCTTCTTTCTCGCTGCAGCCGCAGCCCGGCCATGCCGGGCGACCGCTCCACCCTTGGCTCCCCCCGGCCCGTCCACGGCCACCGGGAGTAGGGCAGCAGCAGCACCAGCCCCTCCCCCGGCAGCCACCCCTGTGCAGGGAGCGTCCGTCCCCACCGGCCTCACCGCCCGCACCTGGGGCTCCTCCAGCCCCGGCCCACAGCTGGAGCCCAGCTGGAACAGGGGGGCAGCGCCCGACCCCCACCCCAGGGCATCCCCTCCTGCCCCGAGCTCCGGCACAGCCCCTCACCCGGGGCAAAGCGAGGGCGAACGCAGCCGCGAGGGCAAAGGAGGCGGCGCATGACAAGGCCCGGGAGCGGGGCTGCCCCGGGGGGCTCGGGGCCTGCCCTGGGGACACCCCGCCAGTCCTTCCCGGAGCCGCGCTCCTCGGCGCGGCAGGGAACAGGCGGGCGGGCGGCTCCCGGAGCCATGGGCTGCTGGGCAGGGGGAGGCCGCCGAAAACGAGGTGTGAGGCACGGGACGCTACAAGAGAGGAGACCGGGGGCAGGGAGTCAGACCAGGAGAGAGGGAGAGACAAAAAAGTGGCAACCGAGCCGAAAGGAGGAATGAAACAATGGGGAGCCAGGACAGTGAAACACGGAGGTAAGGGGCGGGGAACACCGCCAAAACAACCCCCATATCTGCACCGTACAGGGAGCTGGGGAAAAAAGAGAGCTGGAGAGCAACAAGAAGAGCAATGAGCATGGAAAGAAGGGGGTGGATGGGTGGTGGGAGTCCAAAATAGGGTCATCAGGGAGCCAGAGACAGCGAGATGGAGAACGGACAAAAGCGACAGGTGCTGCAGGGGGGAGAGGGAGGAATGAATGAGCAGGGACAGCCAGCCAGCCAGCGACGGAGAAAGGCAAGAGACCACACAGGCGACAGTGCGGAGAGGGAGGAATTAAAAGCAAGGGACAGATTGCTGGGAAAGCAGAGGCAGAGAATGGAACAGAATCAGAGCGTGCTACAGGGCCAAGAAGGAAGAAACAGGGACAGGGAGCCAGGGAAAGAAAAAGTACTGAGGAGCTACAAGACAGACAGGGAGAGATGAAAAAACAGGGTTCCGGAGCCCGGCAGAGAGAGAGCTGGTGAAAGAAAACGATAGCAGTAGGCTACAGGGAGGAGAGGAAGGAATGAAAAGATAGGGACGGGAAGCCAGACGCAGAGAGAACCATGCCTCTGTGCTCGGAATGAGAGGCCTGTCTGGAAATAGAAAGTGCAGATACTAAATTTAATAAAGTAACAGACTTGACCAAGTGTAGCACAAAATGTAAGATACACTACCCTGCTCCGTCAATGACTGTGGCCTAGCATCTAATGGCAGGCTTGGTTTCTGCTTCCCAAGGAGAGTAGCACAAAACCATAATTTTCCGATTATACAAATATTTTACCAGACTATGCAAAGAAAGTAACAACAATTGCCTTACAGATCTACGTGAATGCATAACAGTAGCAGAAAATTGCTAGAGCACAAAACACTCAGCCTTCAAAGTCCACAGAAAGACATTAGGTCTTGTAAATCATCGGTTCTAAGGACCCTGCTGCTACCACATCACCGCAACATGTGACTCACAGCGTATTTCTTTCTTTCTAGGTTTGAGGAATTCCTTCATTTTGGGGGTTTATTTGTTGGGGGGTTGTGAAGAAGGAAGCTCCTTAGCTGTGTTTTTCTTAAATCTGGCATATTAACTATTATGGCATGCTGTAATGATCACAGATTTGATATGTTTTCCTGGAAACAAAGTTGAATGCAGAAACAAACTCAAAGACCCAAGCACAGAAAATGAGCTAGGATCCTGGCGTACAAGCTGGTGTAGACAAAAATCTTACAGAAGATTAACTGAAAAGTCCTCATTCTGCAAATGCTTATACACTTATCAACCCATTATTTGAGTCCACTAGCTTCGTATACAGTAAAGCCTGTGAGGGTAAACATTGTGGTCTGCTTGGTAGATTCATCTGTGACTCCACTCATTGCATACTTAATATTTTCCCCTTCTGTCAAAAGGAATCGTTTTACCAAATGAAGTTAACGTTGTTCATGATCGCTTTTATGGGAAACTGGCAAAAAAAGAGTTTTCCTTAGGGTGAAAGAGCGAAAATGTTGTGTTGCCAAAAGAACAAATTCAGGATTCAAATGCAAGTCCGCTCGCCCTAAGAAGTTAACACTTCCTCTCCTATAACAATTCCCCACACAGAGCTCTAGAGAATGAGGACCTTATTTTGCTAGTTCTTGGATTTTGCCCACAGTCTGGACCAAACAAAATCTCTCCTCAAGGTTAACTCACTGAGCGACGTCATTCCACAGCTGACAAGACACTAGGTGTTTGAGGAGGTTGGGGGTGATTAGGAGTTTGGTTTTGGTTTGAAATTTTTTTACTCCCCAATTGCAGTTACAAATTCAGAAAAAAAAAAGAAATATAGGAACACACTCACATAAAACTTTCCTCGCGTTTGGTTCCTTCCACAGTATTCGTCATGCATTCAAAATCAAGGTGCATTGCTGTACAAAGCAATGTATCACTTCTCTACGTTATTCACAGGCAACACAGAAGTTAAAATTCAACGCAAGAGTTCTGCAAGGACACAAAAGGGAAAAAACACATGCCGTCTAGTTTCCTGCCCACTGAGAAATCGGAAAGCAGATTATAAAAGGCAAGACGTACAAAAAAAGATCCCCGGCAATAAGGACTCTATTGTCTTGGTTAATATTGGTAACTATTGCTTGGATTTCTTTGTAAAAAGAAACACAAAGGAATTAGACTATAATCAATGAGAATTAAGCCAGCACAGCAAAAACCCAAACAAACCCAACACATAAACAACATTAACTCCTCAAAAATACCTTCCAAACATTTCTTTAGAATAAAAACAGGGAACATGCAGCTACTGGAGACTTCAATATTTATGTCTTTCTGTGACTCTCCACACCTACATTTGGGGAGAAGACTATAAAACAAGTTCACAGTGCATGAGGTCTTTTAAACTAAAAAAGGGATTAAACTTATGAGAAGTATTTTACTTCTAGAGCTTCACTTGTTCTCTTTGCATTATCATAGGACCCACAGAAGCAAGCCTAGAAAACTTGTGGAAAATTAGGTACATGAATTATGAAGAGGGCCAAGAATCTCTCAATTTTAAACCTACCTCGGGCAAACGATTCTGCCAGCAACTTTTCCAGACTCTGGGATTTTCCTGCTTTCCGTATTTCTGAAAAGATGGTGGGGGAAGCTACCATGCTTGTATAACCTTTGAAGCTGTTAGCGTTTCTGCAAAACATGAAACGTTCTTACAGACTGAGCATGCAACAGGGAAAGTTTTACAGACATCCCTTTGTTCTACGCACAACGCCATACTTCTCTCAAAACTGGTAGCCAAGGAGGGAAGGTTTTGAACTCTTTTACGTTTACCTGAATTGTACTGCATAAATATGATGTCTTTTTTTAAGTGCTGCAAATTCCTCTTCATTTTCTGGGATTGCTTCATATGAATATAGACCATGTTTTAATCAGGCATTGCTACCTAACAATTCCAGACACTTGCTAGCTCATTGCTTGACAAATGCACATACTCTGAATACTACAGATGTCAAGTTTGGCGTGAAGCTTGGTGTCCATCATGACAGGCCACAATTTAAGCATAATAGAAGGCGACCAAATCTGTGCAGAACGTACTACAGGTTTTCACTTTGCAAATCATAATAGTTTTGGTATTTCCTTGAATGCTCAGCTCTTTATGACAAATGACTATGGATGGACAAAAAAAAACAAACCAAAAAACCCAATCTCAAAAATTTTCTCCCAAGCTTCTTGATTCTAAAACAAATCTAAAAATTACAGTGTGCCCTAAAACAAACCCTGAACTCACAAAGAAAGCAAAGAACAAATATGAGCTGCATTATAAAAATCTCAATTTTTATGCCAGTCTCATGATTACAGTAGGCACTGTATGGACGGTCCCATATCTTCCCGCACAAGGAAGAAAACTGCCTCTAGGACTGTCCCTACAGCTTTACAAGCCCCACTCCAAGAGGCAGTGGGACCTGATGGAGGAACAATGATGATTAAGGTGCCCTTTTCCACCACTGATCTAGGAGAATGGAGAAAAGTTGCAAGAGACTAGAGAAGCGACCCGGTGAGTGTTACTAAGCATTTTCAGTTCATCGTAAAACAACATAATCCAGACTGGAAAGGTATACAGTTGCTCTTAGAGTATATGACAGAAACAGAAAAGCAATTAATTTTGAAAACAGCAGAGAATTTAGCTGAAGACCATTACAAGATCACGGGGGGGATGTCAAAGAATATTTCCCCTCCGAGACCCAAAATGGGACACTAATAAATCTGCCCATATGGAGAGGCTACAGGAATATCAAGACTGGATTTTGAAGGGAATGGAAAGGACTATTCCCAAAACCACAAACTGATCAGCTCTATATGCAATTAAACAAGGTCCTTCTGAGTCCCCATCCGAGTTCCTGGATCGATTGAGGGATGTAATGCGCCGTAGCACACCGCTGGATCCTGGGTCAGAGGTAGGAATACAACAAATAGTCTCCCTGTTCTTGGGTCAGTCTACGGGGGACGTTAGGCACAAACTCCAGAAGCTGCGCCCTACAGAAGGTAGAAATCTGGAAGGGTTGCTGGATGAAGTGTGGAGAGTATTTAGTAATAGAGAGGAAGACTATAGACAAGGGCAAAGAGGAAGGATAGCAGTTGTCAGGGAAGAGGAGGAAGGGAGGCCTAGACGAGAACCATCTTGATTAGGTAAGGATCAATGTGCGTTGTGTAAGAAATTTGGTCATTGGAAAGGAGGGTGTCCAAGAAACAAGGCAAAGAGGCGAAGCCACCAGGCAGGAAGACTAGTAGCCCATGTGAAAAAGGATTGACAGGGACCTGGGGAATGCACCCTAGCAGATCCACTGGTTATAATGAGGCTGGGGAAGGAAGAACAAGAAGTAGAATTTTTGGTTGACACAGGGGCAACATACTCGGTTTTAAATCAAGCCTTGATGCCCCTGGGAAACGACTATATCATGGTAAAAGCAGCGACTGGCCAAAGTGAAAAGGCATATTTTTGTAAACCTTTGAAGTATAAATTGGGAAAACAATGGGGTATCCACAAATCCCTACATAGGCCCAACTCCCCAAAGCCACTTTTGGGAAGAGATTTGTTAGAACAATTGGGTGCAAAAATTACATTTGAAAAAGGAGAAATTACTCTGGAAGTAAAAGATCAGCAATATATCCAGATACTGAGTCTATTCTTAACCAGTCTCCCCGCAGAAGGGAAGGTAAGGAAGGAATTCGGCCAGTGATTGGAAGATTTTTATAAATAGGATTACTGAAAAACTGTGAGTCTGATTTCAACACCCCTATATTACCTGTTCGTAAACCTGACGGGTTGTATAGTGTGGTCCAGGATCTACGGGCCGTAAATAAAATAACTGAGGACCTTTACCCCGTAGTAGCAAATCCATATACCCTGTTGACCGTATTAGCACCTGAACTAACTTGGTTTACTGTTTTAGATCTGAAGGATGCCTTCTTTTGCCTCCCTCTCCATGAAGCCAGCCAAAAATTATTTGCATTTGAATGGGAAAACCCCAAAAGTGGTCGCAAGACTCAGCTCACTTGGACGGTGTTGCCACAAGGATTTACGAACAGTCTACCATCTTTGGCAATCAGCTCGCAAAAGACTTGGAATCTTGGGAAATACCATCTGGAGAAAGGAAACTGTTACGATACGATTGTATGATCTGGACGGGCAAAGAGAGCACACGAGCCTTTGAGCTACTAAAGAAAGCTTTGGTGTCGGCTCCGGCCTTAGAGCTCCCCGATGTGAGTAAACCATTTTTTTCTATTTTCCCACGAGAAACAGGGAATTGCTCTGGGAATATTAGCACAAGATCTGGGCCCCTATCGACGAGCAGTTACCTACTTTTCCAAACAGTTAGACGCAACTGCGAAGGGTTGACCTGGATGCTTGAGAGCAATTACAGCTGTAATATTGAATATCCAAGAAGCCCGAAAATTTACTCTGGGCCAGAAGATGACTTTTTTAGTGTCTCACACAGTGTCCGCAGTGCTGGACGCAAAGGGTGGGCACTGGCTTTCTCCACAAAGATCCCTGAGATATCAGGCTATACTGATAGAACAGGATGATGTGGAGGTCGTAATTACTAACATTGTCAACCCAGCTTCTTTCCTTAGTGGAAACACGGGAGAACCAGCGCATCATGACTGTTTGGAGACTATTGAAACAACGTACGCAAACCGACCAGATCTAAAAGACAACCCTATGGAAAGCGGAGAAAACTGGTTCACAGGTGGAAGCAGCTATGTCCTGAGTGGTAAAAGACACGCGGGATATGCCATTTACCACTAGTCAAGAAATAATAGACCTTTGCCCATAAATACCTCTGCACAGAGCGCAGAAATAATTGCTCTGACCCGAGCCTTGGAAGTGGCTCAAGGCAAAGTTGTGAATATTTATACAGACTCAAGATATGCCTTCGGAGTTGTGCACGTGCATGGAACAATCTAGAAAGAAAGAGGGTTACTGAGCTCTCAAGGGAAAACTATTAAGCACGCAAAAGAGATTTTGAGACTGTTGAAAGCAGTCCAACTTCCTGAGAAGGTGGCGATTATGCATATTAAGGCACACCAGAAAGTGAGCTCGGAATTGGAGAGAGGAAATGAGCTGGTGGCCAGAGAGGCAAAACAGGTAGCTAAAACAGAGATAAAAGCAGAAGGGGCTTTAGTCCCTGATGGCGAATCTCCCTAGAAGGTAAGCCAAAATATACCGAGGAAGATCAAAACCTTATCACAGATCTGGAAGGGTCATATAACAAAGAAGGGTGGGCTTATACCCCACAAGGAAAAGTGGTTATTCCCTCCTGCCTAATAGGGAAGAACATAGGAAAAGGCATTGGGAGATGGAGACTCTATATAAACATTTAATTAGAGAAATTATGGCCAGAAATTTGTATACTATGGTGAGACAGGTAACTCAACAACGTGATCTTTGCCTCCAAACTAATCCCAAGAATACCGCCAAGCCAGAAATGGGCCAGATTGGGAAAGACAATGGGCCTGGGCAACAATGACAGATTGATTTTATAGAACTTCCAAGAAAAGGGGGGTATCGATATTTATTGGTATGAACTGATACCTTTTCAGGTTGGCCAGAGGCATTCCCAACCAGAACAGCTAAAGCTCGGGAGATAGCTAAAGCATTGGTACAAGAGATAATACCATGTTTTGGAGACCTCTGACAGAGGTCTCTGTCCTCTGACAGAGCACCACATTTTGCCTCTATTGATCCAGCATTTCAGTTACTTAATTATACTGGCCTCCCGGTTCCGCTAGGGACAGGGTGGTACTGGTTGTGTGGTACAGCAGCTCGGAAAACTTTACCTCTGAGGTGGTGGGGAGCATGTACTTTGGACACCCTGGTTCCCAACATCACTATTATTGATAAAACAACACAGAATCCCGTGAGAAGAAACTGAAGGGTGAGTAAGCCCTTAATAGAAAAGCCGACAAGCTATCATAGCTTTGTGCGGTGGCTAATCCCATTTCTGGGGGTTAGCGAGTTAGAAAAAGCTATAATAAACATCTCGGCTGTAATAGAGATAATCGAGAATAAAACTATAGATGCCATCAGGAAACTCCAGGAAGAAACTACTAGTTTATCGAAAATAGTATCACAAAATCGTATGGCTCTAGATTTAATATTAGCCTCGCAGGGAGGGGTGTGCACAGTAATCAATGTCAGCTGTTGCATGTATGTAGACCAAAGTGGGTGAATATCTGCTGACTTACGGGAGATCAGAGAACAAGCAAAAATCCTACGTGAAGTAACTCCAGATGACACCTTTTGGGGGTTTTCTGAGCTGTAGAAAAGGTTAACCTCTTGGTTACCAAACCTATCATGGTTAAAACAATTATTTGTTACTTGAATAATTGTTGTGCTTCTCTCCATAGCGCTCTGTGTTATAGTTCGATGTGCCCTGTGGTGTTTCCGGAACACAGGGGACTCCTACAGCGGATGGAAGAGGAACCAGTTACGCCGCAGGCTTGAGCCTAACAAGTATTTTGAAAAGATGCTGGATAAGGGAACACCGTATTACAAACAGGCATAGTAGAAGAATTTACCAACTTCTTAGAAAAGAGGGGACTGAGAGAAGGGGTTAAGGGAATCTTAGCAGTTTATTAGTAGATAAGGTTTGAAATCTTGTTAGCTATTGCGTAAAGTAACTAATGCAGGAGCTCTGTAGTTCCTTACAAAGGCAGTTCCTGGTCAACTAACAGGAGCAAGAAGACTTGTGGCTCCTCACAAGGACAGTCCCTGATAAGAATTAGGAACTTGCCTCAAGAAACTAGCTAAAACCGACCCTGCGGTTTGAGTACGAACCAAGGAACAACCAAGTCTGCGCAGGGACAAAAGGTTACCAGCAGTGACGAAGAGGAACCACCAACCTTCATCCCCACGACCCCTGACGACCACCACTAGGAGACAATGCACAAGCGCAGATGGGAGGGGTTCATGGAAATAGCGTCTTGGAACTCTTTTCAATACGAAGCGGGGACAGATCATGCATATGTATAGGCATATTGCGAAACTTTATGTAACACTTGCTGTATATATTCGAAGTAAGTGCCGCGTTGGGGTGCACACAGTTTTTGGTGGGACTACCCCCCGTGCTGCCCAGGCTGAATAAACATACCTACTTCACAATCTTACAGATTGTGGCATCTGTTTTCCGCACGTCACAACAGTTACCAGAATTTAAAAAGTTGGCTCGGTCACCCTTGTTCCCACTGGTTCTCGCAAGGCTCGTCTCCACTTAAAAGTCACAGCGTCCTTCTTTTTTATTGCGCATGCTCAGTGAGGAAGGGGCTTTTGTGAGTAGGGGGCTTTCCTGCCCAGGGGCAGGTTCAAATTGATGTTGATTAGGTGTTAAGAGGGATAGTTCACTCACGGTTCAGTTTTTATACAGTTCTTTACCGCTGAGTTTCTAACTGGTTACAGTAGTTTACAAGTAATCATCCGTGACAGTCTACAGAAACATTCTCAAGGTTCTCAATGCTACGTGACTGGACTTCATTTGACACTTAACTGCAGTTGGAAGACAACAATTCCCCGCTTTGGGACTTATTTAATTTTATTTAAAATAGTTACTTCGTTATAATATATTATTATTTTATTTATCATCCTTTATTCTCCACCCTGGAGAAGAAAGGATACCCCTGCACTACCCAGGTCACGCCAGCATCCCAGCCCCTCTGACAACCTCTGTGAAACCCTCCCCCGATCTGGCATCACAGGTAAGGAACTGCAGCAAGACCGACTCCAGGGACGTCTGGATCGAGAAGGAAGCGCATGCATGACGACCCCACAGAACTGATGCTTTGCAAAGCAGCAGCCTGCGTGTGTGTGTTAAGGAGCGATTGGTCGAGTCGCGTTGGACCTGAACGCTTGAAAGCGTTAGGCCGAGAGGAAATGGCCTCAAGTTGCGCCAGGGGAGGTTTAAATTGGATATTAGGAAAAATTTCTTCACCGAGAGGGTGGTCAAGCATTGGAACAGGCTGCCCAGGGAGGTGGTGGAGTCACCATCTCTGGAAGTGTTCAAAACACGTGTGGATGTGGCACTTCAGGACATGGTTTAGGGGACATGGCGGCGTTGGGTTAATGGTTGGACTTGATGATCTTGAAGGTCCTTTCCAACCTTAGTGATTCTGTGATTCTGTGATTCTGTGAAAGGTATATGAACCATGTGTAAGACCGCATTTGGGGTGCCCCAGTTTGAATGGGACAGCTTGTGCACACTAACGCAGGAATTCCTCTGGTAACGCTATGCTTTGCATCCCAGCCTCTCTCCTCGGTCGGCACAGGCCAATTGCCAAATTGTGGTGACAGCTCCCCATCACGGCCGCATGGTACCTGTTGCCTTAAGAGGCAGAGCGATTTGGCAGAAACTAAACCCCCTTGTGTTGAGAGAAGGGGTTAAGGGAGTCTTAGCAGTTAATTAGTAGATGAAGCCTGAAATCTTGTTAGCTATTGTGTGAAGTAGTTAAAGCAGGAGAACTGTAGTTCCTCCCAAAGACAGGTCCTGATAAACTGAAAGGAGCAAGAAGATTTGTGGCTCCTCACAAGGACGGTCCCTGATAAGAATTAAGAACTTACCTCAAGAAACTAGCTAAAACTGACCCTGCGGTTTGGATAGAAGTGAAAAAACAACGGAGCCTGCGCAAAGGCAAAAGGTTACTAGCGGTGATGAAGAGGAACCACCGGCCTTCATCCCCATGACCCCCGACGACCACCACCAAGAGGCAACACGCAAGCACAGATGGGAGGAGAACTCATTTCAATACGAAGCGGGGACAGATCATGCATATGTATAGGTATGTTGCTAAACTTTATGTATATGCAACACTTTGCTGTATATATTTGAAGTAAGTGCCGCGTTGGGCGCGCACGGTTTTTGGTGGGACTACCCCCCCGTGCTGCCCAGCGCTGAATAAACATACCTACTTTACAATCTTACAGATTGTGGAGTCTGTTTTCCGCACGTCAGTGTTCCAGTTGATCCTCAGATATCAGAGGGACCGGGGGCGGCTGAGCTTAGGTTCCGAGTGATGCCCAAAGTCAGCGTTAGTAGTCCAGTCGCGCCCAACACCTTTGTTGGACTCTCACGGGTCTGGATGCACTACTAACATCACACTACCTGCTCAGCCAGTCACCTCCTGAACTCAACACGGCCGCACTCAGAGGTACGGTCGCATTCAGGGACAACACACACGCGGCTGAGTCAAACAATAGTGCGATTTATTGACGCGACAAGACGCACAAGTTCTTTGGATCGCCGGTGAGAAATTCACTGTCTGCAAAGCATGCGCAATAAATTAATTACGGTCGGGTTACACACGTGTGGGGTAATAAAACAACTCTACATAGAGATTCCTAAAGTTCCCAGGGATCCACTCGCGATAGCCGAGTGTTTGAATCTTACCCAAAGGCGTCCCAATAGCGGGGAAGAGAGGGTCAGCCTGTCGGCTGGTGTGGTGGTGTCTTCCCTGACACCCAGCTCTTTTCAAACTGTTTTATAGTGTTTTACTTTGCAGGTGGAGCTTGAGTGACTCTAGTCATACATACCTTTATCAGGATTGGTGCAGAATTCTCTCGCTTCGCGTTTAAAGGTCCAGACTAGGAAAAATTCAGTGCGCACGCTCATTGAGGGGTGGTCGCACCTTGGGAGGTGGGTAACTTTTGAGAGGCGTGCGCGTTTTAGTATTATAATGATACTATAACAAGCAAAGTTCACTCCAAGTACAGCATTTCATCAAAGCTGACAGGTCACTGACCCAGGGCATCGCATGTGCAGCTTATTAAGGTACACACTGTGTACCTTTAAAGTCCCTTGTTCGCGGAGTGTGGCCGCGACGTCTCCACTCCGCTCCACCCTCCATGCAATTTCTCCTAGGGTCAGCACACCAAGTTCCCCTGATGTTGCCAACGTCTGGGGTTGCCTAGGGAATTGCCATGGTACAGACTCGTTGTACATTTACTCGTTTCACCCCGTCTCAGTGCTGTCCTTAGAGTGTAAATTTCTAAATTGCCCCTCAGCGATTATTCCACAGTACCGGTCCTGCTACCGGTTCCCTCACAGTTGGGAGCAGCAGTTGCCCCCCGGGGCAGAAAGGGGGAGGGCCAACACAGCCCAAAAGCACCCCAACCCTCCCCCATCCCTACCACTGGGGCAGGATGGGGCAGCAGACACATGTCGGCATCGCAGGGTCACACGTGCTGGCCCCATCCCTTCCCCTTGGACAGGAAATTCACCTCCCACCACAATCATGCTTGGGATGGGAAAATGTGGGGATGGCAGACCGTTGGGTTTGGAAACCATCACAGGGCTGAGAAATCATTGGTGGGATGGGAAGCCATCGTGGGGATGGGAAACCACCCTTCTGGACAAGAAGGAGGTCCTGTCGGAATGATCGCCATGGGGACAGAGGTTGGTTGCCACCAACAAACCCCACACTGACCAACTGCCATGGCAGGTACAGCAGCCGGCTCCCGCTCCTGCTGGTGCTCTGGCCCTCAAGGTAACCCCCCCAGGCAGCTCTGCCCGCCAATACCTCACCCCATCACCCCTCTTCACTTCCCCCAACAGAGAGGTTCCCTCTCCAGCTGCCGCTGGCATCAGAGGTGCGCGGCGCAACCTTCGTCACCCCGGCCGTGCCGCCAACAGTCCCTGCCTGCGTGCTGCCCTCTGTGCCGGGGCTGCCAGTGTCTGCTGAGCCGACCCAGCTCCATCCCGTCACCTACCAGCTGTCACAGGCCACCGTCTGGCAGGGGGTGCCAGGGACCCTGGGGACTGCAGGGCAGCCGGTGCAGCTCCCCACCGGGGTGCAGCTCTCCCATGGGATCCAGCTCCCCCAGGGTGTGCAGCCCCCCCACGGGGTGCCGCTCCCCCAGGGGGTGCAGCTCCCCGCTGTGGTGCAGCTTCCGCCGGGGGCGCAGATCTCCAATGGGATTCAGCTCCGCACTGTGGCGCAGCCCCCCCACGGGGTGAGGCTACCCCAGGGGGTGCAGCACCCCCGTGTGGAGCAGGTCTCCCATGGGGTGCAGCTCCCCCACGGGGTGCAGCTCCCCAGTGTGTTGCAGATGGCCCATGCGGGGCAGCTACCCCACGGGAAGCAGCCCCACCACGGGCTGCAGCTACCCCCTGTGGTGCAGCTACCACCGGGGGTGCAGCTCCCCAGTGGGGTGCAGCTGGCGCATGCAGTGCAGCTCCCCCAGGGGGTGCAGCTCCCCCCTGTGGTGCAGCTCCCCCCTGGTGTGCAGCTCCCCCGCGGTGTGCAGCTCCCCCACAGACCTGCTCCTTACCCCCCTGCCTATGGCAGGGGACAGCAGGTGGTCACGGGGACGCCGGTGCCCAACCAGCCAACCGGGCTGGAGCCGAGGGCCGTGGTCCGGGGGGAGCCCCTCTGCCCCACGGGCTCCTGCGTGCTGCCCCTCTCTGAGGACCCTGGACCCCCACCACCCCGCCGCACTGCAGCTCACCATGGGGTGCAGGGCCTCCCTGTGCTCCACACCCTGCCCGGTGGCGCCCAGAAGCCATCAGAAGCCTCCAACAAGGACGTGGTGGCCGTCGAGGGCAGCTTCCCTGCCGCCAGCCCCCACCAGTCTGCCCTGGCTCCGCTGACCGGCGCAACCATAATGACACCCACAGGTGAGTTTTGGGGGTGGCGGAGCCCGAGGGCGGGCAGGCTGCCTGCGCCGAGGACAGCTGCATCGCCCCGGGGTTGGGTTGACTTTGTTTGCTTTTTCAGCTGTGGCGACCATCCCAGCAGCTCTGAGGAAGCCCGCGGACATGCCCGAGCAGGGGCCAGCCGCCTTCGCTGAGGCCCTTCCTGAGCAGGCAGAGGACACCACCATCAAGCGTATGCTCGCCTGGCTCGACACCCTGGATAGCGAGGACCCCATCCCCGATGTCCCCGACAGCCCCAGCCTCACAGCCTTCCTCCAAGAGCTGCCCGACCTCTCCGAGTTCGTGGCGGAGGGCAGCTGCCCCAAGGAGCGAGTGGCGGAGCCAGGGCTGGGGGACAGCGAGGACACCATCGACGATGTCCCCGACTTGACTGCCATCCTCAGTGGGGTCCCCGACCTCTTCGAGTATGTGGCGGAGGGCAGCTGCCCCAAGGAGCGAGCGCTGGTGTGTCCGGGCCTGGGGGACAGCGAGGACACAGTCCCTGATGTCCTTCATTTCCCCAACAGCCTCGCCAGCAGCCCTTTCGTTGATGAGTTCCATGACTTCTCGGAATATGTGGCGGATGGCAACTGCCCCCCGGACCAAGCGGTGGTGGCACGGATAAAGGACAGCGAGGACACCATCGTGGCTGCCGAGGTCCTTGATGAGCTCCCCGACCTCCCCAAGTACGTGGCGGATGGCAACTGCCCCCAGGACCAAGCGGTGGTGGCACGGCTAGAGGACAGCGAGGACACCATCGTGGATGCCGAGGTCCTTGATGAGCTCCCCGACCTCTCCAAGTACGTGGCGGAGGGCGGCTGCCCCTAGCAGCGAGCAGTGGCGGTGGGGCTGGGGGATCGCGAGGACACCGTCCCCCATGTCCCCAACGTCCCCAGCTCGACCATCCCCCTCAACAAGCTCCCCCACCTCTTGGAGTACAGGGCAGAGGGCGGCTGCAACGAGGAGCAAGCGGCGGAGGTCATGCTGGCGGACGGCGAAAACATCTTTGCCGATCTCGACAGCTTCAACCACACCGCCTCCTTCACCAAAGACCCTGACTTCTTGGAGGACGGGTTGGAGGGCAACAGCTCCAAGGACCTCCAGGCGGTGGCCATGCTGGGGGACAACGACCCCTTCTGGGGGGTGCCAGACTCCCCCTTGCAGGACCCCGAGGGGAAGCAGGGCAGGGTGGCGGCAGACCTCCCCACCTTGCCGCCACTGAGTGCCCTGGAGGCTTCTGAGGAGAGCTCTCCGGAGAGTTTTCCGGATAGTTCTCCAGAGCATTCAGAGGAGACTTCGGAGGACAGTCCTGTGGAGATGCCCTGGAAGGATCCCCTGAAGTCTCCTCCAGAGAGTCCCCTGCTGAGCCCCCTGCGCATCCCGCTGCTGAGTCCCCTGGCCAGCCCCCCGGCTGCCCCCCAGCGTCAGCCGCCCTGGAAGGATCCCCTGAAGTCTCCTCCAGAGAGTCCCCGGCTGAGCCCCCTGCGCATCCCGCTGCTGAGTCCCCTGGCCAGCCCCCCGGCTGCCACCCAGCGTCAGCCGCCCTGGAAGGATCCCCTGAAGTCTCCTCCAGAGAGTCCCCGGCTGAGCCCCCTGCGCATCCCGCTGCTGAGTCCCCTGGCCAGCCCCCCGGCTGCCCCCCAGCGTCAGCCGCCCTGCACGGCCCCACTGGTGGAGGAGGCGCCGCGGAGGCAGGCCCAGCGGGTTCCGACCCACCTGCCGCTGCCACCGCGCGCCACCTCCTGCCGGCTGGTGCCCAGATCGGGAGAGGCGGGCGACAAGAAGACCAAGCGCCCTGTGCCAGCCCGCACTCCCAAAACGCAGGAGACCTCCCGGCGGGACAACGTCCCACCAAAGAAAAAGAAGAAGATGGTGTAGCGCAGGTGTCCAAACGCTTGAACCCGCTGGGGGACGGGAAGCTGGTCGGGGACGGCGCGGCAGCAGGCCTTTACTGGCGGTGTGTCGGCCTCTGTCCCGGGGCTGCCAGTGCCCCGCAAGCCTGCCCAGCTCCACACTGTCACCTCCCAGCTGGCCCAGGCCAGCGTCTGGCAGGGGGTGCCAGGGCCCCTGGGGGTCTCGGGACAGGTGGGGCAGCTCCCTCGTGGGGTGCTGCTTCCCCCCAAGGTGCAGCTGCCCCCCGGGCTGCTCCCTGTCCCCTTGCCTATGGCTGGGGACAGCAAGTGGTCACAGGGACGCTGGTACCGCACCAGCCCATGGAGCAGGGGCCGTGGGCTGTGGTCCAGGGCGAGCCCCTGTGCCCCGTGGGCTCCTGCATGCTGCACCTCCCTGCCCGCCCTGGCCCTCCACCACCCCGCCGCCCTGCGCCTCAGCACTGGCTGCAGGGCCCTGCCCTGCTCCACACCCTGCCTGGCAGTGCCTGGAAGCCGTCGCAGGCCTTTAACAAGGACGCAGTGGCCCTTGAGAGCAACGTCCCCGCCGCCAGCCCTGGTGGCAGCCCGCCCTGGCTCTGCCGACTGGCACAACCACGACCAAGCCCAAAGGTGAGGTCTGGGGGTGGCAGGGCCCGTGGGCAGGTGGCCTGCGCTGAGGACAGCTTGCATCACCATGGGCCTGTGTTGGCTTTCTTTGCTTTTTCAGCAGTGGTGACCACCCCGATGGCCCTGGAGGAGCCCGCGGACATTCCCGGTCCGCGGCCGTACACCTTTGACAAGGCCTTTCATCAGCGGGCAGGTGACAACATCATCAACAATGTGCTCGCCTGGCTCAGCACCGTGGATGACACAGGGGTGTCCCCACCAGCCCTGACAGCCCCAGCTTGACCGCCTTCGTCCGTGAGCTCCCCGAGCTCTCTGCCCCGCGCCGGCCCGCACCCCCAAGACGCAAGAGGCGTCCCCGTGGGAAAACAGGCCACCCAAGAAGAAGAAGAGGGTGGTATGCTAGGTGGCAAAACACTCCAAAACCCTGTGGGAGGGGAAGCCAGACAGGGATGGCGCAGCAGCGGGCGGCGGTGGGCAGCAGGTGGGCAGCAGCGATCAACAAGCGGGCAGCAGCAAGCGCCGGGCGTCTGAGGGCACCAATGTGCCCACTTTGGGGCTCAAGCAACCCAGAAGCCGTGGGGACGCCGGGGGACAAAGTGCCCCGCGCCCGCTGCCTGCCCACCCAAACTGCCCGCTGCTGATCGAGAAGGTGCGGAGCATGGATCCTTGCGACGTGTGACCCCAGGACAGGCTGCTGCGCAAAAAGGTCCAGGCCAAAAGGTCCGCTGCGGGGGCTGAGGACACCCTGCACCGAGCTGAGTGCACACGTGCTGAACTCCAGACCGAGCTGCCACCCGCTGGGGCAAAGAGTGATCGTGGTGTGGCCGGCACGCCAACCGCCCAAACCGGAGCCCCAGGCTGGCCCCAAGCATGCCCCCCCGGGTCCCCAATCCCCTGCCAGCGACCCCAAGACCCGGCATGGGGCTGGCTGCCTCCAAGCCCCCGGCTGATGGCAAGAAGGAGATGGCACCGGCGGCGGCATCGAGCAGCAAGGCGCGCACCAGGCCTCCTGCCAAACCCAAGCAGCCCAGCTGGCTGCGCCTGTCGCCTGTGGGGGGCCAAACCCCAGGGGAGGCGCTGCCGCAGCAGCTGCGCATGCCGCTGCGGCGACGGCGCCCTCCCGCCGACTCTGTGCTATCCCTCGGGCCCTGGGGAGGGCCTCAGGGCTGCGCCCACCCCGCTGAAGGAACAGGAGGAGTCGGTGCCCATCACAGCTGAGCAGCAGCCTGAACAGGAGCGCATGAAGAAGCTGGCCCAGGAGGAGCGGGAGCGGGCGGCCCTGCAGATGTCACTGGGCCAGCTGCAGCTTTTTGCGCAAGGGAGATCGACATGGAGATAGCCAACAAGTACGGCTACGCGTAACCCACCGGTCCAGCACCATTCCCCGCAGCACCCATGCACGGAGGAGAGCCGGAGGCAGAGACCTGCACGCACCCGCTCCAGCCCCAGCCCTTTTCCAGGTGCCTCTTTCTCACGCAACTGATTAAAAGAGTGCGTGTTCGCTTTGCAGCGCGTCTCGGCCTGTGGTCATTTGCACAGCGGGAGGGGAGACCGGGGGGTTAATGCAGCCCCTGCCCACCCCACGGGTGGCTCAGCTGGGCTGGGGATGGCCACCGAGAGAATGGCCACCCTAATGCTAAGCCCTAACCCTAGAGCACCTCACCCCAAGCCCCTCACCCTAAGCAATAACCCCTAACTCCCCAACCCTAACCCCTGAGCCTAACCCCTAACGCAAATCCTATCCTGTTGCTTAGCAGATATTTCTGGTGTCTTACATGGCTCTGCCGTTTCTCGAATGAGTACTTCTGGGTCGTTTTGAGCATTTAGATTCTCTCTCCGTCATAGGCGTGTAGTTCTTGCAGAATTATGGTGAGTCCTGGTCAATTGGTGACAAGGTCCGGTGCTGTAGGAGGACTTCAGGACCACAGAGGCTAAGGGCCGGAGCGCAGTGACTGACTTTGGCTCATAGAGGTCGACTTCCGTCTCACGACTCCATGAACAGGAAGTAAATCTCTTTGATTCAGCCAGTCTCTATGGTATGGAAGTCCTGCAACCGAGCCCGAATGCCTCCCATCTGCTTTGAAGTTTTTTGTGATTTTTTTTTCTGTTTTTTTTTTTTTGAAGTGGTGGGTTCAATTTATACCTCTTGGTGCACTGCAGCGTGACAGACACGGCCAGACACTGCAGTGCTCGTTTGGCGAAGGCTGTATCACAGGCCGTCAGCTCAAATGGAGCTGAACAGCACTGCCCCCCTCCCCGGCCTGGGGACCCTCGCCAGGGCAGGCGAGGGGTTAGGCTTAGGGTTGCGTAGAGATACATCTAGTTGGCGTTGCGTACTGCACCGTCACGGTTCAAGTCAGCATGACTAAAGGACCCCAGCTTGTTGTCGCAAATGCAGGTTCGTTCCCGCTGTGCAATGACCAATCTCACACACGGAGACGAGATACTGATTTATTACAGGGGTGCGCAAGTCTGGATGCTAGATGGAACTAGCACACCTCAGTTAACACGCGGAAAATATTTATGCGCTTCGAGCAACAGTTACCAGTATTTTAAAAAGTTGGCTCGGTCACCCTTGTTCCCACTGGTTCTCGCAAGGCTCGTCTCCACTTAAAAGTCACAGCGTCCTTCTTTTTTATTGCGCATGCTCAGTGAGGAAGGGGCTTTTGTGAGTAGGGGGCTTTCCTGCCCAGGGGCAGGTTCAAATTGATGTTGATTAGGTGTTAAGAGGGATAGTTCACTCACGGTTCAGTTTTTATACAGTTCTTTACCGCTGAGTTTCTAACTGGTTACAGTAGTTTACAAGTAATCATCCGTGACAGTCTACAGAAACATTCTCAAGGTTCTCAATGCTACGTGACTGGACTTCATTTGACACTTAACTGCAGTTGGAAGACAACAATTCCCCGCTTTGGGACTTATTTAATTTTATTTAAAATAGTTACTTCGTTATAATATATTATTATTTTATTTATCATCCTTTATTCTCCACCCTGGAGAAGAAAGGATACCCCTGCACTACCCAGGTCACGCCAGCATCCCAGCCCCTCTGACAACCTCTGTGAAACCCTCCCCCGATCTGGCATCACAGGTAAGGAACTGCAGCAAGACCGACTCCAGGGACGTCTGGATCGAGAAGGAAGCGGATGCACGACGACCCCACAGAACTGAGAGCTGCTTTGCAAAGCAGCAGCCTGCGTGTGTGTGTTAAGGAGCGATTGGTCGAGTCGCGTTTGTCAATCAAAATCAGAGTAGGGTAATGAGAAATAAGAACAAATTAAAAAAAAACCAAACAACTCCCCCCCCCGCCCCTCTCTTTTTCCCTGGGCTCATCTTCACTCTTGACTTCTCTACCTCCTCCACCCAAGCAGCGCAGGGGGACAGGGAGCAGGGGCCATAGTCAGTTCATCGCATGTTGTCTCTGCTGCTCCTTCCTCCTCACATTCTTCTTCTGCTCCAGCATGGGGTTCCTCCCACGGGGCCACAGGTGCTGCCAGGAGCCTGCTCCAGCACAGGTTCTCCACAGGGTCGCAGCCTCCTTCAGGCACATCCACCTACTCCAGCATGGGGTCCTCCGTGGGCTGCAGGTGGGTATCTGCTCCACCATGGACCTCAGTGGCGTGCAGGGGGATGACCTGCATCAGCATGGTCTTCACCATGGGCTGCAGGGGAATCTCTGCTCCGATGCCTGAAGGACCTCCTCCTCCTCCATCTTCACTGACCTTGGTGTCTGCAGAGCCATTTCACACTCAGATTTTCTCTATCACAGCTTCTGCGCAGCGTTTTTTAGCCCTTCTTAAATACACAGAGCCGCAGAGGCACCACCATTGCTGATGGGCTCAGCTCGACCAGCAGCAGATCTGCCTTGCAGGTGGAACTGGCTGTGCCCAGCATGGGGGCAACTCCTGGTGTCTTCTCACACAACCCACTCCTGCAGCCTCGTAAACCCAATATGAAAGCGATCAGCTGCAGGGCGAGTGGGGGGATTGAAAAAATGGGGAAAGGAGCCACAGAGAGAGACAGAGGGGAAAAACAAAGAATAGTGATGGGCCACAGGGCAGAGGTGGAGGAATTTAAAAAAGGGGACAGCAAGGTGGACAGAGTCAGACTGAGAAATACCAAAAAGCCTCAATAAGCTAAAGGGGAGAAGGAGAGGAATTAAAGAATAGGGACTGGGAGCCAAACAGACAGAGAACGATAAAGAGGGAAACAGGCTATGGGACAGAGAGGGAAGACATTACAACATAGGGACAGGGACCTGGAGCGAGAGAATCTAAGAAAGAAAAGGTCTATCTAGAATACAGGGCATTAAAAAATACGGGCACGGATCCAGACAGAGAGAAGTGGGGCAGGGAGGGAGGGCCAGGAACTGTGAAGGGCTAAAGAGCAAATGGGGAGGAATTAAAAAAATTGGGATAGGAAAACAGACAGATAGATGGAGAAAGACAAAAATAGTGACAGGCTGCAGGACAGAGACAGAAGATTGTCCTGGTTTCAGCTGGGATAGCGTTCACTTTCCTCCTGATAGCTGGTATAGTGCCATGGTTTGGTTTTGGGATGAAGATAATGTTGGTAACATTATTGAGGTTTTCAGTTTGCTAAGCAGTTACGGACAGCCCAGCTTCTCATGCTGGCCGGCTGGCGAGGAGGCTGGAGGTGCACAGGAAGCTGGGAGGGGACACAGCCGGGACAGCACACCCAAACTGGCCAAAGGGATATTCCATACCATACGACGTCATGCTCGGTATATAAACTGGGCTGTAGAAGGAGGAAGTGGGACACGTTCGGAGTTATGGCATCTTGTCTTCCCAAGTGACTGTTGCGTGATGGAGCCCCGCTTCCTGGAGATGGCTGAACACCAGGCAAGAGCAAGCAACTGCCATCCACAGGGACTGATGGCTGCAGCTCTCCTCAGGCAGGAACCCCTCCTGCCACAGCAGCTACTGGAGACGCCGCTCTTTCCCCCAAACTGATCCTAATGGCACCTGCATTTATGGTGCAATAAAGCATGTTCAAGGGCCAGCTTGCTGCCGTGAGGACGGGATTTGGGGGCAGCCAGTGGCTACAGGACAGGCTTCCGGGAAAGTGCTGGAGCTGGGGGCAGCCGCACGGGCTGAGCGGAGCTGGAGGAGTTTTGCTGAGCCGGGGAGGCAGGGGGGTGGGAAGGCCTCAAGGCACCCAGAGGGGTGGGGGCAGCTGTCTCCTGCCCCTCTTCCTGCTCCCCCTCCACAGCTGCCCTGACGGGGCCCAACTCCAACTGACCACCAGCCCGTTGGTTGGAAACGTCCTCGCAGCACGTGAGCGCTCTCAGGCAGGCATGCCCCAGCAGCCCCATCCCTGGGGCTGCAGCCCTTTTACACAGATGGGCCGCCAGCCACACTGCTCCCCGCCCCTCGGGGGGCTCCTCCAGCCCCAGCCCACAGCTGCGGCCACGGCCCCTTACACCTGCTGCGTAACCGGTTCCCCGGATGCTGTGACAGCCACTCACCAAGCACACAGGACTGCAAACGCAGCCACGAGCGCAATAGAGACAGCAAGCGTTTATTCGTTAATGCATCTAAGTCCCGGGAGCGAGCCTGCTCCGGGGCTCGGTGCCTGTATGCTCACCCTTCCCCTAGGACGAGTCGGCAGTCGTTACCAGAGCAGCAGGTACAGAGAACGAAAATACAGCGACGGGGCGCAGGACAGAGGAACAGAAAGGGAAAACTAAGATGAAGGAGAAGGACTGAGGGACAGAGAAAGAAAGGTAAAAGGAAAAGGACAGCAAGATGGAGAAACCAATAGGGATCCCAAAAGGGATGAGAAGCCCTGCAGGGACACGGCAGGACAAAAACAGGGTCAGGCAACAGGACAGAGGGAAAGGGAGAGACATTTAATAAGAGGCGTAAGGAATGCAGGAGGGAGGAAGAGCAAAGGACAGGGAACAAGCCAGAGGGACTGAGGTAAAAAAAGAGACACACGTCAATCATGTCAAAGAGACAGAGAAAGAAAAACCGGTGATGGCCTGCAGGATGAAAAAAAAGGCCAGGGAGCAGGACGGAGGGGGATAATGGGACAGCAAGGCCGGCAGGGTGATATAGCGAGAAACGATCGAGGTACAGAGACAAAAAGTTAGGGGGGAGGCTGGAGGACAGAGAGGATACGAGGAAAGGGACAGGGAGCGGGGCAGAGATGGAGAAAGGAAAAAATGCAGTGATGGGTAGCAGGACAGAGGGATGAGGAAAGACAAGATGGAGGAAAGACGGATATAGAAAACAGGTAAGGCACAGGCAGCCAGAAAGTGTGATACTGCAAAAGAGAACAGGGAGCAGGATGCCGAGACAGAGAGCAAAGAAAAGCAACAGAGACCATGAGAAAAACCAGAGACGTGAAGTAAGAAATAATGGGGAAGGGGAGCAGCACAGAGCACCACAGAGAATAAGAGCTGAAGAGGAAGAGGGACAGGGACAGTGAGATACAGAATGAAAAAAAACCAGCTACAGCCAGCAAGAGAGAGAGAGAGAGAAAGAAAAGGAAGGCAGGAAGGGGGGGAGGGAGAGAGAGAGAGAGAAGGTGGCAGGGACAGGGAGTGGCACATACAGGGGCAGAGAGGAAAAGAATGCTAGGGAACAGGTCAGAGAAATAAGGGAGGTGGAAAGAGATGGATGCAGATCAGGACAAAGAGACCGAAAAGGAAAAAACAGCAGTGGGCTGCAGGACAGAGACAGAGGATGAAAAAAAGGAGGGAGAAGGAGCAGGGAAAAAGCACAGAAAGAAAGAAGAAGAGCAGGAGAGAGAGAAAGGGTGAGAGGAAGAGGGAACAGGACAGAAGAATAGAGATGAGGAGAGCAATATAGGAAGAAAAAAAAGTCACAGCAGCATGGGAAAGAGAGGGGGCCAGGAGAGAGACAGGGAGGGGCCAGCACGCACAAGAGGGGAGCCAGGGCCCCGAGGGCCTCGGACTCACCGCAGACCTCGCTCTCGGTGCTGGCAGGAGTATTTCACAGGTCAGACGCTCGTTTCTCCTTCTCTCCTCCCTTCCTGCTCTGTAACTCCTGTCACTTGGCTGTCCTCCACCTAAGAGAATACACGGGTATCTTACAGCTGCTATGAAACGAGACTTCTTAGACATGTAGCCACGGCCCTACTGTGCTTTGGGTTACGCATGCAGACCCTGCGGTGCCTGCTGGCTGTCTGGCCTGCTGCAGACTACGAGGAGGGATCGTTCCTCACCTGGAGAGGCAGGCTCTCTCCTGCAGCGGAAGGCAGCTGTGGGCCAGATGGCCTTTGATTTCTTCTTCTTCTCCTTCTTCTGTACTGTCGTCCAGCCTTTGCAGCTTCGGCCGCAGCACCTCCTGCCCACAGCCGGTAAGCGCTCCGCCTGTGCCCTTCTGCAGCCACGCCACGAGGACAGCAAGCTGGGCAGAGACAACCTACACAAGCCTGAGGTGGGTGCAGTCAACGGCATCCCCAGGGGGAGGAACGGACGCCCACATCCTCACCGTGGCCTCTGTGGAAGAGGAAGCAGCGACCGTTATTCCCATAGTTCCCCCCTGGCCAAAGCCTCTCCTTCTGCAGGGGCTGCTGGAGACACCGCTCTGTCCCTGCACCGCTGCCAATGGTGCCCGCTTTCAGGGAGTACCCAGCGCACACGAGGGCTCAGGGGTGTCCCTTCAGGGGAGGGGCTGGAGCTGGGGGCAGCTGCGCAGGGCGAGCGGGGACAGCAGAGGCCCGGGGCCGGGGGGGGGCTCTGGCGAGTTGGGAGGCGCCCGGCATCTGCGCCTGGTCAGTGTCCCACCTCCTCCCCTTCTGTCACCCCTTCTGGGTGATTTGAAGCTTCCTGTCCGGCCACCCCGGGGCAGCCTGAGGGCAGGAGAGAGCCCTGCGCCCACCGCAGGGGCTCACTCACCGCACTGGGGGTCCTGGCCCCCACCCGCCACCAGGAACTGTGCCCAGTAAGTCGCCGTGCTGCTTCGGCCCCGAGGCAGCGGCGCTGCGCTGCCGCATTTTGCACGCCGAGCACCCGCTGACACTGCGCACATGGGGCGGCAACGGCGCTTCCGTCCCGGGAAGCAGCAAGGAGCGCGCAGGCGCCCCAGAACGGCATCGCTGTTACCGGCGGACGTCAGCGTGGGTCACATCGACGACACCGCGCATGCGCGGCTGCCGAACTGCAGTACCGAAATTCAGTCGCCGGGCGGCAGCACCGAGGGCGGCGACGCCTGCCCGCGCGCATGCGCAGTTTCGCAGCTGCAGTACCGCACTGTAGTCGCCGGCAGCGGCACCCAGCGCGGCGAGGAGCATCAATGCGCATGCGCGGCTGCCGAGCTGCACTACCTAATTTTGGTCACAGGGCGGCAGCACTGAGGGCGGCGAGGAGGCACGCCACCACGCATGCCCGGGAACCCGCGTCGCAAAAACTACATCTCCCGGCATGCACTAGCAAGCACAGCATGACCGCCCGGAAGACCACGCTTCCCGGCATGGCGGGGAACGAACATGGCCGAGAGCAAACCCCGTGCCTCAGGATTACGGCTCCCGCCATGCCGCGAGACGCAGCCTGTCCTGCTGGCTCACCCTGCGCGGACACCCTCTTCCACCCCCCCATCCCCGCCGCGACGCGAGCGCTCACCCGCCCTCTGCAGCGTAGTTCCGGGTGGACCCCTCCGCCGGCTCGCACACCCGTCTGCTCCGTGCCTCCGACGCGGACCCCGCCGCCCTGCCGCAGGTCGATCGGGCGGCCCCGCTCACCTTCTTTCTCGCTGCAGCCGCAGCCCGGCCATGCCGGGCGACCGCTCCACCCTTGGCTCCCCCCGGCCCGTCCACGGCCACCGGGAGTAGGGCAGCAGCAGCACCAGCCCCTCCCCCGGCAGCCACCCCTGTGCAGGGAGCGTCCGTCCCCACCGGCCTCACCGCCCGCACCTGGGGCTCCTCCAGCCCCGGCCCACAGCTGGAGCCCAGCTGGAACAGGGGGGCAGCGCCCGACCCCCACCCCAGGGCATCCCCTCCTGCCCCGAGCTCCGGCACAGCCCCTCACCCGGGGCAAAGCGAGGGCGAACGCAGCCGCGAGGGCAAAGGAGGCGGCGCATGACAAGGCCCGGGAGCGGGGCTGCCCCGGGGGGCTCGGGGCCTGCCCTGGGGACACCCCGCCAGTCCTTCCCGGAGCCGCGCTCCTCGGCGCGGCAGGGAACAGGCGGGCGGGCGGCTCCCGGAGCCATGGGCTGCTGGGCAGGGGGAGGCCGCCGAAAACGAGGTGTGAGGCACGGGACGCTACAAGAGAGGAGACCGGGGGCAGGGAGTCAGACCAGGAGAGAGGGAGAGACAAAAAAGTGGCAACCGAGCCGAAAGGAGGAATGAAACAATGGGGAGCCAGGACAGTGAAACACGGAGGTAAGGGGCGGGGAACACCGCCAAAACAACCCCCATATCTGCACCGTACAGGGAGCTGGGGAAAAAAGAGAGCTGGAGAGCAACAAGAAGAGCAATGAGCATGGAAAGAAGGGGGTGGATGGGTGGTGGGAGTCCAAAATAGGGTCATCAGGGATCCAGAGACAGCGAGATGGAGAACGGACAAAAGCGACAGGTGCTGCAGGGGGGAGAGGGAGGAATGAATGAGCAGGGACAGCCAGCCAGCCAGCGACGGAGAAAGGCAAGAGACCACACAGGCGACAGTGCGGAGAGGGAGGAATTAAAAGCAAGGGACAGATTGCTGGGAAAGCAGAGGCAGAGAATGGAACAGAATCAGAGCGTGCTACAGGGCCAAGAAGGAAGAAACAGGGACAGGGAGCCAGGGAAAGAAAAAGTACTGAGGAGCTACAAGACAGACAGGGAGAGATGAAAAAACAGGGTTCCGGAGCCCGGCAGAGAGAGAGCTGGTGAAAGAAAACGATAGCAGTAGGCTACAGGGAGGAGAGGAAGGAATGAAAAGATAGGGACGGGAAGCCAGACGCAGAGAGAACCATGCCTCTGTGCTCGGAATGAGAGGCCTGTCTGGAAATAGAAAGTGCAGATACTAAATTTAATAAAGTAACAGACTTGACCAAGTGTAGCACAAAATGTAAGATACACTACCCTGCTCCGTCAATGACTGTGGCCTAGCATCTAATGGCAGGCTTGGTTTCTGCTTCCCAAGGAGAGTAGCACAAAACCATAATTTTCCGATTATACAAATATTTTACCAGACTATGCAAAGAAAGTAACAACAATTGCCTTACAGATCTACGTGAATGCATAACAGTAGCAGAAAATTGCTAGAGCACAAAACACTCAGCCTTCAAAGTCCACAGAAAGACATTAGGTCTTGTAAATCATCGGTTCTAAGGACCCTGCTGCTACCACATCACCGCAACATGTGACTCACAGCGTATTTCTTTCTTTCTAGGTTTGAGGAATTCCTTCATTTTGGGGGTTTATTTGTTGGGGGGTTGTGAAGAAGGAAGCTCCTTAGCTGTGTTTTTCTTAAATCTGGCATATTAACTATTATGGCATGCTGTAATGATCACAGATTTGATATGTTTTCCTGGAAACAAAGTTGAATGCAGAAACAAACTCAAAGACCCAAGCACAGAAAATGAGCTAGGATCCTGGCGTACAAGCTGGTGTAGACAAAAATCTTACAGAAGATTAACTGAAAAGTCCTCATTCTGCAAATGCTTATACACTTATCAACCCATTATTTGAGTCCACTAGCTTCGTATACAGTAAAGCCTGTGAGGGTAAACATTGTGGTCTGCTTGGTAGATTCATCTGTGACTCCACTCATTGCATACTTAATATTTTCCCCTTCTGTCAAAAGGAATCGTTTTACCAAATGAAGTTAACGTTGTTCATGATCGCTTTTATGGGAAACTGGCAAAAAAAGAGTTTTCCTTAGGGTGAAAGAGCGAAAATGTTGTGTTGCCAAAAGAACAAATTCAGGATTCAAATGCAAGTCCGCTCGCCCTAAGAAGTTAACACTTCCTCTCCTATAACAATTCCCCACACAGAGCTCTAGAGAATGAGGACCTTATTTTGCTAGTTCTTGGATTTTGCCCACAGTCTGGACCAAACAAAATCTCTCCTCAAGGTTAACTCACTGAGCGACGTCATTCCACAGCTGACAAGACACTAGGTGTTTGAGGAGGTTGGGGGTGATTAGGAGTTTGGTTTTGGTTTGAAATTTTTTTACTCCCCAATTGCAGTTACAAATTCAGAAAAAAAAAAGAAATATAGGAACACACTCACATAAAACTTTCCTCGCGTTTGGTTCCTTCCACAGTATTCGTCATGCATTCAAAATCAAGGTGCATTGCTGTACAAAGCAATGTATCACTTCTCTACGTTATTCACAGGCAACACAGAAGTTAAAATTCAACGCAAGAGTTCTGCAAGGACACAAAAGGGAAAAAACACATGCCGTCTAGTTTCCTGCCCACTGAGAAATCGGAAAGCAGATTATAAAAGGCAAGACGTACAAAAAAAGATCCCCGGCAATAAGGACTCTATTGTCTTGGTTAATATTGGTAACTATTGCTTGGATTTCTTTGTAAAAAGAAACACAAAGGAATTAGACTATAATCAATGAGAATTAAGCCAGCACAGCAAAAACCCAAACAAACCCAACACATAAACAACATTAACTCCTCAAAAATACCTTCCAAACATTTCTTTAGAATAAAAACAGGGAACATGCAGCTACTGGAGACTTCAATATTTATGTCTTTCTGTGACTCTCCACACCTACATTTGGGGAGAAGACTATAAAACAAGTTCACAGTGCATGAGGTCTTTTAAACTAAAAAAGGGATTAAACTTATGAGAAGTATTTTACTTCTAGAGCTTCACTTGTTCTCTTTGCATTATCATAGGACCCACAGAAGCAAGCCTAGAAAACTTGTGGAAAATTAGGTACATGAATTATGAAGAGGGCCAAGAATCTCTCAATTTTAAACCTACCTCGGGCAAACGATTCTGCCAGCAACTTTTCCAGACTCTGGGATTTTCCTGCTTTCCGTATTTCTGAAAAGATGGTGGGGGAAGCTACCATGCTTGTATAACCTTTGAAGCTGTTAGCGTTTCTGCAAAACATGAAACGTTCTTACAGACTGAGCATGCAACAGGGAAAGTTTTACAGACATCCCTTTGTTCTACGCACAACGCCATACTTCTCTCAAAACTGGTAGCCAAGGAGGGAAGGTTTTGAACTCTTTTACGTTTACCTGAATTGTACTGCATAAATATGATGTCTTTTTTTAAGTGCTGCAAATTCCTCTTCATTTTCTGGGATTGCTTCATATGAATATAGACCATGTTTTAATCAGGCATTGCTACCTAACAATTCCAGACACTTGCTAGCTCATTGCTTGACAAATGCACATACTCTGAATACTACAGATGTCAAGTTTGGCGTGAAGCTTGGTGTCCATCATGACAGGCCACAATTTAAGCATAATAGAAGGCGACCAAATCTGTGCAGAACGTACTACAGGTTTTCACTTTGCAAATCATAATAGTTTTGGTATTTCCTTGAATGCTCAGCTCTTTATGACAAATGACTATGGATGGACAAAAAAAAACAAACCAAAAAACCCAATCTCAAAAATTTTCTCCCAAGCTTCTTGATTCTAAAACAAATCTAAAAATTACAGTGTGCCCTAAAACAAACCCTGAACTCACAAAGAAAGCAAAGAACAAATATGAGCTGCATTATAAAAATCTCAATTTTTATGCCAGTCTCATGATTACAGTAGGCACTGTATGGACGGTCCCATATCTTCCCGCACAAGGAAGAAAACTGCCTCTAGGACTGTCCCTACAGCTTTACAAGCCCCACTCCAAGAGGCAGTGGGACCTGATGGAGGAACAATGATGATTAAGGTGCCCTTTTCCACCACTGATCTAGGAGAATGGAGAAAAGTTGCAAGAGACTAGAGAAGCGACCCGGTGAGTGTTACTAAGCATTTTCAGTTCATCGTAAAACAACATAATCCAGACTGGAAAGGTATACAGTTGCTCTTAGAGTATATGACAGAAACAGAAAAGCAATTAATTTTGAAAACAGCAGAGAATTTAGCTGAAGACCATTACAAGATCACGGGGGGGATGTCAAAGAATATTTCCCCTCCGAGACCCAAAATGGGACACTAATAAATCTGCCCATATGGAGAGGCTACAGGAATATCAAGACTGGATTTTGAAGGGAATGGAAAGGACTATTCCCAAAACCACAAACTGATCAGCTCTATATGCAATTAAACAAGGTCCTTCTGAGTCCCCATCCGAGTTCCTGGATCGATTGAGGGATGTAATGCGCCGTAGCACACCGCTGGATCCTGGGTCAGAGGTAGGAATACAACAAATAGTCTCCCTGTTCTTGGGTCAGTCTACGGGGGACGTTAGGCACAAACTCCAGAAGCTGCGCCCTACAGAAGGTAGAAATCTGGAAGGGTTGCTGGATGAAGTGTGGAGAGTATTTAGTAATAGAGAGGAAGACTATAGACAAGGGCAAAGAGGAAGGATAGCAGTTGTCAGGGAAGAGGAGGAAGGGAGGCCTAGACGAGAACCATCTTGATTAGGTAAGGATCAATGTGCGTTGTGTAAGAAATTTGGTCATTGGAAAGGAGGGTGTCCAAGAAACAAGGCAAAGAGGCGAAGCCACCAGGCAGGAAGACTAGTAGCCCATGTGAAAAAGGATTGACAGGGACCTGGGGAATGCACCCTAGCAGATCCACTGGTTATAATGAGGCTGGGGAAGGAAGAACAAGAAGTAGAATTTTTGGTTGACACAGGGGCAACATACTCGGTTTTAAATCAAGCCTTGATGCCCCTGGGAAACGACTATATCATGGTAAAAGCAGCGACTGGCCAAAGTGAAAAGGCATATTTTTGTAAACCTTTGAAGTATAAATTGGGAAAACAATGGGGTATCCACAAATCCCTACATAGGCCCAAGTCCCCAAAGCCACTTTTGGGAAGAGATTTGTTAGAACAATTGGGTGCAAAAATTACATTTGAAAAAGGAGAAATTACTCTGGAAGTAAAAGATCAGCAATATATCCAGATACTGAGTCTATTCTTAACCAGTCTCCCCGCAGAAGGGAAGGTAAGGAAGGAATTCGGCCAGTGATTGGAAGATTTTTATAAATAGGATTACTGAAAAACTGTGAGTCTGATTTCAACACCCCTATATTACCTGTTCGTAAACCTGACGGGTTGTATAGTGTGGTCCAGGATCTACGGGCCGTAAATAAAATAACTGAGGACCTTTACCCCGTAGTAGCAAATCCATATACCCTGTTGACCGTATTAGCACCTGAACTAACTTGGTTTACTGTTTTAGATCTGAAGGATGCCTTCTTTTGCCTCCCTCTCCATGAAGCCAGCCAAAAATTATTTGCATTTGAATGGGAAAACCCCAAAAGTGGTCGCAAGACTCAGCTCACTTGGACGGTGTTGCCACAAGGATTTACGAACAGTCTACCATCTTTGGCAATCAGCTCGCAAAAGACTTGGAATCTTGGGAAATACCATCTGGAGAAAGGAAACTGTTACGATACGATTGTATGATCTGGACGGGCAAAGAGAGCACACGAGCCTTTGAGCTACTAAAGAAAGCTTTGGTGTCGGCTCCGGCCTTAGAGCTCCCCGATGTGAGTAAACCATTTTTTTCTATTTTCCCACGAGAAACAGGGAATTGCTCTGGGAATATTAGCACAAGATCTGGGCCCCTATCGACGAGCAGTTACCTACTTTTCCAAACAGTTAGACGCAACTGCGAAGGGTTGACCTGGATGCTTGAGAGCAATTACAGCTGTAATATTGAATATCCAAGAAGCCCGAAAATTTACTCTGGGCCAGAAGATGACTTTTTTAGTGTCTCACACAGTGTCCGCAGTGCTGGACGCAAAGGGTGGGCACTGGCTTTCTCCACAAAGATCCCTGAGATATCAGGCTATACTGATAGAACAGGATGATGTGGAGGTCGTAATTACTAACATTGTCAACCCAGCTTCTTTCCTTAGTGGAAACACGGGAGAACCAGCGCATCATGACTGTTTGGAGACTATTGAAACAACGTACGCAAACCGACCAGATCTAAAAGACAACCCTATGGAAAGCGGAGAAAACTGGTTCACAGGTGGAAGCAGCTATGTCCTGAGTGGTAAAAGACACGCGGGATATGCCATTTACCACTAGTCAAGAAATAATAGACCTTTGCCCATAAATACCTCTGCACAGAGCGCAGAAATAATTGCTCTGACCCGAGCCTTGGAAGTGGCTCAAGGCAAAGTTGTGAATATTTATACAGACTCAAGATATGCCTTCGGAGTTGTGCACGTGCATGGAACAATCTAGAAAGAAAGAGGGTTACTGAGCTCTCAAGGGAAAACTATTAAGCACGCAAAAGAGATTTTGAGACTGTTGAAAGCAGTCCAACTTCCTGAGAAGGTGGCGATTATGCATATTAAGGCACACCAGAAAGTGAGCTCGGAATTGGAGAGAGGAAATGAGCTGGTGGCCAGAGAGGCAAAACAGGTAGCTAAAACAGAGATAAAAGCAGAAGGGGCTTTAGTCCCTGATGGCGAATCTCCCTAGAAGGTAAGCCAAAATATACCGAGGAAGATCAAAACCTTATCACAGATCTGGAAGGGTCATATAACAAAGAAGGGTGGGCTTATACCCCACAAGGAAAAGTGGTTATTCCCTCCTGCCTAATAGGGAAGAACATAGGAAAAGGCATTGGGAGATGGAGACTCTATATAAACATTTAATTAGAGAAATTATGGCCAGAAATTTGTATACTATGGTGAGACAGGTAACTCAACAACGTGATCTTTGCCTCCAAACTAATCCCAAGAATACCGCCAAGCCAGAAATGGGCCAGATTGGGAAAGACAATGGGCCTGGGCAACAATGACAGATTGATTTTATAGAACTTCCAAGAAAAGGGGGGTATCGATATTTATTGGTATGAACTGATACCTTTTCAGGTTGGCCAGAGGCATTCCCAACCAGAACAGCTAAAGCTCGGGAGATAGCTAAAGCATTGGTACAAGAGATAATACCATGTTTTGGAGACCTCTGACAGAGGTCTCTGTCCTCTGACAGAGCACCACATTTTGCCTCTATTGATCCAGCATTTCAGTTACTTAATTATACTGGCCTCCCGGTTCCGCTAGGGACAGGGTGGTACTGGTTGTGTGGTACAGCAGCTCGGAAAACTTTACCTCTGAGGTGGTGGGGAGCATGTACTTTGGACACCCTGGTTCCCAACATCACTATTATTGATAAAACAACACAGAATCCCGTGAGAAGAAACTGAAGGGTGAGTAAGCCCTTAATAGAAAAGCCGACAAGCTATCATAGCTTTGTGCGGTGGCTAATCCCATTTCTGGGGGTTAGCGAGTTAGAAAAAGCTATAATAAACATCTCGGCTGTAATAGAGATAATCGAGAATAAAACTATAGATGCCATCAGGAAACTCCAGGAAGAAACTACTAGTTTATCGAAAATAGTATCACAAAATCGTATGGCTCTAGATTTAATATTAGCCTCGCAGGGAGGGGTGTGCACAGTAATCAATGTCAGCTGTTGCATGTATGTAGACCAAAGTGGGTGAATATCTGCTGACTTACGGGAGATCAGAGAACAAGCAAAAATCCTACGTGAAGTAACTCCAGATGACACCTTTTGGGGGTTTTCTGAGCTGTAGAAAAGGTTAACCTCTTGGTTACCAAACCTATCATGGTTAAAACAATTATTTGTTACTTGAATAATTGTTGTGCTTCTCTCCATAGCGCTCTGTGTTATAGTTCGATGTGCCCTGTGGTGTTTCCGGAACACAGGGGACTCCTACAGCGGATGGAAGAGGAACCAGTTACGCCGCAGGCTTGAGCCTAACAAGTATTTTGAAAAGATGCTGGATAAGGGAACACCGTATTACAAACAGGCATAGTAGAAGAATTTACCAACTTCTTAGAAAAGAGGGGACTGAGAGAAGGGGTTAAGGGAATCTTAGCAGTTTATTAGTAGATAAGGTTTGAAATCTTGTTAGCTATTGCGTAAAGTAACTAATGCAGGAGCTCTGTAGTTCCTTACAAAGGCAGTTCCTGGTCAACTAACAGGAGCAAGAAGACTTGTGGCTCCTCACAAGGACAGTCCCTGATAAGAATTAGGAACTTGCCTCAAGAAACTAGCTAAAACCGACCCTGCGGTTTGAGTACGAACCAAGGAACAACCAAGTCTGCGCAGGGACAAAAGGTTACCAGCAGTGACGAAGAGGAACCACCAACCTTCATCCCCACGACCCCTGACGACCACCACTAGGAGACAATGCACAAGCGCAGATGGGAGGGGTTCATGGAAATAGCGTCTTGGAACTCTTTTCAATACGAAGCGGGGACAGATCATGCATATGTATAGGCATATTGCGAAACTTTATGTAACACTTGCTGTATATATTCGAAGTAAGTGCCGCGTTGGGGTGCACACAGTTTTTGGTGGGACTACCCCCCGTGCTGCCCAGGCTGAATAAACATACCTACTTCACAATCTTACAGATTGTGGCATCTGTTTTCCGCACGTCACAACAGTTACCAGAATTTAAAAAGTTGGCTCGGTCACCCTTGTTCCCACTGGTTCTCGCAAGGCTCGTCTCCACTTAAAAGTCACAGCGTCCTTCTTTTTTATTGCGCATGCTCAGTGAGGAAGGGGCTTTTGTGAGTAGGGGGCTTTCCTGCCCAGGGGCAGGTTCAAATTGATGTTGATTAGGTGTTAAGAGGGATAGTTCACTCACGGTTCAGTTTTTATACAGTTCTTTACCGCTGAGTTTCTAACTGGTTACAGTAGTTTACAAGTAATCATCCGTGACAGTCTACAGAAACATTCTCAAGGTTCTCAATGCTACGTGACTGGACTTCATTTGACACTTAACTGCAGTTGGAAGACAACAATTCCCCGCTTTGGGACTTATTTAATTTTATTTAAAATAGTTACTTCGTTATAATATATTATTATTTTATTTATCATCCTTTATTCTCCACCCTGGAGAAGAAAGGATACCCCTGCACTACCCAGGTCACGCCAGCATCCCAGCCCCTCTGACAACCTCTGTGAAACCCTCCCCCGATCTGGCATCACAGGTAAGGAACTGCAGCAAGACCGACTCCAGGGACGTCTGGATCGAGAAGGAAGCGCATGCATGACGACCCCACAGAACTGATGCTTTGCAAAGCAGCAGCCTGCGTGTGTGTGTTAAGGAGCGATTGGTCGAGTCGCGTTGGACCTGAACGCTTGAAAGCGTTAGGCCGAGAGGAAATGGCCTCAAGTTGCGCCAGGGGAGGTTTAAATTGGATATTAGGAAAAATTTCTTCACCGAGAGGGTGGTCAAGCATTGGAACAGGCTGCCCAGGGAGGTGGTGGAGTCACCATCTCTGGAAGTGTTCAAAACACGTGTGGATGTGGCACTTCAGGACATGGTTTAGGGGACATGGCGGCGTTGGGTTAATGGTTGGACTTGATGATCTTGAAGGTCCTTTCCAACCTTAGTGATTCTGTGATTCTGTGATTCTGTGAAAGGTATATGAACCATGTGTAAGACCGCATTTGGGGTGCCCCAGTTTGAATGGGACAGCTTGTGCACACTAACGCAGGAATTCCTCTGGTAACGCTATGCTTTGCATCCCAGCCTCTCTCCTCGGTCGGCACAGGCCAATTGCCAAATTGTGGTGACAGCTCCCCATCACGGCCGCATGGTACCTGTTGCCTTAAGAGGCAGAGCGATTTGGCAGAAACTAAACCCCCTTGTGTTGAGAGAAGGGGTTAAGGGAGTCTTAGCAGTTAATTAGTAGATGAAGCCTGAAATCTTGTTAGCTATTGTGTGAAGTAGTTAAAGCAGGAGAACTGTAGTTCCTCCCAAAGACAGGTCCTGATAAACTGAAAGGAGCAAGAAGATTTGTGGCTCCTCACAAGGACGGTCCCTGATAAGAATTAAGAACTTACCTCAAGAAACTAGCTAAAACTGACCCTGCGGTTTGGATAGAAGTGAAAAAACAACGGAGCCTGCGCAAAGGCAAAAGGTTACTAGCGGTGATGAAGAGGAACCACCGGCCTTCATCCCCATGACCCCCGACGACCACCACCAAGAGGCAACACGCAAGCACAGATGGGAGGAGAACTCATTTCAATACGAAGCGGGGACAGATCATGCATATGTATAGGTATGTTGCTAAACTTTATGTATATGCAACACTTTGCTGTATATATTTGAAGTAAGTGCCGCGTTGGGCGCGCACGGTTTTTGGTGGGACTACCCCCCCGTGCTGCCCAGCGCTGAATAAACATACCTACTTTACAATCTTACAGATTGTGGAGTCTGTTTTCCGCACGTCAGTGTTCCAGTTGATCCTCAGATATCAGAGGGACCGGGGGCGGCTGAGCTTAGGTTCCGAGTGATGCCCAAAGTCAGCGTTAGTAGTCCAGTCGCGCCCAACACCTTTGTTGGACTCTCACGGGTCTGGATGCACTACTAACATCACACTACCTGCTCAGCCAGTCACCTCCTGAACTCAACACGGCCGCACTCAGAGGTACGGTCGCATTCAGGGACAACACACACGCGGCTGAGTCAAACAATAGTGCGATTTATTGACGCGACAAGACGCACAAGTTCTTTGGATCGCCGGTGAGAAATTCACTGTCTGCAAAGCATGCGCAATAAATTAATTACGGTCGGGTTACACACGTGTGGGGTAATAAAACAACTCTACATAGAGATTCCTAAAGTTCCCAGGGATCCACTCGCGATAGCCGAGTGTTTGAATCTTACCCAAAGGCGTCCCAATAGCGGGGAAGAGAGGGTCAGCCTGTCGGCTGGTGTGGTGGTGTCTTCCCTGACACCCAGCTCTTTTCAAACTGTTTTATAGTGTTTTACTTTGCAGGTGGAGCTTGAGTGACTCTAGTCATACATACCTTTATCAGGATTGGTGCAGAATTCTCTCGCTTCGCGTTTAAAGGTCCAGACTAGGAAAAATTCAGTGCGCACGCTCATTGAGGGGTGGTCGCACCTTGGGAGGTGGGTAACTTTTGAGAGGCGTGCGCGTTTTAGTATTATAATGATACTATAACAAGCAAAGTTCACTCCAAGTACAGCATTTCATCAAAGCTGACAGGTCACTGACCCAGGGCATCGCATGTGCAGCTTATTAAGGTACACACTGTGTACCTTTAAAGTCCCTTGTTCGCGGAGTGTGGCCGCGACGTCTCCACTCCGCTCCACCCTCCATGCAATTTCTCCTAGGGTCAGCACACCAAGTTCCCCTGATGTTGCCAACGTCTGGGGTTGCCTAGGGAATTGCCATGGTACAGACTCGTTGTACATTTACTCGTTTCACCCCGTCTCAGTGCTGTCCTTAGAGTGTAAATTTCTAAATTGCCCCTCAGCGATTATTCCACAGTACCGGTCCTGCTACCGGTTCCCTCACAGTTGGGAGCAGCAGTTGCCCCCCGGGGCAGAAAGGGGGAGGGCCAACACAGCCCAAAAGCACCCCAACCCTCCCCCATCCCTACCACTGGGGCAGGATGGGGCAGCAGACACATGTCGGCATCGCAGGGTCACACGTGCTGGCCCCATCCCTTCCCCTTGGACAGGAAATTCACCTCCCACCACAATCATGCTTGGGATGGGAAAATGTGGGGATGGCAGACCGTTGGGTTTGGAAACCATCACAGGGCTGAGAAATCATTGGTGGGATGGGAAGCCATCGTGGGGATGGGAAACCACCCTTCTGGACAAGAAGGAGGTCCTGTCGGAATGATCGCCATGGGGACAGAGGTTGGTTGCCACCAACAAACCCCACACTGACCAACTGCCATGGCAGGTACAGCAGCCGGCTCCCGCTCCTGCTGGTGCTCTGGCCCTCAAGGTAACCCCCCCAGGCAGCTCTGCCCGCCAATACCTCACCCCATCACCCCTCTTCACTTCCCCCAACAGAGAGGTTCCCTCTCCGGCTGCCGCTGGCATCAGAGGTGCGCGGCGCAACCTTCGTCACCCCGGCCGTGCCGCCAACAGTCCCTGCCTGCGTGCTGCCCTCTGTGCCGGGGCTGCCAGTGTCTGCTGAGCCGACCCAGCTCCATCCCGTCACCTACCAGCTGTCACAGGCCACCGTCTGGCAGGGGGTGCCAGGGACCCTGGGGACTGCAGGGCAGCCGGTGCAGCTCCCCACCGGGGTGCAGCTCTCCCATGGGATCCAGCTCCCCCAGGGTGTGCAGCCCCCCCACGGGGTGCCGCTCCCCCAGGGGGTGCAGCTCCCCGCTGTGGTGCAGCTTCCGCCGGGGGCGCAGATCTCCAATGGGATTCAGCTCCGCACTGTGGCGCAGCCCCCCCACGGGGTGAGGCTACCCCAGGGGGTGCAGCACCCCCGTGTGGAGCAGGTCTCCCATGGGGTGCAGCTCCCCCACGGGGTGCAGCTCCCCAGTGTGTTGCAGATGGCCCATGCGGGGCAGCTACCCCACGGGAAGCAGCCCCACCACGGGCTGCAGCTACCCCCTGTGGTGCAGCTACCACCGGGGGTGCAGCTCCCCAGTGGGGTGCAGCTGGCGCATGCAGTGCAGCTCCCCCAGGGGGTGCAGCTCCCCCCTGTGGTGCAGCTCCCCCCTGGTGTGCAGCTCCCCCGCGGTGTGCAGCTCCCCCACAGACCTGCTCCTTACCCCCCTGCCTATGGCAGGGGACAGCAGGTGGTCACGGGGACGCCGGTGCCCAACCAGCCAACCGGGCTGGAGCCGAGGGCCGTGGTCCGGGGGGAGCCCCTCTGCCCCACGGGCTCCTGCGTGCTGCCCCTCTCTGAGGACCCTGGACCCCCACCACCCCGCCGCACTGCAGCTCACCATGGGGTGCAGGGCCTCCCTGTGCTCCACACCCTGCCCGGTGGCGCCCAGAAGCCATCAGAAGCCTCCAACAAGGACGTGGTGGCCGTCGAGGGCAGCTTCCCTGCCGCCAGCCCCCACCAGTCTGCCCTGGCTCCGCTGACCGGCGCAACCATAATGACACCCACAGGTGAGTTTTGGGGGTGGCGGAGCCCGAGGGCGGGCAGGCTGCCTGCGCCGAGGACAGCTGCATCGCCCCGGGGTTGGGTTGACTTTGTTTGCTTTTTCAGCTGTGGCGACCATCCCAGCAGCTCTGAGGAAGCCCGCGGACATGCCCGAGCAGGGGCCAGCCGCCTTCGCTGAGGCCCTTCCTGAGCAGGCAGAGGACACCACCATCAAGCGTATGCTCGCCTGGCTCGACACCCTGGATAGCGAGGACCCCATCCCCGATGTCCCCGACAGCCCCAGCCTCACAGCCTTCCTCCAAGAGCTGCCCGACCTCTCCGAGTTCGTGGCGGAGGGCAGCTGCCCCAAGGAGCGAGTGGCGGAGCCAGGGCTGGGGGACAGCGAGGACACCATCGACGATGTCCCCGACTTGACTGCCATCCTCAGTGGGGTCCCCGACCTCTTCGAGTATGTGGCGGAGGGCAGCTGCCCCAAGGAGCGAGCGCTGGTGTGTCCGGGCCTGGGGGACAGCGAGGACACAGTCCCTGATGTCCTTCATTTCCCCAACAGCCTCGCCAGCAGCCCTTTCGTTGATGAGTTCCATGACTTCTCGGAATATGTGGCGGATGGCAACTGCCCCCCGGACCAAGCGGTGGTGGCACGGATAAAGGACAGCGAGGACACCATCGTGGCTGCCGAGGTCCTTGATGAGCTCCCCGACCTCCCCAAGTACGTGGCGGATGGCAACTGCCCCCAGGACCAAGCGGTGGTGGCACGGCTAGAGGACAGCGAGGACACCATCGTGGATGCCGAGGTCCTTGATGAGCTCCCCGACCTCTCCAAGTACGTGGCGGAGGGCGGCTGCCCCTAGCAGCGAGCAGTGGCGGTGGGGCTGGGGGATCGCGAGGACACCGTCCCCCATGTCCCCAACGTCCCCAGCTCGACCATCCCCCTCAACAAGCTCCCCCACCTCTTGGAGTACAGGGCAGAGGGCGGCTGCAACGAGGAGCAAGCGGCGGAGGTCATGCTGGCGGACGGCGAAAACATCTTTGCCGATCTCGACAGCTTCAACCACACCGCCTCCTTCACCAAAGACCCTGACTTCTTGGAGGACGGGTTGGAGGGCAACAGCTCCAAGGACCTCCAGGCGGTGGCCATGCTGGGGGACAACGACCCCTTCTGGGGGGTGCCAGACTCCCCCTTGCAGGACCCCGAGGGGAAGCAGGGCAGGGTGGCGGCAGACCTCCCCACCTTGCCGCCACTGAGTGCCCTGGAGGCTTCTGAGGAGAGCTCTCCGGAGAGTTTTCCGGATAGTTCTCCAGAGCATTCAGAGGAGACTTCGGAGGACAGTCCTGTGGAGATGCCCTGGAAGGATCCCCTGAAGTCTCCTCCAGAGAGTCCCCTGCTGAGCCCCCTGCGCATCCCGCTGCTGAGTCCCCTGGCCAGCCCCCCGGCTGCCCCCCAGCGTCAGCCGCCCTGGAAGGATCCCCTGAAGTCTCCTCCAGAGAGTCCCCGGCTGAGCCCCCTGCGCATCCCGCTGCTGAGTCCCCTGGCCAGCCCCCCGGCTGCCACCCAGCGTCAGCCGCCCTGGAAGGATCCCCTGAAGTCTCCTCCAGAGAGTCCCCGGCTGAGCCCCCTGCGCATCCCGCTGCTGAGTCCCCTGGCCAGCCCCCCGGCTGCCCCCCAGCGTCAGCCGCCCTGCACGGCCCCACTGGTGGAGGAGGCGCCGCGGAGGCAGGCCCAGCGGGTTCCGACCCACCTGCCGCTGCCACCGCGCGCCACCTCCTGCCGGCTGGTGCCCAGATCGGGAGAGGCGGGCGACAAGAAGACCAAGCGCCCTGTGCCAGCCCGCACTCCCAAAACGCAGGAGACCTCCCGGCGGGACAACGTCCCACCAAAGAAAAAGAAGAAGATGGTGTAGCGCAGGTGTCCAAACGCTTGAACCCGCTGGGGGACGGGAAGCTGGTCGGGGACGGCGCGGCAGCAGGCCTTTACTGGCGGTGTGTCGGCCTCTGTCCCGGGGCTGCCAGTGCCCCGCAAGCCTGCCCAGCTCCACACTGTCACCTCCCAGCTGGCCCAGGCCAGCGTCTGGCAGGGGGTGCCAGGGCCCCTGGGGGTCTCGGGACAGGTGGGGCAGCTCCCTCGTGGGGTGCTGCTTCCCCCCAAGGTGCAGCTGCCCCCCGGGCTGCTCCCTGTCCCCTTGCCTATGGCTGGGGACAGCAAGTGGTCACAGGGACGCTGGTACCGCACCAGCCCATGGAGCAGGGGCCGTGGGCTGCGGTCCAGGGCGAGCCCCTGTGCCCCGTGGGCTCCTGCATGCTGCACCTCCCTGCCCGCCCTGGCCCTCCACCACCCCGCCGCCCTGCGCCTCAGCACTGGCTGCAGGGCCCTGCCCTGCTCCACACCCTGCCTGGCAGTGCCTGGAAGCCGTCGCAGGCCTTTAACAAGGACGCAGTGGCCCTTGAGAGCAACGTCCCCGCCGCCAGCCCTGGTGGCAGCCCGCCCTGGCTCTGCCGACTGGCACAACCACGACCAAGCCCAAAGGTGAGGTCTGGGGGTGGCAGGGCCCGTGGGCAGGTGGCCTGCGCTGAGGACAGCTTGCATCACCATGGGCCTGTGTTGGCTTTCTTTGCTTTTTCAGCAGTGGTGACCACCCCGATGGCCCTGGAGGAGCCCGCGGACATTCCCGGTCCGCGGCCGTACACCTTTGACAAGGCCTTTCATCAGCGGGCAGGTGACAACATCATCAACAATGTGCTCGCCTGGCTCAGCACCGTGGATGACACAGGGGTGTCCCCACCAGCCCTGACAGCCCCAGCTTGACCGCCTTCGTCCGTGAGCTCCCCGAGCTCTCTGCCCCGCGCCGGCCCGCACCCCCAAGACGCAAGAGGCGTCCCCGTGGGAAAACAGGCCACCCAAGAAGAAGAAGAGGGTGGTATGCTAGGTGGCAAAACACTCCAAAACCCTGTGGGAGGGGAAGCCAGACAGGGATGGCGCAGCAGCGGGCGGCGGTGGGCAGCAGGTGGGCAGCAGCGATCAACAAGCGGGCAGCAGCAAGCGCCGGGCGTCTGAGGGCACCAATGTGCCCACTTTGGGGCTCAAGCAACCCAGAAGCCGTGGGGACGCCGGGGGACAAAGTGCCCCGCGCCCGCTGCCTGCCCACCCAAACTGCCCGCTGCTGATCGAGAAGGTGCGGAGCATGGATCCTTGCGACGTGTGACCCCAGGACAGGCTGCTGCGCAAAAAGGTCCAGGCCAAAAGGTCCGCTGCGGGGGCTGAGGACACCCTGCACCGAGCTGAGTGCACACGTGCTGAACTCCAGACCGAGCTGCCACCCGCTGGGGCAAAGAGTGATCGTGGTGTGGCCGGCACGCCAACCGCCCAAACCGGAGCCCCAGGCTGGCCCCAAGCATGCCCCCCCGGGTCCCCAATCCCCTGCCAGCGACCCCAAGACCCGGCATGGGGCTGGCTGCCTCCAAGCCCCCGGCTGATGGCAAGAAGGAGATGGCACCGGCGGCGGCATCGAGCAGCAAGGCGCGCACCAGGCCTCCTGCCAAACCCAAGCAGCCCAGCTGGCTGCGCCTGTCGCCTGTGGGGGGCCAAACCCCAGGGGAGGCGCTGCCGCAGCAGCTGCGCATGCCGCTGCGGCGACGGCGCCCTCCCGCCGACTCTGTGCTATCCCTCGGGCCCTGGGGAGGGCCTCAGGGCTGCGCCCACCCCGCTGAAGGAACAGGAGGAGTCGGTGCCCATCACAGCTGAGCAGCAGCCTGAACAGGAGCGCATGAAGAAGCTGGCCCAGGAGGAGCGGGAGCGGGCGGCCCTGCAGATGTCACTGGGCCAGCTGCAGCTTTTTGCGCAAGGGAGATCGACATGGAGATAGCCAACAAGTACGGCTACGCGTAACCCACCGGTCCAGCACCATTCCCCGCAGCACCCATGCACGGAGGAGAGCCGGAGGCAGAGACCTGCACGCACCCGCTCCAGCCCCAGCCCTTTTCCAGGTGCCTCTTTCTCACGCAACTGATTAAAAGAGTGCGTGTTCGCTTTGCAGCGCGTCTCGGCCTGTGGTCATTTGCACAGCGGGAGGGGAGACCGGGGGGTTAATGCAGCCCCTGCCCACCCCACGGGTGGCTCAGCTGGGCTGGGGATGGCCACCGAGAGAATGGCCACCCTAATGCTAAGCCCTAACCCTAGAGCACCTCACCCCAAGCCCCTCACCCTAAGCAATAACCCCTAACTCCCCAACCCTAACCCCTGAGCCTAACCCCTAACGCAAATCCTATCCTGTTGCTTAGCAGATATTTCTGGTGTCTTACATGGCTCTGCCGTTTCTCGAATGAGTACTTCTGGGTCGTTTTGAGCATTTAGATTCTCTCTCCGTCATAGGCGTGTAGTTCTTGCAGAATTATGGTGAGTCCTGGTCAATTGGTGACAAGGTCCGGTGCTGTAGGAGGACTTCAGGACCACAGAGGCTAAGGGCCGGAGCGCAGTGACTGACTTTGGCTCATAGAGGTCGACTTCCGTCTCACGACTCCATGAACAGGAAGTAAATCTCTTTGATTCAGCCAGTCTCTATGGTATGGAAGTCCTGCAACCGAGCCCGAATGCCTCCCATCTGCTTTGAAGTTTTTTGTGATTTTTTTTTCTGTTTTTTTTTTTTTGAAGTGGTGGGTTCAATTTATACCTCTTGGTGCACTGCAGCGTGACAGACACGGCCAGACACTGCAGTGCTCGTTTGGCGAAGGCTGTATCACAGGCCGTCAGCTCAAATGGAGCTGAACAGCACTGCCCCCCTCCCCGGCCTGGGGACCCTCGCCAGGGCAGGCGAGGGGTTAGGCTTAGGGTTGCGTAGAGATACATCTAGTTGGCGTTGCGTACTGCACCGTCACGGTTCAAGTCAGCATGACTAAAGGACCCCAGCTTGTTGTCGCAAATGCAGGTTCGTTCCCGCTGTGCAATGACCAATCTCACACACGGAGACGAGATACTGATTTATTACAGGGGTGCGCAAGTCTGGATGCTAGATGGAACTAGCACACCTCAGTTAACACGCGGAAAATATTTATGCGCTTCGAGCAACAGTTACCAGTATTTTAAAAAGTTGGCTCGGTCACCCTTGTTCCCACTGGTTCTCGCAAGGCTCGTCTCCACTTAAAAGTCACAGCGTCCTTCTTTTTTATTGCGCATGCTCAGTGAGGAAGGGGCTTTTGTGAGTAGGGGGCTTTCCTGCCCAGGGGCAGGTTCAAATTGATGTTGATTAGGTGTTAAGAGGGATAGTTCACTCACGGTTCAGTTTTTATACAGTTCTTTACCGCTGAGTTTCTAACTGGTTACAGTAGTTTACAAGTAATCATCCGTGACAGTCTACAGAAACATTCTCAAGGTTCTCAATGCTACGTGACTGGACTTCATTTGACACTTAACTGCAGTTGGAAGACAACAATTCCCCGCTTTGGGACTTATTTAATTTTATTTAAAATAGTTACTTCGTTATAATATATTATTATTTTATTTATCATCCTTTATTCTCCACCCTGGAGAAGAAAGGATACCCCTGCACTACCCAGGTCACGCCAGCATCCCAGCCCCTCTGACAACCTCTGTGAAACCCTCCCCCGATCTGGCATCACAGGTAAGGAACTGCAGCAAGACCGACTCCAGGGACGTCTGGATCGAGAAGGAAGCGGATGCACGACGACCCCACAGAACTGAGAGCTGCTTTGCAAAGCAGCAGCCTGCGTGTGTGTGTTAAGGAGCGATTGGTCGAGTCGCGTTTGTCAATCAAAATCAGAGTAGGGTAATGAGAAATAAGAACAAATTAAAAAAAAACCAAACAACTCCCCCCCCCGCCCCTCTCTTTTTCCCTGGGCTCATCTTCACTCTTGACTTCTCTACCTCCTCCACCCAAGCAGCGCAGGGGGACAGGGAGCAGGGGCCATAGTCAGTTCATCGCATGTTGTCTCTGCTGCTCCTTCCTCCTCACATTCTTCTTCTGCTCCAGCATGGGGTTCCTCCCACGGGGCCACAGGTGCTGCCAGGAGCCTGCTCCAGCACAGGTTCTCCACAGGGTCGCAGCCTCCTTCAGGCACATCCACCTACTCCAGCATGGGGTCCTCCGTGGGCTGCAGGTGGGTATCTGCTCCACCATGGACCTCAGTGGCGTGCAGGGGGATGACCTGCATCAGCATGGTCTTCACCATGGGCTGCAGGGGAATCTCTGCTCCGATGCCTGAAGGACCTCCTCCTCCTCCATCTTCACTGACCTTGGTGTCTGCAGAGCCATTTCACACTCAGATTTTCTCTATCACAGCTTCTGCGCAGCGTTTTTTAGCCCTTCTTAAATACACAGAGCCGCAGAGGCACCACCATTGCTGATGGGCTCAGCTCGACCAGCAGCAGATCTGCCTTGCAGGTGGAACTGGCTGTGCCCAGCATGGGGGCAACTCCTGGTGTCTTCTCACACAACCCACTCCTGCAGCCTCGTAAACCCAATATGAAAGCGATCAGCTGCAGGGCGAGTGGGGGGATTGAAAAAATGGGGAAAGGAGCCACAGAGAGAGACAGAGGGGAAAAACAAAGAATAGTGATGGGCCACAGGGCAGAGGTGGAGGAATTTAAAAAAGGGGACAGCAAGGTGGACAGAGTCAGACTGAGAAATACCAAAAAGCCTCAATAAGCTAAAGGGGAGAAGGAGAGGAATTAAAGAATAGGGACTGGGAGCCAAACAGACAGAGAACGATAAAGAGGGAAACAGGCTATGGGACAGAGAGGGAAGACATTACAACATAGGGACAGGGACCTGGAGCGAGAGAATCTAAGAAAGAAAAGGTCTATCTAGAATACAGGGCATTAAAAAATACGGGCACGGATCCAGACAGAGAGAAGTGGGGCAGGGAGGGAGGGCCAGGAACTGTGAAGGGCTAAAGAGCAAATGGGGAGGAATTAAAAAAATTGGGATAGGAAAACAGACAGATAGATGGAGAAAGACAAAAATAGTGACAGGCTGCAGGACAGAGACAGAAGATTGTCCTGGTTTCAGCTGGGATAGCGTTCACTTTCCTCCTGATAGCTGGTATAGTGCCATGGTTTGGTTTTGGGATGAAGATAATGTTGGTAACATTATTGAGGTTTTCAGTTTGCTAAGCAGTTACGGACAGCCCAGCTTCTCATGCTGGCCGGCTGGCGAGGAGGCTGGAGGTGCACAGGAAGCTGGGAGGGGACACAGCCGGGACAGCACACCCAAACTGGCCAAAGGGATATTCCATACCATACGACGTCATGCTCGGTATATAAACTGGGCTGTAGAAGGAGGAAGTGGGACACGTTCGGAGTTATGGCATCTTGTCTTCCCAAGTGACTGTTGCGTGATGGAGCCCCGCTTCCTGGAGATGGCTGAACACCAGGCAAGAGCAAGCAACTGCCATCCACAGGGACTGATGGCTGCAGCTCTCCTCAGGCAGGAACCCCTCCTGCCACAGCAGCTACTGGAGACGCCGCTCTTTCCCCCAAACTGATCCTAATGGCACCTGCATTTATGGTGCAATAAAGCATGTTCAAGGGCCAGCTTGCTGCCGTGAGGACGGGATTTGGGGGCAGCCAGTGGCTACAGGACAGGCTTCCGGGAAAGTGCTGGAGCTGGGGGCAGCCGCACGGGCTGAGCGGAGCTGGAGGAGTTTTGCTGAGCCGGGGAGGCAGGGGGGTGGGAAGGCCTCAAGGCACCCAGAGGGGTGGGGGCAGCTGTCTCCTGCCCCTCTTCCTGCTCCCCCTCCACAGCTGCCCTGACGGGGCCCAACTCCAACTGACCACCAGCCCGTTGGTTGGAAACGTCCTCGCAGCACGTGAGCGCTCTCAGGCAGGCATGCCCCAGCAGCCCCATCCCTGGGGCTGCAGCCCTTTTACACAGATGGGCCGCCAGCCACACTGCTCCCCGCCCCTCGGGGGGCTCCTCCAGCCCCAGCCCACAGCTGCGGCCACGGCCCCTTACACCTGCTGCGTAACCGGTTCCCCGGATGCTGTGACAGCCACTCACCAAGCACACAGGACTGCAAACGCAGCCACGAGCGCAATAGAGACAGCAAGCGTTTATTCGTTAATGCATCTAAGTCCCGGGAGCGAGCCTGCTCCGGGGCTCGGTGCCTGTATGCTCACCCTTCCCCTAGGACGAGTCGGCAGTCGTTACCAGAGCAGCAGGTACAGAGAACGAAAATACAGCGACGGGGCGCAGGACAGAGGAACAGAAAGGGAAAACTAAGATGAAGGAGAAGGACTGAGGGACAGAGAAAGAAAGGTAAAAGGAAAAGGACAGCAAGATGGAGAAACCAATAGGGATCCCAAAAGGGATGAGAAGCCCTGCAGGGACACGGCAGGACAAAAACAGGGTCAGGCAACAGGACAGAGGGAAAGGGAGAGACATTTAATAAGAGGCGTAAGGAATGCAGGAGGGAGGAAGAGCAAAGGACAGGGAACAAGCCAGAGGGACTGAGGTAAAAAAAGAGACACACGTCAATCATGTCAAAGAGACAGAGAAAGAAAAACCGGTGATGGCCTGCAGGATGAAAAAAAAGGCCAGGGAGCAGGACGGAGGGGGATAATGGGACAGCAAGGCCGGCAGGGTGATATAGCGAGAAACGATCGAGGTACAGAGACAAAAAGTTAGGGGGGAGGCTGGAGGACAGAGAGGATACGAGGAAAGGGACAGGGAGCGGGGCAGAGATGGAGAAAGGAAAAAATGCAGTGATGGGTAGCAGGACAGAGGGATGAGGAAAGACAAGATGGAGGAAAGACGGATATAGAAAACAGGTAAGGCACAGGCAGCCAGAAAGTGTGATACTGCAAAAGAGAACAGGGAGCAGGATGCCGAGACAGAGAGCAAAGAAAAGCAACAGAGACCATGAGAAAAACCAGAGACGTGAAGTAAGAAATAATGGGGAAGGGGAGCAGCACAGAGCACCACAGAGAATAAGAGCTGAAGAGGAAGAGGGACAGGGACAGTGAGATACAGAATGAAAAAAAACCAGCTACAGCCAGCAAGAGAGAGAGAGAGAGAAAGAAAAGGAAGGCAGGAAGGGGGGGGGGAGAGAGAGAGAGAGAAGGTGGCAGGGACAGGGAGTGGCACATACAGGGGCAGAGAGGAAAAGAATGCTAGGGAACAGGTCAGAGAAATAAGGGAGGTGGAAAGAGATGGATGCAGATCAGGACAAAGAGACCGAAAAGGAAAAAACAGCAGTGGGCTGCAGGACAGAGACAGAGGATGAAAAAAAGGAGGGAGAAGGAGCAGGGAAAAAGCACAGAAAGAAAGAAGAAGAGCAGGAGAGAGAGAAAGGGTGAGAGGAAGAGGGAACAGGACAGAAGAATAGAGATGAGGAGAGCAATATAGGAAGAAAAAAAAGTCACAGCAGCATGGGAAAGAGAGGGGGCCAGGAGAGAGACAGGGAGGGGCCAGCACGCACAAGAGGGGAGCCAGGGCCCCGAGGGCCTCGGACTCACCGCAGACCTCGCTCTCGGTGCTGGCAGGAGTATTTCACAGGTCAGACGCTCGTTTCTCCTTCTCTCCTCCCTTCCTGCTCTGTAACTCCTGTCACTTGGCTGTCCTCCACCTAAGAGAATACACGGGTATCTTACAGCTGCTATGAAACGAGACTTCTTAGACATGTAGCCACGGCCCTACTGTGCTTTGGGTTACGCATGCAGACCCTGCGGTGCCTGCTGGCTGTCTGGCCTGCTGCAGACTACGAGGAGGGATCGTTCCTCACCTGGAGAGGCAGGCTCTCTCCTGCAGCGGAAGGCAGCTGTGGGCCAGATGGCCTTTGATTTCTTCTTCTTCTCCTTCTTCTGTACTGTCGTCCAGCCTTTGCAGCTTCGGCCGCAGCACCTCCTGCCCACAGCCGGTAAGCGCTCCGCCTGTGCCCTTCTGCAGCCACGCCACGAGGACAGCAAGCTGGGCAGAGACAACCTACACAAGCCTGAGGTGGGTGCAGTCAACGGCATCCCCAGGGGGAGGAACGGACGCCCACATCCTCACCGTGGCCTCTGTGGAAGAGGAAGCAGCGACCGTTATTCCCATAGTTCCCCCCTGGCCAAAGCCTCTCCTTCTGCAGGGGCTGCTGGAGACACCGCTCTGTCCCTGCACCGCTGCCAATGGTGCCCGCTTTCAGGGAGTACCCAGCGCACACGAGGGCTCAGGGGTGTCCCTTCAGGGGAGGGGCTGGAGCTGGGGGCAGCTGCGCAGGGCGAGCGGGGACAGCAGAGGCCCGGGGCCGGGGGGGGGCTCTGGCGAGTTGGGAGGCGCCCGGCATCTGCGCCTGGTCAGTGTCCCACCTCCTCCCCTTCTGTCACCCCTTCTGGGTGATTTGAAGCTTCCTGTCCGGCCACCCCGGGGCAGCCTGAGGGCAGGAGAGAGCCCTGCGCCCACCGCAGGGGCTCACTCACCGCACTGGGGGTCCTGGCCCCCACCCGCCACCAGGAACTGTGCCCAGTAAGTCGCCGTGCTGCTTCGGCCCCGAGGCAGCGGCGCTGCGCTGCCGCATTTTGCACGCCGAGCACCCGCTGACACTGCGCACATGGGGCGGCAACGGCGCTTCCGTCCCGGGAAGCAGCAAGGAGCGCGCAGGCGCCCCAGAACGGCATCGCTGTTACCGGCGGACGTCAGCGTGGGTCACATCGACGACACCGCGCATGCGCGGCTGCCGAACTGCAGTACCGAAATTCAGTCGCCGGGCGGCAGCACCGAGGGCGGCGACGCCTGCCCGCGCGCATGCGCAGTTTCGCAGCTGCAGTACCGCACTGTAGTCGCCGGCAGCGGCACCCAGCGCGGCGAGGAGCATCAATGCGCATGCGCGGCTGCCGAGCTGCACTACCTAATTTTGGTCACAGGGCGGCAGCACTGAGGGCGGCGAGGAGGCACGCCACCACGCATGCCCGGGAACCCGCGTCGCAAAAACTACATCTCCCGGCATGCACTAGCAAGCACAGCATGACCGCCCGGAAGACCACGCTTCCCGGCATGGCGGGGAACGAACATGGCCGAGAGCAAACCCCGTGCCTCAGGACTACGGCTCCCGCCATGCCGCGAGACGCAGCCTGTCCTGCTGGCTCACCCTGCGCGGACACCCTCTTCCACCCCCCCATCCCCCATCCCCGCCGCGACGCGAGCGCTCACCCGCCCTCTGCAGCGTAGTTCCGGGTGGACCCCTCCGCCGGCTCGCACACCCGTCTGCTCCGTGCCTCCGACGCGGACCCCGCCGCCCTGCCTCAGGTCGATCGGGCGGCCCCGCTCACCTTCTTTCTCGCTGCAGCCGCAGCCCGGCCATGCCGGGCGACCGCTCCACCCTTGGCTCCCCCCGGCCCGTCCACGGCCACCGGGAGTAGGGCAGCAGCAGCACCAGCCCCTCCCCCGGCAGCCACCCCTGTGCAGGGAGCGTCCGTCCCCACCGGCCTCACCGCCCGCACCTGGGGCTCCTCCAGCCCCGGCCCACAGCTGGAGCCCAGCTGGAACAGGGGGGCAGCGCCCGACCCCCACCCCAGGGCATCCCCTCCTGCCCCGAGCTCCGGCACAGCCCCTCACCCGGGGCAAAGCGAGGGCGAACGCAGCCGCGAGGGCAAAGGAGGCGGCGCATGACAAGGCCCGGGAGCGGGGCTGCCCCGGGGGGCTCGGGGCCTGCCCTGGGGACACCCCGCCAGTCCTTCCCGGAGCCGCGCTCCTCGGCGCGGCAGGGAACAGGCGGGCGGGCGGCTCCCGGAGCCATGGGCTGCTGGGCAGGGGGAGGCCGCCGAAAACGAGGTGTGAGGCACGGGACGCTACAAGAGAGGAGACCGGGGGCAGGGAGTCAGACCAGGAGAGAGGGAGAGACAAAAAAGTGGCAACCGAGCCGAAAGGAGGAATGAAACAATGGGGAGCCAGGACAGTGAAACACGGAGGTAAGGGGCGGGGAACACCGCCAAAACAACCCCCATATCTGCACCGTACAGGGAGCTGGGGAAAAAAGAGAGCTGGAGAGCAACAAGAAGAGCAATGAGCATGGAAAGAAGGGGGTGGATGGGTGGTGGGAGTCCAAAATAGGGTCATCAGGGATCCAGAGACAGCGAGATGGAGAACGGACAAAAGCGACAGGTGCTGCAGGGGGGAGAGGGAGGAATGAATGAGCAGGGACAGCCAGCCAGCCAGCGACGGAGAAAGGCAAGAGACCACACAGGCGACAGTGCGGAGAGGGAGGAATTAAAAGCAAGGGACAGATTGCTGGGAAAGCAGAGGCAGAGAATGGAACAGAATCAGAGCGTGCTACAGGGCCAAGAAGGAAGAAACAGGGACAGGGAGCCAGGGAAAGAAAAAGTACTGAGGAGCTACAAGACAGACAGGGAGAGATGAAAAAACAGGGTTCCGGAGCCCGGCAGAGAGAGAGCTGGTGAAAGAAAACGATAGCAGTAGGCTACAGGGAGGAGAGGAAGGAATGAAAAGATAGGGACGGGAAGCCAGACGCAGAGAGAACCATGCCTCTGTGCTCGGAATGAGAGGCCTGTCTGGAAATAGAAAGTGTAGATACTAAATTTAATAAAGTAACAGACTTGACCAAGTGTAGCACAAAATGTAAGATACACTACCCTGCTCCGTCAATGACTGTGGCCTAGCATCTAATGGCAGGCTTGGTTTCTGCTTCCCAAGGAGAGTAGCACAAAACCATAATTTTCCGATTATACAAATATTTTACCAGACTATGCAAAGAAAGTAACAACAATTGCCTTACAGATCTACGTGAATGCATAACAGTAGCAGAAAATTGCTAGAGCACAAAACACTCAGCCTTCAAAGTCCACAGAAAGACATTAGGTCTTGTAAATCATCGGTTCTAAGGACCCTGCTGCTACCACATCACCGCAACATGTGACTCACAGCGTATTTCTTTCTTTCTAGGTTTGAGGAATTCCTTCATTTTGGGGGTTTATTTGTTGGGGGGTTGTGAAGAAGGAAGCTCCTTAGCTGTGTTTTTCTTAAATCTGGCATATTAACTATTATGGCATGCTGTAATGATCACAGATTTGATATGTTTTCCTGGAAACAAAGTTGAATGCAGAAACAAACTCAAAGACCCAAGCACAGAAAATGAGCTAGGATCCTGGCGTACAAGCTGGTGTAGACAAAAATCTTACAGAAGATTAACTGAAAAGTCCTCATTCTGCAAATGCTTATACACTTATCAACCCATTATTTGAGTCCACTAGCTTCGTATACAGTAAAGCCTGTGAGGGTAAACATTGTGGTCTGCTTGGTAGATTCATCTGTGACTCCACTCATTGCATACTTAATATTTTCCCCTTCTGTCAAAAGGAATCGTTTTACCAAATGAAGTTAACGTTGTTCATGATCGCTTTTATGGGAAACTGGCAAAAAAAGAGTTTTCCTTAGGGTGAAAGAGCGAAAATGTTGTGTTGCCAAAAGAACAAATTCAGGATTCAAATGCAAGTCCGCTCGCCCTAAGAAGTTAACACTTCCTCTCCTATAACAATTCCCCACACAGAGCTCTAGAGAATGAGGACCTTATTTTGCTAGTTCTTGGATTTTGCCCACAGTCTGGACCAAACAAAATCTCTCCTCAAGGTTAACTCACTGAGCGACGTCATTCCACAGCTGACAAGACACTAGGTGTTTGAGGAGGTTGGGGGTGATTAGGAGTTTGGTTTTGGTTTGAAATTTTTTTACTCCCCAATTGCAGTTACAAATTCAGAAAAAAAAAAGAAATATAGGAACACACTCACATAAAACTTTCCTCGCGTTTGGTTCCTTCCACAGTATTCGTCATGCATTCAAAATCAAGGTGCATTGCTGTACAAAGCAATGTATCACTTCTCTACGTTATTCACAGGCAGCACAGAAGTTAAAATTCAACGCAAGAGTTCTGCAAGGACACAAAAGGGAAAAAACAGATGCCGTCTAGTTTCCTGCCCACTGAGAAATCGGAAAGCAGATTAAAAAAGGCAAGACGTACAAAAAAAGATCCCTGGCATTAAGGACTCCATTGTCTTGGTTAATATTGGTAACTATTGCTTGGATTTCTTTGTAAAAAGAAACACAAAGGGATTAGACTATAATCAATGAGAATTAAGCCAGCACAGCAAAAACCCAAACAAACCCAACACATAAACAACATAAACTCCTCAAAAACACCTTCCAAACATTTCTTTAGAATAAAAACAGGGAACATGCAGCTACTGGAAACTTCAATATTTATGTCTTTCTGTGACTCTCCACACCTACATTTGGGGAGAAGACTATAAAACAAGTTCACAGTGCATGAGGTCTTTTAAACTAAAAAAGGGATTAAACTTATGAAAAGTATTTTACTTCTAGAGCTTCACTTGTTCTCTTTGCATTATCATAGGACCCACAGAAGCAAGCTGTCGTGGTTTAGCCCCAGCCGGCAACTAAGCACCACGCAGCCGCTCGCTCACTCCCCCTCCCGCAGTGGGACGGGTGAGAGAATTGGGAAAAAAACTCGTGGGCTGAGATAAACACGGTTTAATAGGACAGAAAGAAAGAAGGGAACAACAATGGTAATACCAACAAAGGAATGTACAAGAACAAGTGATGCCCAATACAGCAATTGCTCACCACCCAGTGATCGACAGCCCGTCCCCGAGCAGCGATTTCCGCCCCCCGGCCAAGTCCAGTTTATGTACTGGGCATGACGTCGTATGGTAGTGAATATCTCTTTGCCCAGTCTGGGTCAACTGTCCCGGCTGTGTCCCCTCCCAGCTCCCCGTGCACCCCCAGCCTGCTCGCTGGCAGCCCAGCACGAGAAGCTGGACTGTCCTTGACTGCTCAGCAACAACCCAAAACATCAGCACATTATCAACAGTTTCTCATCCCAAATCCAAAACACAGTCTCACACTAACTTCCATGAAGAAAACCAGCTCTATCCTGGCTGAAACCAGGACAGTATCCACCCCTTATTCCATACCATTTACGTCATGCCCAGGTCCTATACTTTTCAATACATTCCAATTATTCATTATTATATACACACAGATATCACTTTCTTAGTCCATGGGCCATCACTTTAAAATGTCTGTGGAGTTCAGTCAGTCCACGACTCCGGACTTCATCCATCATAGCAGTCTCTCAGGGCAGGGGAGATGGTATGTGGTGTTGGATTGTCATCTGGCATGGTCCATGTCCATGATCTGCAGGTCAAAGATGTCGGTCTCGAGGGATTTGTTGGGCACAAGCTGCTGAAGCCAGTTCTGGTCCCATCACTGCTGCATGTTGCTTGGTTTCAGTGAAGCTCATTCTTCATCAATCTGGGTGATTCTTACTATAATACCATTGATATGGTAGATAGCAGTAGTAGTAATGTCATACTGAACAATTAACATAATACAATTCAAATCATTGACTGTTTTCACCCAAAATCAAGTCTCCTTGAGGTACACATCGGACTTCCCCATCCTTCCGCATTACCCACCAAGTGCACCCAGGTCCCTGGGCAAAGGCAATCCCACGAACGGGTTTGCCTTTGCCTAAGGCAGGAGTAACCCAGACTGTCTTCCCCAGCATATATCTCACATGCAGCACAGGGACTTTATCCCCTTCTACAGTACGTAAAAATTTTGATTGGGCAGGGCCGGCTCTATTAGTAGATCCCCTAGTGTTGACTAACCAGGTGGCTTTGGCTAAATGTTTATCCCAGTGTTTGAATGTCCCATCACCCATTGCTTTCAGTGTAGTCTTTAACAGTCCGTTGTATCGTTCAATTTTTCCGGAAGCTGGTGCATGATAGGGGATATGATACACCCACTCAATGCCGTGCTCTTTGGCCCAGGTGTCTATGAGGTTGTTTTGGAAACGAGTCCCATCGTCTGACTCAGTTCTTTTGGGGGTGCCATGTCGCCATAAGACTTGCTTTTCAAGGCCCAGGATAGTGTTCCGGGCGGTGGCATGGGGCACAGGGTATGTTTCCAGCCATCCGGTGGTTGCTTCCACCATGGTAAGCACATAGCGCTTGCCTTGGCGAGTTTGTGGAAGTGTGATATAGTCAATCTGCCAGGCCTCCCCATATTTATATTTCAACCATTGTCCTTCATACCAGATGGGCTTTAACCGCTTGGCTGGTTTGATCGCAGCACACGTTTCACATTCATGGATAACCTGTGCAATAGCTTCCATGGTCAGGTCCACCCCTCGATCCCGAGCCCATCTATATGTTGCATCTCTTCCCTGATGGCCTGAGGTGTCATGGGCCCACCGAGATATAAATAATTCACCCTTATATTGCCAGTCCAGATCCACCTGAGCCACTTCAATCTTAGCAGCCTGATCCACCTGATGGTTGTTTTGATGTTCTTCGGTGGCCCGACTCTTGGGTACGTGAGCATCTACATGGCGTACTTTTATGACTAGATTCTCTAGTCGGGCAGCAATATCTTGCCACAATTCAGCAGCCCAGATGGGCTTGCCTCTGCGTTGCCAGTTGCTCTGCTTCCATTGCTGTAGCCACCCCCATAGAGCATTTGCTACCATCCATGAGTCAGTATAAAGATAGAGTACTGGCCATTTTTCTCGTTCGGCAATATCTAAAGCCAGCTGGATGGCTTTCACCTCTGCAAAGTGACTTGATTCACCTTGTCCTTCAGCCACTTCTGCAACTCGTCGTATAGGGCTCCATACAGCAGCTTTCCACCTTCGATGTTTGCCTACAATACGACAGGACCCATCAGTAAACAGGGCATATTGCCTTTCGTTCTCTGGCAGTTCATTATATGGTGGAGCCTCTTCAGCACGCGCCACCTCCTCTTCTGGTGATGTTCCAAAATCTTTGCCTTCTGGCCAGTCCATGATCACTTCCAGGATTCCCGGGCGATTAAGGTTTCTTATTTGAGCCCGCTGTGTAATAAGCGCGACCCACTTACTCCACGTAGCATCAGTCGCATGATGCGTAGAGGGGACCCTCCCTTTGAACATCCAGCCCAGCACTGGCAGTCGGGGTGCCAGGAGGAGCTGTGCTTCAGTACCAACCACTTCTGAGGCAGCTCGAACTCCTTCATGTGCTGCCAATATCTCCTTTTCAGTTGGAGTATAGCGGGACTCAGATCCCCTATATCCTTGACTCCAAAACCCTAGAGGTCGACCTCGAGTCTCTCCTGGTGCCTTTTGCCAGAGACTCCAGGTAGGGCCATTCTCCCCGGCTGCCGTGTAGAGCACATTTTTAACATCTTGTCCTGCCCGGACTGGCCCGAGGGCTACGGCATGAACTATCTCCTGTTTGATTTGTTCGAAGGCTTGTCGTTGCTCAGGGCCCCATTTAAAATCGTTCTTCTTCCGGGTCACTTGATAAAGAGGGCTTACAATCAGACTGTAATTTGGAATATGCATTCTCCAGAAACCCACAACACCCAGAAATGCTTGTGTTTGTTTTTTGCTAGTTGGTGGAGACATAGCTGTTATTTTGTTGATCACATCCATTGGGATCTGTCGACGTCCATCTTGCCATTTTATTCCTAAAAACTGGATCTCTTGTGCAGGTCCTTTGACCTTACTTTGTTTTATAGCAAAACCAGCTTTCAGAAGGACTTGAATTATTTTCTTCCCTTTCTCGAAAACTTCTTCTGCTGTGTTGCCCCGTACGATGATGTCGCCAATGTATTGCAGATGCTCTGGAGCTTCACCCTGTTCCAGTGCAGTTTGTATCAGCCCATGGCAAATGGTAGGGCTGTGTTTCCACCCCTGGGGAAGTCAATTCCAGGTGTATTGGACACCCTTCCAAGTGAAAACAAACTGTGGCCTGCACTCTGCCGCCAAAGGGATCGAGAAAAACGCGTTAGCAATATCAATGGTGGCGTACCACTTGGCTGCCTTTGACTCCAGTTCATATTGAAGTTCTAGCATGTCCGGCACGGCAGCGCTCAGTGGCGGCGTGACTTCATTCAGGCCACGATAGTCTACTGTCAGTCTCCACTCTCCATTAGACTTTCGCACTGGCCATATGGGGCTGTTAAAGGGTGAGCGAGTCTTGCTGATCACTCCTTGGCTCTCCAGCCGACGAATCAGCTCATGGATGGCAATCAGGGGGTCTCTGTTGGTGCGATATTGCCGCCGGTGCACTGTTGTGGTAGCGATCAGCACCTGTTGTTCTTCAACCCTCAGCAACCCCACAACAGAAGGGTCCTCTGAGAGACCAGGCAAGGTGGACAGCTGTTTAATTTCCTCCGTCTCCAAGGCAGCTATACCAAAAGCCCACCGGTACCCTTTTGGGTCCTTGAAATACCCTCTCCTGAGGTAGTCTATGCCCAGGATGCACGGAGCCTCTGGGCCAGTCACAATGGGATGCTTCTGCCACTCATTCCCAGTTAGGCTCACTTCGGCCTCCAGCACAGTCAGCTGTTGGGATCCCCCTGTCACTCCAGAAATACAGATGGATTCTGCCCCTATATGGCTTGATGGCATCAGGGTACATTATGCACCGGTGTCCACTAAAGCCTTATATTCCTGTGGGTCTGATGTGCCAGGCCATCTAATCCACACAGTCCAATAAACTCGGTTGTCCCTCTCCTCTGCCTGGCTGGAGGCAGGGCCCCTCTAGTCCTGCTCATAGTACTCGTTACCCACTTCTTGTACATAGGAATCAGAAGTCCCTTCAGGAGGATCAGAGGTAAGATCAGCTCTTCTATTCTTTCTGGGGAACTGCCCACTGGAAAGTGGAGCGATGCTTTTTCTGGAGGAACCCAAACCCCCTTTTGTAATTGTTTTTCCTTGCAGCTCGCGTACTTGTGCCTCTAGGGTCGAGGTAGGTTTTCTATCCCACCTCCTCACGTCCTCTCTGTGGTCACGCAAGTGAAACCACAGGGTGGCTCGCAGTGTGTAGCCTCTACATCCTCTTTCTTGAGCAGAAGAGCGCTTACTCCTAATAGCTGAGATACTGGTCTATATGGGTGGAGGGTAGGGCATATCCTCTTTGAATTGCCGGAATTCCCAGGACAGTTTCTCTACAGCAGAGACGCAGGCCCATAGGGAGGAAGAGAGACTTTCTTCGTATTGCCGGAGTTGGCCAGCCAATTCATCCACCGTTGGTCTCTCTCCGTCTTTCCAGGCCATTACTGCTAGTGAGTTGGCATATGATGATGGTGCACTCCGAACAATCTTCCGCCATATAGGTTGCGTGCAATTGACTTCATCTGGATCTTTGAATGATTGTCCATTGTCCAAGTCACCATAAATCACTTCCAGCACAGCTAGCTCCCTCAGGTATTGGATACCTTTCTCCATGGTGGTCCACTTGCCTGGGTGACATAGAACATCTTCCTTGAAGGTGTACCTTTCCTTCACACCCGACAGGAGTCGTCTCCAGAGGCTGAGGACTCGTGCACCTCTTCCAATTGCTTTGTCACTGCCCCCTTCCCTAGAAAGGGATCCCAGCTGCTTGGCTTCCCTACCCTCTAATTCCAGGCTACTGGACCCATTATCCCAGCATTGGAGCAGCTGGGTGACAATGTGCTCACCTGGACGACGGCTGAAATCCTTTCGCATATCTCGCAATTCACTCAGGGATAGAGATCGGGTACTTAACTGCCTCTTTTATGAGTTCTTCCTCTTCCTCCTTGTCAAGCAATGACCCACTCTCTTCCCTCTTCAGTCCTTGTGATGGCCCTGCTTCAGAGCACTCTGCCTCCTCACTCTCTTCCTCTGGCTCCTTCTTAGAAAAAACTTCGTCCCTTACTAAACGAGCTGACTTCCGCTTCCAGATTTCTTCTTTTGTACAGGGGCGACTGATACTGGGATGGGCTGGTTCTCTGGTTCAGCAGCAAGAGTCTGTGTATCTGCAGTGCCCATTTCAGGGGCTGGAGTAGTCACAGTGCCCGTTGCAGGTGTTGGAGTAGTGGCAGTGCCCATTGAAGGGGTTGGAGTAGTCACAGTGCCTGCCACATTGCCTTCAGACCCAGAGAGCCTCTCTCCCCTTTGCACAGTGTTAAATAGAGCTCGGTAGGCATGGGCCAGGCCCCAGCACATGGCAATGATTTGTGTCTCCTTGGAGCTGCCAGGCCGACAGCATACTTCTTCCAGATATTCTGCCAGTTTATCAGGATTCTGCACTTGTTCGGGAGTGAAGTTCCAAAACACCGGAGGTGCCCACCGCCCCAGGCATTTGCCCATGCTGTTCCACACACCCTGCCATTCATAACTATCCAGCCTTGGGGCAGATCTCCGGGTGATATTCTTAAATTGCTTGCCAACCTTAGACAAAACCGAAACAATGTTCCTCAGAAGTACCAACAGAAGCATTTTAACTACTCAAGGGTGTTCAAAATACTGAAAAGTTATTGTGGTGAAGGACGAAACGTTATGACGGAGGGTAGTAAAGGTACCATTCTGCATTTCCTCCATGAAAAACCTTTCAGAGGTAGAAGTATAATTGCTAATCGCCTCCACAAGACAGTAGCCAAAATGCAGTAACTGCTTTAGTACAGAGCTCAGACGACACCACGTTAAGCTCAAGGTCAGTGCTCTAAAAACAATCTCGCAGGCGAGATATTGCTAATCATCGCAGAGTGCAGCAGCCCGCAGAAACCAACACTGATCCTTAACATGTACAGCAAAGACGAGAGCATGATGCAAATCAAATAAACTGATATTGTGACCTGCAACCATTATTATCTCAAGCCTTTGGCCCCCCGTTTGGCACCAAAAAGGACTGTCGTGGTTTAGCCCCAGCCAGCAACTAAGCACCTCACAGCTGCTCACTCACTCGTCCCTCCCCCAGAGGGACGGGGGAGAGAATTGGGAAAAAACTCATGGGTTGAGATAAAAATGGTTTAATAGGACAACAAGAGAGAAGGAAACAACAAGGATAACAACACTAATAATACCAACAAAGGAATGTACAAGAACAAGTGATGCCCAATACAGCAATTGCTCACCACCTGGCGATCGATAGCCCATCCCCGAGCAGCAATTTCCACCCCCCGGCTAACTCCAGTTTATATACTGAGCATGATGTTGTATGGTATGGAATATCCCTTTGGCCAGCCTGGGCCAGCTGTCCTGGCTGTGTCCCCTCGCAGCTCCCCGGGCACCCCCAGCCTGCACGAGAAGCTGGACTGTCCTTGACTACTTGGCAGCAACTCAGAACGTCAGCACGTTATCAACATTTTCTCATCCTAAAACCAAAACACAGCCCCACACTGGCTTCTGTGAAGAAAACCAGCTCTATCCTCACTGAAACCAGGACATGTATCAAAAGCGTGTGAAGATTTCTTCCACAGTCAGCATTCACCATTGTCCTACTCCAGACTGCCTTTAACCTCTCTCTGCCTCACCCCTCTCCCCTCGCTGCCTGCAGGCAGTGCCCCCAGTCCTGCTGCGCTGGGCAGGGGAGCTGCTCCTGGGCAGAGCTGTCTCTCTGCAGCGCTGCCCGCTTGCCACCAGCTCCCTCCATCCCAGGAGCCCGGCCCAGCTCCGCAGCAGAGGACCAGCCCACAGCAGCACTTTCTCTGCCCCCGCTGGGCTCCCTCCAGCTGTCCTTGGGGCTGCAGGGGAACCTGCTGGGAAACAGGCTGAAGCCATCCCGGGGGTTCCCTCTCTCAGCTGGCGAGGGACACTTCTTTCCAGCAGTGTCATTTCTCCTATCAGAAAAGGAGTTGGGCATGAGAATCTCTTTTTTTTGTCCCATATTTAGGCAGGACACCAGGAAGGTGACAGGGTAGGATCTATTATTCCCAGCTGGGGGGGAATGTCTGCAGATGAGTGAATTTAGGCATTTCATCCTGGGTCTTTAGCCCTGGGCTAGAGAGACGTGCAGCCCTCTTTTGGCCATGCCCGTCTCTGCTCTCAAGCAAAGCCTTTGCACACACTGGGTCTTGGACACTTGGTACCAGGTTTCCTTATGGCAAGCCAGAGCTTGCCTGGTTCCACAGCTGGGATGCTTCAGCCCAAATGTGCAGCAATGCCCTCAGCCAGGATGAGCTGGAGCCATTACTGCTGGAGACAGAGCTGTGAACGTGATGGAATCAATTGCCAAGGCATGTGGCAGAGCTCAGTACAGCCGGTGTTCAAGAACAGCATCCTCCAAGCACAACAATAGTCCAGATCAAAGTCCAGTCTAAACCTGTAAGGCAAGTCAAGGGCACCATAATCAATGTTTACTACTTCAGGAACACTGAAAGAAGAAACAAAGATGCTGTGTGGCCACTGACGAATTAAGGAAGAGCAGTTGTTGATAGATCTGAGATTCCCCATGTTTTCTTCTCCTCCATCTTCCCCAGCAAGGTCTCCCAGGCCTCTGTGACTCAGGGCAGGACTCTCAAGGAGGACAACTGGCCACGGATGGGGATCACTTCAGGGGTCACTTGAGCAAACGCAATCCTTACCAGCCTCTGGGACCAGAGCGGCGGCATCCCAGGGAGCTGAGAGAGCAGGCTGATGTCACAGTGAGGCCACTCTACATCATCTTTAAAAGGCCATGGAGACTGGGAGAACTCTCTGATGGATGACACCACCCACCCATTGCAGGCACTTTTCAAAAATGGCCAATAAATGAGCAGGGGAACTAAGGCTGTGCCCCAGAGCGTGTCCACTTGCATCCCATTGCTGTGTGTCTGGAAGAGAAGGTGACAGGATTTACCCGGGGGGATTGTGCCTGGCCATGCCCTTTGCTTTCTGTGATGACAGGGCAGGAGTGCTGGATGTAGGGAAAGCAGCGGTGGGCTTTTACCTGGAGGTCAGCAAGGCTTTCAACGTCATCCCCCACGATATTCTTATGCCCAAGTTAGGATATTAAGGCCTGCATGGATGGATAAGTAGATGGGTAAATAACCAGATGGACTGTTGGTCTCAGAGGGACGTGGACAGTGTGTGATACTCTGCCTGGAGGCATCTAGCTAGTAGGGTCCTGCAGGGGTCTATATGGCAACTTGCCCTGTTTAATGTGTTTTTTTATGACCTGGAGGAGGTGAGAGGGTGATTTTTCATAGCATTTGTAGATGACAGCACACTGAGGAGAGCAGACACCACAGTGGCGGGCAGGGCTGCCATCCCAAAGGACATAGACAGGCTGTGGGGATGTGCCAAAAGGAACCTCATGATATCCAACAAGGACAAATCCAAAGTCCTTCTGCCAAACTGAATTAAGCGCCTGCAATGACAGAGGCCAGGGGCTGTGTGGCTGGGTAGCAGCTCTGTGAGGGTCCTTGGGTGTCATTAGGCAAAACATGAGCCATCAGCAAAGGCAGCCAGCAGCATCCTGAGCTGTATGAGAAAGAGCACAGAGGGTGGAAGCAATTATCCCCCTCTGCTCAGCACATTTGAGAACAGATCCAGAATACTTCCCTAGGTTTTGACATCCCATAATGCCAGAGAGACATTGGAAAACTGGAGCCAGTTCAGTGGAGGGCCACCACAGTGTTCAGGGCTGGAGCACTTGCAATGCGAGAAGTTTAAAGAGCTGGGCTTGTTCAGCCTGGAGAAAGGAAGATCTTGGGGGAACACGCAGCGGCACGGCACTGTTCCCGGGACAGACTGTGTCAGGCTCACGTCCATGGTACAAGACACAAGGACAAGAGGCAATGGGCTGAAACAAGAGAGGGTCAGGCTACATACAGGGAGAAACTTTTCTAACATGATGATAATCAAGTGGCGGAAGCCACTTCCCAGGGAGTATGTGCTGGTTCTATTCCAGAATATAGATGGTTCTATCCCAGAATGTCACCACATGTGTTTGGATAAAGCCCTAATAGTCTTGTCTGACCCTGCTTTGTACAGGAGGTGGGTTGAGACACCTCCCCAAGGTCCCTTCCAGCCTAAATGATGCTGTCCTTCCTTCCCCTCTATGTTTTCAAATTAGGGAAAGCTCTCAGATTCTCCCTGACCACAGCAGTAATTCACATCAGGTGCAGGGCTGCTTCACAGGTGCCTCCAAACAGCCCTGACCACGTCCTTCCCTTTTCTTTTCCCCCTGCCCAGGCTGTTCTCTGTTACGCTGCAAAAGAAGAGCCTACCATGTTAATCCTTTCCCCATTGGCTCTGCCTTTCTTGGTTTGTACCCTCCTATGGTACTTCCGAGATGGTTGCTGTAGTGTTGTCCTGGTTTCAGCCAGGATAGAGCTGGTTTTCCTCACAGAAGCTAGTGTGAGACTGTGTTTTGGATTTGGGATGAGGAACTGTTGATAATGTGCTGATGTTTTGGGTTGTTGCTGAGCAGTCAAGGACAGTCCAGCTTCTTGTGCTGGCCTGCCAGCGAGCAGGCTGGGGGTGCACGGGGAGCTGGGAGGGGACACAGCCGGGACAGCTGACCCAGACTGGCCAAAGAGATATTCCCTACCATACGACGTCATGCCCAGTACATAAACTGGAGTTGGCCGGGGGGGCGGAAATCGCTGCTCGGGGACGGGCTGTCGATCACGGGGTGGTGAGCAATTTCTCTATTGGGCATCACTTGTTCTTATACATTCCTTTGTTGGTATTATCATTATTGTTCCCTTCTTTCTTTCTGTCCTATTAAACCGTGTTTATCTCAACCCACGAGGTTTTTCCTAATTCTCTCCCCCGTCCCGCTGTGGGAGGGAGAGTGAGCGAGCGGCTCAGTGCTTAGTTGCCGGCTGGGGCTAAACCACGACAGTCCTTTTTGGCGCCCAACGTGGGGCCCGAGGCTTGAGATAATAACGGTTGCAGGTCACAATATCAGTTTGATTTGCATCATGCTCTCGTCTTTGCTGTACATGTTAAGGATCGGTGTTGGTTTCTGCGGGCTGCTGTACTCTGCAATGATTAGTAATGTCTCGCCTGTGAATTTTGTTTTTAGAGCACTGACCTTGAGCTTAATGTGGTATCATCTGAGCTCTGTACTAAAGCCGTTACTGTGTTTTGGCTACAGTCTTGTGGAGACGATTAGCAATTATACTTCTGCCTCTGAAAGGTTTTTTATGGAGGAAATGCAGAATGGTACCTTTGATACCCTCTATCATAACATTTCCTCCTTCATCACAATAATTTTTCAGTATTTTGAACACCCTTGGCTGGTTAAAATACCTCTATTGCTACTTCTGGGGAACATGGTTTCAGTTTTGTCTAAGGTTGGCAAGCAATTTAAGAATATCACCCGGAGATCTGCCCCAAGGCTGGATAGTTATGAATGGCAGGGTGTGTGGAACAGCATGGGCAAATGCCTGGGGCGGTGGGCACCTCCGGTGTTTTGGAGCTTCACTCCCGAACAAGTGCAGAATCCTGATAAACTAGCAGAAAGAATAGAAGAGCTGATCTCACCTCTGATCCTCTTGAGGGGACTTCTGATTCCTATTTACAAGAAGTGGGTAACGAGTACTATGAGCAGGATTAGAGGGGCCCTGCCTCCAGCCAGGCGGAGGAGAGGGACAATCGAGTTTATTGGACTGTGTGGATTAGATGGCCTGGCACATCAGACCCACAGGAATATAAGGCTTTAGTGGACACCGGTGCACAATGTACCCTGATGCCATCAAGCCATATAGGGGCAGAACCCATCTGTATTTCTGGAGTGACAGGGGGATCCCAACAGCTGACTGTGCTGGAGGCCGAAGTGAGCCTAACTGGGAATGAGTGGCAGAAGCACCCCATTGTGACTGGCCCAGAGGCTCCATGCATCCTGGGCATAGACTACCTCAGCAGAGGGTATTTCAAGGACCCAAAAGGGTACCGGTGGGCTTTTGGTATAGCTGCCTTGGAGATGGAAGAAATTAAACAGCTGTCCACCTTGCCTGGTCTCTCAGAGGACCCTTCTGTGGTGGGGTTGCTCAGGGTCAAAGAACAACAGGTGCCGATCGCTACCACAACAGTGCACCGGCGGCAATATCGCACCAACAGAGACTCCCTGATTGCCATCCATGAGCTGATTCGTCGGCTGGAGAGCCAAGGAGTGATCAGCAAGACTCGCTCACCCTTCAACAGCCCCATATGGCCAGTGCGAAAGTCTAATGGAGAGTGGAGACTGACAGTAGACTATCGTGGCCTGAATGAAGTCACGCCGCCACTGAGCGCTGCCGTGCCGGACATGCTAGAACTTCAATATGAACTGGAGTCAAAGGCAGCCAAGTGGTACGCCACCATTGATATTGCTAACGCGTTTTTCTCGATCCCTTTGGCGGCAGAGTGCAGGCCACAGTTTGCTTTCACTTGGAAGGGTGTCCAATACACCTGGAATTGACTTCCCCAGGGGTGGAAACACAGCCCTACCATTTGCCATGGGCTGATACAAACTGCACTGGAACAGGGTGAAGCTCCAGAGCATCTGCAATACATTGATGACATCATCGTATGGGGCAACACAGCAGAAGAAGTTTTCGAGAAAGGGAAGAAAATAATTCAAGTCCTTCTGAAAGCTGGTTTTGCTATAAAGCAAAGTAAAGTCAAGGGACCTGCACAAGAGATCCAGTTTTTAGGAATAAAATGGCAAGATGGACGTCGACAGATCCCAACGGATGTGATCAACAAAATAACAGCTATGTCTCCACCAACTAGCAAAAAAGAAACACAAGCATTTCTGGGTGTTGTGGGTTTCTGGAGAATGCATATTCCAAATTACAGTCTGATTGTAAGCCCTCTTTATCAAGTGACCCGGAAGAAGAACGATTTTAAATGGGGCCCTGAGCAACGACAAGCCTTTGAACAAATCAAACAGGAGATAGTTCATGCCGTAGCCCTTGGGCCAGTCCGGGCAGGACAAGATGTTAAAAATGTGCTCTACACGGCAGCCGGGGAGAATGGCCCTACCTGGAGTCTCTGGCAGAAGGCACCAGGAGAGACTCGAGGTCGACCTCTAGGGTTTTGGAGTCGAGGATATAGGGGATCTGAGTCCCGCTATACTCCAACTGAAAAGGAGATATTGGCGGCATATGAAGGAGTTCGAGCTGCCTCAGAAGTGGTTGGTACTGAAGCACAGGTCCTCCTGGCACCCCGACTGCCGGTGCTGGGCTGGATGTTCAAAGGGAGGGTCCCCTCTACGCATCATGCGACTGATGCTACGTGGAGTAAGTGGGTCGCGCTTATTACACAGCGGGCTCGAATAGGAAATATTAATCGCCCGGGAATCTTGGAAGTGATCATGGACTGGCCAGAAGGCAAAGATTTTGGAATATCACCGGAAGAGGAGGTGGCGCGTGCTGAAGAGGCTCCACCATATAATGAACTGCCAGAGAACGAAAGGCAATATGCCCTGTTTACTGATGGGTCCTGTCGTATTGTAGGCAAACATCGAAGGTGGAAAGCTGCTGTATGGAGCCCTATACGACGAGTTGCAGAAGTGGCTGAAAGACAAGGTGAATCAAGTCAGTTTGCGGAGGTGAAAGCCATCCAGCTGGCTTTAGATATTGCTGAACGAGAAAAATGGCCAGTACTCTATCTTTATACTGACTCATGGATGGTAGCAAATGCTCTATGGGGGTGGCTGCAGCAATGGAAGCAGAGCAACTGGCAACGCAGAGGCAAGCCCATCTGGGCTGCTGAATTGTGGCAAGATATTGCTGCCCAACTAGAGAATCTCGTCTTAAAAGGACGTCACGTAGATGCTCACGTACCCAAGAGTCGGGCCACCGAAGAACATCAAAACAACCATCAGGTGGATCAGGCTGCTAAGATTGAAGTGGCTCAGGTGGATCTGGACTGGCAACATAAGGGTGAATTATTTATAGCTCGGTGGGCCCATGACACCTCAGGCCATCAGGGAAGAGATGCAACATATAGATGGGCTCGGGATCGAGGGGTGGACCTGACCATGGATGCTATTGCACAGGTTATCCATGAATGTGAAACGTGTGCTGCGATCAAACAAGCCAAGCGGTTAAAGCCCCTCTGGTATGAAGGACGATGGTTGAAATATAAATATGGGGAGGCCTGGCAGATTGACTATATCACACTTCCACAAACTCGCCAAGGCAAGCGCTATGTGCTTACCATGGTGGAAGCAACCACTGGATGGCTGGAAACATACCCTGTGCCCCATGCCACCGCCCGAAACACTATCCTGGGCCTTGAAAAGCAAGTCTTATGGCGACATGGCACCCCCGAAAGAATTGAGTCAGACAATGGGACTCATTTCCGAAACAACCTCATAGACACCTGGGCCAAAGAGCACGGCATTGAGTGGGTGTATCATATCCCCTATCATGCACCAGCTTCCGGAAAAATTGAACGATACAACGGACTGTTAAAGACTACACTGAGAGCAATGGGTGATGGGACATTCAAACACTGGGATAAACATTTAGCCAAAGCCACCTGGTTAGTCAACACTAGGGGATCTACTAATAGAGCCGGCCCTGCCCAATCAAAACTTCTACGTACTGTAGAAGGGGATAAAGTCCCTGTGGTGCATGTGAGAAACATGCTGGGGAAGACAGTCTGGGTTACTCCTGCATTAGGAAAAGGCAAACCCGTTCGTGGGATTGCCTTTGCCCAGGGACCTGGGTGCACTTGGTGGGTAATGCGGAAGGATGGGGAAGTCCGATGTGTACCTCAAGGAGACTTGATTTTGGGTGAAAACAGTCAATGATTTGAATTGTATTATGTTAATTGTTCAGAATGACATTACTACTATGGCTGCTATCTACCATATCAATGGTATTATAGTAAGAATCACCCAGACTGATGAAGAATGAGCTTCACTGAAACCAAGCAACGTGCAGCAGTGATGAAACCAGAACTGGCTTCAGCAGCTTGCGCCCAACAAATCCCTCGAGATCGACATCTTCGACCTGCAGATCATGGACATGGACCGTGCCAGATGACAATCCAACACCACATACCATCTCCCCTGCCCTGAGAGACTGCTATGATGGATGAAGCCCAGAGTCATGGACTGACTGAACTCCATAGACATTTTAAGTGATGGCCCATGGACTAAGAGAGTGATATCTGTGTGTATATATTAAAGGACAGGAAGAGTAATAATGAATAATTGGAATGTATTGAAAAGTATAGGACCTGGGCATGACGTAAATGGTATGGAATAAGGGGTGGATACTGTCCTGGTTTCAGCCAGGATAGAGCTGGTTTTCCTCACAGAAGCTAGTGTGAGACTGTGTTTTGGATTTGGGATGAGGAACTGTTGATAATGTGCTGATGTTTTGGGTTGTTGCTGAGCCGTCAAGGACAGTCCAGCTTCTTGTGCTGGCCTGCCAGCGAGCAGGCTGGGGGTGCACGGGGAGCTGGGAGGGGACACAGCCGGGACAGCTGACCCAGACTGGCCAAAGAGATATTCCCTACCATACGACGTCATGCCCAGTACATAAACTGGAGTTGGCCGGGGGGGTGGAAATCGCTGCTCGGGGACGGGCTGTCGATCACGGGGTGGTGAGCAATTGCTGTATTGGGCATCACTTGTTCTTATACATTCCTTTGTTGGTATTATCATTATTGTTCCCTTCTTTCTTTCTGTCCTATTAAACCGTGTTTATCTCAACCCACGAGGTTTTTCCTAATTCTCTCCCCTGTCCCGCTGTGGGAGGGAGAGTGAGCGAGCGGCTGCGTGGTGCTTAGTTGCCGGCTGGGGCTAAACCACGACAAGTGTTTTTCAACAGGGGTTGCATCTCAGTTAAACACATCATTCTCTTTCCTTACCTGCACGGCCTGCAATTCCCCCTCTTGCTACCTTGCTGGAGGCACTGGCCCACAAATCTTAAATGCTGACGTTGGTATTTCAGCCCAGATGGACTTTCAGACCCTTGTGGCTTTGGCCAAGAGGAACTTCTTGAAGTTTTTCAAGGTGAAAGGGCAAGGTCTTCACCGAGGGCAGGATAAATCCTATGCACAAGGACGTGCTGTGACATGACCGGCTGAGGGGTGTCCTGAGGAGAAGGGCATGGGAGTTATGATGGATGCCACACGAGCCAGTGAGTTTCCCATTTTGAAAGGTGGATGAAGAAACTGGAGGAAGTCTAGAGGAAGTCTGTCATGATGGGCTTAGGGGCCTAAAGCAGATGAGCTGTGTGGTGAGGCGGAGGGAACCGGGCCTTTTCAGTCTGCTGAAGGGGAGGCACAGGGCAGCCGGAAAGCAGCTGAATCTTGGCAGAGGCAACAGCCACGGGCTTCCTGCTGGGACCTTCACTCTGGGCCTTCAGAAAAACTGAACAGAGGGTGGTGCCGCACTGCAGCAGGTCACCCAGAGACTCTCTGTGATCTCCGTCTTTAGAGGTTTTCAGGTTTCAGACAACCTGACCCTGGGACTGGCGATACCCCACTCTTTGCTGAGAAGCTGGACCAGACATCCCAGCACTCCCTTTCCCAAAACCCCTTATTAGTGAGAGTAACACTAATCCCAAACCATCCTTTTTTATTTTCCTCATTTCCAAAGCTCAGCCTACTCAGATCGTCAAAGGGCTGCCTCAAGTCTCTGCAACCCAAATCTCTCCAACCTTCTCTCATCAAAAGTCTTTTACTCAAGGACACTTCTCACCTGCACTTCAATACACTGCCCAGTCTCTAGTTTTTAGCTGGGAGAAGTCAGGGTGCTTCCTTGTAAAGCCTTGCCTACAGAAATCTTTTCTATGTGCTGGTCCCCCCGCTATCACCTCATGCTGTGTACCGCCCCATCCTCCTTCCGCAAAGCCTTGTTGGATGTTTACCTGCTTCTATCCTCCTCACTCACCTTCACAATCTTTTTGTACTCTATGCACATCAAATATTGTCTCAGGAAACACACTTATCCCCCACAGCAGCAGCCATTTCCAACTGCAGGCTGAGGTATTTCCCCTCTTGGAGCGGACATTGTGCAAAGCTGCTCCGTATGTGGAAACACACTTCAGTGCTCCATATGCCTTGGGGCTAAAAAACACCCACTGGCCTGGCTGTGCAAAGAGGCGCTTTCAGAGTGCAAAGCAGATTCAGTACCTAAATTTTGTGCTAATTTTGACTGGGATAGAGTTAATTTTCTCCATAGTCACTAGTGCGGGGCTATATTTTGGATTTGTGCTGAAAGCAGTGTTGATAACAGAGGGATGTTTTAGGTACTGCTGAGCAGTGCTTGCACAGCATCATGGCCTTTTCCGCTCCTCACACTGCCCCACCAGCGAGGAGGCTGGGGTGCACACGAAGCTGGGAGGGGACACAGCCGGGACAGCTGAACCTAACTGATCAAAGGGATATCCCAGACCATATGACGTCATGCTCAGCAATAAAATCTGATGGAAGAAAAAGGAAGGGGAGGACGTTGGGAGTGATGGTACTTGTCTTCCCAAGTGATGTTATGCGTGATGGAGCCTTGCTTCCCTGGAGACGGCTGAACATCTGCCCGCTGATGGGAAGTAGTGAATGAATTCCTTGTTTTGCTCTGCTTGCCTGCGTGGCTTTAGCTTTCCTATTGAACTGCCTTTATCTCAACCCACAGATCTTCTCACTTTTATGCTTTTGATATTCTCCCCCATCCCACTGTCAGAGAGTGAGAGAGCGGCTGTGTGGTGCTTACTTGCCAGCTGGGATTAAATAATGAAAAACAGAAACTCCACAGGTCTCTGGGACTTTATTCCAGTGCTGGACTGTCCCCCTGGTGATTTTTTTTTTTTAATTTTTATTACTGATGTCAAGTTACTCAAACATTACACAACTCAGTGCAAGATGTCATAGCAGGAGAAGACAATCTTCATGTCCTTTAACTTTTTAAGCTGATTCCACGCAGGGACACTGTAGATAGTCCATGGGGTCTAGCAAGTGATTTCTCAAACCCAAGAGTAGTCATCTCTACATTGCTTGTGTCACCCTCTTGGCCTCATTGACTACTGACCCCGCTTTGACTATTTCCCTTTAACATTACATTGGTCAGACACAGCTTGAAGTCGCTATTTGCATTAAACTATTTAGGAGCACTGAAGATGCTCTGGAGTACAAAGATGTCATGGTGGGGCATGACATAACAGGAATGTGTCTGGACACCTTTTCCCTTCCTGAGGAAGATGAACGCCAGGCTGGACGTGTGGTTTTTGTTTGAACAAATAACGGGATGCCTTTGTTTGGGCAACCATATACCCCAGTGGAACTTCTGGTACACTTGGGACTATTTTACATACTCTGTAGTATCACTTTGTCCATAGGAGTCTCTTCAGGGCAATTCTCACCACCTTATTCCTCAGGCTATAGATGACAGGGCTAAACATGGGGGTCACAACTGTGTAAAACAGGGCAAGGTATTTGTCGGTGTCTACAGACTCCCTTGAGTGTCGCTTCAAGTAGACGACTGTGGCCGAGCCATAGAAAAGCATCATCACCCCCAGGTGTGTAGAGCAGGTGGCAAAGGCTTTGTGTCTTCCCAGAGCTGAAGGTATTTTCAGAATTGCCATGATAATTTTAATGTAAGAAATAACTATTAAGGAGAAGGGAAGGATTACAAATACCAGGATGATGGTGTACAGCATCACTTTGTTCCAGAAAGTGTCTGCACAGGCCAGTTCCAGCAGAGGGGGGACATCACAGAAAAAGTGATGAATGTCATGGGATGCACAAAAGGGCAAAGAGAACACCTGGTAGGCCTGTCCTACTTGCACAGGTACGACAGCCGCCCACAACCCCAGCACCAGTCTGACACAGAGACCCCTGCTCATGGTGAGGGTATAGTGCAGGGGGTCACATATGGCTATGTAGCGGTCGCAGGCCATGGGAGCCAGGAGAAGGCTTTCGATGCTGCCCAGCAAAACCAGGAAATACAGCTGGGCAGCACAGCCAAGGAAGGAGATCCTGCCATCTTCTGTCAGGAAACCCACCAGCATTTTTGGCAGAGTGACTGATGTGTAGCAGATCTCCAGGAGGGACAAGTTCCTCAGGAAGAAATACATGGGGCTGTGGAGGTTTGAGTCCACCAATGTGATGAGTGCAATCAAGCTGTTCCCTGCGAGGACCACAAGGCAGATGACCAGGAACACTGTGAAGCACAAGCCCTGCAGGCTGGAGTGGCCAGAAAATCCCAGAAGAACGAATCCAGATCCAACAGTGTGATTCTCCAAGCCTTTTCTTTGGGGCATTTTCCCTATACAGAACAATGCAAACAACAGGCTCTTAGACGCTGCTGATGGCCTGCCCACCATCACACACGCTTCAAGCCTAGAAAAAGGCTACAAACACCAGCATACATGTGATTGCAGGAGTAGCTGAGCTTAACCAGGATATGCACAAAGTGCTTGGAAATCTAACATGGGTTCCTTCATGCAGGGAGATTTGTAAAGAGAAGAAAGGCCAGAATCCTTGAGCCGGAATGACTGGGTTTTGTCATATGGGTAAAGAAACTTGACTTTCTTTTTTAGAAGTGGTTTTCTTAAATGGAATACCCGCTGGCAGATGAGAAAAAAGGAAGAAAAGAGATAAATACTAAGCCCTTTTAGAACAGTCTTGCTTATGTTCCTTGCACAGCTCTTGTAAGCACTGCATTTAATGTAAGAACATTAAGAAGAAATAGGCTAAAAAGGAGGAAAGGGATGACAAAGGGGAAGACAAAGTAAGGCCAGGCTAGGCAAGGAGAAGCAATCAAAACAAAGCAAGGCAAGGCATGGCTTGATTCTTAGACCTTAGTGAGAGAAATTATTCCCAGCTCTCCTCACACGTAAGAGCTCGTCCCTGGGCACACAAAGATCTGGGAGACTCTCTTAGATCTGAACCACTAATTTTTATATGGTGAAGGGTGAATCCCATCAGACTTCTATCTGCCACTGCATCTAGTAACGCTTATGTATCCATGGGACATTTTAACAAGACAGCAGTTTAGGCGTAAATCACAAGTTTTCAGGGTGCTAAAAGACATTTTTATGCAAGCAACCAAAGGGCTTCATGCAGTTTTCAGTCATACAGAGAAGAAAGTGATTAGAAGTGGGTGATCTCCCCACGACACCCAATCTTCCTCAACAGGTCAGGCTTTTATAACTTCAGAATGAGTCCTGAATAATGCAGCATTCCCAAACCTCCTGCTCTGTCACTTAGCTTTCTGACAGCTTACAAATCCAGCCGAGGGCCCGTCCGCCCTCATCCCAACGCTGCAATGCTCCCCAGCCCCCTGCAAGCTCTCACGGGGCAGAGCCATGCTCTTGCTGCCCGGGGAACTGCGCCTTCCCTTTGCATCTCCCGCCTGCCCAGAGCATAAACCCTTCTTGCTGGGCACACTTGAAGGATGGGAGCTACGAGCAAGCAGCACCCCAGTACCAGGCTGCTGCTTATGAAGAACAGGCTCAGCTGAAAGATGTTTAAGAATCTCAGTTTCACATGGGGAAGGAATCTCCTCTTCCAGGCAGAGGGCTGAGGATGCTGCCTGTGTCTCTCCAGCTATCGTTAACATCCTTTGAGATGCTTTCTTAAACTCTGATGTATTATTGATGAGAACAGCATGTAAGAAAACATGTAATAAAAGCATTCAGATTAGTTGAGTGAAAAATACAAGACATTTTTCTTGTGTGAAAAATCTGAATTCACAAAAACATGTGTTCCTAATAGTTTGATTATTTTTCTAAGGTATTCAGGCCTTTCTCCAGTGAGTTTTATCTGCCTCATAGAGGTGCCATTCAAAATTGCCAAGATAACATTAGTGTTTGCATGAGGGAAAAGTCATCATGATTGTTTACTAGTCTACCTACTTATTCATATAAATGTACAGAAAAATGAAATACTTCTATTTAAAAAAAACAACCTGTGAGATACCCACATTTATTTTAAATTAATGCTTTAACTCAAAGCAACTATTTACATGCAAATTATCCACATACCAGCATTTCCTGCTTGTTTCAAAATGCCCTCAAACATACAGGTTATTCTTTTTAACTCTCCGATGTCTCAGTGCTTCCCAAGATCACAGGTGGAGCACAGCACAGGACAGCTTTGCTCACAGGAAAGAGCCAGAGTACTTCTTACAGGGTGACGGTCTCATGGGCAGCATTTCTTGAAGCTGAGGAAGCCCATGCAAGTGAGCCCAGCCAAGCTGGACAGATGCCTGCAGCTGCTTCTGGCAGTGTCTGTGCTGCCGCACTATCTCAGCATGTCAGGGTGGATTCACCGCTGCCAGGAGCCAAGAGGCAGGAACACACTCCTCAGCCCATGATGCTGCCGGAGGCCGTGGTGACCTCTTTTCCTCTCCGTCATTCCCCTGGAAACCACCTTGATAGGGGTCTCAGGACACCTCTCTGTCCCTCTCACCTGCTTACAAGGCAGTTAGTAAGCAGCCTCAGGAGAGAAGGTGGGGACGCTGGTGCTGCCGCCGCTCCTCCCGGGGCACCCACGGCACCAGGAACAATTTTAGAAAGACTGTCGGAATCATGGGCGTTAGAAAAACGAAGAAATGAGTTATAGCTGCTCAAGGGAAAAGTGCCAAACTTGTGAAGGGAAAACCAAAGAAAACACAAAAGGCAAGCAGGGAAGCAGAAAATAAGTCTATTCAATCTGTGCTTAACTTCAATGTACAGATTGGCTTCTCTGTACCTCCCCCCCACCTCCCTGGGTCCCAACACGTGCCTGTGCCCCATGTAATCCTCAAGGTGGATGTGGCCCTGAGAGGTTGAACGCTGTTCTATGGAAGAAAGTGAAGATATTCTTCAAGAATGATGCACAAAAGGCAATGAACTAAATTTGAGATGGCCCATGAGAGAAGTTTTTCTTTGATGTCGTGTCCTGGTTTAGGCTGGGATAGAGTTCATTTTCTTCCTAATAGCTGGTATAAGGTTTTGGATTTAGTATGGGAATAATATTGATAACACACTATTTTTTTTTCGTTGTTGCTAAGTAGTTGTAGTGCTTATACTCAGTCAAGGACTCTTCAGCTTCCCATGCTCTGCCGACAAGGAGGGGCACAAGAAGCTGAGAAGGGCATAGCCAGGACAGCTGACCCAGACTGTCCAAAGAGATATTCTCTACCATATAATGTTATGCTCAGTACATAAACTGGAGTTGGCTGGGGAGTGGAAATTGCTTCTTGGGACAGGCTATCTATCACTGGGTGGTGAACAACTGTTGCGTTGTGCATCGCTTATTTTTCTATATTCCTTTATCAGTATTTATTATTATTATAGAATCATGTAATAGTTTGAATTGGAAGGGACCTTTAAAGGTCATCTAGTCCAACCCCCCCTGCAGTGAGCAGGAATATCTTCAACTAGAGCAGGCTGCTCAGAGCCCCATCCAGCCGGACCTTGACTGTTTCCAGGAATGGGGCATCTACCACCTCTCTGGGCAACTTCTGCCTGTGTTTCACCACCCCCATTGTCAAAAATATCTTCCTTAGATCTAGTCTAAATCTACCCTCTTGTAGTTTGAAACCATTACTCCTTGTCCTGTTGCAACAGGCCCTGCTAAGAAGTCTGTCCCCATCTTTCTTATAAGCCCCTTTTAAGTACTGGAAGGTTGCAATAAGGTTTTCCTGGACCCTTCTGTTCTCCAGGCTGAACAACCCCAACTCTCTCAGCCTGTCCTCATAGCAGAGGTGTTCCATCCCTCAGATCATTTTGGTGGCCCTCCTCTGGACCATCTCTAACAGGTCCATGTCTGTCCTGTGCTGAGGGCTCCAGAGCTGTATGCAGGACTCCAGGTGGGTTCTCACCAGAGCGGAGCAGAGGGGCAGAATCACCTCCCTCGACCTGCTGGCCACACTTCTTTTGATGCAGCCCAGGATATGGTTGGCCTTCTGGGCTGCGAGTGCACATTGCTGGCTCATGTCCAACACCCAAGTCCTTCTCGTCAGGGCTGCTCTCCATCCCTTCATCTCCCAGCCTGTATTGATACGGGGCGTTCCCCAACCTAGGTGGCAGGACCCGGCACTTGGCCTTGTTGAGCCTCATGAGGTTCACATAGACCCATTCCTTGACCTTGTCCAGGTCCCTTTGGATGGCATCCCATCCCTCAGGTGTGTCAACTATACATCTTCGTTTGATGTCATCTGCAAACTTACTGAGGGTACACTCGATCGCACTGTCTATGTAATTGATGAAGATACTAAAAAGTACTGGTCCCAATATAGACCCCTGAGGAACACCACATGTCACCGATCTTTGAGCTGTTGACCACTACCCTCTGGATGCAACCATCCAACCAATTCCTCATGCACCCAACAGTCCAGTGATCAAATCCTTATCGCTCCAATGTAGAGAGAAGGATGGTGTGGGGGACTGTGTCAAAGGCCTTAGAGAAGTCCAGACAGATGACATGCATGGCTTCATGACTGGTGCCAGTCCCACAATTTCAGGTTTTTTGATAATGGGATGGCCTACGTGGCACTTGGCTTGCTGGCATCAGATGGGAATAAACTTTCTCAAAGAGGGAAGACAGTCTTTGCTTGCAAGCTAGCCAGTCTTATTGACAGGGCTTTAAATTAGACTTGAAGAGGGAGAGGGATGATATCTGACGTACCCACGACAAGCTGTGGGATTGATATATTTATGTACTTTCTGGAAGGTTATTGATTATATGATTAGTTTAATTTTTGTACAGATTTCTTTAGCCTAATAACTGTGATTATGTTTAACAGCCTACTCTCATAGTCTTTAGGCTATACTTGCCTCAATACTAACATTTCAGCTATGTATAAATAGTTAAGCAATCACAAGGAAATGCATGAGCGTAGAACCAAGAGGCCTCATGAAATTAAAACAAAGAAGAGTTAAGAGCAAGGACTGAGAGATTAACCTTGAGAATAGAAACATCCTAGCAGGAGTGTTCAAAAAAGGATGATAAGGAAGAATCTCTTGGCTGTACAACAGAAAGGGTGAACATCCAAGGAGAAGAAAGTATCCTCAGGAGACCTGTGACCATAAAAGGGAAAAAGGAGTAGGGGGCTAACTCCCCAAACGACCACCTGAGACCCCCGCACATGCGCAGTGTAGTTTTGCAACAGCAGCATTCTGTAAATGGTCTAAATAGGCAGGGAGGCGGAGGTTTCTCGGAAAATGTGTGAATATTCATGTCTTTCAGGTATATAAAGGATGAACTCTTGTTTCAAGGCATGCACGTTAGGTGGAACGATCCCCCATGCATCCAGTGCTGCAATAAAGAATGTCTGCCTTCTAAAACTTCAAACTAAGTGTTAGAGGGTTTTATTGCCGACTTTTCGGTATCAGGATGAAACCAAGGTTAGAGGGACAGGGTGCTAGCGAGGCCCCTCAGGCTGTTGCACCAGAGAAAGACCTCAAAGGAACTAAAGGCAGTTCCTCTAAGGAGGGTGAAATGGCGAACAGCCCAGGTGAAGTGTCTCTATACCAATGGATGCAGCATGGGCAACAAAGAGGAGGAGTTGGAAGCCACCATGCTGCTAGAAAGCTATGACTTGGTCACCGTATCTGAAACTTGGTGGGACGAATACCATGACTGGAGTGCGGATATCGATAGCTACAGGCTTTTCAGAAGGGACAGAGGTGTTGCCCTTTCCGTCAAGAAATGTATAGAGCGCAAAGAGCTCTCTCTGAAGAATAGCAGTTGTGAGAGCTTATAGGTAGGAATCAGGGACCGAGGTGACAAAGGAACCAACCTTGTCGTTGGTGTCTACTACAGGCCACCCAATCAAGAGGGGTCTATTGATGAAGACTTCTTAGTCCAGCTACAGGAGGCATCGCTCTCGCAGGCTCTCATCCTGCTGGGGGACTTAAAGCATCCCGACATCTGCTGGAAAAAGTAGCACGGTGAGCTGTAGGCAATCCAGGAGACTCCTGGAGTGCCTGTAGGATAACTTCCTATGCAAGGTAATAGACAGCACTGCCAGAGGGGTTGCCATACTGGACCTGTTGGTCACCAGTGCAAATGAGCTTGATTGGTGACATTAAGATAGGAGGCAGCCTAGGCTGCAGTGATCACAGATTGGTGGAGTTCGCCTTCCTGAGGGATATGGGGCAGGCGAAGAGTAGAAGTCAGGACCCTGAATTTTAGGAAAGCAAACTTCCAGCTCTTCAGGGAGTTAGTCAATAGGACCCCCTGGGAAACTGCCCTTGGGGCCAAGGGAGCAGAACAGAGCTGGCAGACCTTTAAGAACATGCACAAGTCTATGGGACCTGACAAGATGCATCCCAGAGTCCTGAGGGGATTTGCAGTTGCCAAGCCACTCTCCAAGATACTTGAAAAGTCATGGCAGTCAGGTGAAGTCCTTGGAGACGGGAAAAAGTGCAACATTGCACCCATTTTTAACAAAGGTAGGAAGGAGGACCCTGGGAACTAGCAACTTGTCAGCCTTACCTCTGTGCCCACGAAGTCATGGAACAGATCCTCCTAAAAGCTGTGCTAAGGCACATGGAGGACAGGGAGGTGATTTGAGACAGCCAGCATGGCTTTTCCAAGGGCAAGTCCCGCCTGACCAACCTGTGGCCTTCTATGACCGAGTGACCACATCAGTGGACAAGGGGAGAGCTACTGATGTTGTCTATCTGGACTTCTGTAAGGCTTTTGACATGGTCCCCCACAACACCCTTCTCTCTAACTTGGAGAGATATGAATTTGATGTGTGGACTGTTTGGTGGATGAGGAGTTGGTTGGATGGTCGCATCCAGAGGGTAGTGGTCAGTGGCTCAATATCCAGATGGAGATTGGTGGGCCTGTAGTGATAGGACAAAGAGTAATGATTTTGAACTAAAAGAGAGTAGATTTAGACGAGATCTAAGGAAGAAATATTTCATAATGAGGGCAGTGAAACACTGGCACAGTTTGCCCAGAGAGGTGGCAGATGCCCCATCCCTGGAACATTCAAGGTCACATTTCACTGGGCTCTGAGCAACCTGATCTTGTTGAAGATGTCCCTGCTCATTGCAGGGGGGTGTAGGGTGGACTAAATGACCTAAAAAGGTCCTTTCCAACCCAAATATTCTATGATTTTATGATTCTTTGGTCTCCAGGAACCATATTCTGGATCCGCTCTGGCATCTCCCATCAATGAGGAAGGATGCAGAGCCTGGGGTGCACAAAGCAGGCGGGGTGCTACCCTTCCTCCAGGGCTGGCAGCTCTCTGGTGGTGAGCACTGAAAAAGGCTTGAAAACATCCTGAGAGCACCCTTCCCCAGAGTCACCGTGCCAGCAAGTGCGACACCATCTGGGGTAAAGCACCATAACTCTATTGATCTGTTCCGTCACCTATCTTCACCTTATCCAAGAAAGCAGACAGAAGAAAGGACCTGGCAAATTGCAGAACAGACAGAGTTCACTTAGGCAAATTGTCATTTTCTCCTAGGAGAGAAAGCAAAACACCACAGAGGAGAACAATAAGAAAGCAATAGATTGAATGGAGCCAGAGGGAGGAGTGTATTTGGAACACCATTTAATTCTTGTTATAAGCTGGCATAGAAGAGTAAATACGCTTGTTGGTGGAGAATGATTTTTATGTCACACAGAACTACAGAGGCATCATTCATCTTGTACCAACATTCATTGCTGGTCTGCAAAGACAACAATGCCTTCAGATGAACTGCAGGGTTTCTGAACAAAAACACTGACAGGTAACCACTGAAGAAGAACACACAAACACAGACCAAAGTTAACACCTCCAGAGACCTTGTCCTCAACATCAGGACTTACCAGGAACATTAAGGATTCTCTTCACCAGCACTGATTTTCACACTGCTGGAAACCAAGATGACATTTACCTTTATGAAGAAGTAATAGTGTCCTGTCTGACACCTGATACCATGTATGAGGACAGCACACAAGGAATTCAGTAGTGGTTCTCCAGTTGCTTCAGAAGTGTGCATCAAGGTCCAACTACTCTGGATATTGCACAACCTAAAGAGAGATCTAAAAGGTTCAGAAATTATCCTGATATACTTTAGGAAACAGCCTGAGAAAACCCCTTTGGCAAACAGGCTACAGGTATAGAAATAAGATCTTTTCATTTCACCAGAAATTGGTTTTCCCATTTCACAGAATCACAGAATCACTAAGGTTGGAAAGGACCTTCAAGATCATCAAGTCCAGCCATTAACCCAACGCCGCCATGTCCCCTAAACCATGTCCTGAAGCGCCACATCAACACATTTTTTGAACACTTCCAGAGATGGCGACTCCATCACCTCCCTGGGCAGCCTGTTCCAATGCTTGACCACCTTCTTGGTGAAGAAATTTTTCCTAATATCCAATCTAAACCTCCCCTGGTGCAACTTGAGGCCATTTCCTCTTGTCCTATCGCTGGTTACTTGGGAGAAGAGGGCAACACCCTCGTCGCCACAACCCCCTTTCAGGTAGTTATAGAGAGCGATAAGGTCTCCCCTCAGCCTCCTCTTCTCCAGACTGAACAACCCCAGTTCCCTCAGCCGCTCCTCATAAGACTTGTGCTCCAGACCCCTCACCAGCTTCATTGCCCTTCTCTGGACATGCTCCAGCACCTCAACGTCCTTCTTGTAGTGAGGGGCCCAAAACTGAACACAGGATTCAAGCTGCGGCCTCACCAGTGCCAAGCACAGGGGCACGATCACTTCCCTACTCCTGCTGGCCACACCAGTGCTGATACAGGCCAGGACATTGTTGGCCTTCTTGGACACCTGGACACACTGCCGGCTCATGTTCAGCCGGCTGTCAACCAGCACCCCCAGGCCCTTTTCCGCTGGGCAGCTCTCCAGCCACTCCTCCCCAAGCCTGGAGCGTTGCATGGGGTTGTTGTGACCCAAGTGCAGGACCCTGCACTTGGCCTTATTAAACCTCATACGGTTGGCCTCTGCCCATCGATCCAGCCTGTCCAGATCCCTCTGCAGAGCCCTCCTACCCTCCAGCAGATCAACACTCCCACCCAACTTGGTGTCATCTGCAAACTTACTGAGGGAGCACTCGATCCCCTCATCCAGATCACCAATAAAGATATTGAACAAGACAGGCCCCAGAACTGAGCCCTGGGGAACACCGCTTGTGACCGGCCGCCAGCTGGATTTAACGCCGTTCACCACAACTCTCTGGGCTCGGCCGTCCAGCCAGTCCCTCACCCAGCAAAAAGTGAACCTGTCTAAGCCACGAGCCACCAGTTTCTCCAGGAGAATGCTGTGGGAGACGCTGTCAAAGGCTTTACTAAAGTCCAGGTAGACAACGTCCACAGTCTTTGCCTCATCCACTACGCGGGTCACCTGGTCATAGGAGGAGATCAGGTTGGTCAAGAAGGACCTGCCTTTCATGAACCCATGCTGGCTGCGCCTGATCCCTTGGTTGTCCTGCAGATGCCGTGTGAGCACCCTCAAGATGAACCACTCCATGATCTTCCCTGGTACAGAGGCCAGGCCGACAGGCCTGTAATTCCCAGGATCCTCCTTCCGGCCTTTCTTGTAGACGGGTGTCACATTGGCAAGCCTCCAGTCTTCTGGGACCTCCCCTGTTAACCAGGACTGCTGATAAATGATGGAGAGTGGCTTGGCAAGCTCCTCCGCCAGCTCCCTCAGCACTCTGGGGTGGATCCCATCAGGCCCCAGAGACTTGTGGGTGTCCAGGTGGCTTAACAGGTCCTTAACTGTTTCCTGCTGGATTATGGGCGGGTTATTGGGCTCTCCATCCCCATCTTCCAGTTCAGGGGGCTGAATACCCTGCGGATACCTGGACTGGCTGTTAAAGACTGAGGCAAAGGCGGCATTAAGTACCTCAACCTTGTCCTCGTCCTTGGTGACAATGTTCCCTGCCATATCCAGTAAGCGATGGAGATTCTCCTTGCCTCTCTTTTTGTTGTTAATATATTTGTAGAAGCATTTTTTGCTATCCTTTACGACTGTGGCCAGAGTGAGCTCTTGCTGGGCTTTTGCCTTTCTAATTTTGTCCCTGCTTGACCTGACGAGATCCTTGTACTCTTCGTGAGTTGCCTGCCCCTTCTTCCAGAGGTGATAAACTCTCCTCTTTTCCCTGAGTCCCAGCAAAATCTCCCTTTTCAGCCAGGCCGGTCGCCTTCCCCGCCAGCTCTTCTTGCGGCACATGGGGACCGTTTGCTCCTGCGGCTTTAAGATTTCCTTCCTGAAGACTGTCCAGCCTTCCTGGACCCCTTTGTCCTTCAGGACTGTCTCCCAAGGGGCTCTCTCAACCAGTGACCTGAACAGGCCAAAGTCTGCCCTCCGGAAGTCCATGATAGCAGTTTTGCTGACCCCTCTCCTTACTTCCCTCACAACTGAGAATTCTATCATGTCGTGGTCGCTAAGCCCAAGACGGCCTCCGACCACCACATCTCCCACCAGTCCTTCTCTGTTTGTAAACAGCAGGTCAAGCAGGGCACCTCCCCTGGTGGGCTCACTCACCAGCTGTGTCAGGAGGTTGTCCTCCACACACTCCAGGAACCTCCCAGATTGTTTCCTCTCTGCCGTGTTATACTTCCAGCAGATGTCCGGTAGATTGAAGTCCCCCACAAGAACAAGGGCCAGCGAATGTGAGACTTCTGCCAGTTGCTTATAGAATGTCTCATCTGTCTCTTCGTCCTGCTTGGGTGGCCTGTAACAGACTCCCAGCAGGATATCTGCCTCATTGGCCTTCCCCCTCATCCTTACCCACAAGCACTCTACTTGGTCTTCACAATCTTCGATTTCTATGCAATCAAGACACTCTCTAACATACAGAGCCAGCCCACCACCTCTCCTTCCTTGCCTATCCCTTCGGAAGAGCTCATAGCCGCCCATTGCAGCACTCCAGTCATGAGAAGCATCCCACCATGTTTCTGTGATGGCAACTACATCATAGCTGTTCCGCTGCACAATGGCTTCCAGCTCCTCCTGTTTGGTGCCCATGCTGCGTGCATTGGTGTAGATGCACCTGAGCTGGGCTACCGATTTCAACTCTGACACGCCTCTCCTAGGCTCATCTCTAGTGAGCCTGGTTTTATCCCCTCCTCCCCTCCAAATCTAGTTTAAAGCCCTCTCAATGAGGCCTTCCAGCTCATGAGCAAGAATCCTTTTGCCCCTTGGCGTCAGTTGCACTCCATCAGCTGCAAGGAGGCCCGGTGCTGTTTAAACTGCCCCATGGTCAAAAAACCCCAAATTCTGACGACGGCACCAGCCCCTGTGCCATGTGTTGATCAGGTGTGCTTTCCTGTTCCTTTCAGCGTTCTTTCCTGTCACTGAAGGGATTGATGAAGACACTGCCTGTGCTCCCACTCCACCGACCAGTCGCCCCAGTCGCCCAGTCACTCGCAAGTCCTTTTTGACTGCCTTTGGGCTTCTTAGTGCAACCTCATTGTTGCCAACCTGCATGACCAACGATTGAGGCTTTGGACTCTAAAAATGAGGCTTTGGGCCTTCTAAATCAGACTTTGGGCATTAAAAATTACACTTTGGGCCCTTAAAGCGAGTTTTTGAAACTCTTAAGTGGGGTTTGGAACGTATAAATGAGGGTTTATATCTTAAAAATGAGGGCTTAGACCTTAAAAATTACTATTTGGACCCCAAAAAGGATTCTTTGGGCCTTTAAAATTGATGCTTTGGGCCCTAAAAATGAGGCTGTCATCTTGAAAATGAGTGTTTGGGCTTTAAAAACATGGTGCTGGATCTTAAAAATGAGGCTTTGGACACTGAAAGGAGGCTTTGGACTCTGAAAATGATGATTCAGGCTCTAAATTGAGGCTTTTGGACCCTTAAACAGGTTCTTCTGCCTTTAAGTCACAGCTTTGGACAGCAGCTATTTAGAGGCTTTGTGCCTTCAACATGAGGGTTGTGACTCAGAAAGGAGGATTTGGATGTTAAGAAGGAGGGCTTTTTTAGCCACCGCAGGTGGCCCACGGGATGGCCCATCGGCAGACCCACTTAGAGGATCTCCCGAGTACAGGTATAAATTGCATATGAATTGGATAAAGCGGGCGATAAATAGGATGGTAAAGAGCCCTGGCTCTCCCCCAGGTGGAAGCAGAAAGTCCAGCCCAGCAGACCTGGGCTCAGCCTTGCTCGCTCTCCTGTCCCGGTCCCTTATGGCCCTGGGTGAAAGCTCCGGTGGCTCCCCTGCCCCTGCACACAGGTGCTCTCCATGCTTCCCCAGCTGCACCTGAACCCTCTCCTTTCACCTCCAGGGACGTTCAGGTCTTTACCATATTGCTCCCCGTGTTCGGTTGCCTTGTCTTGCCCTAGAAGATAGGTTCCTTTCCACAGTGACCGTGGAAAAAGTCCCTTGTGTGAAAAAGGTCCTAAGGGAAGGTTGCTCAGATGGCCCTGCTTCCAGCACCACGTTGGGCTGGTCTCAGAGCCATGGACAACTGTCAAACCCCTCTCCCCTTTTCCAGTGAAGGACCGTTGGCAACAATTAAAAAAGTCGACACTCTTTTGTCACTTCTCCTTTGTGTTTTTATTCATCTCTCTCCCAAGCTCCTTGTGTCCTGAAGACCAACGAGTTTCTGCAAAAGAAGAAAGACTTGTCTAAAACAACACTGCAGGTTTGGGGCGCTCTTTGCCCACACGCAGACCCCTTGGGTGGCTTCAGGTCGAGACACTGAGGGGAGGGCAGTTTTTTCTCTGCCTCGAGTTGCCCTTTCTCTGCAGCCTCTCCAGCAGCAGCGCTTTGCTCCCAAGCTGTGCCAGACCCACCCAAAAAGCCCTTCTCTTCCCACTGGGGATGTAAAAGAGCAACGAGCCAGGAAGAAACAGTCCCCTCTCTGGCCCAGAGCAGCCTGGCGGTTAGTTAGGCCTCCCCAACATAGCCAAATAGCGTGGCCTTGTGTGTTTCCTGAGGCTACAGAAAAGAGGGCAACGTTGGAAAAGAAGTATCTCGCCCTGGTGACGGAAGAGCCCAAGGTGGGAACTTAGCCATGAGATCTCTTTCAAGAGTCCCCACTGTCCCTCTGGCTCTGCATTTCTGCAAGGAATTAGCACCCAAGAACACCACAGATCTGAATCACGTACCCGTCTGGCCACCTCAGGCGCTGCCCCCTCTGCTCCGGGCACCTCCAGCCCTCATCACTCCAGCCAAGGCCACTCCCCCCTGGAGACCACTGATCTGGTCTTCAGTGGGTGGCATTGCGTAGACCTGGACGCCTCGTACATTGATGGCACCAGAAGGGAGGGCTCAAAGCTGTATCCTGCTAATATGGTCTTCTGTGGTTCTTTCAGCACTGACCAGAACGTCTCAGGCCTTGATTTTAGTAATTGTGCTGTCTCAGGTCCTGGTGGTTGTGGAACGAAGACCATGTAGGTGAGCTTCCTAGGCAGCCTGGCTTCAGAGCTCGTTGGTGATAATTTTCTTCCAACGGGAGCTTTCTTTTCTCCTTGTCTTCCTCCTCTGCACCGCTGAGGCTTCACTGCCTGCGCTCGGCTCTGCTTTGATGCTTGGCCTTTGGGTGCAGGTTTGCCCTCGGGTTGGCCGCTCACAGGCTGCTTTTTCCCAGACGAGTCCCCTGGGATCGCTGGCAGCCGCCTGAAAGGACACAATGGGAGGGGTCTGCCTGAGGACACGATGGGCTTGGCGCCGCATCCTGCCCCTCTGAGCCATGTGCCTGTTTGGGCAGCAGCCGGCAGCTCAGCCGGTGGCTGCACTCGGCTCAGTTGAGGAAACCCCCTGAGCCGGGACCCTCAGCTGACCCGCGGCTGTCCCCATGCACAGCTCCGGAGGCCACGCTGAGGCTCTCCTGAAGGGCCGGATAGGAACCAGCCCTGTGAAACAGGGGGCTCCCGGCAGCCCCATCCCGCTCCTCCAGGCGCTGCCTTCACCACTGTTGGGCGGCAATGTGTTTGGGGCTGGGGAATGAGCTCTTGCTGGGTCAGAAAGTGACCCTGTGCAGACGCCAGCCCTGAGCTTCCAGAGTCACCTGACATGAGACTTCTTCGTCTTTTCCGCCTCCTTTGTTTCCCAGAGCTGCGGGGCTTCATTAGGAGTCAAGCTTGAGCAGGCAGGCAAGGGCAGTTCAGCAAATCCCGCTGGGCCTGCGAAGGAGGAACCTTGTCAGAAGAGCACCTCTGGCGTGCTGCCAGCTGTGGTGACACGTAGAAGGTGCTCAGGCCTCTTCCCAAAATATCTGAAAGGGCCGTTCTGCTCCTCCCGCAGCCAGCCTGGCAGCGTCTCTTGCCCAGCTCCTCATTGCCATGGCGCAATGTGGTTTTGTGACCGTGTTATCAGCGCCAGATTTGGGAAAGAGGAGCTGGGTGGTGCCGGTGATGGACAGGGACCCTTGCAGAGGGGTCATTTCCCAGGGGCCTTGGACTGTTCCCTTGGGCACGTCCCACGCTGGGGTTCAGTTTTGTGGAAGCCAACGGGTCGTTTGGAGAAAAGGCTGTGCTGAGCTGTCATGAAGCTTTGGCACAAGTCGGAGCCTTTTGACAATCACTCATCACCGAAGGATTTTCCCCAGTGTATCAGAGAAGCTGGTTGGCTACGCTGTGGAAAGGAGCCAGGAGCAGCTTTACCGTTTTTGTGCTGCCTGAGAGGTGGCAAGACCTCTTTTTTCTTCCACTTGTCCTCACCAGGGACTTTCCTCAAGGCCTTGAGAGGGTCCCTGGGTGGTGGTTTGGGCACAAACTCCAGTTCAAACCTGGAAACAAAGAGGTGACACCAGCATGACCCGCGGCACCTCCAGCCCGTGCCACTTGCCGCGATCACCTGCTCACAAGCAGATTTTGGCATTGCACAAAAAAACTTTTTTTTTTCCCCAAGCTGACTACACCCCATCCCCAAGGAGACTCCTGGGAAATGGAGTCACCCTGCAAAGAAGTCCAGGCCGAGATGGGAAGACAGAGTCGCCTAAAGTCCTCCATCCTCCCCGTCAGATCTGCCTCACAGGAATGATTATGGGCTAGGGACATGTCGCTGCCTGGTGCCCCCGTGGCAGGACACCTGAGGTCACATGCAGCAAATGCTACCAAACCACGGCTGAGCAACTAGAGGCTCCATCCCGCAGACATACTCACTCAGGAAAGATGATGACGCGTCCAGAAAATGACAGTGAGGCCACAGGTGCCACCTGGGACACCACCATGTCCAGCAGCTGGGGGACCTGCAAATGGAGGAGCACAAAGATGACACGATGCCCTCAGCATGGCTGAGGCACTTGACATCGGAGGAACCCAAGGCAGTGAGAGTTGGTAGGACCGTAGCTCTCAGCTGGCCCGAGTGGCTGGTCATGTCCTGGTGGGCCACATGCAGGCAGTTCTGGGGCACTGCTGTGGGACTGGCCAGGCCGTGGGGAAACCAAAAGGCTCACCTTAAAAACAGCTTTTTCCAAGTTCTCCTTCCCAGACATCCTCTCCAGGAAGTTGTAAAAAAACCTCATTTGTACCCTGCTGCCTTCGATGAGAAGCACCCCGACTTCCCTCAGGACAAGGGCGACGTTCTCCCCCTTCCCCAGGCAGTGAGAGAAGAGGGTCATGGTGCCTTGGACGCAGGCCTCAACTTTCCGCCGGGACACAGACGCGGCCGTGGCCACCTTGGAGTACTTGAGGGGCTCCAGCTCCTTATTGCCTGGAAAACCACACGAGGCGGGAGGCGGCATTCGCTCAGTGGCCCTTTCATTCCCAAGGCATTTCCCACGGGCTGCGTATTGCAGCCATTGCCCAGAAAGGCCCCGTTTTTGGACCTGCTCCGCAGAGGGAGCGGTTTGCTTTAGAGAAGCGTCTCAGACCCAGGGAAGGGACACGATACCCCCCTTCACCCGCACCGTGCCGCCAGCCAGGGTTTGCTCTGCCATCTTACCAGGCAGGTAGTCCTCATCATCCGTGAGGCTGTGGACGCCTGCAAGGTTCCTGGACAGGCGAAACATGGGCGTCTGGATAATGACGGCCTCGTTCCCAACCTGGGTCTGTGTGGAGACCACATCGAAGGAGCCGAGGGCGGGAATTCGGACCCCCTGCGAGTGGAAGACAAGGGAAGGGCCGAAGGGTGAGGACTGGATGGAGGGAAGAGCTGGAGGTGACCCCGTCCAGGGATGGTGCTTCAGGCTGGATCCTGCCCACTCCTGCTGTTCCAAGGCATGAGCTGGGGCAGTGGGGAGAGCTTTGGGGAGCAGCTGCTGAGTGCTCCCCGTCCCTTTCCCCCTCCAAAAAAGCAGTGCTGGTGCCAGGCAGCCTGAGGGCATCCAGGTGGTCTCCAGTGACGGGGATCAGCCCTGCAGTACGGTATCACCCAGCAGAGGTGATACCACGCTTGCCAGGAGCATTGTTGTCCATTGGTGGGGACTTTGGGAGTAACTTTCTGAGAAGGTGCAGAATAACTGCAGCCCGTGTCCCACGCTCATGGGGACTCCCCACCCCTCTGTGTGGACAAGGAGTACACACGCGTTGACCCACCTGCCGCAGCAGGAGCTGTTGTTGGACGTAGCCGGCCACCGCATCCCAGATAGCTGTTCGCTCTGGAAAGAAAAGGAAAATGAGGTCACGCTCTGCACGCACCGCCTCTTAACCCTCCAGCAACCCCTGAGCTGTGGTGCGGTGGCAGATGCAAAGAGTCATCATCATCCCCAGCCCCAAGTGGAGACAACCCCGAGACATTTGCAGTGCTGAGTCTCCCCCATGCAATGCTGCAACTGTCGGTCATGACAACGGTCCTGCGGTGGCTGTGGTTGCCTGTACCTTTGGTGGTGATGCTGGGCATCATGAAGGTGTGCTCCATCCCATCCCAGAAGTCCATCTTGGTCTGCCTCACGCTAGCAGGTCGCTCTTTAGTGGTGATGGCCATGTGAGAGCTCACCTCTGCGTTTGTCCTATGGATGCTGCTCCAGGGTGCAGGACCCTGCAGCCCCTTTTGTACCACACTGTGACACCACGGTGACACAACCAGTGCTGACTGTGATGTCACCACTGTGACATGACCACCCTTGAGCTGCTGACCTTGGTGACATGGATCGCAGGGGACCAGCACCTCCCGGTGCTAAACGGGTATTTTTTTAATGCGGTTCAAAATCTTTCAATGGCCCTGTAGCTTTCTCAAATCAACTTTGTTGACCTAGAAATGTGGTGGATGGGAAGCGACCTGGGCTCTGTCCTTTGGTGGAAGCCATAGGAATGACCACTGTGTGCTATGTGCTAGGCTTCATTTGGAAAAGGAGTAATTATCCTGTTGTCACCGAAATCGAGAATAAACCTTGTAACACCAATGTAGTGTTAAAAGGCAGGCATTCTTTATTCACGGTGCCGGGAACATGGGGGATAGCTCCTCCTAAATCGTGTTCACTCGATCAGTTCAAAAATCAAACATTTATAGGCAAGATTAATACATATTCATCAAGTGTCCATACAATGATTGGTTAAGTATTCCTCGCCTACCATGTAAATGGCCACGCATGCTCACTATAATTTCTTGGGATTTTACTTCCTTAATCTTTTGAGTCGGAGGGTTTCTTGAGTGGGTGGTCTCTGAGTCGGTGGTCGCGATCTCCCCCTGCCGGAATTACCTTTCCCTCTAAGTTCATTTAAACTTGGCAATAGATCTTCACGGGCTGTCGGTCCAATATGCAATCATTCACCCCACAGTCCTTTGTTTCAAGACAAGACTATAGAATGAATAATTACCCACCCACCGGACTGTAGAACTGACCAAGGTGTTCCTTCTTTCTAACTACTTGTTATTAGAACAAAACATAATACCATGATCACAATGTTACACTTAACTCCTTGATAATTAAATCGAGATGGGAAGGGTTAGGTGGGTTCTCGAGCAGCATTGCTGGTGCATAATGTTCTTATAGTTACAACTTTCTACAAATTCACAAACCTATTTTCTAACCCTATTTTATTTTAATTCTCTACCACCTTGGTTACATTTCCCCCCTTTGGAAGTTTTGAAATAATTTCTTTTCAATACTTCCATTACAAATTAATTTCCTTATTAACATTCAATCACTTTATTGTATGATGGTAGGAGCATTATTAGTTAGTCCATTTAAATGTTGGTGTTTTGTAGCCAATGCAAGTGTAATTCTGCTATCAATGGTGGCTCTTTTTGTAAATTCCTTTTTCAAACAATGATAAATGAATAGTATTCCCAAAGATATTAATAATAATAATAACAACACAGTACCAATTAAGGACTTCACCCAAGAACTCAAGTTTCATCCCAATCCACTGAAAATTTTATCAAAGCAATTTTCTTGCATGTCTTGTTGCATTTCCTGAGTATCCTTTTCTATTTTTCTTAGTAAGTCCAAATCATATTCAACATCCTGGGTAACATTTGGGATATCTATGCAACAATGATCTATCCTATCCCTCAGGTATCCACAAACTCCATGTTCTTTTAGTAAGAGCATATCTAGCGTCATCCTATTTTGTAGGGTCATCTTCAAAGTGGCTTGTAACTGTAAATTTAGTTGTTTAAATCCTTTCCTTGTTATTTTGGCTAATCTTTTCACTTGACCTGTCAACTTATATAACCAATCCCTATTCCCGTAAGTTGCCAAGGGAGTCAATAAGGATTCTAAGGCTCATCCAAGTTTCACTCCTGTCGAGGGTTCATTCCAATCATCATCATCAATTTGTGATCTTTTTGTCCATATTAACTTCAAATTTTCAGAATCTCCCCTAAAGGGAGCTTTCTTTCAGATTGGCATAATGTCGGCATTCCTAAAGTAATTTGTTTTACTTTCCCATCCACCGGTAAATGGGTGGTCCAAGTTCCATTACTCATTGCCCAAACTAAATGTCCTGGGTTCTGAACTGTAGATCTTCTACAACTAAATATTGATCCCCTTCTAATTTTATATACACTAGTCAAATTTAAATCGTTCTTGAGTCCTTTGCACCAATACCCATATTTCAATGCAGCTGCTAAGTATTTCTTGAACTGCTCTATAAACTGTACTGCAATTACATATCTTTTTACAATTCCACCAGGGTACTATATCCTCCTTTTCCCTGGATGTGGTTCCCCTGTCATTAACTGATGGGAAAACTGTAAAGACTGTTCCGTCCCAGGCAAAACACCATGAAGTATTAGCCATATATTGAAATTGAGATAGAATAGCCATAGACCACACTGAATCCCATGCAACCTCTGCCTCTCGCTTAGTCTGATTTTCACAATTATGGACTACACGTCCAGCTTCCTCGGGATCATGTACAGGGAGGCCTCTACTTATTTCTTTGCATAATTGTTTATCCCTTGTGCTTACTGCACTCAAATTTGTTGTTAAGATTCCCCATGGAATTGATTCACCTACTGCTCTTGGAATTGGAAGACATATGGTTATTTAGGTTACATTTTGTAAATTTGCAAATTCTTTTATCAATCCTACCATTAAATTTTCTTCTGGAGTTCTCCTTGGAATGTATATTAGCTGCTCTGCTTCACTCTTCCTTCCAATTGATCTATTATGATCTCAAACAATGCTCCCAACATCATCAGTTTCCAAATCAAAACCCATTTTTCCACATTTTCCAATGATAATTTCTTAAACATGTTTTAAAGTCAACTTTGCAGTCTCTGAATCCCTATTGATGACCTTCCATGACGGGGCTTTCTTCACTCGGGTGTAGTGTATCCCCGGTTCCACTCCTCCAACCTTGATTGCAGTATGAGTTGTTAACAGTACCTAGAATGGTCCCCTCCACTTTTCCTGCAGTGGTTCAGAGCTCCAAGTTTAAAGATCACCTGGCTGATACTGATGTACAGGCGTATCCAAGGCAAGTGACCTAGTCAGCACAATGTATCTCCAAAGTGCTCCAAGGACTTTTCCTGTTGGGATCACTCTGCACGGCTCGACCTTAAGGAGAAGGAGCTGCAGCACTGAGAAGCTGGTAAACAGCTGGATATATGCACGGCTCGGCCTTGAGAAGAGGGAGCTGTGGCACTGGGAAGCTGGTAAACAGCTGGACATCTGCAGGGCTCGGCCTTGAGGAGAAGGAGCTGTGGTAAACAGCTAAGAAGCAGCAAGAAAAACAGGGACACCTGCGAGCAGCAATCCTGACTGTGTGAGGGGCACGTGGACAGCGCGTGATATCTTGTATATAGCCAATTACAATAATGTGTATAACAAGCTGTAACCAATCATGAGTGTGTGCGCAGTGACTAAGCGAAAGTTATGATATATATTGGAGTCAGACAAGACAATAAACGGCATTGACCTGATCATATTGGTCGTACGCGTCGTGTCCGAGACTTCCGCGTCAGGTGGCGCCCGAACAGGGACCCTCTCGTCGATGCTTCCTGGAGCAGAAGAGACAGCAAAGGGCGTGCGGAAGCCAGCCGTAGCAGGCACTACCCCGGTGCCTGGAAGTCGCTAGCGCAACTGAAGAAACTATTGGAATCTCGCCCTGATCAGGTGAGCGGCTGGGGTGGAGATGGGGTCCACGCTAACAAAAGAGGAAGAAGCAGTGGTTAAGCTCCTCCAAGTAATCCTCTCTAAGAGAGGTGTACAGTATGAGGAAGCCGGCCTAAAAAGATTATTGGTATGGGCGCGGCAAAAAGGACTAATTCCCTCAGTAAATGAGGCTTTTGAGATCCCGATTTGGGAAGGAATTGGTGCAGCACTGAGGAATCAAGTCAGCACAGGCAAGAAAGACAGTATAAAATTTACGACGCTCTGGAGGTTGATCCTAGAGACATTAAAAGAACTAAAGGCAGAACACATCGCATGAAGAAGGGGCGATGGTCAGACTCCTGCTGCATATGCTCTCTAAGAGAGGACTGAAATATGATGAATATACACTTAGAAGGCTTCTAATTTGGTGCCAAAAAGGGTACCGCCCCGATGCGTCTGTGGCGTTTAAGGCAGAGACGTGGGAGGAGATAGGAAAAATGTTATAGGAACATATTGGGAATGGAGATAAAACCACCGCAGAGTTAGTGACGGCATGGAAGTTGATGTTAAACACATTAAAAGCCTTAAAGGCAGAGAGAAAAGCTGCAGCTGATATGGAGGAGGCTGTTAAAGTGTCTTCAACCAATCCCTTTTTAACCGAGTCAGAGGGTCCAGGACCTTCAGCAACTCTGACTGCACCTCCTGAGGTGCCAGATGCACCGGGTGAACCGGCTGCATAGATAAGTCAGAGAAACAGATCTACGATGATGTATGTGAGGGCAAGACGGGACAACGTTGCCCAGAACAATGTACTCAATGTTCCCCTGTGTGCCCATGTGAAAGATCCATGGGGTGAGTCTCAAAAGGAGATGGGCAAGCAGCGGAGCTAGCAACAACGTGGCGATTGCTATTCGAGACTGTTTTGAAGAGCCAGGGGCTAGCAGCAGACTCTGCAACAGCTTTTGAGTTACCTACCTGGGAGAAAGCAGGGAAATTCGTGTTTGAGGCAGCCTCTAAAGAGGATCATACGGCTGCGAAAGTGTTATCAACCTGGCGATTAGTCAGAGACTCTATAAAGGCGATAAAATCAGAGCAGACGGCAGCGGCAGCAGCTGCCGCTGCCACAGCCTCAGGAGAGAAGGGAGGCCAAGCTGGGGATGGTGAGAACGAGCAACCCCCCCCGCCTACCCCCCCACCCCTTCCGCCCCCCCCCCCCCCCCCGCTAACGCAACCAACGGAGGTGGCGAGTCCTCCTTGGCCCCCGCCTCTTGACCCGGAACCTGAGCGCTGGTCGCCCGTGCCGCAACAGGAGGGGGCTGCCTGGGATGATCCTTCCCCCAAGTCAAGATACGACCCTGCCCAACATTGGCGAGGCATGAGACAAGAGACCTTGGCAGAGAGGGAGGGGACGGAGCGAAGTGGGTACCGGCCAGGTCGGTACGGCCGGCAGTAAGACCTGAAGATCTTGTCACACGTCCCACGGACGCAGTCAACTCCGACGTACCGCCAGCTGATGCTTTCACTCTTTTGTATGCGGAATGACGGCTCGTTGACTGTCTCAGCGGCTCTCCCTGGACTGTCAAGAGCAGGAACTTCAATATGCCATAGTTGTAAAACGGTGTTGTGGGTTTGTTCTATGTCGTTGTAATTATTGTCACAAATGTATCATTTCTTTTGCAGGGAATCGAAGAGTATATTTCAATTGCTTTTTTACCATTCCCTTAGCAGCTGAGGATGCAGAGAAGTTTGCCTTTACGGTACCATCGGTAAATAAAGGAGAGCCAGCAAAGAGGTATCATTGGGTAGTGTTACCGCAAGGAATGCAAAATTCACCTACGATGTGTCAGACATTTGTGGCATGGGCTCTAGATTCTGTGTGGAAAAAGTATCCAGATTTAATAATGTATCATTATATGGATGATATATTAATAGCAGGGACACAATTGAATGCAGACCACATTTTACAGCACTTAGAGCACTATTTAGGAAAACGGGGTTTAAAAATAGCACCGAAAAAAATTCAAAAGAAGGGACCATGGCAATATTTGGGCTGGATTATTATCAGGGCAGCGGTCCGCCCACAAAAAATAAAGATTAAGGCGAAAATAGAAAATCTTTCTGATGTCCAAAAATTAATGGGGGATATACAGTGGGTTCGCAATATTTGCGGAATTACTAATGATGATCTGAGGCCATTGATGCCGCTCCTGGGGTCTTCGGTGGAGGCTCCAGAGCGACGTCAACTGGACGAGGATCAACACCAAGCTTTGCAGAAAATTACTGAGAAGATAGCAACAGCCTATGCTCACAGATGTTCGCTTATGATAGTTAATTCAGGAGGGGAACGGCAATATCCACTAGGATTGATCGTACAATCAGGAAATACAGCAAACAGTTTGAAAGTATTGGAATGGGTTTTTCTCTCCTATCAACCCAGAAAAACAGTGGTCACCAGATATGAATTATTTGCACAACTCATTATTAAGGGAAGACAAAGAATTGTAGAAATATCTGGATTAGAACCTGTAATAATTTATGTTCCTGTATCTCAAAAGTACTTAGATTGGTTGTTGGCCAGTTCTCTGGAGTTTCAGATCGCAATCTCTGATTTTTTAGAACGCGTTACAAATAGCTATCCGTCCGATAGATTATTGTCACTGTTGGCTAATCAACAGTTTGAAGAAATGCCTATGCAATCGGAGACCCCAGTGAATGGGATGACAGTCTTTACCGACGCAGGATGCAAATCCCGTAGAGCGGCTGTCACTTGACAGGAAAATGATGAATGGAAACATCAACTGTTACGTGGGGTGTGTGGAGATTCTTTACAAACTATGGAACTTTGGGCAGTCCTTTGGGTATTCGAAAAATGGTCTCAAGAGGCTGTTAATGTTGTCTTGGATTCTCAATATGTGGTGGGCACGGTACAGCGACTTGAACATGGCATGGTTAAAGCAGTCAAAAATCCGGTATTATATTCCTCATTGCTGCAGCTGTTGAGATATTTAAACCAACAACAGCAGCCATATTTTATTACGCACGTTCGTAGCCATCAGCAGTGTGGGGGCTTAGCCATAGGAAATGCCCACGCTGATCACCTCGTAGCTCCAGCCTGGACCGCACCTGCGGTAAAAGCATTTGAACAAGCTAGGCTGTCACATGATTTTTTTCATCAGTCAGCAAAGGCGTTGGCAAAACAGTTCCATATTCCCATAACTGATGCTAGGGGCATTGTCCAGTCTTGTCCCAGCTGCCAGAAAGCAGGGATGGGCACTGGTATAGGGGTCAATCCCAGAGGGCTCCAATCGTTACAGTTATGGCAGATGGATGTGACACATGTTCCAGAATTTGGGAGAATGAAATATGTCCATGTCTCGATAGACACTTTTTCGCATGCCATTTGGGCTACCGCACAAGGCGGAGAAACAGCGCGACATGTTATCAAGCATATGCATGCTGCTATTATGGCCTTAGGAGTTCCTTTACAGTTAAAAACGGATAATGGGCCTGCGTATGTGTCTCGAAAATTTTCCCACTTCTGTCAGCTTTGGGGCATTCGACATATTACAGGGATTCCTCATTCCCCTACAGGGCAAGCTATCGTGGAGCGGGCGCATCAAACATTGAAAGCGCTTTTGCAAAAACAAAAAGGGGAAAGCGTGCTGGACACGACAGAACGACTTGCAAAGGCGGTCTATGTGTTAAATTATTTGCGTTTTACGGGGGACAGGGAAGACCCTCCAATGGTGAGTCATGCTTCAAGTCTACGATCTGGGGTGTTCCAGACTGGGGAAAGAATTTTAGTACAGTATAAAGATGTGGTCACTGGAGAATGGAAAGGACCTGCAGAGTTAAAAATGACTGGTCGAGGCTATGCTTGTATTCTTACAGATAGCGGAGTGAGATGGGTTTGTGAAATATGTTTATCTGATTCGTGTGATGAAGTGTAATCTTCTGTACTTTCATGGATTTCTCCTGCACCATAAAAAGGGGTATTTTACAGGAGAAAGTGAAACTACTTTGCTGGTATATCAGCTCAAACCAGTTTGAGCACTGACCTCATAGTATTGTGCAAAGAAAGTGCATGCATAAGGTTTGGGGTCATCCTGGGGGCACGCCGAGGAAGATTCGAGAAGAGACTAGCAGGAGAAGAGGGCATGCGCTGAAGAAGACACGCCTGTTCATTAATATGTATTAGAAGACACGCCTATTCATGAATATGTATTAGCGAACAGGATCACGCTGAGGAAGAGTCGAGAAGATTCTAGAAGGAGAAGAGGGCATGCGCCGAAGAAGACACGCCTATTCATGAATATGTATTAACGGACAGGATATAAACCAGGAACAGGAACTGTACCGCGTGCGTCTTGGTGGAGCAGAGACTCCCGGCGCACCCAGCGCTGTTTGCTTGCCTCTATTCGCTTAATAAATTGTAAATTTGAATTGGAATCCTGTTTGGGACTAAATCATTTATAACAGGTTCCAAGTCGATGGCTTCGACCATGGCGAGCGCACCTCTCTCCACAAGCGGAAGAAAGTTGTTCGTGAGTCTGATAGTCACGTGTTTGATATGCCAGGTTCAGGCGTGGTTTTCCGTTCAACCAAGAAAAAATATCTGGGTTACACTAGCTAATCAAACGGGCCAAGGCCACCTTTGCTTATCTATATCCACTGCTGAGAATCCGTTTACAACATGCTGAGTTGGTCTGCCCTTAGGGGACTATGATTCGGCAATGGTGGTAAAGAAGACCGCCCCTGATCTAGCCTTGTTTTTAAAAATAACAAACACCTCTGCAGCTATGAATAAGTGGGACGGATGGATGGCACATGGACCACAGGAGTTGTTGGAACTGCAGGAGTTGGGTATTTTAGGATGCATTACAGCCCCTACCTGTTTATATTTTAATTATACAGGACAGGACGATACCAGGTCACAGGGTGTAAGCCCCATGTTGGCCGTTTTTCAGAATGCTACCAGTTGGTGTAATTATACAACGAGCAACATCTCGCGCTCTACTATTGTCCCAATGAGACTCCCTAAAGGAATATTCTTGATTTGTGGTGATCGTGCATGGCAAGGTGTTCCCTCCCGTTTGAGAGGTGGTCCTTGCACATTGGGGCGCCTGACATTGTTAACTCCCAACACTTCTATGATATTGAACCTTACCTGACGGCATAGAATAAGACGACAGATTCGAAAATATCAGGAAGGGTGCAATGACCATCTGGATTTTTGGACTGCGGACAAAACCATACTAGCCTCTTTCCTTGCCCCTGGGGTCGCTGCTGCCCAAGGCTTAACCACTTTAAATAAATTGGGATGTTGGCTAGCGAAACAAACCAATGCTACTTCTGCAGCACTTCCGCGGCACCTCCAGCCCGTGCCACTTGCCGCGATCACCTGCTCACAAGCAGATTTTGGCATTGCACAAAAAAACTTTTTTTTTTCCCCACGCTGACTACACCCCATCCCCAAGGAGACTCCTGGGAAATGGAGTCACCCTGCAAAGAAGTCCAGGCCGAGATGGGAAGACAGAGTCGCCTAAAGTCCTCCATCCTCCGCATCAGATCTGCCTCACAGGAATGATTATGGGCTAGGGACATGTCGCTGCCTGGTGCCCCCCGTGGCAGGACACCTGAGGTCACATGCAGCAAATGCTACCAAACCACGGCTGAGCAACTAGAGGCTCCATCCCGCAGACGTACTCACTCAGGAAAGATGATGACGCGTCCAGAAAATGACAGTGAGGCCACAGGTGCCACCTGGGACACCACCATGTCCAGCAGCTGGGGGACCTGCAATTGGAGGAGCACAAAGATGACACGATGCCCTCAGCATGGCTGAGGCACTTGACATCGGAGGAACCCAAGGCAGTGAGAGTTGGTAGGACCGTAGCTCTCAGCTGGCCCAAGTGGCTGGCTATGTCCTGGTAGGCCACATGCAGGCAGTTCTGGAACACTGCTGTGGGACTGGCCAGGCCGTGGGGAAACCAAAAGGCTCACCTTAAAAACAGCTTTTTCAATTTTTTTTCAAGTTTTACAATTCAGTCTCTCACAAGGGTGCCCTCCCCGCCGGGGGTGCCCAGCCTGCAGGGAAGGGCTGCTCCTGCGTGGGCAGTCGGCATGGGTTGGCTGAGCCTGAAAGAGAGACAGGAGTGATGGCCGTTGGTCCCCTCCACTCTTGGCCCCAAGCACATTGCCAGGGCTGCAGGGGTCGGGGTCGGTCCCTACCTTGGGGGCCGAAGGTGTCTGGGAGCACAAAAGGCCGCAGGAGCTGGGGCGCTGGGGGGGCCCCGGGGCCACGCGGTGTGAGCTGCAATGGTGTCAGCGCCATGGTCCGTTCTGGCTGTTGGCTGCTAAGGAATCTCTGGCATCTCCCAGGAGGGAATGTGGGGGCTCCCCATGTTCCGCCCTGCCCCAACAGCATCCCCATGTCCCTTGTTCCCGAGTAGCTGATTGGGTATGAGAAGTTGCCTTGCTCGTGCCGCTTCTTCGCATGTCACCGATTGCTGAGGAGGTGGTAGGGCCGGAGGAGGCCCCTGGCTTGTGCAGCTGGTGGTGTCGTCATTAACGGCAGTTTTTACATCTTTTGAGAGAAGACGCAGTTAGCTGCTAGGTTATAGCACTGACTGTTTTGCAGATCTTTTGCTTCTCTTCTGTGTGTGCTGCCCTCCGGCCCTTGCTCTCCGACTCCCCTTTGTCCTCTCATCCTCTTCCCTCTGTCCCTCTCTCGCGCCCTGCCTGTGTCAGTCTGTCCCTCTGTCCTTCCTCCTGCCCTCCTCTGCTCTCTCTGCCCGTCCGTCTTGCTGCTCATCGCCGTGTTCCTGGCCCCCCCCGCCCCCTTTCCCCTTCCCCTCCACCCGTTTCTCCCCGTCCCTGTGCCCGCTCCTCACCAGGGGTTTCCTTTCTCCACTCCCTGCCCAGCTCCCCCCTTGTTACCGCCATCCCTCTGTCCTGCTCATGCCCCTCTCTGGTCACCCACCGTCCCACCCCACCCCTCTCTGCCGCCCTGTGCCTCTCTCCTCCTCCTCCCTGCTCCACCGGGGCTCTGCGAGCAGGGCCAGGGCAGCCCCAGGGCGGCAGCCTGGGGCCTGTGGGGCCTGGGGCCGGGCCAGGGGGATGGTGTCCCTGCGGGGTCGGACGGCAGGGAAGGCGCCCCCCACGGCATGCTGGGAGCTGTAGGCATGGGCCATGGTGCTGCTGGGTGCCCATGTTGGTGCCTGGGGCACGCCGGGAGCTGGACGGTTCGGGCCCGACCCACTCGCTGCTGCCCCCGCAAAGTGGCCACTTTGCTCCTGCGGCACTAACTCTGCACGTGCTTACGAGCAGCATGGCATGGGCAGCGCCTGGCAGCAGCACGGTGGCACCGGGCCTGTTTCCCAGTGAGGGCTGGGGCTACCCGTGAGGCAGGTGAGGCCCTTGGGTGGGCGTGGGGGGTGCCTCCTGCCCGCTGACCATGTGTGGGCGGCGGGGGGAGCTCCATACCGCCCGGCGCGACGTGCTCCTGGTCTGCTGGAGTCAGGCCTGTATGGGGCAGCCCCGGGAGCGACCTAAGAGCTAAGGAGGGGAAGGAGATGAAGGCAGGCCCCTGTCCCCACCCCAGGCACCGGGCACCCCGACTCCCGGAGCCCCCTGAGGCTCCCCAGCCCTGCTCACCACTTGCAGTTGCTCTCAGCCCTGGCTGCCTGGAATTTGTGCTGCTGTGCCCGACCCAGCGCAGGTCCTGCGCCAAGTACCACAGCTCCTTCCTCCTAAGGCAGCTGATCTCCTGGGGCAGAGGGAAGGCAGCATGGAGGGCAGGTGCCACTCTTCCCAGCCCAGCTCCAGCCCTGCTCCAGCCAGCTCGGGGCTAACGTAGGGCTTGGAAATGAGGGCTGGAGGCTTCAGGTGCCCCTCACCCTCTCGCAGGGTCCCTTTTCCCACTCTTTCTTTCTGGCTTGGGGAAATTTTGTTGTGGCCCCTGCCGAGGGCTGATCTAGCCCTGGCTTGCCTGTGGCAGCATCTGCTGGACTTGCATAGGCTGTGGTGGGCAGTGACTTCTTCACCTGCTCCTGGGGAAGCGCTGGAAGGGCAGAGCATCCTTAGAGCACTGAGCAGCAGGACAGGTGCCCTGGGGGTGCCTAGAGCAGGGCTTGCAGCACCGCTCACGTGCTGAGCGTCGAATTGGGTCTGCTTGCCAGAGGGTGTGGAAAGAGGGACCTGTCCTTAACAGCTGTCCTTAACCGTGTCCGGGACCCGGAAAGGTGAGGCCGCTTCTCGAAGGTGCCATTGGCTGCACTGGGCCCCGGTGGTGGCGCTCAGGTGGGAAACGGGCAGTAAAGAGAGGTGAGGTGTCCAGGTACTTTCTGGCTGCGAAGTGCAGTGATTTTTTGATTATTATTTTTTTCCCCCATTCCTGGTCTTGCAGCTGCCCAAGGCGCAGCCAGACAAGGGGAGGGGGCCTGGCCTGCCGCTCCCTCCCTCACCATTCTTGGGGTGATTTGGGGTTATTTTTCCGCAGCAGTGAGGCAAAGCCAGGCTCCAGAGCTGAGCGTGGTGGGACCCAGGGTAGGGCATGATTGTCATGAGGCTTTGAAGGGCTTTGCAGCGAGCCCTGTCCCCGCTGGAAGGGCCGCTGCTTGTGCTCAAGGCGAAGGCCTTGCAGTCCTTGTTGTCATGCATGTCTGTTCCCGCCCTGGCCACCAAGGTCTGTCCTTGTCCCAGGGGCTCCATGCTGCTTTCTGCGTTGGGGCCGTGTCCGTGAGTCCTGCAGGGACTCGTCTGTCCTGGCTCCCCCACCAAAGGTCTACTTGGCCTGAGGAAGGGGACAGGGGAGTCGCCCCCCTGCCATTGCCTGCCCTGCTGGTGGTGACTGGTCCCTGGGTGTGGCTTGGTGCTGTTTGGGGCTCGCCGCCTCTGATTTGGGGCTCAGCGGGGCTTTTGCAGCCGTTGGCTGCCTTTTCCCAATGCTCCCTCCCCCTTCCTCACAGGCCCGGAGCGGTTCTGGAAAAATGGCTTTTAATTAAATAAAACCAAGAGCAAAGGTGCCATCAAAGCTTCCATAACCCTCCCCCACCCCCCACTCCCCCTCACCACTCATTAGAGCCACCTCAGCCACGCGCTGGCCCTAGTCCCCCCCTCCCACCCCCGTGCTGGTGTCGAGAGCCCTGCGCTTGCCCGGTGGAATTGGGAAGGTGCTCTTCTCCCGCTTCTTCCCCTGCTTTTCTAACATGGCAGGCTGGGACGGTGGCAGGTCCATTGCCGCATCCCACCACGGCTCCTGGGGCCCCATCCCGATGGTGTAGAACGCGTCGAGGCTCAGGATGGCATCAGTGGCCTCCGGGACGCTGTAGTCGGTGGTGAGCAGCTCCTCAGGCAGCGAGAGCGAGGCGAAGTCGCAGTGGGGAATGGCTGTGCCGCCAGTGCCACCAAGGTCCCCAGGCATGAGGACGCTGCCAGGACTATGCTGGCTGACCCCCACCGCGTCCAGGCAGCAATCAAAGAGCCGAAGGGCCTCCTGGAGAGGCACCTCCTCGGGCACTGCAAGGTCTCCTGCCGGGTCCGCAAGGGCTAGGTTGTGGGGGGCAGCGGAGGGGCTGGGGTGGACGTGGCTGCCCGGGGGGATGTTGCTGCCCAGGGGTGCCCCTGCAGGGGTGGCAGTGCCGGAGATGTTGGTGTGTATAGGCTGCCCCTCCATGTGCTGGTAGCTGGGGACGGGTGTCGGGAGCAGTGGGGGGGCTTGGTCCACTGCTCTCTGTTCTCCACTAGTGCCACCAGGGTCCCCTGGCCTAGGTCTGCTGCTGGGACCCCCCTGGCTGATCCCCACTGTGTCCGGGGCACAATCAAAGAGCCGTAGGACCTCTTGGAGAAGCATGTCCTCGGACACTGCAACATCACCCTCCAGGTCCTCAAGGCCTTGGTTGTGGGGGGCAAGAGAGGGGCTGGGGGGGACGTGGCTGCCCGGGGGGACGTTGCTGCCTGGGGGTGCCCCCGTGGGGCTGGCCATGCTGGAGATACTGATGTGTGCAGGCTGCCCCTCAGTGTGCTGGTAGCTGGGGATGGACATGGGTGGCGGCAGCAGCGGGGCTGGCATCCCCGCTGTCCTCTGACTTTTCTTGGGTATGAGGTGTTGCGGTAGTCCCTGGGGCGTGCCTGGGGCTGGCCAGGCCAGGGGGGGCCCGCAGGCCATCAGAGAAGCAGTGCCATGGCAGAGTGTGGAGGTGTCTGGTGGAGGCAGGTTGGTGCTCGTCCACTCGATGTGGAAGATGCGGGGGTCGAAGTAGCAGCCGCATGGAGCCTTCTGCAGACCTGCGAGGGTGAGTGGGAGCCGTGCTGCACCGCGGGGACCCTCCACGGGCACCCGCTGAGCCGGCCCCCATGGCTGACGTCCCTCGGCTCTGCGCAAGGCACGTGGGGAGCTTGCGGCCGGGCCGCTGCCCGTGGGGTGAGCTGTTATGCCGGTGGGGCCAGGTTGCGAATCTGGGAGGAGGCTGGCTTCTAGGAGGTGAAACGGGAGAGATGGCCCCAAATATTTGGGAAATTGTCTGGAAATTGGATTTACTGGGCATGCATCACCCAGGCGAGGGCAGGGACGCAAGCGCAGCCTTGCTGAACCCCCGTGCCATATCTGCCGGGAGGGAGGGGGATGCTGGGAGTACCCGGGGGTTGGGGATGCTGAAGGTGCCAAAGGTGCCGGGGTGCCAAAGCAGAGAGGGGTGCCGTACCTGCTGGTGGTACCCGGGGGGCCTGGGGTGCCCTCCCCGCCGGGGGTGCCCAGCCTGCAGGGAAGGGCTGCTCCTGCGTGGGCAGTCGGCATGGGTTGGCTGAGCCTGAAAGAGAGACAGGAGTGATGGCCGTCGGTCCTCTCCACTCTTGGCCCCAAGCACGTCCCCAGGGCTGCAGGGGGGTCGGGGTCGGTCCCTACCTTGGGGGCCGAAGGTGTCTGGGAGCACAAAAGGCCGCAGGAGCTGGGGCGCTGGGGGGGCCCCGGGGCCACGCGGTGTGAGCTGCAATGGTGTCAGCGCCATGGTCCGTTCTGGCTGTTGGCTGCTAAGGACTCTCTGGCATCTCCCAGGAGGGAATGTGGGGGCTCCCCATGTTCCGCCCCGCCCCAACAGCCTCCCCAGCCCCTCCTGGGGAAGGGGAGGGTTAAGGGGGGCTGGGGTGCCCCCGGTCCCTACGGGCAGCTCTTAGGGTCTGTGGGTGCAAGTGACTTTGTCCGGAAGCCTTGGTCCTTTCCCCGAGCTGGGATATCCTTGGGATTAGTGGGACTTGGTGGAACGAGTGCCATGCCTGGGGTGCTGGCACGGAGGGTATGGGCTGGGCTAGGCAGGGCAGGCGAGGTGGAGGCGTCGCACTAGATGTCGGCGATGATGTGATTGAGAGCCTCTGGGTGAGGGCTAGGGGCACGGAAAACAAAGCAGATGTTGCGGTGGGTGTCTGCTACCGATGGCCCAGGCGGGGTGCCAGCACTGAGGAGGAGTTCTTCTACAGGCAATTAGGAGAAAACTCTGGGTGGGTAGCCCCTTGTCCTTACGGCGGATTTCAACTTCCCAGGCATCAGCTGGGAATAGCATACCGCTGAGATGGGCAGGCCTGGGACATTCCTGAAGTTGGTGGTAGAGACCTTCTTGTCGGCAGTTCTCAGGAGCCAAGTAGGAAAGGTGCCCTCCTAAAGTTTTTTGTTGTGAATGGAGAAGGACTCATGGGAGATGGCAAGGTCTTGGCCACAGCGATCATGAAAGGGTTGAGTCTAAAAGTGCAAGTGTAATGAGAAGAACGGTCAGCAGAGTTGCTCCCCTGCAGTTCAAGAGAGGAAGTGTTAGGCTCTTCAGGGGGACATGTAGCAGAGTCCCCCGGGAATCTGCTGTTGAGGGCGCAGGAGGCGGCGAGTGTGGCACAGTTTTTAAGAAGAGCCCTTTGAGAAGCTGAGGGGCGGGCAATTTCCCTGTGTCGGAGGCCAAGCGAGCAGGACAGAAGACCAGCTTGGCTGAACAGGGAGCTCCTCCAAAGGGGAAAGGAATTGACCGATCTCTGCACACAATGTCAGGTTTCGCAGGAAGGTGATAGAGCCATAGTTCGCTTCTGCAGGGAGAAGACCCGAAAGGCCAAAGCTCAGTTAGAGTTGAAACGGGCCAGTGCTGCGTCAGACAACAAGAAGGGCTTTTTTAAGTCCGTTCATAGCAAGAGAAGGTCTAAAGAAAACTTTGGGGCGATACTTGTTGAAGATGGTCACCTGACTGATAGGGATGGTGAATAAGCGGAGGCATTCAAGGCTTTTCTTTGCCTCAGCCTTTAATACTGCTGATAGACCTTGGGCTGCCTGGTCTCCTGAGTCAGAGGAGCATGAGTGCGGGAACAGTGACTTTCCATTTGCGGACACAGAAATTGTCAGGGACCAGCTGTATCAGCTGAATGTTCACATCAGGCCATGGAGCCTGATGGGATTCGTACCAGAGTGGTACTGAAGGGGGTGGCAGGTGTTGTGGGCAGGACCCCTCCAGCTCACCTCCCAGAGGTCGTGGGCACCGGGGGAGGTCCCCTCTGACTGCAAGCTAGCCAACGTGATTCCAGTTTGCAAGAAGGATGTGAGGGAAGACCCGGGAACCTACAGACCTGTGAGTCTAACCTCAGTTCCTGGAAAAATTATTCCCGAGATTATACTGGGTGCCACTGAAAGGCCTTTAAAGACGAATGCAATCATCAGGCTCAGTGAAGACGGGTTCACAAAGGGAAAGTCCTGTTAAAACTACTTTGATATCCTTCTATGAAAAAAAGGTCACCCACCCAGGGGGCGAAGGGAAGGTGATGGATGTCGTTTTTCTGGATTCTAGCAAGGCTTTTGATACTGTTGTTGTCCCGGAAGTGGGATCGTACACCCGGGGTGCAACACTCCAATAGACACAGGGAGTAAAGTATCTTATTTAAAGCATATTTGCGCAGATATGGGTGCTAGGTGGTATTCCAAAGAGCTAGCACGCCACACAGAAGGAATCACCACCTATTTCTCCCGTTACACAATTAGGGAAAAGAAGAGAGAACCTCCCAAGTTTACATTCCTTGGCTAGCAATTACCACATCGATTGTTATTGGTTACACATCTTTAAATTATCAGGCATGCTCCTAGAAAGAGTTGGGGGGGGTAATTTGCATAGTCCCTCAATTGAGTCAGTGGTGGCACTCTCCCCCCTGCTACCTTTACCTTTAGCCCAGTTACTGTGGGTTCTGCTGATTTCATGACAGTGACATTTTTCAAGCATAAAAGAACAATTCAGTCTGCATGGTTTACTGCTTAAGTGCAACTACTTCCTCATCTTGCGTCCTGGCCTGTACCAGCAATAGTGTGGCCAGCAGGAGCAGGGCAGTGATCGTGCCCCTGTACTCGGCACTGGTGAGGCCGCACCTCGAATCCTGTGTTCAGTGTTGGGCCCCTCACTCCAAGAAGGACGCTGAGGTGTTCGAGCGTGTCCAGAGAAGGGCAACGGAGCTGGGGAGGGGTCTGGAGCACAAGTCTTATGAGGAGCGGCTGAGGGAACTGGGGTTGTTCAGTCTGGAGAAGAGGAGGCTGAGGGGAGACCTTATCGCTCCCTACAACTACCGAAAGGGGGTTGTGGTGACATGGGTGTTGGTCTCTTCTCCCAAGTAACCAGTGATAGGATGAGAGGAAATGGCCTCAAGTTGCACCAGGGGAGGTTCAGACTGGGTATTAGGAAGAATTTCTTTATTGAGAGAGTGGTCAAGCATTGGAACAGGCTGCCCAGGGAGCTGGTGGAGTCACCATCACTGGAAGTGTTCAAAAAACGTGTGGACGTGGCGCTTCGGGACATGGTTTAGTGGGCTTGGTGGTGGTGGGTTGATGGTTGGACTTGATGATCTTAAAGGTCTTTTCCAACCTTAACGATTCTGTGGTTCTGTCTTCAGGTTTTGAAGCTGGTAGGCTTGGCAGGATCATTGTGGTTGGACTCGGAAAGATCTTTTCCGACCAAAATGATTCTATGGTTAACCTGATGGTAATGTTATAAATGATTTAGTCCCAAACAGGATTCCAATTCAAATTTACAATTTATTAAGCGAATAGAGGCAAGCAAACAGCGCTGAGTGCGCCGGGAGTCTCTGCTCCACCAAGACGCACGCGGTTCAGTTCCTGTTCCTGGTTTATATCCTGTCCGTTAATACATATTCATGAATAGGCGTGTCTTCTTCGGCGCATGCCCTCTTCTCCTTCTAGAATCTTCTCGACTCTTCCTCAGCGTGATCCTGTTCGCTAATACATATTCATGAATAGGCGTGTCTTCTAATACGTATTAATGAACAGGCGTGTCTTCTTCAGCGCATGCCCTCTTCTCCTGCTAGAGTCTTCTCGAATCTTCCTCGGCGTGCCCCCAGGATGACCCCAAACCTTATGCATGCACTTTCTTTACACAATACTATGCGGTCAGTGGTCAAACTGGTTTGAGCTGATATACCAGCAAAGTGGTTTCACTTTCTCCTGTAAAATACCCCTTTTTATGGTGCAGGAGAAATCCATGAAAGTACAGAAGATTACACTTCATCACACGAATCAGATAAACATATTTCACAATATCCACTCACTACAATGGCTGTGCGGATCCTCAGGTGCGAAGATCTGGGCGGTGCAAAGACCAAGAGCAGGTGCCATGAGTCTGCTAAAACCCAGCAGCAGCAGCCACCTTTGCAGGCCCTCAGCTCTGCGAGTGAAGTGCTGTGGAACCAGTACGCTTACACTGTTCCTACAGTCCATCTGGTTCTCTCTGGTGTAATGCAGACCAGTTTAAAGCTTTTTGTTTTCATAGTTGAAGTTTTCTTTGCCTGCCTCAAGCGCCTGTTTGGAGGGAACTCTGCCATCAGGCAGGACCTGCCTAAACTTTCTTTGGCTGTATGAGTTAAATATTTCTCAGTCTTTCTCGCTTGTAAGACTTTTCCCGCTGTAAACATGCCTAGACTTTAAGGCATCCAAAGCATGGAAAAATCAGTAGTAGTCTTCTATCAGTCACTTCTAAAATAAATACTACAAGACATTGAAGCAATATTTCACACAGGAAAGAAATCGAAGACAGTCTGACACTTTTCACTTAGCACTTTTCAAAAACATACAAGAAAAGAAACTGAAAAAGGCACTAACCTTTGGAAACTAAGAATCCACCTGGAAAAATCTGGTGACCCAAACTGTTGCACTGAATGCATTTTGAAGATAAAAAGTGTTTTACATAGTCGTTGTAAAGTTGTTCCCTACTACATTGTTTCAGAGACAACAGCTGGACATGTCAGAAAACACTGAATGCTTTTTGGAATTGTGGATGTCAAGCAAAGCAATCTGAATCACAGTTTTATTGTGCTTTTTAAGTTCTGCATTAGAAACCTGCATAAGATCAGCTATTTTTAACAGCAGTTTTTACATGCTAATATGCCTGAGATTGAAGTCTCTGTGCGTCTCTGTTGCATTTTATTTATTTTTAGGCAAGCTACTTAAGGAAAAATTACAGTTGTCAGTCTTAGCCATTTAATCTGTTGCAGTACCTAGACGCTCATAAAAGGGACCATACTATGGCAAACAGGCTTTTCTGATCTTTAAAGTTTTATCACTTTTAGACAGCTTGGCTAATGAATGTTTATGCTTGATGTAAAACTGAGGTCTTTAAACAATTAATAGAAAAGATTCAATATAGTATTTTTTTAATTTTTATTTTAAATAAGGAAGAAAATAGATTTTAGCAGGTTTTGCAGGTAGTTTGTTTATAACTGTGTTTTCAGAATAAAATCCTTTTCAACTGTCTATAAAGGGTTTGGCTAAGAAGCAAAAGCTGATACACAATTTATAATGTTTGTGGAAAAGGTTTTTACAAATTCCTGTCTTGCAATATTTTTATGTGTTTATTTTTTTAAGAGAGGCAGCAACACAAACGATACAGTTAATATTATACAGAGCCAGTGCTCTCTTTCAGATCCTAAAATTTCTATGGTATTTGAGTGAACTTTGAGCCTTCATAGTAATTTTGTAAAAGGTAAGCACCAGAATTCAATATTTAAATCAACTGACTCACGAACAGCAAATAATCAACACTGTTGTTTATTGTTAAAAAGAAGACGACAACTAATGTCTCTCCAATACATCTTTTTGAAGTGATCCTTGTTCTTGAAAGATTCAGAAAATTTAAAAATAAGTTTGATGAATAGCAAAGGGCCATGGGTATGCAGGAAGATGTGTTGCAGAATACATTCCTCCCTTTGTCTTCTGCTCACTTTCCAGTCTCTCCCAAATGCCTAAATCTACTCGAGGGGGGAATTGAAAAGGGTAGGATTAGGCTGAATGTTTGGCACGACTCTGTAAGGACAGCTGCAGTGTAGGACATCTGTTTTGTAAGAACATCTGATTAAAAGGCCAAGACAAGAAACAGGAAAAGCAAAAAACTGAAGACAGAGATACAGAAGCCCTAAGGGACCAGTGGATAATGAAGTCCATAGAAAAGACCAGACCTGCTGGATGGGCTGTTAAAGGCACCAGGCAAGTGTGACCTTGGGCAGAATCATGCCCAACTTTGTAATAGCTCAGAAGGGAAATGAGAGTACCCTGGATCTGATGTTAAAGAGCAAACTTACTATAGGATATTTAAGGGGCATCATTGCGAGTGTTTATGGGATGCTTGAGGGGATTCTGGGAATGTGCAAAACTTATTGGCTGCTTAGGAGAAGGATAAAATGTCAGAAAAGGGAGGAAAACATTGAGAAAAGGGGCAATTACAGAGGGCACTCTCATGCAAATAAGCTGCAGGTCAGTACACTTGTCTGAGTCCTGTCCATGATCATGGCACAGTCCATCCTCACTTCTTGGTAAGTTCCTGCTTCTATCCATAGAGAGAACTGCATGAGTGTTCATTTTATTTTTTGTGTGTGTAACATGCCAGCAAACTCAAGTCAGACCATCTGGCAAGTAGTCTGGCTGGCAGGTCCTGGAGCTGGATATTGGAAGGACCAAGTCGGGGTCAGCCTGGAGAAGGTCAGGACATTTGTGTCATTTATATGAGTACTGTTTGTGTGTATCATCTGGTGCATCTAAAGGCACTGATCTTCTGCTTATGTTTATCTGCTGCTGGACAATCATGTCTACTCGCACGTGTGAGTTGGGGAAATATGCTCAGCCTTATTACTGACTGAATCTTGAACAGGGAACCACAGCAGCTTCAGACCTTCTTGGGTCCTGAGGTTCACTGGGTTCAGTTTCTTTTAGCAGGCACCATTTATGTTGCCTTGGAATGGTTCAAATATTGTTTATCTTGAGTTTGTATTTTTTTTTGAGAAGTATTACACCTCCATATGCTTAGACTGAGGATTATGTTTTTTCAACAGTGATGCATTTTTACAAATACTGCAGTGTTACACATCTTACGATGCAAAAGGGTTTTTTTGGCTTGTTCTTTTTCTTTCTTCTGTGCTCCTTTTTCCAGATTTGTAAATATGGTCCATGTTTCCCTCATTACAACTTGTTGTAATTTTCCTGTTATTTTGGGACTGTGGTGTTTCTTTTAAGTATAATCTAATTCTTTCCCTTTCCTATTAAATTATTACTGATCTAATAACTAAATAGAGCCTTAAGTGTAGGTGTTGGGAGAGCTGCTTTAATTTTTCTTGCATAAATGTGGTTTTGTACAAATGGAATAGCAGAATTCCTTTTCAGAACATAATGGATTGGGTATTTTTCAAAATGCATGTCATGTCAAAGATTTCGATTTCATATAAGCTTATATATTTATACAGTCAATATTTTGCACATGTGAATAACACCAGAAAATTATGTTTGTGGTGACCTGTTTTCCTGTTCCCATTTTCCACAGGATGTTGGCCCCATTCTTCTCATTTTACCACTGATTATGAGAGTATAGAGGGATTATTTTCCGCTGGCAGTCACTCAGTGATGGAAAGGAAGTGATGGTGTGTGCAGTGTAGGAGATATCTGCCCAGGAGTCATCTCATCAGAAATTGTGTTTCTTATTTTTCTTTTATGTTCTGTGACTTACCTATTTTCATACTACTTAGCATTTCATAGAGACTAGTGATTTTCCCTTTAAGTCTGCCTTTTTTGGGGGGTCTTTGCAATTTGTTTTCACACTTGGACATGGATTGCTGTGCGTCTGTCAAAATTGATGATATATATGGAAATCTTGTCTCTGAAGGTTGTATTGTCGGGTGAGCTGTTCACATGATCCCAAGTCATAAATCTGTGAGAGTTTATCTATGTATGCGAGTCTACTTGTTTCCATTTAACTCCGGCCTTGGAGAGAAAGAGACCCAAGGCGAAAAACTGTTGGAATGCAGAAATATTGAGCAGCTCAGCTAGAATATTCCTTTCTTAAAGTGTTTTTGACTGAATGTGGGTTATTTTAACCAGGAGCTAGTTTGAATTTATGGCTGGATATGCAGAAATAGAAAGCTGACAATTCACGATGACATAGTACACTAGGATTTAGTTCCTCAGAGCCTGGTTATGTGTGTCTACAGAGATGGCTACAAATTGACCCAGCTTTCTCTACCCACATTCTGAGCTGACTAAACAGAGGCACTTTCATGACTTCTGTGTCCATGCAAATATTCTGATGAGTGACGTATGCTGAAATACAATGCATATTGGCACGGTCATTACTCTTACCCAGCTCTGGGTAAAGGCAGATGAGTCCAGATCTAACTGCTCAGGCACAGGTAGATGCCATCCTTTGGCACCCTTGACAGTAAAGCTTGTGTACATAAGTTCTGGCTTCGCAAGAGAACAGGGTCACCTGAAGCGTGATATCAAATAGGTTTTGGCATCTAAGGAAGCGACTGCTTCAGAAATTATGTTTTTCTTCAGCCTGTTGACACGTGAAAGTTGACAGCACCCCAGTTTTTGGGAATCCTCTTTCCAAGAACTTAAATTTCTCCCTGCCATAGAGCAGTAGAAGCTTGTCTTCGAGAGCTAGCCAGAGATGCTGAGACCACCCACTCAAACACGAGACACCCAGGGTGGCACTCAGCTCCTCTGACTTTAGATAGGCCTATTGCAGATGTTGCGGTTACAAAATTGCGAAGATACCATTAGAGTTAGCAGAGTAAAAAGCTATTCATGCTGTCCTAAAGTAGACGTCTTTAGTTAGGGCCCCTTTAGACTTAACTGGCTGTATTGACTAGGGCCTCAGGTCGATTTCCTACACACGGGCAACCTAATGCCATCTCAGAGGCCGTAATGAAGCGAGCTGAATCCCACCCGAGTTCTAGTTCCCTCTTCTACCAAGGAGGTTTGGATTCTGTATCCCCATAGCTGAGAATTAGTGGGCACTTTCTCCACACATTCTTTGTAGCCTGTGCAGTTAGAGAGCAAATATTGGGGCTCAAGGATGCGTTTTTTCCCCTTGTTCTAAGCATCTCCATTCAGCAAGCTTCAAGAAATGTAATGCAAAGTACTTCTGTGATGGGTTGTCTTTGGCTGGATCCCAGGTGCCCACCAAAGCTGCTCTTTCACTCCCCTCCTCGGCTGGAGAGAGGAGAGAAAGTACAACAAGAAGCTTGTGGGTCGAGACAAGGACAAGGAGCGATCATTCAGCAATTGCCGTCAGAGTCAAAAGAGACTGGACTTGGGGAAATTTGTTTCATTTATTGCCAATCGAATCAGAGTAAGGTAATGAGAACTAAACCCAAATCTTAAAACACCTTCCGCCCACCCCTCCTTTCTTCCCGGGCTTGAATTTGCTCCCCATTTTCTCTGCCTCCTCCCCCCGAGTGCCACAGGAGGTCGGGGAATGGGGGTTGCGGTCCGTTCATCACATGTTGTCTCTGCTGCTCCTTCCTCCTCAGGGGGAGGACTCCTCACACTCTTCCCCTGCTCCAGCCTGGGGTCCTTCCCACGGGGTGCCGTCCTTCAGGAACAGGCTGCTCCACGGTGGGTCCCCCACGCGGCCACGAGTCCTGCCAGCAAACCTGTGCCAGCGTGGGCTCCTCTCTCCACGGGGCCACAGGTCCTGCCAGGAGCCTGCTCCAGTTCTGGCTTCCAGTGGGGTCACAGCCTCCTTCGTGCAGCCCCCTGCTCCAGCGTGGGGCCCTCCCCAGCCTGCAGGTGGACATCTGCTCCCCCACGGAGCTCCATGGGCTGCAGGGGCACAGCCGGCCTCACCATGGTCTTCAGCAGGGGCTGCAGAGGGGTCTCTGCTCCGGCCCCTGGAGCCCCTCCTGCCCCTCCTTCTGCACTGACCCGGGTGTCTGCAGAGATGTTTCTCTCATGTATTCTCGCTCCTCTCTCCCGCTGCAGTTGCTGCCTGCCAGTTCTTACCCCCCTTCTGAAATACGTTACCCCAGACGTGCTACTACTGTTGCTGACTGGCTCGGCCTTGGCCAGCGGTGGGGCTGTCTTGGAGCCGGCTGGCATCGGCTCTACTGGACATAGGGGAAGCTTCTAGCAGCTTCCCACAGAAGCCACCCCTGCAGCCCCCCTGCAATGTTTTTAATTGCTAATAAACATTTGTACCTTAAAAAAAAAAAAAAAAAAGATATTTCTAAATACCACAAGACATCTGAAGTGAAGAGGTGTTCTAAAGTTAGTTATCCTACAGGAAATACACAGCTCCACCTGTTACTCCTGCTTTCCCTTGAATACCAGAGTGACCTCTAATCTCAGCCTTGCTTAAGGAGGGTGTTACCTCTGTTGGTAGATCAACCCTTATTTCAGAAGAGGGCGGGGGGGGGGAGAGAGAGAGAGAGAGAGAGAGAGAAGGAAAGACAGACAGGCAGCAAGGAAGGCTTGTTTTCCCTTGAAGGAGTCAACTCAGGCAGCACCTGGAGCATCACCGGTGTCTGAGCCTGCGCCCAGAACGTTTGTGCTGTCTGTTACAAGCTCCTGAAGGCACTTGCGACAGCAAAGCAATGCCTTGTAACCCTCTGCCGCCTTCCTGTGCATCAGAAGGCCTGCCTATATCTTCCGCAGCTTTGCCCACAGAAGCCTGAATGGCTGTGCTCCAGGGTGTTGGAAGGCACAACACAAACTTCCTCCGGTCACTCTGACACCCTGAACACAGAAACCAACACAGTTTAATAGGAAGAATCTCACTTTGTCACAGAAACCACCTTTTACATTACATCATTTCATCCCGTAAGAAAGCATGTGTCCCTACATTACGTACATAGTTACCCACCAAAACCGCCAACGTCATACAATGTATCCCAGGATACAACGTATCCCGCGATACAACGTATCCCAGGATACAACGTATCACGCAATACAACGTATCCCGCGATACAACGTATCCCGCGATACGCTCGGAGGGGTTTGCGCAGCCCCCGCTCTCTGTGCACCTCACAGACCTCTGCGCTTTCTGCTTCTGCCCCTGGTGCTGGCGGCTCTGTGGCCGATGCACCGGCAAGCCCAGCCGCATCCTCCTCCTCGTCAGAGAGTCCCTGGCCGTGCTCAATGAGCGATTGCTATGAACGTACTGTAAAAAGCCCTTTTTAGAGCCCGACACAACACTGGCCAATTTCAACTCTAGCTGAGCTTTGCCCTTTTCTGTTCTCTCCTTACACGTATGAACTACAGCTCTGTGATCTTCCTGCCAAGCCGGACCTTGGTCCCAGGGATCATAACATTCCTTTTTCCACCTGAGTTGAAAAAGGAGGTCCCTGTTCAGCCAAGCTGGTCTTCTGCCCCTCTTGTTTGACTTCAGACTCCACCAGATTGCCTGCTCCCGTGCTTGCAGAAGGTGGTTCTGAAAAACTAAGCTGCTCTCTGAGCCCTAAGCCCTCCAAAGCAGCTTCGTAGGGGACACTGCGGACTAGCTCTCTGAGTAGCTTCAAGTTTGCTCTCCTGAAAAGCAAGGTAGCAACTCCTCTGAGCTGTATCTCATTACACTCAAAAGTTTAAACTCCCCTGTTTGGTGATCACTGTGATCCCATCTCCTACGAGTCCTTCTCCATACACAAACAGGAGGGACTAAGAGATCTGTTGGGTAGATAAGCAGCCATTGGGAACCACGGTGAGCAGTGGAGTGAGCTGCTGCATGGGCTACGTGCTTTGCGAGTGCGAAGCCAGCCCCTGGCTCAGTGAGTGCCTGGGAAAGGGAGTCTGCAGCCGTGAAGGACAGAGCCGGCCAGCAGGACAGCTGGCAGCCTTCACTCGGGCATTGCCCACCTTGTGACTGGCTGTACCTGTGATGATGTTAATGCTTTTTGTACACAGGTCTGTTGCGTCGTGCTGTGTTGCGAAGCAGACTTGCAGAGGCGTGCCCTGTCTGCCCATCGGGACTCAAGGCACATTTCCTCCAAGCGCAGCAGCCAGGCTTTGGGCAGCCTCGCCTCATGCTGCTGTTGACATTGCCAACCAGGATCAAGTTTCTATCCTCGGGTTTTCATGTAGGAACCAATTAGTGAACAAGTCCTGTTTTAATGGAGTGGCAACTCAAACAGTATTACGCTGGTAGAAAGCCTTCAGGAGAAGACTGGTGTCCTCTGGACCTCGCAGTAAGGCAGCCAGCAGCTCTGTTTCTGCTATAGCTACAAACATCCGCGAGTGAAACAACCGCAGCTTTTTAATACAGATACAGAGGTTTACACTTTTCTTTGCAGACACAAAGCATGCTTTTGTCTTGAACTTTTCATTAGTCTGAAAAAAAGATCATTGGTAGTATAGGATACCATGCTGTTTATTAAATGTACATAAATTAACATCTACACAGAAAGGATGTTTTCCTCACCAGAAACAATGCTGAAACGATGAGCAACTCTGAAAAGAAAGGTACATAAGGCTCCCGTGCACAAACCCCAAAGCTTCAAAGGAGAAAGGTGAAAGAGCGCTACATCCTTATGTCACAGGACAACCTGTGATTAACCCGAGTTATGGACACTGTCACATCATAGGTAGTTGGGGCCAGTTCAGATCCCCTGCCTTCTAGATCAGCCGCCTTGATGAGCTGGGTGTTTCAACTGTTATAAAGCTGCAGAATCAACCAGAATCGACACTGAAATGACTGTGCTGGCTACAGAATGGCTAGAATAAATATGGGGGTGTGTCCAGTTTTTTTCCGGTCCTGGAGGGTGGCTGGGATTTGGGGCACCATGTAAGCTGGCTTTTTTAACTCCTCCTTCCCATCAGTCCCTAGGCACAGGCACGTGTTGTGGCTGAAAGCAAAGCATCACCACTCCAGTTCTGATTGACAGAAAGGGGGGTGTTTGCGTCGGTCCAGAGAGCGCTGATGGGTCGGAGAAGTAAGAGCGGAGTTTTTGCTGTAGCTAACCTGGAGTTAACTCAGCTAATGGAAACTGCAAGCCAGTCATGTTTGATCAAGAATACTAAGAAAGGGTATTGTGCTGTGTGCTGCATACAAGGACTTGCACCGACCAAAGGGCAGCAATGGGTGCTCCCTTCTTGTATGCAGCAAGGTGGTGCAGCGTCTCTCTGCCAAGAATGAGTAGCGGCAAAGAAAACCTGGAGGGTTTTATAGTCTGGAACATGCTGTCCAGCGTGTCCCTCGTGTCCCTCTCAGATGATATACACCTCCACGCCCAGCACGCCCCATGGAATCTGCAGGTGACATGCCAGCTCCCCACGGGGGCAGCTGTGCTGGCTGGTGGGCTTTTGCTGACGGAGCCGAGGAGTGAGCCAGCAAGGCCTCCCGCCAGGGCTGGGCTGGGTCTGAGGGCGGTGCGGGGCCGCTCCGGCGTCGCGGTGCCCGAGTGAAATGTGCCGGCCGGAGCAGAAGGGCGCGGTGCCTCCCTCCTCGCCTCCGCCGAGGTGGTGCTGGGGCTGCATCGCGCCCCTCAAAGCCCAGGCAGCAGAGCTCATGCGGGCAATCCAGGCAGCAGAAAAAAATCGGCACCTGCAAGAAGAGAGTCCAAAGTGCTGATGAAACCATGAAGGCAGGAAGAGGCACGACTTTGTGCCCCGTTCTTTGGGCAGTGTGCTGTCCAAGGGGCAGTTCCTGGCACAGGAGAGGGAACCCTCCCTGGCAGTGGCTACGGCACGGCTTTGTCCCCTTCTCCACACGTGTGACACCCTCAGAGCTCTGCAAGTTGACAGAGATGTGCAGCACTGCCTTGCTAGGCAGCAGGGCTGGGCAGGGCAGCTGTGCTGTGGTCCTTTCCAAAAGCCGAGCAGCAGCACGCCTCACTGTCCCTTGCTAGAAAGCCAGGCTTGAAGGCAAAACACGCTGCTTTGGTAGTGTTTGGTTGCTTTTTTCTTCCCTCAATTGTCTCAGGTGCAACGTGAGCTTTTTACGAAGTGCCAGTACCTCAGGGTCTACAGCTACGTGACACAGCTCCTTGCTGCGTCTTTGGGATTCAGACACCAGCAGCCAGTGCTGGGCTTGCCAGCTGACATGAACAGAAAAGGGAGACTTTGCCTCTTTCTGTAGGCAGCGGGTCAAAGAGCTCCAAAAATTGCTATGAGCCTTGTGACTCTGCTGGGGTGTTGCTCAGCCTTGCACAAACAGAGCTGCCACAAGTGCCGAAGGAGAGCTGCCAACGCTGGAGTGATATGTTCCTCCTGACAGACACGCTCTCCCACGGGCAGCTGCGGGCTTCCTGCCCGGTGCCATCTCTGCGCACCTCAGAAATATTGCCCATAGTCGGAGCAGTGTTCGGAGCTTTGAAAGATGGGCAGCAGAGCCTGCTACACACCTGGGCTCCTCGTTCTTCTTGCCTGCCTGGATGTCCTCAGTTGCCCATCCCGCAGAGCTCTGCTCCCAACTTGCTCCTCTCGCTGTCCAGTAGCCCGTTGCTCCCCTCTTCACAGGTTGCTCTTCTCGAGCCTGGCAAACTTTCCATTCAATGTATTGTTAGACAGGTCAAGCCATGATAAACGTGAACCAATTCTGCTCTTAACCACACCTAGCTCATTTTACCTTGTCTCCCCAGAGGAGCTCTCCAGGTGTTCACTTTCTGGAGGGACTGGAGGCACCTGCAATGGAAATGTGCAAGTTAACGGGTGGCAAGGACCTTCCTGCCCAATTGCTACCTTAGCTCGGAAAGGCACAGCCCTTGGATGGGTTTGCTCAGCCCAGCTGAGCCAGTTCTGGTGGCATCACCGCACAAACCGCCATGGCCATCCTGCACCACCCTTCCTCTGCACCTTTGCAGAGCTGCCAGCTAGTGGGTGACCTTGCTTGTCCCTGCGGCAGCACTCTCAACTTCTGACAGTGCTGTCACCCTCTTTGTGGCCCTGACATACCGCTGCTGCTTCTGCTTCCACCTCTGGTGCTGGCAACTCCTTGGCCGACGTGCCGGCAAGCCCAGCCACATCGTCCTCCTCCTCAAAGAGCTGCGGGGGACAGAGGAGGACAGTTGCTTGGCTGGGGACAGGCCCCGGGGCCGGTGAGCCTTCCTCCGGGCCAGGAGCGAGCGTGGGCGGCTCTGCTTTCACTAGGGCAGGACGCAGGGGTGGCTGGAGGTGGGGGAGGTGGGGCGGAGCCGGCTTGGTCCCCGAGCCCCAGCCGGGGTCCCTCTGCTGGCTTACCTGGAGGGGCTGGGGCAGCGTGCCGTCCTGGCTGCAGAGAGCTGCCAGGGGCCGGCCGAAGAGACCCGCCCTGCCGGCACAGCCCGACTGCCCGGGCGCCTCCGCAGCGGCCAAGGTCCCTCGCCGCGCAAAGGGCCAGGGCAGCCCCCTCGTCCTGCTGCGCGTCCCGCCTGCCGCCAGGGAAAACAGAGCAGAGAGCCATGGAGGGCAAGCGCCAGGTGAATGCTGCCCGAGCCTCCGTGCGCTGTGCCCCCGCCAACAGCGAGGGAGAGGCGTGGCTGGGGAACGAGGCGCCCCGGGGGCTCAGCTCTCTGCGGCCGTGCCCTGCGGGAAGGGCAGCAGCAGCCCCTGAGCAGCGCAGGAGCCGCCTGCCAGCGCAGGAGAGAGGGGCCGTCCTGCCCCCGTCTCCTCCAAACTCACCGTCCGAGTGGCCACGTCCACCTTGGCTGCCGGAGGGGACGGGAGGTGGCTTCTGCTGGGCACCAGCCTGCAAGAAATGCGCTGCGCTCAGCGAGCAGCCCCGCAGCACGAAGGGCCCCTGGCCAGCTGCATCGGCCGCGGGCCATGAGTGAGATGTGGGGACGGCCGAGATGGCGGCCCGGGGGCTCCTCACCTCTGCCAGGCCCTCGACCAGCCTCTCCAGGCTGCTGGCGTTGAGTGTTTTGGCCTGGGCAAGGGGAGAAGAGCAGCAGGTGAGAAGCGATGGGGCTGGTGCGGGGTTGGAGCAGCCCCTGGGGCAGAGCGGGGCCGGGAGGGACACTCACGGCATTGCGGCCGCGCAGCTCCTTCAGCAGGAGCTTGATGGAGGGCAGCTGGGTGACGCGGGCTCCCTGCACTCCTTCTGCTGGCCTGTGCACGGGGCAGGGGCAGAGAAAGAGCTGTGTGAGACCCAAGCTGCCTCTTCCCTCGCCTGCCAGCCCGGGGAGCCCTTCCAAGCTGCCCCGAAGCAGCTGGGCACCGCCCGGCCGTCGAGCGGAGAGCAGCGGCAAGGGGGGAGGACGGGGCTGGGTGAAGCAGCTCCGCCAGCTCTGCCCGCTCCAGAGCCGCCCGCAGCCGTGGGGGTAGCTCTCCCCAGCTCAGGAGCGGCGTTTCCGCATCGTACGGCTACGGCTAGAGCATCCCCCCGTGCTGTGAGCACGGGCCCCCCAAGCTGCTCTGCCAGGCAGGGCTTACCCACGGAGCGCGCTGAGCCAGAGCTCCTTCAGCGAGCGGGAGCTGCAGGAAAGAGAGGAGAAAGAGCCTGAGCGCCCGCTGCTGCCCAGCCCGCGGGCAGAGGCGGGCGCCGGCACAGCCCTGCCCCGTGGGGACGGCTGCAGAGGCAGGAGGAAGCGGCGTGGGGCCGCACAGAAGCGCTGCCCGGCCCTGCCGGGGGACGTGGCACCGAGACCCACCAGAAGGTGACGACGCAGAAGCCGTAGGGCCAGGCGAGGACGAGGGACGTGGTGGCCTTGTCTTCCTCCTCCTGGGCGGCATCCCCGGCCGCCCCCTTGCCGCCGCTCAGCACCCACAGCCGGCGCAGGGCCAGGCAGAGCTGCGGGCGCGGGGCGCTGCCACGTCTGCAGAGAGGAGCGGCAGGGAGTGACCTGGAGGTGGCCGAGCCCGGTGGCTGCCCTCTGGCCTCCGCCTGCCCCGCGCACGGCCACGGGTGCAGCCAGCAGCAGGGTGCCGGGGCCTGGGGCTGCTCCTTGGGCGTCCCTGCCCCGGTGCCGGGGCCAGGCCTTAGGAGGAAAGGCAGCCGGGGTCTGCGCCTCTTACTTGGCCTTGGCGATGATCAAGGCATCGCTGAAGAGGAGGAGGTGCCTCTTCCCCGTCCCGCGGCCCTGCGTCACCCGCACGCGCTGGTGGAGCAGCGGCTCGGCTGATGCCGGGCCGGGCGCGCACTGCTGCTCGGGGCCAGGGTAGACCCTGCAGAGCAGGCGGCAAAGGGCGTGAGAAAGGCGGCTGCTGCGGGGCCCGGCTGCGCCAGCGTGTCCCCGAGCCGCGGGGGGAGCCCACCTGGAGCCGTAGCAGCAGTTCAGCTGGCCCATCGTGCCGGGGCCAGGGGAGTCCTCGCGCCGGACACGCTGCTGGGGCTCCGGAGAGCTCCCAGCCGGCTGGAGCGAGGCTGTCGAGGGGGTCGCGGTGCCGGGCAGTGCCGCTGGGTGAGAGCTGGTCTCTCCCTGGAGCTGCCGGGTGCTGGCAGAGCCGTGCCTGCAGGCACTGTGGCCGTTGCCGGGCCAGCGCCGCGACATCACAGCTGCCATTCCAAGCCCGGGGGGGGGCTGGGGGGGCGGGGCTGGGGGAGGGGCTCCTGTCTCTCTCGGCCTGGGGAGCCCGGGCCTGGGCACAGCACTGCGGGCATGGCCTCAGCAGCGCTGAGCAGAGGGCAAGGCTCCCCTCCCTCCAGCTGCTGGCAAGGCTTTGCCCAGCGCAGCCCAGGGCACCGCCGCCCGCCGCCTTTGGCCAAGGGCACGGTGCTGGCTGCTGCTCAGCTTGGTGTCCAGCAGGACCCACGGGCCTTTTCTGCCACGCCGCTTTCCAGCAGCTTTGCTGAGCTGCTCTTGCTCACGACTACGTGCGCATGTGTGCCGGGATGCTTGGTGCGCGTACCGGTGCCGCCCGCAGTCCGTCCCACCCTCTTCCCGCAGGTCCCCCCGTGCCACTGACGTGCGCTTGAGATGGGCACGTTGCCTCCAGCCAAAGCAGCGGTCCCAGCGGAAAGGCGCTCTCTTGTGCTGGGACTGGGAGGAAGAGGATGCACCTGGCCACAGAGCCCAGGGGCAGAGCTTCCTTAACTCCAACTTGTTAAAGGCAACCTTCTTCTTCTTCTTCTTCTTCTTCTTTACAGCATGTCCCGCTGGCCTTGGCACTCTCCCGGAACACTGGAGAGGAGTTTGGCTTTGCCAAGTGCAATGGAAGCAGCAGCTGCCTAGCTGCCTTCTCGAGTGAGCGGCTGTCTGCAGAAGCCCAGCCTCTCCCGGGCGGCGAGGGGGGAAGTGGCATGAAGCAGAGCAGAGCAGCCTGGTGCAGCCCAGGGGCTTGCAGGCACGCCCTGCCCACTTCCCGCCCTTCCTGCCATGCCTTGGACAGTTGGCAGAGAGAAGAAAGCCATCCTTGCACCTGCTGGAGCCAGGCCTGTTGTCTCTTTGGCTCCAAGTCTATAAAGCAGACTAAGGAGAAGCTAATAACCAAAACACAAGCTCTTGTTTAGTGTTTGGCGGAAGGGAAGGAAGAGAGGGGCGGAAGGGAGGAAGGAAGGAAGGAATGGAGTGCAATACTTTCCTTAGACCTCCTCTTTCTCTTAGCATACTTCAGAAGGCTTTTTTTGTTGTCTGACAGGACACTCGCCAGTTTCAACTCTAGCTGAGCTTTGGCCTTCCATCATTTCTCCCTACATATGTGAAGCACAGCTCCGTAGTCTTCCTGCCAAGGCTGGCCTTGCTTCTCGGGATCGTTCATACAATTTCTTTTTCCGCCTGAGTTCCAAAAGGAGTTCCCTCTTCAGGCAAGTGGGTGTCCTACCCCACTTGCTTGACTTTCAACACAAAGGCATGGCCTGCTCCTGGGCTTTTAAAAGGTGGCTCTTTAGAACGGACCAGCTCTCACGGGCCCCTCCGTCCTCCAAAGCAGATGCCCACCTTACACACGGTGCAGCTCCTCCCCCTCGCCTGCCCTGCCTGTCCCTCCCGAAGAGCCTGTTCAGCCCGCCTGAACGGTGATGCTTTCTTACCATTCGGCACCCGTGACAGTAAAGCTTGTGTACATAAGTTCCGGCTTCGCAAGAGAGCAGGGTCACCTGAAGCGTGATATCAAATTGGTTTTGGCATCTGAGGAAGCGACTGCTTCAGAAATTATGTTTTTCTTCAGCCTGTTGACACGTGAAAGTTGACAGCACCCCAGTTTTTGGGAATCCTCTTTCCAAGAACTTAAATTTCTCCCTACAAAAGCACTTGAGTCACAGCTGAGCATGGACAGCCATAGCCCACTCCATGAGGCTCTGCATGTCTGTCTCTCATGACATGCCATAGAGCAGTAGAAGCTTGTCTTCGAGAGCTAGCCAGAGATGCTGAGACCACCCACTCAAACACGAGACACCCAGGGTGGCACTCAGCTCCTCTGACTTTAGATAGGCCTATTGCAGATGTTGCGGTTACAAAATTGCCAAGATACCATTAGAGTTAGCAGAGTAAAAAGCTATTCATGCTGTCCTAAAGTAGACGTCTTTAGTTAGGGCCCCTTTAGACTTAACTGGCTGTATTGACTATGGCCTCAGGTCGATTTCCTACACACGGGCACCTTAATGCCATCTCAGAGGCCGTAATGAAGCTAGCACCTAGAGCCTAGCAGACACGACACAGGACCTACGGACAGCCTTGCCCTTCGGAGGGGACAGCTGGAGGCCAGAGGACATACCTATAGAATCTCAGATCACACCCACATGATGCGCAGGGGGAGGCAACTGCATCAGGCCCTTCATATCCACTCACAACAACGGCTGTGCGGATCCCTAGCCCGAACATAGCCACAGAAGTTAGAGCGAGCCGAATCCCACCCGAGTTCTAGTTCCCTCTTCTACCAAGGAGGTTTGGATTCTGTATCCCCATAGCTGAGAATTAGTGGGCACATTCTCCACACATTCTTTGTAGCCTGTGCAGTTAGACAGCAAATATTGGGGCTCAAGGATGCGTTTTTTCCCCTTGTTCTAAGCATCTCCATTCGGCAAGCTCCTCCAGGCTGGCCCCAGCCTCGTGGTTGCGAGGCCTCATGCTGCAGTGGTGCAGGCTGTTGCATGTCCTTCTGTCCACCTCAGGGAGGTTTCTCCAGCTTGTGGTCACCACTCTGAAGGGTTACCCTCCTCATCATCAGTATCAGCTCCCTTCCTGCCAACTCTGAGCTGGAGTGACCCCCAGCTTGGCAGAGGGGCATGTTTTATAAGGCATGAGTCTTGTCCACAAATCTATAGCAACGTGACAGCGTTCAGGATTTAGCCCAACGCTTCTGCTCACAGTGCTCTTACTCATGACAAGGCTGCATTTGGTTGATTGTGTGATTGCCTACTCAAGGAAGGGCTGGGAAGAGAGGAGCAACATTTATCGTGATTGTAAAAGGACTTCTACTGCCACCAGCTCCAACAGGAATGTACCCATCTTCCAATGTTACATTTCATTCATACAGAAAAAGGACGCTAGCCTAGTTTTCTTCCCAGTGACTTAAGCTCTCAGTTTTCTCAGATAAAAACAAGCTCTAAACAAAAGCAGCGGCATGCACATGATATTCCCCCAGCCATGCAGATGACATGTTGAACATGAACAATGGATGCACATATATCAACCTCCCTGGAAGTGTGGGCCGCAGGACCGTTGTAGCAGCACATGTAGAAGAAGTAGCAGCAGTTCTCCTGGGGAATGCGCAGGTGAAAAATGCTGTTCCCTGTCTTCAGCAGTTTTTAAATACAGCTCCAAAGTGCTGTTTCATACCTCAGTCCAGGAAAAACTGGATTGTCCCGCTTCTGGATTTACACTACATTCAGCAAATGAATGCTTTATTCTGACAGAAACAGTAGTAAACTCATCTTTCAGTATAACTACAATTAAACATACCGGCTTGCAGAAAATGAGCTGAGTGACCAAATAGAATATATGGATGCTTTGCTGAATCAGGTGTTGGGATTTTAGTCTTAAATGTTCTGTTAATGTTTCAGATTAAAACAATATACCCACCATCTCTTCCACTCCAGTACAGAAGACAGAAACTGGTAAAGGTATCTCAATATGCTTCCAGCATTTGACAAAATGGCTATGAACAGACATTAACACAACAGGCTAGACTGACAATTTTTTTAAAAGGAATACTTTCAGGAATCACTGACCTTCTGGAATTAACAGTCATCTTCTATATGGCTTCAATGTATTTAATGTTCATCTAAGCTTAGTTTATGATGTCCCCTTCCATGATATTCTGAAGAGCAGCTGCCATATTTTTTATTTTTACTTTTTTCAGTGAGTTGCCTAATCTTCAGAATTGTCATTGTTTCAGTATTGTTGATTTTTCTGTCTGCTGTTTTGCGTACAATTCATCTTACTGTAGCTACATCCATGATCTATGAGGCAAATGATTTCACCTGTCAGCTTGCAGCGCCTCACAGATCCACTGAAAATGAACACATGGGAAGCTGAGCTCAAGGAGCACTCGGTGATTTGCTTGTTTCTGGGCTGGATCTAAGCTATGCACCATTTTTCTCCATTTATATTGAACACTGTTGGTTCATCATCTGGTGCAATAAAACAAAATGCCTGGATGAAGGGTTAGTTTGCTGTTGTGTGGCATGCAGTGCTGAGAAGAGAAAGAGCATGAGAAAGCAACAGAAAAAGAGATTTCTTTCCTACATATAAAGGTTTCAGGAGTGATGCTGTGCTAAACATAGCTGAAACACAGTGACAGTCTTAATATGATCACCCTATTGTTAGGGGCTACATCTGAGAGGTGTCTGTGTTTAGTTAGAGAACATATGAGCTGCTACTTCAGATGTTACCAGTGACATGGCTGTGTGCTTACATATATTGAACTAGGTGACAATGTTCCTTTCCATCCCATAAAATATTTTCAAATTATTTCCTGGGCAAGCCTGGAAGTCTTCTCTGAGGAAAGAGACTTCTCTCTCAAACTAGCTAAAAGCATGGTTTATGGGGCATTAATTTGGGATGTGAAAGATGTGTATTAAAATCTCTTCCTTGCCAATCCACCAAGCTTTTCTGTGGTCGGTAGATATTCACAGCAAAATTCCCTTAATCTTCACTCAGAGCTATTCTATTTCATAAAGCTAATTGAGTGTTCATTGAATCAAGGGTACAAACTTTGTTCTCCCAAATCCCCGCAGAGCGTCTTACATCTACCCCCAGCTTCTGGACTGCAGAGCTTCCTTGTCTCTCTTGCATGATGAATGTTTTACTCATGGAACAAAAGCCAACACAGTATTCTTTTGGGCTGCTTACTACATACCAGGCATCCTGGTTCAAGTACTTATTGTGAAAAAAACTTTTCTCACTGGCTGTCCTGACCACAAGCCACTGATGTTTTGTTTACTTTTTTTTCCCCATTCCTGTTTTGAAAAGTAAGTTTGTTGAGAAGCTAAGAAAAATGAATAGAAGTTTTTTTTACAGCAAGAGTGGTTTTTATGACCAGGTAAAGCAATAAAACTGCATTACAGAAATGTTGATTAGCCACAGTTATAATTTAAATGCATTCAGGGAAACTCGTGTGGTTCTACATAATGTAAGCAATGTATTGTGCAGTATATGTCATTCCAGTGTGGCATAGATTAGACTGAGACATTAAGCCATAATTCCGATACCATCTAGTGCCTGCTGATTAAAAAGATGACCAACCACTGATAAGAAAGTCCCCATCAGATAGCATCAACTACATAGATATGTCTGTGCTTATGGCACTTCACTGCTTTCTTCAGGGAGCCAAATCTTCTCCTCAAAATACAAAGAGACACCAATGCTTTGAGCAATACAAAAATACAAATATGTTTCCCATAACTGTACTCTGAGTGATGTTTATTACATGTGCCTACTGCCAAGCAAAATCCAGAAGTCATCATTTCTTTTTCAATATTGCTTTAGTATTTAAGTATAAATGGTATAATAATCAAGTGAAATTATTTTCTTAGTACATGATGCTGAGGTGTAATAATAGATTTAGTAATAATGAAATAAGAATATTCTTCACAAATCTTTTTTCCTCTAATTTGCCTTTTTGTGTGATTATGCTGTCTATCATTCAACCACAATAAGTTCTTACCAGTCTTAACCAACTACCAACAAAAAAAAATCTCCAAGATAAGTCTTTCCTTGTCCCCTTGTTGCACTCTCCTAAATAGGTTATTGAAGAGAGAATCAGTTCCTTGTTCTTGGAAATAAAAATTGTGAGAACTCTGGGGTTATCCACTTTTTCTTCTAGCAGCGAGTTAGCCAGTTACCTGGGCAGATCTATACAGGAGCGAAAATTAACATGAACCAAGGAAGCGTTCTGTCTCTTAGTAAGGATGTCACACAGTATAGTAGCGTGAATTATTGGGAGTTTAGAGGTAAGGAACCACAGATCTCTAGGACCCTAGGGTTCACTATTTTGGCTACTTATGGAACAATCACATTTGAGCAAGATGTTTTCTTGAAGCCAAAACATTTTTCAGAAACATTCCAGAGGCATTTATTTTGACAAAACTTTCCGTGTAAAGGTTTTGATCGAGAATGAACACTCATGAGAGAAAGGCTTGCATCAAAATGTTGACCTTTTCAACATGAAGCAGATATTTTGGCACACTTCCATTTTGCAGTAGTATTTAAATGGCTTTGTTTTCATGCCAAAGCAGAATAAAACAAATTTGGAACTTGAAAACTGTCAGGAAACCAAATTGTTATTCTCTAGCAAGCTCTGCTGATTGCCTTTAACTAGAATAACTTACTTAACTCAGTGCTGGCTTCACCAGGCAATAATTTACCATCATCCACAATGCATTGCCATCAATCCCGTATTATACCACCTTTTCATGACATGGTCTTAGCTTGCTGGTATGTTTTGTGTTTCTTTCCATGCAAAGATATTGTTTTGCTCTTAATTATACCAGTGAAACTGAAAGCAACATTTCCCTGGTTTTGAAATCTGCCCTTCCGAGGTCATTAACATCATGTCTTAGTTACTTTCTGAAGTTGCAAACAACAAACTTATTTGCCTGACTGCACATAATGACAATTACCACAATAGGAATTGCCAGAGAAATAAAATAATTGGTCCTAGCTTGACTAAAATAATATTCAATTATATTTAAGTGTCATAACACACAATTGGAATATTAATATAAAACTTCCGTATACAATTTGTCATTTCAATATCAGGCATTGCTTAGAGTATGTCAAGTCACTGATCTATTTCACTCCATCATTAATCTTTATTTCATATTTTTAAAAAGCAACGTTTGTTGTTTAGATTGATGTAACACAGATAACATAAGCAGGCGTATATTTTAGAACATTGAGTGACAACTCAAGTATGCAAGTGGACAGATACATAACCTGAATAATCGTTGTTCAAATCCAAAAATATTTGTTGGAAAAAGGTTTTTGATTATTCTTCTGTAGTTCTACAATAGTAGCTGAAATCCATTTACTGAAGTGGATAGTACTAAGCCTTTAAAAAATACATCAGGGTAGACTCAGCTGAATGTAGCACTTGATCATTGGTGATTTCTAGGCAGGGACTGTCAGAATGTATGGGAGCTCTCCACTGAAAAGCTCAGTTTGCAAATCTTACCTGGAGCATGCAGGTGCACAATTAGTGTTAATAAAATGAAAAAAAAAAACCCCAATGTTTCAAATGGTTTCCACAGGATATGTAAAAGTGCATTTGAATAAAAAGGAAATCTCATACAGTCATGTCTCCACATATGTGCTTCTCATACAGATTTTTTCCCTTCTTTTTGTCATAATTTCATATATTATATTATCAAGTTTCTACGTAGTTCACATTACAAAAAGTGTGAAACATGAACCTTGATTTGGACTTTCAATATGAGGATGCGTGGTTCAATGAAGTGAAACCTTAAATAGTGTTTTTAAAGCATTTTATTATTATCCTTAATGAATTAATTTATTGTGTTTTCATCTTGTGAGGGTATTGAGAGTCTTCAATCCCTACTGTGGACCCAGTTGCGTAGATGCTGCTGAAAAAAAGAAGAATGGCTATGAAATATGGAAGGATAGTTCTAGAAAATGAAGGCTGGAAAGCAGGCACAGGCAATGCAATAAATACTTCCTTTTGCTGATCTCTCCACATGCTTGGTATTTAATCCAACTAAAAGGAATCACTCATATAAACTTTGCATAGACTTTGGTCTACCTGAAATGCTTCCATATCTTTCTGTATATAAAATGTGGGTCACCAAACCATTGTTGTCAAGATGCATCAAAGAGATCATGGGTGCAGAGACACTTCAACAACACGTACGTGAGGAGGATATCCTCAGGTGCGAAGATCTGGGCGGTGCAAAGACCAAGAGCAGGTGCCATGAGTCTGCTAAAACCCAGCAGCAGCAGCCACCTTTGCAGGCCCTCAGCTCTGCGAGTGAAGTGCTGTGGAACCAGTACGCTTACACTGTTCCTACAGTCCATCTGGTAAATTTGGTTCTCTCTGGTGTAATGCAGACCAGTTTAAAGCTTTTTGTTTTCATAGTTGAAGTTTTCTTTGCCTGCCTCAAGCGCCTGTTTGGAGGGAACTCTGCCATCAGGCAGGACCTGCCTAAACTTTCTTTGGCTGTATGAGTTAAATATTTCTCAGCCTTTCTCACTTGCAAGACTTTTCCCGCTGTAAACATGCCTAGACTTTAAGGCATCCAAAGCATGGAAAAATCAGTAGTAGTCTTCTATCAGTCACTTCTAAAATAAATACTACAAGACATTGAAGCAATATTTCACACAGGAAAGAAATCGAAGACAGTCTGACACTTTTCACTTAGCACTTTTCAAAAACATACAAGAAAAGAAACTGAAAAAGGCACTAACCTTTGGAAACTAAGAATCCACCTGGAAAAATCTGGTGACCCAAACTGTTGCACTGAATGCATTTTGAAGATAAAAAGTGTTTTACATAGTCGTTGTAAAGTTGTTCCCTACTACATTGTTTCTGAGACAACAGCTGGACACGTCAGAAAACACTGAATGCTTTTTGGAATTGTGGATGTCAAGCAAAGCAATCTGAATCACAGTTTTATTGTGCTTTTTAAGTTCTGCATTAGAAACCTGCATAAGATCAGCTATTTTTAACAGCAGTTTTTACATGCTAATATGCCTGAGATTGAAGTCTCTGTGCGTCTCTGTTGCATTTTATTTATTTTTAGGCAAGCTACTTAAGGAAAAATTACAGTTGTCAGTCTTAGCCATTTAATCTGTTGCAGCACCTAGACGCTCATAAAAGGGACCATACTATGGCAAACAAGCTTTTCTGATCTTTAAAGTTTTATCACTTTTAGACAGCTTGGCTAATGAATGTTTATGCTTGATGTCAAACTGAGGTCTTTAAACAATTAATAGAAAAGATTCAATTTAGTATTTTTTTAATTTTTATTTTAAATAAGTAAGAAAATAGATTTTAGCAGGTTTTGCAGGTAGTTTGTTTATAACTGTGTTTTCAGAATAAAATCCTTTTCAACTGTCTATAAAGGGTTTGGCAGAAAATAGGCTGGCTAAGAAGCAAAAGCTGATACACAATTTATAATGTTTGTGGAAAAGGTTTTTACAAATTCCTGTCTTGCAATATTTTTATGTGTTTATTTTTTTAAGAGAGGCAGCAACACAAGCGATACAGTTAATATTATACAGAGCCAGTACAGAGCCAGTGCTCTCTTTCAGATCCTAAAATTTCTATGGCATTTGAGTGAACTTTGAGCCTTCATAGTAATTTTGTAAAAGGTAAGCACCAGAATTCAATATTTAAATCAACTGACTCACGAACAGCAAATAATCAACACTGTTGTTTATTGGTAAAAAGAAGACGACAACTAATGTCTCTCCAATACATCTTTTTGAAGTGATCCTTGTTCTTGAAAGATTCAGAAAATTTAAAAATAAGTTTGATGAATAGCAAAGGGCCATGGGTATGCAGGAAGATGTGTTGCAGAATACATTCCTCCCTTTGTCTTCTGCTCACTTTCCAGTCTCTCCCAAATGCCTAAATCTACTGGAGAGGGGAATTGAAAAGGGTAGGATTAGGCTGAATGTTTGGCACGACTCTGTAAGGACAGCTGCAGTGTAGGACATCTGTTTTGTAAGAACATCTGATTAAAAGGCCAAGACAAGAAACAGGAAAAGCAAAAAACTGAAGACAGAGATACAGAAGCCCTAAGGGACCAGTGGATAATGAAGTCCATAGAAAAGACCAGACCTGCTGGATGGGCTGTTAAAGGCACCAGGCAAGTGTGACCTTGGGCAGAATCATGCCCAACTTTGTAATAGCTCAGAAGGGAAATGAGAGTATCCCGGATCTGATGTTAAAGAGCAAACTTACTATAGGATATTTAAGGGGCACCATTGCGAGTGGTTTAAACTTCTTATGGGATGCTTGAGGGGATTCTGGGAATGTGCAAAACTTATTGGCTGCTTAGGAGAAGGATAAAATGTCAGAAAAGGGAGGAAAACATTGAGAAAAGGGGCAATTACAGAGGGCACTCTCATGCAAATAAGCTGCAGGTCAGTACACTTGTCTGAGTCCTGTCCATGATCATGGCACAGTCCATCCTCACTTCTTGGTAAGTTCCTGCTTCTATCCATAGAGAGAACTGCATGAGTGTTCATTTTATTTTTTGTGTGTGTAACATGCCAGCAAACTCAAGTCAGACCATCTGGCAAGTAGTCTGGCTGGCAGGTCCTGGAGCTGGATATTGGAAGGACCAAGTCGGGGTCAGCCTGGAGAAGGTCAGGACATTTGTGTCATTTATATGAGTACTGTTTGTGTGTATCATCTGGTGCATCTAAAGGCACTGATCTTCTGCTTATGTTTATGTGCTGCTGGACAATCATGTCTACTCGCACGTGTGAGTTGGGGAAATATGCTCAGCCTTATTACTGACTGAATCTTGAACAGGGAACCACAGCAGCTTCAGACCTTCTTGGGTCCTGAGGTTCACCGGGTTCAGTTTCTTTTAGCAGGCACCATTTATGTTGCCTTGGAATGGTTCAAATATTGTTTATCTTGAGTTTGTATTTTTTTTGAGAAGTATTACACCTCCATATGCTTAGACTGAGGATTATGTTTTTTCAACAGTGATGCATTTTTACAAATACTGCAGTGTTACACATCTTACGATGCAAAAGGGTTTTTTTGGCTTGTTCTTTTTCTTTCTTCTGTGCTCCTTTTTCCAGATTTGTAAATATGGTCCATGTTTCCCTCATTACAACTTGTTGTAATTTTCCTGTTATTTTGGGACTGTGGTGTTTCTTTTAAGTATAATCTAATTCTTTCCCTTTCCTATTAAATTATTACTGATCTAATAACTAAATAGAGCCTTAAGTGTAGGTGTTGGGAGAGCTGCTTTAATTTTTCTTGCATAAATGTGGTTTTGTACAAATGGAATAGCAGAATTCCTTTTCAGAACATAATGGATTGGGTATTTTTCAAAATGCATGTCATGTCAAAGATTTCGTATAAGCTTATCTATTTATATAGTCAATATTTTGCACATGTGAATAACACCAGAAAATTATGTTTGTGGTGACCTGTTTTCCTGTTCCCATTTTCCACAGGATGTTGGCCCCATTCTTCTCATTTTACCACTGATTATGAGAGTATAGAGGGATTATCTTCTGCTGGCAGTCACTCAGTGATGGAAAGGAAGTGATGGTGTGTGCAGTGTAGGAGATATCTGCCCAGGAGTCATCTCATCAGAAATTGTGTTTCTTATTTTTCTTTTATGTTCTGTGACTTACCTATTTTCATACTACTTAGCATTTCATAGAGACTAGTGATTTTCCCTTTAAGTCTGCCTTTTTTGGGGGGTCTTTGCAATTTGTTTTCACACTTGGACATGGATTGCTGTGCGTCTGTCAAAATTGATGATATATATGGAAATCTTGTCTCTGAAGGTTGTATTGTCGGGTGAGCTGTTCACATGGTCCCAAGTCATAAATCTGTGAGAGTTTATCTATGTATGCGAGTCTACTTGTTTCCATTTAACTCCGGCCTTGGAGAGAAAGAGACCCAAGGCGAAAAACTGTTGGAATGCAGAAATATTGAGCAGCTCAGCTAGAATATTCCTTTCTTAAAGTGTTTTTGACTGAATGTGGGTTATTTTAACCAGGAGCTAGTTTGAATTTATGGCTGGATATGCAGAAATAGAAAGCTGACAATTCACGATGACATAGTACACTAGGATTTAGTTCCTCAGAGCCTGGTTATGTGTGTCTACAGAGATGGCTACAAATTGACCCAGCTTTCTCTACCCACATTCTGAGCTGACTAAACAGAGGCAGTTTCATGACTTCTGTGTCCATGCAAATATTCTGATGAGTGACGTATGCTGAAATACAATGCATATCGGCACGGTCATAACTCTTACCCAGCTCTGGGTAAAGGCAGATGAGTCCAGATCTAACTGCACAGGCACAGGTAGATGCCATCCTTTGGCACCCGTGACAGTAAAGCTTGTGTACATAAGTTCTGGCTTCGCAAGAGAGCAGGGTCACCTGAAGCGTGATATCAAATTGGTTTTGGCATCTGAGGAAGCGACTGCTTCAGAAATTATGTTTTTCTTCAGCCTGTTGACACGTGAAAGTTGACAGCACCACAGTTTTTGGGAATCCTCTTTCCAAGAACTTAAATTTTTCCCTACAAGTTCCAAAAGCACTTGAGTCACAGCTGAGCATGGACAGCCATAGCCCACTCCATGAGGCTCTGCATGTCTGTCTCTCATGACATGCCATAGAGCTGTAGAAGCTTGCCTTCGAGAGCTAGCCAGAGATGCTGAGACCACCCACTCAAACACGAGACACCCAGGGTGGCACTCAGCTCCTCTGACTTTAGATAGGCCTATTGCAGATGTTGCGGTTACAAAATTGCGAAGATACCATTAGAGTTAGCAGAGTAAAAAGCTATTCATGCTGTCCTAAAGTAGATGTCTTTAGTTAGGGCCCCTTTAGACTTAACTGGCTGTATTGACTAGGGCCTCAGGTCGATTTCCTACACACGGGCAACCTAATGCCATCTCAGAGGCCGTAATGAAGCGAGCTGAATCCCACCCGAGTTCTAGTTCCCTCTTCTACCAAGGAGGTTTGGATTCTGTATCCCCATAGCTGAGAATTAGTGGGCACATTCTCCACACATTCTTTGTAGCTTGTGCAGTTAGAGAGCAAATATTGGGGAATGGGGGTTGCGGTCAGTTCATCACATGTTGTCTCTGCTGCTCCTTCCTCCTCAGGGGGAGGACTCCTCATACTCTTCCCCTGCTCCAGCCTGGGGTCCCTCCCACGGGGTGCCGTCCTTCAGGAACAGGCTGCTCCACGGTGGGTCCCCCACGTGGCCACGAGTCCTGCCAGCAAACCTGTGCCAGCGTGGGCTCCTCTCTCCACGGGGCCACAGGTCCTGCCAGGAGCCTGCTCCAGTTCCGGCTTCCAGTGGGCTCACAGCCTCCTTCATGCAGCCCCCTGCTCCAGCGTGGGGCCCTCCCCAGCCCGCAGGTGGAGATCTGCTCCCCCACGGAGCTCCATGGGCTGCAGGGGCACAGCCGGCCTCGCCATGGTCTTCAGCAGGGGCTGCAGAGGGGTCTCTGCTCCGGCCCCTGGAGCCCCTCCTGCCCCTCCTTCTGCACTGACCCAGGTGTCTGCAGAGATGTTTCTCTCATGTATTCTCGCTCCTCTCTCCCGCTGCAGTTGCTGCCTGCCAGTTCTTACCCCCCTTCTGAAATACGTTACCCCAGACGTGCTACTACTGTTGCTGACTGGCTCGGCCTTGGCCAGCGGAGGGCCCGTCTTGGAGCCGGCTGGCATGGGCTCTACTGGACATAGGGGAAGCTTCTAGCAGCTTCCCACAGAAGCCACCCCTGCAGCCCCCCTGCAATGTTTTTAATTGCTAATAAACATTTGTACCTTAAAAAAAAAAAAAAAAAAGATATTTCTAAATACCACAAGACATCTGAAGTGAAGAGGCGTTCTAAAGTTAGTTATACTACAGGAAATACACAGCTCCACCTGTTACTCCTGCTTTCCCTTGAATACCAGAGTGACCTCTAATCTCAGCCTTGCTTAAGGAGGGTGTTACCGCTGTTGGTAGATCAACCCTTATTTCAGAAGAGGGAGAGAAAAAGAGAGAGAGAGAGAGAGAAGGAAAGACAGACAGGCAGCAAGGAAGGCTTGTTTTCCCTTGAAGGAGTCAACTCAGGCAGCACCTGGAGCATCACCGGTGTCTGAGCCTGCAGCCAGAACGTTTGTGCTGTCTGTTACAAGCTCCTGAAGGCACTTGCAACAGCAAAGCAATGCCTTGTAACCCTCTGCCGCCTTCCTGTGCATCAGAAGGCCTGCCTATATCTTCCGCAGCTTTGCCCACAGAAGCCTGAATGGCTGTGCTCCGGGGTCTTGGAAGGCACAACACAAACTTCCTCCGGTCACTCTGACACCCTGAACACAGAAACCAACACAGTTTAATAGGAAGAATCTCACTTTGTCACAGAAACCACCTTTCACATTACATCTTTTCATCCCGTAAGAAAGCATGTGTCCCTACAGTACGTACATAGTTACCCACCAAAACCGCCAACGTCATACAACGTATCCCGCGATACAACGTATCCCGCGATACGCTCGGAGGGGTTTGCGCAGCCCCCGCTCTCTGTGCACCTCACAGACCTCTGCGCTTTCTGCTTCTGCCCCTGGTGCTGGCGGCTCTGTGGCCGATGCACCGGCAAGCCCAGCCGCATCCTCCTCCTCGTCAGAGAGTCCCTGGCCGTGCTCAATGAGCGATTGCTATGAACGTACTGTAAAAAGCCCTTTTTAGAGCCCGACACAACACTGGCCAATTTCAACTCTAGCTGAGCTTTGCCCTTTTCTGTTCTCTCCTTACACGTATGAACTACAGCTCTGTGATCTTCCTGCCAAGCCGGACCTTGGTCCCAGGGATCATAACATTCCTTTTTCCACCTGAGTTGAAAAAGGAGGTCCCTGTTCAGCCAAGCTGGTCTTCTGCCCCTCTTGTTTGACTTCAGACTCCACCAGATTGCCTGCTCCCGTGCTTGCAGAAGGTGGTTCTGAAAAACTAAGCTGCTCTCTGAGCCCTAAGCCCTCCAAAGCAGCTTCGTAGGGGACACTGCGGACTAGCTCTCTGAGTAGCTTCAAGTTTGCTCTCCTGAAAAGCAAGGTAGCAACTCCTCTGAGCTGTATCTCATTACACTCAAAAGTTTAAACTCCCCTGTTTGGTGATCACTGTGATCCCATCTCCTACGAGTCCTTCTCCATACACAAACAGGAGGGACTAAGAGATCTGTTGGGTAGATAAGCAGCCATTGGGAACCACGGTGAGCAGTGGAGTGAGCTGCTGCATGGGCTACGTGCTTTGCGAGTGCGAAGCCAGCCCCTGGCTCAGTGAGTGCCTGGGAAAGGGAGTCTGCAGCCGTGAAGGACAGAGCCGGCCAGCAGGACAGCTGGCAGCCTTCACTCGGGCATTGCCCACCTTGTGACTGGCTGTACCTGTGATGATGTTAATGCTTTTTGTACACAGGTCTGTTGCGTCGTGCTGTGTTGCGAAGCAGACTTGCAGAGGCGTGCCCTGTCTGCCCATCGGGACTCAAGGCACATTTCCTCCAAGCGCAGCAGCCAGGCTTTGGGCAGCCTCGCCTCATGCTGCTTTTGACATTGCCAACCAGGGTCAAGTTTCTATCCTCGGGTTTTCATGTAGGAACCAATTAGTGAACAAGTCCTGTTTTAATGGAGTGGCAACTCAAACAGTATTACGCTGATAGAAAGCCTTCAGTCTTTCTGTGTCCTGTGGATCTTGCAGCAAGGCAGCCAGCAGCTCTGTTTCTGCTATAGCTACAAACATCCACGAGTGAAACAACCGCAGCTTTTTAATACAGTTACAGATACTTTTCTTTGCAGACACAAAGCATGCTTTTGTCTTGAACTTTTCATTAGTCTGAAAAAAAGATCATTGGTAGTATAGGATACCATGCTGTTTATTAAATGTACATAAATTAACATCTACACAGAAAGGATGTTTTCCTCATCAGAAACAATGCTGAAACGATGAGCAACTCTGAAAAGAAAGGTACATAAGGCTCCCGTGCACAAACCCCAAAGCTTCAAAGGAGAAAGGTGAAAGAGCGCTACATCCTTATGTCACAGGACAACCTGTGATTAACCCGAGTTATGGACACTGTCACATCATAGGTAGTTGGGGCCAGTTCAGATCCCCTGCCTTCTAGATCAGCCGCCTTGATGAGCTGGGTGTTTCAACTGTTATAAAGCTGCAGAATCAACCAGAATCGACACTGAAATGACTGTGCTGGCTACAGAATGGCTAGAATAAATATGGGGGTGTGTCCAGTTTTTTTCCGGTCCTGGAGGGTGGCTGGGATTTGGGGCACCATGTAAGCTGGCTTTTTTAACTCCTCCTTCCCATCAGTCCCTAGGCACAGGCACGTGTTGTGGCTGAAAGCAAAGCATCACCACTCCAGTTCTGATTGACAGAAAGGGGGGTGTTTGCGTCGGTCCAGAGAGCGCTGATGGGTCGGAGAAGTAAGAGCGGAGTTTTTGCTGTAGCTAACCTGGAGTTAACTCAGCTAATGGAAACTGCAAGCCAGTCATGTTTGATCAAGAATACTAAGAAAGGGTATTGTGCTGTGTGCTGCATACAAGGACTTGCACCGACCAAAGGGCAGCAATGGGTGCTCCCTTCTTGTATGCAGCAAGGTGGTGCAGCGTCTCTCTGCCAAGAATGAGTAGCGGCAAAGAAAACCTGGAGGGTTTTATAGTCTGGAACATGCTGTCCAGCGTGTCCCTCGTGTCCCTCTCAGATGATATACACCTCCACGCCCAGCACGCCCCATGGAATCTGCAGGTGACATGTCAGCTCCCCACGGGGGCAGCTGTGCTGGCTGGTGGGCTTTTGCTGACGGAGCCGAGGAGTGAGCCAGCAAGGCCTCCCGCCAGGGCTGGGCTGGGTCTGAGGGCGGTGCGGGGCCGCTCCGGCGTCGCGGTGCCCGAGTGAAATGTGCCGGCCGGAGCAGAAGGGCGCGGTGCCTCCCTCCTCGCCTCCGCCGAGGTGGTGCTGGGGCTGCATCGCGCCCCTCAAAGCCCAGGCAGCAGAGCTCATGCGGGCAATCCAGGCAGCAGAAAAAAATCGGCACCTGCAAGAAGAGAGTCCAAAGTGCTGATGAAACCATGAAGGCAGGAAGAGGCACGACTTTGTGCCCCGTTCTTTGGGCAGTGTGCTGTCCAAGGGGCAGTTCCTGGCACAGGAGAGGGAACCCTCCCTGGCAGTGGCTACGGCACGGCTTTGTCCCCTTCTCCACACGTGTGACACCCTCAGAGCTCTGCAAGTTGACAGAGATGTGCAGCACTGCCTTGCTAGGCAGCAGGGCTGGGCAGGGCAGCTGTGCTGTGGTCCTTTCCAAAAGCCGAGCAGCAGCACGCCTCACTGTCCCTTGCTAGAAAGCCAGGCTTGAAGGCAAAACACGCTGCTTTGGTAGTGTTTGGTTGCTTTTTTCTTCCCTCAATTGTCTCAGGTGCAACGTGAGCTTTTTACGAAGTGCCAGTACCTCAGGGTCTACAGCTACGTGACACAGCTCCTTGCTGCGTCTTTGGGATTCAGACACCAGCAGCCAGTGCTGGGCTTGCCAGCTGACATGAACAGAAAAGGGAGACTTTGCCTCTTTCTGTAGGCAGCGGGTCAAAGAGCTCCAAAAATTGCTATGAGCCTTGTGACTCTGCTGGGGTGTTGCTCAGCCTTGCACAAACAGAGCTGCCACAAGTGCCGAAGGAGAGCTGCCAACGCTGGAGTGATATGTTCCTCCTGACAGACACGCTCTCCCACGGGCAGCTGCGGGCTTCCTGCCCGGTGCCATCTCTGCGCACCTCAGAAATATTGCCCATAGTCGGAGCAGTGTTCGGAGCTTTGAAAGATGGGCAGCAGAGCCTGCTACACACCTGGGCTCCTCGTTCTTCTTGCCTGCCTGGATGTCCTCAGTTGCCCATCCCGCAGAGCTCTGCTCCCAACTTGCTCCTCTCGCTGTCCAGTAGCCCGTTGCTCCCCTCTTCACAGGTTGCTCTTCTCGAGCCTGGCAAACTTTCCATTCAATGTATTGTTAGACAGGTCAAGCCATGATAAACGTGAACCAATTCTGCTCTTAACCACACCTAGCTCATTTTACCTTGTCTCCCCAGAGGAGCTCTCCAGGTGTTCACTTTCTGGAGGGACTGGAGGCACCTGCAATGGAAATGTGCAAGTTAACGGGTGGCAAGGACCTTCCTGCCCAATTGCTACCTTAGCTCGGAAAGGCACAGCCCTTGGATGGGTTTGCTCAGCCCAGCTGAGCCAGTTCTGGTGGCATCACCGCACAAACCGCCATGGCCATCCTGCACCACCCTTCCTCTGCACCTTTGCAGAGCTGCCGCCTAGTGGGTGACCTTGCTTGTCCCTGCGGCAGCACTCTCAACTTCTGACAGTGCTGTCACCCTCTTTGTGGCCCTGACATACCGCTGCTGCTTCTGCTTCCGCCTCTGGTGCTGGCAACTCCTTGGCCGACGTGCCGGCAAGCCCAGCCACATCCTCCTCCTCCTCAAAGAGCTGCGGGGGACAGAGGAGGACAGTTGCTTGGCTGGGGACAGGCCCCGGGGCCGGTGAGCCTTCCTCCGGGCCAGGAGCGAGCGTGGGCGGCTCTGCTTTCACTAGGGCAGGACGCAGGGGTGGCTGGAGGTGGGGGAGGTGGGGCGGAGCCGGCTTGGTCCCCGAGCCCCAGCCGGGGTCCCTCTGCTGGCTTACCTGGAGGGGCTGGGGCAGCGTGCCGTCCTGGCTGCAGAGAGCTGCCAGGGGCCGGCCGAAGAGACCCGCCCTGCCGGCACAGCCCGACTGCCCGGGCGCCTCCGCAGCGGCCAAGGTCCCTCGCCGCGCAAAAGGCCAGGGCAGCCCCCTCGTCCTGCTGCGGGTCCCGCCTGCCGCCAGGGAAAACAGAGCAGAGAGCCATGGAGGGCAAGCGCCAGGTGAATGCTGCCCGAGCCTCTGCGTGCTGGGCGTCCCCGCCAACAGCGAGGGAGAGGCGTGGCTGGGGAACGAGGCGCCCCAGGGGCTCAGCTCTCTGTGGCCGTGCCCTGCGGGAAGGGCAGCAGCAGCCCCTGAGCAGCGCGGCTGCTGCCTGCCAGCGCAGGAGAGAGGGGCCGTCCTGCCCCCGTCTCCTCCAATCTCACCGTCCGAGTGGCCACGTCCACCTTGGCTGCCGGAGGGGACGGGAGGTGGCCGCTGCTGGGCACCAGCCTGCAAGAAATGCGCTGCGCTCAGCGATCAGCCCCGCAGCACGAAGGGCCCCTGGCCAGCTGCATCGGCCGCGGGCCATGAGTGAGATGTGGGGACGGCCGAGATGGCGGCCCGGGGGCTCCTCACCTCTGCCAGGCCCTCGACCAGCCTCTCCAGGCTGCTGGCGTTGAGTGTTTTGGCCTGGGCAAGGGGAGAAGAGCAGCAGGTGAGAAGCGATGGGGCTGGTGCGGGGTTGGAGCAGCCCCTGGGGCAGAGCGGGGCCGGGAGGGACACTCACGGCATTGCGGCCGCGCAGCTCCTTCAGCAGGAGCTTGATGGAGGGCAGCTGGGTGACGCGGGCTCCCTGCACTCCTTCTGCTGGCCTGTGCACGGGGCAGGGGCAGAGAAAGAGCTGTGTGAGACCCAAGCTGCCTCTTCCCTCGCCTGCCAGCCTGGGGAGCCCTTCCAAGCTGCCCCGAAGCCGCTGGGCACCGCCCGGCCGTCGAGCGGAGAGCAGCGGCAAGGGGGGAGGACGGGGCTGGGTGAAGCAGCTCCGCCAGCTCTGCCCGCTCCAGAGCCGCCCGCAGCTGTGGGGGCAGCTCTCCCCAGCTCAGGAGCGGCGTTTCCGCATCGTACGGCTACGGCTAGAGCATCCCCCCGTGCTGTGAGCACGGGCCCCCCAAGCTGCTCTGCCAGGCAGGGCTTACCCACGGAGCGCGCTGAGCCAGAGCTCCTTCAGCGAGCGGGAGCTGCAGGAAAGAGAGGAGAAAGAGCCTGAGCGCCCGCTGCTGCCCAGCCCGCGGGCAGAGGCGGGCGCCGGCACAGCCCTGCCCCGTGGGGACGGCTGCAGAGGCAGGAGGAAGCGGCGTGGGGCCGGACAGAAGCGCTGCCCGGCCCTGCCGGGGGACGTGGCACCGAGACCCACCAGAAGGTGACGACGCAGAAGCCGTAGGGCCAGGCGAGGACGAGGGACGTGGTGGCCTTGTCTTCCTCCTCCTGGGCGGCATCCCCGGCCGCCCCCTTGCCGCCGCTCAGCACCCACAGCCGGCGCAGGGCCAGGCAGAGCTGCGGGCGCGGGGCGCTGCCACGTCTGCAGAGAGGAGCGGCAGGGAGTGACCTGGAGGTGGCCGAGCCCGGCGGCTGCCCTCTGGCCTCCGCCTGCCCCGCGCACGGCCACGGGTGCAGCCAGCAGCAGGGTGCCGGGGCCTGGGGCTGCTCCTTGGGCGTCCCTGCCCCGGTGCCGGGGCCAGGCCTTAGGAGGAAAGGCAGCCGGGGTCTGCGCCTCTTACTTGGCCTTGGCGATGATCAAGGCATCGCTGAAGAGGAGGAGGTGCCTCTTCCCCGTCCCGCGGCCCTGCGTCACCCGCACGCGCTGGTGGAGCAGCGGCTCGGCTGATGCCGGGCCGGGCGCGCACTGCTGCTCGGGGCCAGGGTAGACCCTGCAGAGCAGGCGGCAAAGGGCGTGAGAAAGGCGGCTGCTGCGGGGCCCAGCTGCGCCGGCGTGTCCCCGAGCCGCGGGGGGAGCCCACCTGGAGCCGTAGCAGCAGTTCAGCTGGCCCATCGTGCCGGGGCCAGGGGAGTCCTCGCGCCGGACACGCTGCTGGGGCTCCGGAGAGCTCCCAGCCGGCTGGAGCGAGGCTGTCGAGGGGGTCGCGGTGCCGGGCAGTGCCGCTGGGTGAGAGCTGGTCTCTCCCTGGAGCTGCCGGGTGCTGGCAGAGCCGTGCCTGCAGGCACTGTGGCCGTTGCCGGGCCAGCGCCGCGACATCACAGCTGCCATTCCAAGCCCGGGGGGGGGCTGGGGGGGCGGGGCTGGGGGAGGGGCTCCTGTCTCTCTCGGCCTGGGGAGCCCGGGCCTGGGCACAGCACTGCGGGCATGGCCTCAGCAGCGCTGAGCAGAGGGCAAGGCTCCCCTCCCTCCAGCTGCTGGCAAGGCTTTGCCCAGCGCAGCCCAGGGCACCGCCGCCCGCCGCCTTTGGCCAAGGGCACGGTGCTGGCTGCTGCTCAGCTTGGTGTCCAGCAGGACCCACGGGCCTTTTCTGCCACGCCGCTTTCCAGCAGCTTTGCTGAGCTGCTCTTGCTCACGACTACGTGCGCATGTGTGCCGGGATGCTTGGTGCGCGTACCGGTGCCGCCCGCAGTCCGTCCCACCCTCTTCCCGCAGGTCCCCCCGTGCCACTGACGTGCGCTTGAGATGGGCACGTTGCCTCCAGCCAAAGCAGCGGTCCCAGCGGAAAGGCGCTCTCTTGTGCTGGGACTGGGAGGAAGAGGATGCACCTGGCCACAGAGCCCAGGGGCAGAGCTTCCTTAACTCCAACTTGTTAAAGGCAACCTTCTTCTTCTTCTTCTTCTTCTTCTTTACAGCATGTCCCGCTGGCCTTGGCACTCTCCCGGAACACTGGAGAGGAGTTTGGCTTTGCCAAGTGCAATGGAAGCAGCAGCTGCCTAGCTGCCTTCTCGAGTGAGCGGCTGTCTGCAGAAGCCCAGCCTCTCCCGGGCGGCGAGGGGGGAAGTGGCATGAAGCAGAGCAGAGCAGCCTGGTGCAGCCCAGGGGCTTGCAGGCACGCCCTGCCCACTTCCCGCCCTTCCTGCCATGCCTTGGACAGTTGGCAGAGAGAAGAAAGCCATCCTTGCACCTGCTGGAGCCAGGCCTGTTGTCTCTTTGGCTCCAAGTCTATAAAGCAGACTAAGGAGAAGCTAATAACCAAAACACAAGCTCTTGTTTAGTGTTTGGCGGAAGGGAAGGAAGAGAGGGGCGGAAGGGAGGAAGGAAGGAAGGAATGGAGTGCAATACTTTCCTTAGACCTCCTCTTTCTCTTAGCATACTTCAGAAGGCTTTTTTTGTTGTCTGACAGGACACTCGCCAGTTTCAACTCTAGCTGAGCTTTGGCCTTCCATCATTTCTCCCTACATATGTGAAGCACAGCTCCGTAGTCTTCCTGCCAAGGCTGGCCTTGCTTCTCGGGATCGTTCATACAATTTCTTTTTCCGCCTGAGTTCCAAAAGGAGTTCCCTCTTCAGGCAAGTGGGTGTCCTACCCCACTTGCTTGACTTTCAACACAAAGGCATGGCCTGCTCCTGGGCTTTTAAAAGGTGGCTCTTTAGAACGGACCAGCTCTCACGGGCCCCTCCGTCCTCCAAAGCAGATGCCCACCTTACACACGGTGCAGCTCCTCCCCCTCGCCTGCCCTGCCTGTCCCTCCCGAAGAGCCTGTTCAGCCCGCCTGAACGGTGATGCTTTCTTACCATTCGGCACCCGTGACAGTAAAGCTTGTGTACATAAGTTCCGGCTTCGCAAGAGAGCAGGGTCACCTGAAGCATGATATCAAATTGGTTTTGGCATCTGAGGAAGCGACTGCTTCAGAAATTATGTTTTTCTTCAGCCTGTTGACACGTGAAAGTTGACAGCACCCCAGTTTTTGGGAATCCTCTTTCCAAGAACTTAAATTTCTCCCTACAAAAGCACTTGAGTCACAGCTGAGCATGGACAGCCATAGCCCACTCCATGAGGCTCTGCATGTCTGTCTCTCATGACATGCCATAGAGCAGTAGAAGCTTGTCTTCGAGAGCTAGCCAGAGATGCTGAGACCACCCACTCAAACACGAGACACCCAGGGTGGCACTCAGCTCCTCTGACTTTAGATAGGCCTATTGCAGATGTTGCGGTTACAAAATTGCCAAGATACCATTAGAGTTAGCAGAGTAAAAAGCTATTCATGCTGTCCTAAAGTAGACGTCTTTAGTTAGGGCCCCTTTAGACTTAACTGGCTGTATTGACTATGGCCTCAGGTCGATTTCCTACACACGGGCACCTTAATGCCATCTCAGAGGCCGTAATGAAGCTAGCACCTAGAGCCTAGCAGACACGACACAGGACCTACGGACAGCCTTGCCCTTCGGAGGGGACAGCTGGAGGCCAGAGGACATACCTATAGAATCTCAGATCACACCCACATGATGCGCAGGGGGAGGCAACTGCATCAGGCCCTTCATATCCACTCACAACAACGGCTGTGCGGATCCCTAGCCCGAACATAGCCACAGAAGTTAGAGCGAGCCGAATCCCACCCGAGTTCTAGTTCCCTCTTCTACCAAGGAGGTTTGGATTCTGTATCCCTGTAGCTGAGCATTAGTGGGCACTTTCTCCACACAGCCTTTGTAGCTTGTGCAGTTAGAGAGCAAATATTGGGGCTAAAGGATGCTTTTTTTCCCCTTGTTCTAAGCATCTCCATTCGGTAAGCTCCTCCAGGCTGGACCCAGCCTCGTGGTTGCGAGGCCTCATGCTGCAGTGGTGCAGGCTGTTGCATGTCCTTCTGTCCACCTCAGGGAGGTTTCTCCAGCTTGTGGTCACCACTCTGAAGGGTTACCCTCCTCATCATCAGTATCAGCTCCCTTCCTGCCAACTCTGAGCTGGAGTGACCCCCAGCTTGGCAGAGGGGCATGTTTTATAAGGCATGAGTCTTGTCCACAAATCTATAGCAACGTGACAGCGTTCAGGATTTAGCCCAACGCTTCTGCTCACAGTGCTCTTACTCATGACAAGGCTGCATTTGGTTGATTGTGTGATTGCCTACTCAAGGAAGGGCTGGGAAGAGAGGAGCAACATTTATCGTGATTGTAAAAGGACTTCTACTGCCACCAGCTCCAACAGGAATGTACCCATCTTCCAATGTTACATTTCATTCATACAGAAAAAGGACGCTAGCCTAGTTTTCTTCCCAGTGACTTAAGCTCTCAGTTTTCTCAGATAAAAACAAGCTCTAAACAAAAGCAGCGGCATGCACATGATATTCCCCCAGCCATGCAGATGACATGTTGAACATGAACAATGGATGCACATATATCAACCTCCCTGGAAGTGTGGGCCGCAGGACCGTTGTAGCAGCACATGTAGAAGAAGTAGCAGCAGTTCTCCTGGGGAATGCGCAGGTGAAAAATGCTGTTCCCTGTCTTCAGCAGTTTTTAAATACAGCTCCAAAGTGCTGTTTCATACCTCAGTCCAGGAAAAACTGGATTGTCCCGCTTCTGGATTTACACTACATTCAGCAAATGAATGCTTTATTCTGACAGAAACAGTAGTAAACTCATCTTTCAGTATAACTACAATTAAACATACCGGCTTGCAGAAAATGAGCTGAGTGACCAAATAGAATATATGGATGCTTTGCTGAATCAGGTGTTGGGATTTTAGTCTTAAATGTTCTGTTAATGTTTCAGATTAAAACAATATACCCACCATCTCTTCCACTCCAGTACAGAAGACAGAAACTGGTAAAGGTATCTCAATATGCTTCCAGCATTTGACAAAATGGCTATGAACAGACATTAACACAACAGGCTAGACTGACAATTTTTTTAAAAGGAATACTTTCAGGAATCACTGACCTTCTGGAATTAACAGTCATCTTCTATATGGCTTCAATGTATTTAATGTTCATCTAAGCTTAGTTTATTATGTCCCCTTCCATGATATTCTGAAGAGCAGCTGCCATATTTTTTATTTTTACTTTTTTCAGTGAGTTGCCTAATCTTCAGAATTGTCATTGTTTCAGTATTGTTGATTTTTCTGTCTGCTGTTTTGCGTACAATTCATCTTACTGTAGCTACATCCATGATCTATGAGGCAAATGATTTCACCTGTCAGCTTGCAGCGCCTCACAGATCCACTGAAAATGAACACATGGGAAGCTGAGCTCAAGGAGCACTCGGTGATTTGCTTGTTTCTGGGCTGGATCTAAGCTATGCACCATTTTTCTCCATTTATATTGAACACTGTTGGTTCATCATCTGGTGCAATAAAACAAAATGCCTGGATGAAGGGTTAGTTTGCTGTTGTGTGGCATGCAGTGCTGAGAAGAGAAAGAGCATGAGAAAGCAACAGAAAAAGAGATTTCTTTCCTACATATAAAGGTTACAGGAGTGATGCTGTGCTAAACATAGCTGAAACACAGTGACAGTCTTAATATGATCACCCTATTGTTAGGGGCTACATCTGAGAGGTGTCTGTGTTTAGTTAGAGAACATATGAGCTGCTACTTCAGATGTTACCAGTGACATGGCTGTGTGCTTACATATATTGAACTAGGTGACAATGTTCCTTTCCATCCCATAAAATATTTTCAAATTATTTCCTGGGCAAGCCTGGAAGTCTTCTCTGAGGAAAGAGACTTCTCTCTCAAACTAGCTAAAAGCATGGTTTATGGGGCATTAATTTGGGATGTGAAAGATGTGTATTAAAATCTCTTCCTTGCCAATCCACCAAGCTTTTCTGTGGTCGGTAGATATTCACAGCAAAATTCCCTTAATCTTCACTCAGAGCTATTCTATTTCATAAAGCTAATTGAGTGTTCATTGAATCAAGGGTACAAACTTTGTTCTCCCAAATCCCCGCAGAGCGTCTTACATCTACCCCCAGCTTCTGGACTGCAGAGCTTCCTTGTCTCTCTTGCATGATGAATGTTTTACTCATGGAACAAAAGCCAACACAGTATTCTTTTGGGCTGCTTACTACATACCAGGCATCCTGGTTCAAGTACTTATTGTGAAAAAAACTTTTCTCACTGGCTGTCCTGACCACAAGCCACTGATGTTTTGTTTACTTTTTTTTCCCCATTCCTGTTTTGAAAAGTAAGTTTGTTGAGAAGCTAAGAAAAATGAATAGAAGTTTTTTTTACAGCAAGAGTGGTTTTTATGACCAGGTAAAGCAATAAAACTGCATTACAGAAATGTTGATTAGCCACAGTTATAATTTAAATGCATTCAGGGAAACTCGTGTGGTTCTACATAATGTAAGCAATGTATTGTGCAGTATATGTCATTCCAGTGTGGCATAGATTAGACTGAGACATTAAGCCATAATTCCGATACCATCTAGTGCCTGCTGATTAAAAAGATGACCAACCACTGATAAGAAAGTCCCCATCAGATAGCATCAACTACATAGATATGTCTGTGCTTATGGCACTTCACTGCTTTCTTCAGGGAGCCAAATCTTCTCCTCAAAATACAAAGAGACACCAATGCTTTGAGCAATACAAAAATACAAATATGTTTCCCATAACTGTACTCTGAGTGATGTTTATTACATGTGCCTACTGCCAAGCAAAATCCAGAAGTCATCATTTCTTTTTCAATATTGCTTTAGTATTTAAGTATAAATGGTATAATAATCAAGTGAAATTATTTTCTTAGTACATGATGCTGAGGTGTAATAATAGATTTAGTAATAATGAAATAAGAATATTCTTCACAAATCTTTTTTCCTCTAATTTGCCTTTTTGTGTGATTATGCTGTCTATCATTCAACCACAATAAGTTCTTACCAGTCTTAACCAACTACCAACAAAAAAAAATCTCCAAGATAAGTCTTTCCTTGTCCCCTTGTTGCACTCTCCTAAATAGGTTATTGAAGAGAGAATCAGTTCCTTGTTCTTGGAAATAAAAATTGTGAGAACTCTGGGGTTATCCACTTTTTCTTCTAGCAGCGAGTTAGCCAGTTACCTGGGCAGATCTATACAGGAGCGAAAATTAACATGAACCAAGGAAGCGTTCTGTCTCTTAGTAAGGATGTCACACAGTATAGTAGCGTGAATTATTGGGAGTTTAGAGGTAAGGAACCACAGATCTCTAGGACCCTAGGGTTCACTATTTTGGCTACTTATGGAACAATCACATTTGAGCAAGATGTTTTCTTGAAGCCAAAACATTTTTCAGAAACATTCCAGAGGCATTTATTTTGACAAAACTTTCCGTGTAAAGGTTTTGATCGAGAATGAACACTCATGAGAGAAAGGCTTGCATCAAAATGTTGACCTTTTCAACATGAAGCAGATATTTTGGCACACTTCCATTTTGCAGTAGTATTTAAATGGCTTTGTTTTCATGCCAAAGCAGAATAAAACAAATTTGGAACTTGAAAACTGTCAGGAAACCAAATTGTTATTCTCTAGCAAGCTCTGCTGATTGCCTTTAACTAGAATAACTTACTTAACTCAGTGCTGGCTTCACCAGGCAATAATTTACCATCATCCACAATGCATTGCCATCAATCCCGTATTATACCACCTTTTCATGACATGGTCTTAGCTTGCTGGTATGTTTTGTGTTTCTTTCCATGCAAAGATATTGTTTTGCTCTTAATTATACCAGTGAAACTGAAAGCAACATTTCCCTGGTTTTGAAATCTGCCCTTCCGAGGTCATTAACATCATGTCTTAGTTACTTTCTGAAGTTGCAAACAACAAACTTATTTGCCTGACTGCACATAATGACAATTACCACAATAGGAATTGCCAGAGAAATAAAATAATTGGTCCTAGCTTGACTAAAATAATATTCAATTATATTTAAGTGTCATAACACACAATTGGAATATTAATATAAAACTTCCGTATACAATTTGTCATTTCAATATCAGGCATTGCTTAGAGTATGTCAAGTCACTGATCTATTTCACTCCATCATTAATCTTTATTTCATATTTTTAAAAAGCAACGTTTGTTGTTTAGATTGATGTAACACAGATAACATAAGCAGGCGTATATTTTAGAACATTGAGTGACAACTCAAGTATGCAAGTGGACAGATACATAACCTGAATAATCGTTGTTCAAATCCAAAAATATTTGTTGGAAAAAGGTTTTTGATTATTCTTCTGTAGTTCTACAATAGTAGCTGAAATCCATTTACTGAAGTGGATAGTACTAAGCCTTTAAAAAATACATCAGGGTAGACTCAGCTGAATGTAGCACTTGATCATTGGTGATTTCTAGGCAGGGACTGTCAGAATGTATGGGAGCTCTCCACTGAAAAGCTCAGTTTGCAAATCTTACCTGGAGCATGCAGGTGCACAATTAGTGTTAATAAAATGAAAAAAAAAAACCCCAATGTTTCAAATGGTTTCCACAGGATATGTAAAAGTGCATTTGAATAAAAAGGAAATCTCATACAGTCATGTCTCCACATATGTGCTTCTCATACAGATTTTTTCCCTTCTTTTTGTCATAATTTCATATATTATATTATCAAGTTTCTACGTAGTTCACATTACAAAAAGTGTGAAACATGAACCTTGATTTGGACTTTCAATATGAGGATGCGTGGTTCAATGAAGTGAAACCTTAAATAGTGTTTTTAAAGCATTTTATTATTATCCTTAATGAATTAATTTATTGTGTTTTCATCTTGTGAGGGTATTGAGAGTCTTCAATCCCTACTGTGGACCCAGTTGCGTAGATGCTGCTGAAAAAAAGAAGAATGGCTATGAAATATGGAAGGATAGTTCTAGAAAATGAAGGCTGGAAAGCAGGCACAGGCAATGCAATAAATACTTCCTTTTGCTGATCTCTCCACATGCTTGGTATTTAATCCAACTAAAAGGAATCACTCATATAAACTTTGCATAGACTTTGGTCTACCTGAAATGCTTCCATATCTTTCTGTATATAAAATGTGGGTCACCAAACCATTGTTGTCAAGATGCATCAAAGAGATCATGGGTGCAGAGACACTTCAACAACACGTACGTGAGGAGGATATCCTCAGGTGCGAAGATCTGGGCGGTGCAAAGACCAAGAGCAGGTGCCATGAGTCTGCTAAAACCCAGCAGCAGCAGCCACCTTTGCAGGCCCTCAGCTCTGCGAGTGAAGTGCTGTGGAACCAGTACGCTTACACTGTTCCTACAGTCCATCTGGTAAATTTGGTTCTCTCTGGTGTAATGCAGACCAGTTTAAAGCTTTTTGTTTTCATAGTTGAAGTTTTCTTTGCCTGCCTCAAGCGCCTGTTTGGAGGGAACTCTGCCATCAGGCAGGACCTGCCTAAACTTTCTTTGGCTGTATGAGTTAAATATTTCTCAGCCTTTCTCACTTGCAAGACTTTTCCCGCTGTAAACATGCCTAGACTTTAAGGCATCCAAAGCATGGAAAAATCAGTAGTAGTCTTCTATCAGTCACTTCTAAAATAAATACTACAAGACATTGAAGCAATATTTCACACAGGAAAGAAATCGAAGACAGTCTGACACTTTTCACTTAGCACTTTTCAAAAACATACAAGAAAAGAAACTGAAAAAGGCACTAACCTTTGGAAACTAAGAATCCACCTGGAAAAATCTGGTGACCCAAACTGTTGCACTGAATGCATTTTGAAGATAAAAAGTGTTTTACATAGTCGTTGTAAAGTTGTTCCCTACTACATTGTTTCTGAGACAACAGCTGGACACGTCAGAAAACACTGAATGCTTTTTGGAATTGTGGATGTCAAGCAAAGCAATCTGAATCACAGTTTTATTGTGCTTTTTAAGTTCTGCATTAGAAACCTGCATAAGATCAGCTATTTTTAACAGCAGTTTTTACATGCTAATATGCCTGAGATTGAAGTCTCTGTGCGTCTCTGTTGCATTTTATTTATTTTTAGGCAAGCTACTTAAGGAAAAATTACAGTTGTCAGTCTTAGCCATTTAATCTGTTGCAGCACCTAGACGCTCATAAAAGGGACCATACTATGGCAAACAAGCTTTTCTGATCTTTAAAGTTTTATCACTTTTAGACAGCTTGGCTAATGAATGTTTATGCTTGATGTCAAACTGAGGTCTTTAAACAATTAATAGAAAAGATTCAATTTAGTATTTTTTTAATTTTTATTTTAAATAAGTAAGAAAATAGATTTTAGCAGGTTTTGCAGGTAGTTTGTTTATAACTGTGTTTTCAGAATAAAATCCTTTTCAACTGTCTATAAAGGGTTTGGCAGAAAATAGGCTGGCTAAGAAGCAAAAGCTGATACACAATTTATAATGTTTGTGGAAAAGGTTTTTACAAATTCCTGTCTTGCAATATTTTTATGTGTTTATTTTTTTAAGAGAGGCAGCAACACAAGCGATACAGTTAATATTATACAGAGCCAGTACAGAGCCAGTGCTCTCTTTCAGATCCTAAAATTTCTATGGCATTTGAGTGAACTTTGAGCCTTCATAGTAATTTTGTAAAAGGTAAGCACCAGAATTCAATATTTAAATCAACTGACTCACGAACAGCAAATAATCAACACTGTTGTTTATTGGTAAAAAGAAGACGACAACTAATGTCTCTCCAATACATCTTTTTGAAGTGATCCTTGTTCTTGAAAGATTCAGAAAATTTAAAAATAAGTTTGATGAATAGCAAAGGGCCATGGGTATGCAGGAAGATGTGTTGCAGAATACATTCCTCCCTTTGTCTTCTGCTCACTTTCCAGTCTCTCCCAAATGCCTAAATCTACTGGAGAGGGGAATTGAAAAGGGTAGGATTAGGCTGAATGTTTGGCACGACTCTGTAAGGACAGCTGCAGTGTAGGACATCTGTTTTGTAAGAACATCTGATTAAAAGGCCAAGACAAGAAACAGGAAAAGCAAAAAACTGAAGACAGAGATACAGAAGCCCTAAGGGACCAGTGGATAATGAAGTCCATAGAAAAGACCAGACCTGCTGGATGGGCTGTTAAAGGCACCAGGCAAGTGTGACCTTGGGCAGAATCATGCCCAACTTTGTAATAGCTCAGAAGGGAAATGAGAGTATCCCGGATCTGATGTTAAAGAGCAAACTTACTATAGGATATTTAAGGGGCACCATTGCGAGTGGTTTAAACTTCTTATGGGATGCTTGAGGGGATTCTGGGAATGTGCAAAACTTATTGGCTGCTTAGGAGAAGGATAAAATGTCAGAAAAGGGAGGAAAACATTGCGAAAAGGGGCAATTACAGAGGGCACTCTCATGCAAATAAGCTGCAGGTCAGTACACTTGTCTGAGTCCTGTCCATGATCATGGCACAGTCCATCCTCACTTCTTGGTAAGTTCCTGCTTCTATCCATAGAGAGAACTGCATGAGTGTTCATTTTATTTTTTGTGTGTGTAACATGCCAGCAAACTCAAGTCAGACCATCTGGCAAGTAGTCTGGCTGGCAGGTCCTGGAGCTGGATATTGGAAGGACCAAGTCGGGGTCAGCCTGGAGAAGGTCAGGACATTTGTGTCATTTATATGAGTACTGTTTGTGTGTATCATCTGGTGCATCTAAAGGCACTGATCTTCTGCTTATGTTTATGTGCTGCTGGACAATCATGTCTACTCGCACGTGTGAGTTGGGGAAATATGCTCAGCCTTATTACTGACTGAATCTTGAACAGGGAACCACAGCAGCTTCAGACCTTCTTGGGTCCTGAGGTTCACCGGGTTCAGTTTCTTTTAGCAGGCACCATTTATGTTGCCTTGGAATGGTTCAAATATTGTTTATCTTGAGTTTGTATTTTTTTTGAGAAGTATTACACCTCCATATGCTTAGACTGAGGATTATGTTTTTTCAACAGTGATGCATTTTTACAAATACTGCAGTGTTACACATCTTACGATGCAAAAGGGTTTTTTTGGCTTGTTCTTTTTCTTTCTTCTGTGCTCCTTTTTCCAGATTTGTAAATATGGTCCATGTTTCCCTCATTACAACTTGTTGTAATTTTCCTGTTATTTTGGGACTGTGGTGTTTCTTTTAAGTATAATCTAATTCTTTCCCTTTCCTATTAAATTATTACTGATCTAATAACTAAATAGAGCCTTAAGTGTAGGTGTTGGGAGAGCTGCTTTAATTTTTCTTGCATAAATGTGGTTTTGTACAAATGGAATAGCAGAATTCCTTTTCAGAACATAATGGATTGGGTATTTTTCAAAATGCATGTCATGTCAAAGATTTCATATAAGCTTATCTATTTATATAGTCAATATTTTGCACATGTGAATAACACCAGAAAATTATGTTTGTGGTGACCTGTTTTCCTGTTCCCATTTTCCACAGGATGTTGGCCCCATTCTTCTCATTTTACCACTGATTATGAGAGTATAGAGGGATTATCTTCTGCTGGCAGTCACTCAGTGATGGAAAGGAAGTGATGGTGTGTGCAGTGTAGGAGATATCTGCCCAGGAGTCATCTCATCAGAAATTGTGTTTCTTATTTTTCTTTTATGTTCTGTGACTTACCTATTTTCATACTACTTAGCATTTCATAGAGACTAGTGATTTTCCCTTTAAGTCTGCCTTTTTTGGGGGGTCTTTGCAATTTGTTTTCACACTTGGACATGGATTGCTGTGCGTCTGTCAAAATTGATGATATATATGGAAATCTTGTCTCTGAAGGTTGTATTGTCGGGTGAGCTGTTCACATGGTCCCAAGTCATAAATCTGTGAGAGTTTATCTATGTATGCGAGTCTACTTGTTTCCATTTAACTCCGGCCTTGGAGAGAAAGAGACCCAAGGCGAAAAACTGTTGGAATGCAGAAATATTGAGCAGCTCAGCTAGAATATTCCTTTCTTAAAGTGTTTTTGACTGAATGTGGGTTATTTTAACCAGGAGCTAGTTTGAATTTATGGCTGGATATGCAGAAATAGAAAGCTGACAATTCACGATGACATAGTACACTAGGATTTAGTTCCTCAGAGCCTGGTTATGTGTGTCTACAGAGATGGCTACAAATTGACCCAGCTTTCTCTACCCACATTCTGAGCTGACTAAACAGAGGCAGTTTCATGACTTCTGTGTCCATGCAAATATTCTGATGAGTGACGTATGCTGAAATACAATGCATATCGGCACGGTCATAACTCTTACCCAGCTCTGGGTAAAGGCAGATGAGTCCAGATCTAACTGCACAGGCACAGGTAGATGCCATCCTTTGGCACCCGTGACAGTAAAGCTTGTGTACATAAGTTCTGGCTTCGCAAGAGAGCAGGGTCACCTGAAGCGTGATATCAAATTGGTTTTGGCATCTGAGGAAGCGACTGCTTCAGAAATTATGTTTTTCTTCAGCCTGTTGACACGTGAAAGTTGACAGCACCACAGTTTTTGGGAATCCTCTTTCCAAGAACTGAAATTTCTCCCTGCAAGTTCCAAAAGCACTTGAGTCACAGCTGAGCATGGACAGCCATAGCCCACTCCATGAGGCTCTGCATGTCTGTCTCTCATGACATGCCATAGAGCTGTAGAAGCTTGCCTTCGAGAGCTAGCCAGAGATGCTGAGACCACCCACTCAAACACGAGACACCCAGGGTGGCACTCAGCTCCTCTGACTTTAGATAGGCCTATTGCAGATGTTGCGGTTACAAAATTGCGAAGATACCATTAGAGTTAGCAGAGTAAAAAGCTATTCATGCTGTCCTAAAGTAGATGTCTTTAGTTAGGGCCCCTTTAGACTTAACTGGCTGTATTGACTAGGGCCTCAGGTCGATTTCCTACACACGGGCAACCTAATGCCATCTCAGAGGCCGTAATGAAGCTAGCTGAATCCCACCCGAGTTCTAGTTCCCTCTTCTACCAAGGAGGTTTGGATTCTGTATCCCCATAGCTGAGAATTAGTGGGCACATTCTCCACACATTCTTTGTAGCTTGTGCAGTTAGAGAGCAAATATTGGGGAATGGGGGTTGCGGTCAGTTCATCACATGTTGTCTCTGCTGCTCCTTCCTCCTCAGGGGGAGGACTCCTCATACTCTTCCCCTGCTCCAGCCTGGGGTCCCTCCCACGGGGTGCCGTCCTTCAGGAACAGGCTGCTCCACGGTGGGTCCCCCACGTGGCCACGAGTCCTGCCAGCAAACCTGTGCCAGCGTGGGCTCCTCTCTCCACGGGGCCACAGGTCCTGCCAGGAGCCTGCTCCAGTTCCGGCTTCCAGTGGGCTCACAGCCTCCTTCATGCAGCCCCCTGCTCCAGCGTGGGGTCCTCCCCAGCCCGCAGGTGGGGATCTGCTCCCCCACGGAGCTCCATGGGCTGCAGGGGCACAGCCGGCCTCGCCATGGTCTTCAGCAGGGGCTGCAGAGGGGTCTCTGCTCCGGCCCCTGGAGCCCCTCCTGCCCCTCCTTCTGCACTGACCCGGGTGTCTGCAGAGATGTTTCTCTCATGTATTCTCGCTCCTCTCTCCCGCTGCAGTTGCTGCCTGCCAGTTCTTACCCCCCTTCTGAAATACGTTACCCCAGACGTGCTACTACTGTTGCTGACTGGCTCGGCCTTGGCCAGCGGAGGGCTCGTCTTGGAGCCGGCTGGCATGGGCTCTACTGGACATAGGGGAAGCTTCTAGCAGCTTCCCACAGAAGCCACCCCTGCAGCCCCCCTGCAATGTTTTTAATTGCTAATAAACATTTGTACCTTAAAAAAAAAAAAAAAAAAGATATTTCTAAATACCACAAGACATCTGAAGTGAAGAGGCGTTCTAAAGTTAGTTATCCTACAGGAAATACACAGCTCCACCTGTTACTCCTGCTTTCCCTTGAATACCAGAGTGACCTCTAATCTCAGCCTTGCTTAAGGAGGGTGTTACCGCTGTTGGTAGATCAACCCTTATTTCAGAAGAGGGAGAGAAAAAGAGAGAGAGAGAGAGAGAAGGAAAGACAGACAGGCAGCAAGGAAGGCTTGTTTTCCCTTGAAGGAGTCAACTCAGGCAGCACCTGGAGCATCACCGGTGTCTGAGCCTGCAGCCAGAACGTTTGTGCTGTCTGTTACAAGCTCCTGAAGGCACTTGCGACAGCAAAGCAATGCCTTGTAACCCTCTGCCGCCTTCCTGTGCATCAGAAGGCCTGCCTATATCTTCCGCAGCTTTGCCCACAGAAGCCTGAATGGCTGTGCTCCGGGGTGTTGGAAGGCACAACACAAACTTCCTCCGGTCACTCTGACACCCTGAACACAGAAACCAACACAGTTTAATAGGAAGAATCTCACTTTGTCACAGAAACCACCTTTCACATTACATCTTTTCATCCCGTAAGAAAGCATGTGTCCCTACAGTACGTACATAGTTACCCACCAAAACCGCCAACGTCATACAACGTATCCCGCGATACAACGTATCCCGCGATACAACGTATCCCGCGATACGCTCGGAGGGGTTTGCGCAGCCCCCGCTCTCTGTGCACCTCACAGACCTCTGCGCTTTCTGCTTCTGCCCCTGGTGCTGGCGGCTCTGTGGCCGATGCACCGGCAAGCCCAGCCGCATCCTCCTCCTCCTCAGAGAGTCCCTGGCCGTGCTCAATGAGCGATTGCTATGAACGTACTGTAAAAAGCCCTTTTTAGAGCCCGACACAACACTGGCCAATTTCAACTCTAGCTGAGCTTTGCCCTTTTCTGTTCTCTCCTTACACGTATGAACTACAGCTCTGTGATCTTCCTGCCAAGCCGGACCTTGGTCCCAGGGATCATAACATTCCTTTTTCCACCTGAGTTGAAAAAGGAGGTCCCTGTTCAGCCAAGCTGGTCTTCTGCCCCTCTTGTTTGACTTCAGACTCCACCAGATTGCCTGCTCCCGTGCTTGCAGAAGGTGGTTCTGAAAAACTAAGCTGCTCTCTGAGCCCTAAGGCCTCCAAAGCAGCTTCGTAGGGGACACTGCGGACTAGCTCTCTGAGTAGCTTCAAGTTTGCTCTCCTGAAAAGCAAGGTAGCAACTCCTCTGAGCTGTATCTCATTACACTCAAAAGTTTAAACTCCCCTGTTTGGTGATCACTGTGATCCCATCTCCTACGAGTCCTTCTCCATACACAAACAGGAGGGACTAAGAGATCTGTTGGGTAGATAAGCAGCCATGGGGAACCACGGTGAGCAGTGGAGTGAGCTGCTGCATGGGCTACGTGCTTTCCGAGTGCGAAGCCAGCCCCTGGCTCAGTGAGTGCCTGGGAAAGGGAGTCTGCAGCCGTGAAGGACAGAGCCGGCCAGCAGGACAGCTGGCAGCCTTCACTCGGGCATTGCCCACCTTGTGACTGGCTGTACCTGTGATGATGTTAATGCTTTTTGTACACAGGTCTGTTGCGTCGTGCTGTGTTGCGAAGCAGACTTGCAGAGGCGTGCCCTGTCTGCCCATCGGGACTCAAGGCACATTTCCTCCAAGCGCAGCAGCCAGGCTTTGGGCAGCCTCGCCTCATGCTGCTTTTGACATTGCCAACCAGGGTCAAGTTTCTATCCTCGGGTTTTCATGTAGGAACCAATTAGTGAACAAGTCCTGTTTTAATGGAGTGGCAACTCAAACAGTATTACGCTGGTAGAAAGCCTTCAGTCTTTCTGTGTCCTGTGGATCTTGCAGCAAGGCAGCCAGCAGCTCTGTTTCTGCTATAGCTACAAACATCCACGAGTGAAACAACCGCAGCTTTTTAATACAGTTACAGATACTTTTCTTTGCAGACACAAAGCATGCTTTTGTCTTGAACTTTTCATTAGTCTGAAAAAAAGATCATTGGTAGTATAGGATACCATGCTGTTTATTAAATGTACATAAATTAACATCTACACAGAAAGGATGTTTTCCTCATCAGAAACAATGCTGAAACGATGAGCAACTCTGAAAAGAAAGGTACATAAGGCTCCCGTGCACAAACCCCAAAGCTTCAAAGGAGAAAGGTGAAAGAGCGCTACATCCTTATGTCACAGGACAACCTGTGATTAACCCGAGTTATGGACACTGTCACATCATAGGTAGTTGGGGCCAGTTCAGATCCCCTGCCTTCTAGATCAGCCGCCTTGATGAGCTGGGTGTTTCAACTGTTATAAAGCTGCAGAATCAACCAGAATCGACACTGAAATGACTGTGCTGGCTACAGAATGGCTAGAATAAATATGGGGGTGTGTCCAGTTTTTTTCCGGTCCTGGAGGGTGGCTGGGATTTGGGGCACCATGTAAGCTGGCTTTTTTAACTCCTCCTTCCCATCAGTCCCTAGGCACAGGCACGTGTTGTGGCTGAAAGCAAAGCATCACCACTCCAGTTCTGATTGACAGAAAGGGGGGTGTTTGCGTCGGTCCAGAGAGCGCTGATGGGTCGGAGAAGTAAGAGCGGAGTTTTTGCTGTAGCTAACCTGGAGTTAACTCAGCTAATGGAAACTGCAAGCCAGTCATGTTTGATCAAGAATACTAAGAAAGGGTATTGTGCTGTGTGCTGCATACAAGGACTTGCACCGACCAAAGGGCAGCAATGGGTGCTCCCTTCTTGTATGCAGCAAGGTGGTGCAGCGTCTCTCTGCCAAGAATGAGTAGCGGCAAAGAAAACCTGGAGGGTTTTATAGTCTGGAACATGCTGTCCAGCGTGTCCCTCGTGTCCCTCTCAGATGATATACACCTCCACGCCCAGCACGCCCCATGGAATCTGCAGGTGACATGCCAGCTCCCCACGGGGGCAGCTGTGCTGGCTGGTGGGCTTTTGCTGACGGAGCCGAGGAGTGAGCCAGCAAGGCCTCCCGCCAGGGCTGGGCTGGGTCTGAGGGCGGTGCGGGGCCGCTCCGGCGTCGCGGTGCCCGAGTGAAATGTGCCGGCCGGAGCAGAAGGGCGCGGTGCCTCCCTCCTCGCCTCCGCCGAGGTGGTGCTGGGGCTGCATCGCGCCCCTCAAAGCCCAGGCAGCAGAGCTCATGCGGGCAATCCAGGCAGCAGAAAAAAATCGGCACCTGCAAGAAGAGAGTCCAAAGTGCTGATGAAACCATGAAGGCAGGAAGAGGCACGACTTTGTGCCCCGTTCTTTGGGCAGTGTGCTGTCCAAGGGGCAGTTCCTGGCACAGGAGAGGGAACCCTCCCTGGCAGTGGCTACGGCACGGCTTTGTCCCCTTCTCCACACGTGTGACACCCTCAGAGCTCTGCAAGTTGACAGAGATGTGCAGCACTGCCTTGCTAGGCAGCAGGGCTGGGCAGGGCAGCTGTGCTGTGGTCCTTTCCAAAAGCCGAGCAGCAGCACGCCTCACTGTCCCTTGCTAGAAAGCCAGGCTTGAAGGCAAAACACGCTGCTTTGGTAGTGTTTGGTTGCTTTTTTCTTCCCTCAATTGTCTCAGGTGCAACGTGAGCTTTTTACGAAGTGCCAGTACCTCAGGGTCTACAGCTACGTGACACAGCTCCTTGCTGCGTCTTTGGGATTCAGACACCAGCAGCCAGTGCTGGGCTTGCCAGCTGACATGAACAGAAAAGGGAGACTTTGCCTCTTTCTGTAGGCAGCGGGTCAAAGAGCTCCAAAAATTGCTATGAGCCTTGTGACTCTGCTGGGGTGTTGCTCAGCCTTGCACAAACAGAGCTGCCACAAGTGCCGAAGGAGAGCTGCCAACGCTGGAGTGATATGTTCCTCCTGACAGACACGCTCTCCCACGGGCAGCTGCGGGCTTCCTGCCCGGTGCCATCTCTGCGCACCTCAGAAATATTGCCCATAGTCGGAGCAGTGTTCGGAGCTTTGAAAGATGGGCAGCAGAGCCTGCTACACACCTGGGCTCCTCGTTCTTCTTGCCTGCCTGGATGTCCTCAGTTGCCCATCCCGCAGAGCTCTGCTCCCAACTTGCTCCTCTCGCTGTCCAGTAGCCCGTTGCTCCCCTCTTCACAGGTTGCTCTTCTCGAGCCTGGCAAACTTTCCATTCAATGTATTGTTAGACAGGTCAAGCCATGATAAACGTGAACCAATTCTGCTCTTAACCACACCTAGCTCATTTTACCTTGTCTCCCCAGAGGAGCTCTCCAGGTGTTCACTTTCTGGAGGGACTGGAGGCACCTGCAATGGAAATGTGCAAGTTAACGGGTGGCAAGGACCTTCCTGCCCAATTGCTACCTTAGCTCGGAAAGGCACAGCCCTTGGATGGGTTTGCTCAGCCCAGCTGAGCCAGTTCTGGTGGCATCACCGCACAAACCGCCATGGCCATCCTGCACCACCCTTCCTCTGCACCTTTGCAGAGCTGCCGCCTAGTGGGTGACCTTGCTTGTCCCTGCGGCAGCACTCTCAACTTCTGACAGTGCTGTCACCCTCTTTGTGGCCCTGACATACCGCTGCTGCTTCTGCTTCCGCCTCTGGTGCTGGCAACTCCTTGGCCGACGTGCCGGCAAGCCCAGCCACATCCTCCTCCTCCTCAAAGAGCTGCGGGGGACAGAGGAGGACAGTTGCTTGGCTGGGGACAGGCCCCGGGGCCGGTGAGCCTTCCTCCGGGCCAGGAGCGAGCGTGGGCGGCTCTGCTTTCACTAGGGCAGGACGCAGGGGTGGCTGGAGGTGGGGGAGGTGGGGCGGAGCCGGCTTGGTCCCCGAGCCCCAGCCGGGGTCCCTCTGCTGGCTTACCTGGAGGGGCTGGGGCAGCGTGCCGTCCTGGCTGCAGAGAGCTGCCAGGGGCCGGCCGAAGAGACCCGCCCTGCCGGCACAGCCCGACTGCCCGGGCGCCTCCGCAGCGGCCAAGGTCCCTCGCCGCGCAAAAGGCCAGGGCAGCCCCCTCGTCCTGCTGCGGGTCCCGCCTGCCGCCAGGGAAAACAGAGCAGAGAGCCATGGAGGGCAAGCGCCAGGTGAATGCTGCCCGAGCCTCTGCGTGCTGGGCGTCCCCGCCAACAGCGAGGGAGAGGCGTGGCTGGGGAACGAGGCGCCCCGGGGGCTCAGCTCTCTGTGGCCGTGCCCTGCGGGAAGGGCAGCAGCAGCCCCTGAGCAGCGCGGCTGCTGCCTGCCAGCGCAGGAGAGAGGGGCCGTCCTGCCCCCGTCTCCTCCAATCTCACCGTCCGAGTGGCCACGTCCACCTTGGCTGCCGGAGGGGACGGGAGGTGGCCGCTGCTGGGCACCAGCCTGCAAGAAATGCGCTGCGCTCAGCGATCAGCCCCGCAGCACGAAGGGCCCCTGGCCAGCTGCATCGGCCGCGGGCCATGAGTGAGATGTGGGGACGGCCGAGATGGCGGCCCGGGGGCTCCTCACCTCTGCCAGGCCCTCGACCAGCCTCTCCAGGCTGCTGGCGTTGAGTGTTTTGGCCTGGGCAAGGGGAGAAGAGCAGCAGGTGAGAAGCCATGGGGCTGGTGCGGGGTTGGAGCAGCCCCTGGGGCAGAGCGGGGCCGGGAGGGACACTCACGGCATTGCGGCCGCGCAGCTCCTTCAGCAGGAGCTTGATGGAGGGCAGCTGGGTGACGCGGGCTCCCTGCACTCCTTCTGCTGGCCTGTGCACGGGGCAGGGGCAGAGAAAGAGCTGTGTGAGACCCAAGCTGCCTCTTCCCTCGCCTGCCAGCCTGGGGAGCCCTTCCAAGCTGCCCCGAAGCCGCTGGGCACCGCCCGGCCGTCGAGCGGAGAGCAGCGGCAAGGGGGGAGGACGGGGCTGGGTGAAGCAGCTCCGCCAGCTCTGCCCGCTCCAGAGCCGCCCGCAGCTGTGGGGGCAGCTCTCCCCAGCTCAGGAGCGGCGTTTCCGCATCGTACGGCTACGGCTAGAGCATCCCCCCGTGCTGTGAGCACGGGCCCCCCAAGCTGCTCTGCCAGGCAGGGCTTACCCACGGAGCGCGCTGAGCCAGAGCTCCTTCAGCGAGCGGGAGCTGCAGGAAAGAGAGGAGAAAGAGCCTGAGCGCCCGCTGCTGCCCAGCCCGCGGGCAGAGGCGGGCGCCGGCACAGCCCTGCCCCGTGGGGACGGCTGCAGAGGCAGGAGGAAGCGGCGTGGGGCCGGACAGAAGCGCTGCCCGGCCCTGCCGGGGGACGTGGCACCGAGACCCACCAGAAGGTGACGACGCAGAAGCCGTAGGGCCAGGCGAGGACGAGGGACGTGGTGGCCTTGTCTTCCTCCTCCTGGGCGGCATCCCCGGCCGCCCCCTTGCCGCCGCTCAGCACCCACAGCCGGCGCAGGGCCAGGCAGAGCTGCGGGCGCGGGGCGCTGCCACGTCTGCAGAGAGGAGCGGCAGGGAGTGACCTGGAGGTGGCCGAGCCCGGCGGCTGCCCTCTGGCCTCCGCCTGCCCCGCGCACGGCCACGGGTGCAGCCAGCAGCAGGGTGCCGGGGCCTGGGGCTGCTCCTTGGGCGTCCCTGCCCCGGTGCCGGGGCCAGGCCTTAGGAGGAAAGGCAGCCGGGGTCTGCGCCTCTTACTTGGCCTTGGCGATGATCAAGGCATCGCTGAAGAGGAGGAGGTGCCTCTTCCCCGTCCCGCGGCCCTGCGTCACCCGCACGCGCTGGTGGAGCAGCGGCTCGGCTGATGCCGGGCCGGGCGCGCACTGCTGCTCGGGGCCAGGGTAGACCCTGCAGAGCAGGCGGCAAAGGGCGTGAGAAAGGCGGCTGCTGCGGGGCCCGGCTGCGCCAGCGTGTCCCCGAGCCGCGGGGGGAGCCCACCTGGAGCCGTAGCAGCAGTTCAGCTGGCCCATCGTGCCGGGGCCAGGGGAGTCCTCGCGCCGGACACGCTGCTGGGGCTCCGGAGAGCTCCCAGCCGGCTGGAGCGAGGCTGTCGAGGGGGTCCCGGTGCCGGGCAGTGCCGCTGGGTGAGAGCTGGTCTCTCCCTGGAGCTGCCGGGTGCTGGCAGAGCCGTGCCTGCAGGCACTGTGGCCGTTGCCGGGCCAGCGCCGCGACATCACAGCTGCCATTCCAAGCCCGGGGGGGGGCTGGGGGGGCGGGGCTGGGGGAGGGGCTCCTGTCTCTCTCGGCCTGGGGAGCCCGGGCCTGGGCACAGCACTGCGGTCATGGCCTCAGCAGCGCTGAGCAGAGGGCAAGGCTCCCCTCCCTCCAGCTGCTGGCAAGGCTTTGCCCAGCGCAGCCCAGGGCACCGCCGCCCGCCGCCTTTGGCCAAGGGCACGGTGCTGGCTGCTGCTCAGCTTGGTGTCCAGCAGGACCCACGGGCCTTTTCTGCCACGCCGCTTTCCAGCAGCTTTGCTGAGCTGCTCTTGCTCACGACTACGTGCGCATGTGTGCCGGGATGCTTGGTGCGCGTACCGGTGCCGCCCGCAGTCCGTCCCACCCTCTTCCCGCAGGTCCCCCCGTGCCACTGTAGTGCGCTTGAGATGGGCACGTTGCCTCCAGCCAAAGCAGCGGTCCCAGCGGAAAGGCGCTCTCTTGTGCTGGGACTGGGAGGAAGAGGATGCACCTGGCCACAGAGCCCAGGGGCAGAGCTTCCTTAACTCCAACTTGTTAAAGGCAACCTTCTTCTTCTTCTTCTTCTTCTTCTTTACAGCATGTCCCGCTGGCCTTGGCACTCTCCCGGAACACTGGAGAGGAGTTTGGCTTTGCCAAGTGCAATGGAAGCAGCAGCTGCCTAGCTGCCTTCTCGAGTGAGCGGCTGTCTGCAGAAGCCCAGCCTCTCCCGGGCGGCGAGGGGGGAAGTGGCATGAAGCAGAGCAGAGCAGCCTGGTGCAGCCCAGGGGCTTGCAGGCACGCCCTGCCCACTTCCCGCCCTTCCTGCCATGCCTTGGACAGTTGGCAGAGAGAAGAAAGCCATCCTTGCACCTGCTGGAGCCAGGCCTGTTGTCTCTTTGGCTCCAAGTCTATAAAGCAGACTAAGGAGAAGCTAATAACCAAAACACAAGCTCTTGTTTAGTGTTTGGCGGAAGGGAAGGAAGAGAGGGGCGGAAGGGAGGAAGGAAGGAAGGAATGGAGTGCAATACTTTCCTTAGACCTCCTCTTTCTCTTAGCATACTTCAGAAGGCTTTTTTTGTTGTCTGACAGGACACTCGCCAGTTTCAACTCTAGCTGAGCTTTGGCCTTCCATCATTTCTCCCTACATATGTGAAGCACAGCTCCGTAGTCTTCCTGCCAAGGCTGGCCTTGCTTCTCGGGATCGTTCATACAATTTCTTTTTCCGCCTGAGTTCCAAAAGGAGTTCCCTCTTCAGGCAAGTGGGTGTCCTACCCCACTTGCTTGACTTTCAACACAAAGGCATGGCCTGCTCCTGGGCTTTTAAAAGGTGGCTCTTTAGAACGGACCAGCTCTCACGGGCCCCTCCGTCCTCCAAAGCAGATGCCCACCTTACACACGGTGCAGCTCCTCCCCCTCGCCTGCCCTGCCTGTCCCTCCCGAAGAGCCTGTTCAGCCCGCCTGAACGGTGATGCTTTCTTACCATTCGGCACCCGTGACAGTAAAGCTTGTGTACATAAGTTCCGGCTTCGCAAGAGAGCAGGGTCACCTGAAGCATGATATCAAATTGGTTTTGGCATCTGAGGAAGCGACTGCTTCAGAAATTATGTTTTTCTTCAGCCTGTTGACACGTGAAAGTTGACAGCACCCCAGTTTTTGGGAATCCTCTTTCCAAGAACTTAAATTTCTCCCTACAAAAGCACTTGAGTCACAGCTGAGCATGGACAGCCATAGCCCACTCCATGAGGCTCTGCATGTCTGTCTCTCATGACATGCCATAGAGCAGTAGAAGCTTGTCTTCGAGAGCTAGCCAGAGATGCTGAGACCACCCACTCAAACACGAGACACCCAGGGTGGCACTCAGCTCCTCTGACTTTAGATAGGCCTATTGCAGATGTTGCGGTTACAAAATTGCCAAGATACCATTAGAGTTAGCAGAGTAAAAAGCTATTCATGCTGTCCTAAAGTAGACGTCTTTAGTTAGGGCCCCTTTAGACTTAACTGGCTGTATTGACTATGGCCTCAGGTCGATTTCCTACACACGGGCACCTTAATGCCATCTCAGAGGCCGTAATGAAGCTAGCACCTAGAGCCTAGCAGACACGACACAGGACCTACGGACAGCCTTGCCCTTCGGAGGGGACAGCTGGAGGCCAGAGGACATACCTATAGAATCTCAGATCACACCCACATGATGCGCAGGGGGAGGCAACTGCATCAGGCCCTTCATATCCACTCACAACAACGGCTGTGCGGATCCCTAGCCCGAACATAGCCACAGAAGTTAGAGCGAGCCGAATCCCACCCGAGTTCTAGTTCCCTCTTCTACCAAGGAGGTTTGGATTCTGTATCCCTGTAGCTGAGCATTAGTGGGCACTTTCTCCACACAGCCTTTGTAGCTTGTGCAGTTAGAGAGCAAATATTGGGGCTAAAGGATGCTTTTTTTCCCCTTGTTCTAAGCATCTCCATTCGGTAAGCTCCTCCAGGCTGGACCCAGCCTCGTGGTTGCGAGGCCTCATGCTGCAGTGGTGCAGGCTGTTGCATGTCCTTCTGTCCACCTCAGGGAGGTTTCTCCAGCTTGTGGTCACCACTCTGAAGGGTTACCCTCCTCATCATCAGTATCAGCTCCCTTCCTGCCAACTCTGAGCTGGAGTGACCCCCAGCTTGGCAGAGGGGCATGTTTTATAAGGCATGAGTCTTGTCCACAAATCTATAGCAACGTGACAGCGTTCAGGATTTAGCCCAACGCTTCTGCTCACAGTGCTCTTACTCATGACAAGGCTGCATTTGGTTGATTGTGTGATTGCCTACTCAAGGAAGGGCTGGGAAGAGAGGAGCAACATTTATCGTGATTGTAAAAGGACTTCTACTGCCACCAGCTCCAACAGGAATGTACCCATCTTCCAATGTTACATTTCATTCATACAGAAAAAGGACGCTAGCCTAGTTTTCTTCCCAGTGACTTAAGCTCTCAGTTTTCTCAGATAAAAACAAGCTCTAAACAAAAGCAGCGGCATGCACATGATATTCCCCCAGCCATGCAGATGACATGTTGAACATGAACAATGGATGCACATATATCAACCTCCCTGGAAGTGTGGGCCGCAGGACCGTTGTAGCAGCACATGTAGAAGAAGTAGCAGCAGTTCTCCTGGGGAATGCGCAGGTGAAAAATGCTGTTCCCTGTCTTCAGCAGTTTTTAAATACAGCTCCAAAGTGCTGTTTCATACCTCAGTCCAGGAAAAACTGGATTGTCCCGCTTCTGGATTTACACTACATTCAGCAAATGAATGCTTTATTCTGACAGAAACAGTAGTAAACTCATCTTTCAGTATAACTACAATTAAACATACCGGCTTGCAGAAAATGAGCTGAGTGACCAAATAGAATATATGGATGCTTTGCTGAATCAGGTGTTGGGATTTTAGTCTTAAATGTTCTGTTAATGTTTCAGATTAAAACAATATACCCACCATCTCTTCCACTCCAGTACAGAAGACAGAAACTGGTAAAGGTATCTCAATATGCTTCCAGCATTTGACAAAATGGCTATGAACAGACATTAACACAACAGGCTAGACTGACAATTTTTTTAAAAGGAATACTTTCAGGAATCACTGACCTTCTGGAATTAACAGTCATCTTCTATATGGCTTCAATGTATTTAATGTTCATCTAAGCTTAGTTTATTATGTCCCCTTCCATGATATTCTGAAGAGCAGCTGCCATATTTTTTATTTTTACTTTTTTCAGTGAGTTGCCTAATCTTCAGAATTGTCATTGTTTCAGTATTGTTGATTTTTCTGTCTGCTGTTTTGCGTACAATTCATCTTACTGTAGCTACATCCATGATCTATGAGGCAAATGATTTCACCTGTCAGCTTGCAGCGCCTCACAGATCCACTGAAAATGAACACATGGGAAGCTGAGCTCAAGGAGCACTCGGTGATTTGCTTGTTTCTGGGCTGGATCTAAGCTATGCACCATTTTTCTCCATTTATATTGAACACTGTTGGTTCATCATCTGGTGCAATAAAACAAAATGCCTGGATGAAGGGTTAGTTTGCTGTTGTGTGGCATGCAGTGCTGAGAAGAGAAAGAGCATGAGAAAGCAACAGAAAAAGAGATTTCTTTCCTACATATAAAGGTTACAGGAGTGATGCTGTGCTAAACATAGCTGAAACACAGTGACAGTCTTAATATGATCACCCTATTGTTAGGGGCTACATCTGAGAGGTGTCTGTGTTTAGTTAGAGAACATATGAGCTGCTACTTCAGATGTTACCAGTGACATGGCTGTGTGCTTACATATATTGAACTAGGTGACAATGTTCCTTTCCATCCCATAAAATATTTTCAAATTATTTCCTGGGCAAGCCTGGAAGTCTTCTCTGAGGAAAGAGACTTCTCTCTCAAACTAGCTAAAAGCATGGTTTATGGGGCATTAATTTGGGATGTGAAAGATGTGTATTAAAATCTCTTCCTTGCCAATCCACCAAGCTTTTCTGTGGTCGGTAGATATTCACAGCAAAATTCCCTTAATCTTCACTCAGAGCTATTCTATTTCATAAAGCTAATTGAGTGTTCATTGAATCAAGGGTACAAACTTTGTTCTCCCAAATCCCCGCAGAGCGTCTTACATCTACCCCCAGCTTCTGGACTGCAGAGCTTCCTTGTCTCTCTTGCATGATGAATGTTTTACTCATGGAACAAAAGCCAACACAGTATTCTTTTGGGCTGCTTACTACATACCAGGCATCCTGGTTCAAGTACTTATTGTGAAAAAAACTTTTCTCACTGGCTGTCCTGACCACAAGCCACTGATGTTTTGTTTACTTTTTTTTCCCCATTCCTGTTTTGAAAAGTAAGTTTGTTGAGAAGCTAAGAAAAATGAATAGAAGTTTTTTTTACAGCAAGAGTGGTTTTTATGACCAGGTAAAGCAATAAAACTGCATTACAGAAATGTTGATTAGCCACAGTTATAATTTAAATGCATTCAGGGAAACTCGTGTGGTTCTACATAATGTAAGCAATGTATTGTGCAGTATATGTCATTCCAGTGTGGCATAGATTAGACTGAGACATTAAGCCATAATTCCGATACCATCTAGTGCCTGCTGATTAAAAAGATGACCAACCACTGATAAGAAAGTCCCCATCAGATAGCATCAACTACATAGATATGTCTGTGCTTATGGCACTTCACTGCTTTCTTCAGGGAGCCAAATCTTCTCCTCAAAATACAAAGAGACACCAATGCTTTGAGCAATACAAAAATACAAATATGTTTCCCATAACTGTACTCTGAGTGATGTTTATTACATGTGCCTACTGCCAAGCAAAATCCAGAAGTCATCATTTCTTTTTCAATATTGCTTTAGTATTTAAGTATAAATGGTATAATAATCAAGTGAAATTATTTTCTTAGTACATGATGCTGAGGTGTAATAATAGATTTAGTAATAATGAAATAAGAATATTCTTCACAAATCTTTTTTCCTCTAATTTGCCTTTTTGTGTGATTATGCTGTCTATCATTCAACCACAATAAGTTCTTACCAGTCTTAACCAACTACCAACAAAAAAAAATCCCCAAGATAAGTCTTTCCTTGTCCCCTTGTTGCACTCTCCTAAATAGGTTATTGAAGAGAGAATCAGTTCCTTGTTCTTGGAAATAAAAATTGTGAGAACTCTGGGATTACCCACTTTTTCTTCTAGCAGCGAGTTAGCCAGTTACCTGGGCAGATCTATACAGGAGCAAAAATTAACATGAACCAAGGAAGCGTTCTGTCTCTTAGTAAGGATGTCACACAGTATAGTAGCGTGAATTATTGGGAGTTTAGAGGTAAGGAACCACAGATCTCTAGGACCCTAGGGTTCACTATTTTGGCTACTTATGGAACAATCACATTTGAGCAAGATGTTTTCTTGAAGCCAAAACATTTTTCAGAAACATTCCAGAGGCATTTATTTTGACAAAACTTTCCGTGTAAAGGTTTTGATCGAGAATGAACACTCATGAGAGAAAGGCTTGCATCAAAATGTTGACCTTTTCAACATGAAGCAGATATTTTGGCACACTTCCATTTTGCAGTAGTATTTAAATGGCTTTGTTTTCATGCCAAAGCAGAATAAAACAAATTTGGAACTTGAAAACTGTCAGGAAACCAAATTGTTATTCTCTAGCAAGCTCTGCTGATTGCCTTTAACTAGAATAACTTACTTAACTCAGTGCTGGCTTCACCAGGCAATAATTTACCATCATCCACAATGCATTGCCATCAATCCCGTATTATACCACCTTTTCATGACATGGTCTTAGCTTGCTGGTATGTTTTGTGTTTCTTTCCATGCAAAGATATTGTTTTGCTCTTAATTATACCAGTGAAACTGAAAGCAACATTTCCCTGGTTTTGAAATCTGCCCTTCCGAGGTCATTAACATCATGTCTTAGTTACTTTCTGAAGTTGCAAACAACAAACTTATTTGCCTGACTGCACATAATGACAATTACCACAATAGGAATTGCCAGAGAAATAAAATAATTGGTCCTAGCTTGACTAAAATAATATTCAATTATATTTAAGTGTCATAACACACAATTGGAATATTAATATAAAACTTCCGTATACAATTTGTCATTTCAATATCAGGCATTGCTTAGAGTATGTCAAGTCACTGATCTATTTCACTCCATCATTAATCTTTATTTCATATTTTTAAAAAGCAACGTTTGTTGTTTAGATTGATGTAACACAGATAACATAAGCAGGCGTATATTTTAGAACATTGAGTGACAACTCAAGTATGCAAGTGGACAGATACATAACCTGAATAATCGTTGTTCAAATCCAAAAATATTTGTTGGAAAAAGGTTTTTGATTATTCTTCTGTAGTTCTACAATAGTAGCTGAAATCCATTTACTGAAGTGGATAGTACTAAGCCTTTAAAAAATACATCAGGGTAGACTCAGCTGAATGTAGCACTTGATCATTGGTGATTTCTAGGCAGGGACTGTCAGAATGTATGGGAGCTCTCCACTGAAAAGCTCAGTTTGCAAATCTTACCTGGAGCATGCAGGTGCACAATTAGTGTTAATAAAATGAAAAAAAAAAAAACCCCAATGTTTCAAATGGTTTCCACAGGATATGTAAAAGTGCACTTGAATAAAAAGGAAATCTCATACAGCCATGTCTCCACATATGTGCTTCTCATACAGATTTTTTTCCTTCTTTTTGTCATAATTTCATATATTATATTATCAAGTTTCTACATAGTTCACATTACAAAAAGTGTGAAACATGAACCTTGATTTGGACTTTCAATATGAGGATGCGTGGTTCAATGAAGTGAAACCTTAAATAGTGTTTTTAAAGCATTTTATTATTATCCTTAATGAATTAATTTATTGTGTTTTCATCTTGTGAGGGTATTGAGAGTCTTCAATCCCTACTGTGGACCCAGTTGCGTAGATGCTGCTGAAAAAAAGAAGAATGGCTATGAAATATGGAATGATAGTTCTAGAAAATGAAGGCTGGAAAGCAGGCACAGGCAATGCAATAAATACTTCCTTTTGCTGATCTCTCCACATGCTTGGTATTTAATCCAACTAAAAGGAATCACTCATATAAACTTTGCATAGACTTTGGTCTACCTGAAATGCTTCCATATCTTTCTGTATATAAAATGTGGGTCACCAAACCATTGTTGTCAAGATGCATCGAAGAGATCATGGGTGCAGAGACACTTCAACAACACGTACGTGAGGAGGATATCCTCAGGTGCGAAGATCTGGGCGGTGCAAAGACCAAGAGCAGGTGCCATGAGTCTGCTAAAACCCAGCAGCAGCAGCAGCCACCTTTGCAGGCCCTCAGCTCTGCGAGTGAAGTGCTGTGGAACCAGTACGCTTACACTGTTCCTACAGTCCATCTGGTAAATTTGGTTCTCTCTGGTGTAATGCAGACCAGTTTAAAGCTTTTTGTTTTCATAGTTGAAGTTTTCTTTGCCTGCCTCAAGCGCCTGTTTGGAGGGAACTCTGCCATCAGGCAGGACCTGCCTAAACTTTCTTTGGCTGTATGAGTTAAATATTTCTCAGTCTTTCTCGCTTGCAAGACTTTTCCCGCTGTAAACATGCCTAGACTTTAAGGCATCCAAAGCATGGAAAAATCAGTAGTAGTCTTCTATCAGTCACTTCTAAAATAAATACTACAAGACATTGAAGCAATATTTCACACAGGAAAGAAATCGAAGACAGTCTGACACTTTTCACTTAGCACTTTTCAAAAACATACAAGAAAAGAAACTGAAAAAGGCACTAACCTTTGGAAACTAAGAATCCACCTGGAAAAATCTGGTGACCCAAACTGTTGCACTGAATGCATTTTGAAGATAAAAAGTGTTTTACATAGTCGTTGTAAAGTTGTTCCCTACTACATTGTTTCTGAGACAACAGCTGGACACGTCAGAAAACACTGAATGCTTTTTGGAATTGTGGATGTCAAGCAAAGCAATCTGAATCACAGTTTTATTGTGCTTTTTAAGTTCTGCATTAGAAACCTGCATAAGATCAGCTATTTTTAACAGCAGTTTTTACATGCTAATATGCCTGAGATTGAAGTCTCTGTGCGTCTCTGTTGCATTTTATTTATTTTTAGGCAAGCTACTTAAGGAAAAATTACAGTTGTCAGTCTTAGCCATTTAATCTGTTGCAGCACCTAGACGCTCATAAAAGGGACCATACTATGGCAAACAAGCTTTTCTGATCTTTAAAGTTTTATCACTTTTAGACAGCTTGGCTAATGAATGTTTATGCTTGATGTCAAACTGAGGTCTTTAAACAATTAATAGAAAAGATTCAATTTAGTATTTTTTTAATTTTTATTTTAAATAAGTAAGAAAATAGATTTTAGCAGGTTTTGCAGGTAGTTTGTTTATAACTGTGTTTTCAGAATAAAATCCTTTTCAACTGTCTATAAAGGGTTTGGCAGAAAATAGGCTGGCTAAGAAGCAAAAGCTGATACACAATTTATAATGTTTGTGGAAAAGGTTTTTACAAATTCCTGTCTTGCAATATTTTTATGTGTTTATTTTTTTAAGAGAGGCAGCAACACAAGCGATACAGTTAATATTATACAGAGCCAGTACAGAGCCAGTGCTCTCTTTCAGATCCTAAAATTTCTATGGCATTTGAGTGAACTTTGAGCCTTCATAGTAATTTTGTAAAAGGTAAGCACCAGAATTCAATATTTAAATCAACTGACTCACGAACAGCAAATAATCAACACTGTTGTTTATTGGTAAAAAGAAGACGACAACTAATGTCTCTCCAATACATCTTTTTGAAGTGATCCTTGTTCTTGAAAGATTCAGAAAATTTAAAAATAAGTTTGATGAATAGCAAAGGGCCATGGGTATGCAGGAAGATGTGTTGCAGAATACATTCCTCCCTTTGTCTTCTGCTCACTTTCCAGTCTCTCCCAAATGCCTAAATCTACTGGAGAGGGGAATTGAAAAGGGTAGGATTAGGCTGAATGTTTGGCACGACTCTGTAAGGACAGCTGCAGTGTAGGACATCTGTTTTGTAAGAACATCTGATTAAAAGGCCAAGACAAGAAACAGGAAAAGCAAAAAACTGAAGACAGAGATACAGAAGCCCTAAGGGACCAGTGGATAATGAAGTCCATAGAAAAGACCAGACCTGCTGGATGGGCTGTTAAAGGCACCAGGCAAGTGTGACCTTGGGCAGAATCATCCCCAACTTTGTAATAGCTCAGAAGGGAAATGAGAGTATCCTGGATCTGATGTTAAAGAGCAAACTTACTATAGGATATTTAAGGGGCATCATTGCGAGTGGTTTAAACTTCTTATGGGATGCTTGAGGGGATTCTGGGAATGTGCAAAACTGATTGGCTGCTTAGGAGAAGGATAAAATGTCAGAAAAGGGAGGAAAACATTGCGAAAAGGGGCAATTACAGAGGGCACTCTCATGCAAATAAGCTGCAGGTCAGTACACTTGTCTGAGTCCTGTCCATGATCATGGCACAGTCCATCCTCACTTCTTGGTAAGTTCCTGCTTCTATCCATAGAGAGAACTGCATGAGTGTTCATTTTATTTTTTGTGTGTGTAACATGCCAGCAAACTCAAGTCAGACCATCTGGCAAGTAGTCTGGCTGGCAGGTCCTGGAGCTGGATATTGGAAGGACCAAGTCGGGGTCAGCCTGGAGAAGGTCAGGACATTTGTGTCATTTATATGAGTACTGTTTGTGTGTATCATCTGGTGCATCTAAAGGCACTGATCTTCTGCTTATGTTTATGTGCTGCTGGACAATCATGTCTACTCGCACGTGTGAGTTGGGGAAATATGCTCAGCCTTATTACTGACTGAATCTTGAACAGGGAACCACAGCAGCTTCAGACCTTCTTGGGTCCTGAGGTTCACCGGGTTCAGTTTCTTTTAGCAGGCACCATTTATGTTGCCTTGGAATGGTTCAAATATTGTTTATCTTGAGTTTGTATTTTTTTTGAGAAGTATTACACCTCCATATGCTTAGACTGAGGATTATGTTTTTTCAACAGTGATGCATTTTTACAAATACTGCAGTGTTACACATCTTACGATGCAAAAGGGTTTTTTTGGCTTGTTCTTTTTCTTTCTTCTGTGCTCCTTTTTCCAGATTTGTAAATATGGTCCATGTTTCCCTCATTACAACTTGTTGTAATTTTCCTGTTATTTTGGGACTGTGGTGTTTCTTTTAAGTATAATCTAATTCTTTCCCTTTCCTATTAAATTATTACTGATCTAATAACTAAATAGAGCCTTAAGTGTAGGTGTTGGGAGAGCTGCTTTAATTTTTCTTGCATAAATGTGGTTTTGTACAAATGGAATAGCAGAATTCCTTTTCAGAACATAATGGATTGGGTATTTTTCAAAATGCATGTCATGTCAAAGATTTCATATAAGCTTATCTATTTATATAGTCAATATTTTGCACATGTGAATAACACCAGAAAATTATGTTTGTGGTGACCTGTTTTCCTGTTCCCATTTTCCACAGGATGTTGGCCCCATTCTTCTCATTTTACCACTGATTATGAGAGTATAGAGGGATTATCTTCTGCTGGCAGTCACTCAGTGATGGAAAGGAAGTGATGGTGTGTGCAGTGTAGGAGATATCTGCCCAGGAGTCATCTCATCAGAAATTGTGTTTCTTATTTTTCTTTTATGTTCTGTGACTTACCTATTTTCATACTACTTAGCATTTCATAGAGACTAGTGATTTTCCCTTTAAGTCTGCCTTTTTTGGGGGGTCTTTGCAATTTGTTTTCACACTTGGACATGGATTGCTGTGCGTCTGTCAAAATTGATGATATATATGGAAATCTTGTCTCTGAAGGTTGTATTGTCGGGTGAGCTGTTCACATGGTCCCAAGTCATAAATCTGTGAGAGTTTATCTATGTATGCGAGTCTACTTGTTTCCATTTAACTCCGGCCTTGGAGAGAAAGAGACCCAAGGCGAAAAACTGTTGGAATGCAGAAATATTGAGCAGCTCAGCTAGAATATTCCTTTCTTAAAGTGTTTTTGACTGAATGTGGGTTATTTTAACCAGGAGCTAGTTTGAATTTATGGCTGGATATGCAGAAATAGAAAGCTGACAATTCACGATGACATAGTACACTAGGATTTAGTTCCTCAGAGCCTGGTTATGTGTGTCTACAGAGATGGCTACAAATTGACCCAGCTTTCTCTACCCACATTCTGAGCTGACTAAACAGAGGCAGTTTCATGACTTCTGTGTCCATGCAAATATTCTGATGAGTGACGTATGCTGAAATACAATGCATATCGGCACGGTCATAACTCTTACCCAGCTCTGGGTAAAGGCAGATGAGTCCAGATCTAACTGCACAGGCACAGGTAGATGCCATCCTTTGGCACCCGTGACAGTAAAGCTTGTGTACATAAGTTCTGGCTTCGCAAGAGAGCAGGGTCACCTGAAGCGTGATATCAAATTGGTTTTGGCATCTGAGGAAGCGACTGCTTCAGAAATTATGTTTTTCTTCAGCCTGTTGACACGTGAAAGTTGACAGCACCACAGTTTTTGGGAATCCTCTTTCCAAGAACTGAAATTTCTCCCTGCAAGTTCCAAAAGCACTTGAGTCACAGCTGAGCATGGACAGCCATAGCCCACTCCATGAGGCTCTGCATGTCTGTCTCTCATGACATGCCATAGAGCTGTAGAAGCTTGCCTTCGAGAGCTAGCCAGAGATGCTGAGACCACCCACTCAAACACGAGACACCCAGGGTGGCACTCAGCTCCTCTGACTTTAGATAGGCCTATTGCAGATGTTGCGGTTACAAAATTGCGAAGATACCATTAGAGTTAGCAGAGTAAAAAGCTATTCATGCTGTCCTAAAGTAGATGTCTTTAGTTAGGGCCCCTTTAGACTTAACTGGCTGTATTGACTAGGGCCTCAGGTCGATTTCCTACACACGGGCAACCTAATGCCATCTCAGAGGCCGTAATGAAGCTAGCTGAATCCCACCCGAGTTCTAGTTCCCTCTTCTACCAAGGAGGTTTGGATTCTGTATCCCCATAGCTGAGAATTAGTGGGCACATTCTCCACACATTCTTTGTAGCTTGTGCAGTTAGAGAGCAAATATTGGGGAATGGGGGTTGCGGTCAGTTCATCACATGTTGTCTCTGCTGCTCCTTCCTCCTCAGGGGGAGGACTCCTCATACTCTTCCCCTGCTCCAGCCTGGGGTCCCTCCCACGGGGTGCCGTCCTTCAGGAACAGGCTGCTCCACGGTGGGTCCCCCACGTGGCCACGAGTCCTGCCAGCAAACCTGTGCCAGCGTGGGCTCCTCTCTCCACGGGGCCACAGGTCCTGCCAGGAGCCTGCTCCAGTTCCGGCTTCCAGTGGGCTCACAGCCTCCTTCATGCAGCCCCCTGCTCCAGCGTGGGGTCCTCCCCAGCCCGCAGGTGGGGATCTGCTCCCCCACGGAGCTCCATGGGCTGCAGGGGCACAGCCGGCCTCGCCATGGTCTTCAGCAGGGGCTGCAGAGGGGTCTCTGCTCCGGCCCCTGGAGCCCCTCCTGCCCCTCCTTCTGCACTGACCCGGGTGTCTGCAGAGATGTTTCTCTCATGTATTCTCGCTCCTCTCTCCCGCTGCAGTTGCTGCCTGCCAGTTCTTACCCCCCTTCTGAAATACGTTACCCCAGACGTGCTACTACTGTTGCTGACTGGCTCGGCCTTGGCCAGCGGAGGGCTCGTCTTGGAGCCGGCTGGCATGGGCTCTACTGGACATAGGGGAAGCTTCTAGCAGCTTCCCACAGAAGCCACCCCTGCAGCCCCCCTGCAATGTTTTTAATTGCTAATAAACATTTGTACCTTAAAAAAAAAAAAAAAAAAGATATTTCTAAATACCACAAGACATCTGAAGTGAAGAGGCGTTCTAAAGTTAGTTATCCTACAGGAAATACACAGCTCCACCTGTTACTCCTGCTTTCCCTTGAATACCAGAGTGACCTCTAATCTCAGCCTTGCTTAAGGAGGGTGTTACCGCTGTTGGTAGATCAACCCTTATTTCAGAAGAGGGAGAGAAAAAGAGAGAGAGAGAGAGAGAAGGAAAGACAGACAGGCAGCAAGGAAGGCTTGTTTTCCCTTGAAGGAGTCAACTCAGGCAGCACCTGGAGCATCACCGGTGTCTGAGCCTGCAGCCAGAACGTTTGTGCTGTCTGTTACAAGCTCCTGAAGGCACTTGCGACAGCAAAGCAATGCCTTGTAACCCTCTGCCGCCTTCCTGTGCATCAGAAGGCCTGCCTATATCTTCCGCAGCTTTGCCCACAGAAGCCTGAATGGCTGTGCTCCGGGGTGTTGGAAGGCACAACACAAACTTCCTCCGGTCACTCTGACACCCTGAACACAGAAACCAACACAGTTTAATAGGAAGAATCTCACTTTGTCACAGAAACCACCTTTCACATTACATCTTTTCATCCCGTAAGAAAGCATGTGTCCCTACAGTACGTACATAGTTACCCACCAAAACCGCCAACGTCATACAACGTATCCCGCGATACAACGTATCCCGCGATACAACGTATCCCGCGATACGCTCGGAGGGGTTTGCGCAGCCCCCGCTCTCTGTGCACCTCACAGACCTCTGCGCTTTCTGCTTCTGCCCCTGGTGCTGGCGGCTCTGTGGCCGATGCACCGGCAAGCCCAGCCGCATCCTCCTCCTCCTCAGAGAGTCCCTGGCCGTGCTCAATGAGCGATTGCTATGAACGTACTGTAAAAAGCCCTTTTTAGAGCCCGACACAACACTGGCCAATTTCAACTCTAGCTGAGCTTTGCCCTTTTCTGTTCTCTCCTTACACGTATGAACTACAGCTCTGTGATCTTCCTGCCAAGCCGGACCTTGGTCCCAGGGATCATAACATTCCTTTTTCCACCTGAGTTGAAAAAGGAGGTCCCTGTTCAGCCAAGCTGGTCTTCTGCCCCTCTTGTTTGACTTCAGACTCCACCAGATTGCCTGCTCCCGTGCTTGCAGAAGGTGGTTCTGAAAAACTAAGCTGCTCTCTGAGCCCTAAGGCCTCCAAAGCAGCTTCGTAGGGGACACTGCGGACTAGCTCTCTGAGTAGCTTCAAGTTTGCTCTCCTGAAAAGCAAGGTAGCAACTCCTCTGAGCTGTATCTCATTACACTCAAAAGTTTAAACTCCCCTGTTTGGTGATCACTGTGATCCCATCTCCTACGAGTCCTTCTCCATACACAAACAGGAGGGACTAAGAGATCTGTTGGGTAGATAAGCAGCCATGGGGAACCACGGTGAGCAGTGGAGTGAGCTGCTGCATGGGCTACGTGCTTTCTGAGTGCGAAGCCAGCCCCTGGCTCAGTGAGTGCCTGGGAAAGGGAGTCTGCAGCCGTGAAGGACAGAGCCGGCCAGCAGGACAGCTGGCAGCCTTCACTCGGGCATTGCCCACCTTGTGACTGGCTGTACCTGTGATGATGTTAATGCTTTTTGTACACAGGTCTGTTGCGTCGTGCTGTGTTGCGAAGCAGACTTGCAGAGGCGTGCCCTGTCTGCCCATCGGGACTCAAGGCACATTTCCTCCAAGCGCAGCAGCCAGGCTTTGGGCAGCCTCGCCTCATGCTGCTTTTGACATTGCCAACCAGGGTCAAGTTTCTATCCTCGGGTTTTCATGTAGGAACCAATTAGTGAACAAGTCCTGTTTTAATGGAGTGGCAACTCAAACAGTATTACGCTGGTAGAAAGCCTTCAGTCTTTCTGTGTCCTGTGGATCTTGCAGCAAGGCAGCCAGCAGCTCTGTTTCTGCTATAGCTACAAACATCCACGAGTGAAACAACCGCAGCTTTTTAATACAGTTACAGATACTTTTCTTTGCAGACACAAAGCATGCTTTTGTCTTGAACTTTTCATTAGTCTGAAAAAAAGATCATTGGTAGTATAGGATACCATGCTGTTTATTAAATGTACATAAATTAACATCTACACAGAAAGGATGTTTTCCTCATCAGAAACAATGCTGAAACGATGAGCAACTCTGAAAAGAAAGGTACATAAGGCTCCCGTGCACAAACCCCAAAGCTTCAAAGGAGAAAGGTGAAAGAGCGCTACATCCTTATGTCACAGGACAACCTGTGATTAACCCGAGTTATGGACACTGTCACATCATAGGTAGTTGGGGCCAGTTCAGATCCCCTGCCTTCTAGATCAGCCGCCTTGATGAGCTGGGTGTTTCAACTGTTATAAAGCTGCAGAATCAACCAGAATCGACACTGAAATGACTGTGCTGGCTACAGAATGGCTAGAATAAATATGGGGGTGTGTCCAGTTTTTTTCCGGTCCTGGAGGGTGGCTGGGATTTGGGGCACCATGTAAGCTGGCTTTTTTAACTCCTCCTTCCCATCAGTCCCTAGGCACAGGCACGTGTTGTGGCTGAAAGCAAAGCATCACCACTCCAGTTCTGATTGACAGAAAGGGGGGTGTTTGCGTCGGTCCAGAGAGCGCTGATGGGTCGGAGAAGTAAGAGCGGAGTTTTTGCTGTAGCTAACCTGGAGTTAACTCAGCTAATGGAAACTGCAAGCCAGTCATGTTTGATCAAGAATACTAAGAAAGGGTATTGTGCTGTGTGCTGCATACAAGGACTTGCACCGACCAAAGGGCAGCAATGGGTGCTCCCTTCTTGTATGCAGCAAGGTGGTGCAGCGTCTCTCTGCCAAGAATGAGTAGCGGCAAAGAAAACCTGGAGGGTTTTATAGTCTGGAACATGCTGTCCAGCGTGTCCCTCGTGTCCCTCTCAGATGATATACACCTCCACGCCCAGCACGCCCCATGGAATCTGCAGGTGACATGCCAGCTCCCCACGGGGGCAGCTGTGCTGGCTGGTGGGCTTTTGCTGACGGAGCCGAGGAGTGAGCCAGCAAGGCCTCCCGCCAGGGCTGGGCTGGGTCTGAGGGCGGTGCGGGGCCGCTCCGGCGTCACGGTGCCCGAGTGAAATGTGCCGGCCGGAGCAGAAGGGCGCGGTGCCTCCCTCCTCGCCTCCGCCGAGGTGGTGCTGGGGCTGCATCGCGCCCCTCAAAGCCCAGGCAGCAGAGCTCATGCGGGCAATCCAGGCAGCAGAAAAAAATCGGCACCTGCAAGAAGAGAGTCCAAAGTGCTGATGAAACCATGAAGGCAGGAAGAGGCACGACTTTGTGCCCCGTTCTTTGGGCAGTGTGCTGTCCAAGGGGCAGTTCCTGGCACAGGAGAGGGAACCCTCCCTGGCAGTGGCTACGGCACGGCTTTGTCCCCTTCTCCACACGTGTGACACCCTCAGAGCTCTGCAAGTTGACAGAGATGTGCAGCACTGCCTTGCTAGGCAGCAGGGCTGGGCAGGGCAGCTGTGCTGTGGTCCTTTCCAAAAGCCGAGCAGCAGCACGCCTCACTGTCCCTTGCTAGAAAGCCAGGCTTGAAGGCAAAACACGCTGCTTTGGTAGTGTTTGGTTGCTTTTTTCTTCCCTCAATTGTCTCAGGTGCAACGTGAGCTTTTTACGAAGTGCCAGTACCTCAGGGTCTACAGCTACGTGACACAGCTCCTTGCTGCGTCTTTGGGATTCAGACACCAGCAGCCAGTGCTGGGCTTGCCAGCTGACATGAACAGAAAAGGGAGACTTTGCCTCTTTCTGTAGGCAGCGGGTCAAAGAGCTCAAAAAATTGCTATGAGCCTTGTGACTCTGCTGGGGTGTTGCTCAGCCTTGCACAAACAGAGCTGCCACAAGTGCCGAAGGAGAGCTGCCAACGCTGGAGTGAGATGTTCCTCCTGACAGACACGCTCTCCCACGGGCAGCTGCGGGCTTCCTGCCCGGTGCCATCTCTGCGCACCTCAGAAATATTGCCCATAGTCGGAGCAGTGTTCGGAGCTTTGAAAGATGGGCAGCAGAGCCTGCTACACACCTGGGCTCCTCGTTCTTCTTGCCTGCCTGGATGTCCTCAGTTGCCCATCCCGCAGAGCTCTGCTCCCAACTTGCTCCTCTCGCTGTCCAGTAGCCCGTTGCTCCCCTCTTCACAGGTTGCTCTTCTCGAGCCTGGCAAACTTTCCATTCAATGTATTGTTAGACAGGTCAAGCCATGATAAACGTGAACCAATTCTGCTCTTAACCACACCTAGCTCATTTTACCTTGTCTCCCCAGAGGAGCTCTCCAGGTGTTCACTTTCTGGAGGGACTGGAGGCACCTGCAATGGAAATGTGCAAGTTAACGGGTGGCAAGGACCTTCCTGCCCAATTGCTACCTTAGCTCGGAAAGGCACAGCCCTTGGATGGGTTTGCTCAGCCCAGCTGAGCCAGTTCTGGTGGCATCACCGCACAAACCGCCATGGCCATCCTGCACCACCCTTCCTCTGCACCTTTGCAGAGCTGCCGGCTAGTGGGTGACCTTGCTTGTCCCTGCGGCAGCACTCTCAACTTCTGACAGTGCTGTCACCCTCTTTGTGGCCCTGACATACCGCTGCTGCTTCTGCTTCCACCTCTGGTGCTGGCAACTCCTTGGCCGACGTGCCGGCAAGCCCAGCCACATCGTCCTCCTCCTCAAAGAGCTGCGGGGGACAGAGGAGGACAGTTGCTTGGCTGGGGACAGGCCCCGGGGCCGGTGAGCCTTCCTCCGGGCCAGGAGCGAGCGTGGGCGGCTCTGCTTTCACTAGGGCAGGACGCAGGGGTGGCTGGAGGTGGGGGAGGTGGGGCGGAGCCGGCTTGGTCCCCGAGCCCCAGCCGGGGTCCCTCTGCTGGGGACAGCGCCTCTGCGCAGGAGCCAGCGCCACGGGCACCCCCCGGCCAGGCTGGCTTACCTGGAGGGGCTGGGGCAGCGTGCCGTCCTGGCTGCAGAGAGCTGCCAGGGGCCGGCCGAAGAGACCCGCCCTGCCGGCACAGCCTGACTGCCCGGGCGCCTCCGCAGCGGCCAAGGTCCCTCGCCGCGCAAAGGGCCAGGGCAGCCCCCTCGTCCTGCTGCGCGTCCCGCCTGCCGCCAGGGAAAACAGAGCAGAGAGCCATGGAGGGCAAGCGCCAGGTTAATGCTGCCCGAGCCTCTGTGCGCTGTGCCCCCGCCAACAGCGAGGGAGAGGCGTGGCTGGGGAACGAGGCGCCCCGGGGGCTCAGCTCTCTGCGGCCGTGCCCTGCGGGAAGGGCAGCAGCAGCCCCTGAGCAGCGCGGCTGCCGCCTGCCAGCGCAGGAGAGAGGGGCCGTCCTGCCCCCGTCTCCTCCAAACTCACCGTCCGAGTGGCCACGTCCACCTTGGCTGCCGGAGGGGACGGGAGGTGGCCGCTGCTGGGCACCAGCCTGCAAGAAATGCGCTGCGCTCAGCGAGCAGCCCCGCAGCACGAAGGGCCCCTGGCGAGCTGCATCGGCCGCGGGCCATGAGTGAGATGTGGGGACGGCCGAGATGGCGGCCCGGGGGCTCCTCACCTCTGCCAGGCCCTCGACCAGCCTCTCCAGGCTGCTGGCGTTGAGTGTTTTGGCCTGGGCAAGGGGAGAAGAGCAGCAGGTGAGAAGCGATGGGGCTGGTGCGGGGTTGGAGCAGCCCCTGGGGCAGAGCGGGGCCGGGAGGGACACTCACGGCATTGCGGCCGCGCAGCTCCTTCAGCAGGAGCTTGATGGAGGGCAGCTGGGTGACGCGGGCTCCCTGCATTCCTTCTGCTGGCCTGTGCATGGGGCAGGGGCAGAGAAAGAGCTGTGTGAGACCCAAGCTGCCTCTTCGCTCGCCTGCCAGTCCCGGGAGCCCTTCCAAGCTGCCCCGAAGCAGCCGGGCACCGCCCGGCCGTCGAGCGGAGAGCAGTGGCAAGGGGGGAGGACGGGGCTGGGTGAAGCAGCTCCGCCAGCTCTGCCCGCTCCAGAGCCGCCCGCAGCCGTGGGGGCAGCTCTCCCCAGCTCAGGAGCGGCGTTTCCGCATCGTACGGCTACGGCTAGAGCATCCCCCCGTGCTGTGAGCACGGGCCCCCCAAGCTGCTCTGCCAGGCAGGGCTTACCCACGCAGCGCGCTGAGCCAGAGCTCCTTCAGCGAGCGGGAGCTGCAGGAAAGAGAGGAGAAAGAGCCTGAGCGCCCGCTGCTGCCCAGCCCGCGGGCAGAGGCGGGCGCCGGCACAGCCCTGCCCCGTGGGGACGGCTGCAGAGGCAGGAGGAAGCGGCGTGGGGCCGGACAGAAGCGCTGCCCGGCCCTGCCGGGGGACGTGGCACCGAGACCCACCAGAAGGTGACGACGCAGAAGCCGTAGGGCCAGGCGAGGACGAGGGACGTGGTGGCCTTGTCTTCCTCCTCCTGGGCGGCATCCCCGGCCGCCCCCTTGCCGCCGCTCAGCACCCACAGCCGGCGCAGGGCCAGGCAGAGCTGCGGGCGCGGGGCGCTGCCACGTCTGCAGAGAGGAGCGGCAGGGAGTGACCTGGAGGTGGCCGAGCCCGGCGGCTGCCCTCTGGCCTCCGCCTGCCCCGCGCACGGCCACGGGTGCAGCCAGCAGCAGGGTGCCGGGGCCTGGGGCTGCTCCTTGGGCGTCCCTGCCCCGGTGCCGGGGCCAGGCCTTAGGAGGAAAGGCAGCCGGGGTCTGCGCCTCTTACTTGGCCTTGGCGATGATCAAGGCATCGCTGAAGAGGAGGAGGTGCCTCTTCCCCGTCCCGCGGCCCTGCGTCACCCGCACGCGCTGGTGGAGCAGCGGCTCGGCTGATGCCGGGCCGGGCGCGCACTGCTGCTCGGGGCCAGGGTAGACCCTGCAGAGCAGGCGGCAAAGGGCGTGAGAAAGGCGGCTGCTGCGGGGCCCGGCTGCGCCGGCGTGTCCCCGAGCCGCGGGGGGAGCCCACCTGGAGCCGTAGCAGCAGTTCAGCTGGCCCATCGTGCCGGGGCCAGGGGAGTCCTCGCGCCGGACACGCTGCTGGGGCTCCGGAGAGCTCCCAGCCGGCTGGAGCGAGGCTGTCAAGGGGGTCCCGGTGCCGGGCAGTGCCGCTGGGTGAGAGCTGGTCTCTCCCTGGAGCTGCCGGGTGCTGGCAGAGCCGTGCCTGCAGGCACTGTGGCCGTTGCCGGGCCAGCGCCGCGACATCACAGCTGCCATTCCGAGCCCGGGGGGGGGGCTGGGGGGCGGGGCTGGGGGAGGGGCTCCTGTCTCTCTCGGCCTGGGGAGCCCGGGCCTGGGCACAGCACTGCGGGCATGGCCTCAGCAGCGCTGAGCAGAGGGCAAGGCTCCCCTCCCTCCAGCTGCTGGCAAGGCTTTGCCCAGCGCAGCCCAGGGCACCGCCGCCCGCCGCCTTTGGCCAAGGGCACGGTGCTGGCTGCTGCTCAGCTTGGTGTCCAGCAGGACCCACGGGCCTGTTGCGTTAAGAGGCAGAGCAATTTGGCAGAAACTAAACCCCCTTGCTTTCCAGTCGATCCTCAGATGTCAGAGGGACTGGGGGCGGCTGAGCTTAGGTTCTGAGTGATGCCCAAAGTCAGCGTTAGTAGTCCGGTCACGCCCAACACCTTTGTTGGACTATCACGGGTCCGGATGCACTACTAACATCACACTACCTGCTCAGCCGGACACCTCCTGAACGAACACGGCCGCACTCAGAGGTACGGTCGCGTTCAGGGACCACACACGGCTGAGTCAATCAATAGTGCGATTTATTGAACACACGGCTGAGTCAATCAATAGTGCGATTTATTGAAGCAACAGATATACAGGTTCTTTGGATTGCCGGTGATAAATTCACTACCTATAAAGCACGTGCAAATGCTAAAACTACGAGGGACACTACTTGGCTATAAACGCCTTAAAAGATGTAAAGTGACTCTATATAGAGATTTCTAAGTTTCCCGGGAAGGCACTTGGTATGACCAAGGGTTCAAATCTTGCCCAACGGCGTCCCGATGGGGGGGAAGAGAGGCTCAGCCCGTCGACTGATCCCAGAAGTTAGAGTGGTACACAACGATGGTATCTTCCCTAACATCCAGCTCTTAAAACATTATTTTATAGTGTTTTACTTTGCAGGTGGAGCTTGAGTGACTCTAGTCATACATACCTTTATCAGGATTGGTGCAGAATTCTCTCGCTTCGCGTTTAAAGGTACAGACTAGGAAAAATTCAGTGCGCACACTCATTGAGGAGGGGTCGCACCTTGGGGGGGTGGTAGCTTTTGAGAGGGGTGTGCGTTTTAGTATTATAATGATATTATAATTAGCAAAGTTCACTCTAAGGACAGCACTTCATCAAAGTTGACAGGTCTTTGGCCCAGGACATTGTAAGCGCAGCTTATCAATGTACATCCTGTGCATCCCTAAACTCCCCGGTTCACAGAGCGTGGCCGCGAGGTCTCCACTCCGCTCCAGCCTCCATGTAATCTCTCCCAGAGTCAGCACACCAGGCGCCCCTGATGTTGCCAACATCCAAGGCCGTTCAGGGAGTCTCCATGGCACAGACCCGTTGTGCATGAGTGCTACGTTCCACCTGGTTTCAAGGCTGTTCTTAGAGGGTAAATTTCCAAAGTACCCCTCAGCGATTACTCCACATCTCTGGATGAGGGATCCGGAGATTATTTTGCCTTTGAGTGGGAGGACCCCGAAACAGGACGAAAACAACCATTAAGATGGACTGTGTTACCACAAGGGTTTACAGAGTCACCAAATCTATCTGGACAAACTTTAGAGAAAATTCTACAAGATTTCACAATACCTAAGGAGGTAAAATTATTGCAATATGTGGACGATTTATTAGTAGCAGGAGAAACTGAAGAGGGGATCCGAAAAGCCACCATTAAATTGTTAAATTTTCTAGGGGAAAAGGGATTAAAGGTGTCCCGATCAAAGCTGCAGTTTGTAGAACAAGAAGTAAAATACTTAGGACATTGGCTGAGTAAGGGAAGGAAGAAGTTAGATCCTGATAGGGTATCTGGGATTCCATCCTTAAGACCCCCACAAGCTAAAACGGAAATTAGGCAAATACTGGGATTATTAGGATATTGTAGACCATGGCTTGAAAATTATAGTGAAAAAGTAAAATTCCTATATGAAAAATTAACTAATAACCAACTTAAATGGCTTATTGAAGACAATCAGAGATGTGAGGAAGTAAAAAAGGCATTAATACAAGCACCTGTATTGAGCCTCCCAGATCTAGAAAAACCTTTCTATCTCTTTGTGAATACATCAAGCCAGACAGCATACGGAGTTCTTACTCAAGACTGGGCAGGAATCAAAAAACCCGTGGGGTATTGTTCTAAGTTACTTGATCCAGTAAGCAGAGGATGGCCTGCTTGTCTCCAAGCTTTGGTTGCTACAGCATTATTAATAGAAGAAGTTAGGAAGATTACCTTCAGTGCTCCTTTAAAAGTGTATACCCCACACAATGTCAGAAATGTTTCACAACAAAAAGCGGAAAAATGGTTAATGGACAGCCGGATTCTAAAGTACGAAGCAATACTAATAGACTCCCCTGACTAAGCGTGACTTCTGCTCAGAGTCCAGCACAATTTTTGTTTGGAGAACCATCAGAGGAATTACAACATAACTGTTTAGAGGTAATTGAGACCCAGACTAAGGTGAGACCAGATTTAAGAGATGCTGAGTTGGAAAATGGAGAAGCGCTGTTCAGAGATGGCTCCTCCTGAGTGGTAGAAGGGAAGAGAAAATCGGGATATGCAATAATTAATAAGGACTTAGAACTTGTGGAATCAGGACCTCTGAGTCCATCATGGTCAGCTCAGGCTTGTGAGCTGTATGCCCTATGTAGGGCCCTGGGATTATTAAAAGGAAGAAGTGGGGCTATATTTACAGATTCTAAATACGCATATGAGGTGGTCCACTCTTTTGGAAAAATTTGGGAAGAAAGAGGTTTGATTAATACTCAAGGGAGGATTTTAATACATCAAGAATTAATAGTAAAAATTTTAAAGGCTTTAAGAGAACCAAAGGAGATAGCAGTGGTACATGTGAGGGGACACCAAAAGGGATTAGATTACCGAACGAGAGGAAATAACTTAGCAGATAAAGAGGCCCAGGAAGCAGCCTTGAGGACTAAAGTTGCCAAAATTAATGTCATACAAACAAAGGAGGACACCAGCAAAGAAGAACGAGAGGAAAGAGAGAAGAAGTTTGCCCCACAAGAACAAACAAAATTGGAGAAAATAGGAGCTAAATTAGAACAAGGAAAATGGACACTGCCCGATGGGCGAGAAATGTTGCCAAAAGCCTACACCAGGCGAATATTAGAACGTTTGCGTGTGCAAACACATTGGGGTACAAAAGCGTTAAGTGATCATTTTCTTAAACAATTTGGTGGTATTGGAATTTTTGAAATAGCAAAGCAAATTACACAAGGTTGCTTAACCTGTCAAAAGGTAAATAAGACAGTGTTTGGACAAACAGCCACGGGAGGGAGAAAAACAGCTTACAGACCTTTTGAGAAAGTCGATTTCACTGCATTGCCTAAGGTAGGGAGGATAAAATATTTATTGGTAATAGTAGATCATTTAACACAGTGGGTAGAAGCGTACCCTGTAGCACGAGCTACGGCACAGATGGTGGTAAAAATTTTATTGGAACATTTGATACCTAGATATGGGATAATCCAGTACCTTGATTCTGACCAGGGCACACATTTTACTTCTAAAATAATAAAACTATTATGTCAATCATTAGGTATGCAGTGGGAATACCACACTCCGTGGCACCCACAAAGCTCGGGGAAGGTAGAAAGAATGAATCAAACAATAAAACAACAATTGGCTAAATTAATGATTGAGACGCAAATGCCCTGGACGAAATGTTTACCACTGGCACTTCTAAACGTAAGAACTAAACCATACAGTGAGACTGGATTATCGCCATATGAAATGTTATATGGCGTGCCTTATTTTCAAGGAATGCCTCTGGGGAACAATGTAATTGAGCATCATAGTATCCAACAATATATAATTACCCTTGGAAAAAGATTAAAAGAATTAAGAGAGATTGGGATGGTGGCCCAAACACCACCTTTAGGATTTGCAATTCATCAGTTAGAACCAGGAGATAAAATTCTGACAAAAACATGGAAAGAAGGAAACCTATCTCCCCTCTGGGAAGGACCTTTCCTTGTTTTATTAACTACAGAAACAGCTGTGAGAACTGCTGAAAAAGGATGGACACATGTGTCACGAGTGAAAGGTCCAGTGAAGGAGTGGAAAGTCACATCTGACTCAATTGCTGTGGGAATTTTATTGCGGCTACTCCTGTAATAGAAACAGGAGTGAAACATGAAATTCCCACAGTTGCTAAAAATCTATTTGTAAATCTTGCTGAAAACATTGCTGAAAACATTGAATATAGCTAATTGTTACGTTTGTGGTGGAACAAATCAAGGTGAATGATGGCCATGGGAAGCTATGGAGAGCAATATAAGTAATCCCCAAGTTTGGAAAACAATGGGAAAGGGTAATAGGAAACAACAATGGGTACTCCAAACGAGTATAATCGGAAGGAGTTGTTGGCAAAAGAAGAACAGGAAAAAGGAGCTGGAACTAGAATTTGTCCTTTGTGTAGAAGGTGGTGTGTATTTGTAAGATTAGTGTTGCAGGCTAACTGGCAGTTTTCTGTAGCCATAAAGCCTTGCAAATAAAGAGGATCGCCAGGCTCGGGCAACTGCTCAGGTCTGGCCAAACCCCTGATCTAGCAAAGCTCTGGCCTTCACAAGCAGTGCTCAATTAATTTGGGTACTAAGAAAGCACCCCCTTAAAGGAAAGGAGAGGGCAAGACCGGAGGGGAACTGGTATTGCGGCTTAAAAAGGGTCTGCCAAGGGCTGCAACCCCTTCGGGCTGTGACCGCCGACCACTATGGCCCTGACCGGACCTCTTCTAGTTCTACTTGGGGTGAGTTCCTTGACTCTGACTACGGCAAATAACTGTAGTCAATATTGGAACAAGTCCAGCTGGGGTTTACCCCAGAAAAATGGAAAAAGTGAGGACCTTTTCTAATTGTACAGCCTGTACCTGTAATCATATTTGCCAAGGAATTGGAACAATAAAACCTAGGTTTTTTTCCTGTTACCCATAAATCAGGGAGAGCCAGGTGTATAACGAATGGCCTCCTGAGAGACAAACTTGGAAAGGAGTCAATCTAGGAGGATTTGGGGGAGATTTTATGGGTGGTGATTGGCTTACTAAAATCGGGATAGTTGTACTGGGGATATGTGGGGGATTGTTACTAGATTAATCTACTCGGTTATACAAGGAATGCAGATATCTGCAGTACTCAATTGGAAATGAAAACACGAATCAATACTGCAAAGAAGAAGATGGGGGATTGTGAAATATGTTCACCTGATTCGTGTGATGAAGTGTAATCTTCTGTACTTTCATGGATTTCTCCTGCACCATAAAAAGGGGTATTTTACAGGAGAAAGTTAAACTACTTTGCTGGTATATCAGCTCAAACCAGTTTGACCACTGACCGCATAGTATTGTGTAAAGAGAAACTTGTAAAGTGCATGCATAAAGTTTGGGGTCATCCTGGGGGCACGCCGAGGAAGATTTGACAAGACTCTAGAATGAGAAGAGGGCATGCGCCGAAGAAGACACGCCTATTCATGAATACGTATTAGCAGACAGGATATAAACCAAGAACAGTAACTGTACCGCGTGCATCTTGGTGGAGCGGAGACTGCCGGAGCACCCAGCGCTGTTTGCTTGCCTCTATTCGCTTAATAAATTGTAAATTTGAATTGGAATCCTGTTTGGGACTAAATCATTTATCACATCCTTATCCAGCATCTTTTCAAAATACTGGTAAGACTCAAGCCTGCATCGTAACTGGTTCCTCTTCCATCCGCTGTAGGAGTCCCCTGTGTTCCGGAAACACCACAGGGCACATCGAACTATAACACAAAGCGCTATGGATAGAACCACAATAATTATTCAAGTAACAAATAATCGTTGTAACCATGATAGGTTTGGTAAACCAAGAGGTTAACTTTCCCACAGCTCAGAAAACCCCCAAAAGGTGTCATCTTGAGTTACTTCACGTAGGATTTTTGCTTGTTCTCTGATCTCCCGTAAGTCAGCAGATATTCACCCACTTTGGTCTACATACCTGCAACAGCTGACATTGATTACTGTGCACACCCCTGCCTGTGAGGCTAATATTAAATCTAGAGCCATACGATTTTGTGATACTATTTTCGATAAACTAGTAGTTTCTTCTTGGAGTTTCCTGATGGCATCTATAGTTTTATTCTCGATTATCTCTATTACAGCCGAGATGTTTATTATAGCTTTTTCTAACTCGCTAACCCCCAGAAATGGGATTAGCCACCGCACAAAGCTATGATAGCGTGTCAGCTTTTCTATTAAGGGCTTACTCACCCTTCAGTTTCTTCTCACGGGATTCTGTGTTGTTTTATCAATAATAGTGATGTTGGGAACCAGGGTGTCCAAAGTACATGCTCCCCACCACCTCAGAGGTAAAGTTTTCCGAGCTGCTGTACCACACAACCAGTACCACCCTGTCCCTAGCAGAACCGGGAGGCCAATATAATTAAGTAACTGAAATGCTGGATCAATAGAGACAAAATGTGGTCCTCTGTCAGAGGATATAGTTGCTGGAACTCCAAAACGTGGTATTATCTCTTGTATCAATGCTTTAGCTGTCTCCCGAGCTTTAGCTGTTCTGGTTGGGAATGCCTCTGGCCAACCTGAAAAGGTATCAGTTAATACCAATAAATATCGATACCCCCCTTTTCTTGGAAGTTCTATAAAATCAATCTGTCATTATTGCCCAGGCCCATTGTCTTTCCCAATCTGGCCCATTTCTGGCTTGGCGGTATTCTTGGGATTAGTTTGGAGGCAAAGATCACGTTGTTGAGTTACCTGTCTCACCATAGTATACAAATTTCTGGCCACACTTTCTCTAATTAAATGTTTATATAGAGTCTCCATCTCCCAATGCCTTTTCCTATGTTCTTCCCTTACCAAATGCCATATTAGGCAGGAGGGAATAATCACTTTTCCTTGTGGGGTATAAGCCCACCCTTCTTTGTTATATGACCCTTCCAGATCTGTGATAAGGTTTTGATCTTCCTCGGTATATTTTGGCTTACCTTCTAGGGAGATTCGCCGTCAGGGACTAAAGCTCCTTCTGTTTTTATCTCTGTTTTAGCTACCTGTTTTGCCTCTCTGTCCACCAGCTCATTTCCTCTCTCCAATTCCGAGCTCACTTTCCGGTGAGCCTTAATATGCATAATCGCCACCTTCTCAGCAAGTTGGACTGCTTTCAACAGTCTCAAAATCTCTTTTGCATGCTTAATAGTTTTCCCTTGAGAGCTCAGTAACCCTCTTTCCTCCTAGATTGTTCCATGCACGTGCACAACTCCGAAGGCATATCTGGAGTCTGTATAAATATTCACAACTTTGCCTTGAGCCACTTCCAAGGCTCGGGTCAGAGCAATTATTTCTGCGCTCTGTGCAGAGGTATTTATGGGCAAAGGTCTATTATTTCTTGACTAGTGGTAATGGCATATCCCGCGTGTCTTTTACCACTCAGGACATAGCTGCTTCCACCTGTGAACCAGTTTTCTCCGCTTTCCATAGGGTTGTCTTTTAGATCTGGTCGGTTTGCGTACGTTGTTTCAATAGTCTCCAAAGAGTCATGATGCGCTGGTTCTCCCGTGTTTCCACTAAGGAAAGAAGCTGGGTTGACAATGTTAGTAACTAAGACCTCCACATCATCCTGTTCTATCAGTATAGCCTGATATCTCAGGGATCTTTGTGGAGAAAGCCAGTGCCCACCCTTTGCGTCCAGCACTGCGGACACTGTGTGAGACACTAAAACAGTCATCTTCTGGCCCAGAGTAAATTTTCGGGCTTCTTGTACATTCAATATTACAGCTGTAATTGCTCTCAAGCATCCAGGCCAACCCTTCGCAGTTGCGTCTAACTGTTTGGAAAAGTAGGTAACTGCTCGTCGATAGGGGCCCAGATCTTGTGCTAATATTCCCAGAGCAATTCCCTGTTTCTCGTGGGAAAAGAGAAAAAAACGGTTTACTCACATCAGGGAGCTCTAAGGCCGGAGCCAACACCAAAGCTTTCTTTAGTAGCTCAAAGGCTCGTGTGGTCTCTTTGCCCGTCCAGATCATACAATCGTATCGTAACAGTTTCCTTTCTCCAGACGGTATTTCCCAAGATTCCAAGTCTTTTGCGAGCTCATTGCCAAAGATGGTAGACTGTTCGTAAATCCTTGTGGCAACACCGTCCAAGTGAGCTGAGTCTTGCGACCACTTTTGGGGTATTCCCATTCAAATGCAAATAATTTTTGGCTGGCTTCATGGGGAGGGAGGCAAAAGAAGGCATCCTTCAGATCTAAAACAGTAAACCAAGTTAGTTCAGGTGTTAATACGGTCAACAGGGTATATGGATTTGCTACTACGGGGTAAAGGTCCTCAGTTATTTTATTTACGGCCCGTAGATCCTGGACCACACTATACAACCCGTCAGGTTTACGAACAGGTAATACAGGGGTGTTGAAATCAGACTCACAGTTTTTCAGTAATCCTATTTATAAAAATCTTTCAATCACTGGCCGAATTCCTTCCTTACCTTCCCTTCTGCGGGCAGACTGGTTAAGAATAGACTCAGTATCTGGATATATTGCTGATCTTTTACTTCCAGAGTAATTTCTCCTTTTTCAAATGTAATTTTTGCACCCAATTGTTCTAACAAATCTCTTCCCAAAAGTGGCTTTGGGGAGTTGGGCCTATGTAGGAATTTGTGGATACCCCATTGTTTTCCCAATTTATACTTCAAAGGTTTACAAAAATATGCCTTTTCACTTTGGCCAGTCGCTCCTTTTACCATGATATAGTCGTTTCCCAGGGGCATCAAGGCTTGATTTAAAACCAAGTATGTTGCCCCTGTGTCAACCAAAAATTCTACTTCTTGTTCTTCCTTCCCCAGCCTCATTATAACCAGTGGATCTGCTAGGGTAGATTCCCCAGGTCCCTGTCAATCCTTTTTCACATGGGCTACTATTCTTCCTGTCTGGTGGCTTCGCCTCTTTGCCTTGTTTCTTGGACACCCTCCTTTCCAATGACCAAATTTCTTACACAACGCACATTGATCCTTACCTAATCAAGATGGTTCTCGTCTAGGCCTCCCTTCCTCCTCTTCCCTGACAACTGCTATCCTTCCTCTCTATTACTAAATACTCTCCACGCTTCACCCAGCAACACTTCCAGATTTCTACCTTCTGTAGGGCGCAGCTTCTGGAGTTTGTGCCTAATGTCCCCCGTAGACTGACCCAAGAACAGGGAGACTATTTGTTGTATTCCTACCTCTGACCCAGGATCCAGCGGTGTGCTACGGCGCATTACATCCCTCAATCGATCCAGGAACTCGGATGGGGACTCAGAAGGACCTTGTTTAACTGCATATAGAGCTGACCAGTTTGTGGTTTTGGGAATAGCCCTTTCCATTCCCTTCAAAATCCATTCTTGATATTCCTGTAGCCTCTCCATATGGGCAGATTTATTAGCGTCCCATTTTGGGTCTCGGAGGGGAAATATTCTTTGACATCCCCCCCGTGATCTTGTAATGGTCTTCAGCTAAATTGTCTGCTGTTTTCAAAATTAATTGCTTTTCTGTTTCTGTCATATACTCTAAGAGCAACTGTATACCTTTCCAGTCTGGATTATGTTGTTTTACGATGAACTGAAAATGCTTAGTAACACTCACCGGGTCGCTTCTATAGTCTCTTGCAACTTTTCTCCATTCTCCTAGATCAGTGGTGGAAAAGGGCACCTTAATCATCATTGTTCCTCCATCAGGTCCCACTGCCTCTCGGAGTGGGGCTTGTAAAGCTGTAGGGACAGTCCTAGAGGCAGTTTTCTTCCTTGTGCGGGAAGATATGGGACTGTCCATACAGTGCCTACTGTAATCATGAGACTGGCATAAAATTTGAGATTTTTATAATGCAGCTCATATTTGTTCTTTACTTTCTTTGTGAGTTCAGGGTTTGTTTTAGGGCACATTGTAATTTTTAGATTTGTTTTAGAATCGAGAAGCTTGGGAGAAAATTTTTGTGATTGGGTTTTTTGGTTTGGTTTTTTTTGTCCATCCATAGTCATTTGTCATAAAGAGCTGAGCATTCAAGGAAATACCAAAACTATTATGATTTGCAAAGTGAAAACCTGTAGTACGTTCTACACAGATTTGGTCGCCTTCTATTATGCTTAAATTGTGGCCTGTCATGATGGACACCAAACTTCAGGCCAAACTTGACATCTGCAGTATTCAGAGTATATGCATTTGTCAAGCAATGAGCTAGCAAGTGTCTGGAATTGTTAGGTAGCAATGCCTGATTAAAACATGGTCTATATTCATATGAAGCAATCCCAGAAAATGAAGAGGAATTTGCAGCACTTAAAAAAAGACATCATATTTATGCAGTACAATTCAGGTAAACGTAAAAGAATTCAAAACCTTCCCTCCTTGGCTACCAGTTTTGAGAGAAGTATGGCGTTGTGCGTAGAACAAAGGGATGTCTGTAAAACTTTCCCTGTTGCATGCTCAGTCTGTAAGAACGTTTCATGTTTTGCAGAAATGCTAACAGCTTCCAAGGTTATACAAGCATGGTAGCTTCCCCCACCATCTTTTCAGAAATACGGAAAGCAGGAAAATCCCAGAGTCTGGAAAAGTTGCTGGCAGAATCGTTTGCCCGAGGTAGGTTTAAAATTGAGAGATTCTTGGCCCTCTTCATAATTCATGTAACTAATTTTCCACAAGTTTTCTAGGCTTGCTTCTGTGGGTCCTATGATAATGCAAAGAGAACAAGTGAAGCTCTAGAAGTAAAATACTTCTCATAAGTTTAATCCCTTTTTTAGTTTAAAAGACCTCATGCACTGTGAACTTGTTTTATAGTCTTCTCCCCAAATGTAGGTGTGGAGAGTCACAGAAAGACATAAATATTGAAGTCTCCAGTAGCTGCATGTTCCCTGTTTTTATTCTAAAGAAATGTTTGGAAGGTATTTCTGAGGAGTTAATGTTGTTTATGTGTTGGGTTTGTTTGGGTTTTTGCTGTGCTGGCTTAATTCTCATTGATTATAGTCTAATCCCTTTGTGTTTCTTTTTACAAAGAAATCCAAGCAATAGTTACCAATATTAACCAAGACAATAGAGTCCTTAATGCCGGGGATCTTTTTTTGTACGTCTTGCCTTTTTTAAGCTGCTTTCCAATTTCTCAGTGGGCAGGAAACTAGATGGCACGTGTTTTTTCCCTTTTGTGTCCTTGCAGAACTCTTGCGTTGAATTTTAACTTCTGTGTTGCCTGTGAATAACGTAGAGAAGTGATACATTGCTTTGTACAGCAATGCACCTTGATTTTGAATGCATGATGAATACCGTGGAAGGAACCAAACGCGAGGAAAGTTTTATGTGAGTGTGTTCCTATATTTCTTTTTTTTTTCTGAATTTGTAACTGCAATTGGGGAGTAAAAAAATTTCAAACCAAAACCAAACTCCTAATCACCCCCGACCTCCTCAAACACCTAGTGTCTTGTCAGCTGTGGAATGACATCGCTCAGTGAGTTAACCTTGAGGAGAGATTTTGTTTGGTCCAGACTGTGGGCAAAATCCAAGAACTAGCAAAATAAGGTCCTCATTCGCTAGAGCTCTGTGTGGGGAATTGTTATAGGAGAAGAAGTGTTAACTTCTTAGGGCAAGCGGACTTGCATTTGAATCCTGAATTTGTTCTTTTGGCAACACAACATTTTCACTCTTTCACCCTAAGGAAAACTCTTTTTTTGCCAGTTTCCCATAAAAGCGATCATGAACAACGTTAACTTCATTTGGTAAAACGACTCCTTCTGACAGAAGGGGAAAATATTAAGTATGCAATGAGTGGAGTCACAGATGAATCTACTAAGCAGACCACAATGTTTACTCTCACAGGCTTTACTGTATACGAAGCTAGTGGACTCAAGTAATGGACTGATAAGTGTATAAGCATTTGCAGAATGAGGACTTTTCAGTTAATCTTCTGTAAGATTTTTGTCTACACCAGCTTGTACGCCAGGATCCTAGCTCACTTTCTGTGCTTGGGTCTTTGAGTTTGTTTCTGCATTCAACTTTGTTTCCAGGAAAACATATCAAATCTGTGATCATTACAGCATGCCATAATAGTTAATATGCCAGATTTAAGAAAAACACAGCTAAGGAGCTTCCTTCTTCACAACCCCCCAACAAATAAACCCCCAAAATGAAGGAATTCCTTAAACCTAGAAAGAAAGAAATACGCTGTGAGTCACATGTTGCAGTGATGTGGTAGCAGCAGGGTCCTTAGAACCGATGATTTACAAGACCTAATGTCTTTCTGTGGACTTTGAAGGCTGAGTGTTTTGTACTCTAGCAATTTTCTGCTACTGTTATGTATTCACGTAGATCTGTAAGGCAATTGTTGTTACTTTCTTTGCATAGTCTGGTAAAATATTTGTATAATAGGAAAATTATGTTTTTGTGCTACTCTCCTTGGGAAACAGAAACTAAGCCTGCCATTAGATGCTAGGCCACAGTCGTTGACGGAGCAGGGTAGTGTATCTTACATTTTGTGCTACACTTGGTCAAGTCTCATCTCTATCGTATTCGCTGTTACTTTATTAAATTTAGTATCTGCACTTTCTATTTCCAGACAGGCCTCTCGTTCAGAGCACAGAGGCATGGTTCTCTCTGCGTCTGGCTTCCCGTCCCTATCTTTTCATTCCTTCCTCTCCTCCCTGTAGCCTACTGCTATCGTTTTCTTTCACCAGCTCTCTCTCTGCCGGGCTCCGGAACCCTGTTTTTTCATTTCTCCCTGTCTGTCTTGTAGCTCCTCAGTACTTTTTCTTTCCCTGGCTCCCTGTCCCTGTTTCTTCCTTCTTGGCCCTGTAGCACGCTCTGATTCTGTTCCATTCTCTGCCTCTGCTTTCCCAGCAATCTGTCCCTCGCTTTTAATTCCTCCCTCTCCGCGCTGTCGCCCGTGCGGTCTCTTGCCTTTCTCCGTCGCTGGCTGGCTGGCTGTCCCTGCTCATTCATTCCTCCCTCTCCCCCCTGCAGCGCCTGTCGCTTTTGTCCGTTCTCCCTCTCGCTGTCTCTGGCTCCCTGATGACCCTATTTTGGACTCCCACCACCCATGCACCCCCTTCTTTCCATGCTCATTGCTCTTCTTGTTGCTCTCCAGCTCTCTTTTTTCCCCAGCTCCCTGTACAGTGCAGATATGGGGGTTGTTTTGGTGGTGTTCCCCGCCCCTTACCTCCGTGTTTCACTGTCCTGGCTCCCCATTGTTTCATTCCTCCTTTCGGCTCGGTTGCCACTTTTTTGTCTCTCCCTCTCTCCTGGTCTGACTCCCTGCCCCCGGTCTCCTCTCTTGTAGCGTCCCGTGCCTCACACCTCGTTTTCGGCGGCCTCCCCCTGCCCAGCAGCCCATGGCTCCGGGAGCCGCCCGCCCGCCTGTTCCCTGCCGCACCGAGGAGCGCGGCTCCGGGAAGGACTGCCGGGGTGTCCCCGGGGCAGGCCCCGAGCCCCGGGGCAGCCCCGCTCCCGGGCCTTGTCATGCGCCGCCTCCTTTGCCCTCGCGGCTGCGTTCGCCCTCGCTTTGCCCCGGGTGAGGGGCTGTGCCGGAGCTCGGGGCAGGAGGGGATGCCCTGGGGTGGGGGTCGGGCGCTGGCCCCCTGTTCCAGCTGGGCTCCAGCTGTGGGCCGGGGCTGGAGGAGCCCCAGGTGCGGGCGGTGAGGCCGGTGGGGACGGACGCTCCCTGCACAGGGGTGGCTGCCGGGGGAGGGGCTGGTGCTGCTGCTGCCCTACTCCCGGTGGCCGTGGAGGGGCCGGGGGGAGCCAAGGGTGGAGCGGTCGCCCGGCCTGACCGGGCTGCGGCTGCAGCGAGAAAGAAGGTGAGTGGGGCCGCCCGATCGACCTGAGGCAGGGCGGCGGGGTCCGCGTCGGAGGCACGGAGCAGAGGGGTGTGCGAGCCGGCGGAGGGGTCCACCCGGAACTACGCTGCAGAGGGCGGGTGAGCGCCCGCGTCTCGGCGGGGATGGGGGATGGGGGGGGTGGAAGACGGTGTCCGCGCAGGGTGAGCCAGCAGGACAGGCTGCGTCTCGCGGCATGGCGGGAGCCGAAGTCCTGAGGCACGGGGTTTGCTCTCGGCCATGTTCGTTCCCCGCCATGCCGGGAAGCGTGGTCTTCCGGGCGGTCATGCTGTGCTTGCTAGTGCATGCCGGGAGATGTAGTTTTTGCGACGCGGGTTCCCGGGCATGCGTGGTGGCGTGCCTCCTCGCCGCCCTCAGTGCTGCCGCCCTGTGACCAAAATTAGGTACTGCAGCTCGGCAGCCGCGCATGCGCGGTACAGCACCTCGTCGCTCAGAAGCTGCGCATGCGCGATGGGCGCATTGCCGCAGCTCGGGAGGCACGCATGCGCGGTGGGGAACCTCGCCGCAGCTCGGAAGCCGCGCATGCGCGGCGGCGCCTAAGTGACCCACGCTGCCGGCCGCCGGTAACCGCGATGCCGTTCTGCGGTCCCTGCGCGCTCTTTGCTACTTCCCGGTAAGGTCGCGCCGTTGCCGCCCCATGTGCGCAACGTGGGCGGGTGCTCGCCCTGCAAAATGAGGCACGGCCGCCGGGTGCTCGCTGCTACTGCAGCCCGGCGTTCGCGCACCGCCCCTCGCCCCTGCGGCGTGCCGCCGGCGTCCGGCGCATGCGCGGTGCGCGGGAGCAGCATGGCGGCGCAGCGGGGTCCAGTTCCCGGCGGGGCGTGAAGGGCCGGGACCACCGGTGAGGCGAGCGAGCCCCTGGGGCGGGTGCGGGGCGTCTCCTGCGCACCGGCCGCCCGCGGGTGGTGGGGCGAGGAACTTCGAGCCGCCCGCTGCGACCGGCTGCCGGCCCGCTGGAGGCGAGTCGGGTCGGGGCAGCCCCGGGGAATTACCGGGGCTCTGGGAGGAGGGAGGGAGGCGGGCACCCCCCAGGCGCGGACGCCGGGCGCCTCCCAACTCGTCAGAGCCCCCCCGCTCGCTTCTCCTGGCCCCGCGCAGCTGCCCCCAGCTCCAGCCCCTCCCCTGAAGCCCGTCCCGTAGCCCCGGGCCGGCCCCGGGCCCTGTCGCAGAGGCGGCAAGCCGGGCCTCGCGTGCGCTGGGTTCTCCGTGAAAGCGGACGCCGTTGGCAGCGGTGCAGGGGCAGAGCGGCGTCTCCGGCGGCCCCCGCGGAAGGAGAGGCTTCGGCCAGGGGGGAACTACGGTAATAAGGGTCGCTGCTGCTTCTTTCCCTCTGCCAGGGGCCGCGCTGGGGGGGGATGCCGCTGACCGCACCCGCCTCGGGCTCGCGTGGGTTGTCTCTGCCCAGCCTCGCTCTCCTCGTGGCACGGCTGCAGAAAGGGACAGGCGGAGCGCTTGCCGGCCCTGGGCGGGAGCTGCCACGGCCAGAGCTGGAGAGGCCAGAGAACGGTAAAGAGGAAGAAGAAACCGAAGGCCGGCCGGCCGGCAGCTGCCTCCTGCTGCAGGGAAGAGCGAGCCAGCCCCTCCAGGTGAGGTAGGATTCCTCTTCGTAGTCCGCAGCAGGCCACACCATCGACATGCAGGGTCTGTACGCGTCACCAAAGGCGGCCGCGTAGCGCACGAGCGAGGCTACGTGTGTAGGGAGCCCCGTCTTGTACGAGCTGTAAGACACCCCGGTATTCTCTTAGGTGGAGGACAGCCAAGCGACAGGAGTTACAGAAGGCGAAGGGAGGAGAGGAGGAGGAGGAGGAGGAGGAAGAAGCGTCTGAACTGGCGAACTCTCCCAGCAGTGCAGGGAGTGAAAGCTGTGGTGAGTCCCAGGCCCTCGGGGCCCTGTTGCCCCTATTCTGCATCCCGGGCCCTCACTACCTCTCCCCTGGCCCCCCCGTCTTTCCCACGCTGATGTGGTTCCCCCCCACCACCCCCCGCCCATACCTCCTTTCTCCATCTCACTCTGACCAGCTCCCCGTCCTCATCTTTTAGGTCCTCTCTCTCCCTGCTCTGTAGCTTGTGGCTATTTTTCCTTCCTCTGCCTCTCTCAGTCTGGCTCCCTGTCCCTGCTTTTCCATTCCTCCCTCTGCAATGTAGCGTGTTGCTACTCTTTTCTTTCACAGTCTCTCTCTGTCCGGCTCCCAGCCACCGTTTTTGCCTTCCCTCCACTCTGTTCTCTAGTCTCTGGCTGATGTTCAAGGTCTTCCTTCTCGGCCCTGTAGCACAGCACAAGTCTCTTTCTTCCTCTGTCTCCCGCTATCCTGCTCCCTGTCCCTGTTTTGCAATTTTGTCCTTGTCAGCCCTGAGCCACGCTGCAGTTTCATTTCTTTTGCCGTCTTGCCCTGTCCGGCTCCCTGCCAGGATCTTTTAATTCTTCTCTCTCTCCCTCTTGAAGCCCATCGCTGTTTTACTCTTTCTCCCTGTCTCCCTGTCCGTCTCCCCCTCTCCGTCTTTACTTACTCTTTTAAGTAAAATCACTGGCTGAGACCTTAAACATGTCACTTCTTGCCCGACAAGATCAAACAGACCATGAGCAAGCTTGTTAGGCTTCCCGTGTAAACTCACGGATAACACAAAGCAAGCTCCTTAGGCTTCCCGTGGAAATCACTGCTACCAGGTTAAATTGACCTCCTTGTGCCGTCCTGAGGCCGAAAGACCGAGGAGCTAATTCGATGAGTAGATATGGACAAAGGAAGCCCCAGGTTCAACTGGCAGACTGCGTGAGGAAGACTGTGGATGACCACCTGAGGGTGAAAAGACCCTAACCCTAATTTTACTGCGCATGCTTGGACTATGTCAACGAATTCCGGGGACTCCTCACCATATGACTGCCCTTCTTGGGGGATCTGATGACACGTATGACTTTTCTGCATATGAACTGATGTGCTTTACTAACCCGTCGGAGCACTCGTGGTGGAGCGATCCCCAGCGCTGCCGTAACGAATGCCCGCCTTCTAAAGCTTCAAACTAAGTGTTAGAGGGTTTTCTGGCCGACTTTTCAGTATCCCTTTGTATTTGATTGTTTCTGGTATTCCCTTAGTGGCTTCACTTGTTAGATTTTCTATCTACGTCTCCGTTTTAGTTCGCCATTCCTGCCTCTTAATATTTTTCCTTTTGCCGTAATCACCATTGCTTTTAAAATTTTCTGCCGCCTTTTCTCTCATTCGCGGTCCTTATTTGCCTACCCTTATTTTTTAACTGACTTCTTCCCTTCCCTTAGTGCCCTCTGAAACAAGGATCTAAAACAATTAGAAGGTTTTAGCATGTGTAACTAATCAACTGTCAGTTTTACAAATTTCTGAAGAGATGTACTTTCTGGAAGGTTATTGATTTCGTGATTAGTTTAACTTTAGTATAGACTTCTTTAGCCTAGCAACCGTGGCATTATGTTTAACGGCCTATTCTCATAGTCCTTAGGCTGTATTTGCCTCAGTGCCAACACTGTACCTATATGTAAACAGTTCATCAGGAGGAAAGCAGCCCTGATGAAAATTAAAAGACAAGTAGAAACGGAGAAGACAGGTGGAGAGAACCAAGAGGAGAAGAGTTAAGAGCAAGGACTGAGAAATTGATGAGTGCAGAGGAGATACCTTCACCTTGAGCACAGAAACGTCCTAGCAGGAGTGCTCAAACACGGATGGTAAGACGGAACCGCTTGGCTGAAGAACAGAAGGGGAAAACATCCAAGGAGAAGGAACTATCCTCAGGAGACCTGTGACCATAAAAGGGAAAAAGAAGGAGGGGGCTAACTCCCCAAACGACCACCGACGACCGCCCGAGACGCCCGCGCACGCGTAGGGTAGTTTTGCAACACCAGCGTTATGTAAACGTGGCAGATAAGCGAGGAGGCGGAGATTTCTCAGGACACGTGCAAATATTCACGTCTTTCAGGTATATAAAGGATGAAGTTTTGCTTCCGCGCGCGCGCGTTGGGAGGAGATATCCCCCAGGCGTCCGGCGTGGCAATAAAGGCGTCTGCTTAATGACACTTTGGTGTTACTGAGTTTAAATTTCTGTAACTTTTGTGAATCATTTGGTGACCCAGGTGGGAGGGACATCCTCTGTTCGGCTGCGGGACCCGATGAGTCTGGGACTCTCTTGGGTTTGCCCCCGGAGATCTTTTCCGGAGAGACCCCCGTTCGCAGTCGGATCACCGCGGGGACAGACAAAGACCCTCTGGCAAGAAGACATCCTTAAATCCTGAATTGGTAACGATCGATCAATTTGGGACCGTCTTTAAGACGTGCAGACGTGCACACGGGTCGGCGTATAGCGGCTCGCTAGCACCTTACAGGTGTACCTCTGGGGGACTTGTGTCCCATATGGTAGGGGATTTAACTTCCCCGTTTGGAGGGGCTGCGTCCCCATTTGGAGGTCCGGTTAACTGTTACCTGACTTTTGGCTAATGCATTTCGGGTATTGGTTATTGGTTTGTCATTTATTGGATTTTGGTTATTAACGGTAAAATTTGCATCAGATATGGGAGAGTCACAGAGTGGCGGAATTCTAAAGAAAAGCCCACTGGGATGTGTTTTGCAGCACTGGAGAGATCCGGGGGGAGTGCCGGGAGGCAGTGTCGATAGGAAAACTTTAATTAAGCATTGTAATCAGTGGTGGCCTCTCTAGAAGCCAGACGGTGGAGAAAAACGGCCCTTTAACAGGACATTAAAATAGAATACATTATTACATTAAGGTACATATAATTGTAATATAATACTACACACGTTATAATAGGTATTATACATTTAGTGTAATAGTACAATTTAATGCTCTTCCTTCAGGGAGAAGGAAAATGGGATGAAGTGCTTTATGCAGATACGTATGTTTTTCACTCTACGAAACCACCCTGAATGGCAGAAAGAACGTGGAATCAATTCAGCACCCCAGGACCCTATGGTCCTGGCAATAGAAAAAGACAAACAATAAGCAAAATAGGAAGCAAAAAAGATGTTGCTCGCCTTGTGGCATTGGACAAAGATGTTTAAAGGTTGACAGAATGGGAGATTAAAGGATTGTTTGACCCCGATTGCGAGGATGTGCGTGCAATGTCGGATGCGGTGTTTAGCGAGGCAGAAAAGCAGAGTGTTGTGAGGGTGGCCAGACCCTCAAGTCCAGGCTCTGGTTTTGGCTGGAACTCTGCCGGGAACAGTGGATAACCATGTTCCCATTACCAGTCCCGGTCGGGGCCCTAACCAGCCAGGAGCCCGGGACTTAGTACCGCGGTACAGGGAACGAATGGCTTCTGGAATAAGAAGTGCTGTCCCAAAATCAGTAAATTGGTCTAAATTGTATGAAATTAAACTAGATAGATAGAAAAGAATCCCCTACTGATTTTTTGAACCGATTAAAAGAAGGGATGCAGAAATATACTCCTTTAAACCGTACCTCTCGGGAGGGAAAGGGTCAGTTGTTATTCCTGGTTCTGGGACAGCTGACGGATGATGTCAAGAAAAAGTTACAGCAAGTGCAAGGAACAGATGTGAGAGATTTAGAGAAATTGCTGGAGACTGCTTGGCAAGTGTGTCGGAATAGGGACAGGCGGGGGGGGGGAATGGGCAAAACAATTGCCAGCGCTACAGCGGCTGCTTTGCGCACCGCAGGGGCCAGGTAACCTCTGGGAACCCACCGGGAAACACCACTAATGGGAGGCGAGGAGCCATGAGAAGTAGCCCAAGTGCCCCGTCTCGGGGAAGTCAACCCCTCCCGAAAGATCGGTGTGCCTACTGTCAGCCAAGGATGGAGCTCGAATGGCGGGGTATGGCGGGGTATGCCGTGACCACCGCAGAGCGAGTGCTGGAAGCAAAGTCACTCCCTGAGGGTACATCCGCACAACGAGCCGAATGAATTGCTTTAGTGAGAGCTTGTTGAAGGACTGCGAGCAAACACCCGGACAATTTCAAAATACGCCTTGGGTGTAGTTCATGCCCGTGGGGCTATCCGGAAGGAATGGGGACTTCTGACCGCCCAAGGAAAACATTAAGCTTGCTGACGTGATCCTAAGACTTTTGGATGCGGTACAGTCGCCTTCGGCGGTTGCGCTTATGCACCGCAAGGGGCACCAAGAGGGTGACGCTGCTCAGGAAGTGGGGAATAAATCGGCAGATTATGAGGCAAAAAGAGCTGCGGAACAAGGTGAGGTGTTAAGTTTGATTCCTGAAAAAGCTTTGCCGCTACCGGACTCGGTCGACTGTGATGAGAAGGACCTTAGATTAATTAAAGATTTGGAAGCAGAAGTTGAATCATCAGGTTGGGCAAAATTAAAAGGTAACAGAGTAATAGTTCCCTTTAGAATAGTATGGAAACTGGTAAAAGCAGAACACGACCAGACTCATTGGGCAACTGAAGCCTCGTATGATTCCCTTATGAAGCAAATAGTAGCCGGGAATTTGTTTCAAACTGTAAAAGCCATGGTTAATAACTGTGAAGTATGCAAAGGTGGGAAATCGTGTAAAATTTGGAAGTCTCGGTAAAGGGAAAGTTCCAGGTCAAAATTGACAAACAGACTTTTCCGAACTCCCACGGAAAGGGGAGGGTTTGGGATTTGTTCGTATTAACAGATACCTTTTCGGGCTGGCCAGCAGCTTTCCCTTGTAGGGCTAATAAGGCTAGGGAAGTGACAGGAGTACTCTTAAACGAAAATTATTCCCAGATTTGGAGTACCAGCAGTAATATCTTCTGATAGGGGTGCTCATTTTTGTGCGCAAATAGTGCAACGAGTTAGTAAAATTTTAGGAACAAACCGGCAACCGACCTCAGGCAAGTGGGCCAGTGGAGAAAATGAATCACTTAATTAAACAACAGCTAGCTAAACTTAGTCAAGAAGCAAATCTACATTGGTACCAAGCGCTCCCACTGTAGCCCTACTACGAATCAGGGTAAAACCGGGAACTAAAGAGAATTTAAGTCCATTTGGAATTTTGTTGGGGCGGCCGTAACCGATCCCAATACCGAGGGGAAGATCTCACCCAGTTAGGCGAAAATAATCTATAGAAATACATAATAATATTAGGAAATTCTAAACGAGAGCGATTGCAAGTGCCTAGAGAGTCTAGCCAGACGTTCTCTCTAACAGGAGTTCCGGTTCCGGTTAACACCTCTCTATTTAATAACCCCTGCTATGGAGTAGGTCATGATAAGAACAGCTTTAGATTTACATCACCTCTTGGGGTTGTGAAGAAGTTCGGAGCAAATTAGCCTCTCTGTTACCAAATTTTAAATGGATCAAAGAGCTGCTTGTACTCGTATTAGTTGATAGCTTATTTGTTTTATGTACGTGTTGTATAATTCGAGGTTCGCTATGGCGTTGTCAGAAGAATGGGGATGACTGTGTTACCTGGAAAAAGAGTAAGGTCAAACCTGAAGTCGCAACAGGGAGGTATTTTAATCGACGGACGAAGGAGAGCGGTACGTTATAAGGGACTGCGAAAGAATTCGCAAGGGTAATAGAAAAGGGGGGAAGTGAAACAGAAGATGTCTGCTTAATGACACTGTGATGTTACTGAGTTTAAATTTCTTTCACTTCTCTGCATCACCTTGCTTTTTCATTTTTCTTTCTCCAACTCTTTTAAAAGTTTGCCGTTTCTTTTATGTTTTATTCCCTTCTTTCCCTAACACCTATCGCTTTTTAAATGTTCTTGCCAGGCTTACTTTTGTTCCCTTTGTCTGTATTTTTAATTAGCTCTTGTCTTTCCTTAGCGCCCTCACTATTAAAACTTTCTTTCTACATCTCTGTTTACTGTCCCTATTTCACAATTTTTTCCTTATTTCTTTAATCCCTGTTGCTTTTAACATTTTCTACTTTTATCCCATCTTCTGTCTCTCTCTTCTGGTTTTTCTTTATTGTCATCGCATTTAAAATTGTCTCTCTATAGCTGTTTTACTCCACTGTCCCTATTTCTGTTTTTTCCTTTATTTCCCTAATGCCTATCACTTCTAACATGTACTTTCTGTGCCCTTCCATGTCTGTATCTTCAGTTATTTCTTGTCTTTCCTTAGTGCCACCCCTTCTTCAGTTTCCCTTCTACATCTCCATTTTAGTTCACCATCACTGTCTTTAATTAAAGTCCTTAATCCCCATTGCTTTTCAAATTTTCTACTTTTATCTCGTCCGCTGTCGTTACTTATTAGTTATTTTCTCTTATTTTTTCCTAAGGGCACCGCTTTTTGTATTTCCTTTCTGCGTCTACTTTTATGTGGTTCGCTGTCCCCATTTTTCAATTTTTTTAGTCATCGTTCTTTTTGGTTTGAAATTTTGTTTCTCGGTGTACTTTTATCTCATTTTCTATCCCTACATTTTTTTTCCCCGTTTCCTGTAACTTGCCGCTTCTAACATGTTCGTTCTAAATCTACTTTTATTAGGATGTAGCTCCCTTTTTTTCAGTTGGTTCCTGTCTCTCCTGTACCCCCTCACGTTTAGATTTTCTTTCCTCGTCTGTTTTTATCCACTTCAGCAGCTTCATTTTTTTAGCTCATTCTAGTGTGTCCCATACCTTGTTGCTTGTGAAATTTTCTTGCTATGTCTTTGCCTATTCAGGTTTTTTCCCTATTTTAACTTTTTTTCCCCGTCTTAACGTCTTCATTTTCGAATAACAGAATCATTTAGGATGGAAAAGACACTTAAGATCATCGGGCCCAGCCGTAAACCTAACACGGCCAAGTCCACCACTAAACCGTGGCCTTAAGTGCCACATCCACGCGCCTTTTAAATACCTCCAGGAACGGTGAGGAACTTATGTTTTTATGCTTACTTTAACCTGGTTTTCTGTCACGATTATTTACTCTTTTCCTGTCTGTCCTCTACCTCATCGTTTTTTAAATTTTCTGTGTCTGCTTTTATGGAGACGGCTAACCCTACGTTTTTATTACTTCCTGGCTATCCTGTGTGAAATCACTTCTGAATTTTTTTTCCCTATCTGTTTTCATCCAGTTCACTGTCTTTATTTCATTCCCGCCTCTGCTATACCCTGTCACTATTTAAATTTGCTTTCTGCCTTTGTTGATTTCTTCTGCTGCCCCATTGCCAAGTTTCTCCTTCTTTAACACCTTCGCTTTTGATAATTTTTTGTCTACTTTTATCTGGTCTTCTCTCCCTATTTGTTAGTTTTTTCCTCCCCTGCCTCATACCCTTTTTTTCTTTTTAAATTCTCTTTCTATATTTGCTTTTATCAAGATGTCTATTCTTTTCCAATTCTTTCTGTTTGTCACACACCCCGTCGCTTTTTAGATTTCCCTGGCGCGTCTCCCTTACCCCCCCCCCGCCATCCCGGGGTTTTACGGGGTCTCCTTGGCGTGCTGTTATCTCTGGAGCGTGATTTGTACCCCTCTCGGTTTGTCAGAACATCTCCTCGGGCCATCCCTCTTCCTCAGAGTGGTCTTTCTGTCCTCTCCTCCATCTTGCTCGCCTCCCGTCGGCCAGCGTCTCCCCGACGCCGCCTGTGCTCCGTTCAGATCCCCTCCCGAGTACCTCTGTGCCCTCCAGCCTTCTGCCGTCTCTCCGGCCGCCTCGGCACCCCTCTGATTTCCGCCACGACGCTTCCTGCGAGCGACCTCACGTTCCGTAACCGGACTGTGAAACAGGACCTGAATTAACCGTAACTGCAGAGCGTAATGGCACATTTTCTCGTATTTTACCCTCACCGCCTTTCAGGCCGTGGCTGGAAACCTGCTACGCGTGGCGCGCAGGATGCGGCAGCAGCTTTGGCGGCGGATGGCAAGAGGCGAAGGCCAAAGCAGAGGCTGCACGGCTCCCGTGCGCTGGGTTTATTGTTTTACTTAGGAGCGTGGCCGTTCGTCTTAAACTGTTTATGGTGTTCTCGCCCAGTGCAGCATTTTGCAATCAGCTGGTTTAAGGAAAACACGATGTCATCTCTGTCAAAGTTCTACATATTTTGGACATGAAATATGAAACTGAGAACTTTAACCCTGGGTTTCCTGGGATTAGCTCTTGGAACTGCTTTAGAATCCCTTGTGTGTCGGCTCCCCGAAACTTACTGCTCATCTGCCGACTCTGCCCTGTACCATTTCACCTATTAATTTTTTCCCACGTTTCCCTCTCTGCAGCTCCCTCTCCCCGTTTTTTAATGCTTACTTGTGTTTCTTGTACCCTGCTGCATTTTAATTTCTCGCGCTACAGTTCCCTCCCTCCGGCACCCTGTCTCTGTGTTTTATTTCCTCCCTCTGTCCTGCACCCCGTCGCTGAAAAAACTTTCTTCCTATGTTTCCTTCTGTGCATCCCCCCATCCCTATTTTTTCATTATTTCCTGTGGTTCTTGTACCCTGTTACTTTTAACATTTTCTCATTGCGGTTCCTTCTAGCCATCTCCCTGTTTGTTTAATATTCCCGTGTTTCTCGTACCTGACCGCCACTTCTTTTTCCTTTCTGCCTTGTCCTCTGTCCGTCTCCCCGTCCCTGCGTTTTAATTCCTGTCCGTGTCTCTCGTACCCGGTTGCTTTTTAAAAGTTCTTCTACGTCTCCCTCTACCCGGCTCCCTTTCTCCGTTTTTTTTGTTTGGGGTTTTTTTTTTTGGTTCCCCACCCCTCCCCTTGTATTTCTTGCACCCCACCGCTACCTAATTTCTCCTTCAACGATTCCCTTTATCCAGCTTCCCTTTCCCGTACTTTTAACTCCTCCCTTTTTTCCGTATACCCTGTCCCTTTTTAAATTTTGTTTCAGTATTTCCTTCTATCCTCATTCCTGTTCCTATTTTTTAATTCTTTCCTGCTTTTCTCGTAGCCTGTCGATTCTTAAAACGTCCTTCCGTCCCTCTACCCGATTCCTTGCCCCTGTTTTTTATCTCCTCCTCTGTCCCGCACCCAGTCACATTAATAACTTTCTATGTCTCCATTTATTTAGCTTCCTGTCCGCCTTTTTATTTTTTTTTCCTGTCTATATCATACTCCGTCCATTTTAACTTGTGTTTCGATGGCTACTTTTCTGCGGTTCGCTGCCTGCGTTTTGTAATTCTCCCTCGTCTGTCCCATACCCTGACGCTGCTTCAAGTTCCCATGTCTGCTTTTGTCGAGCTCCCCATCCGTGTCTTTTAACTCTTTCCCATGTCGTGTACCCCGTTGCTTTTTACATTTTTTTGTGTGTCTGTTTTTCCACAGTCTTATTTTCAATTTATTCTCGTCTTTGCTAAAAGCCATCGCATTTCAAATTAATTTTCTTTCTACATCGAAGTTTATCCACCTCCCCGTCCTGTTTTTTGTTTTCCCATCTATGCTGTACCCCATCGCTTCTAAAATTTTCTTTCCGTGTCTACTTTAACCAATTCGCTGTCTATATTTTTTATTTGTTTCTCATCCGTGCTGTACCCTGTCGCTTTTGAAATTTTCTTCCTATGTCTCTCTGTACTTTTCTGTCTATTGTCATTTTTAACTTTTTCTTGTTTTTCCTCAATGCTTCCGCTTTTATAATTTTCCTCCTATGTCACTCTCCATCACCCTACACTTATTTTACTTTTTTTTCCTTGCCTTTCCTTAATGCCTTGGCTTTCAAAATTTCCTTTTTACATCAACTTTTATCCAGTTTTCTGTCCCCTTCCCCCCCCTCCCCAGCTTCTCCTTTACCCGGCTGCTTTTTACATGCTCTCTCCATGTCCGCTTTAACCAATTCACTGTGTGTCATTTTTATTTTTATTCCTGTCTGTCCCGAGCCCTGTCGCTCTTTCAGTTTCTGTTCTAGGTCTACTTTTATCAAGCTCCCTATCCATATTTTTTAGTTTATTCCTGTCCGTCGTGTACCCTGTCGCTTTTAGAACTGTATTTTCGTTTGTGGCTCTGTTATTTACCATCTTCTTGGGGTTTTTTAATTGTTTCTTGGCTTTTCTTAATGCCATTGCTTATTCCATTTTTCTTTCTTGACAACATTTGTGAGGTTTGCTGTGCCTAGTTTTTACTGCTTTCCCGTACTCCGCTGCTTTTTAAATCTTCTTTCTATGTCTCTCTTCATCTGGTTTCCTGTCCCCAGTCTTAAATTTTTTCCCGCGTTTCTAGTACCGCGCTCAACTTTTTAAACTGTATTCCTGCGCGCGCTAGTTTGGGCTCGGATGTAGAGTTAGTTTTCTTCGCGGTAGCTGGTGCGGGGCTACGTGTTGGATTTGCGCCGACACCCGGCGTCGATGACGCGGGGACACGCGCCGGGTCTCGCCGAGCGGCGCTTGCGCGGCCTCAAGGGCTGTTCTGCTGCTCCCGCGGCCCCGCCGGCGAGTAGAGCGGGGGTGCGCGCGGGGTTGGGAGGGGACGCGGCCGGGACAGCGGACCCCCGGCTGCCCAAAGGGATGTTCCCGACCGTATGACGCAGCGCTTGACCAGCAAACCGGGGCTGGAGGTCGCGGGGGCGAGGGGGGCCTTAATGTCTTGACGTAACCCTGTCACGTACCACGTCGCTTTTAAAATTTTATTTCTACGTCTCCATTTATCCGGTTCCCTGTCCCGTGGTTTCGGGTTTCTGTTTTTCTTCCCCGTGTTTCCTGCCGCCCGTCGCTTTTTCTCTTCTCTTCCGCATCCCCCTCCACATCGCTCCCTTTGACAGGTTTTTAATGCCCTGACTCTGCGGCCCGTCCCTTTTCTATTTTTATGGCTCTGTCCAGCTGATGTCTTTTTAATTTTTAATTCTTTCCCGTGTTTGTCCCTTTTCACTTTCCATGACTGCCTCTATCTGCCTTCCTGTCCCTTCACACACACACCCCCACACCCACCCTCCTTTTTTGTCTTAATTCCTTCTGCTCTGGTCCCCTCGAGCAGTTTTCTCTCTGTCTCCCGATACCCAGCTGCCTGTCGCGGTACCCGCCGCTCCCAGGCCCGGCGCCGCTCGTTCTCGCCGTCCCTCCCAGCTCTCTCCCCGGCTCTCTCTCCCTCTTCTTTATCGCTCCCTCTCCCCCCTCCCCGCGCTGCAGTTCTCCCTCTTCCTCCGCCTCGACACCCACGTCCGGCTCCCGCCCCCCCCCGCCCCGGGCCTGGCTCCCCGTCCCTCGCCTCTTCTCTCCCCGCCTCTGCGCCTCCTCCCGCTTCCCTCTCCCCTCCTCCCCCTCCGCCCGGCCGCCGTTGGGCACCGAGCCCGGGCGGCAGCTCCCGGTGCGCCCGAGGGAACAAACCTGCGCCGCCCGCTTTGCCCGCCCGAGTGCGTTCCTCCGCCGCGGGGCCGGGCCCAGGCCCAGGGCAGGGGCTCCCGTGCCGCTGGAGGGCGGGGGCGGCGGCCGCTTGTTCCCGAGGGGCTGCAGCTGCGGGCCCGACGCTCGAAGCGGGCTGCAGGCGCGGCTGAGGCCGGCGCTGGCCCTGCGGTGCCCCGGGGGCGCCGCCCGGGCCCGCCCGCCGGCGGGAGCCGGCTGAGGAGCGGCGCGAAGGCCGTTCCGCAGGCAGCCGTCTGCAGCGAGGAAGGGCCGGGCCCCGCGGCGAGGTGGGAGTCCTCCCGCCCCCGCGGGAGCACGGCGCCGGCCGCGCGTCCCTACAGCCTCGCGGCGCTTCTCCCGGAGGACCGAGGCGGGGGGGGGGGGGGGGCGGCGCGCAGGCAGAGACGCCTCACGGCGCACGCGCGCGCCTCGCTCCGCCGGGTCTCTGCCCGCCTCCGGGCCGGGCCCCGCCCCCGCGGGGCGGTGCTGGTGTCCCACACACGGTTCTTCCGCCGGTGCGCGGGCAGGGGGCGAACGCGCGGAGCCGGGGTGTTGGCTTTTCTTCCGGCTGCGCGCAGAGCTCGCACCCCTCGGGCCACACTCGGGCCATGTGGCTACGCTCCGCGCAGCAGTTACCGGTGTTTTCAACGGTTGGCTCCGTCGCCCTCGTTCCCCTCGGTTCTCGCCAGCCTCGTCTCCGCTTAAAGTCACAGCGTCCTCCTTTCTTCCCGGGCGTGCTGAGCGAGGAGGGGGCTTTCCCCACCTGGGGGCAGGTTGCTATTATGCCAATTAGATGTCAATTAGATGTTAATTAGGACAGTTCCCTCAAGGTTCCGGAGCGGTGCTGCTTTTGTCATTATCTTGTTCCTCCCCTCAAGGTTGCACCTCGCAGTGAACTGCTCACAGAGACTAAACGATGCCCCCAGCTTCGTTCCTCGCGCACCTCGAGCAGCGCGGGCGGGAGCGTTGCTGCCGCGGCGTCGGGTCAGAGCCGCGCTCTTGAACGGCGGCGCGTGAGTTCCGCCTGCCCGGCTCTGCCTCGAGCGCGTGACGGCGCGTGCTCTGCCTGAGCAGCCGGGAAAATGCCTCGGAAACGACCCGCTTGTTGTGAGCGAAGCAGATGCGACGCAAGCGGGGCGTTCGGGCGGCTTTTGTAGCCTGACGTCAGCCTGCGTTCCGAGTCACGCTTGCACGTGCGCGCGCAAAACGAACGCGTGCCTGTGCAACAAGCTCCTGCTGCAGCAGAGGGATCGGGAGTCCGTGGCAGCGGTCAGCCGGGCCTGGGCGCGGCGGCTTCAGCCGGTCGTCGCGTACCGGTGTTCTTCCCGCCACCCTACGCCGGCGGGTTTCTTTAGGCGTACGCGGTGCTTAGGCGTCCTCGGCCGTCACTTAGGCCGGGCTAGCGGAGCAGGCGTCCCGAGTGACCCTTCCTCACACCGTTCCCCGCTCTCCCGCCCACACCAGCGCTGCTGCGCCCGGTGTCCCTGTCCCCTGCTTCCACTTCTGCCTCTGCCCACCCCCAGCCCAGCGCGGGCGTCGTCGGGCTCGTTAATCGTGGCTGCCTCGGGGCTCGCGAAACGGATCGCGTGCAGGAGCGGCCGGCCTCGCGGCGAGTCCCTGCAACCGCCTGGCTGCCGGGGGGGGCCGCTGCCTCGCGCTCGCCGTGCGAGTGCGCCGAGGGCTCCCCTCGTGCCTTCCGGTCCTAATCCGTCACAGCCAGCCAGGATCTTCTTTCCCAGGTGTGCTTCTAACGACAGGCCCAGGAAAGGACAGGGCCGCGTGAGCGATGGACGCTGTCGCTCCCGGGTGCGCCGCACCTGACGTACACGGGCAGTCGAATGTCTAGGGCTTGTTCGGTGGGCCTGACCATGTGGGAGATGTGGGGCCCAAATACTGAATGGCCAGAGGAATCTGGTGCCATCAGTCTGGACGCAGGTGATCCTTCCTTTGGAGGCGGTTACGAATTCTGAATCCTCCTAATCCCGTTTTTATGGTATTGTGGGCGGTGCGGGAAAAGGATAAAACGCAGCTACTTCCCAGCTCCAGGCTGGAATACCCAGGAGCCTGATGTCACGTTCAGCTGGCGTTAAGCCCTCACCAAAATTCACCTTGGCTCTGAGCCCTGCTGAAAATTGGCACGGCTGGAGCTGTAGCACTACCAGCTATCGTACCGTGTCCTGTGCGGCTCTCACTGTTCCTTTGCTCTTCCCTGTGTGCCAGAGATTCCGGCAGCACCTGGGAAGAGCTGACAGCAGCACCAGGTAACGGGAAGCTGACCCTGTTTTGACCAGCTCGTGTGAGGTCTGTGCTGCTCTTGTTGGAGAGTGTTCGGTCTGGGCTACTTCTCGTTGCCATTCGACTCGCCGTGCCTGTAGGAGGACTGGAATCGGGCACGTTATCCGGTGCCTCATTTATCTGAGGAAAGCGAAAGAACTCCTGTAAAAGGCAACTGGCGCGTGAAGTAACCTCCCTGATGCGCTTCCTTTGGACCATGTACAGGCAGCGCTCTGTTTCTAAAGTTTCAGTTATGTCGGTGAGTGCGACTACGGTCACCTCTTTCTTTGTACGAATAGAGGGGACCAGAGGGCCAGGAAAGGGCACGGCGAGACCCTTCAGCTCTCAGCGATTAGCCAAACAGCAAACCAGGAATACTTTTGTTCTGTCTGTCAGTTGTCAGGAGGCCGTACCTGTTGTTGGGTAACAACTGGGAGGATGAACACCTACTTCTTAATTTCCAGATCTGAGTGCCACAGTCACTCTATACCGGGTTACCGTTTAGGAAAAGTCAGAAAGCTTCGCTAAGTAAAATGTGACCTAGTGGATGAGGGAAAGGCTATGGGTGTTGTCCACCCGGACTTTAGTAAAGCCTTTGGCACCCTCTCCCACAGCATTCTCCTGGAGAAAGTGGTGGCTCGTGGCTTCGACAGGTTCACTCTCTGCTGGGTAAAGAACTAGTTCTTTGATTTCGCCACAGTCAGGAACAGCAAAATCTCTCCTCAAGGTTAACCTCCACAGACACGTCCTTCTACAGCTGACAAGACACTAGGTGTTTGAGGAGGTAGGGGGTGATTAGGAGTTTGGTTTTGGTTTGAATTTTTTTTATGCCCCAATTTCAGTTACAAATTAAGGAAAAAAAAATATAGGAACACAGACATACATAAAACTTTCCTCAGGAAAATAGCACAGGGAACTGGGAAAAAAGAGAGCTGGAGAGCAAGAAGAAGAGCAGTGAGCACGGAAAGAAGGGGGTGGGTGGGTGGGGGGAGTCCAAAATAGGGTCATCAGGGAGCCAGAGACAGCGAGAGGGAGAACGGACAAAAGCGACAGGCGCTGCAGGGGGGAGAGGGAGGAATGAATGAGCAGGGACAGCCAGCCAGCCAGCGACGGAGAAAGGCAAGAGACCGCACGGGCGACAGCGCGGAGAGGGAGGAATGAAAAGCGAGGGACAGGGAGCTGGGAGAGCAGAGGCGGAGAAAGAAACGGCATCACAACGTGCTACGCGGCCAAGAAGGAAGAAACGGGGACGGGGAGCCAGACAAAGAGAGCCAGGGCAAGAAAAAGTACGGACAGAGAGAGAGGAACGGAAAAATGGGGTTCCGGAGCCAGGCAGAGAGAGAGATGGTGAAAGAAAACGATAGCGACGGGCTACAGGGAGGAGAGGAAGGAGTGAAAAGGTAGGGGCGAGGAGCCAGACGCAGAGAGAACCGTGCCTCCGTGCTCTGAACGAGAGGCCCGTCTGGAAATGGAAAGTGCAGATACTAAATTTAATAAAATAATGAGGAACACAACATAGCAGAGACTTGACCAAGCGTAGCACAAAATGTAACATACACTACCCTGCGCCGTCAACTGCTGCAGCCCAGCGTCTAATGGCAGGCTTACTTTCTATTTTCCAAGGAGAGTACCACAAAAATGTAATTTTCAGATTATACAAATATTTTATCAGATGATGCAAAAACGGTAACTAAAGTTGCCTTACAGATCTACGTGAATACATAACAGCAGCAGGAAATTGCTAGACTACAAAACACTCAGCCTTCAAAGTCCACAGAAGGACATTAGGTCTTGTAAATAATCAAAGACCCTGATGCTGACACATCTCCGCAACAAGTGAGCCGCAGCGTATTTTGTTCTTTCCAGGTTTAATGAATTCATTCATTTGGGGGGGGTTATATTTGTTGGGGGTTTGTGAAGAAGGAAGTTCTTTACCTCTGCTTATGTCTTAATTCTGCCATTCCAATGCAAATCGTAACAGCTTTGTCTTTCAGTGCGTTAACCCTCAGCATCTATTTCCACAATTTCATAACCAGCTCCATCTAGTACTTTCCATTCCCTTCCGAGCACAGGACTGTGCCACCTGTGATGCGACACATAAGGGACTCTACAACAATTCCAAGAGCTAATCCCAGGAAACCCAGGATTAAAGTTCTTCTTTTCATATTTGATTTTCAGAATATTTAGAACTTTGATGGATATGACATCACGTTTTCCTTAAACCAGCTGATTGCAAAATGCTGCACTGGGCGAGAACACCATAAACAGTTTAAGACGAACGGCCACGCTCCTAAGTAAAACAATAAACCCAGCGCACGGGAGCCGCGCAGCCTCTGCTTTGGCCTTCGCCTCTCGCCATCCGCCTCCAAAGCTGCTGCCGCATCCTGCGCGCCACGCGTAGCAGGTTTCCAGCCACGGCCTGAAAGGCGGTGAGGGTAAAATACGAGAAAATGTGCCATTACGCTCTGCAGTTACGGTTAATTCAGGTCCTGGTTTACAGTCCGGTTACGGAGTAAAGCTGCAGACTTTACATCACGTATTTGCCATTCAATATGCCAGATGTATAAAAAAGCCCGATACTTTAGAAAGTGGCACAAAGCTAATTCACAACCACCACATGAAGGACGGCTATAGGAGTAATAATAATAAAAAAAAGACACTGATTAGCCTCACTATTTTCAGCAGATGACTATCTCAGCCACTTGATGGTCAGTCCTGGCAACAAATGCATCTGTTACAACCAAACGGGTGCCTTCCCTGCTCTCGCTACCCCTTGATTTTAGATATAAATAGCCTTTAAAACAATCAGGTCTGCTCCAGGAACAGAAACCAAAGGTTATTAACTACTGTGGCATGCTGTAATGATCACAGATTTGATGTGTTTTCCTGGAAACAAAGTTGAATGCAGAAACAACGCAAAGACCCAAGCACAGAAAATGAGCTAGGATCCTGGCGTACAAGCTGGTGTAGACAGAAACGTTACAGAAAAGAAGGCTAACTGGAAAGTCCTCGTTTTGCAAATGCTTACACGCTTACCAATGCATTACTTGAATCCACTAGCTTCGGATACAGTAAAGCCTGCGAGAGTAACTGTCGCGGTCTGCTTGGTAGATTCACCCGTGACTCAGTTCGCTGCCTACTCAATATTTTCCCTTTCTGTCGAAAGGAATTGGTTTACCAAATGAAGCTCACATCGTTCATCATCGCTTTTATGGGAAACTGGCATAAAAAAAAAAGAAAAGAGTTTTCCTTAGGGTGAAAGAGGGAAAATGTTGTGTGGCCAAAAGATCAAATGCAAGTCCACTCACGCCCTAAGAAGTTAAGACCTCCTCTCCTATAACAATTCCCCACACAGAGCTCTAGAGAACGAGAACCTTGTTTTGCTAGTTCTTGGATTTCGCCCACAGTCAGGAACAAAAAAAATGTCTCCTCAAGGTTAACTGACAGAGACACGTCATTCTACAGCTGACAAGACACTAGGTGTTTGAGGAGGGAGGGGGTGATTAGGAGTTTGGGTTTGGTTTGAATTTTTTTTACGCCCCAATTTCATTACAAATTAAGGAGAAAAAAAAAAAAGAAATATATGCACACAGACACACGTAAAACTTTCCTCGCGTTTGGTTCCTTCCACAGTAGTCATCATGCATTCAAAATGAAGGCGCATCGCTGTGCAAAGCAACGTACCACTTCTCCGCATTATTCACAGGCGACACAGAAGTTCAACACACGAGTTCTGCGAGGACACAAAAGGGAAAAAAACACACACCATCTAGTTTCCTGCCCACTGAGAAACTGGAAAGCAGATTAAAAAAGGCAAGACATACAAGAAAAGATCCATGGCATTAAGAACTCTGTTTTCTTGGTTAATATTGGTAACTGTTCCTGGGATTTCTTTGTAAAAAGAAACACAAAAGAATTAGACTATGATCAATGAGAACTAAGCCAGCAGGGTAAAAACCCAAACCCACCCAACACATACACAACTTGAACTCCTCAAAAACAGCTTCCAACCATTTCCTTAGAGGAAAAACGGGGAACATGCAGTTACTGGAGAATTCACTAGTTATGCCTTTCTGCGACTCTCCCCACCTACGTTTGGGGAGAAGACTATAAAACAAGTTCACAGTGAATGAGGTCCTTTAAACTAAAAATCGATTTAACTTATGAAAAGTATTTTACTTTTATATCAGAAAGCACTACAGTTTTTTACATTGCAAGTCATGAAAGTTTTGGTATTTCCCTGAATGCTCAGCAATTTACAACAAATGATTACGGATGGACAAAAGAAAAAAGCCAACCACCACAAAAATTCTTTCCTAAGCTTCTTGATTATAAAAGAAATCTAAAAAATACAGTGTACCCTTACAAGCCCTGAGCTCACAAAGAAAGCAAAGAACAAATATGAGCTGCATTATAAAAATCTCAATTTTTATGCCAGTCTCATGATTACAGTAGGCACTATTCAGGATATAAAAACATTTGGAGTTTGCCTACTGATGGGTCTTCCATAGCTTTCAGGGAAGCTTTCAAAGAGAAGCAGAAGTCTAACTCATCACCAACCAACTACTACTGTAGCAAGCCATCCTTTCTAAATCTGTCACACAGAATGCATGATTTTTACTTCAGATACATGTATTCATAAGCTCTACACACACACCTCTTCTGTGGACAGGAGTGGATGTTCTCCAAACACAGGCAGGAAAACAGGAACACAGAGGATTCACTGGAATTGCTACAACTGCTGAGCTAAGTGAGAAACACCCTTGATAACCATTTCCCCCCAGTGGTTTGTGACTGCAGCACCACTGGCACTTAGTCATAAGCTTGAGACTTTTGCCTTAGTATTAAAAAAACAAACCACGGATCCACAGCTCCGCTCCCCTGGACGGTCCCATATCTTCCCGCACAAGGAAGAAAACTGCCTCTAGGACTGTCCCTACAGCTTTACAAGCCCCACTCCGAGAGGCAGTGGGACCTGATGGAGGAACAATGATGATTAAGGTGCCCTTTTCCACCACTGATCTAGGAGAATGGAGAAAAGTTGCAAGAGACTATAGAAGCGACCCAGTGAGTGTTACTAAGCATTTTCAGTTCATCGTAAAACAACATAATCCAGACTGGAAAGGTATACAGTTGCTCTTAGTGTATATGACAGAAACAGAAAAGCAATTAATTTTGAAAACAGCAGAGAATTTAGCTGAAGACCATTACAAGATCACGGGGGGGATGTCAAAGAATATTTCCTCTCCGAGACCCAAAATGGGACGCTAATAAATCTGCCCATATGGAGAGGCTACAGGAATATCAAGACTGGATTTTGAAGGGAATGGAAAGGGCTATTCCCAAAACCACAAACTGGTCAGCTCTATATGCAGTTAAACAAGGTCCTTCTGAGTCCCCATCAGAGTTCCTGGATCGACTGAGGGATGTAATGCGCCGTAGCACACCGCTGGATCCTGGGTCAGAGGTAGGAATACAACAAATAGTCTCCCTGTTCTTGGGTCAGTCTACGGGGGACATTAGGCACAAACTCCAGAAGCTGCGCCCTACAGAAGGTAGAAATCTGGAAGTGTTGCTGGGTGAAGCGTGGAGAGTATTTAGTAATAGAGAGGAAGAATATAGACAAGGGCAAAGAAGAAGGATAGCAGTTGTCAGGGAAGAGGAGGAAGGGAGGCCTAGACGAGAACCATCTTGATTAGGTAAGGATCAATGTGCGTTGTGTAAGAAATTTGGTCATTGGAAAGGAGGGTGTCCAAGAAACAAGGCAAAGAGGCGAAGCCACCAGGCAGGAAGACTAGTAGCCCATGTGAAAAAGGATTGACAGGGACCTGGGGAATCTACCCTAGCAGATCCACTGGTTATAATGAGGCTAGGGAAGGAAGAACAAGAAGTAGAATTTTTGGTTGACACAGGGGCAACATACTTGGTTTTACATCAAGCCTTGATGCCCCTGGGAAACGACTATATCATGGTAAAAGGAGCGACTGGCCAAAGTGAAAAGGCATATTTTTGTAAACCTTTGAAGTATAAATTGGGAAAACAATGGGGTATCCACAAATCCCTACATAGGCCCAACTCCCCAAAGCCACTTTTGGGAAGAGATTTGTTAGAACAATTGGGTGCAAAAATTACATTTGAAAAAGGAGAAATTACTCTGGAAGTAAAAGATCAGCAATATATCCAGATACTGAGTCTATTCTTAACCAGTCTGCCCGCAGAAGGGAAGGTAAGGAAGGAATTCGGCCAGTGATTGGAAGATTTTTATAAATAGGATTACTGAAAAACTGTGAGTCTGATTTCAACACCCCTGTATTACCTGTTCGTAAACCTGACGGGTTGTATAGTGTGGTCCAGGATCTACGGGCCGTAAATAAAATAACTGAGGACCTTTACCCCGTAGTAGCAAATCCATATACCCTGTTGACCGTATTAACACCTGAACTAACTTGGTTTACTGTTGTAGATCTGAAGGATGCCTTCTTTTGCCTCCCTCTCCATGAAGCCAGCCAAAAATGATTTGCATTTGAATGGGAATACCCCAAAAGTGGTCGCAAGACTCAGCTCACTTGGACGGTGTTGCCACAAGGATTTACGAACAGTCTACCATCTTTGGCAATGAGCTCGCAAAAGACTTGGAATCTTGGGAAATACCGTCTGGAGAAAGGAAACTGTTACGATACGATTGTATGATCTGGACGGGCAAAGAGAGCACACGAGCCTTTGAGCTACTAAAGAAAGCTTTGGTGTCGGCTCCGGCCTTAGAGCTCCCTGATGTGAGTAAACCGTTTTTTTCTCTTTTCCCACGAGAAACAGGGAATTGCTCTGGGAATATTAGCACAAGATCTGGGCCCCTATCGACGAGCAGTTACCTACTTTTCCAAACAGTTAGATGCAACTGCGAAGGGTTGGCCTGGATGCTTGAGAGCAATTACAGCTGTAATATTGAATGTACAAGAAGCCCGAAAATTTACTCTGGGCCAGAAGATGACTGTTTTAGTGTCTCACACAGTGTCCGCAGTGCTGGACGCAAAGGGTGGGCACTGGCTTTCTCCACAAAGATCCCTGAGATATCAGGCTATACTGATAGAACAGGATGATGTGGAGGTCGTAGTTACCAACATGGTCAACCCAGCTTCTTTCCTTAGTGGAAACACGGGAGAACCAGCGCATCATGACTGTTTGGAGACTATTGAAACAACGTACGCAAACCGACCAGATCTAAAAGACAACCCTATGGAAAGCGGAGAAAACTGGTTCACAGGTGGAAGCAGCTATGTCCTGAGTGGTAAAAGACACGTGGGATACGCCATTACCACTAGTCAAGAAATAATAGACCTTTGCCCATAAATACCTCTGCACAGAGCGCAGAAATAATTGCTCTGACCCGAGCCTTGGAAGTGGCTCAAGGCAAAGTTGTGAATATTTATACAGACTCCAGATATGCCTTCGGAGTTGTGCACGTGCATGGAACAATCTAGGAGGAAAGAGGGTTACTGAGCTCTCAAGGGAAAACTATTAAGCATGCAAAAGAGATTTTGAGACTGTTGAAAGCAGTCCAACTTGCTGAGAAGGTGGCGATTATGCATATTAAGGCTCACCGGAAAGTGGGCTCGGAATTGGAGAGAGGAAATGAGCTGGTGGACAGAGAGGCAAAACAGGTAGCTAAAACAGAGGTAAAACCAGAAGGAGTTTTAGTCCCTGACGGCGAATCTCCCTAGAAGGTAAGCCAAAATATACCGAGGAAGATCAAAACCTTATCACAGATCTGGAAGGGTCATATAACAAAGAAGGGTGGGCTTATACCCCACAAGGAAAAGTGATTATTCCCTCCTGCCTAATATGGCATTTGGTAAGGGAAGAACATAGGAAAAGGCATTGGGAGATGGAGACTCTATATAAACATTTAATTAGAGAAAGTGTGGCCAGAAATTTGTATACTATGGTGAGACAGGTAACTCAACAACGTGATCTTTGCCTCCAAACTAATCCCAAGAATACCGCCAAGGCAGAAATGGGCCAGATTGGGAAAGACAATGGGCCTGGGCAACAATGACAGATTGATTTTATAGAACTTCCAAGAAAAGGGGGGTATCGATATTTATTGGTATTAACTGATACCTTTTCAGGTTGGCCAGAGGCATTCCCAACCAGAACAGCTAAAGCTCGGGAGACAGCTAAAGCATTGCTACAAGAGAGAATACCACGTTTTGGAGTTCCAGCAACTATATCCTCTGACAGAGGACCACATTTTGTCTCTATTGATCCAGCATTTCAGTTACTTAATTATACTGGCCTCCCGGTTCCGCTAGGGACAGGGTGGTACTGGTTGTGTGGTACAGCAGCTCGGAAAACTTTACCTCTGAGGTGGTGGGGAGCATGTACTTTGGACACCCTGGTTCCCAACATCACTATTATTGATAAAACAACACAGAATCCCGTGAGAAGAAACTGAAGGGTGAGTAAGCCCTTAATAGAAAAGCTGACACGCTATCATAGCTTTGTGCGGTGGCTAATCCCATTTCTGGGGGTTAGCGAGTTAGAAAAAGCTATAATAAACATCTCGGCTGTAATAGAGATAATCGAGAATAAAACTATAGATGCCATCAGGAAACTCCAGGAAGAAACTACTAGTTTATCGAAAATAGTATCACAAAATCGTATGGCTCTAGATTTAATATTAGCCTCACAGGCAGGGGTGTGCACAGTAATCAATGTCAGCTGTTGCATGTATGTAGACCAAAGTGGGTGAATAACTGCTGACTTACGGGAGATCAGAGAACAAGCAAAAATCCTACGTGAAGTAACTCCAGATGACACCTTTTGGGGGTTTTCTGAGCTGTGGGAAAGTTAACCTCTTGGTTTACCAAACCTATCATGGTTACAACGATTATTTGTTACTTGAATAATTATTGTGGTTCTATCCATAGCGCTTTGTGTTATAGTTCGATGTGCCCTGTGGTGTTTCCGGAACACAGGGGACTCCTACAGCGGATGGAAGAGGAACCAGTTACGATGCAGGCTTGAGTCTTACCAGTATTTTGAAAAGATGCTGGATAAGGATGTGATAAATGATTTAGTCCCAAACAGGATTCCTATTCAAATTTACAATTTATTAAGCGAATAGAGGCAAACAAACAGCGCTGGGTGCTCCGGGAGTCTCCGCTCCACCAAGATGCACGCGGTACAGTTACTGTTCTTGGTTTATATCCTGTCTGCTAATACATATTCATGAATAGGCGTGTCTTCTTCGGCGCATGCCCTCTTCTCCTTCTAGAGTCTTGTCAAATCTTCCTCGGCGTGCCCCCAGGACGACCCCAAAATTTATGCATGCACTTTACAAGTTTCTCTTTACACAATACTATGCGGTCAGTGGTCAAACTGGTTTGAGCTGATATACCAGCAAAGTAGTTTAACTTTCTTCTGTAAAATACCCCTTTTTATGGTGCAGGAGAAATCCATAAAAGTACAGAAGATTACACTTCATCACACGAATCAGATGAACATATTTCACAATCCCCCATCTTCTTCTTTGCAGTATTGATTCGTGTTTTCATTTCCAATTGAGTACTGCAGATATCTGCATTCCTTGTATAACCGAGTAGATTAATCTAGTAACAATCCCCCACATATCCCCAGCACAACTATCCCGATTTTAGTAAGCCAATCACCACCCATAAAATCTCCCCAAAATCCTCCTAGATTGACTCCTTTCCAAGTTTGTCTCTCAGGAGGCCATTCGTTATACACCTGGCTCTCCCTGGTTTCTGGGTAACAGGAAAAAAACCTAGGTTTTATTGTTCCAATTCTTTGACAAATATGATTACAGGTACAGGCTGTACAATTAGAAAAGGTCCTCACTTTTTCCATTTTTCTGGGGTAAACCCCAGCTGGACTTGTTCCAATATTGACTACAGTTATTTGCCGTAGTCAGAGTCAAGGAACTCACCCGAAGTAGAACTAGAAGAGGTCCGGTCAGGGCCATAGTGGTCGGCGGTCACAGCCCGAAGGGGTTGCAGCCCTTGGCAGACCCTTTTTAAGCCGCAATACCAGTTCCCCTCCGGTCTTGCCCTCTCCTTTCCTTTAAGGGGGTGCTTTCTTAGTACCCAAATTAATTGAGCACTGCTTGTGAAGGCCAGAGCTTTGATAGATCAGTGGTTTGGCCAGACCTGAGCACTTGCCTGAGCCTGGCGATCCTCTTTATTTGCAAGGCTTTATGGCTACAGAAAACTGCCAGTTAGCCTGCAACACTAATCTTACAAATAAACACCACCTTCTACACAAAGGACAAATTCTAGTTCCAGCTCCTTTTTCCTGTTCTTCTTTTGCCAACAACTCCTTCCGATTATACTCGTTTGGAGTACCCATTGTTGTTTCCTATTACCCTTTCCCATTGTTTTCCAAACTTGGGGATTACTTATATTGCTCTCCATAGCTTCCCATGGCCATCGTTCACCTTGATTTGTTCCACCACAAACATAACAATTAGCTATATTCAACGACTTAGCAATGTTTTCAGCAAGATTTACAAATAGATTTTTAGCAACTGTGGGAATTTCATGTTTCACTCCTGTTTCTATTACAGGAGTAGCCGCAATAAAATTCCCACAGCAATTTAGTCAGATGTGACTTTCCACTCCTTCACTGGACCTTTCACTCGTGGCACATGTGTCCATCCTTTTTCAGCAGTTCTCACAGCTGTTTCTGTAGTTAATAAAACAAGGAAAGGTCCTTCCCAGAGGGGAGATAGGTTTCCTTCTTTCCATGTTTTTGTCAGAATTTTATCTCCTGGTTCTAACTGATGAATTGCAAATCCTAAAGGTGGTGTTTGGGCCACCATCCCAATCTCTCTTAATTCTTTTAATCTTTTTCCAAGGGTAATTATATATTGTTGGATACTATGATGCTCAATTACATTGTTCCCCAGAGGCATTCCTTGAAAATAAGGCACGCCATATAACATTTCATATGGCGATAATCCAGTCTCACTGTATGGTTTAGTTCTTACGTTTAGAAGTGCCAGTGGTAAACATTTCGTCCAGGGCATTTGCGTCTCAATCATTAATTTAGCCAATTGTTGTTTTATTGTTTGATTCATTCTTTCTACCTTCCCTGAGCTTTGTGGGTGCCACGGAGTGTGGTATTCCCACTGAATACCTAATGATTGACATAATAGTTTTATTATTTTAGAAGTAAAATGTGTGCCCTGGTCAGAATCAATGTACTGGATTATCCCATATCTAGGTTATCAAATGTTCCAATAAAATTTTTACCACCATCTGTGCCGTAGCTCGTGCTACAGGGTACGCTTCTACCCACTGTGTTAAATGATCTACTATTACCAATAAATATTTTATCCTCCCTACCTTAGGCAATGCAGTGAAATCGACTTGTACTTTCTCAAAAGGTCTGTAAGCTGTTTTTCTCCCTCCCGTGGCTGCTTGTCCAAACACTGTCTTATTTACCTTTTGTCAAGTTAAGCAACCTTGTGTAATTTGCTTTGCTATTTCAAAAATTCCAATACCACCAAATTGTTTAAGAAAATGATCACTTAACGCTTTTGTACCCCAATGTGTTTGCACACGCAAACGTTCTAATATTCGCCTGGTGTAGGCTTTTGGCAACATTTCTCGCCCATCGGGCAGTGTCCATTTTCCTTGTTCTAATTTAGCTCCTGTTTTCTCCAATTTTGTTTGTTCTTGTGGGGCAAACTTCTTCTCTCTTTCCTCTCGTTCTTCTTTGCTGGTGTCCTCCTTTGTTTGTATGACATTAATTTTGGCAACTTTAGTCCTCAAGGCTGCTTCCTGGGCCTCTTTATCTGCTAAGTTATTTCCTCTCGTTCGGTAATCTAATCCCTTTTGGTGTCCCCTCACATGTACCACTGCTATCTCCTTTGGTTCTCTTAAAGCCTTTAAAATTTTTACTATTAGTTCTTGATGTATTAAATTCCTCCCTTGAGTATTAATCAAACCTCTTTCTTCCCAAATTTTTCCAAAAGTGTGGACCACCCCATATGCGTATTTAGAATCTGTAAATATAGTCCCGCTTCTTCCTTTTAGCAATTCCAGGGCCCTACATAGGGCATACAGCTCACAAGCCTGAGCTGACCATGATGGACTCAGAGGTCCTGATTCCACAGGTTCTAAGTCCTTATTAATTATTGCATATCCCGATTTTCTCTTCCCTTCTACCACTCAGGAGGAGCCATCTCTGAACAGCGCTTCTCCATTTTCCAACTCAGCATCTCTTAAATCTGGTCTCACCTTAGTCTGGGTCTCAATTACCTCTAAACAGTTATGTTGTAATTCCTCTGATGGTTCTCCAAACAAAAATTGTGCTGGACTCTGTGCAGAAGTCACGCTTAGTTCTAAGTCGGGGGAGTCTATTAGTATTGCTTCATACTTTAGAATCCGGCTGTCCATTAACCATTTTTCCGCTTTTTGTTGTGAAACATTTCTGACATTGTGTGGGGTATACACTTTTAAAGGAGCACTGAAGGTAATCTTCCTAACTTCTTCTATTAATAATGCTGTAGCAACCAAAGCTTGGAGACAAGCAGGCCATCCTCTGCTTACTGGATCAAGTAACTTAGAACAATACCCCACGGGTTTTTTGATTCCTGCCCAGTCTTGAGTAAGAACTCCGTATGCTGTCTGGCTTGATGTATTCACAAAGAGATAGAAAGGTTTTTCTAGATCTGGGAGGCTCAATACAGGTGCTTTTATTAATGTCTTTTTTACTTCCTCACATCTCTGATTGTCTTCAATAAGCCATTTAAGTTGGTTATTAGTTAATTTTTCATATAGGAATTTTACTTTTTCACTATAATTTTCAAGCCATGGTCTACAATATCCTAATAATCCCAGTATTTGCCTAATTTCCGTTTTAGCTTGTGGGGGTCTTAAGGATGGAATCCCAGATACCCTATCAGGATCTAACTTCTTCCTTCCCTTACTCAGCCAATGTCCTAAGTATTTTACTTCTTGTTCTACAAACTGTAGCTTTGATCGGGACACCTTTAATCCCTTTTCCCCTAATAAAATTTAACAATTTAATGGTGGCTTTTCGGATCCCCTCTTCAGTTTCTCCTGCTACTAATAAATCGTCCACATATTGCAATAATTTTACCTCCTTAGGTATTGTGAAATCTTGTAGAATTTTCTCTAAAGTTTGTCCAGATAGATTTGGTGACTCTGTAAACCCTTGTGGTAACACAGTCCATCTTAATGGTTGTTTTCGTCCTGTTTCGGGGTCCTCCCACTCAAAGGCAAAATAATCTCCGGATCCCTCATCCAGAGATGTGGAGAAATCGCCGAGGGGTACTTTGGAAATTTACCCTCTAAGAACAGCCTTGAAACCAGGTGGAACGTAGCACTCATGCACAACGGGTCTGTGCCATGGAGACTCCCTGAACGGCCTTGGATGTTGGCAACATCAGGGGCGCCTGGTGTGCTGACTCTGGGAGAGATTACATGGAGGCTGGAGCGGAGTGGAGACCTCGCGGCCACGCTCTGTGAACCGGGGAGTTTAGGGATGCACAGGATGTACATTGATAAGCTGCGCTTACAATGTCGTGGGCCAAAGACCTGTCAACTTTGATGAAGTGCTGTCCTTAGAGTGAACTTTGCTAATTATAATATCATTATAATACTAAAACGCACACCCCTCTCAAAAGCTACCACCCCCCCAAGGTGCGACCCGTCCTCAATGAGTGTGCGCACTGAATTTTTCCTAGTCTGTACCTTTAAACGCGAAGCGAGAGAATTCTGCACCAATCCTGATAAAGGTATGTATGACTAGAGTCACTCAAGCTCCACCTGCAAAGTAAAACACTATAAAATAATGTTTTAAGAGCTGGATGTTAGGGAAGATACCATCGTTGTGTACCACTCTAACTTCTGGGATCAGTCGACGGGCTGAGCCTCTCTTCCCCCCCATTGGGACGCCGTTGGGTAAGATTTGAACCCTTGGTCATACCAAGTGCCTCCCCGGGAAACTTAGAAATCTCTATATAGAGTCACTTTACATCTTTTAAGGCGTTTATAGCCAAGTAGTGTCCCTCGTAGTTTTAGCATTTGCACGTGCTTTATAGGTAGTGAATTTATGACCGGCAATCCAAAGAACCTGTATATCTGTTGCTTCAATAAATCGCACTATTGATTGACTCAGCCGTGTGTTCAATAAATCGCACTATTGATTGACTCAGCCGTGTGTGGTCCCTGAACGCGACCGTACCTCTGAGTGCGGCCGTGTTCGTTCAGGAGGTGTCCGGCTGAGCAGGTAGTGTGATGTTAGTAGTGCATCCGGACCCGTGATAGTCCAACAAAGGTGTTGGGCGCGACCGGACTACTAACGCTGACTTTGGGCATCACTCAGAACCTAAGCTCAGCCGCCCCCAGTCCCTCTGATATCTGAGGATCGACTGGAAAGCAAGGGGGTTTAGTTTCTGCCAAATTGCTCTGCCTCTTAACGCAACAGGCCCGTGGGTCCTGCTGGACACCAAGCTGAGCAGCAGCCAGCACCGTGCCCTTGGCCAAAGGCGGCGGGCGGCGGTGCCCTGGGCTGCGCTGGGCAAAGCCTTGCCAGCAGCTGGAGGGAGGGGAGCCTTGCCCTCTGCTCAGCGCTGCTGAGGCCATGCCCGCAGTGCTGTGCCCAGGCCCGGGCTCCCCAGGCCGAGAGAGACAGGAGCCCCTCCCCCAGCCCCGCCCCCCAGCCCCCCCCCCGGGCTTGGAATGGCAGCTGTGATGTCGCGGCGCTGGCCCGGCAACGGCCACAGTGCCTGCAGGCACGGCTCTGCCAGCACCCGGCAGCTCCAGGGAGAGACCAGCTCTCACCCAGCGGCACTGCCCGGCACCAGGACCCCCTCAGCAGCCTCGCTCCAGCCGGCTGGGAGCTCTCCGGAGCCCCAGCAGCGTGTCCGGCGCGAGGACTCCCCTGGCCCCGGCACGATGGGCCAGCTGAACTGCTGCTACGGCTCCAGGTGGGCTCCCCCCGCGGCTCGGGGACACGCCGGCGCAGCCGGGCCCCGCAGCAGCCGCCTTTCTCACGCCCTTTGCCGCCTGCTCCACAGGGTCTACCCTGGCCCCGAGCAGCAGTGCGCGCCCGGCCCGGCATCAGCCGAGCCGCTGCTCCACCAGCGCGTGCGGGTGACGCAGGGCCGCGGGACGGGGAAGAGGCACCTCCTCCTCTTCAGCGATGCCTTGATCATCGCCAAGGCCAAGTAAGAGGCGCAGACCCCGGCTGCCTTTCCTCCTAAGGCCTGGCCCCGGCACCGGGGCAGGGACGCCCAAGGAGCAGCCCCAGGCCCCGGCACCCTGCTGCTGGCTGCACCCGTGGCCGTGCGCGGGGCAGGCGGCGGCCAGAGGGCAGCCGCCGGGCTCGGCCACCTCCAGGTCACTCCCTGCCGCTCCTCTCTGCAGACGTGGCAGCGCCCCGCGCCCACAGCTCTGCCTGGCCCTGCGCCGGCTGTGGGTGCTGAGCGGCGGCAAGGGGGCGGCCGGGGATGCCGCCCAGGAGGAGGAAGACAAGGCCACCACGTCCCTCGTCCTCGCCTGGCCCTACGGCTTCTGCGTCGTCACCTTCTGGTGGGTCTCGGTGCCACGTCCCCCGGCAGGGCCGGGCAGCGCTTCTGTCCGGCCCCACGCCGCTTCCTCCTGCCTCTGCAGCCGTCCCCACGGGGCAGGGCTGTGCCGGCGCCCGCCTCTGCCCGCGGGCTGGGCAGCAGCGGGCGCTCAGGCTCTTTCTCCTCTCTTTCCTGCAGCTCCCGCTCGCTGAAGGAGCTCTGGCTCAGCGCGCTGCGTGGGTAAGCCCTGCCTGGCAGAGCAGCTTGGGGGGCCCGTGCTCACAGCACGGGGGGATGCTCTAGCCGTAGCCGTACGATGCGGAAACGCCGCTCCTGAGCTGGGGAGAGCTGCCCCCACGGCTGCGGGCGGCTCTGGAGCGGGCAGAGCTGGCGGAGCTGCTTCACCCAGCCCCGTCCTCCCCCCTTGCCACTGCTCTCCGCTCGACGGCCGGGCGGTGCCCAGCTGCTTCGGGGCAGCTTGGAAGGGCTCCCCGGGCTGGCAGGCGAGGGAAGAGGCAGCTTGGGTCTCACACAGCTCTTTCTCTGCCCCTGCCCCGTGCACAGGCCAGCAGAAGGAGTGCAGGGAGCCCGCGTCACCCAGCTGCCCTCCATCAAGCTCCTGCTGAAGGAGCTGCGCGGCCGCAATGCCGTGAGTGTCCCTCCCGGCCCCGCTCCGCCCCAGGGGCTGCTCCAACCCCGCACCAGCCCCATCGCTTCTCACCTGCTGCTCTTCTCCCCTTGCCCAGGCCAAAACACTCAACGCCAGCAGCCTGGAGAGGCTGGTCGAGGGCCTGGCAGAGGTGAGGAGCCCCCGGGCCGCCATCTCGGCCGTCCCCACATCTCACTCATGGCCCGCGGCCGATGCAGCTCGCCAGGGGCCCTTCGTGCTGCGGGGCTGCTCGCTGAGCGCAGCGCATTTCTTGCAGGCTGGTGCCCAGCAGCGGCCACTTCCCGTCCCCTCCGGCAGCCAAGGTGGACGTGGCCACTCGGACGGTGAGTTTGGAGGAGACGGGGGCAGGACGGCCCCTCTCTCCTGCGCTGGCAGGCAGCAGCCGCGCTGCTCAGGGGCTGCTGCTGCCCTTCCCGCAGGGCACGGCCGCAGAGAGCTGAGGCCCCGGGGCGCCTCGTTCCCCAGCCACGCCTCTCCCTCGCTGCTGGCGGGGACGCCCAGCACGCAGAGGCTCGGGCAGCATTCACCTGGCGCTTGCCCTCCATGGCTCTCTGCTCTGTTTTCCCTGGCGGCAGGCGGGACCCGCAGCAGGACGAGGGGGCTGCCCTGGCCCTTTGCGCAGCGAGGGACCTTGGCCGCTGCGGAGGCGCCCGGGCAGTCGGGCTGTGCCGGCAGGGCGGGTCTCTTCGACCGGCCCCTGGCAGCTCTCTGCAGCCAGGACGGCACGCTGCCCCAGCCCCTCCAGGTAAGCCAGCAGAGGGACCCCGGCTGGGGCTCGGGGACCAAGCCGGCTCCGCCCCACCTCCCCCACCTCCAGCCACCCCTGCGTCCTGCCCTAGTGAAAGCAGAGCCGCCCACGCTCGCTCCTGGCCCGGAGGAAGGCTCACCGGCCCCGGGGCCTGTCCCCAGCCAAGCAACTGTCCTCCTCTGTCCCCCGCAGCTCTTTGAGGAGGAGGACGATGTGGCTGGGCTTGCCGGCACGTCGGCCAAGGAGTTGCCAGCACCAGAGGTGGAAGCAGAAGCAGCAGCGGTATGTCAGGGCCACAAAGAGGGTGACAGCACTGTCAGAAGTTGAGAGTGCTGCCGCAGGGACAAGCAAGGTCACCCACTAGCCGGCAGCTCTGCAAAGGTGCAGAGGAAGGGTGGTGCAGGATGGCCATGGCGGTTTGTGCGGTGATGCCACCAGAACTGGCTCAGCTGGGCTGAGCAAACCCATCCAAGGGCTGTGCCTTTCCGAGCTAAGGTAGCAATTGGGCAGGAAGGTCCTTGCCACCCGTTAACTTGCACATTTCCATTGCAGGTGCCTCCAGTCCCTCCAGAAAGTGAACACCTGGAGAGCTCCTCTGGGGAGACAAGGTAAAATGAGCTAGGTGTGCTTAAGAGCAGAATTGGTTCACGTTTATCATGGCTTGACCTGTCTAACAATACATTGAATGGAAAGTTTGCCAGGCTCGAGAAGAGCAACTTGTGAAGAGGGGAGCAACGGGCTACTGGACAGCGAGAGGAGCAAGTTGGGAGCAGAGCTCTGCGGGATGGGCAACTGAGGACATCCAGGCAGGCAAGAAGAACGAGGAGCCCAGGTGTGTAGCAGGCTCTGCTGCCCATCTTTCAAAGCTCCGAACACTGCTCCGACTATGGGCAATATTTCTGAGGTGCGCAGAGATGGCACCGGGCAGGAAGCCCGCAGCTGCCCGTGGGAGAGCGTGTCTGTCAGGAGGAACATATCACTCCAGCGTTGGCAGCTCTCCTTCGGCACTTGTGGCAGCTCTGTTTGTGCAAGGCTGAGCAACACCCCAGCAGAGTCACAAGGCTCATAGCAATTTTTGGAGCTCTTTGACCCGCTGCCTACAGAAAGAGGCAAAGTCTCCCTTTTCTGTTCGTGTCAGCTGGCAAGCCCAGCACTGGCTGCTGGTGTCTGAATCCCAAAGACGCAGCAAGGAGCTGTGTCACGTAGCTGTAGACCCTGAGGTACTGGCACTTCGTAAAAAGCTCACGTTGCACCTGAGACAATTGAGGGAAGAAGAAAACAACCAAACAATACCAAAGCAGCGTGTTTTGCCTTCAAGCCTGGCTTTCTAGCAAGGGACAGTGAGGCGTGCTGCTGCTCGGCTTTTGGAAAGGACCACAGCACAGCTGCCCTGCCCAGCCCTGCTGCCTAGCAAAGCAGTGCTGCACATCTCTGTCAACTTGCAGAGCTCTGAGGGTGTCACACGTGTGGAGAAGGGGACAAAGCCGTGCCGTAGCCACTGCCAGGGAGGGTTCCCTCTCGTGTGCCAGGAGCTGCCCCTTGGACAGCACACTGCCCAAAGAACAGGGCACAAAGTCATGCCTCTTCCTGCCTTCATGGTTTCATCAGCACTTTGGACTCTCTTCTTGCAGGTGCCGATTTTTTTCTGCTGCCTGGATTGCCCGCATGAGCTCTGCTGCCTGGGCTTTGAGGGGCGCGATGCAGCCCCAGCACCACCTCGGCGGAGGCGAGGAGGGAGGCACCGCGCCCTTCTGCTCCGGCCGGCACATTTCACTCGGGCACCGTGACGCCGGAGCGTCCCCGCACCGCCCTCAGACCCAGCCCAGCCCTGGCGGGAGGCCTTGCTGGCTCACTCCTCGGCTCCGTCAGCAAAAGCCCACCAGCCGGCACAGCTGCCCCCGTGGGGAGCTGGCATGTCACCTGCAGATTCCATGGGGCGTGCTGGGCGTGGAGGTGTATATCATCTGAGAGGGACACGAGGGACACGCTGGACAGCATGTTCCAGACTATAAAACCCTCCAGGTTTTCTTTGCCGCTACTCATTCTTGGCAGAGAGACGCTGCACCACCTTGCTGCATACAAGAAGGGAGCACCCACTGCTGCCCTTTGGTCGGTGCAAGTCCTTGTATGCAGCACACAGCACAATACCCTTTCTTAGTATTCTTGATCAAACATGACTGGCTTGCAGTTTCCATTAGCTGAGTTAACTCCAGGTTAGCTACAGCAAAAACTCCGCTCTTACTTCTCCGACCCATCAGCGCTCTCTGGACCGACGCAAACACCCCCCTTTCTGTCAATCAGAACTGGAGTGGTGATGCTTTGCTTTCAGCCACAACACGTGCCTGTGCCTAGGGACTGATGGGAAGGAGGAGTTAAAAAAGCCAGCTTACATGGTGCCCCAAATCCCAGCCACCCTCCAGGACCGGAAAAAAACTGGACACACCCCCATATTTATTCTAGCCATTCTGTAGCCAGCAGTCATTTCAGTGTCGATTCTGGTTGATTCTGCAGCTTTATAACAGTTGAAACACCCAGCTCATCAAGGCGGCTGATCTAGAAGGCAGGGGATCTGAACTGGCCCCAACTACCTATGATGTGACAGTGTCCATAACTCGGGTTAATCACAGGTTGTCCTGTGACATAAGGATGTAGCGCTCTTTCACCTTTCTCCTTTGAAGCTTTGGGGTTTGTGCACGGGAGCCTTATGTACCTTTCTTTTCAGAGTTGCTCATCGTTTCAGCATTGTTTCTGATGAGGAAAACATCCTTTCTGTGTAGATGTTAATTTATGTACATTTAATAAACAGCATGGTATCCTATACTACCAATGATCTTTTTTTCAGACTAATGAAAAGTTCAAGACAAAAGCATGCTTTGTGTCTGCAAAGAAAAGTGTAAACCTCTGTAACTGTATTAAAAAGCTGCGGTTGTTTCACTCGCGGATGTTTGTAGCTATAGCAGAAACAGAGCTGCTGGCTGCCTTACTGCGAGGTCCAGAGGACACCAGTCTTCTCCTGAAGGCTTTCTACCAGCGTAATACTGTTTGAGTTGCCACTCCATTAAAACAGGACTTGTTCACTAATTGGTTCCTACATGAAAACCCGAGGATAGAAACTTGATCCTGGTTGGCAATGTCAAAAGCAGCATGAGGCGAGGCTGCCCAAAGCCTGGCTGCTGCGCTTGGAGGAAATGTGCCTTGAGTCCCGATGGGCAGACAGGGCACGCCTCTGCAAGTCTGCTTCGCAACACAGCACGACGCAACAGACCTGTGTACAAAGAGCATTAACATCATCACAGGTACAGCCAGTCACAAGGTGGGCAATGCCCGAGTGAAGGCTGCCAGCTGTCCTGCTGGCCGGCTCTGTCCTTCACGGCTGCAGACTCCCTTTCCCAGGCACTCACTGAGCCAGGGGCTGGCTTCGCACTCGCAAAGCACGTAGCCCATGCAGCAGCTCACTCCACTGCTCACCGTGGTTCCCCATGGCTGCTTATCTACCCAACAGATCTCTTAGTCCCTCCTGTTTGTGTATGGAGAAGGACTCGTAGGAGATGGGATAACAGTGATCACCAAACAGGGGAGTTTAAACTTTTGAGTGTAATGAGATACAGCTCAGAGGAGTTGCTACCTTGCTTTTCAGGAGAGCAAACTTGAAGCTACTCAGAGAGCTAGTCTGCAGTGTCCCCTACGAAGCTGCTTTGGAGGGCTTAGGGCTCAGAGAGCAGCTTAGTTTTTCAGAACCACCTTCTGCAAGCACAGGAGCAGGCAATCTGGTGGAGTCTGAAGTCAAACAAGAGGGGCAGAAGACCAGCTTGGCTGAACAGGGACCTCCTTTTTCAACTCAGGTGGAAAAAGGAATGTTATGATCCCTGGGACCAAGGTCCGGCTTGGCAGGAAGATCACAGAGCTGTAGTTCATACGTGTAAGGAGAGAACAGAAAAGGGCAAAGCTCAGCTAGAGTTGAAATTGGCCAGTGTTGTGTCGGGCTATAAAAAGGGCTTTTTACAGTACGTTCATAGCAATCGCTCATTGAGCACGGCCAGGGACTCTCTGAGGAGGAGGAGGATGCGGCTGGGCTTGCCGGTGCATCGGCCACAGAGCCGCCAGCACCAGGGGCAGAAGCAGAAAGCGCAGAGGTCTGTGAGGTGCACAGAGAGCGGGGGCTGCGCAAACCCCTCCGAGCGTATCGCGGGATACGTTGTATCGCGGGATACGTTGTATCACGTGATACATTGTATGACGTTGGCGGTTTTGGGGGGTAACTATGTACGTACTGTAGGGACACATGCTTTCTTACAGGATGAAAAGATGTAATGTTGTCGTGGTTTAGCCCCAGCCGGCAACTAAGCACCACGCAGCCGCTCGCTCACTCCCCCTCCCACAGTAGGGTGGGGGAGAGAATTAGGAAAAAAACCTCGTGGGTTGAGATAAACACGGTTTAATAGGACAGAAAGAAAGAAGGAAACAACAATGATAATACCAACAAAGGAATGTACAAGAACAAGTGATGCCCAATACAGCAATTGCTCACCACCCGGCGATCGACAGCCCGTCCCCGATTTCCGCCCCCCGGCCAACTCCAGTTTATGTACTGGGCATCACGTCGTATGGTAGGGAATATCTCTTTGGCCAGTCTGGGTCAGCTGTCCCGGCTGTGTCCCCTCCCAGCTCCCCGTGCACCCCCAACCTCCTTGGTAGCAGGCCAGCATGAGAAGCTGGACTGTCCTTGACTGCTCAGCAACAACCCAAAACATCAGCACATTATCAACAGTTTCTCATCCCAAATCCAAAACACAGTGTCACACTGGCTTCTGTGAAGAAAACCAGCTCTATCCTGGCTGAAACCAGGACACAGGGAATAAGGGAAGCGGTTCCTCGAGGGCAAAACATTACTAAAGCATTTAATGAACAACAAGGGAAAGACGAATCTCCAACAGAATGGTTGGAGAGGTTGAGGAAAAACCTACAAATGTACTCTGGAATTGATCCGAATACAGTGGCTGGGACCGCACTCCTTAGAACACAATTTGTAGCTAGATCCTGGGGGCATATAAGAAGGAAATTAGAAAAATTGGAAGATTGGCAAGAAAGAGGATTAGAGGAGTTACTTAGAGAAGCCCAGAAAGTCTATGTTAGGAGGGACGAAGAAAAACAAAAAGCAAAAGCAAAAATTTTTGTAGCAGCAGTAAGGGCAAGTCAGAAAAATAAGACGACTCCTGGAGAGAAAAGGGAAAAAAGAATAGAGCAGACACCCCGGGGACAGCCGTATCGAAAAAGATTTACAGTTCCCGTCGGTTACTACTGTAACAAGAGGGGACATGTTCAGAAGAACTGCCGTAAGCGGGAACAAGATGAGAAGATGTTCAAAGAAGGTTAGGGGTGTCAGGGGCTCTATCTTCTGGGGACTTCAGCATCAACAGAGCCCTTGATAAAATTATTAATTGGTCCCCATAGAGAGGAAGTTTTATTTCTAGTGGATACAGGGGCCGAAAAGTCAACCATTCAAAAACTTCCAAAAGGAATGGAAAAAGGGAAGAGTTATATGTCAGTAGTAGGAGCAAAAGGAGAGCCTTTTAAAGTAAGTATATTGAAAGATGTAGAGGTAGAAAAGGAAAAGAAAATTTGTCTTAATGATTTACTTTTGCTCCCTGAAGCGGAATACAATTTATTAGGAAGGGATTTGATTTTGAAGTTAAACTTGAGCATTCAGAGTCAAGGGGACAAATTGCAGATTAAATTATACACTTTAACACAAGAGGATGAAGAAGCTATTAACCCCTCAGTGTGGTATAAGGAAGGGGAAACTGGAAAGATAAAAATGGACCCCATAAGCGTTCAAATAACAGATCCGCACCGCCCAATTAGAATCAAGCAATACCCTATACCTATGGAGGGTCGAAAAGGATTAAAACCTGTAGTTGACAGACTTTTGGAAAAAGGAACCCTAGAACCATGTATGTCCCCTCATAACACGCCCATTCTTCCCGTAAAGAAACCGGATGGGTCATACAGGATGGTGCAGGACTTAAGAGCTGCAAATCAGCGAACAATCACTAAATTCCCTGTGGTGGCAAATCCTTATACTTTATTGAGTCATATATCTCCCAAACATACTTGGTGTAGTGTAACAGATTTGAAAGATGCTTTTTGGGCCTGTCCTCTGGATGAGGGATCCGGAGATTATTTTGCCTTTGAGTGGGAGGACCCCGAAACAGGACGAAAACAACCATTGATGGACTGTGTTACCACAAGGGTTTACAGAGTCACCAAATCTATTTGGACAAACTTTAGAGAAAATTCTACAAGATTTCACAATACCTAAGGAGGTAAAATTATTGCAATATGTGGACGATTTATTAGTAGCAGGAGAAACTGAAGAGGGGATCCGAAAAGCCACCATTAAATTGTTAAATTTTCTAGGGGAAAAGGGATTAAAGGTGTCCCGATCAAAGCTACAGTTTGTAGAACAAGAAGTAAAATACTGAGGTGTAGATAGCTAGGGTCTGGCGGCCGGAAGATATCGCGCTGTACGGAAAGTTAGGGCCCCTCTCCTAAAAGCCAATAGCGTTTAATTTATGATGCAAGCAGACGGAAGTGAGGTTATAAACCTAAGCTATATAACGCCGTGTCACAAACTAATAAACGCCATTTGCCGTCTACCACATTGGTGTCAGCGAGCTGATGGCCCGAGCGGCCTGGGGTTGGTCGCCGTGCCGTTCCTGAACCAGGTCGCCACGCCTGCGAAGGCAACACTTAGGACATTGGCTGAGTAAGGGAAGGAAGAAGTTAGATCCTGATAGGGTATCTGGGATTCCATCCTTAAGACCCCCACAAGCTAAAACGGAAATTAGGCAAATACTGGGATTATTAGGATATTGTAGACCATGGCTTGAAAATTATAGTGAAAAAGTAAAATTCCTATATGAAAAATTAACTAATAACCAACTTAAATGGCTTATTGAAGACGATCAGAGATTTGAGGAAGTAAAAAAGGCATTAATACAAGCACCTGTATTGAGCCTCCCAGATCTAGAAAAACCTTTCTATCTCTTTGTGAATACATCAAGCCAGACAGCATACGGAGTTCTTACTCAAGACTGGGCAGGAATCAAGAAACCCGTGGGGTATTGTTCTAAGTTACTTGATCCAGTAAGCAGAGGATGGCCTGCTTGTCTCCAAGCTTTGGTTGCTACAGCATTATTAATAGAAGAAGTTAGGAAGATTACCTTCAGTGCTCCTTTAAAAGTGTATACCCCACACAATGTCAGAAATGTTTCACAACAAAAAGCGGAAAAATGGTTAATGGACAGCCGGATTCTAAAGTATGAAGCAATACTAATAGACTCCCCCGACTTAGAACTAAGCGTGACTTCTGCACAGAGTCCAGCACAATTTTTGTTTGGAGAACCATCAGAGGAATTACAACATAACTGTTTAGAGGTAATTGAGACCCAGACTAAGGTGAGACCAGATTTAAGAGATGCTGAGTTGGAAAATGGAGAAGCGCTGTTCAGAGATGGCTCCTCCTGAGTGGTAGAAGGGAAGAGAAAATTGGGATATGCAATAATTAATAAGGACTTAGAACTTGTGGAATCAGGACCTCTGAGTCCATCATGGTCAGCTCAGGCTTGTGAGCTGTATGCCCTATGTAGGGCCCTGGAATTGCTAAAAGGAAGAAGCGGGACTATATTTACAGATTCTAAATACGCATATGGGGTGGTCCACACTTTTGGAAAAATTTGGGAAGAAAGAGGTTTGATTAATACTCAAGGGAGGAATTTAATACATCAAGAATTAATAGTAAAAATTTTAAAGGCTTTAAGAGAACCAAAGGAGATAGCAGTGGTACATGTGAGGGGACACCAAAAGGGATTAGATTACCGAACTAGAGGAAATAACTTAGCAGATAAAGAGGCCCAGGAAGCAGCCTTGAGGACTAAAGTTGCCAAAATTAATGTCATACAAACAAAGGAGGACACCAGCAAAGAAGAACGAGAGGAAAGAGAGAAGAAGTTTGCCCCACAAGAACAAACAAAATTGGAGAAAATAGGAGCTAAATTAGAACAAGGAAAATGGACACTGCCCGATGGGCGAGAAATGTTGCCAAAAGCCTACACCAGGCGAATATTAGAACGTTTGCGTGTGCAAACACATTGGGGTACAAAAGCGTTAAGTGATCATTTTCTTAAACAATTTGGTGGTATTGGAATTTTTGAAATAGCAAAGCAAATTACACAAGGTTGCTTAACTTGACAAAAGGTAAATAAGACAGTGTTTGGACAAGCAGCCACGGGAGGGAGAAAAACAGCTTACAGACCTTTTGAGAAAGTACAAGTCGATTTCACTGCATTGCCTAAGGTAGGGAGGATAAAATATTTATTGGTAATAGTAGATCATTTAACACAGTGGGTAGAAGCGTACCCTGTAGCACGAGCTACGGCACAGATGGTGGTAAAAATTTTATTGGAACATTTGATACCTAGATATGGGATAATCCAGTACATTGATTCTGACCAGGGCACACATTTTACTTCTAAAATAATAAAACTATTATGTCAATCATTAGGTATTCAGTGGGAATACCACACTCCGTGGCACCCACAAAGCTCGGGGAAGGTAGAAAGAATGAATCAAACAATAAAACAACAATTGGCTAAATTAATGATTGAGACGCAAATGCCCTGGACGAAATGTTTACCCCTGGCACTTCTAAACGTAAGAACTAAACCATACAGTGAGACTGGATTATCGCCATATGAAATGTTATATGGCGTGCCTTATTTTCAAGGAATGCCTCTGGGGAACAATGTAATTGAGCATCATAGTATCCAACAATATATAATTACCCTTGGAAAAAGATTAAAAGAATTAAGAGAGATTGGGATGGTGGCCCAAACACCACCTTTAGGATTTGCAATTCATCAGTTAGAACCAGGAGATAAAATTCTGACAAAAACATGGAAAGAAGGAAACCTATCTCCCCTCTGGGAAGGACCTTTCCTTGTTTTATTAACTACAGAAACAGCTGTGAGAACTGCTGAAAAAGGATGGACACATGTGTCGTGAGTGAAAGGTCCAGTGAAGGAGTGGAAAGTCACATCTGACTAAATTGCTGTGGGAATTTTATTGCGGCTACTCCTGTAATAGAAACAGGAGTGAAACATGAAATTCCCACAGTTGCTAAAAATCTATTTGTAAATCTTGCTGAAAACATTGCTGAAAACATTGAATATAGCTAATTGTTACGTTTGTGGTGGAACAAATCAAGGTGAACGATGGCCATGGGAAGCTATGGAGAGCAATATAAGTAATCCCCAAGTTTGGAAAACAATGGGAAAGGGTAATAGGAAACAACAATGGGTACTCCAAACAAGTATAATCGGAAGGAGTTGTTGGCAAAAGAAGAACAGGAAAAAGGAGCTGGAACTAGAATTTGTCCTTTGTGTAGAAGGTGGTGTGTATTTGTAAGATTAGTGTTGCAGGCTAACTGGCAGTTTTCTGTAGCCATAAAGCCTTGCAAATAAAGAGGATCGCCAGGCTCGGGCAAGTGCTCAGGTCTGGCCAAACCACTGATCTATCAAAGCTCTGGCCTTCACAAGCAGTGCTCAATTAATTTGGGTACTAAGAAAGCACCCCCTTAAAGGAAAGGAGAGGGCAAGACCGGAGGGGAACTGGTATTGCGGCTTAAAAAGGGTCTGCCAAGGGCTGCAACCCCTTCGGGCTGTGACCGCCGACCACTATGGCCCTGACCGGACCTCTTCTAGTTCTACTTCGGGTGAGTTCCTTGACTCTGACTACGGCAAATAACTGTAGTCAATATTGGAACAAGTCCAGCTGGGGTTTACCCCAGAAAAATGGAAAAAGTGAGGACCTTTTCTAATTGTACAGCCTGTACCTGTAATCATAATTGCCAAGGAATTGGAACAATAAAACCTAGGTTTTTTTCCTGTTACCCAGAAACCAGGGAGAGCCAGGTGTATAACGAATGGCCTCCTGAGAGACAAACTTGGAAAGAAGTCAATCTAGGAGGATTTGGGGGAGATTTTATGGGTGGTGATTGGCTTACTAAAATCGGGATAGTTGTACTGGGGATATGTGGGGGATTGTTACTAGATTAATCTACTCAGTTATACAAGGAATGCAGATATCTGCAGTACTCAATTGGAAATGAAAACATGAATCAATACTGCAAAGAAGAAGATGGGGGATTGTGAAATATGTTCATCTGATTCGTGTGATGAAGTGTAATCTTCTGTACTTTTATGGATTTCTCCTGCACCATAAAAAGGGGTATTTTACAGAAGAAAGTTAAACTACTTTGCTGGTATATCAGCTCAAACCAGTTTGACCACTGACCGCATAGTATTGTGTAAAGAGAAACTTGTAAAGTGCGTGCATAAAGTTTGGGGTCATCCTGGGGGCACGCCGAGGAAGATTTGACAAGACTCTAGAAGGAGAAGAGGGCATGCGCCGAAGAAGACACGCCTATTCATGAATATGTATTAGCAGACAGGATATAAACCAGGAACAGTAACTGTACCGCATGCATCTTGGTGGAGCGGAGACTCCCGGAGCACCCAGCGCTGTTTGCTTGCCTCTATTCGCTTAATAAATTGTAAATTTGAATTGGAATCCTGTTTGGGACTAAATCATTTATCACATCCTTATCCAGCATCTTTTCAAAATACTGGTAAGACTCAAGCCTGTGTCGTAACTGGTTCCTCTTCCATCCGCTGTAGGAGTCCCCTGTGTTCCGGAAACACCACAGGGCACATCGAACTATAACACAAAGCGCTATGGATAGAACCACAATAATTATTCAAGTAACAAATAATTGTTTTAACCATGATAGGTTTGGTAAACCAAGAGGTTAACTTTCCCACAGCTCAGAAAACCCCCAAAAGGTGTCATCTGGAGTTACTTCACGTAGGATTTTTGCTTGTTCTCTGATCTCCCGTAAGTCAGCAGATATTCACCCACTTTGGTCTACATACATGCAACAGCTGACATTGATTACTGTGCACACCCCTCCCTGTGAGGCTAATATTAAATCTGGAGCCATACGATTTTGTGATACTATTTTCGATAAACTAGTAGTTTCTTCTTGGAGTTTCCTGATGGCATCTATAGTTTTATTCTCGATTATCTCTATTACAGCCGAGATGTTTATTATAGCTTTTTCTAACTCGCTAACCCCCAGAAATGGGATTAGCCACCGCACAAAGCTATGATAGCGTGTCAGCTTTTCTATTAAGGGCTTACTCACCCTTCAGTTTCTTCTCACGGGATTCTGTGTTGTTTTATCAATAATAGTGATGTTGGGAACCAGGGTGTCCAAAGTACATGCTCCCCACCACCTCAGAGGTAAAGTTTTCCGAGCTGCTGTACCACACAACCAGTACCACCCTGTCCCTAGCGGAACCGGGAGGCCAGTATAATTAAGTAACTGAAATGCTGGATCAATAGAGACAAAATGTGGTCCTCTGTCAGAGGATATAGTTGCTGGAACTCCAAAACATGGTATTATCTCTTGTAGCAATGCTTTAGCTGTCTCCCGAGCTTTAGCTGTTCTGGTTGGGAATGCCTCTGGCCAACCTGAAAAGGTATCAGTTAATACCAATAAATATCGATACCCCCCTTTTCTTGGAAGTTCTATAAAATCAATCTGTCATTGTTGCCCAGGCCCATTGTGTTTCCCAATCTGGCCCATTTCTGGCTTGGCGGTATTCTTGGGATTAGTATGGAGGCAAAGATCACGTTGTTGAGTTACCTGTCTCACCATAGTATACAAATTTCTGGCCACACTTTCTCTAATTAAATGTTTATATAGAGTCTCCATCTCCCAATGCCTTTTCCTATGTTCTTCCCTTACCAAATGCCATATTAGGCAGGAGGGAATAACCACTTTTCCTTGTGGGGTATAAGCCCACCCTTCTTTGTTATATGACCCTTCCAGATCTGTGATAAGGTTTTGATCTTCCTCGGTATATTTTGGCTTACCTTCTAGGGAGATTCGCCGTCAGGGACTAAAGCTCCTTCTGTTTTTATCTCTGTTTTAGCTACCTGTTTTGCCTCTCTGTCCACCAGCTCATTTCCTCTCTCCAATTCCGAGCTCACTTTCCGGTGAGCCTTAACATGCATAATCGCCACCTTCTCAGCAAGTTGGACTGCTTTCAACAGTCTCAAAATCTCTTTTGCATGCTTAATAGTTTTCCCTTGAGAGCTCAGTAACCCTCTTTCCTCCTAGATTGTTCCATGCACGTGCACAACTCCGAAGGCATATCTGGAGTCTGTATAAATATTCACAACTTTGCCTTGAGCCACTTCCAAGGCTCGGGTCAGAGCAATTATTTCTGCGCTCTGTGCAGAGGTATTTATGGGCAAAGGTCTATTATTTCTTGACTAGTGGTAATGGCATATCCCGCGTGTCTTTTACCACTCAGGACATAGCTGCTTCCACCTGTGAACCAGTTTTCTCCGCTTTCCATAGGGTTGTCTTTTAGATCTGGTCGGTTTGCGTACGTTGTTTCAATAGTCTCCAAACAGTCATGATGCGCTGGTTCTCCCGTGTTTCCACTAAGGAAAGAAGCTGGGTTGACAATGTTAGTAACTACGACCTCCACATCATCCTGTTCTATCAGTATAGCCTGATATCTCAGGGATCTTTGTGGAGAAAGCCAGTGCCCACCCTTTGCGTCCAGCACTGCGGACACTGTGTGAGACACTAAAACAGTCATCTTCTGGCCCAGAGTAAATTTTCGGGCTTCTTGTACATTCAATATTACAGCTGTAATTGCTCTCAAGCATCCAGGCCAACCCTTCGCAGTTGCGTCTAACTGTTTGGAAAAGTAGGTAACTGCTCGTCGATAGGGGCCCAGATCTTGTGCTAATATTCCCAGAGCAATTCCCTGTTTCTCGTGGGAAAAGAGAAAGAAACGGTTTACTCACATCGGGGAGCTCTAAGGCCGGAGCCGACACCAAAGCTTTCTTTAGTAGCTCAAAGGCTCGTGTGCTCTCTTTGCCCGTCCAGATCATACAATCGTATCGTAACAGTTTCCTTTCTCCAGACGGTATTTCCCAAGATTCCAAGTCTTTTGCGAGCTCATTGCCAAAGATGGTAGACTGTTCGTAAATCCTTGTGGCAACACCGTCCAAGTGAGCTGAGTCTTGCGACCACTTTTGGGGTATTCCCATTCAAATGCAAATCATTTTTGGCTGGCTTCATGGAGAGGGAGGCAAAAGAAGGCATCCTTCAGATCTACAACAGTAAACCAAGTTAGTTCAGGTGTTAATACGGTCAACAGGGTATATGGATTTGCTACTACGGGGTAAAGGTCCTCAGTTATTTTATTTACGGCCCGTAGATCCTGGACCACACTATACAACCCGTCAGGTTTACGAACAGGTAATACAGGGGTGTTGAAATCAGACTCACAGTTTTTCAGTAATCCTATTTATAAAAATCTTCCAATCACTGGCCGAATTCCTTCCTTACCTTCCCTTCTGCGGGCAGACTGGTTAAGAATAGACTCAGTATCTGGATATATTGCTGATCTTTTACTTCCAGAGTAATTTCTCCTTTTTCAAATGTAATTTTTGCACCCAATTGTTCTAACAAATCTCTTCCCAAAAGTGGCTTTGGGGAGTTGGGCCTATGTAGGGATTTGTGGATACCCCATTGTTTTCCCAATTTATACTTCAAAGGTTTACAAAAATATGCCTTTTCACTTTGGCCAGTCGCTCCTTTTACCATGATATAGTCGTTTCCCAGGGGCATCAAGGCTTGATGTAAAACCAAGTATGTTGCCCCTGTGTCAACCAAAAATTCTACTTCTTGTTCTTCCTTCCCTAGCCTCATTATAACCAGTGGATCTGCTAGGGTAGATTCCCCAGGTCCCTGTCAATCCTTTTTCACATGGGCTACTAGTCTTCCTGCCTGGTGGCTTCGCCTCTTTGCCTTGTTTCTTGGACACCCTCCTTTCCAATGACCAAATTTCTTACACAACGCACATTGATCCTTACCTAATCAAGATGGTTCTCGTCTAGGCCTCCCTTCCTCCTCTTCCCTGACAACTGCTATCCTTCTTCTTTGCCCTTGTCTATATTCTTCCTCTCTATTACTAAATACTCTCCACGCTTCACCCAGCAACACTTCCAGATTTCTACCTTCTGTAGGGCGCAGCTTCTGGAGTTTGTGCCTAATGTCCCCCGTAGACTGACCCAAGAACAGGGAGACTATTTGTTGTATTCCTACCTCTGACCCAGGATCCAGCGGTGTGCTACGGCGCATTACATCCCTCGATCGATCCAGGAACTCGGATGGGGACTCAGAAGGACCTTGTTTAACTGCATATAGAGCTGACCAGTTTGTGGTTTTGGGAATAGCCCTTTCCATTCCCTTCAAAATCCATTCTTGATATTCCTGTAGCCTCTCCATATGGGCAGATTTATTAGCGTCCCATTTTGGGTCTCAGAGAGGAAATATTCTTTGACATCCCCCCCGTGATCTTGTAATGGTCTTCAGCTAAATTCTCTGCTGTTTTCAAAATTAATTGCTTTTCTGTTTCTGTCATATACTCTAAGAGCAACTGTATATCTTTCCAGTCTGGATTATGTTGTTTTACGATGAACTGAAAATGCTTAGTAACACTCACTGGGTCGCTTCTATAGTCTCTTGCAACTTTTCTCCATTCTCCTAGATCAGTGGTGGAAAAGGGCACCTTAATCATCATTGTTCCTCCATCAGGTCCCACTGCCTCTCGGAGTGGGGCTTGTAAAGCTGTAGGGACAGTCCTAGAGGCAGTTTTCTTCCTTGTGCGGGAAGATATGGGACCGTCCAGGGGAGCGGAGCTGTGGATCCGTGGTTTGTTTTTTTAATACTAAGGCAAGTCTCAAGCTTATGACTAAGTGCCAGTGGTGCTGCAGTCACAAACCACTGGGGGGAAATGGTTATCAAGGGTGTTTCTCACTTAGCTCAGCAGTTGTAGCAATTCCAGTGAATCCTCTGTGTTCCTGTTTTCCTGCCTGTGTTTGGAGAACATCCACTCCTGTCCACAGAAGAGGTGTGTGTGTAGAGCTTATGAATACATGTATCTGAAGTAAAAATCATGCATTCTGTGTGACAGATTTAGAAAGGATGGCTTGCTACAGTAGTAGTTGGTTGGTGATGAGTTAGACTTCTGCTTCTCTTTGAAAGCTTCCCTGAAAGCTATGGAAGACCCATCAGTAGGCAAACTCCAAATGTTTTTATATCCTGAATAGTGCCTACTGTAATCATGAGACTGGCATAAAAATTGAGATTTTTATAATGCAGCTCATATTTGTTCTTTGCTTTCTTTGTGAGCTCAGGGCTTGTAAGGGTACACTGTATTTTTTAGATTTCTTTTATAATCAAGAAGCTTAGGAAAGAATTTTTGTGGTGGTTGGCTTTTTTCTTTTGTCCATCCATAATCATTTGTTGTAAATTGCTGAGCATTCAAGGAAATACCAAAACTTTCATGACTTGCAATGTAAAAAACTGTAGTGCTTTCTGATATAAAAGTAAAATACTTTTCATAAGTTAAATCTATTTTTAGTTTAAAGGACCTCATTCACTGTGAACTTGTTTTATAGTCTTCTCCCCAAACGTAGGTGGGGAGAGTCGCAGAAAGGCATAACTAGTGAATTCTCCAGTAACTGCATGTTCCCCGTTTTTCCTCTAAGGAAATGGTTGGAAGCTGTTTTTGAGGAGTTCAAGTTGTGTATGTGTTGGGTGGGTTTGGGTTTTTACCCTGCTGGCTTAGTTCTCATTGATCATAGTCTAATTCTTTTGTGTTTCTTTTTACAAAGAAATCCCAGGAACAGTTACCAATATTAACCAAGAAAACAGAGTTCTTAATGCCATGGATCTTTTCTTGTATGTCTTGCCTTTTTTAATCTGCTTTCCAGTTTCTCAGTGGGCAGGAAACTAGATGGTGTGTGTTGTTTTCCCTTTTGTGTCCTCGCAGAACTCGTGTGTTGAACTTCTGTGTCGCCTGTGAATAATGCGGAGAAGTGGTACGTTGCTTTGCACAGCGATGCGCCTTCATTTTGAATGCATGATGACTACTGTGGAAGGAACCAAACGCGAGGAAAGTTTTACGTGTGTCTGTGTGCATATATTTCTTTTTTTTTTTTCTCCTTAATTTGTAATGAAATTGGGGCGTAAAAAAAATTCAAACCAAACCCAAACTCCTAATCACCCCCTCCCTCCTCAAACACCTAGTGTCTTGTCAGCTGTAGAATGACGTGTCTCTGTCAGTTAACCTTGAAGAGACATTTTTTTTGTTCCTGACTGTGGGCGAAATCCAAGAACTAGCAAAACAAGGTTCTCGTTCTCTAGAGCTCTGTGTGGGGAATTGTTATAGGAGAGGAGGTCTTAACTTCTTAGGGCGTGAGTGGACTTGCATTTGATCTTTTGGCCACACAACATTTTCCCTCTTTCACCCTAAGGAAAACTCTTTTCTTTTTTTTTTATGCCAGTTTCCCATAAAAGCGATGATGAACGATGTGAGCTTCATTTGGTAAACCAATTCCTTTCGACAGAAAGGGAAAATATTGAGTAGGCAGCGAACTGAGTCACGGGTGAATCTACCAAGCAGACCGCGACAGTTACTCTCGCAGGCTTTACTGTATCCGAAGCTAGTGGATTCAAGTAATGCATTGGTAAGCGTGTAAGCATTTGCAAAACGAGGACTTTCCAGTTAGCCTTCTTTTCTGTAACGTTTCTGTCTACACCAGCTTGTACGCCAGGATCCTAGCTCATTTTCTGTGCTTGGGTCTTTGCGTTGTTTCTGCATTCAACTTTGTTTCCAGGAAAACACATCAAATCTGTGATCATTACAGCATGCCACAGTAGTTAATAACCTTTGGTTTCTGTTCCTGGAGCAGACCTGATTGTTTTAAAGGCTATTTATATCTAAAATCAAGGGGTAGCGAGAGCAGGGAAGGCACCCGTTTGGTTGTAACAGATGCATTTGTTGCCAGGACTGACCATCAAGTGGCTGAGATAGTCATCTGCTGAAAATAGTGAGGCTAATCAGTGTCTTTTTTTTATTATTATTACTCCTATAGCTGTCCTTCATGTGGTGGTTGTGAATTAGCTTTGTGCCACTTTCTAAAGTATCGGGCTTTTTTATACATCTGGCATATTGAATGGCAAATACGTGATGTAAAGTCTGCAGCTTTACTCCGTAACTGGACTGTAAACCAGGACCTGAATTAACCGTAACTGCAGAGCGTAATGGCACATTTTCTCGTATTTTACCCTCACCGCCTTTCAGGCCGTGGCTGGAAACCTGCTACGCGTGGCGCGCAGGATGCGGCAGCAGCTTTGGCGGCGGATGGCGAGAGGCGAAGGCCAAAGCAGAGGCTGCGCGGATCCCGTGCGCTGGGTTTATTGTTTTACTTAGGAGCGTGGCCGTTCGTCTTAAACTGTTTATGGTGTTCTCGCCCAGTGCAGCAGTTTGCAATCAGCTGGTTTAAGGAAAACGTGATGTCATATCCATCAAAGCTCTAAATATTCTGAAAATCAAATATGAAACTGAGAACTTTAATCCTGGGTTTCCTGGGATTAGCTCTTGGAATTGTTGTAGAGTCCCTTATGTGTCGCATCACAGGTGGCACAGTCCTGTGCTCGGAAGGGAATGGAAAGTACTAGATGGAGCTGGTTATGAAATTGTGGAAATAGATGCTGAGGGTTAACGCACTGAAAGACAAAGCTGTTACGATTTGCATTGGAATGGCAGAATTAAGACATAAGCAGAGGTAAAGAACTTCCTTCTTCACAAACCCCCAACAAATATAACCCCCCCCAAATGAATGAATTCATTAAACCTGGAAAGAACAAAATACGCTGCGGCTCACATGTTGCGGAGATGTGTCAGCATCAGGGTCTTTGATTATTTACAAGACCTAATGTCCTTCTGTGGACTTCGAAGGCTGAGTGTTTTGTAGTCTAGCAATTTCCTGCTGCTGTTATGTATTCACGTAGATCTGTAAGGCAACTTTAGTTACCGTTTTTGCATCATCTGATAAAATATTTGTATAATCTGAAAATTACATTTTTGTGGTACTCTCCTTGGCAAATAGAAACTAAGCCTGCCATTAGATGCTGGGCTGCAGCAGTTGACGGCGCAGGGTAGTGTATGTTACATTTTGTGCTACGCTTGGTCAAGTCTCCGCTATGTCGTGTTCCTCATTATTTTATTAAATTTAGTATCTGCACTATCCATTTCCAGACGGGCCTCTCGTTCAGAGCACGGAGGCACGGTTCTCTCTGCGTCTGGCTCCTCGCCCCTACCTTTTCACTCCTTCCTCTCCTCCCTGTAGCCCGTCGCTATCGTTTTCTTTCACCATCTCTCTCTCTGCCTGGCTCCGGAACCCCATTTTTCCGTTCCTCTCTCTCTGTCCGTACTTTTTCTTGCCCTGGCTCTCTTTGTCTGGCTCCCTGTCCCCGTTTCTTCCTTCTTGGCCACGTAGCACGTTGTGATGCCGTTTCTTTCTCCGCCTCTGCTCTCCCAGCTCCCTGTCCCTCACTTTTCATTCCTCCCTCTCCGCGCTGTCGCCTGTGCGGTCTCTTGCCTTTCTCCGTCGCTGGCTGGCTGGCTGTCCCTGCTCATTCATTCCTCCTTCTCCCCCCTGCAGCGCCTGTCGCTTTTGTCCGTTCACCCTCTCGCTGTCTCTGGCTCCCTGATGACCCTATTTTGGACTCCCCCCACCCACCCACCCCCTTCTTTCCGTGCTCATTGCTGTTCTTCTTGCTCTCCAGCTCTCTTTTTTCCCAGTTCCCTGTGCTATTTTCCTGAGGAAAGTTTTATGTGTGTCTGTGTTCCTATATATCTTTTTTTCCTTAATTTGTAACTGAAATTGGGGCATAAAAAAAATTCAAACCAAAACCAAACTCCTAATCACCCCCTACCTCCTCAAACACCTAGTGTCTTGTCAGCTGTAGAAGGACGTGTCTGTGGAGGTTAACCTTGAGGAGAGATTTTGCTGTTCCTGACTGTGGCGAAATCAAAGAACTAGTTCTTTACCCAGCAGAGAGTGAACCTGTCGAAGCCACGAGCCACCACTTTCTCCAGGAGAATGCTGTGGGAGAGGGTGCCAAAGGCTTTACTAAAGTCCGGGTGGACAACACCCATAGCCTTTCCCTCATCCACTAGGTCACATTTTACTTAGCGAAGCTTTCTGACTTTTCCTAAACGGTAACCCGGTATAGAGTGACTGTGGCACTCAGATCTGGAAATTAAGAAGTAGGTGTTCATCCTCCCAGTTGTTACCCAACAACAGGTACGGTCTCCTGACAACTGACAGACAGAACAAAAGTATTCCTGGTTTGCTGTTTGGCTAATCGCTGAGAGCTGAAGGGTCTCGCCGTGCCCTTTCCTGGCCCTCTGGTCCCCTCTATTCGTACAAAGAAAGAGGTGACCGTAGTCGCACTCACCGACGTAACTGAAACTTTAGAAACAGAGCGCTGCCTGTACATGGTCCAAAGGAAGCGCATCAGGGAGGTTACTTCACGCGCCAGTTGCCTTTTACAGGAGTTCTTTCGCTTTCCTCAGATAAATGAGGCACCGGATAACGTGCCCGATTCCAGTCCTCCTACAGGCACAGCGAGTCGAATGGCAACGAGAAGTAGCCCAGACCGAACACTCTCCAACAAGAGCAGCACAGACCTCACACGAGCTGGTCAAAACAGGGTCAGCTTCCCGTTACCTGGTGCTGCTGTCAGCTCTTCCCAGGTGCTGCCGGAATCTCTGGCACACAGGGAAGAGCAAAGGAACAGTGAGAGCCGCACAGGACACGGTACGATAGCTGGTAGTGCTACAGCTCCAGCCGTGCCAATTTTCAGCAGGGCTCAGAGCCAAGGTGAATTTTGGTGAGAGCTTAACGCCAGCTGAACGTGACATCAGGCTCCTGGGTATTCCAGCCTGGAGCTGGGAAGTAGCTGCGTTTTATCCTTTTCCCGCACCGCCCACAATACCATAAAAACGGGATTAGGAGGATTCAGAATTCGTAACCGCCTCCAAAGGAAGGATCACCTGCGTCCAGACTGATGGCACCAGATTCCTCTGGCCATTCAGTATTTGGGCCCCACATCTCCCACATGGTCAGGCCCACCGAACAAGCCCTAGACATTCGACTGCCCGTGTACGTCAGGTGCGGCGCACCCGGGAGCGACAGCGTCCATCGCTCACGCGGCCCTGTCCTTTCCTGGGCCTGTCGTTAGAAGCACACCTGGGAAAGAAGATCCTGGCCGGCTGTGACGGATTAGGACCGGAAGGCACGAGGGGACCCCTCGGCGCACTCGCACGGCGAGCGCGAGGCAGCGGCCCCTCCCGGCAGCCAGGCGGTTGCAGGGACTCGCCGCGAGGCCGGCCGCTCCTGCACGCGATCCCTTTCGCGAGCCCCGAGGCAGCCACGATTAACGAGCCCGACGACGCCCGCGCTGGGCCGGGGGTGGGCAGAGGCAGAAGTGGAAGCAGGGGACAGGGACACCGGGCGCAGCAGCGCTGGTGTGGGCGGGAGAGCGGGGAACGGTGTGAGGAAGGGTCACTCGGGACGCCTGCTCCGCTAGCCCGGCCTAAGTGACGGCCGAGGACGCCTAAGCACCGCGTACGCCTAAAGAAACCCGCCGGCGTAGGGTGGCGGGAAGAACACCGGTACGTGACGACCGGCTGAAGCCGCCGCACCCAGGCCCGGCTGACCGCTGCCACGGACTCCCGATCCCTCTGCTGCAGCAGGAGCTTGTTGCACAGGCACGCGTTCGTTTTGCGCGCACACGTGCAAGCGTGACTCGGAACGCAGGCTGACGTCAGGCTACAAAAGCCGCCCGAACGCCCCGCTTGCGTCGCATCTGCTTCGCTCACAACAAGCGGGTCATTTCCGAGGCATTTTCCCGGCTGCTCAGGCAGAGCACGCGCCGTCACGCGCTCGAGGCAGAGCCGGGCAGGCGGAACTCACGCGCCGCCGTTCGAGAGCGCGGCTCTGACCCGACACCGCGGCAGCAACGCTCCCGCCCGCACTGCTCGAGGTGCGCGAGGAACGAAGCTGGGGGCATCGTTTAGTCTCTGTGAGCAGTTCACTGCGAGGTGCAACCTTGAGGGGAGGAACAAGATAATGACAAAAGCAGCACCGCTCCGGAACCTTGAGGGAACTGTCCTAATTAACATCTAATTGACATCTAATTGGCATAATAGCAACCTGCCCCCAGGTGGGGAAAGCCCCCTCCTCGCTCAGCACGCCCGGGAAGAAAGGAGGACGCTGTGACTTTAAGCGGAGACGAGGCTGGCGAGAACCGAGGGGAACGAGGGCGACGGAGCCAACCGCTGAAAACACCGGTAACTGCTGCGCGGAGCGTAGCCACATGGCCCGAGTGTGGCCCGAGGGGTGCGAGCTCTGCGCGCAGCCGGAAGAAAAGCCAACACCCCGGCTCCGCGTGTTCGCCCCCTGCCCGCGCACCGGCGGAAGAACCGTGTGTGGGACACCAGCACCGCCCCGCGGGGGCGGGGCCCGGCCCGGAGGCGGGCAGAGACCCGGCGGAGCGAGGCGCGCGCGTGCGCCGTGAGGCGTCTCTGCCTGCGCGCCGCCCCCCCCCCCCCGCCTCGGTCCTCCGGGAAAGGCGCCGCGAGGCTGTAGGGACGCGCTCCCGGCGCCGTGCTCCCGCGGGGGCGGGAGGACTCCCACCTCGCCGCGGGGCCCGGCCCTACCTCGCTGCAGGCGGCTGCCTGCGGAACGGCCTTCGCGCCGCTCCTCAGCCGGCTCCCGCCGGCGGGCGGGCCCGGGCGGCGCCCCCGGGGCCCCGCAGGGCCAGCGCCGGCCTCAGCCGCGCCTGCAGCCCGCTTCGAGCGTCGGGCCCGCAGCTGCAGCCCCTCGGGAACAAGCGGCCGCCGCCCCCGCCAACGGCACGGGAGCCCCTGCCCTGGGCCTGGGCCCGGCCCCGCGGCGGAGGAACGCACCCGGGCGCGCAAAGCGGGCGGCGCAGGTTTGTTCCCTCGGGCGCACCGGGAGCTGCCGCCCGGGCTCGGTGCCCAACGGTGGCCGGGAGGAGGGGAGAGGGAAGCGGGAGGAGGCGCAGAGGCGGGGAGAGAAGAGGCGAGGGACGGGGAGCCAGGCCCGGGGCGGGGGGGGGGCGGGAGCCGGACGTGGGTGTCGAGGCGGAGGAAGAGGGAGAACTGCAGCGCGGGGAGGGGGGAGAGGGAGCGATAAAGAAGAGGGGGAGAGAGCCGGGGAGAGAGCTGGGAGGGACAGCGAGAACGAGCGGCGCCGGGCCTGGGAGCGGCGGGTACCGCGACAGGCAGCTGGGTATCGGGAGACAGAGAGAAAACTGCTCGAGGGGACCAGAGCAGAAGGAATTAAGACAAAAAAGGAGGGGGGGTGTGGGGGTGTGCGTGTGAAGGGACAGGAAGGCAGATAGAGGAAGTCATGGAAAGGGAAAGGGAAAAGGGACAAACACGGGAAAGAATTAAAAATTAGAGACCATCAGCTGGACAGAGCCATAAAAATAGAAAGGGGACGGGCCGCAGAGTCAGGGCATTAAAAACCCGTCAAAGGGAGTGATGCGGAGGGGGATGCGGAAGAGAAAAGAAAAAGCGATGGGCGGCAGGAAACACGGGGAACAAAAACAAAAAAACGAAACCACGGGACAGGGAACCGGATAAATGGAGACGTAGAAATAAAATTTTAAAAGCGACGTGGTACGTGACAGGGTTACGTCAAGACGTTAAGGCCCCCCTCGCCCCCGCGACCTCCAGCCCCGGTTTGCTGGCTGAGCGCTGCGTGCTACGGTCGGGAACATCCCTTTGGGCAGCCGGGGGTCCGCTGTCCCGGCCGCATCCCCTCCCAACCCCGCGCGCACCCCCGCTCTACTCGCCGGCGGGGCCGCGGGAGCAGCAGAACAGCCCTTGAGGCTGCGCAAGCGCCGCTCGGCGAGACCCGGCGCGTGTCCCCGCGTCATCGACGCTGGGTGTCGGCGCAAATCCAACACGTAGCCCCGCGCCAGCTACCGCGAAGAAAACTAACTCTACATCCCAGCCCAAACTAGCACGCGCGGGAATACAGTTTAAAAAGTTGAGCGCGGTACTAGAAACGCAGGAAAAAATTTAAGACTGGGGACAGGAAACCAGATGAAGAGAGACATAGAAAGAAGATTTAAAAAGCAGCGGGGTACGGGAAAGCAGTAAAAACTAGGGACAGCAAACCTCACAAATGTTGTCAAGAAAGAAAAATGGAATAAGCAATGGCATTAAGAAAAGACAAGAAACAATTAAAAAACCCCAAGGAGATGGTAAATAACAGAGCCACAAACGAAAATACAGTTCTAAAAGCGACAGGGTACACGACGGACAGGAATAAACTAAAAAATATGGATAGGGAGCTTGATAAAAGTAGACCTAGAACAGAAACTGAAAGAGCGACAGGGCTCGGGACAGACAGGAATAAAAATAAAAATGACACACAGTGAATTGGTTAAAGCGGACACGGAGAGAGCATGTAAAAAGCAGCCGGGTAAAGGAGAAGCTGGGGAGGGGGGGGGGAAGGGGACAGAAAACTGGATAAAAGTTGATGTAAAAAGGAAATTTTGAAAGCCAAGGCATTAAGGAAAGGCAAGGAAAAAAAAGTAAAATAAGTGTAGGGTGATGGAGAGTGACATAGGAGGAAAATTATAAAAGCGGAAGCATTGAGGAAAACCAAGAAAAAGTTAAAAATGACAATAGACAGAAAAGTACAGAGAGACATAGGAAGAAAATTTCAAAAGCGACGGGGTACAGCACGGACGAGAAACAAATAAAAAATATAGACAGCGAATTGGTTAAAGTAGACACGGAAAGAAAATTTTAGAAGCGATGGGGTACAGCATAGATGGGAAAACAAAAAACGGGACGGGGAGGTGGATAAACTTCGATGTAGAAAGAAAATTAATTTAAAATGCGACGGCTTTTAGCAAAGACGAGAATAAATTGAAAATAAGACTGTGGAAAAACAGACGCATAAGAAAATGTAAAAAGCAACGGGGTACACAACACGGGAAAGAGTTAAAAGACACGGATGGGGAGCTCGACAAAAGCAGACATGGGAACGTGAAGCAGCGTCAGGGTACGGGACAGACGAGGGAGAATTACAAAACGCAGGCAGCGAACTGCAGAAAAGTAGCCATCGAAACACAAGTTAAAATGGACAGAGTATGATACAGACAGGAAAAAAAAATAAAAAGGCGGACAGGAAGCTAAATAAATGGAGACATAGAAAGTTATTAATGTGACTGGGTGCGGGACAGAGGAGGAGATAAAAAACAGGGGCAAGGAATCGGGTAGAGGGACGGAAGGACGTTTTAAGAAGCGACAGGCTACGAGAAAAGCAGGAAAGAATTAAAAAATAGGAACAGGAATGAGGATAGAAGGAAATACTGAAACAAAATTTAAAAAGGGACAGTATACGGAAAAAAGGGAGGAGTTAAAAGTACGGGAAAGGGAAGCTGGATAAAGGGAATCGTTGAAGGAGAAATTAGGTAGCGGTGGGGTGCAAGAAATACAAGGGGAGGGGTGGGGAACCAAAAAAAAAAACCCCAAACAAAAAAACGGAGAAAGGGAGCCAGGTAGAGGGAGACGTAGAAGAACTTTTAAAAAGCAACCGGGTACGAGAGACACGGACAGGAATTAAAACGCAGGGACGGGGAGATGGACAGAGGACAAGGCAGAAAGGAAAAAGAAGTGGCGGTCAGGTACGAGAAACACGGGAATATTAAACAAACAGGGAGATGGCTAGAAGGAACCGCAATGAGAAAATGTTAAAAGTAACAGGGTACAAGAACCACAGGAAATAATGAAAAAATAGGGACGGGGAGATGCACAGAAGGAAACATAGGAAGAAAGTTTTTTCAGCGACGGGGTGCAGGACAGAGGGAGGAAATAAAACACAGAGACAGGGTGCCGGAGGGAGGGAACTGTAGCGCGAGAAATTAAAATGCAGCAGGGTACAAGAAACACAAGTAAGCATTAAAAAACGGGGAGAGGGAGCCGCAGAGAGGGAAACGTGGAAAAAAATTAATAGGTGAAATGGTACAGGGCAGAGTCGGCAGATGAGCAGTAAGTTTCGGGGAGCCGACACACAAGGGATTCTAAAGCAGTTCCAAGAGCTAAGCCCAGGAAACCCAGGGTTAAAGTTCTCAGTTTCATATTTCACGTCCAAAATATGTAGAACTTTGACAGAGATGACATCGTGTTTTCCTTAAACCAGCTGATTGCAAAATGCTGCACTGGGCGAGAACACCATAAACAGTTTAAGACGAACGGCCACGCTCCTAAGTAAAACAATAAACCCAGCGCACGGGAGCCGCGCAGCCTCTGCTTTGGCCTTCGCCTCTCGCCATCCGCCACCAAAGCTGCTGCCGCATCCTGCGCGCCACGCGTAGCAGGTTTCCAGCCACGGCCTGAAAGGCGGTAAGGGTAAAATACGAGAAAATGTGCCATTACGCTCTGCAGTTACGGTTAATTCAGTTCCTGTTTCACAGTCCGGTTACGGAACGCGGGGTCGCTCACAGGAAGCGTCGTGGCGGAAATCAGAGGGGTGCCGAGGCGGCCGGAGAGACGGCAGAAGGCTGGAGGGCACAGAGGTACTCGGGAGGGGATCTGAACGGAGCACAGGCGGCGTCGGGGAGACGCTGGCCGACGGGAGGCGAGCAAGATGGAGGAGAGGACAGAAAGACCGCTCTGAGGAAGAGGGATGGCCCGAGGAGATGTTCTGACAAACCGAGAGGGGTACAAATCACGCTCCAGAGATAACAGCGCGCCAAGGAGACCCCGTAAAACCCCGGGATTGGGGGGGGGGGGTAAGGGAGACGCGCCAGGGAAATCTAAAAAGCGACAGGGTGCGTGACAAACAGAAAGAATTGGAAAAGAATAGACATCTGGATAAAAGCAAATATAGAAAGAGAATTTAAAAAGAAAAAAAGGGTATGAGGCAGGGGAGGAAAAAACTAACAAATAGGGAGAGAAGACCAGATAAAAGTAGACAAAAAATTATCAAAAGCGAAGGTGTTAAAGAAGGAGAAACTTGGCAATGGGGCAGCAGAAGAAATCAACAAAGGCAGAAAGCAAATTTAAATAGTGACAGGGTATAGCAGAGACGGGAATGAAATAAAGACAGTGAACTGGATGAAAACAGATAGGGAAAAAAAATTCAAAAGTGATTTCACACAGGATAGCCAGGAAGTAATAAAAACGTAGGGTTAGCCGTCTCCATAAAAGCAGACACAGAAAATTTAAAAAACGATGAGGTAGAGGACAGACAGGAAAAGAGTAAATAATCGGGACAGAAAACCAGGTTAAAGTAAGCATAAAAACATAAGTTCCTCACCGTTCCTGGAGGTATTTAAAAGGCGCGTGGATGTGGCACTTAAGGCCACGGTTTAGTGGTGGACTTGGCCGTGTTAGGTTTATGGCTGGGCCCGATGATCTTAAGTGTCTTTTCCATCCTAAATTATTCTGTTATTCGAAAATGAAGACGTTAAGACGGGGAAAAAAAGTTAAAATAGGGAAAAAACCTGAATAGGCAAAGACATAGCAAGAAAATTTCACAAGCAACAAGGTATGGGACACACTAGAATGAGCTAAAAAAATGAAGCTGCTGAAGTGGATAAAAACAGACGAGGAAAGAAAATCTAAACGTGAGGGGGTACAGGAGAGACAGGAACCAACTGAAAAAAAGGGAGCTACATCCTAATAAAAGTAGATTTAGAACGAACATGTTCGAAGCGGCAAGTTACAGGAAACGGGGAAAAAAAACGTAGGGATAGAAAATGAGATAAAAGTACACGGAGAAACAAAATTTCAAACGAAAAAGAACGATGACTAAAAAAATTGAAAAATGGGGACAGCGAACCACATAAAAGTAGACGCAGAAAGGAAATACAAAAAGCGGTGCCCTTAGGAAAAAATAAGAGAAAATAACTAATAAGTAACGACAGCGGACGAGATAAAAGTAGAAAATTTGAAAAGCAATGGGGATTAAGGACTTTAATTAAAGACAGCGATGGTGAACTAAAATGGAGATGTAGAAGGGAAACTTAAGAAGGGGTGGCGCTAAGGAAAGACAAGAAATCACTGAAGATACAGACATGGAAGGGCACAGAAAGTACATGTTAGAAGTGATAGGCATTAGGGAAATAAAGGAAAAAACAGAAATAGGGACAGTGGAGTAAAACAGCTATAGAGAGACAATTTTAAATGCGATGACAATAAAGAAAAACCAGAAGAGAGAGACAGAAGATGGGATAAAAATAGAAAATGTTAAAAGCAACAGGGATTAAAGAAATAGGGAAAAATTGTGGAATAGGGACAGTAAACAGAGATGTAGAAAGAAAGTTTTAATAGTGAGGGCGCTAAGGAAAGACAAGAGCTAATTAAAAATACAGACAAAGGGAACAAAAGTAAGCCTGGCAAGAACATTTAAAAAGCGATAGGTGTTAGGGAAAGAAGGGAATAAAACATAAAAGAAACGGCAAACATTTTAAAAGAGTTGGAGAAAGAAAAATGAAAAAGCCAGGTGATGCAGAGAAGTGAAAGAAATTTAAACTCAGTAACATCACAGTGTCATTAAGCAGACATCTTCTGTTTCACTTCCCCCCTTTTCTATTACCCTTGTGAATTCTTTCGCAGTCCCTTATAACGTACCATTCTCCTTCGTCCGTCGATTAAAATACCTCCCTGTTGCGACTTCAGGTTTGACCTTACTCTTTTTCCAGGTAACACAGTCATCCCCATTCTTCTGACAACGCCATAGCGAACCTCGAATTATACAACACGTACATAAAACAAATAAGCTATCAACTAATACGAGTACAAGCAGCTCTTTGATCCATTTAAAATTTGGTAACCGAGAGGCTAATTTGCTCCGAACTTCTTCACAACCCCAAGAGGTGATGTAAATCTAAAGCTGTTCTTATCATGACCTACTCCATAGCAGGGGTTATTAAATAGAGAGGTGTTAACCGGAACCGGAACTCCTGTTAGAGAGAACGTCTGGCTAGACTCTCTAGGCACTTGCAATCGCTCTCGTTTAGAATTTCCTAATATTATTATGTATTTCTATAGATTATTTTCGCCTAACTGGGTGAGATCTTCCCCTCGGTATTGGGATCGGTTACGGCCGCCCCAACAAAATTCCAAATGGACTTAAATTCTCTTTAGTTCCCGGTTTTACCCTGATTCGTAGTAGGGCTACAGTGGGAGCGCTTGGTACCAATGTAGATTTGCTTCTTGACTAAGTTTAGCTAGCTGTTGTTTAATTAAGTGATTCATTTTCTCCACTGGCCCACTTGCCTGAGGTCGGTTGCCGGTTTGTTCCTAAAATTTTACTAACTCGTTGCACTATTTGCGCACAAAAATGAGCACCCCTATCAGAAGATATTACTGCTGGTACTCCAAATCTGGGAATAATTTTCGTTTAAGAGTACTCCTGTCACTTCCCTAGCCTTATTAGCCCTACAAGGGAAAGCTGCTGGCCAGCCCGAAAAGGTATCTGTTAATACGAACAAATCCCAAACCCTCCCCTTTCCGTGGGAGTTCGGAAAAGTCTGTTTGTCAATTTTGACCTGGAACTTTCCCTTTACCGAGACTTCCAAATTTTACACGATTTCCCACCTTTGCATACTTCACAGTTATTAACCATGGCTTTTACAGTTTGAAACAAATTCCTGGCTACTATTTGCTTCATAAGGGAATCATACGAGGCTTCAGTTGCCCAATGAGTCTGGTCGTGTTCTGCTTTTACCGGTTTCCGTACTATTCTAAAGGGAACTATTACTCTGTTACCTTTTAATTTTGCCCAACCTGATGATTCAACTTCTGCTTCCAAATCTTTAATTAATCTAAGATCCTTCTCATCACAGTCGACCGAGTCCGGTAGCGGCAAAGCTTTTTCAGGAATCAAACTTAACACCTCACCTTGTTCCGCAGCTCTTTTTGCCTCATAATCTGCCGATTTATTCCCCACTTCCTGAGCAGCGTCACCCTCTTGGTGCCCCTTGCGGTGCATAAGCGCAACCGCCGAAGGTGACTGTACCGCATCCAAAAGTCTTAGGATCACGTCAGCAAGCTTAATGTTTTCCCTGGGCAGTCAGAAGTCCCCGTTCCTTCCAGATAGCCCCACGGGCATGAACTACACCCAAGGCGTATTTTGAATTTGTCCAGGTGTTCGCTCGCAGTCCTTCAACAAGCTCTCACTAAAGCAATTCATTCGGCTCGTTGTGCGGATGTACCCTCAGGGAGTGACTTTGCTTCCAGCACTCGCTCTGCGGTGGTCACGGCATACCCCGCCATTCGAGCTCCATCCTTGGCTGACAGTAGGCATACTGATCTTTCGGGAGGGGTTGACTTCCCCGAGACGGGGCACTTGGGCTACTTCTCATGGCTCCTCGCCTCCCATTAGTGGTGTTTCCCGGTGGGTTCCCAGAGGTTACCTGGCCCCTGCGGTGCGCAAAGCAGCCGCTGTAGCGCTGGCAATTGTTTTGCCCATTCCCCCCCCCCGCCTGTCCCTATTCCGACACACTTGCCAAGCAGTCTCCAGCAATTTCTCTAAATCTCTCACATCTGTTCCTTGCACTTGCTGTAACTTTTTCTTGACATCATCCGTCAGCTGTCCCAGAACCAGGAATAACAACTGACCCTTTCCCTCCCGAGAGGTACGGTTTAAAGGAGTATATTTCTGCATCCCTTCTTTTAATCGGTTCAAAAAATCAGTAGGGGATTCTTTTCTATCTATCTTGTTTAATTTCATACAATTTAGACCAATTTACTGATTTTGGGACAGCACTTCTTATTCCAGAAGCCATTCGTTCCCTGTACCGCGGTACTAAGTCCCAGGCTCCTGGCTGGTTAGGGCCCCGACCGGGACTGGTAATGGGAACATGGTTATCCACTGTTCCCGGCAGAGTTCCAGCCAAAACCAGAGCCTGGACTTGAGGGTCTGGCCACCCTCACAACACTCTGCTTTTCTGCCTCACTGAACACCGCATCCGAAATTGCACGCACATCCTCGCAATCGGGGTCAAACAATCCTTTAATCTCCCATTCTGTCAACCTTTAAACATCTTTGTCCAATGCCACAAGGCGAGCAACATCTTTTTTGCTTCCTATTTTGCTTATTGTTTGTCTTTTTCTATCGCCAGGACCATAGGGTCCTGGGGTGCTGAATTGATTCCACGTTCTTTCTGCCATTCAGGGTGGTTTCGTAGAGTGAAAAACATACGTATCTGCATAAAGCACTTCATCCCATTTTCCTTCTCCCTGAAGGAAGAGCATTAAATTGTATTATTACACTAAATGTATAATACCTATTATAACATGTGTAGTATTATATTACAATTATATGTACCTTAATGTAATAATGTATTCTATTTTAATGCCCTGTTAAAGGGCCGTTTTTCTCCACCGTCTAACTTCTAGAGAGGCCACCACTGATTACAATGCTTAATTAAAGTTTTCCTATCGACACTGCCTCCCGGCACTCCCCCCGGATCTCTCCAGTGCTGCAAAACACATCCCAGTGGGCTTTTCTTTAGAACTCCGCCACTCTGTGACTCTCCCATATCTGATGCAAATTTTACCGTTAATAACCAAAATCCAATAAATGACAAACCAATAACCAATACCCGAAATGCATTAGCCAAAAGTCAGGTAACAGTTAACCGGACCTCCAAATGGGGACGCAGCCCCTCCAAACGGGGAAGTTAATCCCCTACCATATGGGACACAAGTCCCCCAGAGGTACACCTGTAAGGTGCTAGCGAGCCGGTATACGCCGACCCGTGTGCACGTCTGCACGTCTTAAAGACGGTCCCAAATTGATCGATCGTTACCAATTCAGGATTTAAGGATGTCTTCTTGCCAGAGGGTCTTTGTCTGTCCCCGCGGTGATCCGACTGAGAACGGGGGTCTCTCCGGAAAAGATCTCCGGGGGCAAACCCAAGAGAGTCCCAGACTCATCGGGTCCCGCAGCCGAACAGAGGATGTCCCTCCCACCTGGGTCACCAAATGATTCACAAAAGTTACAGAAATTTAAACTCAGTAACACCAAAGTGTCATTAAGCAGACGCCTTTATTGCCACGCCGGACACCTGGGGGATATCTCCTCCCAACGCATGCGCGCTGAAGCAAAACTTCATCCTTTATATACCTGAAAGACGTGAATATTCGCACGTGTCCTGAGAAATCTCCGCCTCCTCGCTTATCTGCCACGTTTACATAACGCTGGCATTGCAAAACTACACTACGCGTGCGCGGGCGTCTCGGGCGGTCGTCGGTGGTCGTTTGGGGAGTTAGCCCCCTCCTTCTTTTTCCCTTTTATGGTCACAGGTCTCCTGAGGATAGTTCCTTCTCCTTGGATGTTTTCCCCTTCTGTTCTTCAGCCAAGCGGTTCCTTCTTATCATCCGTGTTTGAGCACTCCTGCTAGGACGTTTCTGTGCTCAAGGTGAAGGTATCTCCTCTGCACTCATCAATTTCTCAGTCCTTGCTCTTAACTCTTCTCCTCTTGGTTCTCTCCACCTGTCTTCTCCGTTTCTACTTGTGTTTTAATTTTCATCAGGGCTGCTTTCCTCCTGATGAACTGTTTACATATAGGTACAGTGTTGGCACTGAGGCAAATACAGCCTAAGGACTATGAGAATAGGCCGTTAAACATAATGCCACGGTTGCTAGGCTAAAGAAGTCTATACTAAAGTTAAACTAATCACGAAATCAATAACCTTCCAGAAAGTACATCTCTTCAGAAATTTGTAAAACTGACAGTTGATTAGTTACACATGCTAAAACCTTCTAATTGTTTTAGATCCTTGTTTCAGAGGGCACTAAGGGAAGGGAAGAAGTCAGTTAAAAAATAAGGGTAGGCAAATAAGGACCGCGAATGAGAGAAAAGGCGGCAGAAAATTTTAAAAGCAATGGTGATTACGGCAAAAGGAAAAATATTAAGAGGCAGGGATGGCGAACTAAAATGGAGACGTAGATAGAAAATCTAACAAGTGAAGCCACTAAGGGAATACCAGAAACAATCAAATACAAAGGGATACTGAAAAGTCGGCCAGAAAACCCTCTAACACTTAGTTTGAAGCTTTAGAAGGCGGGCATTCCTTACGGCAGCCCTGGGCAGTGCTGGGGATCGCTCCACCACGAGTGCTCCGACGGGTTAGTAAAGCACATCAGTTCATATGCAGAAAAGTCATACGTGTCATCAGATCCCCCAAGAAGGGCAGTCTTATGGTGAGGAGTTCCCGGAATTTGTTGACATAGTCCAAGCATGCGCAGTAAAATTAGGGTTAGGGTCTTTTCACCCTCAGGTGGTCGTCCACAGTCTTCCTCACGCAGTCTGCCAGTTGAACCTGGGGCTTCCTTTGTCCATATCTAGTCATCGAATTAGCTCCTCGGTCTTTCGGCCTCAGGATGGCACAAGGAGGTCAATTTAACCTGGTAGCAGTGATTTCCACGGGAAGCCTAAGGAGCTTGCTTTGTGTTATCCGTGAGTTTACAGGGGAAGCCTAACAAGCTTGCTCACGGTCTGTTTGATCTTGTCGGGCAAGAAGTGACATGTTTAAGGTCTCAGCCAGTGATTTTACTTAAAAGAGTAAGTAAAGACGGAGAGGGGGAGACGGACAGGGAGACAGGGAGAAAGAGTAAAACAGCGATGGGCTTCAAGAGGGAGAGAGAGAAGAATTAAAAGATCCTGGCAGGGAGCCGGACAGGGCAAGACGGCAAAAGAAATGAAACTGCAGCGTGGCTCAGGGCTGACAAGGACAAAATTGCAAAACAGGGACAGGGAGCAGGATAGCGGGAGACAGAGGAAGAAAGAGACTTGTGCTGTGCTACAGGGCCGAGAAGGAAGACCTTGAACATCAGCCAGAGACTAGAGAACAGAGTGGAAGGAAGGCAAAAACGGTGGCTGGGAGCTGGACAGAGAGAGACTGTGAAAGAAAAGAGTAGCAACACGCTACATTGCAGAGGGAGGAATGGAAAAGCAGGGACAGGGAGCCAGACTGAGAGAGGCAGAGGAAGGAAAAATAGCCACAAGCTACAGAGCAGGGAGAGAGAGGACCTAAAAGATGAGGACGGGGAGCTGGTCAGAGTGAGATGGAGAAAGGAGGTATGGGCGGGGGGTGGAGGGGGGGAACCACATCAGCGTGGGAAAGACGGAGGGGGCCAGGGGAGAGGCAGTGAGGGCCCGGGATGCAGAATAGGGGCAACAGGGCCCCGAGGGCCTGGGACTCACCACAGCTTTCACTCCCTGCACTGCTGGGAGAGTTCGCCAGTTCAGACGCTTCTTCCTCCTCCTCCTCCTCCTCTCCTCCCTTCGCCTTCTGTAACTCCTGTCGCTTGGCTGTCCTCCACCTAAGAGAATACCGGGGTGTCTTACAGCTCGTACAAGACGGGGCTCCCTACACACGTAGCCTCGCTCGTGCGCTACGCGGCCGCCTTTGGTGACGCGTACAGACCCTGCATGTCGATGGTGTGGCCTGCTGCGGACTACGAAGAGGGATCCTACCTCACCTGGAGGGGCTGGCTCGCTCTTCCCTGCAGCAGGAGGCAGCTGCCGGCCGGCCGGCCTTCGGTTTCTTCTTCCTCTTTACCGTTCTCTGGCCTCTCCAGCTCTGGCCGTGGCAGTTCCCGCCCAGGGCCGGCAAGCGCTCCGCCTGTCCTTTCCTGCAGCCGTGCCACGAGGAGAGCGAGGCTGGGCAGAGACAACCCACGCGAGCCCGAGGCGGGTGCGGTCAGCGGCATCCCCCCCCAGCGCGGCCCCTGGCAGAGGGAAAGAAGCAGCAGCAACCCTTATTACCGTAGTTCCCCCCTGGCCGAAGCCTCTCCTTCCGCGGGGGCCGCCGGAGACGCCGCTCTGCCCCTGCACCGCTGCCAACGGCGTCCGCTTTCACGGAGAACCCAGTGCACGCGAGGCCCGGCTTGCCGCCTCTGCGACAGGGCCCGGGGTCGGCCCGGGGCTACGGGACGGGCTTCAGGGGAGGGGCTGGAGCTGGGGGCAGCTGCGCGGGGCCAGGAGAAGCGAGCGGGGGGGCTCTGACGAGTTGGGAGGCGCCCGGCGTCCACGCCTGGGGGGCGTCCGCCTCCCTCCCTCCTCCCAGAGCCCCGGTAACTCCCCGGGGCTGCCCCGACCCGACTCCAGCGGGCCGGCAGCCGGTCGCAGCGGGCGGCTCGAAGTTCCTCGCCCCGCCACCCGCGGGCGGCCGGTGCGCAGGAGACGCCCCGCACCCGCCCCAGGGGCTCGCTCGCCTCACCGGTGGTTCCGGCCCTTCGCGCCCGCCGGGAACTGGACTCCGCTGCGCCGCCATGCTGCTCCCGCGCGCCGCGCATGCGCCGGACGCCGGCGGCGCGCCGCAGGGGCGAGGGGCGGTGCGCGAACGCCGGGCTGCAGTAGCAGCGAGCACCCGGCGGCCGTGCCTCATTTTGCAGGGCGAGCACCCGCCCACGTTGCGCACATGGGGCGGCAACGGCGCGACCTTACCGGGAAGTAGCAAAGAGCGCGCAGGGACCGCAGAACGGCATCGCGGTTACCGGCGGCCGGCAGCGTGGGTCACTTAGGCGCCGCCGCGTATGCGCGGCTTCCGAGCTGCGGCAATGCGCCCATCGCGCATGCGCAGCTTCTGAGCGACGAGGTGCTGTACCGCGCATGCGCGGCTGCCGAGCTGCAGTACCTAATTTTGGTCACAGGGCGGCAGCACTGAGAGCGGCGAGGAGGCACGCCACCACGCATGCCCGGGAACCCGCGTCGCAAAAACTACATCTCCCGGCATGCACTAGCAAGCACAACGTGAACTCCCGGAAGACCACGCTTCCCGGCATGGCGGGGAACGAACATGGCCGAGAGCAAACCCCGTGCTTCAGGACTACGGCTCCCGCCATGCCGCGAGACGCAGCCTGTCCTGCTGGCTCACCCTGCGCGGACACCGTCTTCCACCCCCCCCATCCCCCATCCCCGCCGAGACGCGGGCGCTCACCCGCCCTCTGCAGCGTAGTTCCGGGTGGACCCCTCCGCCGGCTCGCACACCCGTCTGCACCGTGCCTCCGACGCGGACCCCGCCGCCCTGCCTCCGGTCGATCGGGCGGCCCCGCTCACCTTCTTTCTCGCTGCAGCCGCAGCCCGGTCAGGCCGGGCGACCGCTCCACCCTTGGCTCCCCCCGGCCCGTCCACGGCCACCGGGAGTAGGGCAGCAGCAGCACCAGCCCCTCCCCCGGCAGCCACCCCTGTGCAGGGAGCGTCCGTCCCCACCGGCCTCACCGCCCGCACCTGGGGCTCCTCCAGCCCCGGCCCACAGCTGGAGCCCAGCTGGAACAGGGGGCCAGCGCCCGACCCCCACCCCAGGGCATCCCCTCCTGCCCCGAGCTCCGGCACAGCCCCTCACCCGGGGCAAAGCGAGGGCGAACGCAGCCGCGAGGGCAAAGGAGGCGGCGCATGACAAGGCCCGGGAGCGGGGCTGCCCCGGGGCTCGGGGCCTGCCCCGGGGACACCCCGCCAGTCCTTCCCGGAGCCGCGCTCCTCGGCGCGGCAGGGAACAGGCGGGCGGGCGGCTCCCGGAGCCATGGGCTGCTGGGCAGGGGGAGGCCGCCGAAAACGAGGTGTGAGGCACGGGACGCTACAAGAGAGGAGACCGGGGGCAGGGAGTCAGACCAGGAGAGAGGGAGAGACAAAAAAGTGGCAACCGAGCCGAAAGGAGGAATGAAACAATGGGGAGCCAGGACAGTGAAACACGGAGGTAAGGGGCGGGGAACACCGCCAAAACAACCCCCATATCTGCACCGTACAGGGAGCTGGGGAAAAAAGAGAGCGGGAGAGCAACAAGAAGAGCAATGAGCATGGAAAGAAGGGGGTGGATGGGTGGTGGGAGTCCAAAATAGGGTCATCAGGGAGCCAGAGACAGTGAGATGGAGAACGGACAAAAGCGACAGGCGCTGCAGGGGGGAGAGGGAGGAATGAATGAGCAGGGACAGCCAGCCAGCCAGCGACGGAGAAAGGCAAGAGACCGCACGGGCGACAGTGCGGAGAGGGAGGAATTAAAAGCGAGGGACAGATTGCTGGGAAAGCAGAGGCAGAGAATGGAACAGAATCAGAGCGTGCTACAGGGCCAAGAAGGAAGAAACAGGGACAGGGAGCCAGGGAAAGAAAAAGTACTGAGGAGCTACAAGACAGACAGGGAGAAATGAAAAAACAGGGTTCCGGAGCCCGGCAGAGAGAGAGCTGGTGAAAGAAAACGATAGCAGTAGGCTACAGGGAGGAGAGGAAGGAATGAAAAGATAGGGACGGGAAGCCAGACGCAGAGAGAACCATGCCTCTGTGCTCTGAATGAGAGGCCTGTCTGGAAATAGAAAGTGCAGATACTAAATTTAATAAAGTAATAGCGAATACGATATAGATGAGACTTGACCAAGTGTAGCACAAAATGTAAGATACACTACCCTGCTTCGTCAACGACTGTGGCCTAGCATCTAATGGCAGGCTTAGTTTCTGTTTCCCAAGGAGAGTAGCACAAAACCATAATTTTCCGATTATACAAATATTTTACCAGACTATGCAAAGAAAGTAACAACAATTGCCTTACAGATCTACATGAATGCATAACAGTAGCAGAAAATTGCTAGAGCACAAAACACTCAGCCTTCAAAGTCCACAGAAAGACATTAGGTCTTGTAAATCATCGGTTCTAAGGACCCTGCTGCTACCACATCACCGCAACATGTGACTCACAGCGTATTTCTTTCTTTCTAGGTTTAAGGAATTCCTTCATTTTGGGGGTTTATTTGTTGGGGGGTTGTGAAGAAGGAAGCTCCTTAGCCGTGTTTTTCTTAAATCTGGCATATTAACTATTATGGCATGCTGTAATGATCACAGATTTGATATGTTTTCCTGGAAACAAAGTTGAATGCAGAAACAAACTCAAAGACCCAAGCACAGAAAGTGAGCTAGGATCCTGGCGTACAAGCTGGTGTAGACAAAAATCTTACAGAAGATTAACTGAAAAGTCCTCATTCTGCAAATGCTTATACACTTATCAATCCATTATTTGAGTCCACTAGCTTCGTATACAGTAAAGCCTGTGAGAGTAAACATTGTGGTCTGCTTGGTAGATTCATCTGTGACTCCACTCATTGCATACTTAATATTTTCCCCTTCTGTCAAAAGGATTCGTTTTACCAAATGAAGTTAACGTTGTTCATGATCGCTTTTATGGGAAACTGGCAAAAAAAGAGTTTTCCTTAGGGTGAAAGAGCGAAAATGTTGTGTTGCCAAAAGAACAAATTCAGGATTCAAATGCAAGTCCGCTCGCCCTAAGAAGTTAACACTTCTTCTCCTATAACAATTCCCCACACAGAGCTCTAGCGACTGAGGACCTTATTTTGCTAGTTCTTGGATTTTGCCCACAGTCTGGACCAAACAAAATCTCTCCTCAAGGTTAAGTCACTGAGCGACGTCATTCCACAGCTGACAAGACACTAGGTGTTTGAGGAGGTCGGGGGTGATTAGGAGTTTGGTTTTGGTTTGAAATTTTTTTACTCCCCAATTGCAGTTACAAATTCAGAAAAAAAAAAGAAATATAGGAACACACTCACATAAAACTTTCCTCGCGTTTGGTTCCTTCCACGGTATTCGTCATGCATTCAAAATCAAGGTGCATTGCTGTACAAAGCAATGTATCACTTCTCTACGTTATTCACAGGCAGCACAGAAGTTAAAATTCAACGCAAGAGTTCTGCGAGGACACAAAAGGGAAAAAACACATGCCATCTAGTTTCCTGCCCACTGAGAAATTGGAAAGCAGCTTAAAAAAGGCAAGACGTACAAAAAAAGATCCCCGGCATTAAGGACTCTATTGTCTTGGTTAATATTGGTAACTATTGCTTGGATTTCTTTGTAAAAAGAAACACAAAGGGATTAGACTATAATCAATGAGAATTAAGCCAGCACAGCAAAAACCCAAACAAACCCAACACATAAACAACATAAACTCCTCAAAAATACCTTCCAAACATTTCTTTAGAATAAAAACAGGGAACATGCAGCTACTGGAGACTTCAATATTTATGTCTTTCTGTGACTCTCCACACCTACATTTGGGGAGAAGACTATAAAACAAGTTCACAGTGCATGAGGTCTTTTAAACTAAAAAAGGGATTAAACTTATGAGAAGTATTTTACTTCTAGAGCTTCACTTGTTCTCTTTGCATTATCATAGGACCCACAGAAGCAAGCCTAGAAAACCTGTGGAAAATTAGTTACATGAATTATGAAGAGGGCCAAGAATCTCTCAATTTTAAACCTACCTCGGGCAAACGATTCTGCCAGCAACTTTTCCAGACTCTGGGATTTTCCTGCTTTCCGTATTTCTGAAAAGATGGTGGGGGAAGCTACCATGCTTGTATAACCTTTGAAGCTGTTAGCATTTCTGCAAAACATGAAACGTTCTTACAGACTGAGCATGCAACAGGGAAAGTTTTACAGACATCCCTTTGTTCTACGCACAACGCCATACTTCTCTCAAAACTGGTAGCCAAGGAGGGAAGGTTTTGAACTCTTTTACGTTTACCTGAATTGTACTGCATAAATATGATGTCTTTTTTTAAGTGCTGCAAATTCCTCTTCATTTTCTGGGATTGCTTCATATGAATATAGACCATGTTTTAATCAGGCATTGCTACCTAACAATTCCAGGCACTTGCTAGCTCATTGCTTGACAAATGCACATACTCTGAATACTGCAGATGTCAAGTTTGGCCTGAAGTTTGGTGTCCATCATGACAGGCCACAATTTAAGCATAATAGAAGGTGACCAAATCTGTGCAGAACGTACTACAGGTTTTCACTTTGCAAATCATAATAGTTTTGGTATTTCCTTGAATGCTCAGCTCTTTATGACAAATGACTATGGATGGACAAAAAAAAACAAACCAAAAAACCCAATCACAAAAATTTTCTCCCAAGCTTCCTGATTCTAAAACAAATCTAAAAATTACAATGTGCCCTAAACCAAACCCTGAACTCACAAAGAAAGTAAAGAACAAATATGAGCTGCATTATAAAAATCTCAATTTTTATGCCAGTCTCATGATTACAGTAGGCACTGTATGGACGGTCCCATATCTTCCCGCACAAGGAAGAAAACTGCCTCTAGGACTGTCCCTACAGCTTTACAAGCCCCACTCCAAGAGGCAGTGGGACCTGATGGAGGAACAATGATGATTAAGGTGCCCTTTTCCACCACTGATCTAGGAGAATGGAGAAAAGTTGCAAGAGACTATAGAAGCGACCCGGTGAGTGTTACTAAGCATTTTCAGTTCATGGTAAAACAACATAATCCAGACTGGAAAGGTATACAGTTGCTCTTAGAGTATATGACAGAAACAGAAAAGCAATTAATTTTGAAAACAGCAGAGAATTTAGCTGAAGACCATTACAAGATCACGGGGGGGGGTGTCAAAGAATATTTCCCCTCCGAGACCCAAAATGGGACGCTAATAAATCTGCCCATATGGAGAGGCTACAGGAATATCAAGACTGGATTTTGAAGGGAATGGAAAGGGCTATTCCCAAAACCACAAACTGGTCAGCTCTATATGCAGTTAAACAAGGTCCTTCTGAGTCCCCATCCGAGTTCCTGGATCGACTGAGGGATGTAATGCGCCGTAGCACACCGCTGGATCCTGGGTCAGAGGTAGGAATACAACAAATAGTCTCCCTGTTCTTGGGTCAGTCTACGGGGGACATTAGGCACAAACTCCAGAAGCTGCACCCTACAGAAGGTAGAAATCTGGAAGTGTTGCTGGGTGAAGCGTGGAGAGTATTTAGTAATAGAGAGGAAGGATAGCAGTTGTCAGGGAAGAGGAGGAAGGGAGGCCTAGACGAGAACCATCTTGATTAGGTAAGGATCAATGTGCGTTGTGTAAGAAATTTGGTCATTGGAAAGGAGGATGTCCAAGAAACAAGGCAAAGAGGCGAAGCCACCAGACAGGAAGAATAGTAGACCATGTGAAAAAGGATTGACAGGGACCTGGGGAATCTACCCTATCAGATCCACTGGTTATAATGAGGCTGGGGAAGGAAGAACAAGAAGTAGAATTTTTGGTTGACACAGGGGCAACGTACTTGGTTTTACATCAAGCCTTGATGCCCCTGGGAAACGACTATATCATGGTAAAAGGAGCGACTGGCCAAAGTGAAAAGGCATATTTTTGTAAACCTTTGAAGTATAAATTGGGAAAACAATGGGGTATCCACAAATCCCTACATAGGCCCAACTCCCCAAAGCCACTTTTGGGAAGAGATTTGTTAGAACAATTGGGTGCAAAAATTACATTTGAAAAAGGAGAAATTACTCTGGAAGTAAAAGATCAGCAATATATCCAGATACTGAGTCTATTCTTAACCAGTCTGCCCGCAGAAGGGAAGGTAAGGAAGGAATTCGGCCAGTGATTGGAAGATTTTTATAAATAGGATTACTGAAAAACTGTGAGTCTGATTTCAACACCCCTGTATTACCTGTTCGTAAACCTGACGGGTTGTATAGTGTGGTCCAGGATCTACGGGCCGTAAATAAAATAACTGAGGACCTTTACCCCGTAGTAGCAAATCCATATACCCTGTTGACCGTATTAACACCTGAACTAACTTGGTTTACTGTTGTAGATCTGAAGGATGCCTTCTTTTGCCTCCCTCTCCATGAAGCCAGCCAAAAATGATTTGCATTTGAATGGGAATACCCCAAAAGTGGTCGCAAGACTCAGCTCACTTGGACGGTGTTGCCACAAGGATTTATGAACAGTCTACCATCTTTGGCAATGAGCTCGCAAAAGACTTGGAATCTTGGGAAATACCGTCTGGAGAAAGGAAACTGTTACGATACGATTGTATGATCTGGACGGGCAAAGAGAGCACACGAGCCTTTGAGCTACTAAAGAAAGCTTTGGTGTCGGCTCCGGCCTTAGAGCTCCCCGATGTGAGTAAACCGTTTCTTTCTCTTTTCCCACGAGAAACAGGGAATTGCTCTGGGAATATTAGCACAAGATCTGGGCCCCTATCGACGAGCAGTTACCTACTTTTCCAAACAGTTAGACGCAACTGCGAAGGGTTGGCCTGGATGCTTGAGAGCAATTACAGCTGTAATATTGAATGTACAAGAAGCCCGAAAATTTACTCTGGGCCAGAAGATGACTGTTTTAGTGTCTCACACAGTGCCCGCAGTGCTGGACGCAAAGGGTGGGCACTGGCTTTCTCCACAAAGATCCCTGAGATATCAGGCTATACTGATAGAACAGGATGATGTGGAGGTCGTAGTTACTAACATTGTCAACCCAGCTTCTTTCCTTAGTGGAAACACGGGAGAACCAGCGCATCATGACTGTTTGGAGACTATTGAAACAACGTACGCAAACCGACCAGATCTAAAAGACAACCCTATGGAAAGCGGAGAAAACTGGTTCACAGGTGGAAGCAGCTATGTCCTGAGTGGTAAAAGACACGTGGGATATGCCATTACCACTAGTCAAGAAATAATAGACCTTTGCCCATAAATACCTCTGCACAGAGCGCAGAAATAATTGCTCTGACCCGAGCCTTGGAAGTGGCTCAAGGCAAAGTTGTGAATATTTATACAGACTCCAGATATGCCTTCGGAGTTGTGCACGTGCATGGAACAATCTAGGAGGAAAGAGGGTTACTGAGCTCTCAAGGGAAAACTATTAAGCATGCAAAAGAGATTTTGAGACTGTTGAAAGCAGTCCAACTTGCTGAGAAGGTGGCGATTATGCATATTAAGGCTCACCGGAAAGTGAGCTCGGAATTGGAGAGAGGAAATGAGCTGGTGGACAGAGAGGCAAAACAGGTAGCTAAAACAGAGATAAAAACAGAAGGAGCTTTAGTCCCTGACGGCGAATCTCCCTAGAAGGTAAGCCAAAATATACCGAGGAAGATCAAAACCTTATCACAGATCTGGAAGGGTCATATAACAAAGAAGGGTGGGCTTATACCCCACAAGGAAAAGTGGTTATTCCCTCCTGCCTAATATGGCATTTGGTAAGGGAAGAACATAGGAAAAGGCATTGGGAGATGGAGACTCTATATAAACATTTAATTAGAGAAAGTGTGGCCAGAAATTTGTATACTATGGTGAGACAGGTAACTCAACAACGTGATCTTTGCCTCCAAACTAATCCCAAGAATACCGCCAAGGCAGAAATGGGCCAGATTGGGAAAGACAATGGGCCTGGGCAACAATGACAGATTGATTTTATAGAACTTCCAAGAAAAGGGGGGTATCGATATTTATTGGTATTAACTGATACCTTTTCAGGTTGGCCAGAGGCATTCCCAACCAGAACAGCTAAAGCTCGGGAGACAGCTAAAGCATTGGTACAAGAGATAATACCACGTTTTGGAGTTCCAGCAACTATATCCTCTGACAGAGGACCACATTTTGTCTCTATTGATCCAGCATTTCAGTTACTTAATTATACTGGCCTCCCGGTTCCGCTAGGGACAGGGTGGTTCTGGTTGTGTGGTACAGCAGCTCGGAAAACTTTACCTCTGAGGTGGTGGGGAGCATGTACTTTGGACACCCTGGTTCCCAACATCACTATTATTGATAAAACAACACAGAATCCCGTGAGAAGAAACTGAAGGGTGAGTAAGCCCTTAATAGAAAAGCTGACACGCTATCATAGCTTTGTGCGGTGGCTAATCCCATTTCTGGGGGTTAGCGAGTTAGAAAAAGCTATAATAAACATCTCGGCTGTAATAGAGATAATCGAGAATAAAACTATAGATGCCATCAGGAAACTCCAAGAAGAAACTACTAGTTTATCGAAAATAGTATCACAAAATCGTATGGCTCTAGATTTAATATTAGCCTCACAGGCAGGGGTGTGCACAGTAATCAATGTCAGCTGTTGCAGGTATGTAGACCAAAGTGGGTGAATATCTGCTGACTTACGGGAGATCAGAGAACAAGCAAAAATCCTACGTGAAGTAACTCCAGATGACACCTTTTGGGGGTTTTCTGAGCTGTGGGAAAGTTAACCTCTTGGTTTACCAAACCTATCATGGTTACAACGATTATTTGTTACTTGAATAATTATTGTGGTTCTATCCATAGCGCTTTGTGTTATAGTTCGATGTGCCCTATGGTGTTTCCGGAACACAGGGGACTCCTACAGCGGATGGAAGAGGAACCAGTTACGACGCAGGCTTGAGTCTTACCAGTATTTTGAAAAGATGCTGGATAAGGATGTGATAAATGATTTAGTCCCAAACAGGATTCCAATTCAAATTTACAATTTATTAAGCGAATAGAGGCAAGCAAACAGCGCTGGGTGCTCCGGGAGTCTCCGCTCCACCAAGATGCACGCGGTACAGTTACTGTTCTTGGTTTATATCCTGTCTGCTAATACATATTCATGAATAGGCGTGTCTTCTTCGGCGCATGCCCTCTTCTCCTTCTAGAGTCTTGTCAAATCTTCCTCGGCGTGCCCCCAGGATGACCCCAAACGTTATGCATGCACTTTACAAGTTTCTCTTTACACAATACTATGCGGTCAGTGGTCAAACTGGTTTGAGCTGATATACCAGCAAAGTAGTTTAACTTTCTTCTGTAAAATACCCCTTTTTATGGTGCAGGAGAAATCCATAAAAGTACAGAAGATTACACTTCATCACACGAATCAGATGAACATATTTCACAATCCCCCATCTTCTTCTTTGCAGTATTGATTCGTGTTTTCATTTCCAATTGAGTACTGCAGATATCTGCATTCCTTGTATAACCGAGTAGATTAATCTAGTAACAATCCCCCACATATCCCCAGTATAACTATCCCGATTTTAGTAAGCCAATCACCACCCATAAAATCTCCCCCAAATCCTCCTAGATTGACTCCTTTCCAAGTTTGTCTCTCAGGAGGCCATTCGTTATACACCTGGCTCTCCCTGATTTATGGGTAACAGGAAAAAACCCTAGGTTTTATTGTTCCAATTCCTTGGCAAATATGATTACAGGTACAGGCTGTACAATTAGAAAAGGTCCTCACTTTTTCCATTTTTCTGGGGTAAACCCCAGCTGGACTTGTTCCAATATTGACTACAGTTATTTGCCGTAGTCAGAGTCAAGGAACTCACCCCAAGTAGAACTAGAAGAGGTCCGGTCAGGGCCATAGTGGTCGGCGGTCACAGCCCGAAGGGGTTGCAGCCCTTGGCAGACCCTTTTTAAGCCGCAATACCAGTTCCCCTCCGGTCTTGCCCTCTCCTTTCCTTTAAGGGGGTGCTTTCTTAGTACCCAAATTAATTGAGCACTGCTTGTGAAGGCCAGAGCTTTGATAGATCAGTGGTTTGTCCAGACCTGAGCACTTGCCCGAGCCTGGCGATCCTCTTTATTTGCAAGGCTTTATGGCTACAGAAAACTGCCAGTTAGCCTGCAACACTAATCTTACAAATACACACCACCTTCTACACAAAGGACAAATTCTAGTTCCAGCTCCTTTTTCCTGTTCTTCTTTTGCCAACAACTCCTTCCGATTATACTCGTTTGGAGTACCCATTGTTGTTTCCTATTACCCTTTCCCATTGTTTTCCAAACTTGGGGATTACTTATATTGCTCTCCATAGCAATATGGATTCTAATTTCTAAATTCTAATTTAGCTCCTATTTTCTCCAATTTTGTTTTCTTGTGGGGCAATCTTCTTCTCTCTTTCCTCTCGTCCTTCTTTGCTGGTGTCCTCCTTTGTTTGTATGACATTAATTTTGGCAACTTTAGTCCTCAAGGCTGCTTCCTGGGCCTCTTTATCTGCTAAGTTATTTCCTCTAGTTCGGTAATCTAATCCCTTTTGGTGTCCCCTCACATGTACCACTGCTATCTCCTTTGGTTCTCTTAAAGCCTTTAAAATTTTTACTATTAATTCTTGATGTATTAAATTCCTCCCTTGAGTATTAATCAAACCTCTTTCTTCCCAAATTTTTCCAAAAGAGTGGACCACCCCATATGCGTATTTAGAATCTGTAAATATAGTCCCGCTTCTTCCTTTTAGTAATTCCAGGGCCCTACATAGGGCATACAGCTCACAAGCCTGAGCTGACCATGATGGACTCAGAGGTCCTGATTCCACAAGTTCTAAGTCCTTATTAATTATTGCATATCCCGATTTTCTCTTCCCTTCTACCACTCAGGAGGAGCCATCTCTGAACAGCACTTCTCCATTTTCCAACTCAGCATCTCTTAAATCTGGTCTCACCTTAGTCTGGGTCTCAATTACCTCTAAACAGTTATGTTGTAATTCCTCTGATGGTTCTCCAAACAAAAATTGTGCTGGACTCTGAGCAGAAGTCACGCTTAGTTCTAAGTCGGGGGAGTCTATTAGTATTGCTTCATACTTTAGAATCCGGCTGTCCATTAACCATTTTTCCGCTTTGTGTTGTGAAACATTTCTGACATTGTGTGGGGTATACACTTTTAAAGGAGCACTGAAGGTAATCTTCCTAACTTCTTCTATTAATAATGCTGTAGCAACCAAAGCTTGGAGACAAGCAGGCCATCCTCTGCTTACTGGATCAAGTAACTTAGAACAATACCCCACGGGTTTTTTGATTCCTGCCCAGTCCTGAGTAAGAATTCCGTATGCTGTCTGGCTTGATGTATTCACAAAGAGAGAGAAAGGTTTTTCTAGATCTGGGAGGCTCAATACAGGTGCTTGTATTAATGCCTTTTTTACTTCCTCAAATCTCTGATCGTCTTCAATAAGCCATTTAAGTTGGTTATTAGTTAATTTTTCATATAGGAATTTTACTTTTTCACTATAATTTTCAAGCCATGGTCTACAATATCCTAATAATCCCAGTATTTGCCTAATTTCCGTTTTAGCTTGTGGGGGTCTTAAGGATGGAATCCCAGATACCCTATCAGGATCTAACTTCTTCCTTCCCTTACTCAGCCAATGTCCTAAGTATTTTACTTCTTGTTCTACAAACGGTAGCTTTGATCAGGACACCTTTAATCCCTTTTCCCCTAGAAAATTTAACAATTTAATGGTGGCTTTTCGGATCCCCTCTTCAGTTTCTCCTGCTACTAATAAATCGTCCACATATTGCAATAATTTTACCTCCTTAGGTATTGTGAAATCTTGTAGAATTTTCTCTAAAGTTTGTCCAAATAGATTTGGTGACTCTGTAAACCCTTGTGGTAACACAGTCCATCTTAATGGTTGTTTTCGTCCTGTTTCGGGGCCCTCCCACTCAAAGGCAAAATAATCTCCGGATCCCTCATCCAGAGATGTGGAGTAATCGCTGAGGGGTACTTTGGAAATTTACCCTCTAAGAACAGCCTTGAAACCAGGTGGAACGTAGCACTCATGCACAACGGGTCTGTGACATGGAGACTCCCTGAAGAGCCTTGGATGTTGGCAACATCAGGGGCGCCTGGTGTGCTGACTCTGGGAGAGATTACATGGAGGCTGGAGCGGAGTGGAGACCTCGCGGCCACGCTCTGTGAACCGGGGAGTTTAGGGATGCACAGGATGTACATTGATAAGCTGCGCTTACAATGTCCTGGGCCAAAGACCTGTCAACTTTGATGAAGTGCTGTACTTAGAGTGAACTTTGCTAATTATAATATCATTATAATACTAAAACGCACACCCCTCTCAAAAGCTACCACCCCCCCAAGGTGCGACCCCTCCTCAATGAGTGTGCGCACTGAATTTTTCCTAGTCTGTACCTTTAAACGCAAAGCGAGAGAATTCTGCAGCAATCCTGATAAAGGTATGTATGACTAGAGTCACTCAAGCTCCACCTGCGAAGTATAACACTATAAAATAATGTTTTAAGAGCTGGATGTTAGGGAAGATACCATCGTTGTGTACCACTCTAACTTCTGGGATCAGTCGACGGGCTGAGCCTCTCTTCCCCCCCATCGGGACGCCGTTGGGTAAGATTTGAACCCTTGGTCATACCAAGTGCCTCCCCGGGAAACTTAGAAATCTCTATATAGAGTCACTTTACATCTTTTAAGGCGTTTATAGCCAAGTAGTGTCCCTCGTAGTTTTAGCATTTGCACGTGCTTTATAGGTAGTGAATTTATGACCGGCAATCCAAAGAACCTGTATATCTGTTGCTTCAATAAATCGCACTATTGATTGACTCAGCCGTGTGTTCAATAAATCGCACTATTGATTGACTCAGCCGTGTGTGGTCCCTGAACGCGACCGTACCTCTGAGTGCGGCCGTGTTCGTTCAGGAGGTGTCCGGCTGAGCAGGTAGTGTGATGTTAGTAGTGCATCCGGACCCGTGATAGTCCAACAAAGGTGTTGGGCGCGACCGGACTACTAACGCTGACTTTGGGCATCACTCAGAACCTAAGCTCAGCCGCTCCCAGTCCCTCTGATATCTGAGGATCGACTGGAAAGCAAGGGGGTTTAGTTTCTGCCAAATTGCTCTGCCTCTTAACGCAACAGAAAAAATTGGCGTCACGGACAGGATTGCCATGGATAAATTGCTGCAAAACCACAAATGTGCCCCTTCCCAGGCTGGGAAGGAGTAGGATCAAAAGTTTTGGAAAGATGAAAAGAAAGTGGTAGAACATATTGAGCAGTGTCAGGCCGCGCAAAAGACTGGGAAAAAAAAGGGTAAAGATGTAATTTGTGCGGTGTTGGGAGCCTGTTTGTCTTGTGCTCAGCAAGAAGCTAAAGAAACTCCTGCTCCCAAACTAGTTTCCGATGCAGAATATACTGCCTTAAAATCGGAAAATGAGGTGTTAAAGTCATCATTAGCCTTTGAGAGGGAGACAGGAAAAAAGTGGGAATCAGAGTTGATAAACTTGTAAGCGAGAACGATCATCTAAAACAAATGCTAGAAATTAAAGAACAATTGCTGGAAAGGGTTAATCGTCTGTTAGATAAAATGCAACCTTCTGCTCCAGTTAGGCAGGTTCGTAGATTAATGTGTAGTACAAACCCTGAAAATTGGGATGGCGATATTAGGTTTGATAGTGATGATGACGAGGAGGAAGAGACCTCCGATTCTGAATCTCAATTGATTTCTTTGAGACCTTTGGTTAAAACTGAGACTGTTGTTGATGACAATGACGAAGTCCGCACTACTGTGCGAACGATCCCGTGGTCACCAGCAGAGCTGATAAAAATACAAGAGAAATTCTCGAGGCGGTCAGGAGAATCAGAAGTCGAGTATGTGTGGCGAGTTTCTCTTGAAGGAGGAGACCGAATTATGTTAAGTGAGGAAGAAGCAGGAGGCTTTTGGGGACCAGGAGTATTTTTAACTGTTAGGCCAGGAGACCATAGTTACTCCTTAACTGCACGAGCTGCATACTGGGCAGGTGGGATAGACCCCCGGGAGAGAGGAGAACCACTGGAAATTAAAACCACCAGCTATTGCGATCTGGCCACAGCAGTACAGAAAGCAGCCTGCATTCAGGCAATATATGAGAGAGATGAATTAAGGAAATCCCCGATGCTAGCCCCTATTGATCCAGCCCGATTAACCTCTCTTATTCGTGGCCTCCCTGATGGTCTCAAGATGTTTGTAGCAAATACCCAGGATCGCATACAAGCTGCTAGTATAAAGGCTAATCACGGTCGTGGACGAAATGGGCACACCCCCATACCCACCTGGAGTGAATTTGTACAAGACATAGACAGGTACGGACGCCGAATGGGCTGGGTCGGTTCGTCCAGTACAAAGTCCTCAGATCATGCCCGGCGAGTTCGCCAAGTCCACGTTCAAAACCCCAAATACCCTAAATTCAATGAGAGATTTAAATCTTGTAAAGAATGGGGTGAATTGTGGCGTAAAGCCATAGATTTGGGTGTACCCCGACAAATCTTGCGGGGCGCCTCTATAGAGGATCTCCGTACATTAGTCCAATCCCTGGGTAAGAGGAATAACCCAACAGGGGAGAAATGCCTCGCTGGGAAACCCCCAAACCATAAAGAAAGCGTACCTTCTGCACCAGTATGTAATCTAACTGACAGGGCAGAAGTGCAGCAAAAAAACTTCTATCCCCGGGGAGGGCAGTGAGCCACCCTGCTCGGCGGGTCTTAGCAATTCAATGGCTCTCTAATGAACACTCTGACCCTATAATTGCCATTCCCGTTGGACCCCGGAAAATATTGGTAAACTTTCTCATCGACACCGGGGCCCAAATGTCAGTAATCACCCATGAAACAGCACAAACCCTGGGCATAAAACCTGGACGACGCAGGGTTCAATTCACCGGAATCGATGGTGTGGAAAAGGAGGGCCCCACTGCGAGAATTTCACTCTGGCTGCCAGAGGAACGTAAATTAACTCGGGCAGAAGTACTAGCTGGTGCTGCATACACTAATATTTTAGGATCTGACATATTGCGTGGGCGGATGTGGAAACTCCCAGATGGGACTGTGTGGAGTTTTGCAAGAAATAAAAAGGAATCAGGCACTGTGAAACTGAGCCTGTTACAAACATCTATACCCTTACCCCCCTCAAAAATCACTAATGTTTGGCAATATCCTTTGCCAGCAGCAGCACTTATGGGAATTGACAGGGTGGTGACAGAATTAGAAGAAAGAGGCATTATTAAACGAACTCATTCGCCATACAATTCACCGGTGTGGCCAGTAAAGAAACCGACCGGGCAGTGGCGTTTTACGGTAGATTACCGCCAGTTAAATGCTCATACGGCACCTTTGACTGCTGCAGTTCCAAACATGGCAGAAATAGTGACATTGATACAAGGCGCTGCCCATCCTTGGATGGCTGCCTTGGATGTCAAAGATACGTTTTTCATGATCCCTCTCCTTGAACAGGACAAAGCACAGTTTGCTTTCACATGGAAAGGGATCCAATACACTTTTAACAGGCTTCCACAAGGATATAAACATTCCCCCACAATTGCCCACAATGCTTTGGCTAAAATCTTAGCAGAAATTCCTGTTTCATCTGATAGCACAGTATATCAGTACATCGATGACATTCTGATAGGGGGAAAAAGCCAAGAGAGTGTAAGAGACACCATGGAAATCATTCGGAAAACACTGCTCGATTTAGGATTAGAAATTCCAGGCGCAAAGTGTCAGGGACCAGCACAGGAAGTTAAATTCCTGGGAGTCTGGTGGGTTAATGGAGCTGCTTCTATTCCTCAGGATACCCTGGAAAAAATAGAGTCTGGACAAAGGCCATCTAGTGTAAAGGAATTACAACAAGTTTTGGGAACCCTAAGTTATTGGTGCAAACACATTCTAATTAAGGAGCTGAGGTTATTCCAACAACTTGGTCCCACACATCCAACTGACCCTATTTATGTGGAATGGGGGTTCAGTGAACATGGCTCTCATTGTAACCTATGGCAAAAGGGGCCAGAAGGACCGGAAAGGCCACTAGAATTTACATCTCACTCTTTCAGCGATACTGAAAGGAGATATTCAGATCTTGAGAAGGGTTTACTGTCGCTAGTGCGAGCAGTGAAACAAACAGAACAAATAAGGAGAGAACAAAGCGTGATTATTCGAGGACCCTTCCGCCTCCTGGACATAGTACGTAAAGGGACAATACCACCTGCTGGTATGGCTCAGAAACCCACAGTTCGTAAATGGTATGCATACCTAGAGGGCATTAATGAAATTATGCCAATTACTGAAGGTAATATTAAAATATCTAAACTACAAAAAGACATAGATAGTACCCTGTTGTTCCAGGCTCCGCCAAACAAACCATCCCCAATTCAGGAAGCACCTCCTCTAAAGGAAGACAGTGATCTAACAGGAGTATGGTTTACTGATGCATCATCCCATAGGGAGAACAACAAGTGGAAGTACACGGCTGTAGCACTGGAAGTGGTAACAGGAGAAAAATTGATTGAAACCGGTGAAGGCAGTGCACAAGTAGGGGAACTTAGAGCAGTTCTATTAGCTGCGCAACACGGTGCTAGCCATATCTACACTGATTCATATGCTGTTTTTAAAGGAGCCACTGAATGGATTGGCCATTGGGAGGTCAATGATTGGCAAGTGAACAGGGTTCCAGTCTGGCAAACGGATAGCTGGAAACAACTGTTCGAAATAGGAAAACATCGGACACTATGTGTGGGCTGGGTAAAAGGACATGATCAATCAAACTCTATTACTGCTCAATTCAACCAATGGGTAGACAGCCTTACGCGGTTGCGACAAATTGATGTTGCAGATAATAACCAAGGGTGGGAACGTTTACTTGAATGGTTGCATGTTAAGCGTGGCCACACCGGACGAGCTGATTTATACCGGGAAGGTATAGCCCGAGGATGGCCCATATCAGTTAAACTATGTGAACAAGTAGTGACGGCCTGTTCGCAATGTCGTTTACGGCTTAATAAAGACCATCCGAGTAAGGCGCCCCCCCTACACATTCGCGACAGGAAGACATTATGGCTCTCCTGGCAGATTGATTACATCGGCCCATAGCAACCGTCATGTGGGAAAAAATACGTTCTGGTGGGAGTAGAGGTTATATCTGGTCTCACCATGGCTGCTGACTTCACGTCAGCCACCGGAGAAAACACGGTGAAGGGCCTTAAGGGATGGTTCAGCACACTTCCCCTACCAGAAGAAATTCGAAGTGATAACAGCTCACACTTTACAGCTGCCGTGGCACAAAGTTGGGCCAAAGAGGAAGGGATTCGGTGGGTATTCCACACTCCCTACTATCCTCAGGCTAATGGCATTGTCGAGCGCACCAATGCATTGGTCAAGCGTTTCGCAAAAACTCATGAATCTGGATGGCATTTACGATTGTATGACGCCATCTACCAACTGAATAATCGATGGAGCGGAGATGGCTGCCCCAAAATGAAAGCCTTCTGTGTACCTGCCCATACAATCACCCCAAAGGTTCATACTAAACCAGGAGACTATCCCACAGGATTTTACACCGGATAACCTGTGCTAGTGAAAATGCCCCAGATTGGAACAGTAGCCATGGTACTGACTACCCCCAAAAATCCCTACGCATGGGAAGCCAAAGATTGCTCAGGAAAAGTACACCGGATTAGTACCCGGTGGATCTCACCCTCTTTCTAACCTTGCCGGTTGAATACAACCGAGCACGATTATTTCTTCTTGTGTTCACAGGAATCCAGGAAAAGAAGGCTCTGAATTGAGGCAGATGTCTGTGGTTGCAAAGTGAACCACTTTGGTGAAAAATGTGGTGCTTAGTTCTGACTTTAATACAACTTCCTTTGATGTATAGCTGGAAAGATCCAGGTTGGCCATGGTCCCAAGCCTATATCGGACACACTGGAGTCATAGGAACACGTGCCGTCAAAGAAAAATTAAACTTAGCCACTGTGGTTATGCATGGGGCCGAGGTGTTTTCAAGACATGAGTGGAGCTGGGATAACGGATGGCTTCCAATCCTGAAGGGAAAAGCAGGAGAAGGAATCCAGATAGGGTGTAGGACGATTAACGGATCAACCCATGAGAAAGCCACATTAATGGCAATATACGGAAACCCAGTAGCCTCAAAGTGTTGTGTCGCTGACAAATGGGATTGTTGGTATAACTTTACGCTGGTGGAACCCACTATTGTGACTTGTAAGTGGCAACAACACTGTACGGGTTTAGGGCCATCACAACCACATTGTACAGGGTCGTTGTTTCGGTTCAAAATAGACATAATTGAACCTAACCCAGATACACCACCAGGCCTAACTCCATACATCCTATTTGACACCCTGAAATACGGAGCTAGGAACATACCCATTGTCACTATGACATCTCGAAATGACCCTTGGGACCATGCATTGTCACGATATAGTGGAAGTGTTGGAACACTACAAAACAAAAGGAACTTAAATCTCTCTACTCTAGTTATACATGGAGATGAAGTGTTTTCGAAGGATGAATGGAGTTGGAATGACTCTCTTCAGATGGCTGAACTTCAAGCCATTTCAGGACAGGCAATACAAATCAGCCGCCGAGTAACTAACGGACCTAATTACCATAGGCCAACCGAAATCAAAGCATATCATACCGACTCTACCAGACCAAAGAACTACAACGCTGAGTGTTACAAAATAACCAAACCAAATTTGGATTGTTGGTACAATTTTACTCTGACCAAACCCATAATTGTATACTGCCTTTGGGGTTCCGAAGGCACGGAATTAATATTTGAATTTATGATAGATACAGCAACATCAAAGGATAAGAAACCTTTACCCCCGCAAACATCTAAAAATGTACCAACTCGGCCTCCCATTGGTCTAACTCCCTTCATCTTCAACACAGGCCCTTACATAATCAAATATACAGGTCAGCAACAAGTGCTGTTTAATCCGTCATACTCCCTCAAACAGGTGGAGATGTTGATGCAAATTAACATTTCTACAATTAAACCAACCTGTTCACCATTCCTAAATATATCCCATGCAGGATGGTTAGCCTGGTTACATGGGTGAACCCTCGTCTCTTCAAGACGGACAAGGAGAGACGCAACCGGTATTATAGGGACAGGATTGGGAGTCTTAAACAGTATAGATGCTGAAGTACTCATAAACAAACTGAGCGGGACAACAAGTGATTTAAGCAAATTAGGACACCCATTGCGGTCTTCTCTAGTAGCACTGGGAACTAACCAATGGCTTGTGTCAGATTTGTTACCTCAGTGGGGAGAAACAAACGAAAAGGATCACCAATTGATTGTGGATGCACTTGGTGCAGCCCAAAATAATATTACTCTCGCTCTCAGTTGCATCCAAGCTCAACTATGGATGCAATCTGTGGTGGCAGCAATTATAAGAGAAGGTGAAGAGGGCATCTTACCCTCTGAAATTCGAAAGGTAGTTTGGGATAATGCAACTACCTTTGAGAGAAAATTCCAATCATGGTGGTATTTGGTCAATTTTACCTGCAACCCTACTGATGGCAAAGCCACTGCTTTTGTCTTAACAATATGCAATGCTTCGGTATATACCATATACCCAATCATTGCGTTAGGATTAAATCACAACGGAACTATACTCTATCCTATAGAGCATAGAGTATGGGCCCAACGAAATGAAAACAGATGGCAAACTATTGACGTTGCTGCATGTGTGGTACGGGAACAACAGGGATTCATTTGTGAAAGTGACATCATCAAAGGCCAAGACATTTGTCTTGACACTGAACGAAACATTTGTCATTTTGAAATACATCCCAATGAAACCCTTGAAACTGTGCTTGTATATATTGGAAAAGGGTGCGCTTGTATGAGAACCCCTTGTGATTTTGTGTTTGTAGATAATGTTACTGTGAATACTAACAATCGCTCAAATATTTGTGTTTGTAACTTTACTAAAATTGTAGGATGTGACTTTATCTATTCAGCTCCTGTTACATCTTACCAACTAGTACAATCAAATTATATTCTATTTCGAGATCTGCTACCTGTCCCTGTAGGAATGAATCTTACCCTGGTGAGAAAACTATTACAACATGAAGACCTGAAGCGGTTGTTGAGACAAGTTCGGGAAAATGGACAAAAGACTCTGATTACTGTCCATCATGATGTAGAGAGAATACATCAGGTGTTGGAAAGAGTAAGAAGGGATGGAGGACACCACTGGTGGGACACTTTGTTTGGATGGTCACCTACCACAACAGGAATCTTCAACGAGATGCTTCACCCTGTTGTTGTCTTATTAATGCTCACCGCATCATGTTTTATTTTAACAATTGCTTTCCATTTTAGATTTTGGATTCTGTTGAAACGTTTGTCCATATGCCCAGAAAATATCTGTGCGCTCGATGATCCTCATAGCAAGAGTGTATGTGACACTTCCCATCTATTCTAAAAGAAAAGAATCGTGAAGCTTGAGTGACTATAGTCACGGGGTGGATAATGTGGAGTAATCGCTGAGGGGTACTTTGGAAATTTACCCTCTAAGAACAGCCTTGAAACCAGGTGGAACGTAGCACTCATGCACAACGGGTCTGTGACATGGAGACTCCCTGAAGAGCCTTGGATGTTGGCAACATCAGGGGCGCCTGGTGTGCTGACTCTGGGAGAGATTACATGGAGGCTGGAGCGGAGTGGAGACCTCGCGGCCACGCTCTGTGAACCGGGGAGTTTAGGGATGCACAGGATGTACATTGATAAGCTGCGCTTACAATGTTGTGGGCCAAAGACCTGTCAACTTTGATGAAGTGCTGTCCTTAGAGTGAACTTTGCTAATTATAATATCATTATAATACTAAAACGCACACCCCTCTCAAAAGCTACCACCCCCCCAAGGTGTGACCCCTCCTCAATGAGTGTGCGCACTGAATTTTTCCTAGTCTGTACCTTTAAACGCGAAGCAAGAGAATTCTGCACCAATCCTGATAAAGTTATGTATGACTAGAGTCACTCAAGCTCCACCTGCAAAGTAAAACACTATAAAATAATGTTTTAAGAGCTGGATGTTAGGGAAGTGTCCTGGTTTCAGCTAGGGTAGAGTTAATTTTCTTCATAGAAGCTAGCATGAGGCTATGTTTTGGATTTGGGATGAGAAAATGTTGATAAGGTGCTGATGTTTTGAGTTGTTGCTAAGTAGTCAAGGACAGTCCAGCTTCTCATGCTGGCCTGCAGCGAGCAGGCTGGGGGTGCACGGGAAGCTGGGAGGGGACACAGCTGGGACAGCTGACCCAGGCTGGCCAAAGAGATATTCCATACCATATAGCGTCATGCTCAGTATATAAAGCTGGGACAAAGAAGAAGGAAGGTGTGGAGGGACGTTCGGAGTTATGGCGTCTGTCTTCCCAAGAAACCATTACGCGTGACAGAGCCCTGCTTCCCTGGAGATGGCTGAACACCTGCCTGCCCATGGGGAGTGGTGAACAAATTCCTTGGTTTGCTTTGCTTGCGTGCACGGCTTTTGCTTTACTTATTAAACTGTCTTTATCTCAAACCATGAGTTTCCTCACTTTTACTCTTCCGATTCTCTCCCCCGTGCCACCGTGGGGGAGTGAGCGAGCGGCTGCGTGGTGCGTAGTTGCTGGCTGGGGCTAAACCACGACAGTCCTTTTTGGCGCCCAACGTGGGGCTCGAAGGGTTTGAGATAATGACAAGTTTGATTGGAATGTGCTAGATGATAGAATTTATCGCTGTTATTGCTGCTTAGCCATTAATTGTCAGGCCCCTGTGCTTGCCATGGGTTTGCCTTCCCTGCATATATTAGAGTCCAGTGCTCGTTAGTGGCTGCTTTTTGCTTTCGCTGCTGCTGTACTGCTGATCGTCTGACTCTGCTGTGCCTGGGAAGATTCTGATAACAGCAATGGCCTTGCACCTGGGCTGGCAGATGGCCGGGGTATTGCTGGTTTTTCTCCTGTGCTGCTGTACTGAATAGGCTGGAACTCCACTGTGAACTCGAGTCGAAGGGACTGTGACCTGTGGGTGAGTCCATGTGGGAGCAGGACACCCCGAAGCGTCTGTGGCTGTGCATAAGCCCATGACAGAAGCAGGTATATCTCGAAGCATCTGTGGCCATGGTTATGTCTGTGCCGCAGCAGGTATACCTCTGATGGGATTGTGGCACAAGGATAAGTCCACGCTGGAGAAGGTACATCTCGAAGCGTCTGTGGCTGTGGATAAGTCTATGTTGCAGCAGGTGCACCTTGAAGCATTATTGGTTGTGCATGAGGTCATGCTTGGAGCACCTCAAAGTGTGTGGCCATGGAGAAGCCCTGGAGGAACTGGAACTATGGGTAAGGCCACGTTGGAGCAGATTTATCTCTGGAGGTAGTGTGGCCTGTGGAGACGGCCGTTTTGGAGCAGGTGCACCTCGAAGTGACTGCAACTGTGGATAAGTCTATGCCACAGCAGATATACCCCTGGAGAGACTGTGGCTCACGGAAGGGACTGCAGTCTGTGGATAAGTCCAAGCTGGAGCAGGGGCAAGGGGAGGAGTTCATTGCAATGTTACACCCTATGGTCCAGTACAAAGGGCCCAGGGGTGGAGATTGTAATGGAAGTACCTTTAAACTGTTGTAACCCATGATTTGAGTTGCATGTTATAGGAACTACTATAGCAGGAACCACCTAAATGAATGGAGGACAAGCCTTACAAGAAGCAGTGCCAGTGCAGCGGTGACCTGACCTGAGCTGGTACCCAGTAACTCCACGCAACACCCCACCTCGCCTGTCCTGAGTGACCACCATAAGGGATGGAGCCCAAAGTCATGAACTAAATGAACTCAGCAGACTTTTCAGGGACATTTTGGAGGGAAGTCTATAGACTAAGGGGATGATAATCTGTGTATTATATTAAAGGATGGGAAGGGGGGGGGTGGTTAATGAGGTTATATTGGATAGTGTGGTACCTGAGCATAATGTAAATGGTATGGAATAAGGGGTGGATAATGTCCTGGTTTCAGCTAGGGTAGAGTTAATTTTCTTCATAGAAGCTAGCATGAGGCTATGTTTTGGATTTGGGATGAGAAAATGTTGATAAGGTGCTGATGTTTTGAGTTGTTGCTAAGTAGTCAAGGACAGTCCAGCTTCTCATGCTGGCCTGCAGCGAGCAGGCTGGGGGTGCACGGGAAGCTGGGAGGGGACACAGCTGGGACAGCTGACCCAGGCTGGCCAAAGAGATATTCCATACCATATAGCGTCATGCTCAGTATATAAAGCTGGGACAAAGAAGAAGGAAGGTGTGGAGGGACGTTCGGAGTTATGGCGTCTGTCTTCCCAAGAAACCATTACGCGTGACGGAGCCCTGCTTCCCTGGAGATGGCTGAACACCTGCCTGCCCATGGGGAGTGGTGAACAAATTCCTTGGTTTGCTTTGCTTGCGTGCACGGCTTTTGCTTTACTTATTAAACTGTCTTTATCTCAAACCATGAGTTTCCTCACTTTTACTCTTCCGATTCTCTCCCCCGTGCCACCGTGGGGGAGTGAGCGAGCGGCTGCGTGGTGCGTAGTTGCTGGCTGGGGCTAAACCACGACAGGAAGATACCATCGTTGTGTACCACTCTAACTTCTGGGATCAGTCAACGGGCTGAGCCTCTCTTCCCCCGCATCGGAACGCCGTTGGGTAAGATTCGAACCCTTGGTCATACCAAGTGCCTCCCCGGGAAACTTAGAAATCTCTATATAGAGTCACTTTACATCTTTTAAGGCGTTTATAGCCAAGTAGTGTCCCTCGTAGTTTTAGCATTTGCACGTGCTTTATAGGTAGTGAATTTATCACCGGCAATCCAAAGAACCTGTATATCTGTTGCTTCAATAAATCGCACTATTGATTGACTCAGCCGTGTGTTCAATAAATCGCACTATTGATTGACTCAGCCGTGTGTGGTCCCTGAACGCGACCGTACCTCTGAGTGCGGCTGTGTTCGTTCAGGAGGTGTCCGGCTGAGCAGGTAGTGTGATGTTAGTAGTGCATCCGGACCCGTGATAGTCCAACAAAGGTGTTGGGCGCGACCGGACTACTAACGCTGACTTTGGGCATCACTCAGAACCTAAGCTCAGCCGCCCCCAGTCCCTCTGACATCTGAGGATCGACTGGAAAGCAAGGGGGTTTAGTTTCTGCCAAATTGCTCTGCCTCTTAACGCAACAGGCCCGTGGGTCCTGCTGGACACCAAGCTGAGCAGCAGCCAGCACCGTGCCCTTGGCCAAAGGCGGCGGGCGGCGGTGCCCTGGGCTGCGCTGGGCAAAGCCTTGCCAGCAGCTGGAGGGAGGGGAGCCTTGCCCTCTGCTCAGCGCTGCTGAGGCCATGCCCGCAGTGCTGTGCCCAGGCCCGGGCTCCCCAGGCCGAGAGAGACAGGAGCCCCTCCCCCAGCCCCGCCCCCCAGCCCCCCCCCCGGGCTTGGAATGGCAGCTGTGATGTCGCGGCGCTGGCCCGGCAACGGCCACAGTGCCTGCAGGCACGGCTCTGCCAGCACCCGGCAGCTCCAGGGAGAGACCAGCTCTCACCCAGCGGCACTGCCCGGCACCGGGACCCCCTCGACAGCCTCGCTCCAGCCGGCTGGGAGCTCTCCGGAGCCCCAGCAGCGTGTCCGGCGCGAGGACTCCCCTGGCCCCGGCACGATGGGCCAGCTGAACTGCTGCTACGGCTCCAGGTGGGCTCCCCCCGCGGCTCGGGGACACGCCGGCGCAGCGGGGCCCCGCAGCAGCCGCCTTTCTCACGCCCTTTGCCGCCTGCTCTGCAGGGTCTACCCTGGCCCCGAGCAGCAGTGCGCGCCCGGCCCGGCATCAGCCGAGCCGCTGCTCCACCAGCGCGTGCGGGTGACGCAGGGCCGCGGGACGGGGAAGAGGCACCTCCTCCTCTTCAGCGATGCCTTGATCATCGCCAAGGCCAAGTAAGAGGCGCAGACCCCGGCTGCCTTTCCTCCTAAGGCCTGGCCCCGGCACCGGGGCAGGGACGCCCAAGGAGCAGCCCCAGGCCCCGGCACCCTGCTGCTGGCTGCACCCGTGGCCGTGCGCGGGGCAGGCGGAGGCCAGAGGGCAGCCGCCGGGCTCGGCCACCTCCAGGTCACTCCCTGCCGCTCCTCTCTGCAGACGTGGCAGCGCCCCGCGCCCGCAGCTCTGCCTGGCCCTGCGCCGGCTGTGGGTGCTGAGCGGCGGCAAGGGGGCGGCCGGGGATGCCGCCCAGGAGGAGGAAGACAAGGCCACCACGTCCCTCGTCCTCGCCTGGCCCTACGGCTTCTGCGTCGTCACCTTCTGGTGGGTCTCGGTGCCACGTCCCCCGGCAGGGCCGGGCAGCGCTTCTGTCCGGCCCCACGCCGCTTCCTCCTGCCTCTGCAGCCGTCCCCACGGGGCAGGGCTGTGCCGGCGCCCGCCTCTGCCCGCGGGCTGGGCAGCAGCGGGCGCTCAGGCTCTTTCTCCTCTCTTTCCTGCAGCTCCCGCTCGCTGAAGGAGCTCTGGCTCAGCGCGCTGCGTGGGTAAGCCCTGCCTGGCAGAGCAGCTTGGGGGGCCCGTGCTCACAGCACGGGGGGATGCTCTAGCCGTAGCCGTACGATGCGGAAACGCCGCTCCTGAGCTGGGGAGAGCTGCCCCCACGGCTGCGGGCGGCTCTGGAGCGGGCAGAGCTGGCGGAGCTGCTTCACCCAGCCCCGTCCTCCCCCCTTGCCACTGCTCTCCGCTCGACGGCCGGGCGGTGCCCAGCTGCTTCGGGGCAGCTTGGAAGGGCTCCCCGGGCTGGCAGGCGAGGGAAGAGGCAGCTTGGGTCTCACACAGCTCTTTCTCTGCCCCTGCCCCGTGCACAGGCCAGCAGAAGGAGTGCAGGGAGCCCGCGTCACCCAGCTGCCCTCCATCAAGCTCCTGCTGAAGGAGCTGCGCGGCCGCAATGCCGTGAGTGTCCCTCCCGGCCCCGCTCTGCCCCAGGGGCTGCTCCAACCCCGCACCAGCCCCATCGCTTCTCACCTGCTGCTCTTCTCCCCTTGCCCAGGCCAAAACACTCAACGCCAGCAGCCTGGAGAGGCTGGTCGAGGGCCTGGCAGAGGTGAGGAGCCCCCGGGCCGCCATCTCGGCCGTCCCCACATCTCACTCATGGCCCGCGGCCGATGCAGCTCGCCAGGGGCCCTTCGTGCTGCGGGGCTGCTCGCTGAGCGCAGCGCATTTCTTGCAGGCTGGTGCCCAGCAGCGGCCACCTCCCGTCCCCTCCGGCAGCCAAGGTGGACGTGGCCACTCGGACGGTGAGTTTGGAGGAGACGGGGGCAGGATGGCCCCTCTCTCCTGCGCTGGCAGGCAGCAGCCGCGCTGCTCAGGGGCTGCTGCTGCCCTTCCCGCAGGGCACGGCCGCAGAGAGCTGAGCCCCCGGGGCGCCTCGTTCCCCAGCCACGCCTCTCCCTCGCTGTTGGCGGGGTCGCCCAGCACGCAGAGGCTCAGGCAGCATTCACCTGGCGCTTGCCCTCCATGGCTCTCTGCTCTGTTTTCCCTGGCGGCAGGCGGGACCCGCAGCAGGACGAGGGGGCTGCCCTGGCCCTTTGCGCGGCGAGGGACCTTGGCCGCTGCGGAGGCGCCCGGGCAGTCGGGCTGTGCCGGCAGGGCGGGTCTCTTCGGCCGGCCCCTGGCAGCTCTCTGCAGCCAGGACGGCACGCTGCCCCAGCCCCTCCAGGTAAGCCAGCAGAGGGACCCCGGCTGGGGCTCGGGGACCAAGCCGGCTCCGCCCCACCTCCCCCACCTCCAGCCACCCCTGCGTCCTGCCCTAGTGAAAGCAGAGCCGCCCACGCTCGCTCCTGGCCCGGAGGAAGGCTCACCGGCCCCGGGGCCTGTCCCCAGCCAAGCAACTGTCCTCCTCTGTCCCCCGCAGCTCTTTGAGGAGGAGGATGATGTGGCTGGGCTTGCCGGCACGTCGGCCAAGGAGTTGCCAGCACCAGAGGCGGAAGCAGAAGCAGCAGCGGTATGTCAGGGCCACAAAGAGGGTGACAGCACTGTCTGAAGTTGAGAGTGCTGCCGCAGGGACAAGCAAGGTCACCCACTAGCCGGCAGCTCTGCAAAGGTGCAGAGGAAGGGTGGTGCAGGATGGCCATGGCGGTTTGTGCGGTGATGCCACCAGAACTGGCTCAGCTGGGCTGAGCAAACCCATCCAAGGGCTGTGCCTTTCCGAGCTAAGGTAGCAATTGGGCAGGAAGGTCCTTGCCACCCGTTAACTTGCACATTTCCATTGCAGGTGCCTCCAGTCCCTCCAGAAAGTGAACACCTGGAGAGCTCCTCTGGGGAGACAAGGTAAAATGAGCTAGGTGTGCTTAAGAGCAGAATTGGTTCACGTTTATCATGGCTTGACCTGTCTAACAATACATTGAATGGAAAGTTTGCCAGGCTCGAGAAGAGCAACCTGTGAAGAGGGGAGCAACGGGCTACTGGACAGCGAGAGGAGCAAGTTGGGAGCAGGGCTCTGCGGGATGGGCAACTGAGGACATCCAGGCAGGCAAGAAGAACGAGGAGCCCAGGTGTGTAGCAGGCTCTGCTGCCCATCTTTCAAAGCTCCGAACACTGCTCCGACTATGGGCAATATTTCTGAGGTGCGCAGAGATGGCACCGGGCAGGAAGCCCGCAGCTGCCCGTGGGAGAGCGTGTCTGTCAGGAGGAACATCTCACTCCAGCGTTGGCAGCTCTCCTTCGGCACTTGTGGCAGCTCTGTTTGTGCAAGGCTGAGCAACACCCCAGCAGAGTCACAAGGCTCATAGCAATTTTTGGAGCTCTTTGACCCGCTGCCTACAGAAAGAGGCAAAGTCTCCCTTTTCTGTTCGTGTCAGCTGGCAAGCCCAGCACTGGCTGCTGGTGTCTGAATCCCAAAGACGCAGCAAGGAGCTGTGTCACGTAGCTGTAGACCCTGAGGTACTGGCACTTCGTAAAAAGCTCACGTTGCACCTAAGACAATTGAGGGAAGAAGAAAACAACCAAACAATACCAAAGTAGCGTGTTTTGCCTTCAAGCCTGGCTTTCTAGCAAGGGACAGTGAGGCGTGCTGCTGCTCGGCTTTTGGAAAGGACCACAGCACAGCTGCCCTGCCCAGCCCTGCTGCCTAGCAAAGCAGTGCTGCACATCTCTGTCAACTTGCAGAGCTCTGAGGGTGTCACACGTGTGGAGAAGGGGACAAAGCCGTGCCGTAGCCACTGCCAGGGAGGGTTCCCTCTCGTGTGCCAGGAACTGCCCCTTGGACAGCACACTGCCCAAAGAACGGGGCACAAAGTCGTGCCTGTTCCCGCCTTCATGGTTTCATCAGCACTTTGGACTCTCTTCTTGCAGGTGCCGATTTTTTTCTGCTGCCTGGATTGCCCGCATGAGCTCTGCTGCCTGGGCTTTGAGGGGCGATGCAGCCCCAGCACCACCTCGGCGGAGGCGAGGAGGGAGGCACCGCGCCCTTCTGCTCCGGCCGGCACATTTCACTCGGGCACCGCGACGCCGGAGCGGCCCCGCACCGCCCTCAGACCCAGCCCAGCCCTGGCGGGAGGCCTTGCTGGCTCACTCCTCGGCTCCGTCAGCAAAAGCCCACCAGCCGGCACAGCTGCCCCCGTGGGGAGCTGGCATGTCACCTGCAGATTCCATGGGGCGTGCTGGGCGTGGAGGTGTATATCATCTGAGAGGGACACGAGGGACACGCTGGACAGCATGTTCCAGACTATAAAACCCTCCAGGTTTTCTTTGCCGCTACTCATTCTTGGCAGAGAGACGCTGCACCACCTTGCTGCATACAAGAAGGGAGCACCCATTGCTGCCCTTTGGTCGGTGCAAGTCCTTGTATGCAGCACACAGCACAATACCCTTTCTTAGTATTCTTGATCAAACATGACTGGCTTGCAGTTTCCATTAGCTGAGTTAACTCCAGGTTAGCTACAGCAAAAACTCCGCTCTTACTTCTCCGACCCATCAGCGCTCTCTGGACCGACGCGAACACCCCCCTTTCTGTCAATCAGAACTGGAGTGGTGATGCTTTGCTTTCAGCCACAACACGTGCCTGTGCCTAGGGACTGATGGGAAGGAGGAGTTAAAAAAGCCAGCTTACATGGTGCCCCAAATCCCAGCCACCCTCCAGGACCGGAAAAAAACTGGACACACCCCCATATTTATTCTAGCCATTCTGTAGCCAGCACAGTCATTTCAGTGTCGATTCTGGTTGATTCTGCAGCTTTATAACAGTTGAAACACCCAGCTCATCAAGGCGGCTGATCTAGAAGGCAGGGGATCTGAACTGGCCCCAACTACCTATGATGTGACAGTGTCCATAACTCGGGTTAATCACAGGTTGTCCTGTGACATAAGGATGTAGCGCTCTTTCACCTTTCTCCTTTGAAGCTTTGGGGTTTGTGCACGGGAGCCTTATGTACCTGTCTTTTCAGAGTTGCTCATCGTTTCAGCATTGTTTCTGATGAGGAAAACATCCTTTCTGTGTAGATGTTAATTTATGTACATTTAATAAACAGCATGGTATCCTATACTACCAATGATCTTTTTTTCAGACTAATGAAAAGTTCAAGACAAAAGCATGCTTTGTGTCTGCAAAGAAAAGTGTCTGTAACTGTATTAAAAAGCTGCGGTTGTTTCACTCGTGGATGTTTGTAGCTATAGCAGAAACAGAGCTGCTGGCTGCCTTACTGCGAGATCCACAGGACACCAGTCTTCTCCTGAAGGCTTTCTACCAGCGTAATACTGTTTGAGTTGCCACTCCATTAAAACAGGACTTGTTCACTAATTGGTTCCTACATGAAAACCCGAGGATAGAAACTTGACCCTGGTTGGCAATGTCAAAAGCAGCATGAGGCGAGGCTGCCCAAAGCCTGGCTGCTGCGCTTGGAGGAAATGTGCCTTGAGTCCCGATGGGCAGACAGGGCACGCCTCTGCAAGTCTGCTTCGCAACACAGCACGACGCAACAGACCTGTGTACAAAGAGCATTAACATCATCACAGGTACAGCCAGTCACAAGGTGGGCAATGCCCGAGTGAAGGCTGCCAGCTGTCCTGCTGGCCGGCTCTGTCCTTCACGGCTGCAGACTCCCTTTCCCAGGCACTCACTGAGCCAGGGGCTGGCTTCGCACTCGCAAAGCACGTAGCCCATGCAGCAGCTCACTCCACTGCTCACCGTGGTTCCCCATGGCTGCTTATCTACCCAACAGATCTCTTAGTCCCTCCTGTTTGTGTATGGAGAAGGACTCGTAGGAGATGGGATAACAGTGATCACCAAACAGGGGAGTTTAAACTTTTGAGTGTAATGAGATACAGCTCAGAGGAGTTGCTACCTTGCTTTTCAGGAGAGCAAACTTGAAGCTACTCAGAGAGCTAGTCTGCAGTGTCCCCTACGAAGCTGCTTTGGAGGCCTTAGGGCTCAGAGAGCAGCTTAGTTTTTCAGAACCACCTTCTGCAAGCACGGGAGCAGGCAATCTGGTGGAGTCTGAAGTCAAACAAGAGGGGCGGAAGACCAGCTTGGCTGAACAGGGACCTCCTTTTTCAACTCAGGTGGAAAAAGGAATGTTATGATCCCTGGGACCAAGGTCCGGCTTGGCAGGAAGATCACAGAGCTGTAGTTCATACGTGTAAGGAGAGAACAGAAAAGGGCAAAGCTCAGCTAGAGTTGAAATTGGCCAGTGTTGTGTCGGGCTATAAAAAGGGCTTTTTACAGTACGTTCATAGCAATCGCTCATTGAGCACGGCCAGGGACTCTCTGAGGAGGAGGAGGATGCGGCTGGGCTTGCCGGTGCATCGGCCACAGAGCCGCCAGCACCAGGGGCAGAAGCAGAAAGCGCAGAGGTCTGTGAGGTGCACAGAGAGCGGGGGCTGCGCAAACCCCTCCGAGCGTATCGCGGGATACGTTGTATTGCGGGATACGTTGTATGGCGTTGGCGGTTTTGGGGGGTAACTATGTACGTACTGTAGGGACACATGCTTTCTTACGGGATGAAAAGATGTAATGTTGTCGTGGTTTAGCCCCAGCCGGCAACTAAGCACCGTGCAGCCGCTCGCTCACTCCCCCTCCCACAGTAGGGTGGGGGAGAGAATTCGGAAAAAAACCTCGTGGGTTGAGATAAACACGGTTTAATAGGACAGAAAGAAAGAAGGAAACAACAATGATAATACCAACAAAGGAATGTACAAGAACAAGTGATGCCCAATACAGCAATTGCTCACCACCCGGCGATCGACAGCCCGTCCCCGAGCAGCGATTTCCGCCCCCCGGCCAACTCCAGTTTATGTACTGGGCATGACGTCGGATGGTAGGGAATATCTCTTTGGCCAGTCTGGGTCAGCTGTCCCGGCTGTGTCCCCTCCCAGCTCCCCGTGCACCCCCAACCTCCTTGCTAGCAGGCCAGCACGAGAAGCTGGACTGTCCTTGACTGCTCAGCAACTACCCAAAACATCAGCACATTATCAACAGTTTCTCATCCCAAATCCAAAACACAGTGTCACACTGGCTTCTGTGAAGAAAACCAGCTCTATCCTGGCTGAAACCAGGACACAGGGAATAAGGGAAGCGGTTCCTCGAGGGCAAAACATTACTAAAGCATTTAATGAACAACAAGGGAAAGACGAATCTCCAACAGAATGGTTGGAGAGGTTGAGGAAAAACCTACAAATGTACTCTGGAATTGATCCGAATACAGTGGCTGGGACCGTACTCCTTAGAACACAATTTGTAGCTAGATCCTGGGGGCATATAAGAAGGAAATTAGAAAAATTGGAAGATTGGCAAGAAAGAGGATTAGAGGAGTTACTTAGAGAAGCCCAGAAAGTCTATGTTAGGAGGGACGAAGAAAAACAAAAAGCAAAAGCAAAAATTTTTGTAGCAGCAGTAAGGGCAAGTCAGAAAAATAAGACGACTCCTGGAGAGAAAATGGAAAAAAGAATAGAGCAGACACCCCGGGGACAGCCTTATCGAAAAAGATTTACAATTCCCGTCGGTTGCTACTGTAACAAGAGGGGACATGTTCAGAAGAACTGCCGTAAGCGGGAACAAGATGAGAAGATGTTCAAAGAAGGTTAGGGGTGTCAGGGGCTCTATCTTCTGGGGACTTCAGCATCAACAGAGCCCTTGATAAAATTATTAATTGGTCCCCATAGAGAGGAAGTTTTATTTCTAGTGGATACAGGGGCCGAAAAGTCAACCATTCAAAAACTTCCAAAAGGAATGGAAAAAGGGAATCTAGTGGATACAGGGGCCGAAAAGTCAACCATTCAAAAACTTCCAAAAGGAATGGAAAAAGGGAAGAGTTATATGTCAGTAGTAGGAGCAAAAGGAGAGCCTTTTAAAGTAAGTATATTGAAAGATGTAGAGGTAGAAACGGAAAAGAAAATTTGTCTTAATGATTTACTTTTGCTCCCTGAAGCGGAATACAATTTATTAGGAAGGGATTTGATTTTGAAGTTAAACTTGAGCATTCAGAGTCAAGGGGACAAATTGCAGATTAAATTATACACTTTAACACAAGAGGATGAAGAAGCTATTAACCCCTCAGTGTGGTATAAGGAAGGGGAAACTGGAAAGATAAAAATGGACCCCATAAGCGTTCAAATAACAGATCCGCACCGCCCAATTAGAATCAAGCAATACCCTATACCTATGGAGGGTCGAAAAGGATTAAAACCTGTAGTTGACAGACTTTTGGAAAAAGGAACCCTAGAACCATGTATGTCCCCTCATAACACGCCCATTCTTCCCGTAAAGAAACCGGATGGGTCATACAGGACGGTGCAGGACTTAAGAGCTGCAAATCAGCGAACAATCACTAAATTCCCTGTGGTGGCAAATCCTTATACTTTATTGAGTCATATATCTCCCAAACATACTTGGTGTAGTGTAACAGATTTGAAAGATGCTTTTTGGGCCTGTCCTCTGGATGAGGGATCCAGAGATTATTTTGCCTTTGAGTGGGAGGACCCCGCAACAGGACGAAAACAACCATTAAGATGGACTGTGTTACCACAAGGGTTTACAGAGTCACCAAATCTATTTGGACAAACTTTAGAGAAAATTCTACAAGATTTCACAATACCTAAGGAGGTAAAATTATTGCAATATGTGGACGATTTATTAGTAGCAGGAGAAACTGAAGAGGGGATCTGAAAAGCCACCATTAAATTGTTAAATTTTCTAGGGGAAAAGGGATTAAAGGTGTCCCGATCAAAGCTACAGTTTGTAGAACAAGAAGTAAAATACTTAGGTGTAGATAGCTAGGGTCTGGCGGCCGGAAGATATCGCGCTGTACGGAAAGTTAGGGCCCCTCTCCTAAAAGCCAATAGCGTTTAATTTATGATGCAAGCAGACGGAAGTGAGGTTATAAACCTAAGCTATATAACGCCGTGTCACAAACTAATAAACGCCATTTGCCGTCTACCACATTGGTGTCAGCGAGCTGATGGCCCGAGCGGCCTGGGGTTGGTCGCCGTGCCGTTCCTGAACCAGGTCGCCACGCCTGCGAAGGCAACACTTAGGACATTGGCTGAGTAAGGGAAGGAAGAAGTTAGATCCTGATAGGGTATCTGGGATTCCATCCTTAAGACCCCCACAAGCTAAAACGGAAATTAGGCAAATACTGGGATTATTAGGATATTGTAGACCATGGCTTGAAAATTATAGTGAAAAAGTAAAATTCCTATATGAAAAATTAACTAATAACCAACTTAAATGGCTTATTGAAGACGATCAGAGATTTGAGGAAGTAAAAAAGGCATTAATACAAGCACCTGTATTGAGCCTCCCAGATCTAGAAAAACCTTTCTCTCTCTTTGTGAATACATCAAGCCAGACAGCATACGGAGTTCTTACTCAGGACTGGGCAGGAATCAAAAAACCCGTGGGGTATTGTTCTAAGTTACTTGATCCAGTAAGCAGAGGATGGCCTGCTTGTCTCCAAGCTTTGGTTGCTACAGCATTATTAATAGAAGAAGTTAGGAAGATTACCTTCAGTGCTCCTTTAAAAGCTTTAAAAGCCCTGAGGACTAAAGTTGCCAAAATTAATGTCATACAAATAAAGGAGGACACCAGCAAAGAAGGACGAGAGGAAAGAGAGAAGAAGATTGCCCCACAAGAAAACAAAATTGGAGAAAATAGGAGCTAAATTAGAATTTAGAAATTAGAATCCATATTGCTATGGAGAGCAATATAAGTAATCCCCAAGTTTGGAAAACAATGGGAAAGGGTAATAGGAAACAACAATGGGTACTCCAAACGAGTATAATCGGAAGGAGTTGTTGGCAAAAGAAGAACAGGAAAAAGGAGCTGGAACTAGAATTTGTCCTTTGTGTAGAAGGTGGTGTGTATTTGTAAGATTAGCGTTGCAGGCTAACTGGCAGTTTTCTGTAGCCATAAAGCCTTGCAAATAAAGAGGATCGCCAGGCTCGGGCAAGTGCTCAGGTCTGGACAAACCACTGATCTATCAAAGCTCTGGCCTTCACAAGCAGTGCTCAATTAATTTGGGTACTAAGAAAGCACCCCCTTAAAGGAAAGGAGAGGGCAAGACCGGAGGGGAACTGGTATTGCGGCTTAAAAAGGGTCTGCCAAGGGCTGCAACCCCTTCGGGCTGTGACCGCCGACCACTATGGCCCTGACCGGACCTCTTCTAGTTCTACTTGGGGTGAGTTCCTTGACTCTGACTACGGCAAATAACTGTAGTCAATATTGGAACAAGTCCAGCTGGGGTTTACCCCAGAAAAATGGAAAAAGTGAGGACCTTTTCTAATTGTACAGCCTGTACCTGTAATCATATTTGCCAAGGAATTGGAACAATAAAACCTAGGGTTTTTTCCTGTTACCCATAAACCAGGGAGAGCCAGGTGTATAACGAATGGCCTCCTGAGAGACAAACTTGGAAAGGAGTCAATCTAGGAGGATTTTGGGGAGATTTTATGGGTGGTGATTGGCTTACTAAAATCGGGATAGTTGTGCTGGGGATATGTGGGGGATTGTTACTAGATTAATCTACTCGGTTATACAAGGAATGCAGATATCTGCAGTACTCAATTGGAAATGAAAACACGAATCAATACTGCAAAGAAGAAGATGGGGGATTGTGAAATATGTTCATCTGATTCGTGTGATGAAGTGTAATCTTCTGTACTTTTATGGATTTCTCCTGCACCATAAAAAGGGGTATTTTACAGAAGAAAGTTAAACTACTTTGCTGGTATATCAGCTCAAACCAGTTTGACCACTGACCGCATAGTATTGTGTAAAGAGAAACTTGTAAAGTGCATGCATAACGTTTGGGGTCATCCTGGGGGCACGCCGAGGAAGATTTGACAAGACTCTAGAAGGAGAAGAGGGCATGCGCCGAAGAAGACACGCCTATTCATGAATATGTATTAGCAGACAGGATATAAACCAAGAACAGTAACTGTACCGCGTGCATCTTGGTGGAGCGGAGACTCCCGGAGCACCCAGCGCTGTTTGCTTGCCTCTATTCGCTTAATAAATTGTAAATTTGAATTGGAATCCTGTTTGGGACTAAATCATTTATCACATCCTTATCCAGCATCTTTTCAAAATACTGGTAAGACTCAAGCCTGTGTCGTAACTGGTTCCTCTTCCATCCGCTGTAGGAGTCCCCTGTGTTCCAGAAACACCACAGGGCACATCGAACTATAACACAAAGCGCTATGGATAGAACCACAATAATTATTCAAGTAACAAATAATCGTTTTAAGCATGATAGGTTTGGTAAACCAAGAGGTTAACTTTCCCACAGCTCAGAAAACCCCCAAAAGGTGTCATCTTGAGTTACTTCACGTAGGATTTTTGCTTGTTCTCTGATCTCCCGTAAGTCAGCAGATATTCACCCACTTTGGTCTACATACATGCAACAGCTGACATTGATTACTGTGCACACCCCTGCCTGTGAGGCTAATATTAAATCTAGAGCCATACGATTTTGTGATACTATTTTCGATAAACTAGTAGTTTCTTCTTGGAGTTTCCTGATGGCATCTATAGTTTTATTCTCGATTATCTCTATTACAGCCGAGATGTTTATTATAGCTTTTTCTAACTCGCTAACCCCCAGAAATGGGATTAGCCACCGCACAAAGCTATGATAGCGTGTCAGCTTTTCTATTAAGGGCTTACTCACCCTTCAGTTTCTTCTCACGGGATTCTGTGTTGTTTTATCAATAATAGTGATGTTGGGAACCAGGGTGTCCAAAGTACATGCTCCCCACCACCTCAGAGGTAAAGTTTTCCGAGCTGCTGTACCACACAACCAGTACCACCCTGTCCCTAGCGGAACCGGGAGGCCAGTATAATTAAGTAACTGAAATGCTGGATCAATAGAGACAAAATGTGGTCCTCTGTCAGAGGATATAGTTGCTGGAACTCCAAAATGTGGTATTATCTCTTGTATCAATGCTTTAGCTGTCTCCCGAGCTTTAGCTGTTCTGGTTGGGAATGCCTCTGGCCAACCTGAAAAGGTATCAGTTAATACCAATAAATATCGATACCCCCCTTTTCTTGGAAGTTCTATAAAATCAATCTGTCATTGTTGCCCAGGCCCATTGTCTTTCCCAATCTGGCCCATTTCTGCCTTGGCGGTATTCTTGGGATTAGTTTGGAGGCAAAGATCACGTTGTTGAGTTACCTGTCTCACCATAGTATACAAATTTCTGGCCACACTTTCTCTAATTAAATGTTTATATAGAGTCTCCATCTCCCAATGCCTTTTCCTATGTTCTTCCCTTACCAAATGCCATATTAGGCAGGAGGGAATAACCACTTTTCCTTGTGGGGTATAAGCCCACCCTTCTTTGTTATATGACCCTTCCAGATCTGTGATAAGGTTTTGATCTTCCTCGGTATATTTTGGCTTACCTTCTAGGGAGATTCGCCGTTAGGGACTAAAGCTCCTTCTGTTTTTATCTCTGTTTTAGCTACCTGTTTTGCCTCTCTGTCCACCAGCTCATTTCCTCTCTCCAATTCCGAGCTCACTTTCCGGTGAGCCTTAATATGCATAATCGCCACCTTCTCAGCAAGTTGGACTGCTTTCAACAGTCTCAAAATCTCTTTTGCATGCTTAATAGTTTTCCCTTGAGAGCTCAGTAACCCTCTTTCCTCCTAGATTGTTCCATGCACGTGCACAACTCCGAAGGCATATCTGGAGTCTGTATAAATATTCACAACTTTGCCTTGAGCCACTTCCAAGGCTCGGGTCAGAGCAATTATTTCTGCGCTCTGTGCAGAGGTATTTATGGGCAAAGGTCTATTATTTCTTGACTAGTGGTAATGGCATATCCCACGTGTCTTTTACCACTCAGGACATAGCTGCTTCCACCTGTGAACCAGTTTTCTCCGCTTTCCATAGGGTTGTCTTTTAGATCTGGTCGGTTTGCGTACGTTGTTTCAATAGTCTCCAAACAGTCATGATGCGCTGGTTCTCCCGTGTTTCCACTAAGGAAAGAAGCTGGGTTGACAATGTTAGTAACTACGACCTCCACATCATCCTGTTCTATCAGTATAGCCTGATATCTCAGGGATCTTTGTGGAGAAAGCCAGTGCCCACCCTTTGCGTCCAGCACTGCGGACACTGTGTGAGACACTAAAACAGTCATCTTCTGGCCCAGAGTAAATTTTCGGGCTTCTTGTACATTCAATATTACAGCTGTAATTGCTCTCAAGCATCCAGGCCAACCCTTCGCAGTTGCGTCTAACTGTTTGGAAAAGTAGGTAACTGCTCGTCGATAGGGGCCCAGATCTTGTGCTAATATTCCCAGAGCAATTCCCTGTTTCTCGTGGGAAAAGAGAAAGAAACGGTTTACTCACATCGGGGAGCTCTAAGGCCGGAGCCGACACCAAAGCTTTCTTTAGTAGCTCAAAGGCTCGTGTGCTCTCTTTGCCCGTCCAGATCATACAATCGTATCGTAACAGTTTCCTTTCTCCAGACGGTATTTCCCAAGATTCCAAGTCTTTTGCGAGCTGATTGCCAAAGATTATTATTATATATTATATAACTATTATTAATATTATATAATATTAATATTATTATATAATTATATAACTATTATTATATAACTATTAAACTATAAAAATACGAAACACTGTTTCCATTGTTGCCTCACAATGCCATTGTTGCCAAACAATGGCGCTGTTTCCATCGGTGCCAAACAATGCAACCGTTGCAATTTTTGCCAAACAATGCCATTGTTGCCAAACAATGCCACCGTTGGCATTGTTGCAATACAATGCCATTGTTGCCAAACAATGCCACTGTTTCCATTGTTGCCAAACAATGCCACCGTTGCCACTGTTGCCAAACAATGCCACCGTTGCCATTGATGCCAAACAATGCCATTGTTGCCAAACAATGCCACCGTTGCCATTGTTGCCACACAATGCCACCGTTGCCATTGATGCCACACAATGCCATTGTTGCCACACAATGCCACTGTTTCCATTGCTGCCACACAATGCCATTGTTGCCAAACAATGGCACTGTTACCATTTTTGCCATTGTTGCCAAAGAATGGCATTGTTGCGAAACAGTGCCACTATTGCCATTGTTGCCACACAATGCCACCGTTGCCAAACAATGCCACCGTTGGCATTGTTGCCAAACAATGCCATTGTTGCCAAACAATGCCACCGTTGCCATTGTTGGCACAGAATGCCATTGTTGCCAAACAATGCCACCGTTTCCACTGTTGCCAAACAATGCCATTGTTGCCAAACAATGCCACCGTTGCCATTGATGCCAAACAATGCCATTGTTACCAAACAATGCCACCGTTGCAATTCTTACCAAACAATGCCATTGTTCCCACACAATGCCACTGTTTCCATTGTTGCCAGACAATGCCATTGTTGCCAAACAATAGCACTGTTTCCATTGTTGCCAGACAATGCCATTGTTGCCAAACAATAGCACTGTTTCCATTGTTGCCAGACAATGCCATTGTTGCCACACAATAGCACTGTTTCCATTGTTGCCACACAATGCCACTGTTTCCTTTGTTGCCAATTAATGTCACCGTTGCCATTGTTACCACACAATACCATTGTTGCCAAACAATGCCACCGTTGGCATTGTTGCCAAACAATGCCATTGTTCCCAAAAAATGCCACCGTTGCCATTGTTGCCAAACAATGCCATTGTTGCCAAACAATGCCATTGTTGCCACTGTTGCCACACAATGCCATTGTTGCCAAACAATGTCACCGTTGCCATTGTTGCCACACAATGCCATTGTTGCCAAACAATGCCACCGTTGCCATTGTTGCCAAACAATGCCACTGTTTCCATTGTTGCCACACAATGCCATTGTTGCCAAACAATGGTACTGTTACCATTTTTCCCATTGTTGCCAAAAAATGGCTTTGTTGCGAAACAGTGCCACTATTGCCATTGTTGCCAAACACTGCCACTATTGCCATCTTTGCCAAACACCACCATTGTTGCCATTGTTGCCAAACAATGAGGTTGTTGCCAAACAACGCCACTCTTTGCATTATTGCCAAACAATGCCACCGTTGCCATTCTTGCCAAACAATGCAACCGTTGCAATTGTTGCCAAACAATGCAATTATTGCCAAACAATGCCACAGTTGGCATTGTTGCCATACAATGCCATTGTTGCCAAAAAATGGCACTGTTTCCATTGGTGCCAAACAATGGAACCGTTGCCATTGTTGCCAAACAATGGCATTGTTGCCAACTAACGCCACCGTTGGCATTCTTGCCATACAATACCATTGTTCCCACACAATGCCATTGTTTCCAATGTCGTTGTTGCCATTGTTGCAACACTGTGCCACTATTGCCATTTTTGCCACACAATGCCACTGTTTCCATTGTTGCCACACAATGCCATTGTTGCCACACAATGCCACTGTTTCCTTTGTTGCCACACTGCGACGAGCGAGGGAAGGCATGCAGTCGACTCAATATGAGTGATAAAGCAAGCTTCAACTTTATTGCAAAACCTTACACATATTTATACACTAAGTTCTACCTTATGCATACTTGTCTTACAATCATTGGCTTAGCTCTAAAGAGTGCATTATCATACTCCTCCTACTTGCGGTTACTGCTACGTGGTCCGGGTTCCATCCTGTTTTTCTTATACAGTGCTGCTTCTTAGCTGTTTACCACAGCTCCTTCTCCTCAAGGCCGAGCCCTGCAGATGTCCAGCTGTTTACCAGCTTCCCAGTGCCACAGCTCCCTCTTCTCAAGGCCGAGCCGTGCAGATATCTAGCTGTTTACCAGCTTCTCAATGCTGCAGCTCCTTCTCCTTAAGGTCGAGCCGTGCAGAGTGATCCCAACATCTCCCCCTTTTTGTTTTTGTATAAACAAAACCTGATGGATCATTTGCAACCCAAGGACTGTGAGGAAGATGGACCCTCTGTACATTCTTGTATCGTCCTGTGCCGCGAACTCAGCCCAGCAGTTGGTAGGTGCCAGCTTTACGTGGGCGTCCCCACGGAGGCAACGGTGGCCTTGCTGTATACCGGCCCACTGCCCTTCAGGAAATCCCGGTATTACACATTTGTAGAGGAACGAGTTTCGACACACGTGGCCAGCGAGTGTCGGAACTCACCTCAGTTGTCACCTTTTAACACAGGGAGCCTATGGCGTATGCACCCGCTGGCCAGACGTGCTGCACGCGCCACAGCCATCCCGTCTATTGGTTCGTAGGCTTTGTTCACACGGCATTTTTTCATAACTCAGCAGTCACATATCAACTTATGCTTAAGTCAATAGCAGAACATTACAAAGCAAAACAATTCTAGCTGTACTACTTCTAGTGATATAAACTACTCCTAGTGATAGAAAAAAGGTACTTGTATAAGGCTATGAAGACCAATATTATATCTTACCAAAGCATTTGTAGTTATAGAACACTTTGCCTCAAAAGCTTTCCACGTTCATCTCATGATACTGCAAATTTCAGTGTGATTTACCCCTACATTTTCTTTTGACTGAGGTGGCATCCAGATTGTGATGACACCTGATAGTGTCATGATGTGTCCAACGATGACGATGGCGACTGCCCCACCCATGGCCTCACCCACTTCGAGGCACCTGCAAAGTGGGTTACCCATGGTTTTACCCATGGTTTTAAACAGCCACCACCGTCAACCTCGTCCCCTGGTTAGCAGTTGAAAAGGTCCTTTCTCCTTCCGCAAATAATTTAACACATATAAGGCTTTATTCAAACGTTCTTAGGGTAATGTGGTAGCCTCTCCCCCTTTTTGTTTTGAGATTATCTAACAAAGCTCATTCATTGGGTGTGTAAGATACTTGTTTGAGTTATTAGCTAGCCAAGCATTCTTTACTACCTTTTGAACCATTCCTTGTAGACAATGCAATAAACATGGTACAATAAGCATTAGTATTAAGATAACAAGTACTATAACAACTGCCCCTTTTATTAAGTCTTGTAACCATCCACTTAGGCCCAAACTTGACAGCTATGATTCGAGGTTTAGTGAACTTGTCTGTAACCTGTCCGTTAAGTCCTTCAGTTTTTGTAATTGTTGAGTTACCGACTGTGATGTATCTGTTAAATTCATACAACACGTGCCATCAAACTCCTCACACCCGTGCCCTTGGGCCAAAAGTAGGAAGTCGATAGCTGCCCTATTTTGCAATGTCGCATGCCTTATTGAGTCAGTTTCCATTAACAAAGCACTGAGTGTTGCAGAAGTAGCATTGGTTTGTTTCGCTAGCCAACATCCCAATTTATTTAAAGTGGTTAAGCCTTGGGCAGCAGCGACCCCAGGGGCAAGGAAAGAGGTTAGTATGGTTTTGTCTGCAGTCCAAAAATCCAGTTGGTCATTGCACTCTTCCTGATATTTTCAAATCTGTCATCTTATTCTATGCCGTCGGGTAAGGTTCAATATCATAGAAGTGTTGGGAGTTAACAATGTTAGGTGCCCCAATGTGTAAGGACCACCTCTCAAACGGGAGGGAACACCTTGCCATGCACGATCACCACAAATCAAGAATATTCCTTTAGGGAGTCTCATTGGGACAATAGTAGAGCGTGAGATGTTGCTCGTTGTATAATTACACCAATTGGTAGCATTCTGAAAAATGGCTAACGTGGGGTTTACATCCTGTGACCTGGCTATCTTCTCAGTAATTTTCTGCAAAGCTTGGTGTTGATCCTCATTCAGTTGACGTCGCTCTGGAGCCTCCACTGAAGACTCCAGGAGCGGCATCAATGGCCTTAGATCATCATTAGTAATTCCGCAAATATTGCGAACCCACTGTATATCCCCCATTAATTTTTGGACATCAGAAAGATTTTCTATTTTCGCCTTAATCTTTATTTTTTGTGGGTGGACCGCTGCCCTGGTAATAATCCAGCTCAAATATTGCCATGGTCCCTTCTTTTGCCTTTTTTTTTTTTTTTTTTTTTTTTTTTTTTTGGTGCTATTTTTAAACGCCGTTTTCCTAAATAGTGCTCTAAGTGCTGTAAAATGTGGTCTGCATTCAATTGTGTCCCTGCTATTAATATATCAACTATATAATGATACATTATTAAATCTGGATACTTTTTCCACACCGGTTCTAGAGCCCATGCCACAAATGTCTGACACATCGTAGGTGAATTTTGCATTCCTTGTGGTAACACTACCCAATGATACTTTTTGCTAGCTCTCCTTTATTTACCGATGGTACCGTAAAGGCAAACTTCTCCGCATCCTCAGCTGCTAAGGGAATGGTAAAAAAGCAATTGAAATATACTCTTCGATTCCCTGCAAAAGAAACGATACATTTGTGACAATAATTACAACGACATAGAACAAACCCAAAACACCGTTTTACAAATATGGCATATTGAAGTTCCTGCTCTTGACCGTCCGGGGAGAGCCGCTGAGACAGTCAACGAGCCATCGTTCTGCATACAAAAGAGTGAAAGCATCAGCTGGTGGTACGACGGAGTTGACTGCGTCCGTGGGACGTGTGACAAGATCTTCAGGTCTTACTGCCGGCCGTACCGACCTGGCCGGTACCTGCTTCACTCCGTCCCCTCCCTCTCTGCCAAAGTCTCTTGTCTCATGCCTCGCCAATGTTGGGCAGGGTCGTATCTTGACTTGGGGGAAGGATCATCCCAGGCAGCCCCCTCCTGTTGCGGCACGGGTCAGGAGGCGGGGGCCAAGGAGGACTCGCCACCTCCGTTGGTTGCGTTAGCGGGGGGGGGGGCGGGGGGGGTGGGGGGGGGCGGGCGGGGGTTGCTCGTTCTCACCATCCCCAGCTCGGCCTCCCTTCTCTCCCAAGGCTGTGGCAGCGGCAGCTGCTGCCGCCGTCCGCTCTGATTTTATAGAGTCTCTGACTAATCGCCAGGTTGTTAACACTTTCGCAGCCGTATGATCCTCTTTAGAGGCTGCCTCAAACACCAGTTTCCCTGCTTTCTCCCAGGTAGGTAACTCAAAAGCTGTTGCAGAGTCTGCTGCTAGCCCCTGGCTCTTCAAAACAGTCTCGAATAGCAATCGCCATGTTGTTGCTAGCTCCGCTGCTTGCCCATCTCCTTTCGAGACTCACCCCATTGATCTTTCACATGGGCACACAGGGGAACACTGAGTACATTGTTCTGGGCAACGTTGTCCCGTCTTGCCCTCACATACATCATCGTAAATCTGTTTCTCTGACTTATCTATGCAGCCGGTTTACTCGGTGCATCTGGCACCTCAGGAGGTGCAGTCAGAGTCGCTGAAGGTCCTGGACCCTCTGACTCAGTCAAAAAGGGATTGGTTGAAGATGGTTTAACAGCCTCCTCCATATCAGCTGCAGCTTTTCTCTCTGCCTTTAAGGCTTTTAATGTGTTTAACATCAACTTCCATGTCGTCACTAACTCTGCGGTGGTTTTATCTCCATTCCCAATATGTTCCTATAACATTTTTCCTATCTCCTCCCACGTCTCTGCCTTAAACGCCACAGACGCATCGGGGGGGTACCCTTTTTGGCACCAAATTAGAAGCCTTCTAAGTGTATATTCATCATATTTCAGTCCTCTCTTAGAGAGCATATGCAGCAGGAGTCTGACCATCGCCCCTTCTTCATGCGATGCGTTCTGCCTTTAGTTCTTTTAATGTCTCTAGGATCAACCTCTAGAGCGTCGTAGATTTTATACTGTCTTTGTTGCCTGTGCTATTCGCTTTTCAGATTTATATCTTTTCATGCAATGAATAACATCTCTCCAAGATTTCATTAATTTTTTGCTGATTTTTCATCATCGATTACTAGATCCCACAAATAATCTCCATAAGAACGCCACTCGTCTACTTCAAACATACTTTCAGGGTCTTTAAAAAACCCTTTCGCTTTCCCTAACGCAATTAACCCAGCCAGATCTTTTAATTGGCTTACTCCCCGCTTTTCTAAAAAGCATTTTAAGGTTTCGAATGCTACCTTTATTTCCATTGCGCGCTACGTTGACCTTCTTAATTATCCAGTCAATTATTTTTGCAGCCTTTTCCCTTGGGTAGCCTTCTTTCGGACGGCGAACCCCTTCTTAATTATCCTGGGTTCAAGCACGGATCAGGCACGCCGCGACAGCGTCCGCCGATCTTCTGCTCCCTGGTCGCTGCTACCAGTGCTTCTCCGATCTCGCTGTCCGGTGAAAAACAAGGATGGGGGTCCCTGTTCGGGCGCCACTTGCGACGAGCGAGGGAAGGCATGCAGTCGACTCAATATGAGTGATAAAGCAAGCTTCAACTTTATTGCAAAACCTTACACATATTTATACACTAAGTTCTACTTTATGCATACTTGTCTTACAATCATTGGCTTAGCTCTAAAGAGTGCATTATCATACTCCTCCTACTTGCGCTTACTGCTACGTGGTCCGGGTTCCATCCTGTTTTTCTTATACAGTGCTGCTTCTTAGCTGTTTACCACAGCTCCTTCTCCTCAAGGCCGAGCCCTGCAGATGTCCAGCTGTTTACCAGCTTCCCAGTGCCACAGCTCCCTCTTCTCAAGGCCGAGCCGTGCAGATATCTAGCTGTTTACCAGCTTCTCAGTGCTGCAGCTCCTTCTCCTTAAGGTCGAGCCGTGCAGAGTGATCCCAACAGGTGATCACTGTTATCCCATCTCCTACGAGTCCTTCTCCATACACAAACAGGAGGGACTAAGAGATCTGTTGGGTAGATAAGCAGCCATGGGGAACCACGGTGAGCAGTGGAGTGAGCTGCTGCATGGGCTACGTGCTTTGCGAGTGCGAAGCCAGCCCCTGGCTCAGTGAGTGCCTGGGAAAGGGAGTCTGCAGCCGTGAAGGACAGAGCCGGCCAGCAGGACAGCTGGCAGCCTTCACTCGGGCATTGCCCACCTTGTGACTGGCTGTACCTGTGATGATGTTAATGCTCTTTGTACACAGGTCTGTTGCGTCGTGCTGTGTTGCGAAGCAGACTTGCAGAGGCGTGCCCTGTCTGCCCATCGGGACTCAAGGCACATTTCCTGCAAGCGCAGCAGCCAGGCTTTGGGCAGCCTCGCCTCATGCTGCTTTTGACATTGCCAACCAGGGTCAAGTTTCTATCCTCGGGTTTTCATGTAGGAACCAATTAGTGAACAAGTCCTGTTTTAATGGAGTGGCAACTCAAACAGTATTACGCTGGTAGAAAGCCTTCAGGAGAAGACTGGTGTCCTGTGGATCTCGCAGTAAGGCAGCCAGCAGCTCTGTTTCTGCTATAGCTACAAACATCCACGAGTGAAACAACCGCAGCTTTTTAATACAGTTACAGACACTTTTCTTTGCAGACACAAAGCATGCTTTTGTCTTGAACTTTTCATTAGTCTGAAAAAAAGATCATTGGTAGTATAGGATACCATGCTGTTTATTAAATGTACATAAATTAACATCTACACAGAAAGGATGTTTTCCTCATCAGAAACAATGCTGAAACGATGAGCAACTCTGAAAAGACAGGTACATAAGGCTCCCGTGCACAAACCCCAAAGCTTCAAAGGAGAAAGGTGAAAGAGCGCTACATCCTTATGTCACAGGACAACCTGTGATTAACCCGAGTTATGGACACTGTCACATCATAGGTAGTTGGGGCCAGTTCAGATCCCCTGCCTTCTAGATCAGCCGCCTTGATGAGCTGGGTGTTTCAACTGTTATAAAGCTGCAGAATCAACCAGAATCGACACTGAAATGACTGTGCTGGCTACAGAATGGCTAGAATAAATATGGGGGTGTGTCCAGTTTTTTTCCGGTCCTGGAGGGTGGCTGGGATTTGGGGCACCATGTAAGCTGGCTTTTTTAACTCCTCCTTCCCATCAGTCCCTAGGCACAGGCACGTGTTGTGGCTGAAAGCAAAGCATCACCACTCCAGTTCTGATTGACAGAAAGGGGGGTGTTCGCGTCGGTCCAGAGAGCGCTGATGGGTCGGAGAAGTAAGAGCGGAGTTTTTGCTGTAGCTAACCTGGAGTTAACTCAGCTAATGGAAACTGCAAGCCAGTCATGTTTGATCAAGAATACTAAGAAAGGGTATTGTGCTGTGTGCTGCATACAAGGACTTGCACCGACCAAAGGGCAGCAATGGGTGCTCCCTTCTTGTATGCAGCAAGGTGGTGCAGCGTCTCTCTGCCAAGAATGAGTAGCGGCAAAGAAAACCTGGAGGGTTTTATAGTCTGGAACATGCTGTCCAGCGTGTCCCTCGTGTCCCTCTCAGATGATATACACCTCCACGCCCAGCACGCCCCATGGAATCTGCAGGTGACATGCCAGCTCCCCACGGGGGCAGCTGTGCCGGCTGGTGGGCTTTTGCTGACGGAGCCGAGGAGTGAGCCAGCAAGGCCTCCCGCCAGGGCTGGGCTGGGTCTGAGGGCGGTGCGGGGACGCTCCGGCGTCGCGGTGCCCGAGTGAAATGTGCCGGCCGGAGCAGAAGGGCGCGGTGCCTCCCTCCTCGCCTCCGCCGAGGTGGTGCTGGGGCTGCATCGCCCCTCAAAGCCCAGGCAGCAGAGCTCATGCGGGCAATCCAGGCAGCAGAAAAAAATCGGCACCTGCAAGAAGAGAGTCCAAAGTGCTGATGAAACCATGAAGGCGGGAACAGGCACGACTTTGTGCCCCGTTCTTTGGGCAGTGTGCTGTCCAAGGGGCAGTTCCTGGCACACGAGAGGGAACCCTCCCTGGCAGTGGCTACGGCACGGCTTTGTCCCCTTCTCCACACGTGTGACACCCTCAGAGCTCTGCAAGTTGACAGAGATGTGCAGCACTGCTTTGCTAGGCAGCAGGGCTGGGCAGGGCAGCTGTGCTGTGGTCCTTTCCAAAAGCCGAGCAGCAGCACGCCTCACTGTCCCTTGCTAGAAAGCCAGGCTTGAAGGCAAAACACGCTGCTTTGGTATTGTTTGGTTGTTTTCTTCTTCCCTCAATTGTCTCAGGTGCAACGTGAGCTTTTTACGAAGTGCCAGTACCTCAGGGTCTACAGCTACGTGACACAGCTCCTTGCTGCGTCTTTGGGATTCAGACACCAGCAGCCAGTGCTGGGCTTGCCAGCTGACACGAACAGAAAAGGGAGACTTTGCCTCTTTCTGTAGGCAGCGGGTCAAAGAGCTCCAAAAATCGCTATGAGCCTTGTGACTCTGCTGGGGTGTTGCTCAGCCTTGCACAAACAGAGCTGCCACAAGTGCCGAAGGAGAGCTGCCAACGCTGGAGTGATATGTTCCTCCTGACAGACACGCTCTCCCACGGGCAGCTGCGGGCTTCCTGCCCGGTGCCATCTCTGCGCACCTCAGAAATATTGCCCATAGTCGGAGCAGTGTTCGGAGCTTTGAAAGATGGGCAGCAGAGCCTGCTACACACCTGGGCTCCTCGTTCTTCTTGCCTGCCTGGATGTCCTCAGTTGCCCATCCCGCAGAGCTCTGCTCCCAACTTGCTCCTCTCACTGTCCAGTAGCCCGTTGCTCCCCTCTTCACAGGTTGCTCTTCTCGAGCCTGGCAAACTTTCCATTCAATGTATTGTTAGACAGGTCAAGCCATGATAAACGTGAACCAATTCTGCTCTTAAGCACACCTAGCTCATTTTACCTTGTCTCCCCAGAGGAGCTCTCCAGGTGTTCACTTTCTGGAGGGACTGGAGGCACCTGCAATGGAAATGTGCAAGTTAACGGGTGGCAAGGACCTTCCTGCCCAATTGCTACCTTAGCTCAGAAAGGCACAGCCCTTGGATGGGTTTGCTCAGCCCAGCTGAGCCAGTTCTGGTGGCATCACCGCACAAACCGCCATGGCCATCCTGCACCACCCTTCCTCTGCACCTTTGCAGAGCTGCCGGCTAGTGGGTGACCTTGCTTGTCCCTGCGGCAGCACTCTCAACTTCTGACAGTGCTGTCACCCTCTTTGTGGCCCTGACATACCGCTGCTGCTTCTGCTTCCACCTCTGGTGCTGGCAACTCCTTGGCCGACGTGCCGGCAAGCCCAGCCACATCGTCCTCCTCCTCAAAGAGCTGCGGGGGACAGAGGAGGACAGTTGCTTGGCTGGGGACAGGCCCCGGGGCCGGTGAGCCTTCCTCCGGGCCAGGAGCGAGCGTGGGCGGCTCTGCTTTCACTAGGGCAGGACGCAGGGGTGGCTGGAGGTGGGGGAGGTGGGGCGGAGCCGGCTTGGTCCCCGAGCCCCAGCCGGGGTCCCTCTGCTGGCTTACCTGGAGGGGCTGGGGCAGCGTGCCGTCCTGGCTGCAGAGAGCTGCCAGGGGCCGGTCGAAGAGACCCGCCCTGCCGGCACAGCCCGACTGCCCGGGCGCCTCCGCAGCGGCCAAGGTCCCTCGCCGCGCAAAGGGCCAGGGCAGCCCCCTCGTCCTGCTGCGGGTCCCGCCTGCCGCCAGGGAAAACAGAGCAGAGAGCCATGGAGGGCAAGCGCCAGGTGAATGCTGCCTGAGCCTCTGCGTGCTGGGCGTCCCCGCCAACAGCGAGGGAGAGGTGTGGCTGGGGAACGAGGCGCCCCGGGGGCTCAGCTCTCTGCGGCCGTGCCAGCGCAGGAGAGAGGGGCCGTCCTGCCCGCGTCTCCTCCAAACTCACCGTCCGAGTGGCCACGTCCACCTTGGCTGCCGGAGGGGACGGGAGGTGGCCGCTGCTGGGCACCAGCCTGCAAGAAATGCGCTGCGCTCAGCGAGCAGCCCCGCAGCACGAAGGGCCCCTGGCGAGCTGCATCGGCCGCGGGCCATGAGTGAGATGTGGGGATGGCCGAGATGGCGGCCCGGGGGCTCCTCACCTCTGCCAGGCCCTCGACCAGCCTCTCCAGGCTGCTGGCGTTGAGTGTTTTGGCCTGGGCAAGGGGAGAAGAGCAGCAGGTGAGAAGCGATGGGGCTGGTGCGGGGTTGGAGCAGCCCCTGGGGCAGAGCGGGGCCGGGAGGGACACTCACGGCATTGCGGCCGCGCAGCTCCTTCAGCAGGAGCTTGATGGAGGGCAGCTGGGTGACGCGGGCTCCCTGCACTCCTTCTGCTGGCCTGTGCACGGGGCAGGGGCAGAGAAAGAGCTGTGTGAGACCCAAGCTGCCTCTTCCCTCGCCTGCCAGCCCGGGGAGCCCTTCCAAGCTGCCCCGAAGCAGCTGGGCACCGCCCGGCCGTCGAGCGGAGAGCAGTGGCAAGGGGGGAGAACGGGGCTGGGTGAAGCAGCTCCGCCAGCTCTGCCCGCTCCAGAGCCGCCCGCAGCCGTGGGGGCAGCTCTCCCCAGCTCAGGAGCGGCGTTTCCGCATCGTACGGCTACGGCTAGAGCATCCCCCCGTGCTGTGAGCACGGGCCCCCCAAGCTGCTCTGCCAGGCAGGGCTTACCCACGCAGCGCGCTGAGCCAGAGCTCCTTCAGCGAGCGGGAGCTGCAGGAAAGAGAGGAGAAAGAGCCTGAGCGCCCGCTGCTGCCCAGCCCGCGGGCAGAGGCGGGCGCCGGCACAGCCCTGCCCCGTGGGGACGGCTGCAGAGGCAGGAGGAAGCGGCGTGGGGCCGGACAGAAGCGCTGCCCGGCCCTGCCGGGGGACGTGGCACCGAGACCCACCAGAAGGTGACGACGCAGAAGCCGTAGGGCCAGGCGAGGACGAGGGACGTGGTGGCCTTGTCTTCCTCCTCCTGGGCGGCATCCCCGGCCGCCCCCTTGCCGCCGCTCAGCACCCACAGCCGGCGCAGGGCCAGGCAGAGCTGCGGGCGCGGGGCGCTGCCACGTCTGCAGAGAGGAGCGGCAGGGAGTGACCTGGAGGTGGCCGAGCCCGGCGGCTGCCCTCTGGCCTCCGCCTGCCCCGCGCACGGCCACGGGTGCAGCCAGCAGCAGGGTGCCGGGGCCTGGGGCTGCTCCTTGGGCGTCCCTGCCCCGGTGCCGGGGCCAGGCCTTAGGAGGAAAGGCAGCCGGGGTCTGCGCCTCTTACTTGGCCTTGGCGATGATCAAGGCATCGCTGAAGAGGAGGAGGTGCCTCTTCCCCGTCCCGCGGCCCTGCGTCACCCGCACGCGCTGGTGGAGCAGCGGCTCGGCTGATGCCGGGCCGGGCGCGCACTGCTGCTCGGGGCCAGGGTAGACCCTGCAGAGCAGGCGGCAAAGGGCGTGAGAAAGGCGGCTGCTGCGGGGCCCGGCTGCGCCGGCAGTCCCCGAGCCGCGGGGGGAGCCCACCTGGAGCCGTAGCAGCAGTTCAGCTGGCCCATCGTGCCGGGGCCAGGGGAGTCCTCGCGCCGGACACGCTGCTGGGGCTCCGGAGAGCTCCCAGCCGGCTGGAGCGAGGCTGTCGAGGGGGTCCCGGTGCCGGGCAGTGCCGCTGGGTGAGAGCTGGTCTCTCCCTGGAGCTGCCGGGTGCTGGCAGAGCCGTGCCTGCAGGCACTGTGGCCGTTGCCGGGCCAGCGCCGCGACATCACAGCTGCCATTCCAAGCCCGGGGTGGGGGCCTGGGGGGCGGGGCTGGGGGAGGGGCTCCTGTCTCTCTCGGCCTGGGGAGCCCGGGCCTGGGCACAGCACTGCGGGCATGGCCTCAGCAGCGCTGAGCAGAGGGCAAGGCTCCCCTCCCTCCAGCTGCTGGCAAGGCTTTGCCCAGCGCAGCCCAGGGCACCGCCGCCCGCCGCCTTTGGCCAAGGGCACGGTGCTGGCTGCTGCTCAGCTTGGTGTCCAGCAGGACCCACGGGCCTTTTCTGCCACGCCGCTTTCCAGCAGCTTTGCTGAGCTGCTCTTGCTCACGACTACGTGCGCATGTGTGCCGGGATGCTTGGTGCGCGTACCGGTGCCGCCCGCAGTCCGTCCCACCCTCTTCCCGCAGGTCCCCCCGTGCCACTGTCGTGCGCTTGAGACGGGCACGTTGCCTCCAGCCAAAGCAGCGGTCCCAGCGGAAAGGCGCTCTCTTGTGCTGGGACTGGGAGGAAGAGGATGCACCTGGCCACGGAGCCCAGGGGCAGAGCTTCCTTAACTCCAACTTGTTAAAGGCAACCTTCTTCTTCTTCTTCTTCTTCTTTACAGCATGTCCCACTGGATGGTGGCCTTGGCACTCTCCCGGAACACTGGAGAGGAGTTTGGCTTTGCCAAGTGCAATGGAAGCAGCAGCTGCCTAGCTGCCTTCTCGAGTGAGCAGCTGTCTGCAGAAGCCCAGCCTCTCCCGGGCGGCGAGGGGGGAAGTGGCATGAAGCAGAGCAGAGCAGCCTGGTGCAGCCCAGGGGCTTGCAGGCACGCCCTGCCCACTTCCCGCCCTTCCTGCCATGCCTTGGACGGTTGGCAGAGAGAAGAAAGCCATCCTTGCACCTGCTGGAGCCAGGCCTGTTGTCTCTTTGGCTCCAAGTCTATAAAGCAGACTAAGGAGAAGCTAATAACCAAAACACAAGCTCTTGTTTAATGTTTGGCAGAAGGGAAGGAAGAGAGGGGCGGAAGGGAGGAAGGAAGGAAGGAATGGAGTGCAATACTTTCCTTAGACCTCCTCTTTCTCTTAGCATACTTCAGAAGGCTTTTTTTGTTGTCTGACAGGACACTTGCCAGTTTCAACTCTAGCTGAGCTTTGGCCTTCCATCATTTCTCCCTACATATGTGAAGCACAGCTCCGTAGTCTTCCTGCCAAGGCTGGCCTTGCTTCTAGGGATCGTTCATACAATTTCTTTTTCCGCCTGAGTTCCAAAAGGAGTTCCCTCTTCAGGCAAGTGGGTGTCCTACCCCACTTGCTTGACTTTCAACACAAAGGCATGGCCTGCTCCTGGGCTTTTAAAAGGGGGCTCTTTAGAACGGACCAGCTCTCACGGGCCCCTCCGTCCTCCAAAGCAGATGCCCACCTTACACACGGTGCAGCTCCTCCCCCTCGCCTGCCCTGCCTGTCCCTCCCGAAGAGCCTGTTCAGCCCGCCTGAACGGTGATGCTTTCTTACCATTCGGCACCCGTGACAGTAAAGCTTGTGTACATAAGTTCCGGCTTCGCAAGAGAGCAGGGTCACCTGAAGCATGATATCAAATTGGTTTTGGCATCTGAGGAAGCGACTGCTTCAGAAATTATGTTTTTTTCAGCCTGTTGACACGTGAAACTTGACAGCACCCCAGTTTTTGGGAATCCTCTTTCCAAGAACTTAAATTTCTCCCTGGAATTTCCAAAAGCACTTGAGTCACAGCTGAGCATGGACAGCCATAGCCCACTCCATGAGGCTCTGCATGTCTGTCTCTCATGACATGCCATAGAGCAGTAGAAGCTTGTCTTCGAGAGCTAGCCAGAGATGCTGAGACCACCCACTCAAACACGAGACACCCAGGGTGGCACTCAGCTCCTCTGACTTTAGATAGGCCTATTGCAGATGTTGCGGTTACAAAATTGCCAAGATACCATTAGAGTTAGCAGAGTAAAAAGCTATTCATGCTGTCCTAAAGTAGACGTCTTTAGTTAGGGCCCCTTTAGACTTAACTGGCTCAGTTAAGTCTAACTTAAGGGCCTCAGGTTGATTTCCTACACACGGGCAACTTAATGCCATCTCAGAGACCGTAATGAAGCTAGCACCTAGAGCCTAGCAGACACGACACAGGACCTACGGACAGCCTTGCCCTTCGGAGGGGACAGCTGGAGGCCAGAGGACATACCTATAGAATCTCAGATCACACCCACATGATGCGCAGGGGGAGGCAACTGCATCAGGCCCTTCATATCCACTCACTACAACGGCTGTGCGGATCCCTAGCCCGAACATAGCCACAGAAGTTAGAGCGAGCCGAATCCCACCCAAGTTCTAGTTCCCTCTTCTACCAAGGAGGTTTGGATTCTGTATCCCTGTAGCTGAGAATTAGTGGGCACATTCTCCACACATTCTTTGTAGCTTGTGCAGTTAGAGAGCAAATATTGGGGCTAAAGGATGCGTTTTTTCCCCTTGTTCTAACCATCCCCATTCGGCAAGCTTCAAGAAACGTAATGCAAAGTACTTCTGTGATGCGTTGACTTTGGCTGGATTCCAGGTGCCCACCAAAGCTGCTCTTTCACTCCCCTCCTCGGCTGGAGAGAGGAGAGAAAGTACAACAAGAAGCTTGTGGGTCGAGACAAGGACAAGGAGCGATCATTCAGCAATTGCCGTCAGAGTCAAAAGAGACTGGACTTGGGGAAATTTGTTTCATTTATTGCCAATCGAATCAGAGTAAGGTAATGAGAACTAAACCCAAATCTTAAAACACCTTCCGCCCACCCCTCCTTTCTTCCCGGGCTTGAATTTGCTCCCCATTTTCTCTGCCTCCTCCCCCCGAGTGCCACAGGAGGTCGGGGAATGGGGGTTGCGGTCCGTTCATCACATGTTGTCTCTGCTGCTCCTTCCTCCTCAGGGGGAGGACTCCTCACACTCTTCCCCTGCTCCAGCCTGGGGTCCCTCCCACGGGGTGCCGTCCTTCAGGAACAGGCTGCTCCACGGTGGGTCCCCCACGCGGCCACGAGTCCTGCCAGCAAACCTGTGCCAGCGTGGGCTCCTCTCTCCACGGGGCCACAGGTCCTGCCAGGAGCCTGCTCCAGTTCTGGCTTCCAGTGGGCTCACAGCCTCCTTCGTGCAGCCCCCTGCTCCAGCGTGGGGCCCTCCCCAGCCTGCAGGTGGACATCTGCTCCCCCACGGAGCTCCATGGGCTGCAGGGGCACAGCCGGCCTCGCCATGGTCTTCAGCAGGGGCTGCAGAGGGGTCTCTGCTCCGGCCCCTGGAGCCCCTCCTGCCCCTCCTTCTGCACTGACCCGGGTGTCTGCAGAGATGTTTCTCTCATGTATTCTCGCTCCTCTCTCCCGCTGCAGTTGCTGCCTGCCAGTTCTTACCCCCCTTCTGAAATACGTTACCCCAGACGTGCTACTACTGTTGCTGACTGGCTCGGCCTTGGCCAGCGGTGGGGCTGTCTTGGAGCCGGCTGGCATCGGCTCTACTGGACATAGGGGAAGCTTCTAGCAGCTTCCCACAGAAGCCACCCCTGCAGCCCCCCTGCAATGTTTTTAATTGCTAATAAACATTTGTACCTTAAAAAAAAAAAAAAAAAGATATTTCTAAATACCACAAGACATCTGAAGTGAAGAGGTGTTCCTAAAGTTAGTTATCCTACAGGAAATACACAGCTCCACCTGTTACTCCTGCTTTCCCTTGAATACCAGAGTGACCTCTAATCTCAGCCTTGCTTAAGGAGGGTGTTACCTCTGTTGGTAGATCAACCCTTATTTCAGAAGGGGGGGGGGAAGAGAGAGAGAGAGAGAGAGAGAGAGAGAGAAGGAAAGACAGACAGGCAGCAAGGAAGGCTTGTTTTCCCTTGAAGGAGTCAACTCAGGCAGCACCTGGAGCATCACCGGTGTCTGAGCCTGCGCCCAGAACGTTTGTGCTGTCTGTTACAAGCTCCTGAAGGCACTTGCGACAGCAAAGCAATGCCTTGTAACCCTCTGCCGCCTTCCTGTGCATCAGAAGGCCTGCCTATATCTTCCGCAGCTTTGCCCACAGAAGCCTGAATGGCTGTGCTCCGGGGTGTTGGAAGGCACAACACAAACTTCCTCCGGTCACTCTGACACCTTGAACACAGAAACCAACACAGTTTAATAGGAAGAATCTCACTTTGTCACAGAAACCACCTTTCACATTACATCTTTTCATCCCGTAAGAAAGCATGTGTCCCTACATTACGTACATAGTTACCCACCAAAACCGCCAACGTCATACAACGTATCCCGCGATACAACGTATCCCGCGATACGCTCGGAGGGGTTTGCGCAGCCCCCGCTCTCTGTGCACCTCACAGACCTCTGCGCTTTCTGCTTCTGCCCCTGGTGCTGGCGGCTCCGTGGCCGATGCACCGGCAAGCCCAGCCGCATCCTCCTCCTCCTCAGAGAGTCCCTGGCCGTGCTCAATGAGCGATTGCTATGAACGTACTGTAAAAAGCCCTTTTTATAGCCCGACACAACACTGGCCAATTTCAACTCTAGCTGAGCTTTGCCCTTTTCTGTTCTCTCCTTACACGTATGAACTACAGCTCTGTGATCTTCCTGTCAAGCCGGACCTTGGTCCCAGGGATCATAACATTCCTTTTTCCACCTGAGTTGAAAAAGGAGGTCCCTGTTCAGCCAAGCTGGTCTTCTGCCCCTCTTGTTTGACTTCAGACTCCACGAGATTGCCTGCTCCCGTGCTTGCAGAAGGTGGTTCTGAAAAACTAAGCTGCTCTCTGAGCCCTAAGCCCTCCAAAGCAGCTTCGTAGGGGACACTGCAGACTAGCTCTCTGAGTAGCTTCAAGTTTGCTCTCCTGAAAAGCAAGGTAGCAACTCCTCTGAGCTGTATCTCATTACACTCAAAAGTTTAAACTCCCCTGTTTGGTGATCACTGTGATCCCATCTCCTACGAGTCCTTCTCCATACACAAACAGGAGGGACTAAGAGATCTGTTGGGTAGATAAGCAGCCATGGGGAACCACGGTGAGCAGTGGAGTGAGCTGCTGCATGGGCTACGTGCTTTGCGAGTGCGAAGCCAGCCCCTGGCTCAGTGAGTGCCTGGGAAAGGGAGTCTGCAGCCGTGAAGGACAGAGCCGGCCAGCAGGACAGCTGGCAGCCTTCACTCGGGCATTGCCCACCTTGTGACTGGCTGTACCTGTGATGATGTTAATGCTCTTTGTACACAGGTCTGTTGCGTCGTGCTGTGTTGCGCAGCAGACTTGCAGAGGCGTGCCCTGTCTGCCCATCGGGACTCAAGGCACATTTCCTCCAAGCGCAGCAGCCAGGCTTTGGGCAGCCTCGCCTCATGCTGCTTTTGACATTGCCAACCAGGATCAAGTTTCTATCCTCGGGTTTTCATGTAGGAACCAATTAGTGAACAAGTCCTGTTTTAATGGAGTGGCAACTCAAACAGTATTACGCTGGTAGAAAGCCTTCAGGAGAAGACTGGTGTCCTCCGGACCTCGCAGTAAGGCAGCCAGCAGCTCTGTTTCTGCTATAGCTACAAACATCCGCGAGTGAAACAACCGCAGCTTTTTAATACAGTTACAGAGGTTTACACTTTTCTTTGCAGACACAAAGCATGCTTTTGTCTTGAACTTTTCATTAGTCTGAAAAAAAGATCATTGGTAGTATAGGATACCATGCTGTTTATTAAATGTACATAAATTAACATCTACACAGAAAGGATGTTTTCCTCATCAGAAACAATGCTGAAACGATGAGCAACTCTGAAAAGAAAGGTACATAAGGCTCCCGTGCACAAACCCCAAAGCTTCAAAGGAGAAAGGTGAAAGAGCGCTACATCCTTATGTCACAGGACAACCTGTGATTAACCCGAGTTATGGACACTGTCACATCATAGGTAGTTGGGGCCAGTTCAGATCCCCTGCCTTCTAGATCAGCCGCCTTGATGAGCTGGGTGTTTCAACTGTTATAAAGCTGCAGAATCAACCAGAATCGACACTGAAATGACTGTGCTGGCTACAGAATGGCTAGAATAAATATGGGGGTGTGTCCAGTTTTTTTCCGGTCCTGGAGGGTGGCTGGGATTTGGGGCACCATGTAAGCTGGCTTTTTTAACTCCTCCTTCCCATCAGTCCCTAGGCACAGGCACGTGTTGTGGCTGAAAGCAAAGCATCACCACTCCAGTTCTGATTGACAGAAAGGGGGGTGTTTGCGTCGGTCCAGAGAGCGCTGATGGGTCGGAGAAGTAAGAGCGGAGTTTTTGCTGTAGCTAACCTGGAGTTAACTCAGCTAATGGAAACTGCAAGCCAGTCATGTTTGATCAAGAATACTAAGAAAGGGTATTGTGCTGTGTGCTGCATACAAGGACTTGCACCGACCAAAGGGCAGCAATGGGTGCTCCCTTCTTGTATGCAGCAAGGTGGTGCAGCGTCTCTCTGCCAAGAATGAGTAGCGGCAAAGAAAACCTGGAGGGTTTTATAGTCTGGAACATGCTGTCCAGCGTGTCCCTCGTGTCCCTCTCAGATGATATACACCTCCACGCCCAGCACGCCCCATGGAATCTGCAGGTGACATGCCAGCTCCCCACGGGGGCAGCTGTGCCGGCTGGTGGGCTTTTGCTGACGGAGCCGAGGAGTGAGCCAGCAAGGCCTCCCGCCAGGGCTGGGCTGGGTCTGAGGGCGGTGCGGGGCCGCTCCGGCGTCGCGGTGCCCGAGTGAAATGTGCCGGCCGGAGCAGAAGGGCGCGGTGCCTCCCTCCTCGCCTCCGCCGAGGTGGTGCTGGGGCTGCATCGCGCCCCTCAAAGCCCAGGCAGCAGAGCTCATGCGGGCAATCCAGGCAGCAGAAAAAAATCGGCACCTGCAAGAAGAGAGTCCAAAGTGCTGATGAAACCATGAAGGCAGGAAGAGGCACGACTTTGTGCCCCGTTCTTTGGGCAGTGTGCTGTCCAAGGGGCAGTTCCTGGCACAAGAGAGGGAATCCTCTCTGGCAGCGGCTACGGCACGGCTTTGTCCCCTTCTCCACACGTGTGACACCCTCAGAGCTCTGCAAGTTGACAGAGATGTGCAGCACTGCTTTGCTAGGCAGCAGGGCTGGGCAGGGCAGCTGTGCTGTGGTCCTTTCCAAAAGCCGAGCAGCAGCACGCCTCACTGTCCCTTGCTAGAAAGCCAGGCTTGAAGGCAAAACACGCTGCTTTGGTATTGTTTGGTTGTTTTCTTCTTCCCTCAATTGTCTCAGGTGCAATGTGAGCTTTTTACGAAGTGCCAGTACCTCAGGGTCTACAGCTACGTGACACAGCTCCTTGCTGCGTCTTTGGGATTCAGACACCAGCAGCCAGTGCTGGGCTTGCCAGCTGACATGAACAGAAAAGGGAGACTTTGCCTCTTTCTGTAGGCAGCGGGTCAAAGAGCTCCAAAAATCGCTATGAGCCTTGTGACTCTGCTGGGGTGTTGCTCAGCCTTGCACAAACAGAGCTGCCACAAGTGCCGAAGGAGAGCTGCCAACGCTGGAGTGATATGTTCCTCCTGACAGACACGCTCTCCCACGGGCAGCTGCGGGCTTCCTGCCCGGTGCCATCTCTGCGCACCTCAGAAATATTGCCCATAGTCGGAGCAGTGTTCGGAGCTTTGAAAGATGGGCAGCAGAGCCTGCTACACACCTGGGCTCCTCGTTCTTCTTGCCTGCCTGGATGTCCTCAGTTGCCCATCCCGCAGAGCTCTGCTCCCAACTTGCTCCTCTCGCTGTCCAGTAGCCCGTTGCTCCCCTCTTCACAGGTTGCTCTTCTCGAGCCTGGCAAACTTTCCATTCAATGTATTGTTAGACAGGTCAAGCCATGATAAACATGAACCAATTCTGCTCTTAAGCACACCTAGCTCATTTTACCTTGTCTCCCCAGAGGAGCTCTCCAGGTGTTCACTTTCTGGAGGGACTGGAGGCACCTGCAATGGAAATGTGCAAGTTAACGGGTGGCAAGGACCTTCCTGCCCAATTGCTACCTTAGCTCGGAAAGGCACAGCCCTTGGATGGGTTTGCTCAGCCCAGCTGAGCCAGTTCTGGTGGCATCACCGCACAAACCGCCATGGCCATCCTGCACCACCCTTCCTCTGCACCTTTGCAGAGCTGCCGGCTAGTGGGTGACCTTGCTTGTCCCTGCGGCAGCACTCTCAACTTCTGACAGTGCTGTCACCCTCTTTGTGGCCCTGACATACCGCTGCTGCTTCTGCTTCCACCTCTGGTGCTGGCAACTCCTTGGCCGACGTGCCGGCAAGCCCAGCCACATCGTCCTCCTCCTCAAAGAGCTGCGGGGGACAGAGGAGGACAGTTGCTTGGCTGGGGACAGGCCCCGGGGCCGGTGAGCCTTCCTCCGGGCCAGGAGCGAGCGTGGGCGGCTCTGCTTTCACTAGGGCAGGACGCAGGGGTAGCTGGAGGTGGGGGAGGTGGGGCGGAGCCGGCTTGGTCCCCGAGCCCCAGCCGGGGTCCCTCTGCTGGCTTACCTGGAGGGGCTGGGGCAGCGTGCCGTCCTGGCTGCAGAGAGCTGCCAGGGGCCGGCCGAAGAGACCCGCCCTGCCGGCACAGCCCGACTGCCCGGGCGCCTCCGCAGCGGCCAAGGTCCCTCGCCGCGCAAAGGGCCAGGGCAGCCCCCTCGTCCTGCTGCGGGTCCCGCCTGCCGCCAGGGAAAACAGAGCAGAGAGCCATGGAGGGCAAGCGCCAGGTGAATGCTGCCCGAGCCTCTGCGTGCTGGGCGTCCCCGCCAACAGCGAGGGAGAGGCGTGGCTGGGGAACGAGGCGCCCCGGGGGCTCAGCTCTCTGCGGCCGTGCCCTGCGGGAAGGGCAGCAGCAGCCCCTGAGCAGCGCGGCTGCTGCCTGCCAGCGCAGGAGAGAGGGGCCGTCCTGCCCGCGTCTCCTCCAAACTCACCGGCCGAGTGGCCACGTCCACCTTGGCTGCCGGAGGGGACGGGAGGTGGCCGCTGCTGGGCACCAGCCTGCAAGAAATGCGCTGCGCTCAGCGAGCAGCCCCGCAGCACGAAGGGCCCCTGGCGAGCTGCATCGGCCGCGGGCCATGAGTGAGATGTGGGGACGGCCGAGATGGCGGCCCGGGGGCTCCTCACCTCTGCCAGGCCCTCGACCAGCCTCTCCAGGCTGCTGGCGTTGAGTGTTTTGGCCTGGGCAAGGGGAGAAGAGCAGCAGGTGAGAAGCGATGGGGCTGGTGCGGGGTTGGAGCAGCCCCTGGGGCAGAGCGGGGCCGGGAGGGACACTCACGGCATTGCGGCCGCGCAGCTCCTTCAGCAGGAGCTTGATGGAGGGCAGCTGGGTGACGCGGGCTCCCTGCACTCCTTCTGCTGGCCTGTGCACGGGGCAGGGGCAGAGAAAGAGCTGTGTGAGACCCAAGCTGCCTCTTCCCTCGCCTGCCAGCCCGGGGAGCCCTTCCAAGCTGCCCCGAAGCAGCTGGGCACCGCCCGGCCGTCGAGCGGAGAGCAGTGGCAAGGGGGGAGGACGGGGCTGGGTGAAGCAGCTCCGCCAGCTCTGCCCGCTCCAGAGCCGCCCGCAGCCGTGGGGGCAGCTCTCCCCAGCTCAGGAGCGGCGTTTCCGCATCGTACGGCTACGGCTAGAGCATCCCCCCGTGCTGTGAGCACGGGCCCCCCAAGCTGCTCTGCCAGGCAGGGCTTACCCACGCAGCGCGCTGAGCCAGAGCTCCTTCAGCGAGCGGGAGCTGCAGGAAAGAGAGGAGAAAGAGCCTGAGCGCCCGCTGCTGCCCAGCCCGCGGGCAGAGGCGGGCGCCGGCACAGCCCTGCCCCGTGGGGACGGCTGCAGAGGCAGGAGGAAGCGGCGTGGGGCCGGACAGAAGCGCTGCCCGGCCCTGCCGGGGGACGTGGCACCGAGACCCACCAGAAGGTGACGACGCAGAAGCCGTAGGGCCAGGCGAGGACGAGGGACGTGGTGGCCTTGTCTTCCTCCTCCTGGGCGGCATCCCCGGCCGCCCCCTTGCCGCCGCTCAGCACCCACAGCCGGCGCAGGGCCAGGCAGAGCTGCGGGCGCGGGGCGCTGCCACGTCTGCAGAGAGGAGCGGCAGGGAGTGACCTGGAGGTGGCCGAGCCCGGCGGCTGCCCTCTGGCCTCCGCCTGCCCCGCGCACGGCCACGGGTGCAGCCAGCAGCAGGGTGCCGGGGCCTGGGGCTGCTCCTTGGGCGTCCCTGCCCCGGTGCCGGGGCCAGGCCTTAGGAGGAAAGGCAGCCGGGGTCTGCGCCTCTTACTTGGCCTTGGCGATGATCAAGGCATCGCTGAAGAGGAGGAGGTGCCTCTTCCCCGTCCCGCGGCCCTGCGTCACCCGCACGCGCTGGTGGAGCAGCGGCTCGGCTGATGCCGGGCCGGGCGCGCACTGCTGCTCGGGGCCAGGGTAGACCCTGCAGAGCAGGCGGCAAAGGGCGTGAGAAAGGCGGCTGCTGCGGGGCCCGGCTGCGCCGGCGTGTCCCCGAGCCGCGGGGGGAGCCCACCTGGAGCCGTAGCAGCAGTTCAGCTGGCCCATCGTGCCGGGGCCAGGGGAGTCCTCGCGCCGGACACGCTGCTGGGGCTCCGGAGAGCTCCCAGCCGGCTGGAGCGAGGCTGTCGAGGGGGTCCCGGTGCCGGGCAGTGCCGCTGGGTGAGAGCTGGTCTCTCCCTGGAGCTGCCGGGTGCTGGCAGAGCCGTGCCTGCAGGCACTGTGGCCGTTGCCGGGCCAGCGCCGCGACATCACAGCTGCCATTCCAAGCCCGGGGGGGGGGCTGGGGGGCGGGGCTGGGGGAGGGGCTCCTGTCTCTCTCGGCCTGGGGAGCCCGGGCCTGGGCACAGCACTGCGGGCATGGCCTCAGCAGCGCTGAGCAGAGGGCAAGGCTCCCCTCCCTCCAGCTGCTGGCAAGGCTTTGCCCAGCGCAGCCCAGGGCACCGCCGCCCGCCGCCTTTGGCCAAGGGCACGGTGCTGGCTGCTGCTCAGCTTGGTGTCCAGCAGGACCCACGGGCCTGTTGCGTTAAGAGGCAGAGCAATTTGGCAGAAACTAAACCCCCTTGCTTTCCAGTCGATCCTCAGATATCAGAGGGACTGGGGGCGGCTGAGCTTAGGTTCTGAGTGATGCCCAAAGTCAGCGTTAGTAGTCCGGTCGCGCCCAACACCTTTGTTGGACTATCACGGGTCCGGATGCACTACTAACATCACACTACCTGCTCAGCCGGACACCTCCTGAACTAACACAGCCGCACTCAGAGGTACGGTCGCGTTCAGGGACCACACACGGCTGAGTCAATCAATAGTGCAATTTATTGAACACACGGCTGAGTCAATCAATAGTGCGATTTATTGAAGCAACAGATATACAGGTTCTTTGGATTGCCGGTCATAAATTCACTACCTATAAAGCACGTGCAAATGCTAAAACTACGAGGGACACTACTTGGCTATAAACGCCTTAAAAGATGTAAAGTGACTCTACATAGAGATTTCTAAGTTTCCCGGGGAGGCACTTGGTATGACCAAGGGTTCAAATCTTACCCAACGGCGTCCCGATGGGGGGGAAGAGAGGCTCAGCCCGTCGACTGATCCCAGAAGCTAGAGTGGTACACAACGATGGTATCTTCCCTAACATCCAGCTCTTAAAACATTATTTTATAGTGTTTTACTCTGCAGGTGGAGCTTGAGTGACTCTAGGCATACATACCTTTATCAGGATTGGTGCAGAATTCTCTCGCTTCGCGTTTAAAGGTACAGACTAGGAAAAATTCAGTGCGCACACTCATTGAGGAGGGGTCGCACCTTGGGGGGGTGGTAGCTTTTGAGAGGGGTGTGCGTTTTAGTATTATAATGATATTATAATTAGCAAAGTTCACTCTAAGGACAGCACTTCATCAAAGTTGACAGGTCTTTGGCCCACAACATTGTAAGCGCAGCTTATCAATGTACATCCTGTGCATCCCTAAACTCCCCGGTTCACAGAGCGTGGCCGCGAGGTCTCCACTCCGCTCCAGCCTCCATGTAATCTCTCCCAGAGTCAGCACACCAGGCGCCCCTGATGTTGCCAACATCCAAGGCCGTTCAGGGAGTCTCCATGGCACAGACCCGTTGTGCATGAGTGCTACGTTCCACCTGGTTTCAAGGCTGTTCTTAGAGGGTAAATTTCCAAAGTACCCCTCAGCGATTACTCCACATTATCCACCCCGTGACTATAGTCACTCAAGCTTCACGATTCTTTTCTTTTAGAATAGATGGGAAGTGTCACATACACTCTTGCTATGAGGATCATCGAGCGCACAGATATTTTCTGGGCATATGGACAAACGTTTCAACAGAATCCAAAGTCTAAAATGGAAAACAATTGTTAAAATAAAACATGATGCGGTGAGCATTAATAAGACAAGAACAGGGTGAAGCATCTCGTTGAAGATTCCTGTTGTGGTAGGTGACCATCCAAACAAAGTGTCCCACCAGTGGTGTCCTCCATCCCTTCTTAGTCTTTCCAACACTTGATGTATTCTCTCTACATCCTGATGGACAGTAATCAGAGTCTTTTGTCCATTTTCCCGAACTTGTTTCACAACCGCTTCAGGTCTTCATGTTGTAATAGTTTTCTCACCAGGGTAAGATTCATTCCTACAGGGACAGGTAGCAGATCTCGAAATAGAATATAATTTGATTGTACTAGTTGGTAAGATGTAACAGGAGCTGAATAGATAAAGTCACATCCTACAATTTTAGTAAAGTTACAAACACAAATATTTGAGCGATTGTTAGTATTCACAGTAACATTATCTACAAACACAAAATCACAAGGGGTTCTCATACAAGCGCACCCTTTTCCAATATATACAAGCACAGTTTCAAGGGTTTCATTGGGATGTATTTCAAAATGACAAATGTTTCGTTCAGTGTCAAGACAAATGTCTTGGCCTTTGATGATGTCACTTTCACAAATGAATCCCTGCTGTTCCCGTACCACACATGCAGCAACGTCAATAGTTTGCCATCTGTTTTCATTTCGTTGGGCCCATACTCTATGCTCTATAGGATAGAGTATAGTTCCGTTGTGATTTAATCCTAACGCAATGATTGGGTATATGGTATATACCGAAGCATTGCATATTGTTAAGACAAAAGCAGTGGCTTTGCCATCAGTAGGGTTGCAGGTAAAATTGACCAAATACCACCATGATTGGAATTTTCTCTCAAAGGTAGTTGCATTATCCCAAACTACCTTTCGAATTTCAGAGGGTAAGATGCCCTCTTCACCTTCTCTTATAATGGCTGCCACCACAGATTGCATCCATAGTTGAGCTTGGATGCAACTGAGAGCGAGAGAAATATTATTTTGGGCTGCACCAAGTGCATCCACAATCAATTGGTGATCCTTTTCGTTTGTTTCTCCCCACTGAGGTAACAAATCTGACACAAGCCATTGGTTAGTTCCCAGTGCTACTAGAGAAGACCACAATGGGTGTCCTAATTTGCTTAAATCACTTGTTGTCCCGCTCAGTTTGTTTATGAGTACTTCAGCATCTATACTGTTTAAGACTCCCAATCCTGTCCCTATAATACCGGTTGCGTCTCTCCTTGTCCGTCTTGAAGAGACGAGGGTTCGCCCATGTAACCAGGCTAACCATCCTGCATGGGATATATTTAGGAATGGTGAACAGGTTGGTTTAATTGTAGAAATGTTAATTTGCATCAACATCTCCACCTGTTTGAGGGAGTATGACGGATTAAACAGCACTTGTTGCTGACCTGTATATTTGATTATGTAAGGGCCTGTGTTGAAGATGAAGGGAGTTAGACCAATGGGAGGCTGAGTTGGTACATTTTTAGATGTTTGCAGGGGTAAAGGTTTCTTATCCTTTGATGTTGCTGTATCAATCATAAATTCAAATATTAATTCCGTGCCTTCGGAACCCCAAAGGCAGTATACAATTATGGGTTTGGTCAGAGTAAAATTGTACCAACAATCCAAATTTGGTTTGGTTATTTTGTAACACTCAGCGTTGTAGTTCTTTGGTCTGGTAGAGTCGGTATGATATGCTTTGATTTCGGTTGGCCTATGGTAATTAGGTCCGTTAGTTACTCGGCAGCTCATTTGTATTGCCTGTCCTGAAATGGCTTGAAGTTCAGCCATCTGAAGAGAGTCATTCCAACTCCATTCATCCTTCGAAAACACTTCATCTCCATGTATAACTAGAGTAGAGAGATTTAAGTTCCTTTTGTTTTGTAGTGTTCCAACACTTCCACTATATCGTGACAATGCATGGTCCCAAGGGTCATTACGAGATGTCATAGTGACAATGGGTATGTTCCTAGCTCCGTATTTCAGGGTGTCAAATAGGATGTATGGAGTTAGGCCTGGTGGTGTATCTGGGTTAGGTTGAATTATGTCTATTTTGAACCGAAACAACAACCCTGTACAATGTGGTTGTGATGGCCCTAAACCCGTACAGTGTTGTTGCCACTTACAAGTCACAATAGTGGGTTCCACCAGCGTAAAGTTATACCAACAATCCCATTTGTCAGCGACACAACACTTTGAGGCTACTGGGTTTCCGTATATTGCCATTAATGTGGCTTTCTCATGGGTTGATCCGTTAATCGTCCTACACCCTATCTGGATTCCTTCTCCTGCTTTTCCCTTCAGGATTGGAAGCCATCCGTTATCCCAGCTCCACTCATGTCTTGAAAACACCTCGGCCCCATGCATAACCACAGTGGCTAAGTTTAATTTTTCTTTGACGGCACGTGTTCCTATGACTCCAGTGTGTCCAATATAGGCTTGGGACCATGGCCAACCTGGATCTTTCCAGCTATACATCAAAGGGAGTTGTATTAAAGTCAGAACTAAGCACCACATTTTTCACCAAAGTGGTTCACTTTGCAACCACAGACATCTGCCTCAATTCAGAGCCTTCTTTTCCTGGATTCCTGTGAACACAAGAAGAAATAAACGTGCGCGGTTGTATTCAACCGGCAAGGTTAGAAAGAGGGTGAGATCCACCGGGTACTAATCCAGTGTACTTTTCCTGAGCAATCTTTGGCTTCCCATGCGTAGGGATTTTTGGGGGTAGTCAGTACCATGGCTACTGTTCCAATCTGGGGCATTTTCACTAGCACAGGTTATCCGGTGTAAAATCCTGTGGGATAGTCTCCTGGTTTAGTATGAACCTTTGGGGTGATTGTATGGGCAGATACACAGAAGGCTTTCATTTTGGGGCAGCCATCTCCGCTCCATCGATTATTCAGTTGGTAGATGGCGTCATACAATCGTAAATGCCATCCAGATTCATGAGTTTTTGCGAAACGCTTGACCAATGCATTGGTGCGCTCGACAGTGCCATTAGCCTGAGGATAGTAGGGAGTGTGGAATACCCACCGAATCCCTTCCTCTTTGGCCCAACTTTGTACCACGGCAGCTGTAAAGTGTGAGCCGTTATCACTTCGAATTTCTTCTGGTAGGGGAAGTGGCCTGAACCATCCCTTAAGGCCCTTCACCGTGTTTTCTCCGGTGGCTGACGTGAAGTCAGCAGCCATGGTGAGACCAGATATAACCTCTACTCCCACCAGAACGTATTTTTTCCCACATGACGGTCGCTATGGGCCGATGTAATCAATCTGCCAGGAGAGCCATAATGTCTTCCTGTCGCGAATGTGTAGGGGGGGCGCCTTACTCGGATGGTCTTTATTAAGCCGTAAACGACATTGTGAACAGGCCGTCACTACTTGTTCACATAGTTTAACTGATATGGGCCATCCTCGGGCTATACCTTCCTGGTATAAATCAGCTCGTCCGGTGTGGCCACGCTTAACATGCAACCATTCAAGTAAACGTTACCACTCTTGGTTATTATCTGCAACATCAATTTGTTGCAACCGCGTAAGGCTGTCTACCTGTTGGTTGAATTGAGCAGTAATAGAGTTTGATTGATCATGTCCTTTTATCCAGCCCACACATAGTGTCCGCTGTTTTCCTATTTCGAACAGTTGTTTCCAGCTATCCGTTTGCCAGACTGGAACCCTGTTCACTTGCCAATCATTGACCTCCCAATGGCCAATCCATTCAGTGGCTCCTTTAAAAACAGCATATGAATCAGTGTAGATATGGCTAGCACCGTGTTGCGCAGCTAATAGAACTGCTCTAAGTTCCCCTACTTGTGCACTGCCTTCACCGGTTTCAATCAATTTTTCTCCTGTTACCACTTCCAGTGCTACAGCCGTGTACTTCCACTTGTTGTTCTCCCTATGGGATGATGCATCAGTAAACCATACTCCTGTTAGATCACTGTCTTCCTTTAGAGGAGGTGCTTCCTGAATTGGGGATGGTTTGTTTGGCGGAGCCTGGAACAACAGGGTACTATCTATGTCTTTTTGTAGTTTAGATATTTTAATATTACCTTCAGTAATTGGCATAATTTCATTAATGCCCTCTAGGTATGCATACCATTTACGAACTGTGGGTTTCTGAGCCATACCAGCAGGTGGTATTGTCCCTTTACGTACTATGTCCAGGAGGCGGAAGGGTCCTCGAATAATCACGCTTTGTTCTCTCCTTATTTGTTCTGTTTGTTTCACTGCTCGCACTAGCGACAGTAAACCCTTCTCAAGATCTGAATATCTCCTTTCAGTATCGCTGAAAGAGTGAGATGTAAATTCTAGTGGCCTTTCCGGTCCTTCTGGCCCCTTTTGCCATAGGTTACAATGAGAGCCATGTTCACTGAACCCTCATTCCACATAAATAGGGTCAGTTGGATGTGTGGGACCAAGTTGTTGGAATAACCTCAGCTCCTTAATTAGAATGTGTTTGCACCAATAACTTAGGGTTCCCAAAACTTGTTGTAATTCCTTTACACTAGATGGCCTTTGTCCAGACTCTATTTTTTCCAGGGTATCCTGAGGAATAGAAGCAGCTCCAATAACCCACCAGACTCCCAGGAATTTAATTTTGCTGGTCCCTGACACTTTGCACCTGGAATTTCTAATCCTAAATCGAGCAGTGTTTTCCGAATGATTTCCATGGTGTCTCTTACACTCTCTTGGCTTTTTCCCCCTATCAGAATGTCATCGATGTACTGATATACTGTGCTATCAGATGAAACAGGAATTTCTGCTAAGATTTTAGCCAAAGCATTGTGGGCAATTGTGGGGGAATGTTTATATCCTTGTGGAAGCCTGTTAAAAGTGTATTGGATCCCTTTCCATGTGAAAGCAAACTGTGCTTTGTCCTGTTCAAGGAGAGGGATCATGAAAAACATATCTTTGACATCCAAGGCAGCCATCCAAGGATGGGCAGCGCCTTGTATCAATGTCACTATTTCTGCCATGTTTGGAACTGCAGCAGTCAAAGGTGCCGTATGAGCATTTAACTGGCGGTAATCTACCGTAAAACGCCACTGCCCGGTCGGTTTCTTTACTGGCCACACCGGTGAATTGTATGGCGAATGAGTTCGTTTAATAATGCCTCTTTCTTCTAATTCTGTCACCACCCCCTCAATTCCCATAAGTGCTGCTGCTGGCAAAGGATATTGCCGAACATTAGTGATTTTAGAGGGGGGTAAGGGTATAGATGTTTGTAACAGGCTCAGTTTCACAGTGCCTGATTCCTTTTTATTTCTTGCAAAACTCCACACAGTCCCATCTGGGAGTTTCCACATCTGCCCACGCAATATGTCAAATCCTAAAATATTAGTGTATGCAGCACCAGCTAGTACATCTGCCCGAGTTAATTTACGTTCCTCTGGCAGCCAGAGTGAAATTCTCGCAGTGGGGCCCTCCTTTTCCACACCATCGATTCCGGTGAATTTAACCCTGCGTCGTCCAGGTTTTATGCCCAGGGTTTGTGCTGTTTCATGGGTGATTACTGACATTTGGGCCCCAGTGTCGATGAGAAAGTTTACCAATATTTTCCGGGGTCCAACGGGAATGGCAATTATAGGGTCAGAGTGTTCATTAGAGAGCCATTGAATTGCTAAGACCCGCCGAGCAGGGTGGCTCACTGCCCTCCCCGGGGATAGAAGTTTTTTTGCTGCACTTCTGCCCTGTCAGTTGGGTTACATACTGGTGCAGAAGGTACACTCTCTTTATGGTTTGGGGGTTTCCCAGCGAGGCATTTCTCCCCTGTTGGGTTATTCCTCTTACCCAGGGATTGGACTAGTGTACGGAGATCCTCTATAGAGGCGCCCCGCAAGATTTGTCGGGGTACACCCAAATCTATGGCTTTACGCCACAATTCACCCCATTCTTTACAAGATTTAAATCTCTCATTGAATTTAGGGTATTTGGGGTTTTGAACGTGGACTTGGCGAACTCGCCGGGCATGATCTGAGGACTTTGTACTGGACGAACCAACCCAGCCCATTCGGCGTCCGTACCTGTCTATGTCTTGTACAAATTCACTCCAGGTGGGTATGGGGGTGTGCCCATTTCGTCCACGACCGCGATTAGCCTTTATACTAGCAGCTTGTATGCGATCCTGGGTATTTGCTACAAACATCTTGAGACCATCAGGGAGGCCACGAATAAGAGAGGTTAATCGGGCTGGATCAATAGGGGCTAGCATCGGGGATTTCCTTAATTCATCTCTCTCAGATATTGCCTGAATGCAGGCTGCTTTCTGTACTGCTGTGGCCAGATCGCAATAGCTGGTGGTTTTAATTTCCAGTGGTTCTCCTCTCTCCTGGGGATCTATGCCACCTGCCCAGTATGCAGCTCGTGCAGTTCAGGAGTAACTATGGTCTCCTGGCCTAACAGTTAAAAATACTCCTGGTCCCCAAAAGCCTCCTGCTTCTTCCTCACTTAACATAATTCGGTCTCCTCCTTCAAGAGAAACTCGCCACACATACTCGACTTCTGATTCTCCTGACTGCCTCGAGAATTTCTCTTGTATTTTTATCAGCTCTGCTGGTGACCACGGGATCGTTCGCACAGTAGTGCGGACTTCGTCATTGTCATCAACAACAGCCTCAGTTTTAACCAAAGGTCTCAAAGAAATCAATTGAGATTCAGAATCGGAGGTCTCTTCCTCCTCGTCATCATCACTATCAAACCTAATATCGCCATCCCAATTTTCAGGGTTTGTACTACACATTAATCTACGAACCTGCCTAACTGGAGCAGAAGGTTGCATTTTATCTAACAGACGATTAACCCTTTCCAGCAATTGTTCTTTAATTTCTATCATTTGTTTTAGATGATCGTTCTCGCTTACAAGTTTATCAACTCTGATTCCCACTTTTTTTCCTGTCTCCCTCTCAAAGGCTAATGATGACTTTAACACCTCATTTTCCGATTTTAAGGCAGTATATTCTGCATCGGAAACTAGTTTGGGAGCAGCAGTTTCTTTAGCTTCTTGCTGAGCACAAGACAAACAGGCTCCCAACACCGCACAAATTACATCTTTACCCTTTTTTTTCCAGTCTTTTGCGCGGCCTGACACTGCTCAATACGTTCTACCACTTTCTTTTCATCTTTCCAAAACTTTTGAGCCCACTCCTTCCCAGCCTGGGAAGGGGCACATTTGTGGTTTTGCAGCAATTTATCCATGGCAATCCTGTCTGTGACGCCAATTTTTTCTGTTGCGTTAAGAGGCAGAGCAATTTGGCAGAAACTAAACCCCCTTGCTTTCCAGTCGATCCTCAGATATCAGAGGGACTGGGGGCGGCTGAGCTTAGGTTCTGAGTGATGCCCAAAGTCAGCGTTAGTAGTCCGGTCGCGCCCAACACCTTTGTTGGACTATCACGGGTCCGGATGCACTACTAACATCACACTACCTGCTCAGCCGGACACCTCCTGAACGAACACGGCCGCATTCAGAGGTACGGTCGCGTTCAGGGACCACAGACGGCTGAGTCAATCAATAGTGCGATTTATTGAATACACGGCTGAGTCAATCAATAGTGCGATTTATTGAAGCAACAGATATACAGGTTCTTTGGATTGCCGGTGATAAATTCACTACCTATAAAGCACGTGCAAATGCTAAAACTACGAGGGACACTACTTGGCTATAAACGCCTTAAAAGATGTAAAGTGACTCTATATAGAGATTTCTAAGTTTCCCGGGAAGGCACTTGGTATGACCAAGGGTTCAAATCTTGCCCAACGGCGTCCCGATGGGGGGGAAGAGAGGCTCAGCCCGTCGACTGATCCCAGAAGTTAGAGTGGTACACAACGATGGTATCTTCCCTAACATCCAGCTCTTAAAACATTATTTTATAGTGTTTTACTTTGCAGGTGGAGCTTGAGTGACTCTAGTCATACATACCTTTATCAGGATTGGTGCAGAATTCTCTTGCTTCGCGTTTAAAGGTACAGACTAGGAAAAATTCAGTGCGCACACTCATTGAGGAGGGGTCGCACCTTGGGGGGGTGGTAGCTTTTGAGAGGGGTGTGCGTTTTAGTATTATAATGATATTATAATTAGCAAAGTTCACTCTAAGGACAGCACTTCATCAAAGTTGACAGGTCTTTGGCCCACAACATTGTAAGCGCAGCTTATCAATGTACATCCTGTGCATCCCTAAACTCCCCGGTTCACAGAGCGTGGCCGCGAGGTCTCCACTCCGCTCCAGCCTCCATGTAATCTCTCCCAGAGTCAGCACACCAGGCGCCCCTGATGTTGCCAACATCCAAGGCCGTTCAGGGAGTCTCCATGGCACAGACCCGTTGTGCATGAGTGCTACGTTCCACCTGGTTTCAAGGCTGTTCTTAGAGGGTAAATTTCCAAAGTACCCCTCAGCGATTACTCCACATCTCTGGATGAGGGATCCGGAGATTATTTTGCCTTTGAGTGGGAGGACCCCGAAACAGGACGAAAACAACCATTAAGATGGACTGTGTTACCACAAGGGTTTACAGAGTCACCAAATCTATCTGGACAAACTTTAGAGAAAATTCTACAAGATTTCACAATACCTAAGGAGGTAAAACTATTGCAATATGTGGACGATTTATTAGTAGCAGGAGAAACTGAAGAGGGGATCCGAAAAGCCACCATTAAATTGTTAAATTTTCTAGGGGAAAAGGGATTAAAGGTGTCCTGATCAAAGCTACCGTTTGTAGAACAAGAAGTAAAATACTTAGGACATTGGCTGAGTAAGGGAAGGAAGAAGTTAGATCCTGATAGGGTATCTGGGATTCCATCCTTAAGACCCCCACAAGCTAAAACGGAAATTAGGCAAATACTGGGAGTATTAGGATATTGTAGACCATGGCTTGAAAATTATAGTGAAAAAGTAAAATTCCTATATGAAAAATTAACTAATAACCAACTTAAATGGCTTATTGAAGACAATCAGAGATGTGAGGAAGTAAAAAAGGCATTAATACAAGCACCTGTATTGAGCCTCCCAGATCTAGAAAAACCTTTCTCTCTCTTTGTGAATACATCAAGCCAGACAGCATACGGAGTTCTTACTCAAGACTGGGCAGGAATCAAAAAACCCGTGGGGTATTGTTCTAAGTTACTTGATCCAGTAAGCAGAGGATGGCCTGCTTGTCTCCAAGCTTTGGTTGCTACAGCATTATTAATAGAAGAAGTTAGGAAGATTACCTTCAGTGCTCCTTTAAAAGTGTATACCCCACACAATGTCAGAAATGTTTCACAACAAAAAGCGGAAAAATGGTTAATGGACAGCCGGATTCTAAAGTACGAAGCAATACTAATAGACTCCCCTGACTAAGCGTGACTTCTGCTCAGAGTCCAGCACAATTTTTGTTTGGAGAACCATCAGAGGAATTACAACATAACTGTTTAGAGGTAATTGAGACCCAGACTAAGGTGAGACCAGATTTAAGAGATGCTGAGTTGGAAAATGGAGAAGCGCTGTTCAGAGATGGCTCCTCCTGAGTGGTAGAAGGGAAGAGAAAATTGGGATATGCAATAATTAATAAGGACTTAGAACTTGTGGAATCAGGACCTCTGAGTCCATCATGGTCAGCTCAGGCTTGTGAGCTGTATGCCCTATGTAGGGCCCTGGGATTATTAAAAGGAAGAAGCGGGACTATATTTACAGATTCTAAATACGCATATGGGGTGGTCCACACTTTTGGAAAAATTTGGGAAGAAAGAGGTTTGATTAATACTCAAGGGAGGATTTTAATACATCAAGAATTAATAGTAAACATTTTAAAGGCTTTAAGAGAACCAAAGGAGATAGCAGTGGTACATGTGAGGGGACACCAAAAGGGATTAGATTACCGAACTAGAGGAAATAACTTAGCAGATAAAGAGGCCCAGGAAGCAGCCCTGAGGACTAAAGTTGCCAAAATTAATGTCATACAAACAAAGGAGGACACCAGCAAAGAAGGACGAGAGGAAAGAGAGAAGAAGTTTGCCCCACAAGAACAAACAAAATTGGAGAAAATAGGAGCTAAATTAGAACAAGGAAAATGGACACTGCCCGATGGGCAAGAAATGTTGCCAAAAGCCTACACCAGGCGAATATTAGAACGTTTGCGTGTGCAAACACATTGGGGTACAAAAGCGTTAAGTGATCATTTTCTTAAACAATTTGGTGGTATTGGAATTTTTGAAATAGAAAAGCAAATTACACAAGGTTGCTTAACCTGTCAAAAGGCAAATAAGACAGTGTTTGGACAAACAGCCACGGGAGGGAGAAAAACAGCTTACAGACCTTTTGAGAAAGTCGATTTCACTGCATTGCCTAAGGTAGGGAGGATAAAATATTTATTGGTAATAGTAGATCATTTAACACAGTGGGTAGAAGCGTACCCTGTAGCACGAGCTACGGCACAGATGGTGGTAAAAATTTTATTAGAACATTTGATACCTAGATATGGGATAATCCAGTACATTGATTCTGACCAGGGCACACATTTTACTTCTAAAATAATAAAACTATTATGTCAATCATTAGGTATTCAGTGGGAATACCACACTCCGTGGCACCCACAAAGCTCGGGGAAGGTAGAAAGAATGAATCAAACAATAAAACAACAATTGGCTAAATTAATGATTGAGACGCAAATGCCCTGGACGAAATGTTTACCACTGGCACTTCTAAACGTAAGAACTAAACCATACAGTGAGACTGGATTATCGCCATATGAGATGTTATATGGCGTGCCTTATTTTCAAGGAATGCCTCTGGGGAACAATGTAATTGAGCATCATAGTATCCAACAATATATAATTACCCTTGGAAAAAGATTAAAAGAATTAAGAGAGATTGGGATGGTGGCCCAAACACCACCTTTAGGATTTGCAATTCATCAGTTAGAACCAGGAGATAAAATTCTGACAAAAACATGGAAAGAAGGAAACCTATCTCCCCTCTGGGAAGGACCTTTCCTTGTTTTATTAACTACAGAAACAGCTGTGAGAACTGCTGAAAAAGGATGGACACATGTGTCACGAGTGAAAGGTCCAGTGAAGGAGTGGAAAGTCACATCTGACTAAATTGCTGTGGGAATTTTATTGCGGCTACTCCTGTAATAGAAACAGGAGTGAAACATGAAATTCCCACAGTTGCTAAAAATCCATTTGTAAATCTTGCTGAAAACATTGCTAAGTCATTGAATATAGCTAATTGTTACGTTTGTGGTGGAACAAATCAAGGTGAACGATGGCCATGGGAAGCTATGGAGAGCAATATAAGTAATCCCCAAGTTTGGAAAACAATGGGAAAGGGTAATAGGAAACAACAATGGGTACTCCAAACGAGTATAATCGGAAGGAGTTGTTGGCAAAAGAAGAACAGGAAAAAGGAGCTGGAACTAGAATTTGTCCTTTGTGTAGAAGGTGGTGTGTATTTGTAAGATTAGTGTTGCAGGCTAACTGGCAGTTTTCTGTAGCCATAAAGCCTTGCAAATAAAGAGGATCGCCAGGCTCGGGCAAGTGCTCAGGTCTGGACAAACCACTGATCTATCAAAGCTCTGGCCTTCACAAGCAGTGCTCAATTAATTTGGGTACTAAGAAAGCACCCCCTTAAAGGAAAGGAGAGGGCAAGACCGGAGGGGAACTGGTATTGCGGCTTAAAAAGGGTCTGCCAAGGGCTGCAACCCCTTCGGGCTGTGACCGCCGACCACTATGGCCCTGACCGGACCTCTTCTAGTTCTACTTGGGGTGAGTTCCTTGACTCTGACTACGGCAAATAACTGTAGTCAATATTGGAACAAGTCCAGCTGGGGTTTACCCCAGAAAAAAGGAAAAAGTGAGGACCTTTTCTAATTGTACAGCCTGTACCTGTAATCATATTTGCCAAGGAATTGGAACAATAAAACCTAGGTTTTTTTCCTGTTACCCATAAATCAGGGAGAGCCAGGTGTATAACGAATGGCCTCCTGAGAGACAAACTTGGAAAGGAGTCAATCTAGGAGGATTTGGGGGAGATTTTATGGGTGGTGATTGGCTTACTAAAATCGGGATAGTTGTACTGGGGATATGTGGGGGATTGTTACTAGATTAATCTACTCGGTTATACAAGGAATGCAGATATCTGCAGTACTCAATTGGAAATGAAAACACGAATCAATACTGCAAAGAAGAAGATGGGGGATTGTGAAATATGTTCATCTGATTCGTGTGATGAAGTGTAATCTTCTGTACTTTTATGGATTTCTCCTGCACCATAAAAAGGGGTATTTTACAGAAGAAAGTTAAACTACTTTGCTGGTATATCAGCTCAAACCAGTTTGACCACTGACCGCATAGTATTGTGTAAAGAGAAACTTGTAAAGTGCATGCATAAAGTTTGGGGTCATCCTGGGGGCACGCCGAGGAAGATTTGACAAGACTCTAGAAGGAGAAGAGGGCATGCGCCGAAGAAGACACGCCTATTCATGAATACGTATTAGCAGACAGGATATAAACCAAGAACAGTAACTGTACCGCGTGCATCTTGGTGGAGCGGAGACTCCCGGAGCACCCAGCGCTGTTTGCTTGCCTCTATTCGCTTAATAAATTGTAAATTTGAATTGGAATCCTGTTTGGGACTAAATCATTTATCACATCCTTATCCAGCATCTTTTCAAAATACTGGTAAGACTCAAGCCTGCGTCGTAACTGGTTCCTCTTCCATCCGCTGTAGGAGTCCCCTGTGTTCCGGAAACACCACAGGGCACATCGAACTATAACACAAGGCGCTATGGATAGAACCACAATAATTATTCAAGTAACAAATAATCGTTTTAACCGTGATAGGTTTGGTAAACCAAGAGGTTAACTTTCCCACAGCTCAGAAAACCCCCAAAAGGTGTCATCTGGAGTTACTTCACATAGGATTTTTGCTTGTTCTCTGATCTCCCGTAAGTCAGCAGATATTCACCCACTTTGGTCTACATACATGCAACAGCTGACATTGATTACTGTGCACACCCCTCCCTGTGAGGCTAATATTAAATCTGGAGCCATACGATTTTGTGATACTATTTTCAATAAACTAGTAGTTTCTTCTTGGAGTTTCCTGATGGCAGGAGTCTATAGTTTTATTCTCGATTATCTCTATTACAGCCGAGATGTTTATTATAGCTTTTTCTAACTCGCTAACCCCCAGAAATGGGATTAGCCACCGCACAAAGCTATGAGAGCTTGTCGGCTTTTCTATTAAGGGCTTACTCACCCTTCAGTTTCTTCTCACGGGATTCTGTGTTGTTTTGTCAATAATAGCGACGTTGGGAACCAGGGTGTCCAACGTACATGCTCCCCACCACCTCAGAGGTAAAGTTTTCCGAGCTGCTGTACCACACAACCAGTACCACCCTGTCCCTAGCGGAACCGGGAGGCCAGTATAATTAAGTAACTGAAATGCTGGATCAACAGAGGCAAAATGTGGTCCTCTGTCAGAGGATATAGTTGCTGGAACTCCAAAACGTGGTATTATCTCTTGTATCAATGCTTTAGCTGTCTCCCGAGCTTTAGCTGTTCTGCTTGGGAATGCCTCTGGCCAACCTGAAAAGGTATCAGTTCATACCAATAAATATCGATACCCCCCTTTTCTTGGAAGTTCTATAAAATCAATCTGTCATTGTTGCCCAGGCCCATTGTCTTTCCCAATCTGGCCCATTTCTGGCTTGGCGGTATTCTTGGGATTAGTTTGGAGGCAAAGATCACGTTGTTGAGTTACCTGTCTCACCATAGTATACAAATTTCTGGCCACACTTTCTCTAATTAAATGTTTATATAGAGTCTCCATCTCCCAATGCCTTTTCCTATGTTCTTCCCTTACCAAATGCCATATTAGGCAGGAGGGAATAACCACTTTTCCTTGTGGGGTATAAGCCCACCCTTCTTTGTTATATGACCCTTCCAGATCTGTGATAAGGTTTTGATCTTCCTCGGTATATTTTGGCTTACCTTCTAGGGAGATTCGCCGTCAGGGACTAAAGCTCCTTCTGTTTTTATCTATGTTTTAGCTACCTGTTTTGCCTCTCTGTCCACCAGCTCATTTCCTCTCTCCAATTCCGAGCTCACTTTCCGGTGAGCCTTAATATGCATAATCGCCACCTTCTCAGCAAGTTGGACTGCTTTCAACAGTCTCAAAATCTCTTTTGCATGCTTAATAGTTTTCCCTTGAGAGCTCAGTAACCCTCTTTCCTCCTAGATTGTTCCATGCACGTGCACAACTCCGAAGGCATATCTGGAGTCTGTATAAATATTCACAACTTTGCCTTGAGCCACTTCCAAGGCTCGGGTCAGAGCAATTATTCCTGCGCTCTGTGCAGAGGTATTTATGGGCAAAGGTCTATTATTTCTTGACTAGTGGTAATGGCATATCCCACATGTCTTTTACCACTCAGGACATAGCTGCTTCCACCTGTGAACCAGTTTTCTCCGCTTTCCATAGAGTTGTCTTTTAGATCTGGTCGGTTTGCGTACGTTGTTTCAATAGTCTCCAAACAGTCATGATGCGCTGGTTCTCCCGTGTTTCCACTAAGGAAAGAAGCTGGGTTGACAATGTTAGTAACTACGACCTCCACATCATCCTGTTCTATCAGTATAGCCTGATATCTCAGGGATCTTTGTGGAGAAAGCCAGTGCCCACCCTTTGCGTCCAGCACTGCGGACACTGTGTGAGACACTAAAACAGTCATCTTCTGGCCCAGAGTAAATTTTCGGGCTTCCTGTACATTCAATATTACAGCTGTAATTGCTCTCAAGCATCCAGGCCAACCCTTCGCAGTTGCGTCTAACTGTTTGGAAAAGTAGGTAACTGCTCGTCGATAGGGGCCCAGACCTTGTGCTAATATTCCCAGAGCAATTCCCTGTTTCCCGTGGGAAAAGAGAGAAAAACGGTTTACTCACATCGGGGAGCTCTAAGGCCGGAGCCGACACCAAAGCTTTCTTTAGTAGATCAAAGGCTCGTGTGGTCTCTTTGCCCGTCCAGATCATACAATCGTATTGTAACAGTTTCCTTTCTCCAGACGGTATTTCCCAAGATTCCAAGTCTTTTGCGAGCTCATTGCCAAAGATGGTAGACTGTTCGTAAATCCTTGTGGCAACACCGTCCAAGTGAGCTGAGTCTTGCGACCACTTTTGGGGTATTCCCATTCAAATGCAAATCATTTTTGGCTGGCTTCATGGAGAGGGAGGCAAAAGAAGGCATCCTTCAGATCTAAAACAGTAAACCAAGTTAGTTCAGGTGTTAATACGGTCAACAGGGTATATGGATTTGCTACTACGGGGTAAAGGTCCTCAGTTATTTTATTTACGGCCCGTAGATCCTGGACCACACTATACAACCGGTCAGGTTTACGAACAGGGGTGTTGAAATCAGACTCACAGTTTTTCAGTAATCCTATTTATAAAAATCTTTCAATCACTGGCCGAATTCCTTCCTTACCTTCCCTTCTGCGGGCAGACTGGTTAAGAATAGACTCAGTATCTGGATATATTGCTGATCTTTTACTTCCAGAGTAATTTCTCCTTTTTCAAATGTAATTTTTGCACCCAATTGTTCTAACAAATCTCTTCCCAAAAGTGGCTTTGGGGAGTTGGGCCTATGTAGGGATTTGTGGATACCCCATTGTTTTCCCAATTTATACTTCAAAGGTTTACAAAAATATGCCTTTTCACTTTGGCCAGTCGCTCCTTTTACCATGATATAGTCGTTTCCCAGGGGCATCAAGGCTTGATTTAAAACCGAGTATGTTGCCCCTGTGTCAACCAAAAATTCTACTTCTTGTTCTTCCTTCCCCAGCCTCATTATAACCAGTGGATCTGCTAGGGTGCATTCCCCAGGTCCCTGTCAATCCTTTTTCACATGGGCTACTAGTCTTCCTGCCTGGTGGCTTCGCCTCTTTGCCTTGTTTCTTGGACACCCTCCTTTCCAATGACCAAATTTCTTACACAACGCACATTGATCCTTACCTAATCAAGATGGTTCTCGTCTAGGCCTCCCTTCCTCCTCTTCCCTGACAACTGCTATCCTTCCTCTTTGCCCTTGTCTATATTCTTCCTCTCTATTACTAAATACTCTCCACGCTTCATCCAGCAACCCTTCCAGATTTCTACCTTCTGTAGGGCGCAGCTTCTGGAGTTTGTGCCTAACGTCCCCCGTAGACTGACCCAAGAACAGGGAGACTATTTGTTGTATTCCTACCTCTGACCCAGGATCCAGCGGTGTGCTACGGCGCATTACATCCCTCAATCGATCCAGGAACTCGGATGGGGACTCAGAAGGACCTTGTTTAACTGCATATAGAGCTGACCAGTTTGTGGTTTTGGGAATAGTCCTTTCCATTCCCTTCAAAATCCATTCTTGATATTCCTGTAGCCTCTCCATATGGGCAGATTTATTAGCGTCCCATTTTGTGTCTCGGAGGGGAAATATTCTTTGACATCCCCCCTGTGATCTTGTAATGGTCTTCAGCTAAATTCTCTGCTGTTTTCAAAATTAATTGCTTTTCTGTTTCTGTCATATACTCTAAGAGCAACTGTATACCTTTCCAGTCTGCATTATGTTGTTTTACCATGAACTGAAAATGCTTAGTAACACTCACCGGGTCGCTTCTATAGTCCCTTGCAACTTTTCTCCATTCTCCTAGATCAGTGGTGGAAAAGGGCACCTTAATCATCATTGTTCCTCCATCAGGTCCCACTGCCTCTCGGAGTGGGGCTTGTAAAGCTGTAGGGACAGTCCTAGAGGCAGTTTTCTTCCTTGTGCGGGAAGATATGGGACCGTCCATACAGTGCCTACTGTAATCATGAGACTGGCATAAAAATTGAGATTTTTATAATGCAGCTCATATTTGTTCTTTGCTTTCTTTGTGAGTTCAGGGTTTGTTTTAGGGCACACTGTAATTTTTAGATTTGTTTTAGAATCAAGAAGCTTGGGAGAAAATTTTTGTGATTGGGTTTTTTGGTTTGGTTTTTTTTGTCCATCCATAGTCATTTGTCATAAAGAGCTGAGCATTCAAGGAAATACCAAAACTATTATGATTTGCAAAGTGAAAACCTGTAGTACGTTCTGAACAGATTTGGTCGCCTTCTATTATGCTTAAATTGTGGCCTGTCATGATGGACACCAAACTTCACGCCAAACTTGACATCTGTAGTATTCAGAGTATGTGCATTTGTCAAGCAATGAGCTAGCAAGTGTCTGGAATTGTTAGGTAGCAATGCCTGATTAAAACATGGTCTATATTCATATGAAGCAATCCCAGAAAATGAAGAGGAATTTGCAGCACTTAAAAAAAGACATCATATTTATGCAGTACAATTCAGGTAAACGTAAAAGAGTTCAAAACCTTCCCTCCTTGGCTACCAGTTTTGAGAGAAGTATGGCGTTGTGTGTAGAACAAAGGGATGTCTGTAAAACTTTCCCTGTTGCATGCTCAGTCTGTAAGAACGTTTCATGTTTTGCAGAAATGCTAACAGCTTCCAAGGTTATACAAGCATGGTAGCTTCCCCCACCATCTTTTCAGAAATACGGAAAGCAGGAAAATCCCAGAGTCTGGAAAAGTTGCTGGCAGAATCGTTTGCCCGAGGTAGGTTTAAAATTGAGAGATTCTTGGCCCTCTTCATAATTCATGTAACTAATTTTCCACAAGTTTTTTAGGCTTGCCTTCTGTGGGTCCCATGATAATGCAAAGAGAACAAGTGAAGCTCTAGAAGTAAAATACTTCTCATAAGTTTAATCCCTTTTTTAGTTTAAAAGACCTCATGCACTGTGAACTTGTTTTATAGTCTTCTCCCCAAATGTAGGTGTGGAGAGTCACAGAAAGACATAAATATTGAAGTCTCCAGTAGCTGCATGTTCCCTGTTTTTATTCTAAAGAAATGTTTGGAAGGTATTTTTGAGGAGTTAATGTTGTTTATGTGTTGGGTTTGTTTGGGTTTTTGCTGTGCTGGCTTAATTCTCAATGATTATAGTCTAATCCCTTTGTGTTTCTTTTTACAAAGAAATCCAAGCAATAGTTACCAATATTAACCAAGACAATAGAGTCCTTAATGCCGGGGATCTTTTTTTGTACGTCTTGCCTTTTTTAAGCTGCTTTCCAATTTCTCAGTGGGCAGGAAACTAGATGGCACGTGTTTTTTCCCTTTTGTGTCCTTGCAGAACTCTTGCGTTGAATTTTAACTTCTGTGTTGCCTGTGAATAACGTAGAGAAGTGATACATTGCTTTGTACAGCAATGCACCTTGATTTTGAATGCATGACGAATACCGTGGAAGGAACCAAACGCGAGGAAAGTTTTATGTGAGTGTGTTCCTATATTTCTTTTTTTTTTTCTGAATTTGTAACTGCAATTGGGGAGTAAAAAAATTTCAAACCAAAACCAAACTCCTAATCACCCCCGACCTCCTCAAACACCTAGTGTCTTGTCAGCTGTGGAATGACGTCGCTCAGTGAGTTAACCTTGAGGAGAGATTTTGTTTGGTCCAGACTGTGGACAAAACCCAAGAACTAGCAAAATAAGGTCCTCATTCGCTAGAGCTCTGTGTGGGGAATTGTTATAGGAGAAGAAGTGTTAACTTCTTAGGGCGAGCGGACTTGCATTTGAATCCTGAATTTGTTCTTTTGGCAACACAACATTTTCGCTCTTTCACCCTAAGGAAAACTCTTTTTTTGCCAGTTTCCCATAAAAGCGATCATGAACAACGTTAACTTCATTTGGTAAAACGACTCCTTCTGACAGAAGGGGAAAATATTAAGTATGCAATGAGTGGAGTCACAGATGAATCTACCAAGCAGACCACAATGTTTACTCTCACAGGCTTTACTGTATACGAAGCTAGTGGACTCAAGTAATGGATTGATAAGTGTATAAGCATTTGCAGAATGAGGACTTTTCAGTTAATCTTCTGTAAGATTTTTGTCTACACCAGCTTGTACGCCAGGATCCCAGCTCACTTTCTGTGCTTGGGTCTTTGAGTTTGTTTCTGCATTCAACTTTGTTTCCAGGAAAACATATCAAATCTGTGATCATTACAGCATGCCATAATAGTTAATATGCCAGATTTAAGAAAAACACAGCTAAGGAGCTTCCTTCTTCACAACCCCCCAACATATAAACCCCCAAAATGAAGGAATTCCTTAAACCTAGAAAGAAAGAAATACGCTGTGAGTCACATGTTGCGGTGATGTGGGAGCAGCAGGGTCCTTAGAACCGATGATTTACAAGACCTAATGTCTTTCTGTGGACTTTGAAGGCTGAGTGTTTTGTACTCTAGCAATTTCCTGCTACTGTTATGTATTCATGTAGATCTGTAAGGCAATTGTTGTTACTTTCTTTGCATAGTCTGGTAAAATATTTGTATAATAGGAAAATTATGGTTTTGTGCTACTCTCCTTGGGAAACAGAAACTAAGCCTGCCATTAGATGCTAGGCCACAGTCGTTGACGGAGCAGGGTAGTGTATCTTACATTTTGTGCTACACTTGGTCAAGTCTCATCTCTATCGTATTCGCTGTTACTTTATTAAATTTAGTATCTGCACTTTCTATTTCCAGACAGGCCTCTCATTCAGAGCACAGAGGCATGGTTCTCTCTGCGCCTGGCTTCCCATCCCTATCTTTTCATTCCTTCCTCTCCTCCCTGTAGCCTACTGCTATCGTTTTCTTTCACCAGCTCTCTCTCTGCCGGGCTCCGGAACCCTGTTTTTTCATTTCTCCCTGTCTGTCTTGTAGCTCCTCAGTACTTTTTCTTTCCCTGGCTCCCTGTCCCTGTTTCTTCCTTCTTGGCCCTGTAGCACGCTCTGATTCTGTTCCATTCTCTGCCTCTGCTTTCCCAGCAATCTGTCCCTCGCTTTTAATTCCTCCCTCTCCGCGCTGTCGCCCGTGCGGTCTCTTGCCTTTCTCCGTCGCTGGCTGGCTGGCTGTCCCTGCTCATTCATTCCTCCCTCTCCCCCCTGCAGCGCCTGTCGCTTTTGTCCGTTCTCCATCTCACCGTCTCTGGCTCCCTGATGACCCTATTTTGGACTCCCACCACCCATGCACCCCCTTCTTTCCATGCTCATTGCTCTTCTTGTTGCTCTCCAGCTCTCTTTTTTCCCCAGCTCCCTGTACGGTGCAGATATGGGGGTTGTTTTGGCGGTGTTCCCCGCCCCTTACCTCCGTGTTTCACTGTCCTGGCTCCCCATTGTTTCATTCCTCCTTTCGGCTCGGTTGCCACTTTTTTGTCTCTCCCTCTCTCCTGGTCTGACTCCCTGCCCCCGGTCTCCTCTCTTGTAGCGTCCCGTGCCTCACACCTCGTTTTCGGCGGCCTCCCCCTGCCCAGCAGCCCATGGCTCCGGGAGCCGCCCGCCCGCCTGTTCCCTGCCGCACCGAGGAGCGCGGCTCCGGGAAGGACTGGCGGGGTGTCCCCGGGGCAGGCCCCGAGCCTCGGGGCAGCCCCGCTCCCGGGCCTTGTCATGCGCCGCCTCCTTTGCCCTCGCGGCTGCGTTCGCCCTCGCTTTGCCCCGGGTGAGGGGCTGTGCCGGAGCTCGGGGCAGGAGGGGATGCCCTGGGGTGGGGGTCGGGCGCTGGCCCCCTGTTCCAGCTGGGCTCCAGCTGTGGGCCGGGGCTGGAGGAGCCCCAGGTGCGGGCGGTGAGGCCGGTGGGGACGGACGCTCCCTGCACAGGGGTGGCTGCCGGGGGAGGGGCTGGTGCTGCTGCTGCCCTACTCCCGGTGGCCGTGGACGGGCCGGGGGGAGCCAAGGGTGGAGCGGTCACCCGGCCTGACCGGGCTGCGGCTGCAGCGAGAAAGAAGGTGAGTGGGGCCGCCCGATCGACCTGAGGCAGGGCGGCGGGGTCCGCGTCGGAGGCACGGAGCAGAGGGGTGTGCGAGCCGGCGGAGGGGTCCACCCGGAACTACGCTGCAGAGGGCGGGTGAGCGCCCGCGTCTCGGCGGGGATGGGGGATGGGGGGGGTGGAAGACGGTGTCCGCGCAGGGTGAGCCAGCAGGACAGGCTGCGTCTCGCGGCATGGCGGGAGCCGAAGTCCTGAGGCACGGGGTTTGCTCTCGGCCATGTTCGTTCCCCGCCATGCCGGGAAGCGTGGTCTTCCGGGCGGTCATGCTGTGCTTGCTAGTGCATGCCGGGAGATGTAGTTTTTGCGACGCGGGTTCCCGGGCATGCGTGGTGGCGTGCCTCCTCGCCGCTCTCAGTGCTGCCGCCCTGTGACCAAAATTAGGTACTGCAGCTCGGCAGCCGCGCATGCGCGGTACAGCACCTCGTCGCTCAGAAGCTGCGCATGCGCGATGGGCGCATTGCCGCAGCTCGGGAGGCACGCATGCGCGGTGGGGAACCTCGCCGCAGCTCGGAATCCGCGCATGCGCGGCGGCGCCTCAGTGACCCACGCTGCCGGCCGCCGGTAACCGCGATGCCGTTCTGCGGTCCCTGCGCGCTCTTTGCTACTTCCCGGTAAGGTCGCGCCGTTGCCGCCCCATGTGCGCAACGTGGGCGGGTGCTCGCCCTGCAAAATGAGGCACGGCCGCCGGGTGCTCGCTGCTACTGCAGCCCGGCGTTCGCACACCGCCCCTCGCCCCTGCGGCGCGCCGCCAGCGTCCGGCGCATGCGCGGTGCGCGGGAGCAGCATGGCGGCGCAGCGGGGTCCAGTTCCCGGCGGGGCGTGAAGGGCCGGGACCACCGGTGAGGCGAGCGAGCCCCTGGGGCGGGTGCGGGGCGTCTCCTGCGCACCGGCCGCCCGCGGGTGGCGGGGCGAGGAACTTCGAGCCGCCCGCTGCGACCGGCTGCCGGCCCGCTGGAGGCGAGTCGGGTCGGGGCAGCCCCGGGGAATTACCAGGGCTCTGGGAGGAGGGAGGGAGGCGGGCACCCTCCAGGCGCGGACGCCGGGCGCCTCCCAACTCGTCAGAGCCCCCCCGCTCGCTTCTCCTGGCCCCGCGCAGCTGCCCCCAGCTCCAGCCCCTCCCCTGAAGCCCGTCCCGTAGCCCCGGGCCGGCCCCGGGCCCTGTCGCAGAGGCGGCAAGCCGGGCCTCGCGTGCGTTGGGTTCTCCGTGAAAGCGGACGCCATTGGCAGCGGTGCAGGGGCAGAGCGGCGTCTCCGGCGGCCCCCGCGGAAGGAGAGGCTTCGGCCAGGGGGGAACTACGGTAATAAGGGTCGCTGCTGCTTCTTTCCCTCTGCCAGGGGCCGCGCTGGGGGGGGATGCCGCTGACCGCACCCGCCTCGGGCTCGCGTGGGTTGTCTCTGCCCAGCCTCGCTCTCCTCATGGCACGGCTGCAGAAAGGGACAGGCGGAGTGCTTGCCGGCCCTGGGCGGGAGCTGCCACGGCCAGAGCTGGAGAGGCCAGAGAACGGTAAAGAGGAAGAAGAAACCGAAGGCCGGCCGGCCGGCAGCTGCCTCCTGCTGCAGGGAAGAGCGAGCCAGCCCCTCCAGGTGAGGTAGGATCCCTCTTCGTAGTCCGCAGCAGGCCACACCATCGACATGCAGGGTCTGTACGCGTCACCAAAGGCGGCCGCGTAGCGCACGAGCGAGGCTACGTGTGTAGGGAGCCCCGTCTTGTACGAGCTGTAAGACACCCCGGTATTCTCTTAGGTGGAGGACAGCCAAGCGACAGGAGTTACAGAAGGCGAAGGGAGGAGAGGAGGAGGAGGAGGAGGAGGAAGAAGCGTCTGAACTGGCGAACTCTCCCAGCAGTGCAGGGAGTGAAAGCTGTGGTGAGTCCCAGGCCCTCGGGGCCCTGTTGCCCCTATTCTGCATCCCGGGCCCTCACTACCTCTCCCCTGGCCCCCCCGTCTTTCCCACGCTGATGTGGTTCCCCCCCACCACCCCCCGCCCATACCTCCTTTCTCCATCTCACTCTGACCAGCTCCCCGTCCTCATCTTTTAGGTCCTCTCTCTCCCTGCTCTGTAGCTTGTGGCTATTTTTCCTTCCTCTGCCTCTCTCAGTCTGGCTCCCTGTCCCTGCTTTTCCATTCCTCCCTCTGCAATGTAGCGTGTTGCTACTCTTTTCTTTCACAGTCTCTCTCTGTCCGGCTCCCAGCCACCGTTTTTGCCTTCCCTCCACTCTGTTCTCTAGTCTCTGGCTGATGTTCAAGGTCTTCCTTCTCGGCCCTGTAGCACAGCACAAGTCTCTTTCTTCCTCTGTCTCCCGCTATCCTGCTCCCTGTCCCTGTTTTGCAATTTTGTCCTTGTCAGCCCTGAGCCACGCTGCAGTTTCATTTCTTTTGCCGTCTTGCCCTGTCCGGCTCCCTGCCAGGATCTTTTAATTCTTCTCTCTCTCCCTCTTGAAGCCCATCGCTGTTTTACTCTTTCTCCCTGTCTCCCTGTCCGTCTCCCCCTCTCCGTCTTTACTTACTCTTTTAAGTAAAATCACTGGCTGAGACCTTAAACATGTCACTTCTTGCCCGACAAGATCAAACAGACCATGAGCAAGCTTGTTAGGCTTCCCGTGTAAACTCACGGATAACACAAAGCAAGCTCCTTAGGCTTCCCGTGGAAATCACTGCTACCAGGTTAAATTGACCTCCTTGTGCCGTCCTGAGGCCGAAAGACCGAGGAGCTAATTCGATGACTAGATATGGACAAAGGAAGCCCCAGGTTCAACTGGCAGACTGCGTGAGGAAGACTGTGGATGACCACCTGAGGGTGAAAAGACCCTAACCCTAATTTTACTGCGCATGCTTGGACTATGTCAACGAATTCCGGGGACTCCTCACCATATGACTGCCCTTCTTGGGGGATCTGATGACACGTATGACTTTTCTGCATATGAACTGATGTGCTTTACTAACCCGTCGGAGCACTCGTGGTGGAGCGATCCCCAGCGCTGCCGTAAGGAATGCCCGCCTTCTAAAGCTTCAAACTAAGTGTTAGAGGGTTTTCTGGCCGACTTTTCAGTATCCCTTTGTATTTGATTGTTTGTGGTATTCCCTTAGTGGCTTCACTTGTTAGATTTTCTATCTACGTCTCCGTTTTAGTTCGCCATCCCTGCCTCTTAATTTTTTCCTTTTGCCGTAATCACCATTGCTTTTAAAATTTTCTGCCGCCTTTTCTCTCATTCGCGGTCCTTATTTGCCTACCCTTATTTTTTAACTGACTTCTTCCCTTCCCTTAGTGCCCTCTGAAACAAGGATCTAAAACAATTAGAAGGTTTTAGCATGTGTAACTAATCAACTGTCAGTTTTACAAATTTCTGAAGAGATGTACTTTCTGGAAGGTTATTGATTTCGTGATTAGTTTAACTTTAGTGTAGAGTTCTTTAGCCTAGCAACCGTGGCATTATGTTTAACGGCCTATTCTCATAGTCCTTAGGCTGTATTTGCCTCAGTGCCAACACTGTACCTATATGTAAACAGTTCATCAGGAGGAAAGCAGCCCTGATGAAAATTAAAACACAAGTAGAAACGGAGAAGACAGGTGGAGAGAACCAAGAGGAGAAGAGTTAAGAGCAAGGACTGAGAAATTGATGAGTGCAGAGGAGATACCTTCACCTTGAGCACAGAAACGTCCTAGCAGGAGTGCTCAAACACGGATGGTAAGACGGAACCGCTTGGCTGAAGAACAGAAGGGGAAAACATCCAAGGAGAAGGAACTATCCTCAGGAGACCTGTGACCATAAAAGGGAAAAAGAAGGAGGGGGCTAACTCCCCAAACGACCACCGACGACCGCCCGAGACGCCCGCGCACGCGTAGGGTAGTTTTGCAACACCAGCGTTATGTAAACGTGGCAGATAAGCGAGGAGGCGGAGATTTCTCAGGACACGTGCAAATATTCACGTCTTTCAGGTATATAAAGGATGAAGTTTTGCTTCCGCGCGCGCGCGTTGGGAGGAGATATCCCCCAGGCGTCCGGCGTGGCAATAAAGGCGTCTGCTTAATGACACTTTGGTGTTACTGAGTTTAAATTTCTGTAACTTTTGTGAATCATTTGGTGACCCAGGTGGGAGGGACATCCTCTGTTCGGCTGCGGGACCCGATGAGTCTGGGACTCTCTTGGGTTTGCCCCCGGAGATCTTTTCCGGAGAGACCCCCGTTCGCAGTCGGATCACCGCGGGGACAGACAAAGACCCTCTGGCAAGAAGACATCCTTAAATCCTGAATTGGTAACGATCGATCAATTTGGGACCGTCTTTAAGACGTGCAGACGTGCACACGGGTCGGCGTATAGCGGCTCGCTAGCACCTTACAGGTGTACCTCTGGGGGACTTGTGTCCCATATGGTAGGGGATTAACTTCCCCGTTTGGAGGGGCTGCGTCCCCATTTGGAGGTCCGGTTAACTGTTACCTGACTTTTGGCTAATGCATTTCGGGTATTGGTTATTGGTTTGTCATTTATTGGATTTTGGTTATTAACGGTAAAATTTGCATCAGATATGGGAGAGTCACAGAGTGGCGGAATTCTAAAGAAAAGCCCACTGGGATGTGTTTTGCAGCACTGGAGAGATCCGGGGGGAGTGCCGGGAGGCAGTGTCGATAGGAAAACTTTAATTAAGCATTGTAATCAGTGGTGGCCTCTCTAGAAGCCAGACGGTGGAGAAAAACGGCCCTTTAACAGGACATTAAAATAGAATACATTATTACATTAAGGTACATATAATTGTAATATAATACTACACACGTTATAATAGGTATTATACATTTAGTGTAATAGTACAATTTAATGCTCCTCCTTCAGGGAGAAGGAAAATGGGATGAAGTGCTTTATGCAGATACGTATGTTTTTCACTCTACGAAACCACCCTGAATGGCAGAAAGAACGTGGAATCAATTCAGCACCCCAGGACCCTATGGTCCTGGCGATAGAAAAAGACAAACAATAAGCAAAATAGGAAGCAAAAAAGATGTTGCTCGCCTTGTGGCATTGGACAAAGATGTTTAAAGGTTGACAGAATGGGAGATTAAAGGATTGTTTGACCCCGATTGCGAGGATGTGCGTGCAATGTCGGATGCGGTGTTCAGCGAGGCAGAAAAGCAGAGTGTTGTGAGGGTGGCCAGACCCTCAAGTCCAGGCTCTGGTTTTGGCTGGAACTCTGCCGGGAACAGTGGATAACCATGTTCCCATTACCAGTCCCGGTCGGGGCCCTAACCAGCCAGGAGCCCGGGACTTAGTACCGCGGTACAGGGAACGAATGGCTTCTGGAATAAGAAGTGCTGTCCCAAAATCAGTAAATTGGTCTAAATTGTATGAAATTAAACTAGATAGAAAAGAATCCCCTACTGATTTTTTGAACCGATTAAAAGAAGGGATGCGGAAATATACTCCTTTAAACCGTACCTCTCGGGAGGGAAAGGGTCAGTTGATATTCCTGGTTCTGGGACAGCTGACGGATGATGTCAAGAAAAAGTTACAGCAAGTGCAAGGAACAGATGTGAGAGATTTAGAGAAATTGCTGGAGACTGCTTGGCAAGTGTGTCGGAATAGGGACAGGCGGGGGGGGGAATGGGCAAAACAATTGCCAGCGCTACAGCGGCTGCTTTGTGCACCGCAGGGGCCAGGTAACCTCTGGGAACCCACCGGGAAACACCACTAATGGGAGGCGAGGAGCCATGAGAAGTAGCCCAAGTGCCCCGTCTCGGGGAAGTCAACCCCTCCCGAAAGATCAGTGTGCCTACTGTCAGCCAAGGATGGAGCTCGAATGGCGGGGTATGCCGTGACCACCGCAGAGCGAGTGCTGGAAGCAAAGTCACTCCCTGAGGGTACATCCGCACAACGAGCCGAATGAATTGCTTTAGTGAGAGCTTGTTGAAGGACTGCGAGCGAACACCCGGACAAATTCAAAATACGCCTTGGGTGTAGTTCATGCCCGTGGGGCTATCCGGAAGGAACGGGGACTTCTGACTGCCCAAGGAAAACATTAAGCTTGCTGACGTGATCCTAAGACTTTTGGATGCGGTACAGTCGCCTTCGGCGGTTGCGCTTATGCACCGCAAGGGGCACCAAGAGGGTGACGCTGCTCAGGAAGTGGGGAATAAATCGGCAGATTATGAGGCAAAAAGAGCTGCGGAACAAGGTGAGGTGTTAAGTTTGATTCCTGAAAAAGCTTTGCCGCTACCGGACTCGGTCGACTGTGATGAGAAGGACCTTAGATTAATTAAAGATTTGGAAGCAGAAGTTGAATCATCAGGTTGGGCAAAATTAAAAGGTAACAGAGTAATAGTTCCCTTTAGAATAGTACGGAAACCGGTAAAAGCAGAACACGACCAGACTCATTGGGCAACTGAAGCCTCGTATGATTCCCTTATGAAGCAAATAGTAGCCGGGAATTTGTTTCAAACTGTAAAAGCCATGGTTAATAACTGTGAAGTATGCAAAGGTGGGAAATCGTGTAAAATTTGGAAGTCTCGGTAAAGGGAAAGTTCCAGGTCAAAATTGACAAACAGACTTTTCCGAACTCCCACGGAAAGGGGAGGGTTTGGGATTTGTTCGTATTAACAGATACCTTTTCGGGCTGGCCAGCAGCTTTCCCTTGTAGGGCTAATAAGGCTAGGGAAGTGACAGGAGTACTCTTAAACGAAAATTATTCCCAGATTTGGAGTACCAGCAGTAATATCTTCTGATAGGGGTGCTCATTTTTGTGCGCAAATAGTGCAACGAGTTAGTAAAATTTTAGGAACCAACCGGCAACCGACCTCAGGCAAGTGGGCCAGTGGAGCAAATGAATCACTTAATTAAACAACAGCTAGCTAAACTTAGTCAAGAAGCAAATCTACATTGGTACCAAGCGCTCCCACTGTAGCCCTACTACGAATCAGGATAAAACCGGGAACTAAAGAGAATTTAAGTCCATTTGGAATTTTGTTGGGGCGGCCGTAACCGATCCCAATACCGAGGGGAAGATCTCACCCAGTTAGGCGAAAATAATCTATAGAAATACATAATAATATTAGGAAATTCTAAACGAGAGCGATTGCAAGTGCCTAGAGAGTCTAGCCAGACGTTCTCTCTAACAGGAGTTCCGGTTAACCCCTCTCTATTTAATAACCCCTGCTATGGAGTAGGTCATGATAAGAACAGCTTTAGATTTACATCACCTCTTGGGGTTGTGAAGAAGTTCGGAGCAAATTAGCCTCTCGGTTACCAAATTTTAAATGGATCAAAGAGCTGCTTGTACTCGTATTAGTTGATAGCTTATTTGTTTTATGTACGTGTTGTATAATTCGAGGTTCGCTATGGCGTTGTCAGAAGAATGGGGATGACTGTGTTACCTGGAAAAAGAGTAAGGTCAAACCTGAAGTCGCAACAGGGAGGTATTTTAATCGACGGACGAAGGAGAGTGGTACGTTATAAGGGACTGCGAAAGAATTCGCAAGGGTAATAGAAAAGGGGGGAAGTGAAACAGAAGATGTCTGCTTAATGACACTGTGATGTTACTGAGTTTAAATTTCTTTCACTTCTCTGCATCACCTTGCTTTTTCATTTTTCTTTCTCCAACTCTTTTAAAAGTTTGCCGTTTCTTTTATGTTTTATTCCCTTCTTTCCCTAACACCTATCGCTTTTTAAATGTTCTTGCCAGGCTTACTTTTGTTCCCTTTGTCTGTATTTTTAATTAGCTCTTGTCTTTCCTTAGCGCCCTCACTATTAAAACTTTCTTTCTACATCTCTGTTTACTGTCCCTATTTCACAATTTTTTCCTTATTTCTTTAATCCCTGTTGCTTTTAACATTTTCTACTTTTATCCCATCTTCTGTCTCTCTCTTCTGGTTTTTCTTTATTGTCATCGCATTTAAAATTGTCTCTCTATAGCTGTTTTACTCCACTGTCCCTATTTCTGTTTTTTCCTTTATTTCCCTAATGCCTATCACTTCTAACATGTACTTTCTGTGCCCTTCCATGTCTGTATCTTCAGTTATTTCTTGTCTTCCCTTAGTGCCACCCCTTCTTCAGTTTCCCTTCTACATCTCCATTTTAGTTCACCATCGCTGTCTTTAATTAAAGTCCTTGATCCCCATTGCTTTTCAAATTTTCTACTTTTATCTCGTCCGCTGTCGTTACTTATTAGTTATTTTCTCTTATTTTTTCCTAAGGGCACCGCTTTTTGTATTTCCTTTCTGCGTCTACTTTTATGTGGTTCGCTGTCCCCATTTTTCAATTTTTTTAGTCATCGTTCTTTTTGGTTTGAAATTTTGTTTCTCGGTGTACTTTTATCTCATTTTCTATCCCTACATTTTTTTTTCCCGTTTCCTGTAACTTGCCGCTTCTAACATGTTCGTTCTAAATCTACTTTTATTAGGATGTAGCTCCCTTTTTTTCAGTTGGTTCCTGTCTCTCCTGTACCCCCTCACGTTTAGATTTTCTTTCCTCGTCTGTTTTTATCCACTTCAGCAGCTTCATTTTTTTAGCTCATTCTAGTGTGTCCCCTACCTTGTTGCTTGTGAAATTTTCTTGCTATGTCTTTGCCTATTCAGGTTTTTTCCCTATTTTAACTTTTTTTCCCCGTCTTAACGTCTTCATTTTCGAATAACAGAATCATTTAGGATGGAAAAGACACTTAAGATCATCGGGCCCAGCCGTAAACCTAACACGGCCAAGTCCACCACTAAACCGTGGCCTTAAGTGCCACATCCACGCGCCTTTTAAATACCTCCAGGAACGGTGAGGAACTTATGTTTTTATGCTTACTTTAACCTGGTTTTCTGTCACGATTATTTACTCTTTTCCTGTCTGTCCTCTACCTCATCGTTTTTTAAATTTTCTGTGTCTGCTTTTATGGAGACGGCTAACCCTACGTTTTTATTACTTCCTGGCTATCCTGTGTGAAATCACTTCTGAATTTTTTTTCCCTATCTGTTTTCATCCAGTTCACTGTCTTTATTTCATTCCCGCCTCTGCTATACCCTGTCACTATTTAAATTTGCTTTCTGCCTTTGTTGATTTCTTCTGCTGCCCCATTGCCAAGTTTCTCCTTCTTTAACACCTTCGCTTTTGATAATTTTTTGTCTACTTTTATCTGGTCTTCTCTCCCTATTTGTTAGTTTTTTCCTCCCCTGCCTCATACCCTTTTTTTCTTTTTAAATTCTCTTTCTATATTTGCTTTTATCAAGATGTCTATTCTTTTCCAATTCTTTCTGTTTGTCACACACCCCGTCGCTTTTTAGATTTCCCTGGCGCGTCTCCCTTACCCCCCCCCCGCCATCCCGGGGTTTTACGGGGTCTCCTTGGCGTGCTGTTATCTCTGGAGCGTGATTTGTACCCCTCTCGGTTTGTCAGAACATCTCCTCGGGCCATCCCTCTTCCTCAGAGTGGTCTTTCTGTCCTCTCCTCCATCTTGCTCGCCTCCCGTCGGCCAGCGTCTCCCCGACGCCGCCTGTGCTCCGTTCAGATCCCCTCCCGAGTACCTCTGTGCCCTCCAGCCTTCTGCCGTCTCTCCGGCCGCCTCGGCACCCCTCTGATTTCCGCCACGACGCTTCCTGCGAGCGACCTCACGTTCCGTAACCGGACTGTGAAACAGGACCTGAATTAACCGTAACTGCAGAGCGTAATGGCACATTTTCTCGTATTTTACCCTCACCGCCTTTCAGGCCGTGGCTGGAAACCTGCTACGCGTGGCGCGCAGGATGCGGCAGCAGCTTTGGCGGCGGATGGCAAGAGGCGAAGGCCAAAGCAGAGGCTGCACGGCTCCCGTGCGCTGGGTTTATTGTTTTACTTAGGAGCGTGGCCGTTCGTCTTAAACTGTTTATGGTGTTCTCGCCCAGTGCAGCATTTTGCAATCAGCTGGTTTAAGGAAAACACGATGTCATCTCTGTCAAAGTTCTACATATTTTGGACATGAAATATGAAACTGAGAACTTTAACCCTGGGTTTCCTGGGATTAGCTCTTGGAACTGCTTTAGAATCCCTTGTGTGTCGGCTCCCCGAAACTTACTGCTCATCTGCCGACTCTGCCCTGTACCATTTCACCTATTAATTTTTTCCCACGTTTCCCTCTCTGCAGCTCCCTCTCCCCGTTTTTTAATGCTTACTTGTGTTTCTTGTACCCTGCTGCATTTTAATTTCTCGCGCTACAGTTCCCTCCCTCCGGCACCCTGTCTCTGTGTTTTATTTCCTCCCTCTGTCCTGCACCCCGTCGCTGAAAAAACTTTCTTCCTATGTTTCCTTCTGTGCATCCCCCCATCCCTATTTTTTCATTATTTCCTGTGGTTCTTGTACCCTGTTACTTTTAACATTTTCTCATTGCGGTTCCTTCTAGCCATCTCCCTGTTTGTTTAATATTCCCGTGTTTCTCGTACCTGACCGCCACTTCTTTTTCCTTTCTGCCTTGTCCTCTGTCCGTCTCCCCGTCCCTGCGTTTTAATTCCTGTCCGTGTCTCTCGTACCCGGTTGCTTTTTAAAAGTTCTTCTACGTCTCCCTCTACCCGGCTCCCTTTCTCCGTTTTTTTTGTTTGGGGTTTTTTTTTTTGGTTCCCCACCCCTCCCCTTGTATTTCTTGCACCCCACCGCTACCTAATTTCTCCTTCAACGATTCCCTTTATCCAGCTTCCCTTTCCCGTACTTTTAACTCCTCCCTTTTTTCCGTATACCCTGTCCCTTTTTAAATTTTGTTTCAGTATTTCCTTCTATCCTCATTCCTGTTCCTATTTTTTAATTCTTTCCTGCTTTTCTCGTAGCCTGTCGATTCTTAAAACGTCCTTCCGTCCCTCTACCCGATTCCTTGCCCCTGTTTTTTATCTCCTCCTCTGTCCCGCACCCAGTCACATTAATAACTTTCTATGTCTCCATTTATTTAGCTTCCTGTCCGCCTTTTTATTTTTTTTTCCTGTCTATATCATACTCCGTCCATTTTAACTTGTGTTTCGATGGCTACTTTTCTGCGGTTCGCTGCCTGCGTTTTGTAATTCTCCCTCGTCTGTCCCATACCCTGACGCTGCTTCAAGTTCCCATGTCTGCTTTTGTCGAGCTCCCCATCCGTGTCTTTTAACTCTTTCCCATGTCGTGTACCCCGTTGCTTTTTACATTTTTTTGTGTGTCTGTTTTTCCACAGTCTTATTTTCAATTTATTCTCGTCTTTGCTAAAAGCCATCGCATTTCAAATTAATTTTCTTTCTACATCGAAGTTTATCCACCTCCCCGTCCTGTTTTTTGTTTTCCCATCTATGCTGTACCCCATCGCTTCTAAAATTTTCTTTCCGTGTCTACTTTAACCAATTCGCTGTCTATATTTTTTATTTGTTTCTCATCCGTGCTGTACCCTGTCGCTTTTGAAATTTTCTTCCTATGTCTCTCTGTACTTTTCTGTCTATTGTCATTTTTAACTTTTTCTTGTTTTTCCTCAATGCTTCCGCTTTTATAATTTTCCTCCTATGTCACTCTCCATCACCCTACACTTATTTTACTTTTTTTTCCTTGCCTTTCCTTAATGCCTTGGCTTTCAAAATTTCCTTTTTACATCAACTTTTATCCAGTTTTCTGTCCCCTTCCCCCCCCTCCCCAGCTTCTCCTTTACCCGGCTGCTTTTTACATGCTCTCTCCGTGTCCGCTTTAACCAATTCACTGTGTGTCATTTTTATTTTTATTCCTGTCTGTCCCGAGCCCTGTCGCTCTTTCAGTTTCTGTTCTAGGTCTACTTTTATCAAGCTCCCTATCCATATTTTTTAGTTTATTCCTGTCCGTCGTGTACCCTGTCGCTTTTAGAACTGTATTTTCGTTTGTGGCTCTGTTATTTACCATCTTCTTGGGGTTTTTTAATTGTTTCTTGGCTTTTCTTAATGCCATTGCTTATTCCATTTTTCTTTCTTGACAACATTTGTGAGGTTTGCTGTGCCTAGTTTTTACTGCTTTCCCGTACTCCGCTGCTTTTTAAATCTTCTTTCTATGTCTCTCTTCATCTGGTTTCCTGTCCCCAGTCTTAAATTTTTTCCCGCGTTTCTAGTACCGCGCTCAACTTTTTAAACTGTATTCCTGCGCGCGCTAGTTTGGGCTCGGATGTAGAGTTAGTTTTCTTCGCGGTAGCTGGTGCGGGGCTACGTGTTGGATTTGCGCCGACACCCGGCGTCGATGACGCGGGGACACGCGCCGGGTCTCGCCGAGCGGCGCTTGCGCGGCCTCAAGGGCTGTTCTGCTGCTCCCGCGGCCCCGCCGGCGAGTAGAGCGGGGGTGCGCGCGGGGTTGGGAGGGGACGCGGCCGGGACAGCGGACCCCCGGCTGCCCAAAGGGATGTTCCCGACCGTATGACGCAGCGCTTGACCAGCAAACCGGGGCTGGAGGTCGCGGGGGCGAGGGGGGCCTTAATGTCTTGACGTAACCCTGTCACGTACCACGTCGCTTTTAAAATTTTATTTCTACGTCTCCATTTATCCGGTTCCCTGTCCCGTGGTTTCGGGTTTCTGTTTTTCTTCCCCGTGTTTCCTGCCGCCCGTCGCTTTTTCTCTTCTCTTCCGCATCCCCCTCCACATCGCTCCCTTTGACAGGTTTTTAATGCCCTGACTCTGCGGCCCGTCCCTTTTCTATTTTTATGGCTCTGTCCAGCTGATGTCTTTTTAATTTTTAATTCTTTCCCGTGTTTGTCCCTTTTCACTTTCCATGACTGCCTCTATCTGCCTTCCTGTCCCTTCACACACACACCCCCACACCCACCCTCCTTTTTTGTCTTAATTCCTTCTGCTCTGGTCCCCTCGAGCAGTTTTCTCTCTGTCTCCCGATACCCAGCTGCCTGTCGCGGTACCCGCCGCTCCCAGGCCCGGCGCCGCTCGTTCTCGCCGTCCCTCCCAGCTCTCTCCCCGGCTCTCTCTCCCTCTTCTTTATCGCTCCCTCTCCCCCCTCCCCGCGCTGCAGTTCTCCCTCTTCCTCCGCCTCGACACCCACGTCCGGCTCCCGCCCCCCCCCGCCCCGGGCCTGGCTCCCCGTCCCTCGCCTCTTCTCTCCCCGCCTCTGCGCCTCCTCCCGCTTCCCTCTCCCCTCCTCCCCCTCCGCCCGGCCGCCGTTGGGCACCGAGCCCGGGCGGCAGCTCCCGGTGCGCCCGAGGGAACAAACCTGCGCCGCCCGCTTTGCCCGCCCGAGTGCGTTCCTCCGCCGCGGGGCCGGGCCCAGGCCCAGGGCAGGGGCTCCCGTGCCGCTGGAGGGCGGGGGCGGCGGCCGCTTGTTCCCGAGGGGCTGCAGCTGCGGGCCCGACGCTCGAAGCGGGCTGCAGGCGCGGCTGAGGCCGGCGCTGGCCCTGCGGTGCCCCGGGGGCGCCGCCCGGGCCCGCCCGCCGGCGGGAGCCGGCTGAGGAGCGGCGCGAAGGCCGTTCCGCAGGCAGCCGTCTGCAGCGAGGAAGGGCCGGGCCCCGCGGCGAGGTGGGAGTCCTCCCGCCCCCGCGGGAGCACGGCGCCGGCCGCGCGTCCCTACAGCCTCGCGGCGCCTCTCCCGGAGGACCGAGGCGGGGGGGGGGGGGGCGGCGCGCAGGCAGAGACGCCTCACGGCGCACGCGCGCGCCTCGCTCCGCCGGGTCTCTGCCCGCCTCCGGGCCGGGCCCCGCCCCCGCGGGGCGGTGCTGGTGTCCCACACACGGTTCTTCCGCCGGTGCGCGGGCAGGGGGCGAACACGCGGAGCCGGGGTGTTGGCTTTTCTTCCGGCTGCGCGCAGAGCTCGCACCCCTCGGGCCACACTCGGGCCATGTGGCTACGCTCCGCGCAGCAGTTACCGGTGTTTTCAGCGGTTGGCTCCGTCGCCCTCGTTCCCCTCGGTTCTCGCCAGCCTCGTCTCCGCTTAAAGTCACAGCGTCCTCCTTTCTTCCCGGGCGTGCTGAGCGAGGAGGGGGCTTTCCCCACCTGGGGGCAGGTTGCTATTATGCCAATTAGATGTCAATTAGATGTTAATTAGGACAGTTCCCTCAAGGTTCCGGAGCGGTGCTGCTTTTGTCATTATCTTGTTCCTCCCCTCAAGGTTGCACCTCGCAGTGAACTGCTCACAGAGACTAAACGATGCCCCCAGCTTCGTTCCTCGCGCACCTCGAGCAGCGCGGGCGGGAGCGTTGCTGCCGCGGCGTCGGGTCAGAGCCGCGCTCTTGAACGGCGGCGCGTGAGTTCCGCCTGCCCGGCTCTGCCTCGAGCGCGTGACGGCGCGTGCTCTGCCTGAGCAGCCGGGAAAATGCCTCGGAAACGACCCGCTTGTTGTGAGCGAAGCAGATGCGACGCAAGCGGGGCGTTCGGGCGGCTTTTGTAGCCTGACGTCAGCCTGCGTTCCGAGTCACGCTTGCACGTGCGCGCGCAAAACGAACGCGTGCCTGTGCAACAAGCTCCTGCTGCAGCAGAGGGATCGGGAGTCCGTGGCAGCGGTCAGCCGGGCCTGGGCGCGGCGGCTTCAGCCGGTCGTCGCGTACCGGTGTTCTTCCCGCCACCCTACGCCGGCGGGTTTCTTTAGGCGTACGCGGTGCTTAGGCGTCCTCGGCCGTCACTTAGGCCGGGCTAGCGGAGCAGGCGTCCCGAGTGACCCTTCCTCACACCGTTCCCCGCTCTCCCGCCCACACCAGCGCTGCTGCGCCCGGTGTCCCTGTCCCCTGCTTCCACTTCTGCCTCTGCCCACCCCCGGCCCAGCGCGGGCGTCGTCGGGCTCGTTAATCGTGGCTGCCTCGGGGCTCGCGAAACGGATCGCGTGCAGGAGCGGCCGGCCTCGCGGCGAGTCCCTGCAACCGCCTGGCTGCCGGGGGGGGCCGCTGCCTCGCGCTCGCCGTGCGAGTGCGCCGAGGGCTCCCCTCGTGCCTTCCGGTCCTAATCCGTCACAGCCGGCCAGGATCTTCTTTCCCAGGTGTGCTTCTAACGACAGGCCCAGGAAAGGACAGGGCCGCGTGAGCGATGGACGCTGTCGCTCCCGGGTGCGCCGCACCTGACGTACACGGGCAGTCGAATGTCTAGGGCTTGTTCGGTGGGCCTGACCATGTGGGAGATGTGGGGCCCAAATACTGAATGGCCAGAGGAATCTGGTGCCATCAGTCTGGACGCAGGTGATCCTTCCTTTGGAGGCGGTTACGAATTCTGAATCCTCCTAATCCCGTTTTTATGGTATTGTGGGCGGTGCGGGAAAAGGATAAAACGCAGCTACTTCCCAGCTCCAGGCTGGAATACCCAGGAGCCTGATGTCACGTTCAGCTGGCGTTAAGCCCTCACCAAAATTCACCTTGGCTCTGAGCCCTGCTGAAAATTGGCACGGCTGGAGCTGTAGCACTACCAGCTATCGTACCGTGTCCTGTGCGGCTCTCACTGTTCCTTTGCTCTTCCCTGTGTGCCAGAGATTCCGGCAGCACCTGGGAAGAGCTGACAGCAGCACCAGGTAACGGGAAGCTGACCCTGTTTTGACCAGCTCGTGTGAGGTCTGTGCTGCTCTTGTTGGAGAGTGTTCGGTCTGGGCTACTTCTCGTTGCCATTCGACTCGCCGTGCCTGTAGGAGGACTGGAATCGGGCACGTTATCCGGTGCCTCATTTATCTGAGGAAAGCGAAAGAACTCCTGTAAAAGGCAACTGGCGCGTGAAGTAACCTCCCTGATGCGCTTCCTTTGGACCATGTACAGGCAGCGCTCTGTTTCTAAAGTTTCAGTTATGTCGGTGAGTGCGACTACGGTCACCTCTTTCTTTGTACGAATAGAGGGGACCAGAGGGCCAGGAAAGGGCACGGCGAGACCCTTCAGCTCTCAGCGATTAGCCAAACAGCAAACCAGGAATACTTTTGTTCTGTCTGTCAGTTGTCAGGAGGCCGTACCTGTTGTTGGGTAACAACTGGGAGGATGAACACCTACTTCTTAATTTCCAGATCTGAGTGCCACAGTCACTCTATACCGGGTTACCGTTTAGGAAAAGTCAGAAAGCTTCGCTAAGTAAAATGTGACCTAGTGGATGAGGGAAAGGCTATGGGTGTTGTCCACCCGGACTTTAGTAAAGCCTTTGGCACCCTCTCCCACAGCATTCTCCTGGAGAAAGTGGTGGCTCGTGGCTTCGACAGGTTCACTCTCTGCTGGGTAAAGAACTAGTTCTTTGATTTCGCCACAGTCAGGAACAGCAAAATCTCTCCTCAAGGTTAACCTCCACAGACACGTCCTTCTACAGCTGACAAGACACTAGGTGTTTGAGGAGGTAGGGGGTGATTAGGAGTTTGGTTTTGGTTTGAATTTTTTTTATGCCCCAATTTCAGTTACAAATTAAGGAAAAAAAAATATAGGAACACAGACATACATAAAACTTTCCTCAGGGAAATAGCACAGGGAACTGGGAAAAAAGAGAGCTGGAGAGCAAGAAGAAGAGCAGTGAGCACGGAAAGAAGGGGGTGGGTGGGTGGGGGGAGTCCAAAATAGGGTCATCAGGGAGCCAGAGACAGCGAGAGGGAGAACGGACAAAAGCGACAGGCGCTGCAGGGGGGAGAGGGAGGAATGAATGAGCAGGGACAGCCAGCCAGCCAGCGACGGAGAAAGGCAAGAGACCGCACGGGCGACAGCGCGGAGAGGGAGGAATGAAAAGCGAGGGACAGGGAGCTGGGAGAGCAGAGGCGGAGAAAGAAACGGCATCACAACGTGCTACGCGGCCAAGAAGGAAGAAACGGGGACGGGGAGCCAGACAAAGAGAGCCAGGGCAAGAAAAAGTACGGACAGAGAGAGAGGAACGGAAAAATGGGGTTCCGGAGCCAGGCAGAGAGAGAGATGGTGAAAGAAAACGATAGCGACGGGCTACAGGGAGGAGAGGAAGGAGTGAAAAGGTAGGGGCGAGGAGCCAGACGCAGAGAGAACCGTGCCTCCGTGCTCTGAACGAGAGGCCCGTCTGGAAATGGAAAGTGCAGATACTAAATTTAATAAAATAATGAGGAACACAACATAGCGGAGACTTGACCAAGCGTAGCACAAAATGTAACATACACTACCCTGCGCCGTCACCTGCTGCAGCCCAGCGTCTAATGGCAGGCTTAGTTTCTATTTTCCAAGGAGAGTACCACAAAAATGTAATTTTCAGATTATACAAATATTTTATCAGATGATGCAAAAACGGTAACTAAAGTTGCCTTACAGATCTACGTGAATACATAACAGCAGCAGGAAATTGCTAGACTACAAAACACTCAGCCTTCAAAGTCCACAGAAGGACATTAGGTCTTGTAAATAATCAAAGACCCTGATGCTGACACATCTCCGCAACAAGTGAGCCGCAGCGTATTTTGTTCTTTCCAGGTTTAATGAATTCATTCATTTGGGGGGGGTTATATTTGTTGGGGGTTTGTGAAGAAGGAAGTTCTTTACCTCTGCTTATGTCTTAATTCTGCCATTCCAATGCAAATCGTAACAGCTTTGTCTTTCAGTGCGTTAACCCTCAGCATCTATTTCCACAATTTCATAACCAGCTCCATCTAGTACTTTCCATTCCCTTCCGAGCACAGGACTGTGCCACCTGTGATGCGACACATAAGGGACTCTACAACAATTCCAAGAGCTAATCCCAGGAAACCCAGGATTAAAGTTCTTCTTTTCATATTTGATTTTCAGAATATTTAGAACTTTGATGGATATGACATCACGTTTTCCTTAAACCAGCTGATTGCAAAATGCTGCACTGGGCGAGAACACCATAAACAGTTTAAGACGAACGGCCACGCTCCTAAGTAAAACAATAAACCCAGCGCACGGGAGCCGCGCAGCCTCTGCTTTGGCCTTCGCCTCTCGCCATCCGCCTCCAAAGCTGCTGCCGCATCCTGCGCGCCACGCGTAGCAGGTTTCCAGCCACGGCCTGAAAGGCGGTGAGGGTAAAATACGAGAAAATGTGCCATTACGCTCTGCAGTTACGGTTAATTCAGGTCCTGGTTTACAGTCCGGTTACGGAGTAAAGCTGCAGACTTTACATCACGTATTTGCCATTCAATATGCCAGATGTATAAAAAAGCCCGATACTTTAGAAAGTGGCACAAAGCTAATTCACAACCACCACATGAAGGACGGCTATAGGAGTAATAATAATAAAAAAAAGACACTGATTAGCCTCACTATTTTCAGCAGATGACTATCTCAGCCACTTGATGGTCAGTCTTGGCAACAAATGCATCTGTTACAACCAAACGGGTGCCTTCCCTGCTCTCGCTACCCCTTGATTTTAGATATAAATAGCCTTTAAAACAATCAGGTCTGCTCCAGGAACAGAAACCAAAGGTTATTAACTACTGTGGCATGCTGTAATGATCACAGATTTGATGTGTTTTCCTGGAAACAAAGTTGAATGCAGAAACAACGCAAAGACCCAAGCACAGAAAATGAGCTAGGATCCTGGCGTACAAGCTGGTGTAGACAGAAACGTTACAGAAAAGAAGGCTAACTGGAAAGTCCTCGTTTTGCAAATGCTTACACGCTTACCAATGCATTACTTGAATCCACTAGCTTCGGATACAGTAAAGCCTGCGAGAGTAACTGTCGCGGTCTGCTTGGTAGATTCACCCGTGACTCAGTTCGCTGCCTACTCAATATTTTCCCTTTCTGTCGAAAGGAATTGGTTTACCAAATGAAGCTCACATCGTTCATCATCGCTTTTATGGGAAACTGGCATAAAAAAAAAAGAAAAGAGTTTTCCTTAGGGTGAAAGAGGGAAAATGTTGTGTGGCCAAAAGATCAAATGCAAGTCCACTCACGCCCTAAGAAGTTAAGACCTCCTCTCCTATAACAATTCCCCACACAGAGCTCTAGAGAACGAGAACCTTGTTTTGCTAGTTCTTGGATTTCGCCCACAGTCAGGAACAAAAAAAATGTCTCCTCAAGGTTAACTGACAGAGACACGTCATTCTACAGCTGACAAGACACTAGGTGTTTGAGGAGGGAGGGGGTGATTAGGAGTTTGGGTTTGGTTTGAATTTTTTTTACGCCCCAATTTCATTACAAATTAAGGAGAAAAAAAAAAAAGAAATATATGCACACAGACACACGTAAAACTTTCCTCGCGTTTGGTTCCTTCCACAGTAGTCATCATGCATTCAAAATGAAGGCGCATCGCTGTGCAAAGCAACGTACCACTTCTCCGCATTATTCACAGGCGACACAGAAGTTCAACACACGAGTTCTGCGAGGACACAAAAGGGAAAAAAACACACACCATCTAGTTTCCTGCCCACTGAGAAACTGGAAAGCAGATTAAAAAAGGCAAGACATACAAGAAAAGATCCATGGCATTAAGAACTCTGTTTTCTTGGTTAATATTGGTAACTGTTCCTGGGATTTCTTTGTAAAAAGAAACACAAAAGAATTAGACTATGATCAATGAGAACTAAGCCAGCAGGGTAAAAACCCAAACCCACCCAACACATACACAACTTGAACTCCTCAAAAACAGCTTCCAACCATTTCCTTAGAGGAAAAACGGGGAACATGCAGTTACTGGAGAATTCACTAGTTATGCCTTTCTGCGACTCTCCCCACCTACGTTTGGGGAGAAGACTATAAAACAAGTTCACAGTGAATGAGGTCCTTTAAACTAAAAATCGATTTAACTTATGAAAAGTATTTTACTTTTATATCAGAAAGCACTACAGTTTTTTACATTGCAAGTCATGAAAGTTTTGGTATTTCCCTGAATGCTCAGCAATTTACAACAAATGATTACGGATGGACAAAAGAAAAAAGCCAACCACCACAAAAATTCTTTCCTAAGCTTCTTGATTATAAAAGAAATCTAAAAAATACAGTGTACCCTTACAAGCCCTGAGCTCACAAAGAAAGCAAAGAACAAATATGAGCTGCATTATAAAAATCTCAATTTTTATGCCAGTCTCATGATTACAGTAGGCACTATTCAGGATATAAAAACATTTGGAGTTTGCCTACTGATGGGTCTTCCATAGCTTTCAGGGAAGCTTTCAAAGAGAAGCAGAAGTCTAACTCATCACCAACCAACTACTACTGTAGCAAGCCATCCTTTCTAAATCTGTCACACAGAATGCATGATTTTTACTTCAGATACATGTATTCATAAGCTCTACACACACACCTCTTCTGTGGACAGGAGTGGATGTTCTCCAAACACAGGCAGGAAAACAGGAACACAGAGGATTCACTGGAATTGCTACAACTGCTGAGCTAAGTGAGAAACACCCTTGATAACCATTTCCCCCCAGTGGTTTGTGACTGCAGCACCACTGGCACTTAGTCATAAGCTTGAGACTTTTGCCTTAGTATTAAAAAAACAAACCACGGATCCACAGCTCCGCTCCCCTGGACGGTCCCATATCTTCCCGCACAAGGAAGAAAACTGCCTCTAGGACTGTCCCTACAGCTTTACAAGCCCCACTCCGAGAGGCAGTGGGACCTGATGGAGGAACAATGATGATTAAGGTGCCCTTTTCCACCACTGATCTAGGAGAATGGAGAAAAGTTGCAAGAGACTATAGAAGCGACCCAGTGAGTGTTACTAAGCATTTTCAGTTCATCGTAAAACAACATAATCCAGACTGGAAAGGTATACAGTTGCTCTTAGTGTATATGACAGAAACAGAAAAGCAATTAATTTTGAAAACAGCAGAGAATTTAGCTGAAGACCATTACAAGATCACGGGGGGGATGTCAAAGAATATTTCCTCTCCGAGACCCAAAATGGGACGCTAATAAATCTGCCCATATGGAGAGGCTACAGGAATATCAAGACTGGATTTTGAAGGGAATGGAAAGGGCTATTCCCAAAACCACAAACTGGTCAGCTCTATATGCAGTTAAACAAGGTCCTTCTGAGTCCCCATCAGAGTTCCTGGATCGACTGAGGGATGTAATGCGCCGTAGCACACCGCTGGATCCTGGGTCAGAGGTAGGAATACAACAAATAGTCTCCCTGTTCTTGGGTCAGTCTACGGGGGACATTAGGCACAAACTCCAGAAGCTGCGCCCTACAGAAGGTAGAAATCTGGAAGTGTTGCTGGGTGAAGCGTGGAGAGTATTTAGTAATAGAGAGGAAGAATATAGACAAGGGCAAAGAAGAAGGATAGCAGTTGTCAGGGAAGAGGAGGAAGGGAGGCCTAGACGAGAACCATCTTGATTAGGTAAGGATCAATGTGCGTTGTGTAAGAAATTTGGTCATTGGAAAGGAGGGTGTCCAAGAAACAAGGCAAAGAGGCGAAGCCACCAGGCAGGAAGACTAGTAGCCCATGTGAAAAAGGATTGACAGGGACCTGGGGAATCTACCCTAGCAGATCCACTGGTTATAATGAGGCTAGGGAAGGAAGAACAAGAAGTAGAATTTTTGGTTGACACAGGGGCAACATACTTGGTTTTACATCAAGCCTTGATGCCCCTGGGAAACGACTATATCATGGTAAAAGGAGCGACTGGCCAAAGTGAAAAGGCATATTTTTGTAAACCTTTGAAGTATAAATTGGGAAAACAATGGGGTATCCACAAATCCCTACATAGGCCCAACTCCCCAAAGCCACTTTTGGGAAGAGATTTGTTAGAACAATTGGGTGCAAAAATTACATTTGAAAAAGGAGAAATTACTCTGGAAGTAAAAGATCAGCAATATATCCAGATACTGAGTCTATTCTTAACCAGTCTGCCCGCAGAAGGGAAGGTAAGGAAGGAATTCGGCCAGTGATTGGAAGATTTTTATAAATAGGATTACTGAAAAACTGTGAGTCTGATTTCAACACCCCTGTATTACCTGTTCGTAAACCTGACGGGTTGTATAGTGTGGTCCAGGATCTACGGGCCGTAAATAAAATAACTGAGGACCTTTACCCCGTAGTAGCAAATCCATATACCCTGTTGACCGTATTAACACCTGAACTAACTTGGTTTACTGTTGTAGATCTGAAGGATGCCTTCTTTTGCCTCCCTCTCCATGAAGCCAGCCAAAAATGATTTGCATTTGAATGGGAATACCCCAAAAGTGGTCGCAAGACTCAGCTCACTTGGACGGTGTTGCCACAAGGATTTACGAACAGTCTACCATCTTTGGCAATGAGCTCGCAAAAGACTTGGAATCTTGGGAAATACCGTCTGGAGAAAGGAAACTGTTACGATACGATTGTATGATCTGGACGGGCAAAGAGAGCACACGAGCCTTTGAGCTACTAAAGAAAGCTTTGGTGTCGGCTCCGGCCTTAGAGCTCCCTGATGTGAGTAAACCGTTTTTTTCTCTTTTCCCACGAGAAACAGGGAATTGCTCTGGGAATATTAGCACAAGATCTGGGCCCCTATCGACGAGCAGTTACCTACTTTTCCAAACAGTTAGATGCAACTGCGAAGGGTTGGCCTGGATGCTTGAGAGCAATTACAGCTGTAATATTGAATGTACAAGAAGCCCGAAAATTTACTCTGGGCCAGAAGATGACTGTTTTAGTGTCTCACACAGTGTCCGCAGTGCTGGACGCAAAGGGTGGGCACTGGCTTTCTCCACAAAGATCCCTGAGATATCAGGCTATACTGATAGAACAGGATGATGTGGAGGTCGTAGTTACCAACATGGTCAACCCAGCTTCTTTCCTTAGTGGAAACACGGGAGAACCAGCGCATCATGACTGTTTGGAGACTATTGAAACAACGTACGCAAACCGACCAGATCTAAAAGACAACCCTATGGAAAGCGGAGAAAACTGGTTCACAGGTGGAAGCAGCTATGTCCTGAGTGGTAAAAGACACGTGGGATACGCCATTACCACTAGTCAAGAAATAATAGACCTTTGCCCATAAATACCTCTGCACAGAGCGCAGAAATAATTGCTCTGACCCGAGCCTTGGAAGTGGCTCAAGGCAAAGTTGTGAATATTTATACAGACTCCAGATATGCCTTCGGAGTTGTGCACGTGCATGGAACAATCTAGGAGGAAAGAGGGTTACTGAGCTCTCAAGGGAAAACTATTAAGCATGCAAAAGAGATTTTGAGACTGTTGAAAGCAGTCCAACTTGCTGAGAAGGTGGCGATTATGCATATTAAGGCTCACCGGAAAGTGGGCTCGGAATTGGAGAGAGGAAATGAGCTGGTGGACAGAGAGGCAAAACAGGTAGCTAAAACAGAGGTAAAACCAGAAGGAGTTTTAGTCCCTGACGGCGAATCTCCCTAGAAGGTAAGCCAAAATATACCGAGGAAGATCAAAACCTTATCACAGATCTGGAAGGGTCATATAACAAAGAAGGGTGGGCTTATACCCCACAAGGAAAAGTGATTATTCCCTCCTGCCTAATATGGCATTTGGTAAGGGAAGAACATAGGAAAAGGCATTGGGAGATGGAGACTCTATATAAACATTTAATTAGAGAAAGTGTGGCCAGAAATTTGTATACTATGGTGAGACAGGTAACTCAACAACGTGATCTTTGCCTCCAAACTAATCCCAAGAATACCGCCAAGGCAGAAATGGGCCAGATTGGGAAAGACAATGGGCCTGGGCAACAATGACAGATTGATTTTATAGAACTTCCAAGAAAAGGGGGGTATCGATATTTATTGGTATTAACTGATACCTTTTCAGGTTGGCCAGAGGCATTCCCAACCAGAACAGCTAAAGCTCGGGAGACAGCTAAAGCATTGCTACAAGAGAGAATACCACGTTTTGGAGTTCCAGCAACTATATCCTCTGACAGAGGACCACATTTTGTCTCTATTGATCCAGCATTTCAGTTACTTAATTATACTGGCCTCCCGGTTCCGCTAGGGACAGGGTGGTACTGGTTGTGTGGTACAGCAGCTCGGAAAACTTTACCTCTGAGGTGGTGGGGAGCATGTACTTTGGACACCCTGGTTCCCAACATCACTATTATTGATAAAACAACACAGAATCCCGTGAGAAGAAACTGAAGGGTGAGTAAGCCCTTAATAGAAAAGCTGACACGCTATCATAGCTTTGTGCGGTGGCTAATCCCATTTCTGGGGGTTAGCGAGTTAGAAAAAGCTATAATAAACATCTCGGCTGTAATAGAGATAATCGAGAAGAAAACTATAGATGCCATCAGGAAACTCCAAGAAGAAACTACTAGTTTATCGAAAATAGTATCACAAAATCGTATGGCTCTAGATTTAATATTAGCCTCACAGGCAGGGGTGTGCACAGTAATCAATGTCAGCTGTTGCATGTATGTAGACCAAAGTGGGTGAATATCTGCTGACTTACGGGAGATAAGAGAACAAGCAAAAATCCTACGTGAAGTAACTCCAGATGACACCTTTTGGGGGTTTTCTGAGCTGTGGGAAAGTTAACCTCTTGGTTTACCAAACCTATTATGGTTAAAACGATTATTTGTTACTTGAATAATTATTGTGGTTCTATCCATAGCGCTTTGTGTTATAGTTCGATGTGCCCTGCGGTGTTTCCGGAACACAGGGGACTCCTACAGCGGATGGAAGAGGAACCAGTTACGACGCAGGCTTGAGTCTTACCAGTATTTTGAAAAGATGCTGGATAAGGATGTGATAAATGATTTAGTCCCAAACAGGATTCCAATTCAAATTTACAATTTATTAAGCGAATAGAGGCAAGCAAACCGCTGGGTGCTCCGGGAGTCTCCGCTCCACCAAGATGCACGCGGTACAGTTACTGTTCTTGGTTTATATCCTGTCTGCTAATACATATTCATGAATAGGCGTGTCTTCTTCGGCGCATGCCCTCTTCTCCTTCTAGAGTCTTGTCAAATCTTCCTCGGCGTGCCCCCAGGACGACCCCAAAATTTATGCATGCACTTTACAAGTTTCTCTTTACACAATACTATGCGGTCAGTGGTCAAACTGGTTTGAGCTGATATACCAGCAAAGTAGTTTAACTTTCTTCTGTAAAATACCCCTTTTTATGGTGCAGGAGAAATCCATAAAAGTACAGAAGATTACACTTCATCACACGAATCAGATGAACATATTTCACAATCCCCCATCTTCTTCTTTGCAGTATTGATTCGTGTTTTCATTTCCAATTGAGTACTGCAGATATCTGCATTCCTTGTATAACCGAGTAGATTAATCTAGTAACAATCCCCCACATATCCCCAGCACAACTATCCCGATTTTAGTAAGCCAATCACCACCCATAAAATCTCCCCAAAATCCTCCTAGATTGACTCCTTTCCAAGTTTGTCTCTCAGGAGGCCATTCGTTATACACCTGGCTCTCCCTGGTTTCTGGGTAACAGGAAAAAAACCTAGGTTTTATTGTTCCAATTCTTTGACAAATATGATTACAGGTACAGGCTGTACAATTAGAAAAGGTCCTCACTTTTTCCATTTTTCTGGGGTAAACCCCAGCTGGACTTGTTCCAATATTGACTACAGTTATTTGCCGTAGTCAGAGTCAAGGAACTCACCCGAAGTAGAACTAGAAGAGGTCCGGTCAGGGCCATAGTGGTCGGCGGTCACAGCCCGAAGGGGTTGCAGCCCTTGGCAGACCCTTTTTAAGCCGCAATACCAGTTCCCCTCCGGTCTTGCCCTCTCCTTTCCTTTAAGGGGGTGCTTTCTTAGTACCCAAATTAATTGAGCACTGCTTGTGAAGGCCAGAGCTTTGATAGATCAGTGGTTTGTCCAGACCTGAGCACTTGCCTGAGCCTGGCGATCCTCTTTATTTGCAAGGCTTTATGGCTACAGAAAACTGCCAGTTAGCCTGCAACACTAATCTTACAAATAAACACCACCTTCTACACAAAGGACAAATTCTAGTTCCAGCTCCTTTTTCCTGTTCTTCTTTTGCCAACAACTCCTTCCGATTATACTCGTTTGGAGTACCCATTGTTGTTTCCTATTACCCTTTCCCATTGTTTTCCAAACTTGGGGATTACTTATATTGCTCTCCATAGCTTCCCATGGCCATCGTTCACCTTGATTTGTTCCACCACAAACATAACAATTAGCTATATTCAACGACTTAGCAATGTTTTCAGCAAGATTTACAAATAGATTTTTAGCAACTGTGGGAATTTCATGTTTCACTCCTGTTTCTATTACAGGAGTAGCCGCAATAAAATTCCCACAGCAATTTAGTCAGATGTGACTTTCCACTCCTTCACTGGACCTTTCACTCGTGGCACATGTGTCCATCCTTTTTCAGCAGTTCTCACAGCTGTTTCTGTAGTTAATAAAACAAGGAAAGGTCCTTCCCAGAGGGGAGATAGGTTTCCTTCTTTCCATGTTTTTGTCAGAATTTTATCTCCTGGTTCTAACTGATGAATTGCAAATCCTAAAGGTGGTGTTTGGGCCACCATCCCAATCTCTCTTAATTCTTTTAATCTTTTTCCAAGGGTAATTATATATTGTTGGATACTATGATGCTCAATTACATTGTTCCCCAGAGGCATTCCTTGAAAATAAGGCACGCCATATAACATTTCATATGGCGATAATCCAGTCTCACTGTATGGTTTAGTTCTTACGTTTAGAAGTGCCAGTGGTAAACATTTCGTCCAGGGCATTTGCGTCTCAATCATTAATTTAGCCAATTGTTGTTTTATTGTTTGATTCATTCTTTCTACCTTCCCTGAGCTTTGTGGGTGCCACGGAGTGTGGTATTCCCACTGAATACCTAATGATTGACATAATAGTTTTATTATTTTAGAAGTAAAATGTGTGCCCTGGTCAGAATCAATGTACTGGATTATCCCATATCTAGGTTATCAAATGTTCCAATAAAATTTTTACCACCATCTGTGCCGTAGCTCGTGCTACAGGGTACGCTTCTACCCACTGTGTTAAATGATCTACTATTACCAATAAATATTTTATCCTCCCTACCTTAGGCAATGCAGTGAAATCGACTTGTACTTTCTCAAAAGGTCTGTAAGCTGTTTTTCTCCCTCCCGTGGCTGCTTGTCCAAACACTGTCTTATTTACCTTTTGTCAAGTTAAGCAACCTTGTGTAATTTGCTTTGCTATTTCAAAAATTCCAATACCACCAAATTGTTTAAGAAAATGATCACTTAACGCTTTTGTACCCCAATGTGTTTGCACACGCAAACGTTCTAATATTCGCCTGGTGTAGGCTTTTGGCAACATTTCTCGCCCATCGGGCAGTGTCCATTTTCCTTGTTCTAATTTAGCTCCTGTTTTCTCCAATTTTGTTTGTTCTTGTGGGGCAAACTTCTTCTCTCTTTCCTCTCGTTCTTCTTTGCTGGTGTCCTCCTTTGTTTGTATGACATTAATTTTGGCAACTTTAGTCCTCAAGGCTGCTTCCTGGGCCTCTTTATCTGCTAAGTTATTTCCTCTAGTTCGGTAATCTAATCCCTTTTGGTGTCCCCTCACATGTACCACTGCTATCTCCTTTGGTTCTCTTAAAGCCTTTAAAATTTTTACTATTAGTTCTTGATGTATTAAATTCCTCCCTTGAGTATTAATCAAACCTCTTTCTTCCCAAATTTTTCCAAAAGTGTGGACCACCCCATATGCGTATTTAGAATCTGTAAATATAGTCCCGCTTCTTCCTTTTAGCAATTCCAGGGCCCTACATAGGGCATACAGCTCACAAGCCTGAGCTGACCATGATGGACTCAGAGGTCCTGATTCCACAGGTTCTAAGTCCTTATTAATTATTGCATATCCCGATTTTCTCTTCCCTTCTACCACTCAGGAGGAGCCATCTCTGAACAGCGCTTCTCCATTTTCCAACTCAGCATCTCTTAAATCTGGTCTCACCTTAGTCTGGGTCTCAATTACCTCTAAACAGTTATGTTGTAATTCCTCTGATGGTTCTCCAAACAAAAATTGTGCTGGACTCTGTGCAGAAGTCACGCTTAGTTCTAAGTCGGGGGAGTCTATTAGTATTGCTTCATACTTTAGAATCCGGCTGTCCATTAACCATTTTTCCGCTTTTTGTTGTGAAACATTTCTGACATTGTGTGGGGTATACACTTTTAAAGGAGCACTGAAGGTAATCTTCCTAACTTCTTCTATTAATAATGCTGTAGCAACCAAAGCTTGGAGACAAGCAGGCCATCCTCTGCTTACTGGATCAAGTAACTTAGAACAATACCCCACGGGTTTTTTGATTCCTGCCCAGTCTTGAGTAAGAACTCCGTATGCTGTCTGGCTTGATGTATTCACAAAGAGATAGAAAGGTTTTTCTAGATCTGGGAGGCTCAATACAGGTGCTTTTATTAATGTCTTTTTTACTTCCTCACATCTCTGATTGTCTTCAATAAGCCATTTAAGTTGGTTATTAGTTAATTTTTCATATAGGAATTTTACTTTTTCACTATAATTTTCAAGCCATGGTCTACAATATCCTAATAATCCCAGTATTTGCCTAATTTCCGTTTTAGCTTGTGGGGGTCTTAAGGATGGAATCCCAGATACCCTATCAGGATCTAACTTCTTCCTTCCCTTACTCAGCCAATGTCCTAAGTATTTTACTTCTTGTTCTACAAACTGTAGCTTTGATCGGGACACCTTTAATCCCTTTTCCCCTAATAAAATTTAACAATTTAATGGTGGCTTTTCGGATCCCCTCTTCAGTTTCTCCTGCTACTAATAAATCGTCCACATATTGCAATAATTTTACCTCCTTAGGTATTGTGAAATCTTGTAGAATTTTCTCTAAAGTTTGTCCAGATAGATTTGGTGACTCTGTAAACCCTTGTGGTAACACAGTCCATCTTAATGGTTGTTTTCGTCCTGTTTCGGGGTCCTCCCACTCAAAGGCAAAATAATCTCCGGATCCCTCATCCAGAGATGTGGAGTAATCGCTGAGGGGTACTTTGGAAATTTACCCTCTAAGAACAGCCTTGAAACCAGGTGGAACGTAGCACTCATGCACAACGGGTCTGTGCCATGGAGACTCCCTGAACGGCCTTGGATGTTGGCAACATCAGGGGCGCCTGGTGTGCTGACTCTGGGAGAGATTACATGGAGGCTGGAGCGGAGTGGAGACCTCGCGGCCACGCTCTGTGAACCGGGGAGTTTAGGGATGCACAGGATGTACATTGATAAGCTGCGCTTACAATGTCGTGGGCCAAAGACCTGTCAACTTTGATGAAGTGCTGTCCTTAGAGTGAACTTTGCTAATTATAATATCATTATAATACTAAAACGCACACCCCTCTCAAAAGCTACCACCCCCCCAAGGTGCGACCCCTCCTCAATGAGTGTGCGCACTGAATTTTTCCTAGTCTGTACCTTTAAACGCGAAGCGAGAGAATTCTGCACCAATCCTGATAAAGGTATGTATGACTAGAGTCACTCAAGCTCCACCTGCAAAGTAAAACACTATAAAATAATGTTTTAAGAGCTGGATGTTAGGGAAGATACCATCGTTGTGTACCACTCTAACTTCTGGGATCAGTCGACGGGCTGAGCCTCTCTTCCCCCCCATTGGGACGCCGTTGGGTAAGATTTGAACCCTTGGTCATACCAAGTGCCTCCCCGGGAAACTTAGAAATCTCTATATAGAGTCACTTTACATCTTTTAAGGCGTTTATAGCCAAGTAGTGTCCCTCGTAGTTTTAGCATTTGCACGTGCTTTATAGGTAGTGAATTTATGACCGGCAATCCAAAGAACCTGTATATCTGTTGCTTCAATAAATCGCACTATTGATTGACTCAGCCGTGTGTTCAATAAATCGCACTATTGATTGACTCAGCCGTGTGTGGTCCCTGAACGCGACCGTACCTCTGAGTGCGGCCGTGTTAGTTCAGGAGGTGTCCGGCTGAGCAGGTAGTGTGATGTTAGTAGTGCATCCGGACCCGTGATAGTCCAACAAAGGTGTTGGGCGCGACCGGACTACTAACGCTGACTTTGGGCATCACTCAGAACCTAAGCTCAGCCGCCCCCAGTCCCTCTGATATCTGAGGATCGACTGGAAAGCAAGGGGGTTTAGTTTCTGCCAAATTGCTCTGCCTCTTAACGCAACAGGCCCGTGGGTCCTGCTGGACACCAAGCTGAGCAGCAGCCAGCACCGTGCCCTTGGCCAAAGGCGGCGGGCGGCGGTGCCCTGGGCTGCGCTGGGCAAAGCCTTGCCAGCAGCTGGAGGGAGGGGAGCCTTGGCCTCTGCTCAGCGCTGCTGAGGCCATGCCCGCAGTGCTGTGCCCAGGCCCGGGCTCCCCAGGCCGAGAGAGACAGGAGCCCCTCCCCCAGCCCCGCCCCCCAGCCCCCCCCCCGGGCTTGGAATGGCAGCTGTGATGTCGCGGCGCTGGCCCGGCAACGGCCACAGTGCCTGCAGGCACGGCTCTGCCAGCACCCGGCAGCTCCAGGGAGAGACCAGCTCTCACCCAGCGGCACTGCCCGGCACCAGGACCCCCTCAGCAGCCTCGCTCCAGCCGGCTGGGAGCTCTCCGGAGCCCCAGCAGCGTGTCCGGCGCGAGGACTCCCCTGGCCCCGGCACGATGGGCCAGCTGAACTGCTGCTACGGCTCCAGGTGGGCTCCCCCCGCGGCTCGGGGACACGCCGGCGCAGCCGGGCCCCGCAGCAGCCGCCTTTCTCACGCCCTTTGCCGCCTGCTCCACAGGGTCTACCCTGGCCCCGAGCAGCAGTGCGCGCCCGGCCCGGCATCAGCCGAGCCGCTGCTCCACCAGCGCGTGCGGGTGACGCAGGGCCGCGGGACGGGGAAGAGGCACCTCCTCCTCTTCAGCGATGCCTTGATCATCGCCAAGGCCAAGTAAGAGGCGCAGACCCCGGCTGCCTTTCCTCCTAAGGCCTGGCCCCGGCACCGGGGCAGGGACGCCCAAGGAGCAGCCCCAGGCCCCGGCACCCTGCTGCTGGCTGCACCCGTGGCCGTGCGCGGGGCAGGCGGCGGCCAGAGGGCAGCCGCCGGGCTCGGCCACCTCCAGGTCACTCCCTGCCGCTCCTCTCCGCAGACGTGGCAGCGCCCCGCGCCCGCAGCTCTGCCTGGCCCTGCGCCGGCTGTGGGTGCTGAGCGGCGGCAAGGGGGCGGCCGAGGATGCCGCCCAGGAGGAGGAAGACAAGGCCACCACGTCCCTCGTCCTCGCCTGGCCCTACGGCTTCTGCGTCGTCACCTTCTGGTGGGTCTCGGTGCCACGTCCCCCGGCAGGGCCGGGCAGCGCTTCTGTCCGGCCCCACGCCGCTTCCTCCTGCCTCTGCAGCCGTCCCCACGGGGCAGGGCTGTGCCGGCGCCCGCCTCTGCCCGCGGGCTGGGCAGCAGCGGGCGCTCAGGCTCTTTCTCCTCTCTTTCCTGCAGCTCCCGCTCGCTGAAGGAGCTCTGGCTCAGCGCGCTGCGTGGGTAAGCCCTGCCTGGCAGAGCAGCTTGGGGGGCCCGTGCTCACAGCACGGGGGGATGCTCTAGCCGTAGCCGTACGATGCGGAAACGCCGCTCCTGAGCTGGGGAGAGCTGCCCCCACGGCTGCGGGCGGCTCTGGAGCGGGCAGAGCTGGCGGAGCTGCTTCACCCAGCCCCGTCCTCCCCCCTTGCCACTGCTCTCCGCTCGACGGCCGGGCGGTGCCCAGCTGCTTCGGGGCAGCTTGGAAGGGCTCCCCGGGCTGGCAGGCGAGGGAAGAGGCAGCTTGGGTCTCACACAGCTCTTTCTCTGCCCCTGCCCCGTGCACAGGCCAGCAGAAGGAGTGCAGGGAGCCCGCGTCACCCAGCTGCCCTCCATCAAGCTCCTGCTGAAGGAGCTGCGCGGCCGCAATGCCGTGAGTGTCCCTCCCGGCCCCGCTCCGCCCCAGGGGCTGCTCCAACCCCGCACCAGCCCCATCGCTTCTCACCTGCTGCTCTTCTCCCCTTGCCCAGGCCAAAACACTCAACGCCAGCAGCCTGGAGAGGCTGGTCGAGGGCCTGGCAGAGGTGAGGAGCCCCCGGGCCGCCATCTCGGCCGTCCCCACATCTCACTCATGGCCCGCGGCCGATGCAGCTCGCCAGGGGCCCTTCGTGCTGCGGGGCTGCTCGCTGAGCGCAGCGCATTTCTTGCAGGCTGGTGCCCAGCAGCGGCCACTTCCCGTCCCCTCCGGCAGCCAAGGTGGACGTGGCCACTCGGACGGTGAGTTTGGAGGAGACGGGGGCAGGACGGCCCCTCTCTCCTGCGCTGGCAGGCAGCAGCCGCGCTGCTCAGGGGCTGCTGCTGCCCTTCCCGCAGGGCACGGCCGCAGAGAGCTGAGCCCCCGGGGCGCCTCGTTCCCCAGCCACGCCTCTCCCTCGCTGCTGGCGGGGACGCCCAGCACGCAGAGGCTCGGGCAGCATTCACCTGGCGCTTGCCCTCCATGGCTCTCTGCTCTGTTTTCCCTGGCGGCAGGCGGGACCCGCAGCAGGACGAGGGGGCTGCCCTGGCCCTTTGCGCAGCGAGGGACCTTGGCCGCTGCGGAGGCGCCCGGGCAGTCGGGCTGTGCCGGCAGGGCGGGTCTCTTCGACCGGCCCCTGGCAGCTCTCTGCAGCCAGGACGGCACGCTGCCCCAGCCCCTCCAGGTAAGCCAGCAGAGGGACCCCGGCTGGGGCTCGGGGACCAAGCCGGCTCCGCCCCACCTCCCCCACCTCCAGCCACCCCTGCGTCCTGCCCTAGTGAAAGCAGAGCCGCCCACGCTCGCTCCTGGCCCGGAGGAAGGCTCACCGGCCCCGGGGCCTGTCCCCAGCCAAGCAACTGTCCTCCTCTGTCCCCCGCAGCTCTTTGAGGAGGAGGACGATGTGGCTGGGCTTGCCGGCACGTCGGCCAAGGAGTTGCCAGCACCAGAGGTGGAAGCAGAAGCAGCACCGGTATGTCAGGGCCACAAAGAGGGTGACAGCACTGTCAGAAGTTGAGAGTGCTGCCGCAGGGACAAGCAAGGTCACCCACTAGCCGGCAGCTCTGCAAAGGTGCAGAGGAAGGGTGGTGCAGGATGGCCATGGCGGTTTGTGCGGTGATGCCACCAGAACTGGCTCAGCTGGGCTGAGCAAACCCATCCAAGGGCTGTGCCTTTCCGAGCTAAGGTAGCAATTGGGCAGGAAGGTCCTTGCCACCCGTTAACTTGCACATTTCCATTGCAGGTGCCTCCAGTCCCTCCAGAAAGTGAACACCTGGAGAGCTCCTCTGGGGAGACAAGGTAAAATGAGCTAGGTGTGCTTAAGAGCAGAATTGGTTCACGTTTATCATGGCTTGACCTGTCTAACAATACATTGAATGGAAAGTTTGCCAGGCTCGAGAAGAGCAACTTGTGAAGAGGGGAGCAACGGGCTACTGGACAGCGAGAGGAGCAAGTTGGGAGCAGAGCTCTGCGGGATGGGCAACTGAGGACATCCAGGCAGGCAAGAAGAACGAGGAGCCCAGGTGTGTAGCAGGCTCTGCTGCCCATCTTTCAAAGCTCCGAACACTGCTCCGACTATGGGCAATATTTCTGAGGTGCGCAGAGATGGCACCGGGCAGGAAGCCCGCAGCTGCCTGTGCGAGAGCGTGTCTGTCAGGAGGAACATATCACTCCAGCGTTGGCAGCTCTCCTTCGGCACTTGTGGCAGCTCTGTTTGTGCAAGGCTGAGCAACACCCCAGCAGAGTCACAAGGCTCATAGCAATTTTTGGAGCTCTTTGACCCGCTGCCTACAGAAAGAGGCAAAGTCTCCCTTTTCTGTTCGTGTCAGCTGGCAAGCCCAGCACTGGCTGCTGGTGTCTGAATCCCAAAGACGCAGCAAGGAGCTGTGTCACGTAGCTGTAGACCCTGAGGTACTGGCACTTCGTAAAAAGCTCACGTTGCACCTGAGACAATTGAGGGAAGAAGAAAACAACCAAACAATACCAAAGCAGCGTGTTTTGCCTTCAAGCCTGGCTTTCTAGCAAGGGACAGTGAGGCGTGCTGCTGCTCGGCTTTTGGAAAGGACCACAGCACAGCTGCCCTGCCCAGCCCTGCTGCCTAGCAAAGCAGTGCTGCACATCTCTGTCAACTTGCAGAGCTCTGAGGGTGTCACACGTGTGGAGAAGGGGACAAAGCCGTGCCGTAGCCACTGCCAGGGACGGTTCCCTCTCGTGTGCCAGGAGCTGCCCCTTGGACAGCACACTGCCCAAAGAACAGGGCACAAAGTCATGCCTCTTCCTGCCTTCATGGTTTCATCAGCACTTTGGACTCTCTTCTTGCAGGTGCCGATTTTTTTCTGCTGCCTGGATTGCCCGCATGAGCTCTGCTGCCTGGGCTTTGAGGGGCGCGATGCAGCCCCAGCACCACCTCGGCGGAGGCGAGGAGGGAGGCACCGCGCCCTTCTGCTCCGGCCGGCACATTTCACTCGGGCACCGTGACGCCGGAGCGTCCCCGCACCGCCCTCAGACCCAGCCCAGCCCTGGCGGGAGGCCTTGCTGGCTCACTCCTCGGCTCCGTCAGCAAAAGCCCACCAGCCGGCACAGCTGCCCCCGTGGGGAGCTGGCATGTCACCTGCAGATTCCATGGGGCGTGCTGGGCGTGGAGGTGTATATCATCTGAGAGGGACACGAGGGACACGCTGGACAGCATGTTCCAGACTATAAAACCCTCCAGGTTTTCTTTGCCGCTACTCATTCTTGGCAGAGAGACGCTGCACCACCTTGCTGCATACAAGAAGGGAGCACCCACTGCTGCCCTTTGGTCGGTGCAAGTCCTTGTATGCAGCACACAGCACAATACCCTTTCTTAGTATTCTTGATCAAACATGACTGGCTTGCAGTTTCCATTAGCTGAGTTAACTCCAGGTTAGCTACAGCAAAAACTCCGCTCTTACTTCTCCGACCCATCAGCGCTCTCTGGACCGACGCAAACACCCCCCTTTCTGTCAATCAGAACTGGAGTGGTGATGCTTTGCTTTCAGCCACAACACGTGCCTGTGCCTAGGGACTGATGGGAAGGAGGAGTTAAAAAAGCCAGCTTACATGGTGCCCCAAATCCCAGCCACCCTCCAGGACCGGAAAAAAACTGGACACACCCCCATATTTATTCTAGCCATTCTGTAGCCAGCAGTCATTTCAGTGTCGATTCTGGTTGATTCTGCAGCTTTATAACAGTTGAAACACCCAGCTCATCAAGGCGGCTGATCTAGAAGGCAGGGGATCTGAACTGGCCCCAACTACCTATGATGTGACAGTGTCCATAACTCGGGTTAATCACAGGTTGTCCTGTGACATAAGGATGTAGCGCTCTTTCACCTTTCTCCTTTGAAGCTTTGGGGTTTGTGCACGGGAGCCTTATGTACCTTTCTTTTCAGAGTTGCTCATCGTTTCAGCATTGTTTCTGATGAGGAAAACATCCTTTCTGTGTAGATGTTAATTTATGTACATTTAATAAACAGCATGGTATCCTATACTACCAATGATCTTTTTTTCAGACTAATGAAAAGTTCAAGACAAAAGCATGCTTTGTGTCTGCAAAGAAAAGTGTAAACCTCTGTAACTGTATTAAAAAGCTGCGGTTGTTTCACTCGCGGATGTTTGTAGCTATAGCAGAAACAGAGCTGCTGGCTGCCTTACTGCGAGGTCCAGAGGACACCAGTCTTCTCCTGAAGGCTTTCTACCAGCGTAATACTGTTTGAGTTGCCACTCCATTAAAACAGGACTTGTTCACTAATTGGTTCCTACATGAAAACCCGAGGATAGAAACTTGATCCTGGTTGGCAATGTCAAAAGCAGCATGAGGCGAGGCTGCCCAAAGCCTGGCTGCTGCGCTTGGAGGAAATGTGCCTTGAGTCCCGATGGGCAGACAGGGCACGCCTCTGCAAGTCTGCTTCGCAACACAGCACGACGCAACAGACCTGTGTACAAAGAGCATTAACATCATCACAGGTACAGCCAGTCACAAGGTGGGCAATGCCCGAGTGAAGGCTGCCAGCTGTCCTGCTGGCCGGCTCTGTCCTTCACGGCTGCAGACTCCCTTTCCCAGGCACTCACTGAGCCAGGGGCTGGCTTCGCACTCGCAAAGCACGTAGCCCATGCAGCAGCTCACTCCACTGCTCACCGTGGTTCCCCATGGCTGCTTATCTACCCAACAGATCTCTTAGTCCCTCCTGTTTGTGTATGGAGAAGGACTCGTAGGAGATGGGATAACAGTGATCACCAAACAGGGGAGTTTAAACTTTTGAGTGTAATGAGATACAGCTCAGAGGAGTTGCTACCTTGCTTTTCAGGAGAGCAAACTTGAAGCTACTCAGAGAGCTAGTCTGCAGTGTCCCCTACGAAGCTGCTTTGGAGGGCTTAGGGCTCAGAGAGCAGCTTAGTTTTTCAGAACCACCTTCTGCAAGCACAGGAGCAGGCAATCTGGTGGAGTCTGAAGTCAAACAAGAGGGGCAGAAGACCAGCTTGGCTGAACAGGGACCTCCTTTTTCAACTCAGGTGGAAAAAGGAATGTTATGATCCCTGGGACCAAGGTCCGGCTTGGCAGGAAGATCACAGAGCTGTAGTTCATACGTGTAAGGAGAGAACAGAAAAGGGCAAAGCTCAGCTAGAGTTGAAATTGGCCAGTGTTGTGTCGGGCTATAAAAAGGGCTTTTTACAGTACGTTCATAGCAATCGCTCATTGAGCACGGCCAGGGACTCTCTGAGGAGGAGGAGGATGCGGCTGGGCTTGCCGGTGCATCGGCCACAGAGCCGCCAGCACCAGGGGCAGAAGCAGAAAGCGCAGAGGTCTGTGAGGTGCACAGAGAGCGGGGGCTGCGCAAACCCCTCCGAGCGTATCGCGGGATACGTTGTATCGCGGGATACGTTGTATCACGTGATACATTGTATGACGTTGGCGGTTTTGGGGGGTAACTATGTACGTACTGTAGGGACACATGCTTTCTTACAGGATGAAAAGATGTAATGTTGTCGTGGTTTAGCCCCAGCCGGCAACTAAGCACCACGCAGCCGCTCGCTCACTCCCCCTCCCACAGTAGGGTGGGGGAGAGAATTAGTAAAAAAACCTCGTGGGTTGAGATAAACACGGTTTAATAGGACAGAAAGAAAGAAGGAAACAACAATGATAATACCAACAAAGGAATGTACAAGAACAAGTGATGCCCAATACAGCAATTGCTCACCACCCGGCGATCGACAGCCCGTCCCCGATTTCCGCCCCCCGGCCAACTCCAGTTTATGTACTGGGCATCACGTCGTATGGTAGGGAATATCTCTTTGGCCAGTCTGGGTCAGCTGTCCCGGCTGTGTCCCCTCCCAGCTCCCCGTGCACCCCCAACCTCCTTGGTAGCAGGCCAGCATGAGAAGCTGGACTGTCCTTGACTGCTCAGCAACAACCCAAAACATCAGCACATTATCAACAGTTTCTCATCCCAAATCCAAAACACAGTGTCACACTGGCTTCTGTGAAGAAAACCAGCTCTATCCTGGCTGAAACCAGGACACAGGGAATAAGGGAAGCGGTTCCTCGAGGGCAAAACATTACTAAAGCATTTAATGAACAACAAGGGAAAGACGAATCTCCAACAGAATGGTTGGAGAGGTTGAGGAAAAACCTACAAATGTACTCTGGAATTGATCCGAATACAGTGGCTGGGACCGCACTCCTTAGAACACAATTTGTAGCTAGATCCTGGGGGCATATAAGAAGGAAATTAGAAAAATTGGAAGATTGGCAAGAAAGAGGATTAGAGGAGTTACTTAGAGAAGCCCAGAAAGTCTATGTTAGGAGGGACGAAGAAAAACAAAAAGCAAAAGCAAAAATTTTTGTAGCAGCAGTAAGGGCAAGTCAGAAAAATAAGACGACTCCTGGAGAGAAAAGGGAAAAAAGAATAGAGCAGACACCCCGGGGACAGCCGTATCGAAAAAGATTTACAGTTCCCGTCGGTTACTACTGTAACAAGAGGGGACATGTTCAGAAGAACTGCCGTAAGCGGGAACAAGATGAGAAGATGTTCAAAGAAGGTTAGGGGTGTCAGGGGCTCTATCTTCTGGGGACTTCAGCATCAACAGAGCCCTTGATAAAATTATTAATTGGTCCCCATAGAGAGGAAGTTTTATTTCTAGTGGATACAGGGGCCGAAAAGTCAACCATTCAAAAACTTCCAAAAGGAATGGAAAAAGGGAAGAGTTATATGTCAGTAGTAGGAGCAAAAGGAGAGCCTTTTAAAGTAAGTATATTGAAAGATGTAGAGGTAGAAAAGGAAAAGAAAATTTGTCTTAATGATTTACTTTTGCTCCCTGAAGCGGAATACAATTTATTAGGAAGGGATTTGATTTTGAAGTTAAACTTGAGCATTCAGAGTCAAGGGGACAAATTGCAGATTAAATTATACACTTTAACACAAGAGGATGAAGAAGCTATTAACCCCTCAGTGTGGTATAAGGAAGGGGAAACTGGAAAGATAAAAATGGACCCCATAAGCGTTCAAATAACAGATCCGCACCGCCCAATTAGAATCAAGCAATACCCTATACCTATGGAGGGTCGAAAAGGATTAAAACCTGTAGTTGACAGACTTTTGGAAAAAGGAACCCTAGAACCATGTATGTCCCCTCATAACACGCCCATTCTTCCCGTAAAGAAACCGGATGGGTCATACAGGATGGTGCAGGACTTAAGAGCTGCAAATCAGCGAACAATCACTAAATTCCCTGTGGTGGCAAATCCTTATACTTTATTGAGTCATATATCTCCCAAACATACTTGGTGTAGTGTAACAGATTTGAAAGATGCTTTTTGGGCCTGTCCTCTGGATGAGGGATCCGGAGATTATTTTGCCTTTGAGTGGGAGGACCCCGAAACAGGACGAAAACAACCATTGATGGACTGTGTTACCACAAGGGTTTACAGAGTCACCAAATCTATTTGGACAAACTTTAGAGAAAATTCTACAAGATTTCACAATACCTAAGGAGGTAAAATTATTGCAATATGTGGACGATTTATTAGTAGCAGGAGAAACTGAAGAGGGGATCCGAAAAGCCACCATTAAATTGTTAAATTTTCTAGGGGAAAAGGGATTAAAGGTGTCCCGATCAAAGCTGCAGTTTGTAGAACAAGAAGTAAAATACTTAGGACATTGGCTGAGTAAGGGAAGGAAGAAGTTAGATCCTGATAGGGTATCTGGGATTCCATCCTTAAGACCCCCACAAGCTAAAACGGAAATTAGGCAAATACTGGGATTATTAGGATATTGTAGACCATGGCTTGAAAATTATAGTGAAAAAGTAAAATTCCTATATGAAAAATTAACTAATAACCAACTTAAATGGCTTATTGAAGACGATCAGAGATTTGAGGAAGTAAAAAAGGCATTAATACAAGCACCTGTATTGAGCCTCCCAGATCTAGAAAAACCTTTCTATCTCTTTGTGAATACATCAAGCCAGACAGCATACGGAGTTCTTACTCAAGACTGGGCAGGAATCAAGAAACCCGTGGGGTATTGTTCTAAGTTACTTGATCCAGTAAGCAGAGGATGGCCTGCTTGTCTCCAAGCTTTGGTTGCTACAGCATTATTAATAGAAGAAGTTAGGAAGATTACCTTCAGTGCTCCTTTAAAAGTGTATACCCCACACAATGTCAGAAATGTTTCACAACAAAAAGCGGAAAAATGGTTAATGGACAGCCGGATTCTAAAGTATGAAGCAATACTAATAGACTCCCCCGACTTAGAACTAAGCGTGACTTCTGCACAGAGTCCAGCACAATTTTTGTTTGGAGAACCATCAGAGGAATTACAACATAACTGTTTAGAGGTAATTGAGACCCAGACTAAGGTGAGACCAGATTTAAGAGATGCTGAGTTGGAAAATGGAGAAGCGCTGTTCAGAGATGGCTCCTCCTGAGTGGTAGAAGGGAAGAGAAAATCGGGATATGCAATAATTAATAAGGACTTAGAACCTGTGGAATCAGGACCTCTGAGTCCATCATGGTCAGCTCAGGCTTGTGAGCTGTATGCCCTATGTAGGGCCCTGGAATTGCTAAAAGGAAGAAGCGGGACTATATTTACAGATTCTAAATACGCATATGGGGTGGTCCACACTTTTGGAAAAATTTGGGAAGAAAGAGGTTTGATTAATACTCAAGGGAGGAATTTAATACATCAAGAATTAATAGTAAAAATTTTAAAGGCTTTAAGAGAACCAAAGGAGATAGCAGTGGTACATGTGAGGGGACACCAAAAGGGATTAGATTACCGAACTAGAGGAAATAACTTAGCAGATAAAGAGGCCCAGGAAGCAGCCTTGAGGACTAAAGTTGCCAAAATTAATGTCATACAAACAAAGGAGGACACCAGCAAAGAAGAACGAGAGGAAAGAGAGAAGAAGTTTGCCCCACAAGAACAAACAAAACTGGAGAAAATAGGAGCTAAATTAGAACAAGGAAAATGGACACTGCCCGATGGGCGAGAAATGTTGCCAAAAGCCTACACCAGGCGAATATTAGAACGTTTGCGTGTGCAAACACATTGGGGTACAAAAGCGTTAAGTGATCATTTTCTTAAACAATTTGGTGGTATTGGAATTTTTGAAATAGCAAAGCAAATTACACAAGGTTGCTTAACTTGACAAAAGGTAAATAAGACAGTGTTTGGACAAGCAGCCACGGGAGGGAGAAAAACAGCTTACAGACCTTTTGAGAAAGTACAAGTCGATTTCACTGCATTGCCTAAGGTAGGGAGGATAAAATATTTATTGGTAATAGTAGATCATTTAACACAGTGGGTAGAAGCGTACCCTGTAGCACGAGCTACGGCACAGATGGTGGTAAAAATTTTATTGGAACATTTGATACCTAGATATGGGATAATCCAGTACATTGATTCTGACCAGGGCACACATTTTACTTCTAAAATAATAAAACTATTATGTCAATCATTAGGTATTCAGTGGGAATACCACACTCCGTGGCACCCACAAAGCTCGGGGAAGGTAGAAAGAATGAATCAAACAATAAAACAACAATTGGCTAAATTAATGATTGAGACGCAAATGCCCTGGACGAAATGTTTACCCCTGGCACTTCTAAACGTAAGAACTAAACCATACAGTGAGACTGGATTATCGCCATATGAAATGTTATATGGCGTGCCTTATTTTCAAGGAATGCCTCTGGGGAACAATGTAATTGAGCATCATAGTATCCAACAATATATAATTACCCTTGGAAAAAGATTAAAAGAATTAAGAGAGATTGGGATGGTGGCCCAAACACCACCTTTAGGATTTGCAATTCATCAGTTAGAACCAGGAGATAAAATTCTGACAAAAACATGGAAAGAAGGAAACCTATCTCCCCTCTGGGAAGGACCTTTCCTTGTTTTATTAACTACAGAAACAGCTGTGAGAACTGCTGAAAAAGGATGGACACATGTGTCGTGAGTGAAAGGTTCAGTGAAGGAGTGGAAAGTCACATCTGACTAAATTGCTGTGGGAATTTTATTGCGGCTACTCCTGTAATAGAAACAGGAGTGAAACATGAAATTCCCACAGTTGCTAAAAATCTATTTGTAAATCTTGCTGAAAACATTGCTGAAAACATTGAATATAGCTAATTGTTACGTTTGTGGTGGAACAAATCAAGGTGAACGATGGCCATGGGAAGCTATGGAGAGCAATATAAGTAATCCCCAAGTTTGGAAAACAATGGGAAAGGGTAATAGGAAACAACAATGGGTACTCCAAACAAGTATAATCGGAAGGAGTTGTTGGCAAAAGAAGAACAGGAAAAAGGAGCTGGAACTAGAATTTGTCCTTTGTGTAGAAGGTGGTGTGTATTTGTAAGATTAGTGTTGCAGGCTAACTGGCAGTTTTCTGTAGCCATAAAGCCTTGCAAATAAAGAGGATCGCCAGGCTCGGGCAAGTGCTCAGGTCTGGCCAAACCACTGATCTATCAAAGCTCTGGCCTTCACAAGCAGTGCTCAATTAATTTGGGTACTAAGAAAGCACCCCCTTAAAGGAAAGGAGAGGGCAAGACCGGAGGGGAACTGGTATTGCGGCTTAAAAAGGGTCTGCCAAGGGCTGCAACCCCTTCGGGCTGTGACCGCCGACCACTATGGCCCTGACCGGACCTCTTCTAGTTCTACTTCGGGTGAGTTCCTTGACTCTGACTACGGCAAATAACTGTAGTCAATATTGGAACAAGTCCAGCTGGGGTTTACCCCAGAAAAATGGAAAAAGTGAGGACCTTTTCTAATTGTACAGCCTGTACCTGTAATCATAATTGCCAAGGAATGGGAACAATAAAACCTAGGTTTTTTTCCTGTTACCCATAAATCAGGGAGAGCCAGGTGTATAACGAATGGCCTCCTGAGAGACAAACTTGGAAAGGAGTCAATCTAGGAGGATTTTGGGGAGATTTTATGGGTGGTGATTGGCTTACTAAAATCGGGATAGTTGTACTGGGGATATGTGGGGGATTGTTACTAGATTAATCTACTCAGTTATACAAGGAATGCAGATATCTGCAGTACTCAATTGGAAATGAAAACACGAATCAATACTGCAAAGAAGAAGATGGGGGATTGTGAAATATGTTCATCTGATTCGTGTGATGAAGTGTAATCTTCTGTACTTTTATGGATTTCTCCTGCACCATAAAAAGGGGTATTTTACAGAAGAAAGTTAAACTACTTTGCTGGTATATCAGCTCAAACCAGTTTGACCACTGACCGCATAGTATTGTGTAAAGAGAAACTTGTAAAGTGCGTGCATAAAGTTTGGGGTCATCCTGGGGGCACGCCGAGGAAGATTTGACAAGACTCTAGAAGGAGAAGAGGGCATGCGCCGAAGAAGACACGCCTATTCATGAATATGTATTAGCAGACAGGATATAAACCAGGAACAGTAACTGTACCGCATGCATCTTGGTGGAGCAGAGACTCCCGGAGCACCCAGCGCTGTTTGCTTGCCTCTATTCGCTTAATAAATTGTAAATTTGAATTGGAATCCTGTTTGGGACTAAATCATTTATCACATCCTTATCCAGCATCTTTTCAAAATACTGGTAAGACTCAAGCCTGTGTCGTAACTGGTTCCTCTTCCATCCGCTGTAGGAGTCCCCTGTGTTCCGGAAACACCACAGGGCACATCGAACTATAACACAAAGCGCTATGGATAGAACCACAATAATTATTCAAGTAACAAATAATCGTTTTAACCATGATAGGTTTGGTAAACCAAGAGGTTAACTTTCCCACAGCTCAGAAAACCCCCAAAAGGTGTCATCTGGAGTTACTTCACGTAGGATTTTTGCTTGTTCTCTGATCTCCCGTAAGTCAGCAGATATTCACCCACTTTGGTCTACATACATGCAACAGCTGACATTGATTACTGTGCACACCCCTGCCTGTGAGGCTAATATTAAATCTAGAGCCATACGATTTTGTGATACTATTTTCGATAAACTAGTAGTTTCTTCTTGGAGTTTCCTGATGGCATCTATAGTTTTATTCTCGATTATCTCTATTACAGCCGAGATGTTTATTATAGCTTTTTCTAACTCGCTAACCCCCAGAAATGGGATTAGCCACCGCACAAAGCTATGATAGCGTGTCAGCTTTTCTATTAAGGGCTTACTCACCCTTCAGTTTCTTCTCACGGGATTCTGTGTTGTTTTATCAATAATAGTGATGTTGGGAACCAGGGTGTCCAAAGTACATGCTCCCCACCACCTCAGAGGTAAAGTTTTCCGAGCTGCTGTACCACACAACCAGTACCACCCTGTCCCTAGCGGAACCGGGAGGCCAGTATAATTAAGTAACTGAAATGCTGGATCAATAGAGACAAAATGTGGTCCTCTGTCAGAGGATATAGTTGCTGGAACTCCAAAACATGGTATTATCTCTTGTAGCAATGCTTTAGCTGTCTCCCGAGCTTTAGCTGTTCTGGTTGGGAATGCCTCTGGCCAACCTGAAAAGGTATCAGTTAATACCAATAAATATCGATACCCCCCTTTTCTTGGAAGTTCTATAAAATCAATCTGTCATTGTTGCCCAGGCCCATTGTGTTTCCCAATCTGGCCCATTTCTGGCTTGGCGGTATTCTTGGGATTAGTATGGAGGCAAAGATCACGTTGTTGAGTTACCTGTCTCACCATAGTATACAAATTTCTGGCCACACTTTCTCTAATTAAATGTTTATATAGAGTCTCCATCTCCCAATGCCTTTTCCTATGTTCTTCCCTTACCAAATGCCATATTAGGCAGGAGGGAATAACCACTTTTCCTTGTGGGGTATAAGCCCACCCTTCTTTGTTATATGACCCTTCCAGATCTGTGATAAGGTTTTGATCTTCCTCGGTATATTTTGGCTTACCTTCTAGGGAGATTCGCCGTCAGGGACTAAAGCTCCTTCTGTTTTTATCTCTGTTTTAGCTACCTGTTTTGCCTCTCTGTCCACCAGCTCATTTCCTCTCTCCAATTCCGAGCTCACTTTCCGGTGAGCCTTAACATGCATAATCGCCACCTTCTCAGCAAGTTGGACTGCTTTCAACAGTCTCAAAATCTCTTTTGCATGCTTAATAGTTTTCCCTTGAGAGCTCAGTAACCCTCTTTCCTCCTAGATTGTTCCATGCACGTGCACAACTCCGAAGGCATATCTGGAGTCTGTATAAATATTCACAACTTTGCCTTGAGCCACTTCCAAGGCTCGGGTCAGAGCAATTATTTCTGCGCTCTGTGCAGAGGTATTTATGGGCAAAGGTCTATTATTTCTTGACTAGTGGTAATGGCATATCCCGCGTGTCTTTTACCACTCAGGACATAGCTGCTTCCACCTGTGAACCAGTTTTCTCCGCTTTCCATAGGGTTGTCTTTTAGATCTGGTCGGTTTGCGTACGTTGTTTCAATAGTCTCCAAACAGTCATGATGCGCTGGTTCTCCCGTGTTTCCACTAAGGAAAGAAGCTGGGTTGACAATGTTAGTAACTACGACCTCCACATCATCCTGTTCTATCAGTATAGCCTGATATCTCAGGGATCTTTGTGGAGAAAGCCAGTGCCCACCCTTTGCGTCCAGCACTGCGGACACTGTGTGAGACACTAAAACAGTCATCTTCTGGCCCAGAGTAAATTTTCGGGCTTCTTGTACATTCAATATTACAGCTGTAATTGCTCTCAAGCATCCAGGCCAACCCTTCGCAGTTGCGTCTAACTGTTTGGAAAAGTAGGTAACTGCTCGTCGATAGGGGCCCAGATCTTGTGCTAATATTCCCAGAGCAATTCCCTGTTTCTCGTGGGAAAAGAGAAAGAAACGGTTTACTCACATCGGGGAGCTCTAAGGCCGGAGCCGACACCAAAGCTTTCTTTAGTAGCTCAAAGGCTCGTGTGCTCTCTTTGCCCGTCCAGATCATACAATCGTATCGTAACAGTTTCCTTTCTCCAGACGGTATTTCCCAAGATTCCAAGTCTTTTGCGAGCTCATTGCCAAAGATGGTAGACTGTTCGTAAATCCTTGTGGCAACACCGTCCAAGTGAGCTGAGTCTTGCGACCACTTTTGGGGTATTCCCATTCAAATGCAAATCATTTTTGGCTGGCTTCATGGAGAGGGAGGCAAAAGAAGGCATCCTTCAGATCTACAACAGTAAACCAAGTTAGTTCAGGTGTTAATACGGTCAACAGGGTATATGGATTTGCTACTACGGGGTAAAGGTCCTCAGTTATTTTATTTACGGCCCGTAGATCCTGGACCACACTATACAACCCGTCAGGTTTACGAACAGGTAATACAGGGGTGTTGAAATCAGACTCACAGTTTTTCAGTAATCCTATTTATAAAAATCTTCCAATCACTGGCCGAATTCCTTCCTTACCTTCCCTTCTGCGGGCAGACTGGTTAAGAATAGACTCAGTATCTGGATATATTGCTGATCTTTTACTTCCAGAGTAATTTCTCCTTTTTCAAATGTAATTTTTGCACCCAATTGTTCTAACAAATCTCTTCCCAAAAGTGGCTTTGGGGAGTTGGGCCTATGTAGGGATTTGTGGATACCCCATTGTTTTCCCAATTTATACTTCAAAGGTTTACAAAAATATGCCTTTTCACTTTGGCCAGTCGCTCCTTTTACCATGATATAGTCGTTTCCCAGGGGCATCAAGGCTTGATGTAAAACCAAGTATGTTGCCCCTGTGTCAACCAAAAATTCTACTTCTTGTTCTTCCTTCCCTAGCCTCATTATAACCAGTGGATCTGCTAGGGTAGATTCCCCAGGTCCCTGTCAATCCTTTTTCACATGGGCTACTAGTCTTCCTGCCTGGTGGCTTCGCCTCTTTGCCTTGTTTCTTGGACACCCTCCTTTCCAATGACCAAATTTCTTACACAACGCACATTGATCCTTACCTAATCAAGATGGTTCTCGTCTAGGCCTCCCTTCCTCCTCTTCCCTGACAACTGCTATCCTTCTTCTTTGCCCTTGTCTATATTCTTCCTCTCTATTACTAAATACTCTCCACGCTTCACCCAGCAACACTTCCAGATTTCTACCTTCTGTAGGGCGCAGCTTCTGGAGTTTGTGCCTAATGTCCCCCGTAGACTGACCCAAGAACAGGGAGACTATTTGTTGTATTCCTACCTCTGACCCAGGATCCAGCGGTGTGCTACGGCGCATTACATCCCTCGATCGATCCAGGAACTCGGATGGGGACTCAGAAGGACCTTGTTTAACTGCATATAGAGCTGACCAGTTTGTGGTTTTGGGAATAGCCCTTTCCATTCCCTTCAAAATCCAGTCTTGATATTCCTGTAGCCTCTCCATATGGGCAGTTTTATTAGCGTCCCATTTTGGGTCTCAGAGAGGAAATATTCTTTGACATCCCCCCCGTGATCTTGTAATGGTCTTCAGCTAAATTCTCTGCTGTTTTCAAAATTAATTGCTTTTCTGTTTCTGTCATATACTCTAAGAGCAACTGTATATCTTTCCAGTCTGGATTATGTTGTTTTACGATGAACTGAAAATGCTTAGTAACACTCACTGGGTCGCTTCTATAGTCTCTTGCAACTTTTCTCCATTCTCCTAGATCAGTGGTGGAAAAGGGCACCTTAATCATCATTGTTCCTCCATCAGGTCCCACTGCCTCTCGGAGTGGGGCTTGTAAAGCTGTAGGGACAGTCCTAGAGGCAGTTTTCTTCCTTGTGCGGGAAGATATGGGACCGTCCAGGGGAGCGGAGCTGTGGATCCGTGGTTTGTTTTTTTAATACTAAGGCAAGTCTCAAGCTTATGACTAAGTGCCAGTGGTGCTGCAGTCACAAACCACTGGGGGGAAATGGTTATCAAGGGTGTTTCTCACTTAGCTCAGCAGTTGTAGCAATTCCAGTGAATCCTCTGTGTTCCTGTTTTCCTGCCTGTGTTTGGAGAACATCCACTCCTGTCCACAGAAGAGGTGTGTGTGTAGAGCTTATGAATACATGTATCTGAAGTAAAAATCATGCATTCTGTGTGACAGATTTAGAAAGGATGGCTTGCTACAGTAGTAGTTGGTTGGTGATGAGTTAGACTTCTGCTTCTCTTTGAAAGCTTCCCTGAAAGCTATGGAAGACCCATCAGTAGGCAAACTCCAAATGTTTTTATATCCTGAATAGTGCCTACTGTAATCATGAGACTGGCATAAAAATTGAGATTTTTATAATGCAGCTCATATTTGTTCTTTGCTTTCTTTGTGAGCTCAGGGCTTGTAAGGGTACACTGTATTTTTTAGATTTCTTTTATAATCAAGAAGCTTAGGAAAGAATTTTTGTGGTGGTTGGCTTTTTTCTTTTGTCCATCCATAATCATTTGTTGTAAATTGCTGAGCATTCAGGGAAATACCAAAACTTTCATGACTTGCAATGTAAAAAACTGTAGTGCTTTCTGATATAAAAGTAAAATACTTTTCATAAGTTAAATCGATTTTTAGTTTAAAGGACCTCATTCACTGTGAACTTGTTTTATAGTCTTCTCCCCAAACGTAGGTGGGGAGAGTCGCAGAAAGGCATAACTAGTGAATTCTCCAGTAACTGCATGTTCCCCGTTTTTCCTCTAAGGAAATGGTTGGAAGCTGTTTTTGAGGAGTTCAAGTTGTGTATGTGTTGGGTGGGTTTGGGTTTTTACCCTGCTGGCTTAGTTCTCATTGATCATAGTCTAATTCTTTTGTGTTTCTTTTTACAAAGAAATCCCAGGAACAGTTACCAATATTAACCAAGAAAACAGAGTTCTTAATGCCATGGATCTTTTCTTGTATGTCTTGCCTTTTTTAATCTGCTTTCCAGTTTCTCAGTGGGCAGGAAACTAGATGGTGTGTGTTGTTTTCCCTTTTGTGTCCTCGCAGAACTCGTGTGTTGAACTTCTGTGTCGCCTGTGAATAATGCGGAGAAGTGGTACGTTGCTTTGCACAGCGATGCGCCTTCATTTTGAATGCATGATGACTACTGTGGAAGGAACCAAACGCGAGGAAAGTTTTACGTGTGTCTGTGTGCATATATTTCTTTTTTTTTTTTCTCCTTAATTTGTAATGAAATTGGGGCGTAAAAAAAATTCAAACCAAACCCAAACTCCTAATCACCCCCTCCCTCCTCAAACACCTAGTGTCTTGTCAGCTGTAGAATGACGTGTCTCTGTCAGTTAACCTTGAAGAGACATTTTTTTTGTTCCTGACTGTGGGCGAAATCCAAGAACTAGCAAAACAAGGTTCTCGTTCTCTAGAGCTCTGTGTGGGGAATTGTTATAGGAGAGGAGGTCTTAACTTCTTAGGGCGTGAGTGGACTTGCATTTGATCTTTTGGCCACACAACATTTTCCCTCTTTCACCCTAAGGAAAACTCTTTTCTTTTTTTTTTATGCCAGTTTCCCATAAAAGCGATGATGAACGATGTGAGCTTCATTTGGTAAACCAATTCCTTTCGACAGAAAGGGAAAATATTGAGTAGGCAGCGAACTGAGTCACAGGTGAATCTACCAAGCAGACCGCGACAGTTACTCTCGCAGGCTTTACTGTATCCGAAGCTAGTGGATTCAAGTAATGCATTGGTAAGCGTGTAAGCATTTGCAAAACGAGGACTTTCCAGTTAGCCTTCTTTTCTGTAACGTTTCTGTCTACACCAGCTTGTACGCCAGGATCCTAGCTCATTTTCTGTGCTTGGGTCTTTGCGTTGTTTCTGCATTCAACTTTGTTTCCAGGAAAACACATCAAATCTGTGATCATTACAGCATGCCACAGTAGTTAATAACCTTTGGTTTCTGTTCCTGGAGCAGACCTGATTGTTTTAAAGGCTATTTATATCTAAAATCAAGGGGTAGCGAGAGCAGGGAAGGCACCCGTTTGGTTGTAACAGATGCATTTGTTGCCAGGACTGACCATCAAGTGGCTGAGATAGTCATCTGCTGAAAATAGTGAGGCTAATCAGTGTCTTTTTTTTATTATTATTACTCCTATAGCTGTCCTTCATGTGGTGGTTGTGAATTAGCTTTGTGCCACTTTCTAAAGTATCGGGCTTTTTTATACATCTGGCATATTGAATGGCAAATACGTGATGTAAAGTCTGCAGCTTTACTCCGTAACTGGACTGTAAACCAGGACCTGAATTAACCGTAACTGCAGAGCGTAATGGCACATTTTCTCGTATTTTACCCTCACCGCCTTTCAGGCCGTGGCTGGAAACCTGCTACGCGTGGCGCGCAGGATGCGGCAGCAGCTTTGGCGGCGGATGGCGAGAGGCGAAGGCCAAAGCAGAGGCTGCGCGGATCCCGTGCGCTGGGTTTATTGTTTTACTTAGGAGCGTGGCCGTTCGTCTTAAACTGTTTATGGTGTTCTTGCCCAGTGCAGCATTTTGCAATCAGCTGGTTTAAGGAAAACGTGATGTCATATCCATCAAAGCTCTAAATATTCTGAAAATCAAATATGAAACTGAGAACTTTAATCCTGGGTTTCCTGGGATTAGCTCTTGGAATTGTTGTAGAGTCCCTTATGTGTCGCATCACAGGTGGCACAGTCCTGTGCTCGGAAGGGAATGGAAAGTACTAGATGGAGCTGGTTATGAAATTGTGGAAATAGATGCTGAGGGTTAACGCACTGAAAGACAAAGCTGTTACGATTTGCATTGGAATGGCAGAATTAAGACATAAGCAGAGGTAAAGAACTTCCTTCTTCACAAACCCCCAACAAATATAACCCCCCCCAAATGAATGAATTCATTAAACCTGGAAAGAACAAAATACGCTGCGGCTCACATGTTGCGGAGATGTGTCAGCATCAGGGTCTTTGATTATTTACAAGACCTAATGTCCTTCTGTGGACTTCGAAGGCTGAGTGTTTTGTAGTCTAGCAATTTCCTGCTGCTGTTATGTATTCACGTAGATCTGTAAGGCAACTTTAGTTACCGTTTTTGCATCATCTGATAAAATATTTGTATAATCTGAAAATTACATTTTTGTGGTACTCTCCTTGGCAAATAGAAACTAAGCCTGCCATTAGATGCTGGGCTGCAGCAGTTGACGGCGCAGGGTAGTGTATGTTACATTTTGTGCTACGCTTGGTCAAGTCTCCGCTATGTCGTGTTCCTCATTATTTTATTAAATTTAGTATCTGCACTATCCATTTCCAGACGGGCCTCTCGTTCAGAGCACGGAGGCACGGTTCTCTCTGCGTCTGGCTCCTCGCCCCTACCTTTTCACTCCTTCCTCTCCTCCCTGTAGCCCGTCGCTATCGTTTTCTTTCACCATCTCTCTCTCTGCCTGGCTCCGGAACCCCATTTTTCCGTTCCTCTCTCTCTGTCCGTACTTTTTCTTGCCCTGGCTCTCTTTGTCTGGCTCCCTGTCCCCGTTTCTTCCTTCTTGGCCACGTAGCACGTTGTGATGCCGTTTCTTTCTCCGCCTCTGCTCTCCCAGCTCCCTGTCCCTCACTTTTCATTCCTCCCTCTCCGCGCTGTCGCCTGTGCGGTCTCTTGCCTTTCTCCGTCGCTGGCTGGCTGGCTGTCCCTGCTCATTCATTCCTCCTTCTCCCCCCTGCAGCGCCTGTCGCTTTTGTCCGTTCACCCTCTCGCTGTCTCTGGCTCCCTGATGACCCTATTTTGGACTCCCCCCACCCACCCACCCCCTTCTTTCCGTGCTCATTGCTGTTCTTCTTGCTCTCCAGCTCTCTTTTTTCCCAGTTCCCTGTGCTATTTTCCTGAGGAAAGTTTTATGTGTGTCTGTGTTCCTATATATCTTTTTTTCCTTAATTTGTAACTGAAATTGGGGCATAAAAAAAATTCAAACCAAAACCAAACTCCTAATCACCCCCTACCTCCTCAAACACCTAGTGTCTTGTCAGCTGTAGAAGGACGTGTCTGTGGAGGTTAACCTTGAGGAGAGATTTTGCTGTTCCTGACTGTGGCGAAATCAAAGAACTAGTTCTTTACCCAGCAGAGAGTGAACCTGTCGAAGCCACGAGCCACCACTTTCTCCAGGAGAATGCTGTGGGAGAGGGTGCCAAAGGCTTTACTAAAGTCCGGGTGGACAACACCCATAGCCTTTCCCTCATCCACTAGGTCACATTTTACTTAGCGAAGCTTTCTGACTTTTCCTAAACGGTAACCCGGTATAGAGTGACTGTGGCACTCAGATCTGGAAATTAAGAAGTAGGTGTTCATCCTCCCAGTTGTTACCCAACAACAGGTACGGTCTCCTGACAACTGACAGACAGAACAAAAGTATTCCTGGTTTGCTGTTTGGCTAATCGCTGAGAGCTGAAGGGTCTCGCCGTGCCCTTTCCTGGCCCTCTGGTCCCCTCTATTCGTACAAAGAAAGAGGTGACCGTAGTCGCACTCACCGACGTAACTGAAACTTTAGAAACAGAGCGCTGCCTGTACATGGTCCAAAGGAAGCGCATCAGGGAGGTTACTTCACGCGCCAGTTGCCTTTTACAGGAGTTCTTTCGCTTTCCTCAGATAAATGAGGCACCGGATAACGTGCCCGATTCCAGTCCTCCTACAGGCACAGCGAGTCGAATGGCAACGAGAAGTAGCCCAGACCGAACACTCTCCAACAAGAGCAGCACAGACCTCACACGAGCTGGTCAAAACAGGGTCAGCTTCCCGTTACCTGGTGCTGCTGTCAGCTCTTCCCAGGTGCTGCCGGAATCTCTGGCACACAGGGAAGAGCAAAGGAACAGTGAGAGCCGCACAGGACACGGTACGATAGCTGGTAGTGCTACAGCTCCAGCCGTGCCAATTTTCAGCAGGGCTCAGAGCCAAGGTGAATTTTGGTGAGAGCTTAACGCCAGCTGAACGTGACATCAGGCTCCTGGGTATTCCAGCCTGGAGCTGGGAAGTAGCTGCGTTTTATCCTTTTCCCGCACCGCCCACAATACCATAAAAACGGGATTAGGAGGATTCAGAATTCGTAACCGCCTCCAAAGGAAGGATCACCTGCGTCCAGACTGATGGCACCAGATTCCTCTGGCCATTCAGTATTTGGGCCCCACATCTCCCACATGGTCAGGCCCACCGAACAAGCCCTAGACATTCGACTGCCCGTGTACGTCAGGTGCGGCGCACCCGGGAGCGACAGCGTCCATCGCTCACGCGGCCCTGTCCTTTCCTGGGCCTGTCGTTAGAAGCACACCTGGGAAAGAAGATCCTGGCCGGCTGTGACGGATTAGGACCGGAAGGCACGAGGGGACCCCTCGGCGCACTCGCACGGCGAGCGCGAGGCAGCGGCCCCTCCCGGCAGCCAGGCGGTTGCAGGGACTCGCCGCGAGGCCGGCCGCTCCTGCACGCGATCCCTTTCGCGAGCCCCGAGGCAGCCACGATTAACGAGCCCGACGACGCCCGCGCTGGGCCGGGGGTGGGCAGAGGCAGAAGTGGAAGCAGGGGACAGGGACACCGGGCGCAGCAGCGCTGGTGTGGGCGGGAGAGCGGGGAACGGTGTGAGGAAGGGTCACTCGGGACGCCTGCTCCGCTAGCCCGGCCTAAGTGACGGCCGAGGACGCCTAAGCACCGCGTACGCCTAAAGAAACCCGCCGGCGTAGGGTGGCGGGAAGAACACCGGTACGTGACGACCGGCTGAAGCCGCCGCACCCAGGCCCGGCTGACCGCTGCCACGGACTCCCGATCCCTCTGCTGCAGCAGGAGCTTGTTGCACAGGCACGCGTTCGTTTTGCGCGCACACGTGCAAGCGTGACTCGGAACGCAGGCTGACGTCAGGCTACAAAAGCCGCCCGAACGCCCCGCTTGCGTCGCATCTGCTTCGCTCACAACAAGCGGGTCATTTCCGAGGCATTTTCCCGGCTGCTCAGGCAGAGCACGCGCCGTCACGCGCTCGAGGCAGAGCCGGGCAGGCGGAACTCACGCGCCGCCGTTCGAGAGCGCGGCTCTGACCCGACACCGCGGCAGCAACGCTCCCGCCCGCACTGCTCGAGGTGCGCGAGGAACGAAGCTGGGGGCATCGTTTAGTCTCTGTGAGCAGTTCACTGCGAGGTGCAACCTTGAGGGGAGGAACAAGATAATGACAAAAGCAGCACCGCTCCGGAACCTTGAGGGAACTGTCCTAATTAACATCTAATTGACATCTAATTGGCATAATAGCAACCTGCCCCCAGGTGGGGAAAGCCCCCTCCTCGCTCAGCACGCCCGGGAAGAAAGGAGGACGCTGTGACTTTAAGCGGAGACGAGGCTGGCGAGAACCGAGGGGAACGAGGGCGACGGAGCCAACCGCTGAAAACACCGGTAACTGCTGCGCGGAGCGTAGCCACATGGCCCGAGTGTGGCCCGAGGGGTGCGAGCTCTGCGCGCAGCCGGAAGAAAAGCCAACACCCCGGCTCCGCGTGTTCGCCCCCTGCCCGCGCACCGGCGGAAGAACCGTGTGTGGGACACCAGCACCGCCCCGCGGGGGCGGGGCCCGGCCCGGAGGCGGGCAGAGACCCGGCGGAGCGAGGCGCGCGCGTGCGCCGTGAGGCGTCTCTGCCTGCGCGCCGCCCCCCCCCCCCCGCCTCGGTCCTCCGGGAAAGGCGCCGCGAGGCTGTAGGGACGCGCTCCCGGCGCCGTGCTCCCGCGGGGGCGGGAGGACTCCCACCTCGCCGCGGGGCCCGGCCCTACCTCGCTGCAGGCGGCTGCCTGCGGAACGGCCTTCGCGCCGCTCCTCAGCCGGCTCCCGCCGGCGGGCGGGCCCGGGCGGCGCCCCCGGGGCCCCGCAGGGCCAGCGCCGGCCTCAGCCGCGCCTGCAGCCCGCTTCGAGCGTCGGGCCCGCAGCTGCAGCCCCTCGGGAACAAGCGGCCGCCGCCCCCGCCAACGGCACGGGAGCCCCTGCCCTGGGCCTGGGCCCGGCCCCGCGGCGGAGGAACGCACCCGGGCGCGCAAAGCGGGCGGCGCAGGTTTGTTCCCTCGGGCGCACCGGGAGCTGCCGCCCGGGCTCGGTGCCCAACGGTGGCCGGGAGGAGGGGAGAGGGAAGCGGGAGGAGGCGCAGAGGCGGGGAGAGAAGAGGCGAGGGACGGGGAGCCAGGCCCGGGGCGGGGGGGGGGCGGGAGCCGGACGTGGGTGTCGAGGCGGAGGAAGAGGGAGAACTGCAGCGCGGGGAGGGGGGAGAGGGAGCGATAAAGAAGAGGGGGAGAGAGCCGGGGAGAGAGCTGGGAGGGACAGCGAGAACGAGCGGCGCCGGGCCTGGGAGCGGCGGGTACCGCGACAGGCAGCTGGGTATCGGGAGACAGAGAGAAAACTGCTCGAGGGGACCAGAGCAGAAGGAATTAAGACAAAAAAGGAGGGGGGGTGTGGGGGTGTGCGTGTGAAGGGACAGGAAGGCAGATAGAGGAAGTCATGGAAAGGGAAAGGGAAAAGGGACAAACACGGGAAAGAATTAAAAATTAGAGACCATCAGCTGGACAGAGCCATAAAAATAGAAAGGGGACGGGCCGCAGAGTCAGGGCATTAAAAACCCGTCAAAGGGAGTGATGCGGAGGGGGATGCGGAAGAGAAAAGAAAAAGCGACGGGCGGCAGGAAACACGGGGAACAAAAACAAAAAAACGAAACCACGGGACAGGGAACCGGATAAATGGAGACGTAGAAATAAAATTTTAAAAGCGACGTGGTACGTGACAGGGTTACGTCAAGACATTAAGGCCCCCCTCGCCCCCGCGACCTCCAGCCCCGGTTTGCTGGCTGAGCGCTGCGTGCTACGGTCGGGAACATCCCTTTGGGCAGCCGGGGGTCCGCTGTCCCGGCCGCATCCCCTCCCAACCCCGCGCGCACCCCCGCTCTACTCGCCGGCGGGGCCGCGGGAGCAGCAGAACAGCCCTTGAGGCTGCGCAAGCGCCGCTCGGCGAGACCCGGCGCGTGTCCCCGCGTCATCGACGCTGGGTGTCGGCGCAAATCCAACACGTAGCCCCGCGCCAGCTACCGCGAAGAAAACTAACTCTACATCCCAGCCCAAACTAGCACGCGCGGGAATACAGTTTAAAAAGTTGAGCGCGGTACTAGAAACGCAGGAAAAAATTTAAGACTGGGGACAGGAAACCAGATGAAGAGAGACATAGAAAGAAGATTTAAAAAGCAGCGGGGTACGGGAAAGCAGTAAAAACTAGGGACAGCAAACCTCACAAATGTTGTCAAGAAAGAAAAATGGAATAAGCAATGGCATTAAGAAAAGACAAGAAACAATTAAAAAACCCCAAGGAGATGGTAAATAACAGAGCCACAAACGAAAATACAGTTCTAAAAGCGACAGGGTACACGACGGACAGGAATAAACTAAAAAATATGGATAGGGAGCTTGATAAAAGTAGACCTAGAACAGAAACTGAAAGAGCGACAGGGCTCGGGACAGACAGGAATAAAAATAAAAATGACACACAGTGAATTGGTTAAAGCGGACACGGAGAGAGCATGTAAAAAGCAGCCGGGTAAAGGAGAAGCTGGGGAGGGGGGGGGGAAGGGGACAGAAAACTGGATAAAAGTTGATGTAAAAAGGAAATTTTGAAAGCCAAGGCATTAAGGAAAGGCAAGGAAAAAAAAGTAAAATAAGTGTAGGGTGATGGAGAGTGACATAGGAGGAAAATTATAAAAGCGGAAGCATTGAGGAAAACCAAGAAAAAGTTAAAAATGACAATAGACAGAAAAGTACAGAGAGACATAGGAAGAAAATTTCAAAAGCGACGGGGTACAGCACGGACGAGAAACAAATAAAAAATATAGACAGCGAATTGGTTAAAGTAGACACGGAAAGAAAATTTTAGAAGCGATGGGGTACAGCATAGATGGGAAAACAAAAAACGGGACGGGGAGGTGGATAAACTTCGATGTAGAAAGAAAATTAATTTAAAATGCGACGGCTTTTAGCAAAGACGAGAATAAATTGAAAATAAGACTGTGGAAAAACAGACACATAAGAAAATGTAAAAAGCAACGGGGTACACAACACGGGAAAGAGTTAAAAGACACGGATGGGGAGCTCGACAAAAGCAGACATGGGAACGTGAAGCAGCGTCAGGGTACGGGACAGACGAGGGAGAATTACAAAACGCAGGCAGCGAACTGCAGAAAAGTAGCCATCGAAACACAAGTTAAAATGGACAGAGTATGATACAGACAGGAAAAAAAAATAAAAAGGCGGACAGGAAGCTAAATAAATGGAGACATAGAAAGTTATTAATGTGACTGGGTGCGGGACAGAGGAGGAGATAAAAAACAGGGGCAAGGAATCGGGTAGAGGGACGGAAGGACGTTTTAAGAAGCGACAGGCTACGAGAAAAGCAGGAAAGAATTAAAAAATAGGAACAGGAATGAGGATAGAAGGAAATACTGAAACAAAATTTAAAAAGGGACAGTATACGGAAAAAAGGGAGGAGTTAAAAGTACGGGAAAGGGAAGCTGGATAAAGGGAATCGTTGAAGGAGAAATTAGGTAGCGGTGGGGTGCAAGAAATACAAGGGGAGGGGTGGGGAACCAAAAAAAAAAACCCCAAACAAAAAAACGGAGAAAGGGAGCCAGGTAGAGGGAGACGTAGAAGAACTTTTAAAAAGCAACCGGGTACGAGAGACACGGACAGGAATTAAAACGCAGGGACGGGGAGATGGACAGAGGACAAGGCAGAAAGGAAAAAGAAGTGGCGGTCAGGTACGAGAAACACGGGAATATTAAACAAACAGGGAGATGGCTAGAAGGAACCGCAATGAGAAAATGTTAAAAGTAACAGGGTACAAGAACCACAGGAAATAATGAAAAAATAGGGACGGGGAGATGCACAGAAGGAAACATAGGAAGAAAGTTTTTTCAGCGACGGGGTGCAGGACAGAGGGAGGAAATAAAACACAGAGACAGGGTGCCGGAGGGAGGGAACTGTAGCGCGAGAAATTAAAATGCAGCAGGGTACAAGAAACACAAGTAAGCATTAAAAAACGGGGAGAGGGAGCCGCAGAGAGGGAAACGTGGAAAAAAATTAATAGGTGAAATGGTACAGGGCAGAGTCGGCAGATGAGCAGTAAGTTTCGGGGAGCCGACACACAAGGGATTCTAAAGCAGTTCCAAGAGCTAAGCCCAGGAAACCCAGGGTTAAAGTTCTCAGTTTCATATTTCACGTCCAAAATATGTAGAACTTTGACAGAGATGACATCGTGTTTTCCTTAAACCAGCTGATTGCAAAATGCTGCACTGGGCGAGAACACCATAAACAGTTTAAGACGAACGGCCACGCTCCTAAGTAAAACAATAAACCCAGCGCACGGGAGCCGCGCAGCCTCTGCTTTGGCCTTCGCCTCTCGCCATCCGCCACCAAAGCTGCTGCCGCATCCTGCGCGCCACGCGTAGCAGGTTTCCAGCCACGGCCTGAAAGGCGGTAAGGGTAAAATACGAGAAAATGTGCCATTACGCTCTGCAGTTACGGTTAATTCAGTTCCTGTTTCACAGTCCGGTTACGGAACGCGGGGTCGCTCGCAGGAAGTGTCGTGGCGGAAATCAGAGGGGTGCCGAGGCGGCCGGAGAGACGGCAGAAGGCTGGAGGGCACAGAGGTACTCGGGAGGGGATCTGAACGGAGCACAGGCGGCGTCGGGGAGACGCTGGCCGACGGGAGGCGAGCAAGATGGAGGAGAGGACAGAAAGACCGCTCTGAGGAAGAGGGATGGCCCGAGGAGATGTTCTGACAAACCGAGAGGGGTACAAATCACGCTCCAGAGATAACAGCGCGCCAAGGAGACCCCGTAAAACCCCGGGATGGGGGGGGGGGGGTAAGGGAGACGCGCCAGGGAAATCTAAAAAGCGACAGGGTGCGTGACAAACAGAAAGAATTGGAAAAGAATAGACATCTGGATAAAAGCAAATATAGAAAGAGAATTTAAAAAGAAAAAAAGGGTATGAGGCAGGGGAGGAAAAAACTAACAAATAGGGAGAGAAGACCAGATAGACAAAAAGTAGACAAAAAATTATCAAAAGCGAAGGTGTTAAAGAAGGAGAAACTTGGCAATGGGGCAGCAGAAGAAATCAACAAAGGCAGAAAGCAAATTTAAATAGTGACAGGGTATAGCAGAGACGGGAATGAAATAAAGACAGTGAACTGGATGAAAACAGATAGGGAAAAAAAATTCAAAAGTGATTTCACACAGGATAGCCAGGAAGTAATAAAAACGTAGGGTTAGCCGTCTCCATAAAAGCAGACACAGAAAATTTAAAAAACGATGAGGTAGAGGACAGACAGGAAAAGAGTAAATAATCGGGACAGAAAACCAGGTTAAAGTAAGCATAAAAACATAAGTTCCTCACCGTTCCTGGAGGTATTTAAAAGGCGCGTGGATGTGGCACTTAAGGCCACGGTTTAGTGGTGGACTTGGCCGTGTTAGGTTTATGGCTGGGCCCGATGATCTTAAGTGTCTTTTCCATCCTAAATTATTCTGTTATTCGAAAATGAAGACGTTAAGACGGGGAAAAAAAGTTAAAATAGGGAAAAAACCTGAATAGGCAAAGACATAGCAAGAAAATTTCACAAGCAACAAGGTATGGGACACACTAGAATGAGCTAAAAAAATGAAGCTGCTGAAGTGGATAAAAACAGACGAGGAAAGAAAATCTAAACGTGAGGGGGTACAGGAGAGACAGGAACCAACTGAAAAAAAGGGAGCTACATCCTAATAAAAGTAGATTTAGAACGAACATGTTCGAAGCGGCAAGTTACAGGAAACGGGGAAAAAAAACGTAGGGATAGAAAATGAGATAAAAGTACACGGAGAAACAAAATTTCAAACGAAAAAGAACGATGACTAAAAAAATTGAAAAATGGGGACAGCGAACCACATAAAAGTAGACGCAGAAAGGAAATACAAAAAGCGGTGCCCTTAGGAAAAAATAAGAGAAAATAACTAATAAGTAACGACAGCGGACGAGATAAAAGTAGAAAATTTGAAAAGCAATGGGGATTAAGGACTTTAATTAAAGACAGCGATGGTGAACTAAAATGGAGATGTAGAAGGGAAACTTAAGAAGGGGTGGCGCTAAGGAAAGACAAGAAATCACTGAAGATACAGACATGGAAGGGCACAGAAAGTACATGTTAGAAGTGATAGGCATTAGGGAAATAAAGGAAAAAACAGAAATAGGGACAGTGGAGTAAAACAGCTATAGAGAGACAATTTTAAATGCGATGACAATAAAGAAAAACCAGAAGAGAGAGACAGAAGATGGGATAAAAATAGAAAATGTTAAAAGCAACAGGGATTAAAGAAATAGGGAAAAATTGTGGAATAGGGACAGTAAACAGAGATGTAGAAAGAAAGTTTTAATAGTGAGGGCGCTAAGGAAAGACAAGAGCTAATTAAAAATACAGACAAAGGGAACAAAAGTAAGCCTGGCAAGAACATTTAAAAAGCGATAGGTGTTAGGGAAAGAAGGGAATAAAACATAAAAGAAACGGCAAACATTTTAAAAGAGTTGGAGAAAGAATAATGAAAAAGCCAGGTGATGCAGAGAAGTGAAAGAAATTTAAACTCAGTAACATCACAGTGTCATTAAGCAGACATCTTCTGTTTCACTTCCCCCCTTTTCTATTACCCTTGCGAATTCTTTCGCAGTCCCTTATAACGTACCATTCTCCTTCGTCCGTCGATTAAAATACCTCCCTGTTGCGACTTCAGGTTTGACCTTACTCTTTTTCCAGGTAACACAGTCATCCCCATTCTTCTGACAACGCCATAGCGAACCTCGAATTATACAACACGTACATAAAACAAATAAGCTATCAACTAATACGAGTACAAGCAGCTCTTTGATCCATTTAAAATTTGGTAACCGAGAGGCTAATTTGCTCCGAACTTCTTCACAACCCCAAGAGGTGATGTAAATCTAAAGCTGTTCTTATCATGACCTACTCCATAGCAGGGGTTATTAAATAGAGAGGTGTTAACCGGAACCGGAACTCCTGTTAGAGAGAACGTCTGGCTAGACTCTCTAGGCACTTGCAATCGCTCTCGTTTAGAATTTCCTAATATTATTATGTATTTCTATAGATTATTTTCGCCTAACTGGGTGAGATCTTCCCCTCGGTATTGGGATCGGTTACGGCCGCCCCAACAAAATTCCAAATGGACTTAAATTCTCTTTAGTTCCCGGTTTTACCCTGATTCGTAGTAGGGCTACAGTGGGAGCGCTTGGTACCAATGTAGATTTGCTTCTTGACTAAGTTTAGCTAGCTGTTGTTTAATTAAGTGATTCATTTTCTCCACTGGCCCACTTGCCTGAGGTCGGTTGCCGGTTTGTTCCTAAAATTTTACTAACTCGTTGCACTATTTGCGCACAAAAATGAGCACCCCTATCAGAAGATATTACTGCTGGTACTCCAAATCTGGGAATAATTTTCGTTTAAGAGTACTCCTGTCACTTCCCTAGCCTTATTAGCCCTACAAGGGAAAGCTGCTGGCCAGCCCGAAAAGGTATCTGTTAATACGAACAAATCCCAAACCCTCCCCTTTCCGTGGGAGTTCGGAAAAGTCTGTTTGTCAATTTTGACCTGGAACTTTCCCTTTACCGAGACTTCCAAATTTTACACGATTTCCCACCTTTGCATACTTCACAGTTATTAACCATGGCTTTTACAGTTTGAAACAAATTCCTGGCTACTATTTGCTTCATAAGGGAATCATACGAGGCTTCAGTTGCCCAATGAGTCTGGTCGTGTTCTGCTTTTACCGGTTTCCGTACTATTCTAAAGGGAACTATTACTCTGTTACCTTTTAATTTTGCCCAACCTGATGATTCAACTTCTGCTTCCAAATCTTTAATTAATCTAAGATCCTTCTCATCACAGTCGACCGAGTCCGGTAGCGGCAAAGCTTTTTCAGGAATCAAACTTAACACCTCACCTTGTTCCGCAGCTCTTTTTGCCTCATAATCTGCCGATTTATTCCCCACTTCCTGAGCAGCGTCACCCTCTTGGTGCCCCTTGCGGTGCATAAGCGCAACCGCCGAAGGTGACTGTACCGCATCCAAAAGTCTTAGGATCACGTCAGCAAGCTTAATGTTTTCCCTGGGCAGTCAGAAGTCCCCGTTCCTTCCAGATAGCCCCACGGGCATGAACTACACCCAAGGCGTATTTTGAATTTGTCCAGGTGTTCGCTCGCAGTCCTTCAACAAGCTCTCACTAAAGCAATTCATTCGGCTCGTTGTGCGGATGTACCCTCAGGGAGTGACTTTGCTTCCAGCACTCGCTCTGCGGTGGTCACGGCATACCCCGCCATTCGAGCTCCATCCTTGGCTGACAGTAGGCATACTGATCTTTCGGGAGGGGTTGACTTCCCCGAGACGGGGCACTTGGGCTACTTCTCATGGCTCCTCGCCTCCCATTAGTGGTGTTTCCCGGTGGGTTCCCAGAGGTTACCTGGCCCCTGCGGTGCGCAAAGCAGCCGCTGTAGCGCTGGCAATTGTTTTGCCCATTCCCCCCCCCCGCCTGTCCCTATTCCGACACACTTGCCAAGCAGTCTCCAGCAATTTCTCTAAATCTCTCACATCTGTTCCTTGCACTTGCTGTAACTTTTTCTTGACATCATCCGTCAGCTGTCCCAGAACCAGGAATAACAACTGACCCTTTCCCTCCCGAGAGGTACGGTTTAAAGGAGTATATTTCTGCATCCCTTCTTTTAATCGGTTCAAAAAATCAGTAGGGGATTCTTTTCTATCTATCTTGTTTAATTTCATACAATTTAGACCAATTTACTGATTTTGGGACAGCACTTCTTATTCCAGAAGCCATTCGTTCCCTGTACCGCGGTACTAAGTCCCAGGCTCCTGGCTGGTTAGGGCCCCGACCGGGACTGGTAATGGGAACATGGTTATCCACTGTTCCCGGCAGAGTTCCAGCCAAAACCAGAGCCTGGACTTGAGGGTCTGGCCACCCTCACAACACTCTGCTTTTCTGCCTCACTGAACACCGCATCCGAAATTGCACGCACATCCTCGCAATCGGGGTCAAACAATCCTTTAATCTCCCATTCTGTCAACCTTTAAACATCTTTGTCCAATGCCACAAGGCGAGCAACATCTTTTTTGCTTCCTATTTTGCTTATTGTTTGTCTTTTTCTATCGCCAGGACCATAGGGTCCTGGGGTGCTGAATTGATTCCACGTTCTTTCTGCCATTCAGGGTGGTTTCGTAGAGTGAAAAACATACGTATCTGCATAAAGCACTTCATCCCATTTTCCTTCTCCCTGAAGGAAGAGCATTAAATTGTATTATTACACTAAATGTATAATACCTATTATAACATGTGTAGTATTATATTACAATTATATGTACCTTAATGTAATAATGTATTCTATTTTAATGCCCTGTTAAAGGGCCGTTTTTCTCCACCGTCTAACTTCTAGAGAGGCCACCACTGATTACAATGCTTAATTAAAGTTTTCCTATCGACACTGCCTCCCGGCACTCCCCCCGGATCTCTCCAGTGCTGCAAAACACATCCCAGTGGGCTTTTCTTTAGAACTCCGCCACTCTGTGACTCTCCCATATCTGATGCAAATTTTACCGTTAATAACCAAAATCCAATAAATGACAAACCAATAACCAATACCCGAAATGCATTAGCCAAAAGTCAGGTAACAGTTAACCGGACCTCCAAATGGGGACGCAGCCCCTCCAAACAGGGAAGTTAATCCCCTACCATATGGGACACAAGTCCCCCAGAGGTACACCTGTAAGGTGCTAGCGAGCCGGTATACGCCGACCCGTGTGCACGTCTGCACGTCTTAAAGACGGTCCCAAATTGATCGATCGTTACCAATTCAGGATTTAAGGATGTCTTCTTGCCAGAGGGTCTTTGTCTGTCCCCGCGGTGATCCGACTGAGAACGGGGGTCTCTCCGGAAAAGATCTCCGGGGGCAAACCCAAGAGAGTCCCAGACTCATCGGGTCCCGCAGCCGAACAGAGGATGTCCCTCCCACCTGGGTCACCAAATGATTCACAAAAGTTACAGAAATTTAAACTCAGTAACACCAAAGTGTCATTAAGCAGACGCCTTTATTGCCACGCCGGACACCTGGGGGATATCTCCTCCCAACGCATGCGCGCTGAAGCAAAACTTCATCCTTTATATACCTGAAAGACGTGAATATTCGCACGTGTCCTGAGAAATCTCCGCCTCCTCGCTTATCTGCCACGTTTACATAACGCTGGCATTGCAAAACTACACTACGCGTGCGCGGGCGTCTCGGGCGGTCGTCGGTGGTCGTTTGGGGAGTTAGCCCCCTCCTTCTTTTTCCCTTTTATGGTCACAGGTCTCCTGAGGATAGTTCCTTCTCCTTGGATGTTTTCCCCTTCTGTTCTTCAGCCAAGCGGTTCCTTCTTATCATCCGTGTTTGAGCACTCCTGCTAGGACGTTTCTGTGCTCAAGGTGAAGGTATCTCCTCTGCACTCATCAATTTCTCAGTCCTTGCTCTTAACTCTTCTCCTCTTGGTTCTCTCCACCTGTCTTCTCCGTTTCTACTTGTGTTTTAATTTTCATCAGGGCTGCTTTCCTCCTGATGAACTGTTTACATATAGGTACAGTGTTGGCACTGAGGCAAATACAGCCTAAGGACTATGAGAATAGGCCGTTAAACATAATGCCACGGTTGCTAGGCTAAAGAAGTCTATACTAAAGTTAAACTAATCACGAAATCAATAACCTTCCAGAAAGTACATCTCTTCAGAAATTTGTAAAACTGACAGTTGATTAGTTACACATGCTAAAACCTTCTAATTGTTTTAGATCCTTGTTTCAGAGGGCACTAAGGGAAGGGAAGAAGTCAGTTAAAAAATAAGGGTAGGCAAATAAGGACCGCGAATGAGAGAAAAGGCGGCAGAAAATTTTAAAAGCAATGGTGATTACGGCAAAAGGAAAAATATTAAGAGGCAGGGATGGCGAACTAAAATGGAGACGTAGATAGAAAATCTAACAAGTGAAGCCACTAAGGGAATACCAGAAACAATCAAATACAAAGGGATACTGAAAAGTCGGCCAGAAAACCCTCTAACACTTAGTTTGAAGCTTTAGAAGGCGGGCATTCCTTACGGCAGCCCTGGGCAGTGCTGGGGATCGCTCCACCACGAGTGCTCCGACGGGTTAGTAAAGCACATCAGTTCATATGCAGAAAAGTCATACGTGTCATCAGATCCCCCAAGAAGGGCAGTCTTATGGTGAGGAGTTCCCGGAATTTGTTGACATAGTCCAAGCATGCGCAGTAAAATTAGGGTTAGGGTCTTTTCACCCTCAGGTGGTCGTCCACAGTCTTCCTCACGCAGTCTGCCAGTTGAACCTGGGGCTTCCTTTGTCCATATCTAGTCATCGAATTAGCTCCTCGGTCTTTCGGCCTCAGGATGGCACAAGGAGGTCAATTTAACCTGGTAGCAGTGATTTCCACGGGAAGCCTAAGGAGCTTGCTTTGTGTTATCCGTGAGTTTACAGGGGAAGCCTAACAAGCTTGCTCACGGTCTGTTTGATCTTGTCGGGCAAGAAGTGACATGTTTAAGGTCTCAGCCAGTGATTTTACTTAAAAGAGTAAGTAAAGACGGAGAGGGGGAGACGGACAGGGAGACAGGGAGAAAGAGTAAAACAGCGATGGGCTTCAAGAGGGAGAGAGAGAAGAATTAAAAGATCCTGGCAGGGAGCCGGACAGGGCAAGACGGCAAAAGAAATGAAACTGCAGCGTGGCTCAGGGCTGACAAGGACAAAATTGCAAAACAGGGACAGGGAGCAGGATAGCGGGAGACAGAGGAAGAAAGAGACTTGTGCTGTGCTACAGGGCCGAGAAGGAAGACCTTGAACATCAGCCAGAGACTAGAGAACAGAGTGGAAGGAAGGCAAAAACGGTGGCTGGGAGCTGGACAGAGAGAGACTGTGAAAGAAAAGAGTAGCAACACGCTACATTGCAGAGGGAGGAATGGAAAAGCAGGGACAGGGAGCCAGACTGAGAGAGGCAGAGGAAGGAAAAATAGCCACAAGCTACAGAGCAGGGAGAGAGAGGACCTAAAAGATGAGGACGGGGAGCTGGTCAGAGTGAGATGGAGAAAGGAGGTATGGGCGGGGGGTGGAGGGGGGGAACCACATCAGCGTGGGAAAGACGGAGGGGGCCAGGGGAGAGGCAGTGAGGGCCCGGGATGCAGAATAGGGGCAACAGGGCCCCGAGGGCCTGGGACTCACCACAGCTTTCACTCCCTGCACTGCTGGGAGAGTTCGCCAGTTCAGACGCTTCTTCCTCCTCCTCCTCCTCCTCTCCTCCCTTCGCCTTCTGTAACTCCTGTCGCTTGGCTGTCCTCCACCTAAGAGAATACCGGGGTGTCTTACAGCTCGTACAAGACGGGGCTCCCTACACACGTAGCCTCGCTCGTGCGCTACGCGGCCGCCTTTGGTGACGCGTACAGACCCTGCATGTCGATGGTGTGGCCTGCTGCGGACTACGAAGAGGGATCCTACCTCACCTGGAGGGGCTGGCTCGCTCTTCCCTGCAGCAGGAGGCAGCTGCCGGCCGGCCGGCCTTCGGTTTCTTCTTCCTCTTTACCGTTCTCTGGCCTCTCCAGCTCTGGCCGTGGCAGTTCCCGCCCAGGGCCGGCAAGCGCTCCGCCTGTCCTTTCCTGCAGCCGTGCCACGAGGAGAGCGAGGCTGGGCAGAGACAACCCACGCGAGCCCGAGGCGGGTGCGGTCAGCGGCATCCCCCCCCAGCGCGGCCCCTGGCAGAGGGAAAGAAGCAGCAGCAACCCTTATTACCGTAGTTCCCCCCTGGCCGAAGCCTCTCCTTCCGCGGGGGCCGCCGGAGACGCCGCTCTGCCCCTGCACCGCTGCCAACGGCGTCCGCTTTCACGGAGAACCCAGTGCACGCGAGGCCCGGCTTGCCGCCTCTGCGACAGGGCCCGGGGTCGGCCCGGGGCTACGGGACGGGCTTCAGGGGAGGGGCTGGAGCTGGGGGCAGCTGCGCGGGGCCAGGAGAAGCGAGCGGGGGGGCTCTGACGAGTTGGGAGGCGCCCGGCGTCCACGCCTGGGGGGCGTCCGCCTCCCTCCCTCCTCCCAGAGCCCCGGTAACTCCCCGGGGCTGCCCCGACCCGACTCCAGCGGGCCGGCAGCCGGTCGCAGCGGGCGGCTCGAAGTTCCTCGCCCCGCCACCCGCGGGCGGCCGGTGCGCAGGAGACGCCCCGCACCCGCCCCAGGGGCTCGCTCGCCTCACCGGTGGTTCCGGCCCTTCGCGCCCGCCGGGAACTGGACTCCGCTGCGCCGCCATGCTGCTCCCGCGCGCCGCGCATGCGCCGGACGCCGGCGGCGCGCCGCAGGGGCGAGGGGCGGTGCGCGAACGCCGGGCTGCAGTAGCAGCGAGCACCCGGCGGCCGTGCCTCATTTTGCAGGGCGAGCACCCGCCCACGTTGCGCACATGGGGCGGCAACGGCGCGACCTTACCGGGAAGTAGCAAAGAGCGCGCAGGGACCGCAGAACGGCATCGCGGTTACCGGCGGCCGGCAGCGTGGGTCACTTAGGCGCCGCCGCGTATGCGCGGCTTCCGAGCTGCGGCAATGCGCCCATCGCGCATGCGCAGCTTCTGAGCGACGAGGTGCTGTACCGCGCATGCGCGGCTGCCGAGCTGCAGTACCTAATTTTGGTCACAGGGCGGCAGCACTGAGAGCGGCGAGGAGGCACGCCACCACGCATGCCCGGGAACCCGCGTCGCAAAAACTACATCTCCCGGCATGCACTAGCAAGCACAACGTGAACTCCCGGAAGACCACGCTTCCCGGCATGGCGGGGAACGAACATGGCCGAGAGCAAACCCCGTGCCTCAGGACTACGGCTCCCGCCATGCCGCGAGACGCAGCCTGTCCTGCTGGCTCACCCTGCGCGGACACCGTCTTCCACCCCCCCCATCCCCCATCCCCGCCGAGACGCGAGCGCTCACCCGCCCTCTGCAGCGTAGTTCCGGGTGGACCCCTCCGCCGGCTCGCACACCCGTCTGCACCGTGCCTCCGACGCGGACCCCGCCGCCCTGCCTCCGGTCGATCGGGCGGCCCCGCTCACCTTCTTTCTCGCTGCAGCCGCAGCCCGGTCAGGCCGGGCGACCGCTCCACCCTTGGCTCCCCCCGGCCCGTCCACGGCCACCGGGAGTAGGGCAGCAGCAGCACCAGCCCCTCCCCCGGCAGCCACCCCTGTGCAGGGAGCGTCCGTCCCCACCGGCCTCACCGCCCGCACCTGGGGCTCCTCCAGCCCCGGCCCACAGCTGGAGCCCAGCTGGAACAGGGGGCCAGCGCCCGACCCCCACCCCAGGGCATCCCCTCCTGCCCCGAGCTCCGGCACAGCCCCTCACCCGGGGCAAAGCGAGGGCGAACGCAGCCGCGAGGGCAAAGGAGGCGGCGCATGACAAGGCCCGGGAGCGGGGCTGCCCCGGGGGGCTCGGGGCCTGCCCCGGGGACACCCCGCCAGTCCTTCCCGGAGCCGCGCTCCTCGGTGCGGCAGGGAACAGGCGGGCGGGCGGCTCCCGGAGCCATGGGCTGCTGGGCAGGGGGAGGCCGCCGAAAACGAGGTGTGAGGCACGGGACGCTACAAGAGAGGAGACCGGGGGCAGGGAGTCAGACCAGGAGAGAGGGAGAGACAAAAAAGTGGCAACCGAGCCGAAAGGAGGAATGAAACAATGGGGAGCCAGGACAGTGAAACACGGAGGTAAGGGGCGGGGAACACCGCCAAAACAACCCCCATATCTGCACCGTACAGGGAGCTGGGGAAAAAAGAGAGCGGGAGAGCAACAAGAAGAGCAATGAGCATGGAAAGAAGGGGGTGGATGGGTGGTGGGAGTCCAAAATAGGGTCATCAGGGAGCCAGAGACAGCGAGAGGGTGAACGGACAAAAGCGACAGGCGCTGCAGGGGGGAGAGGGAGGAATGAATGAGCAGGGACAGCCAGCCAGCCAGCGACGGAGAAAGGCAAGAGACCGCACGGGCGACAGCGCGGAGAGGGAGGAATTAAAAGCGAGGGACAGATTGCTGGGAAAGCAGAGGCAGAGAATGGAACAGAATCAGAGCGTGCTACAGGGCCAAGAAGGAAGAAACAGGGACAGGGAGCCAGGGAAAGAAAAAGTACTGAGGAGCTACAAGACAGACAGGGAGAAATGAAAAAACAGGGTTCCGGAGCCCGGCAGAGAGAGAGCTGGTGAAAGAAAACGATAGCAGTAGGCTACAGGGAGGAGAGGAAGGAATGAAAAGATAGGGACGGGAAGCCAGACGCAGAGAGAACCATGCCTCTGTGCTCTGAATGAGAGGCCTGTCTGGAAATAGAAAGTGCAGATACTAAATTTAATAAAGTAATAGCGAATACGATATAGATGAGACTTGACCAAGTGTAGCACAAAATGTAAGATACACTACCCTGCTTCGTCAACGACTGTGGCCTAGCATCTAATGGCAGGCTTAGTTTCTGTTTCCCAAGGAGAGTAGCACAAAACCATAATTTTCCGATTATACAAATATTTTACCAGACTATGCAAAGAAAGTAACAACAATTGCCTTACAGATCTACATGAATGCATAACAGTAGCAGAAAATTGCTAGAGCACAAAACACTCAGCCTTCAAAGTCCACAGAAAGACATTAGGTCTTGTAAATCATCGGTTCTAAGGACCCTGCTGCTACCACATCACCGCAACATGTGACTCACAGCGTATTTCTTTCTTTCTAGGTTTAAGGAATTCCTTCATTTTGGGGGTTTATTTGTTGGGGGGTTGTGAAGAAGGAAGCTCCTTAGCCGTGTTTTTCTTAAATCTGGCATATTAACTATTATGGCATGCTGTAATGATCACAGATTTGATATGTTTTCCTGGAAACAAAGTTGAATGCAGAAACAAACTCAAAGACCCAAGCACAGAAAGTGAGCTAGGATCCTGGCGTACAAGCTGGTGTAGACAAAAATCTTACAGAAGATTAACTGAAAAGTCCTCATTCTGCAAATGCTTATACACTTATCAATCCATTATTTGAGTCCACTAGCTTCGTATACAGTAAAGCCTGTGAGAGTAAACATTGTGGTCTGCTTGGTAGATTCATCTGTGACTCCACTCATTGCATACTTAATATTTTCCCCTTCTGTCAAAAGGATTCGTTTTACCAAATGAAGTTAACGTTGTTCATGATCGCTTTTATGGGAAACTGGCAAAAAAAGAGTTTTCCTTAGGGTGAAAGAGCGAAAATGTTGTGTTGCCAAAAGAACAAATTCAGGATTCAAATGCAAGTCCGCTCGCCCTAAGAAGTTAACACTTCTTCTCCTATAACAATTCCCCACACAGAGCTCTAGCGACTGAGGACCTTATTTTGCTAGTTCTTGGATTTTGCCCACAGTCTGGACCAAACAAAATCTCTCCTCAAGGTTAAGTCACTGAGCGACGTCATTCCACAGCTGACAAGACACTAGGTGTTTGAGGAGGTCGGGGGTGATTAGGAGTTTGGTTTTGGTTTGAAATTTTTTTACTCCCCAATTGCAGTTACAAATTCAGAAAAAAAAAAGAAATATAGGAACACACTCACATAAAACTTTCCTCGCGTTTGGTTCCTTCCACGGTATTCGTCATGCATTCAAAATCAAGGTGCATTGCTGTACAAAGCAATGTATCACTTCTCTACGTTATTCACAGGCAGCACAGAAGTTAAAATTCAACGCAAGAGTTCTGCGAGGACACAAAAGGGAAAAAACACATGCCATCTAGTTTCCTGCCCACTGAGAAATTGGAAAGCAGCTTAAAAAAGGCAAGACGTACAAAAAAAGATCCCCGGCATTAAGGACTCTATTGTCTTGGTTAATATTGGTAACTATTGCTTGGATTTCTTTGTAAAAAGAAACACAAAGGGATTAGACTATAATCAATGAGAATTAAGCCAGCACAGCAAAAACCCAAACAAACCCAACACATAAACAACATAAACTCCTCAAAAATACCTTCCAAACATTTCTTTAGAATAAAAACAGGGAACATGCAGCTACTGGAGACTTCAATATTTATGTCTTTCTGTGACTCTCCACACCTACATTTGGGGAGAAGACTATAAAACAAGTTCACAGTGCATGAGGTCTTTTAAACTAAAAAAGGGATTAAACTTATGAGAAGTATTTTACTTCTAGAGCTTCACTTGTTCTCTTTGCATTATCATAGGACCCACAGAAGCAAGCCTAGAAAACCTGTGGAAAATTAGTTACATGAATTATGAAGAGGGCCAAGAATCTCTCAATTTTAAACCTACCTCGGGCAAACGATTCTGCCAGCAACTTTTCCAGACTCTGGGATTTTCCTGCTTTCCATACTTCTGAAAAGATGGTGGGGGAAGCTACCATGCTTGTATAACCTTTGAAGCTGTTAGCATTTCTGCAAAACATGAAACGTTCTTACAGACTGAGCATGCAACAGGGAAAGTTTTACAGACATCCCTTTGTTCTACGCACAACGCCATACTTCTCTCAAAACTGGTAGCCAAGGAGGGAAGGTTTTGAACTCTTTTACGTTTACCTGAATTGTACTGCATAAATATGATGTCTTTTTTTAAGTGCTGCAAATTCCTCTTCATTTTCTGGGATTGCTTCATATGAATATAGACCATGTTTTAATCAGGCATTGCTACCTAACAATTCCAGGCACTTGCTAGCTCATTGCTTGACAAATGCACATACTCTGAATACTGCAGATGTCAAGTTTGGCCTGAAGTTTGGTGTCCATCATGACAGGCCACAATTTAAGCATAATAGAAGGTGACCAAATCTGTGCAGAACGTACTACAGGTTTTCACTTTGCAAATCATAATAGTTTTGGTATTTCCTTGAATGCTCAGCTCTTTATGACAAATGACTATGGATGGACAAAAAAAAACAAACCAAAAAACCCAATCACAAAAATTTTCTCCCAAGCTTCCTGATTCTAAAACAAATCTAAAAATTACAATGTGCCCTAAACCAAACCCTGAACTCACAAAGAAAGCAAAGAACAAATATGAGCTGCATTATAAAAATCTCAATTTTTATGCCAGTCTCATGATTACAGTAGGCACTGTATGGACGGTCCCATATCTTCCCGCACAAGGAAGAAAACTGCCTCTAGGACTGTCCCTACAGCTTTACAAGCCCCACTCCAAGAGGCAGTGGGACCTGATGGAGGAACAATGATGATTAAGGTGCCCTTTTCCACCACTGATCTAGGAGAATGGAGAAAAGTTGCAAGAGACTATAGAAGCGACCCGGTGAGTGTTACTAAGCATTTTCAGTTCATGGTAAAACAACATAATCCAGACTGGAAAGGTATACAGTTGCTCTTAGAGTATATGACAGAAACAGAAAAGCAATTAATTTTGAAAACAGCAGAGAATTTAGCTGAAGACCATTACAAGATCACGGGGGGGGGTGTCAAAGAATATTTCCCCTCCGAGACCCAAAATGGGACGCTAATAAATCTGCCCATATGGAGAGGCTACAGGAATATCAAGACTGGATTTTGAAGGGAATGGAAAGGGCTATTCCCAAAACCACAAACTGGTCAGCTCTATATGCAGTTAAACAAGGTCCTTCTGAGTCCCCATCTGAGTTCCTGGATCGACTGAGGGATGTAATGCGCCGTAGCACACCGCTGGATCCTGGGTCAGAGGTAGGAATACAACAAATAGTCTCCCTGTTCTTGGGTCAGTCTACGGGGGACATTAGGCACAAACTCCAGAAGCTGCACCCTACAGAAGGTAGAAATCTGGAAGTGTTGCTGGGTGAAGCGTGGAGAGTATTTAGTAATAGAGAGGAAGGATAGCAGTTGTCAGGGAAGAGGAGGAAGGGAGGCCTAGACGAGAACCATCTTGATTAGGTAAGGATCAATGTGCGTTGTGTAAGAAATTTGGTCATTGGAAAGGAGGATGTCCAAGAAACAAGGCAAAGAGGCGAAGCCACCAGACAGGAAGAATAGTAGCCCATGTGAAAAAGGATTGACAGGGACCTGGGGAATGTACCCTATCAGATCCACTGGTTATAATGAGGCTGGGGAAGGAAGAACAAGAAGTAGAATTTTTGGTTGACACAGGGGCAACGTACTTGGTTTTAAATCAAGCCTTGATGCCCCTGGGAAACGACTATATCATGGTAAAAGGAGCGACTGGCCAAAGTGAAAAGGCATATTTTTGTAAACCTTTGAAGTATAAATTGGGAAAACAATGGGGTATCCACAAATCCCTACATAGGCCCAACTCCCCAAAGCCACTTTTGGGAAGAGATTTGTTAGAACAATTGGGTGCAAAAATTACATTTGAAAAAGGAGAAATTACTCTGGAAGTAAAAGATCAGCAATATATCCAGATACTGAGTCTATTCTTAACCAGTCTGCCCGCAGAAGGGAAGGTAAGGAAGGAATTCGGCCAGTGATTGGAAGATTTTTATAAATAGGATTACTGAAAAACTGTGAGTCTGATTTCAACACCCCTGTATTACCTGTTCGTAAACCTGACGGGTTGTATAGTGTGGTCCAGGATCTACGGGCCGTAAATAAAATAACTGAGGACCTTTACCCCGTAGTAGCAAATCCATATACCCTGTTGACCGTATTAACACCTGAACTAACTTGGTTTACTGTTGTAGATCTGAAGGATGCCTTCTTTTGCCTCCCTCTCCATGAAGCCAGCCAAAAATGATTTGCATTTGAATGGGAATACCCCAAAAGTGGTCGCAAGACTCAGCTCACTTGGACGGTGTTGCCACAAGGATTTATGAACAGTCTACCATCTTTGGCAATGAGCTCGCAAAAGACTTGGAATCTTGGGAAATACCGTCTGGAGAAAGGAAACTGTTACGATACGATTGTATGATCTGGACGGGCAAAGAGAGCACACGAGCCTTTGAGCTACTAAAGAAAGCTTTGGTGTCGGCTCCGGCCTTAGAGCTCCCCGATGTGAGTAAACCGTTTCTTTCTCTTTTCCCACGAGAAACAGGGAATTGCTCTGGGAATATTAGCACAAGATCTGGGCCCCTATCGACGAGCAGTTACCTACTTTTCCAAACAGTTAGACGCAACTGCGAAGGGTTGGCCTGGATGCTTGAGAGCAATTACAGCTGTAATATTGAATGTACAAGAAGCCCGAAAATTTACTCTGGGCCAGAAGATGACTGTTTTAGTGTCTCACACAGTGCCCGCAGTGCTGGACGCAAAGGGTGGGCACTGGCTTTCTCCACAAAGATCCCTGAGATATCAGGCTATACTGATAGAACAGGATGATGTGGAGGTCGTAGTTACTAACATTGTCAACCCAGCTTCTTTCCTTAGTGGAAACACGGGAGAACCAGCGCATCATGACTGTTTGGAGACTATTGAAACAACGTACGCAAACCGACCAGATCTAAAAGACAACCCTATGGAAAGCGGAGAAAACTGGTTCACAGGTGGAAGCAGCTATGTCCTGAGTGGTAAAAGACACGTGGGATATGCCATTACCACTAGTCAAGAAATAATAGACCTTTGCCCATAAATACCTCTGCACAGAGCGCAGAAATAATTGCTCTGACCCGAGCCTTGGAAGTGGCTCAAGGCAAAGTTGTGAATATTTATACAGACTCCAGATATGCCTTCGGAGTTGTGCACGTGCATGGAACAATCTAGGAGGAAAGAGGGTTACTGAGCTCTCAAGGGAAAACTATTAAGCATGCAAAAGAGATTTTGAGACTGTTGAAAGCAGTCCAACTTGCTGAGAAGGTGGCGATTATGCATATTAAGGCTCACCGGAAAGTGAGCTCGGAATTGGAGAGAGGAAATGAGCTGGTGGACAGAGAGGCAAAACAGGTAGCTAAAACAGAGATAAAAACAGAAGGAGCTTTAGTCCCTGACGGCGAATCTCCCTAGAAGGTAAGCCAAAATATACCGAGGAAGATCAAAACCTTATCACAGATCTGGAAGGGTCATATAACAAAGAAGGGTGGGCTTATACCCCACAAGGAAAAGTGGTTATTCCCTCCTGCCTAATATGGCATTTGGTAAGGGAAGAACATAGGAAAAGGCATTGGGAGATGGAGACTCTATATAAACATTTAATTAGAGAAAGTGTGGCCAGAAATTTGTATACTATGGTGAGACAGGTAACTCAACAACGTGATCTTTGCCTCCAAACTAATCCCAAGAATACCGCCAAGGCAGAAATGGGCCAGATTGGGAAAGACAATGGGCCTGGGCAACAATGACAGATTGATTTTATAGAACTTCCAAGAAAAGGGGGGTATCGATATTTATTGGTATTAACTGATACCTTTTCAGGTTGGCCAGAGGCATTCCCAACCAGAACAGCTAAAGCTCGGGAGACAGCTAAAGCATTGGTACAAGAGATAATACCACGTTTTGGAGTTCCAGCAACTATATCCTCTGACAGAGGACCACATTTTGTCTCTATTGATCCAGCATTTCAGTTACTTAATTATACTGGCCTCCCGGTTCCGCTAGGGACAGGGTGGTTCTGGTTGTGTGGTACAGCAGCTCGGAAAACTTTACCTCTGAGGTGGTGGGGAGCATGTACTTTGGACACCCTGGTTCCCAACATCACTATTATTGATAAAACAACACAGAATCCCGTGAGAAGAAACTGAAGGGTGAGTAAGCCCTTAATAGAAAAGCTGACACGCTATCATAGCTTTGTGCGGTGGCTAATCCCATTTCTGGGGGTTAGCGAGTTAGAAAAAGCTATAATAAACATCTCGGCTGTAATAGAGATAATCGAGAATAAAACTATAGATGCCATCAGGAAACTCCAAGAAGAAACTACTAGTTTATCGAAAATAGTATCACAAAATCGTATGGCTCTAGATTTAATATTAGCCTCACAGGCAGGGGTGTGCACAGTAATCAATGTCAGCTGTTGCAGGTATGTAGACCAAAGTGGGTGAATATCTGCTGACTTACGGGAGATCAGAGAACAAGCAAAAATCCTACGTGAAGTAACTCCAGATGACACCTTTTGGGGGTTTTCTGAGCTGTGGGAAAGTTAACCTCTTGGTTTACCAAACCTATCATGGTTACAACGATTATTTGTTACTTGAATAATTATTGTGGTTCTATCCATAGCGCTTTGTGTTATAGTTCGATGTGCCCTATGGTGTTTCCGGAACACAGGGGACTCCTACAGCGGATGGAAGAGGAACCAGTTACGACGCAGGCTTGAGTCTTACCAGTATTTTGAAAAGATGCTGGATAAGGATGTGATAAATGATTTAGTCCCAAACAGGATTCCAATTCAAATTTACAATTTATTAAGCGAATAGAGGCAAGCAAACAGCGCTGGGTGCTCCGGGAGTCTCCGCTCCACCAAGATGCACGCGGTACAGTTACTGTTCTTGGTTTATATCCTGTCTGCTAATACATATTCATGAATAGGCGTGTCTTCTTCGGCGCATGCCCTCTTCTCCTTCTAGAGTCTTGTCAAATCTTCCTCGGCGTGCCCCCAGGATGACCCCAAACGTTATGCATGCACTTTACAAGTTTCTCTTTACACAATACTATGCGGTCAGTGGTCAAACTGGTTTGAGCTGATATACCAGCAAAGTAGTTTAACTTTCTTCTGTAAAATACCCCTTTTTATGGTGCAGGAGAAATCCATAAAAGTACAGAAGATTACACTTCATCACACGAATCAGATGAACATATTTCACAATCCCCCATCTTCTTCTTTGCAGTATTGATTCGTGTTTTCATTTCCAATTGAGTACTGCAGATATCTGCATTCCTTGTATAACCGAGTAGATTAATCTAGTAACAATCCCCCACATATCCCCAGTATAACTATCCCGATTTTAGTAAGCCAATCACCACCCATAAAATCTCCCCCAAATCCTCCTAGATTGACTCCTTTCCAAGTTTGTCTCTCAGGAGGCCATTCGTTATACACCTGGCTCTCCCTGATTTATGGGTAACAGGAAAAAACCCTAGGTTTTATTGTTCCAATTCCTTGGCAAATATGATTACAGGTACAGGCTGTACAATTAGAAAAGGTCCTCACTTTTTCCATTTTTCTGGGGTAAACCCCAGCTGGACTTGTTCCAATATTGACTACAGTTATTTGCCGTAGTCAGAGTCAAGGAACTCACCCCAAGTAGAACTAGAAGAGGTCCGGTCAGGGCCATAGTGGTCGGCGGTCACAGCCCGAAGGGGTTGCAGCCCTTGGCAGACCCTTTTTAAGCCGCAATACCAGTTCCCCTCCGGTCTTGCCCTCTCCTTTCCTTTAAGGGGGTGCTTTCTTAGTACCCAAATTAATTGAGCACTGCTTGTGAAGGCCAGAGCTTTGATAGATCAGTGGTTTGTCCAGACCTGAGCACTTGCCCGAGCCTGGCGATCCTCTTTATTTGCAAGGCTTTATGGCTACAGAAAACTGCCAGTTAGCCTGCAACACTAATCTTACAAATACACACCACCTTCTACACAAAGGACAAATTCTAGTTCCAGCTCCTTTTTCCTGTTCTTCTTTTGCCAACAACTCCTTCCGATTATACTCGTTTGGAGTACCCATTGTTGTTTCCTATTACCCTTTCCCATTGTTTTCCAAACTTGGGGATTACTTATATTGCTCTCCATAGCAATATGGATTCTAATTTCTAAATTCTAATTTAGCTCCTATTTTCTCCAATTTTGTTTTCTTGTGGGGCAATCTTCTTCTCTCTTTCCTCTCGTCCTTCTTTGCTGGTGTCCTCCTTTGTTTGTATGACATTAATTTTGGCAACTTTAGTCCTCAAGGCTGCTTCCTGGGCCTCTTTATCTGCTAAGTTATTTCCTCTAGTTCGGTAATCTAATCCCTTTTGGTGTCCCCTCACATGTACCACTGCTATCTCCTTTGGTTCTCTTAAAGCCTTTAAAATTTTTACTATTAATTCTTGATGTATTAAATTCCTCCCTTGAGTATTAATCAAACCTCTTTCTTCCCAAATTTTTCCAAAAGAGTGGACCACCCCATATGCGTATTTAGAATCTGTAAATATAGTCCCGCTTCTTCCTTTTAGTAATTCCAGGGCCCTACATAGGGCATACAGCTCACAAGCCTGAGCTGACCATGATGGACTCAGAGGTCCTGATTCCACAAGTTCTAAGTCCTTATTAATTATTGCATATCCCGATTTTCTCTTCCCTTCTACCACTCAGGAGGAGCCATCTCTGAACAGCACTTCTCCATTTTCCAACTCAGCATCTCTTAAATCTGGTCTCACCTTAGTCTGGGTCTCAATTACCTCTAAACAGTTATGTTGTAATTCCTCTGATGGTTCTCCAAACAAAAATTGTGCTGGACTCTGAGCAGAAGTCACGCTTAGTTCTAAGTCGGGGGAGTCTATTAGTATTGCTTCATACTTTAGAATCCGGCTGTCCATTAACCATTTTTCCGCTTTGTGTTGTGAAACATTTCTGACATTGTGTGGGGTATACACTTTTAAAGGAGCACTGAAGGTAATCTTCCTAACTTCTTCTATTAATAATGCTGTAGCAACCAAAGCTTGGAGACAAGCAGGCCATCCTCTGCTTACTGGATCAAGTAACTTAGAACAATACCCCACGGGTTTTTTGATTCCTGCCCAGTCCTGAGTAAGAATTCCGTATGCTGTCTGGCTTGATGTATTCACAAAGAGAGAGAAAGGTTTTTCTAGATCTGGGAGGCTCAATACAGGTGCTTGTATTAATGCCTTTTTTACTTCCTCAAATCTCTGATCGTCTTCAATAAGCCATTTAAGTTGGTTATTAGTTAATTTTTCATATAGGAATTTTACTTTTTCACTATAATTTTCAAGCCATGGTCTACAATATCCTAATAATCCCAGTATTTGCCTAATTTCCGTTTTAGCTTGTGGGGGTCTTAAGGATGGAATCCCAGATACCCTATCAGGATCTAACTTCTTCCTTCCCTTACTCAGCCAATGTCCTAAGTATTTTACTTCTTGTTCTACAAACGGTAGCTTTGATCGGGACACCTTTAATCCCTTTTCCCCTAGAAAATTTAACAATTTAATGGTGGCTTTTCGGATCCCCTCTTCAGTTTCTCCTGCTACTAATAAATCGTCCACATATTGCAATAATTTTACCTCCTTAGGTATTGTGAAATCTTGTAGAATTTTCTCTAAAGTTTGTCCAAATAGATTTGGTGACTCTGTAAACCCTTGTGGTAACACAGTCCATCTTAATGGTTGTTTTCGTCCTGTTTCGGGGCCCTCCCACTCAAAGGCAAAATAATCTCCGGATCCCTCATCCAGAGATGTGGAGTAATCGCTGAGGGGTACTTTGGAAATTTACCCTCTAAGAACAGCCTTGAAACCAGGTGGAACGTAGCACTCATGCACAACGGGTCTGTGACATGGAGACTCCCTGAAGAGCCTTGGATGTTGGCAACATCAGGGGCGCCTGGTGTGCTGACTCTGGGAGAGATTACATGGAGGCTGGAGCGGAGTGGAGACCTCGCGGCCACGCTCTGTGAACCGGGGAGTTTAGGGATGCACAGGATGTACATTGATAAGCTGCGCTTACAATGTCCTGGGCCAAAGACCTGTCAACTTTGATGAAGTGCTGTACTTAGAGTGAACTTTGCTAATTATAATATCATTATAATACTAAAACGCACACCCCTCTCAAAAGCTACCACCCCCCCAAGGTGCGACCCCTCCTCAATGAGTGTGCGCACTGAATTTTTCCTAGTCTGTACCTTTAAACGCAAAGCGAGAGAATTCTGCAGCAATCCTGATAAAGGTATGTATGACTAGAGTCACTCAAGCTCCACCTGCGAAGTATAACACTATAAAATAATGTTTTAAGAGCTGGATGTTAGGGAAGATACCATCGTTGTGTACCACTCTAACTTCTGGGATCAGTCGACGGGCTGAGCCTCTCTTCCCCCCCATTGGGACGCCGTTGGGTAAGATTTGAACCCTTGGTCATACCAAGTGCCTCCCCGGGAAACTTAGAAATCTCTATATAGAGTCACTTTACATCTTTTAAGGCGTTTATAGCCAAGTAGTGTCCCTCGTAGTTTTAGCATTTGCACGTGCTTTATAGGTAGTGAATTTATGACCGGCAATCCAAAGAACCTGTATATCTGTTGCTTCAATAAATCGCACTATTGATTGACTCAGCCGTGTGTTCAATAAATCGCACTATTGATTGACTCAGCCGTGTGTGGTCCCTGAACGCGACCGTACCTCTGAGTGCGGCCGTGTTCGTTCAGGAGGTGTCCGGCTGAGCAGGTAGTGTGATGTTAGTAGTGCATCCGGACCCGTGATAGTCCAACAAAGGTGTTGGGCGCGACCGGACTACTAACGCTGACTTTGGGCATCACTCAGAACCTAAGCTCAGCCGCTCCCAGTCCCTCTGATATCTGAGGATCGACTGGAAAGCAAGGGGGTTTAGTTTCTGCCAAATTGCTCTGCCTCTTAACGCAACAGAAAAAATTGGCGTCACGGACAGGATTGCCATGGATAAATTGCTGCAAAACCACAAATGTGCCCCTTCCCAGGCTGGGAAGGAGTAGGATCAAAAGTTTTGGAAAGATGAAAAGAAAGTGGTAGAACATATTGAGCAGTGTCAGGCCGCGCAAAAGACTGGGAAAAAAAAGGGTAAAGATGTAATTTGTGCGGTGTTGGGAGCCTGTTTGTCTTGTGCTCAGCAAGAAGCTAAAGAAACTGCTGCTCCCAAACTAGTTTCCGATGCAGAATATACTGCCTTAAAATCGGAAAATGAGGTGTTAAAGTCATCATTAGCCTTTGAGAGGGAGACAGGAAAAAAGTGGGAATCAGAGTTGATAAACTTGTAAGCGAGAACGATCATCTAAAACAAATGCTAGAAATTAAAGAACAATTGCTGGAAAGGGTTAATCGTCTGTTAGATAAAATGCAACCTTCTGCTCCAGTTAGGCAGGTTCGTAGATTAATGTGTAGTACAAACCCTGAAAATTGGGATGGCGATATTAGGTTTGATAGTGATGATGACGAGGAGGAAGAGACCTCCGATTCTGAATCTCAATTGATTTCTTTGAGACCTTTGGTTAAAACTGAGACTGTTGTTGATGACAATGACTAAGTCCGCACTACTGTGCGAACGATCCCGTGGTCACCAGCAGAGCTGATAAAAATACAAGAGAAATTCTCGAGGCGGTCAGGAGAATCAGAAGTCGAGTATGTGTGGCGAGTTTCTCTTGAAGGAGGAGACCGAATTATGTTAAGTGAGGAAGAAGCAGGAGGCTTTTGGGGACCAGGAGTATTTTTAACTGTTAGGCCAGGAGACCATAGTTACTCCTTAACTGCACGAGCTGCATACTGGGCAGGTGGGATAGACCCCCGGGAGAGAGGAGAACCACTGGAAATTAAAACCACCAGCTATTGCGATCTGGCCACAGCAGTACAGAAAGCAGCCTGCATTCAGGCAATATATGAGAGAGATGAATTAAGGAAATCCCCGATGCTAGCCCCTATTGATCCAGCCCGATTAACCTCTCTTATTCGTGGCCTCCCTGATGGTCTCAAGATGTTTGTAGCAAATACCCAGGATCGCATACAAGCTGCTAGTATAAAGGCTAATCACGGTCGTGGACGAAATGGGCACACCCCCATACCCACCTGGAGTGAATTTGTACAAGACATAGACAGGTACGGACGCCGAATGGGCTGGGTCGGTTCGTCCAGTACAAAGTCCTCAGATCATGCCCGGCGAGTTCGCCAAGTCCACGTTCAAAACCCCAAATACCCTAAATTCAATGAGAGATTTAAATCTTGTAAAGAATGGGGTGAATTGTGGCGTAAAGCCATAGATTTGGGTGTACCCCGACAAATCTTGCGGGGCGCCTCTATAGAGGATCTCCGTACATTAGTCCAATCCCTGGGTAAGAGGAATAACCCAACAGGGGAGAAATGCCTCGCTGGGAAACCCCCAAACCATAAAGAAAGCGTACCTTCTGCACCAGTATGTAATCTAACTGACAGGGCAGAAGTGCAGCAAAAAAACTTCTATCCCCGGGGAGGGCAGTGAGCCACCCTGCTCGGCGGGTCTTAGCAATTCAATGGCTCTCTAATGAACACTCTGACCCTATAATTGCCATTCCCGTTGGACCCCGGAAAATATTGGTAAACTTTCTCATCGACACCGGGGCCCAAATGTCAGTAATCACCCATGAAACAGCACAAACCCTGGGCATAAAACCTGGACGACGCAGGGTTCAATTCACCGGAATCGATGGTGTGGAAAAGGAGGGCCCCACTGCGAGAATTTCACTCTGGCTGCCAGAGGAACGTAAATTAACTCGGGCAGAAGTACTAGCTGGTGCTGCATACACTAATATTTTAGGATCTGACATATTGCGTGGGCGGATGTGGAAACTCCCAGATGGGACTGTGTGGAGTTTTGCAAGAAATAAAAAGGAATCAGGCACTGTGAAACTGAGCCTGTTACAAACATCTATACCCTTACCCCCCTCAAAAATCACTAATGTTTGGCAATATCCTTTGCCAGCAGCAGCACTTATGGGAATTGACAGGGTGGTGACAGAATTAGAAGAAAGAGGCATTATTAAACGAACTCATTCGCCATACAATTCACCGGTGTGGCCAGTAAAGAAACCGACCGGGCAGTGGCGTTTTACGGTAGATTACCGCCAGTTAAATGCTCATACGGCACCTTTGACTGCTGCAGTTCCAAACATGGCAGAAATAGTGACATTGATACAAGGCGCTGCCCATCCTTGGATGGCTGCCTTGGATGTCAAAGATACGTTTTTCATGATCCCTCTCCTTGAACAGGACAAAGCACAGTTTGCTTTCACATGGAAAGGGATCCAATACACTTTTAACAGGCTTCCACAAGGATATAAACATTCCCCCACAATTGCCCACAATGCTTTGGCTAAAATCTTAGCAGAAATTCCTGTTTCATCTGATAGCACAGTATATCAGTACATCGATGACATTCTGATAGGGGGAAAAAGCCAAGAGAGTGTAAGAGACACCATGGAAATCATTCGGAAAACACTGCTCGATTTAGGATTAGAAATTCCAGGCGCAAAGTGTCAGGGACCAGCACAGGAAGTTAAATTCCTGGGAGTCTGGTGGGTTAATGGAGCTGCTTCTATTCCTCAGGATACCCTGGAAAAAATAGAGTCTGGACAAAGGCCATCTAGTGTAAAGGAATTACAACAAGTTTTGGGAACCCTAAGTTATTGGTGCAAACACATTCTAATTAAGGAGCTGAGGTTATTCCAACAACTTGGTCCCACACATCCAACTGACCCTATTTATGTGGAATGGGGGTTCAGTGAACATGGCTCTCATTGTAACCTATGGCAAAAGGGGCCAGAAGGACCGGAAAGGCCACTAGAATTTACATCTCACTCTTTCAGCGATACTGAAAGGAGATATTCAGATCTTGAGAAGGGTTTACTGTCGCTAGTGCGAGCAGTGAAACAAACAGAACAAATAAGGAGAGAACAAAGCGTGATTATTCGAGGACCCTTCCGCCTCCTGGACATAGTACGTAAAGGGACAATACCACCTGCTGGTATGGCTCAGAAACCCACAGTTCGTAAATGGTATGCATACCTAGAGGGCATTAATGAAATTATGCCAATTACTGAAGGTAATATTAAAATATCTAAACTACAAAAAGACATAGATAGTACCCTGTTGTTCCAGGCTCCGCCAAACAAACCATCCCCAATTCAGGAAGCACCTCCTCTAAAGGAAGACAGTGATCTAACAGGAGTATGGTTTACTGATGCATCATCCCATAGGGAGAACAACAAGTGGAAGTACACGGCTGTAGCACTGGAAGTGGTAACAGGAGAAAAATTGATTGAAACCGGTGAAGGCAGTGCACAAGTAGGGGAACTTAGAGCAGTTCTATTAGCTGCGCAACACGGTGCTAGCCATATCTACACTGATTCATATGCTGTTTTTAAAGGAGCCACTGAATGGATTGGCCATTGGGAGGTCAATGATTGGCAAGTGAACAGGGTTCCAGTCTGGCAAACGGATAGCTGGAAACAACTGTTCGAAATAGGAAAACATCGGACACTATGTGTGGGCTGGGTAAAGGACATGATCAATCAAACTCTATTACTGCTCAATTCAACCAATGGGTAGACAGCCTTACGCGGTTGCGACAAATTGATGTTGCAGATAATAACCAAGGGTGGGAACGTTTACTTGAATGGTTGCATGTTAAGCGTGGCCACACCGGACGAGCTGATTTATACCGGGAAGGTATAGCCCGAGGATGGCCCATATCAGTTAAACTATGTGAACAAGTAGTGACGGCCTGTTCGCAATGTCGTTTACGGCTTAATAAAGACCATCCGAGTAAGGCGCCCCCCCTACACATTCGCGACAGGAAGACATTATGGCTCTCCTGGCAGATTGATTACATCGGCCCATAGCAACCGTCATGTGGGAAAAAATACGTTCTGGTGGGAGTAGAGGTTATATCTGGTCTCACCATGGCTGCTGACTTCACGTCAGCCACCGGAGAAAACACGGTGAAGGGCCTTAAGGGATGGTTCAGCACACTTCCCCTACCAGAAGAAATTCGAAGTGATAACAGCTCACACTTTACAGCTGCCGTGGCACAAAGTTGGGCCAAAGAGGAAGGGATTCGGTGGGTATTCCACACTCCCTACTATCCTCAGGCTAATGGCATTGTCGAGCGCACCAATGCATTGGTCAAGCGTTTCGCAAAAACTCATGAATCTGGATGGCATTTACGATTGTATGACGCCATCTACCAACTGAATAATCGATGGAGCGGAGATGGCTGCCCCAAAATGAAAGCCTTCTGTGTACCTGCCCATACAATCACCCCAAAGGTTCATACTAAACCAGGAGACTATCCCACAGGATTTTACACCGGATAACCTGTGCTAGTGAAAATGCCCCAGATTGGAACAGTAGCCATGGTACTGACTACCCCCAAAAATCCCTACGCATGGGAAGCCAAAGATTGCTCAGGAAAAGTACACCGGATTAGTACCCGGTGGATCTCACCCTCTTTCTAACCTTGCCGGTTGAATACAACCGAGCACGATTATTTCTTCTTGTGTTCACAGGAATCCAGGAAAAGAAGGCTCTGAATTGAGGCAGATGTCTGTGGTTGCAAAGTGAACCACTTTGGTGAAAAATGTGGTGCTTAGTTCTGACTTTAATACAACTTCCTTTGATGTATAGCTGGAAAGATCCAGGTTGGCCATGGTCCCAAGCCTATATCGGACACACTGGAGTCATAGGAACACGTGCCGTCAAAGAAAAATTAAACTTAGCCACTGTGGTTATGCATGGGGCCGAGGTGTTTTCAAGACATGAGTGGAGCTGGGATAACGGATGGCTTCCAATCCTGAAGGGAAAAGCAGGAGAAGGAATCCAGATAGGGTGTAGGACGATTAACGGATCAACCCATGAGAAAGCCACATTAATGGCAATATACGGAAACCCAGTAGCCTCAAAGTGTTGTGTCGCTGACAAATGGGATTGTTGGTATAACTATACGCTGGTGGAACCCACTATTGTGACTTGTAAGTGGCAACAACACTGTACGGGTTTAGGGCCATCACAACCACATTGTACAGGGTCGTTGTTTCGGTTCAAAATAGACATAATTGAACCTAACCCAGATACACCACCAGGCCTAACTCCATACATCCTATTTGACACCCTGAAATACGGAGCTAGGAACATACCCATTGTCACTATGACATCTCGAAATGACCCTTGGGACCATGCATTGTCACGATATAGTGGAAGTGTTGGAACACTACAAAACAAAAGGAACTTAAATCTCTCTACTCTAGTTATACATGGAGATGAAGTGTTTTCGAAGGATGAATGGAGTTGGAATGACTCTCTTCAGATGGCTGAACTTCAAGCCATTTCAGGACAGGCAATACAAATCAGCCGCCGAGTAACTAACGGACCTAATTACCATAGGCCAACCGAAATCAAAGCATATCATACCGACTCTACCAGACCAAAGAACTACAACGCTGAGTGTTACAAAATAACCAAACCAAATTTGGATTGTTGGTACAATTTTACTCTGACCAAACCCATAATTGTATACTGCCTTTGGGGTTCCGAAGGCACGGAATTAATATTTGAATTTATGATAGATACAGCAACATCAAAGGATAAGAAACCTTTACCCCCGCAAACATCTAAAAATGTACCAACTCGGCCTCCCATTGGTCTAACTCCCTTCATCTTCAACACAGGCCCTTACATAATCAAATATACAGGTCAGCAACAAGTGCTGTTTAATCCGTCATACTCCCTCAAACAGGTGGAGATGTTGATGCAAATTAACATTTCTACAATTAAACCAACCTGTTCACCATTCCTAAATATATCCCATGCAGGATGGTTAGCCTGGTTACATGGGTGAACCCTCGTCTCTTCAAGACGGACAAGGAGAGACGCAACCGGTATTATAGGGACAGGATTGGGAGTCTTAAACAGTATAGATGCTGAAGTACTCATAAACAAACTGAGCGGGACAACAAGTGATTTAAGCAAATTAGGACACCCATTGCGGTCTTCTCTAGTAGCACTGGGAACTAACCAATGGCTTGTGTCAGATTTGTTACCTCAGTGGGGAGAAACAAACGAAAAGGATCACCAATTGATTGTGGATGCACTTGGTGCAGCCCAAAATAATATTACTCTCGCTCTCAATTGCATCCAAGCTCAACTATGGATGCAATCTGTGGTGGCAGCAATTATAAGAGAAGGTGAAGAGGGCATCTTACCCTCTGAAATTCGAAAGGTAGTTTGGGATAATGCAACTACCTTTGAGAGAAAATTCCAATCATGGTGGTATTTGGTCAATTTTACCTGCAACCCTACTGATGGCAAAGCCACTGCTTTTGTCTTAACAATATGCAATGCTTCGGTATATACCATATACCCAATCATTGCGTTAGGATTAAATCACAACGGAACTATACTCTATCCTATAGAGCATAGAGTATGGGCCCAACAAAATGAAAACAGATGGCAAACTATTGACGTTGCTGCATGTGTGGTACGGGAACAACAGGGATTCATTTGTGAAAGTGACATCATCAAAGGCCAAGACATTTGTCTTGACACTGAACGAAACATTTGTCATTTTGAAATACATCCCAATGAAACCCTTGAAACTGTGCTTGTATATATTGGAAAAGGGTGCGCTTGTATGAGAACCCCTTGTGATTTTGTGTTTGTAGATAATGTTACTGTGAATACTAACAATCGCTCAAATATTTGTGTTTGTAACTTTACTAAAATTGTAGGATGTGACTTTATCTATTCAGCTCCTGTTACATCTTACCAACTAGTACAATCAAATTATATTCTATTTCGAGATCTGCTACCTGTCCCTGTAGGAATGAATCTTACCCTGGTGAGAAAACTATTACAACATGAAGACCTGAAGCGGTTGTTGAGACAAGTTCGGGAAAATGGACAAAAGACTCTGATTACTGTCCATCATGATGTAGAGAGAATACATCAGGTGTTGGAAAGAGTAAGAAGGGATGGAGGACACCACTGGTGGGACACTTTGTTTGGATGGTCACCTACCACAACAGGAATCTTCAACGAGATGCTTCACCCTGTTGTTGTCTTATTAATGCTCACCGCATCATGTTTTATTTTAACAATTGCTTTCCATTTTAGATTTTGGATTCTGTTGAAACGTTTGTCCATATGCCCAGAAAATATCTGTGCGCTCGATGATCCTCATAGCAAGAGTGTATGTGACACTTCCCATCTATTCTAAAAGAAAAGAATCGTGAAGCTTGAGTGACTATAGTCACGGGGTGGATAATGTGGAGTAATCGCTGAGGGGTACTTTGGAAATTTACCCTCTAAGAACAGCCTTGAAACCAGGTGGAACGTAGCACTCATGCACAACGGGTCTGTGACATGGAGACTCCCTGAAGAGCCTTGGATGTTGGCAACATCAGGGGCGCCTGGTGTGCTGACTCTGGGAGAGATTACATGGAGGCTGGAGCGGAGTGGAGACCTCGCGGCCACGCTCTGTGAACCGGGGAGTTTAGGGATGCACAGGATGTACATTGATAAGCTGCGCTTACAATGTCCTGGGCCAAAGACCTGTCAACTTTGATGAAGTGCTGTACTTAGAGTGAACTTTGCTAATTATAATATCATTATAATACTAAAATGCACACCCCTCTCAAAAGCTACCACCCCCCCAAGGTGTGACCCCTCCTCAATGAGTGTGCGCACTGAATTTTTCCTAGCCTGTACCTTTAAACGCGAAGCAAGAGAATTCTGCACCAATCCTGATAAAGTTATGTATGACTAGAGTCACTCAAGCTCCACCTGCAAAGTAAAACACTATAAAATAATGTTTTAAGAGCTGGATGTTAGGGAAGTGTCCTGGTTTCAGCTAGGGTAGAGTTAATTTTCTTCATAGAAGCTAGCATGAGGCTATGTTTTGGATTTGGGATGAGAAAATGTTGATAAGGTGCTGATGTTTTGAGTTGTTGCTAAGTAGTCAAGGACAGTCCAGCTTCTCATGCTGGCCTGCAGCGAGCAGGCTGGGGGTGCACGGGAAGCTGGGAGGGGACACAGCTGGGACAGCTGACCCAGGCTGGCCAAAGAGATATTCCATACCATATAGCGTCATGCTCAGTATATAAAGCTGGGACAAAGAAGAAGGAAGGTGTGGAGGGACGTTCGGAGTTATGGCGTCTGTCTTCCCAAGAAACCATTACGCGTGACAGAGCCCTGCTTCCCTGGAGATGGCTGAACACCTGCCTGCCCATGGGGAGTGGTGAACAAATTCCTTGGTTTGCTTTGCTTGCGTGCACGGCTTTTGCTTTACTTATTAAACTGTCTTTATCTCAAACCATGAGTTTCCTCACTTTTACTCTTCCGATTCTCTCCCCCGTGCCACCGTGGGGGAGTGAGCGAGCGGCTGCGTGGTGCGTAGTTGCTGGCTGGGGCTAAACCACGACAGTCCTTTTTGGCGCCCAACGTGGGGCTCGAAGGGTTTGAGATAATGACAAGTTTGATTGGAATGTGCTAGATGATAGAATTTATCGCTGTTATTGCTGCTTAGCCATTAATTGTCAGGCCCCTGTGCTTGCCATGGGTTTGCCTTCCCTGCATATATTAGAGTCCAGTGCTCGTTAGTGGCTGCTTTTTGCTTTCGCTGCTGCTGTACTGCTGATCGTCTGACTCTGCTGTGCCTGGGAAGATTCTGATAACAGCAATGGCCTTGCACCTGGGCTGGCAGATGGCCGGGGTATTGCTGGTTTTTCTCCTGTGCTGCTGTACTGAATAGGCTGGAACTCCACTGTGAACTCGAGTCGAAGGGACTGTGACCTGTGGGTGAGTCCATGTGGGAGCAGGACACCCCGAAGCGTCTGTGGCTGTGCATAAGCCCATGACAGAAGCAGGTATATCTCGAAGCATCTGTGGCCATGGTTATGTCTGTGCCGCAGCAGGTATACCTCTGATGGGATTGTGGCACAAGGATAAGTCCACGCTGGAGAAGGTACATCTCGAAGCGTCTGTGGCTGTGGATAAGTCTATGTTGCAGCAGGTGCACCTTGAAGCATTATTGGTTGTGCATGAGGTCATGCTTGGAGCACCTCAAAGTGTGTGGCCATGGAGAAGCCCTGGAGGAACTGGAACTATGGGTAAGGCCACGTTGGAGCAGATTTATCTCTGGAGGTAGTGTGGCCTGTGGAGACGGCCGTTTTGGAGCAGGTGCACCTCGAAGTGACTGCAACTGTGGATAAGTCTATGCCACAGCAGATATACCCCTGGAGAGACTGTGGCTCACGGAAGGGACTGCAGTCTGTGGATAAGTCCAAGCTGGAGCAGGGGCAAGGGGAGGAGTTCATTGCAATGTTACACCCTATGGTCCAGTACAAAGGGCCCAGGGGTGGAGATTGTAATGGAAGTACCTTTAAACTGTTGTAACCCATGATTTGAGTTGCATGTTATAGGAACTACTATAGCAGGAACCACCTAAATGAATGGAGGACAAGCCTTACAAGAAGCAGTGCCAGTGCAGCGGTGACCTGACCTGAGCTGGTACCCAGTAACTCCACGCAACACCCCACCTCGCCTGTCCTGAGTGACCACCATAAGGGATGGAGCCCAAAGTCATGAACTAAATGAACTCAGCAGACTTTTCAGGGACATTTTGGAGGGAAGTCTATAGACTAAGGGGATGATAATCTGTGTATTATATTAAAGGATGGGAAGGGGGGGGGTGGTTAATGAGGTTATATTGGATAGTGTGGTACCTGAGCATAATGTAAATGGTATGGAATAAGGGGTGGATAATGTCCTGGTTTCAGCTAGGGTAGAGTTAATTTTCTTCATAGAAGCTAGCATGAGGCTATGTTTTGGATTTGGGATGAGAAAATGTTGATAAGGTGCTGATGTTTTGAGTTGTTGCTAAGTAGTCAAGGACAGTCCAGCTTCTCATGCTGGCCTGCAGCGAGCAGGCTGGGGGTGCACGGGAAGCTGGGAGGGGACACAGCTGGGACAGCTGACCCAGGCTGGCCAAAGAGATATTCCATACCATATAGCGTCATGCTCAGTATATAAAGCTGGGACAAAGAAGAAGGAAGGTGTGGAGGGACGTTCGGAGTTATGGCGTCTGTCTTCCCAAGAAACCATTACGCGTGACGGAGCCCTGCTTCCCTGGAGATGGCTGAACACCTGCCTGCCCATGGGGAGTGGTGAACAAATTCCTTGGTTTGCTTTGCTTGCGTGCACGGCTTTTGCTTTACTTATTAAACTGTCTTTATCTCAAACCATGAGTTTCCTCACTTTTACTCTTCCGATTCTCTCCCCCGTGCCACCGTGGGGGAGTGAGCGAGCGGCTGCGTGGTGCGTAGTTGCTGGCTGGGGCTAAACCACGACAGGAAGATACCATCGTTGTGTACCACTCTAACTTCTGGGATCAGTCAACGGGCTGAGCCTCTCTTCCCCCGCATCGGAACGCCGTTGGGTAAGATTCGAACCCTTGGTCATACCAAGTGCCTCCCCGGGAAACTTAGAAATCTCTATATAGAGTCACTTTACATCTTTTAAGGCGTTTATAGCCAAGTAGTGTCCCTCGTAGTTTTAGCATTTGCACGTGCTTTATAGGTAGTGAATTTATCACCGGCAATCCAAAGAACCTGTATATCTGTTGCTTCAATAAATCGCACTATTGATTGACTCAGCCGTGTGTTCAATAAATCGCACTATTGATTGACTCAGCCGTGTGTGGTCCCTGAACGCGACCGTACCTCTGAGTGCGGCTGTGTTCGTTCAGGAGGTGTCCGGCTGAGCAGGTAGTGTGATGTTAGTAGTGCATCCGGACCCGTGATAGTCCAACAAAGGTGTTGGGCGCGACCGGACTACTAACGCTGACTTTGGGCATCACTCAGAACCTAAGCTCAGCCGCCCCCAGTCCCTCTGACATCTGAGGATCGACTGGAAAGCAAGGGGGTTTAGTTTCTGCCAAATTGCTCTGCCTCTTAACGCAACAGGCCCGTGGGTCCTGCTGGACACCAAGCTGAGCAGCAGCCAGCACCGTGCCCTTGGCCAAAGGCGGCGGGCGGCGGTGCCCTGGGCTGCGCTGGGCAAAGCCTTGCCAGCAGCTGGAGGGAGGGGAGCCTTGCCCTCTGCTCAGCGCTGCTGAGGCCATGCCCGCAGTGCTGTGCCCAGGCCCGGGCTCCCCAGGCCGAGAGAGACAGGAGCCCCTCCCCCAGCCCCGCCCCCCAGCCCCCCCCCCGGGCTTGGAATGGCAGCTGTGATGTCGCGGCGCTGGCCCGGCAACGGCCACAGTGCCTGCAGGCACGGCTCTGCCAGCACCCGGCAGCTCCAGGGAGAGACCAGCTCTCACCCAGCGGCACTGCCCGGCACCGGGACCCCCTCGACAGCCTCGCTCCAGCCGGCTGGGAGCTCTCCGGAGCCCCAGCAGCGTGTCCGGCGCGAGGACTCCCCTGGCCCCGGCACGATGGGCCAGCTGAACTGCTGCTACGGCTCCAGGTGGGCTCCCCCCGCGGCTCGGGGACACGCCGGCGCAGCGGGGCCCCGCAGCAGCCGCCTTTCTCACGCCCTTTGCCGCCTGCTCTGCAGGGTCTACCCTGGCCCCGAGCAGCAGTGCGCGCCCGGCCCGGCATCAGCCGAGCCGCTGCTCCACCAGCGCGTGCGGGTGACGCAGGGCCGCGGGACGGGGAAGAGGCACCTCCTCCTCTTCAGCGATGCCTTGATCATCGCCAAGGCCAAGTAAGAGGCGCAGACCCCGGCTGCCTTTCCTCCTAAGGCCTGGCCCCGGCACCGGGGCAGGGACGCCCAAGGAGCAGCCCCAGGCCCCGGCACCCTGCTGCTGGCTGCACCCGTGGCCGTGCGCGGGGCAGGCGGAGGCCAGAGGGCAGCCGCCGGGCTCGGCCACCTCCAGGTCACTCCCTGCCGCTCCTCTCTGCAGACGTGGCAGCGCCCCGCGCCCGCAGCTCTGCCTGGCCCTGCGCCGGCTGTGGGTGCTGAGCGGCGGCAAGGGGGCGGCCGGGGATGCCGCCCAGGAGGAGGAAGACAAGGCCACCACGTCCCTCGTCCTCGCCTGGCCCTACGGCTTCTGCGTCGTCACCTTCTGGTGGGTCTCGGTGCCACGTCCCCCGGCAGGGCCGGGCAGCGCTTCTGTCCGGCCCCACGCCGCTTCCTCCTGCCTCTGCAGCCGTCCCCACGGGGCAGGGCTGTGCCGGCGCCCGCCTCTGCCCGCGGGCTGGGCAGCAGCGGGCGCTCAGGCTCTTTCTCCTCTCTTTCCTGCAGCTCCCGCTCGCTGAAGGAGCTCTGGCTCAGCGCGCTGCGTGGGTAAGCCCTGCCTGGCAGAGCAGCTTGGGGGGCCCGTGCTCACAGCACGGGGGGATGCTCTAGCCGTAGCCGTACGATGCGGAAACGCCGCTCCTGAGCTGGGGAGAGCTGCCCCCACGGCTGCGGGCGGCTCTGGAGCGGGCAGAGCTGGCGGAGCTGCTTCACCCAGCCCCGTCCTCCCCCCTTGCCACTGCTCTCCGCTCGACGGCCGGGCGGTGCCCAGCTGCTTCGGGGCAGCTTGGAAGGGCTCCCCGGGCTGGCAGGCGAGGGAAGAGGCAGCTTGGGTCTCACACAGCTCTTTCTCTGCCCCTGCCCCGTGCACAGGCCAGCAGAAGGAGTGCAGGGAGCCCGCGTCACCCAGCTGCCCTCCATCAAGCTCCTGCTGAAGGAGCTGCGCGGCCGCAATGCCGTGAGTGTCCCTCCCGGCCCCGCTCTGCCCCAGGGGCTGCTCCAACCCCGCACCAGCCCCATCGCTTCTCACCTGCTGCTCTTCTCCCCTTGCCCAGGCCAAAACACTCAACGCCAGCAGCCTGGAGAGGCTGGTCGAGGGCCTGGCAGAGGTGAGGAGCCCCCGGGCCGCCATCTCGGCCGTCCCCACATCTCACTCATGGCCCGCGGCCGATGCAGCTCGCCAGGGGCCCTTCGTGCTGCGGGGCTGCTCGCTGAGCGCAGCGCATTTCTTGCAGGCTGGTGCCCAGCAGCGGCCACCTCCCGTCCCCTCCGGCAGCCAAGGTGGACGTGGCCACTCGGACGGTGAGTTTGGAGGAGACGGGGGCAGGATGGCCCCTCTCTCCTGCGCTGGCAGGCAGCAGCCGCGCTGCTCAGGGGCTGCTGCTGCCCTTCCCGCAGGGCACGGCCGCAGAGAGCTGAGCCCCCGGGGCGCCTCGTTCCCCAGCCACGCCTCTCCCTCGCTGTTGGCGGGGTCGCCCAGCACGCAGAGGCTCAGGCAGCATTCACCTGGCGCTTGCCCTCCATGGCTCTCTGCTCTGTTTTCCCTGGCGGCAGGCGGGACCCGCAGCAGGACGAGGGGGCTGCCCTGGCCCTTTGCGCGGCGAGGGACCTTGGCCGCTGCGGAGGCGCCCGGGCAGTCGGGCTGTGCCGGCAGGGCGGGTCTCTTCGGCCGGCCCCTGGCAGCTCTCTGCAGCCAGGACGGCACGCTGCCCCAGCCCCTCCAGGTAAGCCAGCAGAGGGACCCCGGCTGGGGCTCGGGGACCAAGCCGGCTCCGCCCCACCTCCCCCACCTCCAGCCACCCCTGCGTCCTGCCCTAGTGAAAGCAGAGCCGCCCACGCTCGCTCCTGGCCCGGAGGAAGGCTCACCGGCCCCGGGGCCTGTCCCCAGCCAAGCAACTGTCCTCCTCTGTCCCCCGCAGCTCTTTGAGGAGGAGGATGATGTGGCTGGGCTTGCCGGCACGTCGGCCAAGGAGTTGCCAGCACCAGAGGCGGAAGCAGAAGCAGCAGCGGTATGTCAGGGCCACAAAGAGGGTGACAGCACTGTCTGAAGTTGAGAGTGCTGCCGCAGGGACAAGCAAGGTCACCCACTAGCCGGCAGCTCTGCAAAGGTGCAGAGGAAGGGTGGTGCAGGATGGCCATGGCGGTTTGTGCGGTGATGCCACCAGAACTGGCTCAGCTGGGCTGAGCAAACCCATCCAAGGGCTGTGCCTTTCCGAGCTAAGGTAGCAATTGGGCAGGAAGGTCCTTGCCACCCGTTAACTTGCACATTTCCATTGCAGGTGCCTCCAGTCCCTCCAGAAAGTGAACACCTGGAGAGCTCCTCTGGGGAGACAAGGTAAAATGAGCTAGGTGTGGTTAAGAGCAGAATTGGTTCACGTTTATCATGGCTTGACCTGTCTAACAATACATTGAATGGAAAGTTTGCCAGACTCGAGAAGAGCAACCTGTGAAGAGGGGAGCAACGGGCTACTGGACAGCGAGAGGAGCAAGTTGGGAGCAGGGCTCTGCGGGATGGGCAACTGAGGACATCCAGGCAGGCAAGAAGAACGAGGAGCCCAGGTGTGTAGCAGGCTCTGCTGCCCATCTTTCAAAGCTCCGAACACTGCTCCGACTATGGGCAATATTTCTGAGGTGCGCAGAGATGGCACCGGGCAGGAAGCCCGCAGCTGCCCGTGGGAGAGCGTGTCTGTCAGGAGGAACATATCACTCCAGCGTTGGCAGCTCTCCTTCGGCACTTGTGGCAGCTCTGTTTGTGCAAGGCTGAGCAACACCCCAGCAGAGTCACAAGGCTCATAGCAATTTTTGGAGCTCTTTGACCCGCTGCCTACAGAAAGAGGCAAAGTCTCCCTTTTCTGTTCGTGTCAGCTGGCAAGCCCAGCACTGGCTGCTGGTGTCTGAATCCCAAAGACGCAGCAAGGAGCTGTGTCACGTAGCTGTAGACCCTGAGGTACTGGCACTTCGTAAAAAGCTCACGTTGCACCTAAGACAATTGAGGGAAGAAGAAAACAACCAAACAATACCAAAGTAGCGTGTTTTGCCTTCAAGCCTGGCTTTCTAGCAAGGGACAGTGAGGCGTGCTGCTGCTCGGCTTTTGGAAAGGACCACAGCACAGCTGCCCTGCCCAGCCCTGCTGCCTAGCAAAGCAGTGCTGCACATCTCTGTCAACTTGCAGAGCTCTGAGGGTGTCACACGTGTGGAGAAGGGGACAAAGCCGTGCCGTAGCCACTGCCAGGGAGGGTTCCCTCTCGTGTGCCAGGAACTGCCCCTTGGACAGCACACTGCCCAAAGAACGGGGCACAAAGTCGTGCCTGTTCCCGCCTTCATGGTTTCATCAGCACTTTGGACTCTCTTCTTGCAGGTGCCGATTTTTTTCTGCTGCCTGGATTGCCCGCATGAGCTCTGCTGCCTGGGCTTTGAGGGGCGATGCAGCCCCAGCACCACCTCGGCGGAGGCGAGGAGGGAGGCACCGCGCCCTTCTGCTCCGGCCGGCACATTTCACTCGGGCACCGCGACGCCGGAGCGTCCCCGCACCGCCCTCAGACCCAGCCCAGCCCTGGCGGGAGGCCTTGCTGGCTCACTCCTCGGCTCCGTCAGCAAAAGCCCACCAGCCGGCACAGCTGCCCCCGTGGGGAGCTGGCATGTCACCTGCAGATTCCATGGGGCGTGCTGGGCGTGGAGGTGTATATCATCTGAGAGGGACACGAGGGACACGCTGGACAGCATGTTCCAGACTATAAAACCCTCCAGGTTTTCTTTGCCGCTACTCATTCTTGGCAGAGAGACGCTGCACCACCTTGCTGCATACAAGAAGGGAGCACCCATTGCTGCCCTTTGGTCGGTGCAAGTCCTTGTATGCAGCACACAGCACAATACCCTTTCTTAGGATTCTTGATCAAACATGACTGGCTTGCAGTTTCCATTAGCTGAGTTAACTCCAGGTTAGCTACAGCAAAAACTCCGCTCTTACTTCTCCGACCCATCAGCGCTCTCTGGACCGACGCGAACACCCCCCTTTCTGTCAATCAGAACTGGAGTGGTGATGCTTTGCTTTCAGCCACAACACGTGCCTGTGCCTAGGGACTGATGGGAAGGAGGAGTTAAAAAAGCCAGCTTACATGGTGCCCCAAATCCCAGCCACCCTCCAGGACCGGAAAAAAACTGGACACACCCCCATATTTATTCTAGCCATTCTGTAGCCAGCACAGTCATTTCAGTGTCGATTCTGGTTGATTCTGCAGCTTTATAACAGTTGAAACACCCAGCTCATCAAGGCGGCTGATCTAGAAGGCAGGGGATCTGAACTGGCCCCAACTACCTATGATGTGACAGTGTCCATAACTCGGGTTAATCACAGGTTGTCCTGTGACATAAGGATGTAGCGCTCTTTCACCTTTCTCCTTTGAAGCTTTGGGGTTTGTGCACGGGAGCCTTATGTACCTTTCTTTTCAGAGTTGCTCATCGTTTCAGCATTGTTTCTGATGAGGAAAACATCCTTTCTGTGTAGATGTTAATTTATGTACATTTAATAAACAGCATGGTATCCTATACTACCAATGATCTTTTTTTCAGACTAATGAAAAGTTCAAGACAAAAGCATGCTTTGTGTCTGCAAAGAAAAGTATCTGTAACTGTATTAAAAAGCTGCGGTTGTTTCACTCGTGGATGTTTGTAGCTATAGCAGAAACAGAGCTGCTGGCTGCCTTACTGCGAGATCCACAGGACACCAGTCTTCTCCTGAAGGCTTTCTACCAGCGTAATACTGTTTGAGTTGCCACTCCATTAAAACAGGACTTGTTCACTAATTGGTTCCTACATGAAAACCCGAGGATAGAAACTTGACCCTGGTTGGCAATGTCAAAAGCAGCATGAGGCGAGGCTGCCCAAAGCCTGGCTGCTGCGCTTGGAGGAAATGTGCCTTGAGTCCCGATGGGCAGACAGGGCACGCCTCTGCAAGTCTGCTTCGCAACACAGCACGACGCAACAGACCTGTGTACAAAGAGCATTAACATCATCACAGGTACAGCCAGTCACAAGGTAGGCAATGCCCGAGTGAAGGCTGCCAGCTGTCCTGCTGGCCGGCTCTGTCCTTCACGGCTGCAGACTCCCTTTCCCAGGCACTCACTGAGCCAGGGGCTGGCTTCGCACTCGCAAAGCACGTAGCCCATGCAGCAGCTCACTCCACTGCTCACCGTGGTTCCCCATGGCTGCTTATCTACCCAACAGATCTCTTAGTCCCTCCTGTTTGTGTATGGAGAAGGACTCGTAGGAGATGGGATAACAGTGATCACCAAACAGGGGAGTTTAAACTTTTGAGTGTAATGAGATACAGCTCAGAGGAGTTGCTACCTTGCTTTTCAGGAGAGCAAACTTGAAGCTACTCAGAGAGCTAGTCTGCAGTGTCCCCTACGAAGCTGCTTTGGAGGCCTTAGGGCTCAGAGAGCAGCTTAGTTTTTCAGAACCACCTTCTGCAAGCACGGGAGCAGGCAATCTGGTGGAGTCTGAAGTCAAACAAGAGGGGCGGAAGACCAGCTTGGCTGAACAGGGACCTCCTTTTTCAACTCAGGTGGAAAAAGGAATGTTATGATCCCTGGGACCAAGGTCCGGCTTGGCAGGAAGATCACAGAGCTGTAGTTCATACGTGTCAGGAGAGAACAGAAAAGGGCAAAGCTCAGCTAGAGTTGAAATTGGCCAGTGTTGTGTCGGGCTATAAAAAGGGCTTTTTACAGTACGTTCATAGCAATCGCTCATTGAGCACGGCCAGGGACTCTCTGAGGAGGAGGAGGATGCGGCTGGGCTTGCCGGTGCATCGGCCACAGAGCCGCCAGCACCAGGGGCAGAAGCAGAAAGCGCAGAGGTCTGTGAGGTGCACAGAGAGCGGGGGCTGCGCAAACCCCTCCGAGCGTATCGTGGGATACGTTGTATCGCGGGATACGTTGTATGGCGTTGGCGGTTTTGGGGGGTAACTATGTACGTACTGTAGGGACACATGCTTTCTTACGGGATGAAAAGATGTAATGTTGTCGTGGTTTAGCCCCAGCCGGCAACTAAGCACCGTGCAGCCGCTCGCTCACTCCCCCTCCCACAGTAGGGTGGGGGAGAGAATTCGGAAAAAAACCTCGTGGGTTGAGATAAACACGGTTTAATAGGACAGAAAGAAAGAAGGAAACAACAATGATAATACCAACAAAGGAATGTACAAGAACAAGTGATGCCCAATACAGCAATCGCTCACCACCCGGCGATCGACAGCCCGTCCCCGAGCAGCGATTTCCGCCCCCCGGCCAACTCCAGTTTATGTACTGGGCATGACGTCGGATGGTAGGGAATATCTCTTTGGCCAGTCTGGGTCAGCTGTGCCGGCTGTGTCCCCTCCCAGCTCCCCGTGCACCCCCAACCTCCTTGCTAGCAGGCCAGCACGAGAAGCTGGACTGTCCTTGACTGCTCAGCAACTACCCAAAACATCAGCACATTATCAACAGTTTCTCATCCCAAATCCAAAACACAGTGTCACACTGGCTTCTGTGAAGAAAACCAGCTCTATCCTGGCTGAAACCAGGACACAGGGAATAAGGGAAGCGGTTCCTCGAGGGCAAAACATTACTAAAGCATTTAATGAACAACAAGGGAAAGACGAATCTCCAACAGAATGGTTGGAGAGGTTGAGGAAAAACCTACAAATGTACTCTGGAATTGATCCGAATACAGTGGCTGGGACCGTACTCCTTAGAACACAATTTGTAGCTAGATCCTGGGGGCATATAAGAAGGAAATTAGAAAAATTGGAAGATTGGCAAGAAAGAGGATTAGAGGAGTTACTTAGAGAAGCCCAGAAAGTCTATGTTAGGAGGGACGAAGAAAAACAAAAAGCAAAAGCAAAAATTTTTGTAGCAGCAGTAAGGGCAAGTCAGAAAAATAAGACGACTCCTGGAGAGAAAATGGAAAAAAGAATAGAGCAGACACCCCGGGGACAGCCTTATCGAAAAAGATTTACAATTCCCGTCGGTTGCTACTGTAACAAGAGGGGACATGTTCAGAAGAACTGCCGTAAGCGGGAACAAGATGAGAAGATGTTCAAAGAAGGTTAGGGGTGTCAGGGGCTCTATCTTCTGGGGACTTCAGCATCAACAGAGCCCTTGATAAAATTATTAATTGGTCCCCATAGAGAGGAAGTTTTATTTCTAGTGGATACAGGGGCCGAAAAGTCAACCATTCAAAAACTTCCAAAAGGAATGGAAAAAGGGAAGAGTTATATGTCAGTAGTAGGAGCAAAAGGAGAGCCTTTTAAAGTAAGTATATTGAAAGATGTAGAGGTAGAAACGGAAAAGAAAATTTGTCTTAATGATTTACTTTTGCTCCCTGAAGCGGAATACAATTTATTAGGAAGGGATTTGATTTTGAAGTTAAACTTGAGCATTCAGAGTCAAGGGGACAAATTGCAGATTAAATTATACACTTTAACACAAGAGGATGAAGAAGCTATTAACCCCTCAGTGTGGTATAAGGAAGGGGAAACTGGAAAGATAAAAATGGACCCCATAAGCGTTCAAATAACAGATCCGCACCGCCCAATTAGAATCAAGCAATACCCTATACCTATGGAGGGTCGAAAAGGATTAAAACCTGTAGTTGACAGACTTTTGGAAAAAGGAACCCTAGAACCATGTATGTCCCCTCATAACACGCCCATTCTTCCCGTAAAGAAACCGGATGGGTCATACAGGACGGTGCAGGACTTAAGAGCTGCAAATCAGCGAACAATCACTAAATTCCCTGTGGTGGCAAATCCTTATACTTTATTGAGTCATATATCTCCCAAACATACTTGGTGTAGTGTAACAGATTTGAAAGATGCTTTTTGGGCCTGTCCTCTGGATGAGGGATCCAGAGATTATTTTGCCTTTGAGTGGGAGGACCCCGCAACAGGACGAAAACAACCATTAAGATGGACTGTGTTACCACAAGGGTTTACAGAGTCACCAAATCTATTTGGACAAACTTTAGAGAAAATTCTACAAGATTTCACAATACCTAAGGAGGTAAAATTATTGCAATATGTGGACGATTTATTAGTAGCAGGAGAAACTGAAGAGGGGATCTGAAAAGCCACCATTAAATTGTTAAATTTTCTAGGGGAAAAGGGATTAAAGGTGTCCCGATCAAAGCTACAGTTTGTAGAACAAGAAGTAAAATACTTAGGTGTAGATAGCTAGGGTCTGGCGGCCGGAAGATATCGCGCTGTACGGAAAGTTAGGGCCCCTCTCCTAAAAGCCAATAGCGTTTAATTTATGATGCAAGCAGACGGAAGTGAGGTTATAAACCTACGCTATATAACGCCGTGTCACAAACTAATAAACGCCATTTGCCGTCTACCACATTGGTGTCAGCGAGCTGATGGCCCGAGCGGCCTGGGGTTGGTCGCCGTGCCGTTCCTGAACCAGGTCGCCACGCCTGCGAAGGCAACACTTAGGACATTGGCTGAGTAAGGGAAGGAAGAAGTTAGATCCTGATAGGGTATCTGGGATTCCATCCTTAAGACCCCCACAAGCTAAAACGGAAATTAGGCAAATACTGGGATTATTAGGATATTGTAGACCATGGCTTGAAAATTATAGTGAAAAAGTAAAATTCCTATATGAAAAATTAACTAATAACCAACTTAAATGGCTTATTGAAGACGATCAGAGATTTGAGGAAGTAAAAAAGGCATTAATACAAGCACCTGTATTGAGCCTCCCAGATCTAGAAAAACCTTTCTCTCTCTTTGTGAATACATCAAGCCAGACAGCATACGGAGTTCTTACTCAGGACTGGGCAGGAATCAAAAAACCCGTGGGGTATTGTTCTAAGTTACTTGATCCAGTAAGCAGAGGATGGCCTGCTTGTCTCCAAGCTTTGGTTGCTACAGCATTATTAATAGAAGAAGTTAGGAAGATTACCTTCAGTGCTCCTTTAAAAGTGTATACCCCACACAATGTCAGAAATGTTTCACAACACAAAGCGGAAAAATGGTTAATGGACAGCCGGATTCTAAAGTATGAAGCAATACTAATAGACTCCCCCGACTTAGAACTAAGCGTGACTTCTGCTCAGAGTCCAGCACAATTTTTGTTTGGAGAACCATCAGAGGAATTACAACATAACTGTTTAGAGGTAATTGAGACCCAGACTAAGGTGAGACCAGATTTAAGAGATGCTGAGTTGGAAAATGGAGAAGTGCTGTTCAGAGATGGCTCCTCCTGAGTGGTAGAAGGGAAGAGAAAATCGGGATATGCAATAATTAATAAGGACTTAGAACTTGTGGAATCAGGACCTCTGAGTCCATCATGGTCAGCTCAGGCTTGTGAGCTGTATGCCCTATGTAGGGCCCTGGAATTACTAAAAGGAAGAAGCGGGACTATATTTACAGATTCTAAATACGCATATGGGGTGGTCCACTCTTTTGGAAAAATTTGGGAAGAAAGAGGTTTGATTAATACTCAAGGGAGGAATTTAATACATCAAGAATTAATAGTAAAAATTTTAAAGGCTTTAAGAGAACCAAAGGAGATAGCAGTGGTACATGTGAGGGGACACCAAAAGGGATTAGATTACCGAACTAGAGGAAATAACTTAGCAGATAAAGAGGCCCAGGAAGCAGCCTTGAGGACTAAAGTTGCCAAAATTAATGTCATACAAATAAAGGAGGACACCAGCAAAGAAGGACGAGAGGAAAGAGAGAAGAAGATTGCCCCACAAGAAAACAAAATTGGAGAAAATAGGAGCTAAATTAGAATTTAGAAATTAGAATCCATATTGCTATGGAGAGCAATATAAGTAATCCCCAAGTTTGGAAAACAATGGGAAAGGGTAATAGGAAACAACAATGGGTACTCCAAACGAGTATAATCGGAAGGAGTTGTTGGCAAAAGAAGAACAGGAAAAAGGAGCTGGAACTAGAATTTGTCCTTTGTGTAGAAGGTGGTGTGTATTTGTAAGATTAGCGTTGCAGGCTAACTGGCAGTTTTCTGTAGCCATAAAGCCTTGCAAATAAAGAGGATCGCCAGGCTCGGGCAAGTGCTCAGGTCTGGACAAACCACTGATCTATCAAAGCTCTGGCCTTCACAAGCAGTGCTCAATTAATTTGGGTACTAAGAAAGCACCCCCTTAAAGGAAAGGAGAGGGCAAGACCGGAGGGGAACTGGTATTGCGGCTTAAAAAGGGTCTGCCAAGGGCTGCAACCCCTTCGGGCTGTGACCGCCGACCACTATGGCCCTGACCGGACCTCTTCTAGTTCTACTTGGGGTGAGTTCCTTGACTCTGACTACGGCAAATAACTGTAGTCAATATTGGAACAAGTCCAGCTGGGGTTTACCCCAGAAAAATGGAAAAAGTGAGGACCTTTTCTAATTGTACAGCCTGTACCTGTAATCATATTTGCCAAGGAATTGGAACAATAAAACCTAGGGTTTTTTCCTGTTACCCATAAACCAGGGAGAGCCAGGTGTATAACGAATGGCCTCCTGAGAGACAAACTTGGAAAGGAGTCAATCTAGGAGGATTTTGGGGAGATTTTATGGGTGGTGATTGGCTTACTAAAATCGGGATAGTTGTGCTGGGGATATGTGGGGGATTGTTACTAGATTAATCTACTCGGTTATACAAGGAATGCAGATATCTGCAGTACTCAATTGGAAATGAAAACACGAATCAATACTGCAAAGAAGAAGATGGGGGATTGTGAAATATGTTCATCTGATTCGTGTGATGAAGTGTAATCTTCTGTACTTTTATGGATTTCTCCTGCACCATAAAAAGGGGTATTTTACAGAAGAAAGTTAAACTACTTTGCTGGTATATCAGCTCAAACCAGTTTGACCACTGACCGCATAGTATTGTGTAAAGAGAAACTTGTAAAGTGCATGCATAACGTTTGGGGTCATCCTGGGGGCACGCCGAGGAAGATTTGACAAGACTCTAGAAGGAGAAGAGGGCATGCGCCGAAGAAGACACGCCTATTCATGAATACGTATTAGCAGACAGGATATAAACCAAGAACAGTAACTGTACCGCGTGCATCTTGGTGGAGCGGAGACTCCCGGAGCACCCAGCGCTGTTTGCTTGCCTCTATTCGCTTAATAAATTGTAAATTTGAATTGGAATCCTGTTTGGGACTAAATCATTTATCACATCCTTATCCAGCATCTTTTCAAAATACTGGTAAGACTCAAGCCTGTGTCGTAACTGGTTCCTCTTCCATCCGCTGTAGGAGTCCCCTGTGTTCCAGAAACACCACAGGGCACATCGAACTATAACACAAAGCGCTATGGATAGAACCACAATAATTATTCAAGTAACAAATAATCGTTTTAAGCATGATAGGTTTGGTAAACCAAGAGGTTAACTTTCCCACAGCTCAGAAAACCCCCAAAAGGTGTCATCTTGAGTTACTTCACGTAGGATTTTTGCTTGTTCTCTGATCTCCCGTAAGTCAGCAGATATTCACCCACTTTGGTCTACATACCTGCAACAGCTGACATTGATTACTGTGCACACCCCTGCCTGTGAGGCTAATATTAAATCTAGAGCCATACGATTTTGTGATACTATTTTCGATAAACTAGTAGTTTCTTCTTGGAGTTTCCTGATGGCATCTATAGTTTTATTCTCGATTATCTCTATTACAGCCGAGATGTTTATTATAGCTTTTTCTAACTCGCTAACCCCCAGAAATGGGATTAGCCACCGCACAAAGCTATGATAGCGTGTCAGCTTTTCTATTAAGGGCTTACTCACCCTTCAGTTTCTTCTCACGGGATTCTGTGTTGTTTTATCAATAATAGTGATGTTGGGAACCAGGGTGTCCAAAGTACATGCTCCCCACCACCTCAGAGGTAAAGTTTTCCGAGCTGCTGTACCACACAACCAGAACCACCCTGTCCCTAGCGGAACCGGGAGGCCAATATAATTAAGTAACTGAAATGCTGGATCAATAGAGACAAAATGTGGTCCTCTGTCAGAGGATATAGTTGCTGGAACTCCAAAATGTGGTATTATCTCTTGTATCAATGCTTTAGCTGTCTCCCGAGCTTTAGCTGTTCTGGTTGGGAATGCCTCTGGCCAACCTGAAAAGGTATCAGTTAATACCAATAAATATCGATACCCCCCTTTTCTTGGAAGTTCTATAAAATCAATCTGTCATTGTTGCCCAGGCCCATTGTCTTTCCCAATCTGGCCCATTTCTGCCTTGGCGGTATTCTTGGGATTAGTTTGGAGGCAAAGATCACGTTGTTGAGTTACCTGTCTCACCATAGTATACAAATTTCTGGCCACACTTTCTCTAATTAAATGTTTATATAGAGTCTCCATCTCCCAATGCCTTTTCCTATGTTCTTCCCTTACCAAATGCCATATTAGGCAGGAGGGAATAACCACTTTTCCTTGTGGGGTATAAGCCCACCCTTCTTTGTTATATGACCCTTCCAGATCTGTGATAAGGTTTTGATCTTCCTCGGTATATTTTGGCTTACCTTCTAGGGAGATTCGCCGTTAGGGACTAAAGCTCCTTCTGTTTTTATCTCTGTTTTAGCTACCTGTTTTGCCTCTCTGTCCACCAGCTCATTTCCTCTCTCCAATTCCGAGCTCACTTTCCGGTGAGCCTTAATATGCATAATCGCCACCTTCTCAGCAAGTTGGACTGCTTTCAACAGTCTCAAAATCTCTTTTGCATGCTTAATAGTTTTCCCTTGAGAGCTCAGTAACCCTCTTTCCTCCTAGATTGTTCCATGCACGTGCACAACTCCGAAGGCATATCTGGAGTCTGTATAAATATTCACAACTTTGCCTTGAGCCACTTCCAAGGCTCGGGTCAGAGCAATTATTTCTGCGCTCTGTGCAGAGGTATTTATGGGCAAAGGTCTATTATTTCTTGACTAGTGGTAATGGCATATCCCACGTGTCTTTTACCACTCAGGACATAGCTGCTTCCACCTGTGAACCAGTTTTCTCCGCTTTCCATAGGGTTGTCTTTTAGATCTGGTCGGTTTGCGTACGTTGTTTCAATAGTCTCCAAACAGTCATGATGCGCTGGTTCTCCCGTGTTTCCACTAAGGAAAGAAGCTGGGTTGACAATGTTAGTAACTACGACCTCCACATCATCCTGTTCTATCAGTATAGCCTGATATCTCAGGGATCTTTGTGGAGAAAGCCAGTGCCCACCCTTTGCGTCCAGCACTGCGGACACTGTGTGAGACACTAAAACAGTCATCTTCTGGCCCAGAGTAAATTTTCGGGCTTCTTGTACATTCAATATTACAGCTGTAATTGCTCTCAAGCATCCAGGCCAACCCTTCGCAGTTGCGTCTAACTGTTTGGAAAAGTAGGTAACTGCTCGTCGATAGGGGCCCAGATCTTGTGCTAATATTCCCAGAGCAATTCCCTGTTTCTCGTGGGAAAAGAGAAAGAAACGGTTTACTCACATCGGGGAGCTCTAAGGCCGGAGCCGACACCAAAGCTTTCTTTAGTAGCTCAAAGGCTCGTGTGCTCTCTTTGCCCGTCCAGATCATACAATCGTATCGTAACAGTTTCCTTTCTCCAGACGGTATTTCCCAAGATTCCAAGTCTTTTGCAAGCTGATTGCCAAAGATTATTATTATATATTATATAACTATTATTAATATTATATAATATTAATATTATTATATAATTATATAACTATTATTATATAACTATTAAACTATAAAAATACGAAACACTGTTTCCATTGTTGCCTCACAATGCCATTGTTGCCAAACAATGGCGCTGTTTCCATCGGTGCCAAACAATGCAACCGTTGCAATTTTTGCCAAACAATGCCATTGTTGCCAAACAATGCCACCGTTGGCATTGTTGCAATACAATGCCATTGTTGCCAAACAATGCCACTGTTTCCATTGTTGCCAAACAATGCCACCGTTGCCACACAATGCCACCGTTGCCATTGTTGCCACACAATGCCATTGTTGCCAAACAATGCCACCGTTGCCACTGTTGCCAAACAATGCCACCGTTGCCATTGATGCCAAACAATGCCATTGTTGCCAAACAATGCCACCGTTGCCATTGTTGCCACACAATGCCACCGTTGCCATTGATGCCACACAATGCCATTGTTGCCACACAATGCCACTGTTTCCATTGCTGCCACACAATGCCATTGTTGCCAAACAATGGCACTGTTACCATTTTTGCCATTGTTGCCAAAGAATGGCATTGTTGCGAAACAGTGCCACTATTGCCATTGTTGCCACACAATGCCAACGTTGCCACACAATGCCACCGTTGCCATTGTTGCCAAACAATGCCACCGTTGCCAAACAATGCCACCGTTGGCATTGTTGCCAAACAATGCCATTGTTGCCAAACAATGCCACCGTTGCCATTGTTGGCACAGAATGCCATTGTTGCCAAACAATGCCACCGTTTCCACTGTTGCCAAACAATGCCATTGTTGCCAAACAATGCCACCGTTGCCATTGATGCCAAACAATGCCATTGTTACCAAACAATGCCACCGTTGCAATTCTTACCAAACAATGCCATTGTTCCCTCACAATGCCACTGTTTCCATTGTTGCCAGACAATGCCATTGTTGCCAAACAATAGCACTGTTTCCATTGTTGCCAGACAATGCCATTGTTGCCAAACAATAGCACTGTTTCCATTGTTGCCAGACAATGCCATTGTTGCCACACAATAGCACTGTTTCCATTGTTGCCACACAATGCCACTGTTTCCTTTGTTGCCAATTAATGTCACCGTTGCCATTGTTACCACACAATACCATTGTTGCCAAACAATGCCACCGTTGGCATTGTTGCCAAACAATGCCATTGTTCCCAAAAAATGCCACCGTTGCCATTGTTGCCAAACAATGCCATTGTTGCCAAACAATGCCATTGTTGCCACTGTTGCCACACAATGCCATTGTTGCCAAACAATGTCACCGTTGCCATTGTTGCCACACAATGCCATTGTTGCCAAACAATGCCACCGTTGCCATTGTTGCCAAACAATGCCACTGTTTCCATTGTTGCCACACAATGCCATTGTTGCCAAACAATGGTACTGTTACCATTTTTCCCATTGTTGCCAAAAAATGGCTTTGTTGCGAAACAGTGCCACTATTGCCATTGTTGCCAAACACTGCCACTATTGCCATCTTTGCCAAACACCACCATTGTTGCCATTGTTGCCAAACAATGAGGTTGTTGCCAAACAACGCCACTCTTTGCATTATTGCCAAACAATGCCACCGTTGCCATTCTTGCCAAACAATGCAACCGTTGCAATTGTTGCCAAACAATGCAATTATTGCCAAACAATGCCACAGTTGGCATTGTTGCCATACAATGCCATTGTTGCCAAAAAATGGCACTGTTTCCATTGGTGCCAAACAATGGAACCGTTGCCATTGTTGCCAAACAATGGCATTGTTGCCAACTAACGCCACCGTTGGCATTCTTGCCATACAATACCATTGTTCCCACACAATGCCATTGTTTCCAATGTCGTTGTTGCCATTGTTGCAACACTGTGCCACTATTGCCATTTTTGCCACACAATGCCACTGTTTCCATTGTTGCCACACAATGCCATTGTTGCCACACAATGCCACTGTTTCCTTTGTTGCCACACTGCGACGAGCGAGGGAAGGCATGCAGTCGACTCAATATGAGTGATAAAGCAAGCTTCAACTTTATTGCAAAACCTTACACATATTTATACACTAAGTTCTACCTTATGCATACTTGTCTTACAATCATTGGCTTAGCTCTAAAGAGTGCATTATCATACTCCTCCTACTTGCGGTTACTGCTACGTGGTCCGGGTTCCATCCTGTTTTTCTTATACAGTGCTGCTTCTTAGCTGTTTACCACAGCTCCTTCTCCTCAAGGCCGAGCCCTGCAGATGTCCAGCTGTTTACCAGCTTCCCAGTGCCACAGCTCCCTCTTCTCAAGGCCGAGCCGTGCAGATATCTAGCTGTTTACCAGCTTCTCAATGCTGCAGCTCCTTCTCCTTAAGGTCGAGCCGTGCAGAGTGATCCCAACATCTCCCCCTTTTTGTTTTTGTATAAACAAAACCTGATGGATCATTTGCAACCCAAGGACTGTGAGGAAGATGGACCCTCTGTACATTCTTGTATCGTCCTGTGCCGCGAACTCAGCCCAGCAGTTGGTAGGTGCCAGCTTTACGTGGGCGTCCCCACGGAGGCAACGGTGGCCTTGCTGTATACCGGCCCACTGCCCTTCAGGAAATCCCGGTATTACACATTTGTAGAGGAACGAGTTTCGACACACGTGGCCAGCGAGTGTCGGAACTCACCTCAGTTGTCACCTTTTAACACAGGGAGCCTATGGCGTATGCACCCGCTGGCCAGACGTGCTGCACGCGCCACAGCCATCCCGTCTATTGGTTCGTAGGCTTTGTTCACACGGCATTTTTTCATAACTCAGCAGTCACATATCAACTTATGCTTAAGTCAATAGCAGAACATTACAAAGCAAAACAATTCTAGCTGTACTACTTCTAGTGATATAAACTACTCCTAGTGATAGAAAAAAGGTACTTGTATAAGGCTATGAAGACCAATATTATATCTTACCAAAGCATTTGTAGTTATAGAACACTTTGCCTCAAAAGCTTTCCACGTTCATCTCATGATACTGCAAATTTCAGTGTGATTTACCCCTACATTTTCTTTTGACTGAGGTGGCATCCAGATTGTGATGACACCTGATAGTGTCATGATGTGTCCAACGATGACGATGGCGACTGCCCCACCCATGGCCTCACCCACTTCGAGGCACCTGCAAAGTGGGTTACCCATGGTTTTACCCATGGTTTTAAACAGCCACCACCGTCAACCTCGTCCCCTGGTTAGCAGTTGAAAAGGTCCTTTCTCCTTCCGCAAATAATTTAACACATATAAGGCTTTATTCAAACGTTCTTAGGGTAATGTGGTAGCCTCTCCCCCTTTTTGTTTTGAGATTATCTAACAAAGCTCATTCATTGGGTGTGTAAGATACTTGTTTGAGTTATTAGCTAGCCAAGCATTCTTTACTACCTTTTGAACCATTCCTTGTAGACAATGCAATAAACATGGTACAATAAGCATTAGTATTAAGATAACAAGTACTATAACAACTGCCCCTTTTATTAAGTCTTGTAACCATCCACTTAGGCCCAAACTTGACAGCTATGATTCGAGGTTTAGTGAACTTGTCTGTAACCTGTCCGTTAAGTCCTTCAGTTTTTGTAATTGTTGAGTTACCGACTGTGATGTATCTGTTAAATTCATACAACACGTGCCATCAAACTCCTCACACCCGTGCCCTTGGGCCAAAAGTAGGAAGTCGATAGCTGCCCTATTTTGCAATGTCGCATGCCTTATTGAGTCAGTTTCCATTAACAAAGCACTGAGTGTTGCAGAAGTAGCATTGGTTTGTTTCGCTAGCCAACATCCCAATTTATTTAAAGTGGTTAAGCCTTGGGCAGCAGCGACCCCAGGGGCAAGGAAAGAGGTTAGTATGGTTTTGTCTGCAGTCCAAAAATCCAGTTGGTCATTGCACTCTTCCTGATATTTTCAAATCTGTCATCTTATTCTATGCCGTCGGGTAAGGTTCAATATCATAGAAGTGTTGGGAGTTAACAATGTTAGGTGCCCCAATGTGTAAGGACCACCTCTCAAACGGGAGGGAACACCTTGCCATGCACGATCACCACAAATCAAGAATATTCCTTTAGGGAGTCTCATTGGGACAATAGTAGAGCGTGAGATGTTGCTCGTTGTATAATTACACCAATTGGTAGCATTCTGAAAAATGGCTAACGTGGGGTTTACATCCTGTGACCTGGCTATCTTCTCAGTAATTTTCTGCAAAGCTTGGTGTTGATCCTCATTCAGTTGACGTCGCTCTGGAGCCTCCACTGAAGACTCCAGGAGCGGCATCAATGGCCTTAGATCATCATTAGTAATTCCGCAAATATTGCGAACCCACTGTATATCCCCCATTAATTTTTGGACATCAGAAAGATTTTCTATTTTCGCCTTAATCTTTATTTTTTGTGGGTGGACCGCTGCCCTGGTAATAATCCAGCTCAAATATTGCCATGGTCCCTTCTTTTGCCTTTTTTTTTTTTTTTTTTTTTTTTTTTTTTTGGTGCTATTTTTAAACGCCGTTTTCCTAAATAGTGCTCTAAGTGCTGTAAAATGTGGTCTGCATTCAATTGTGTCCCTGCTATTAATATATCAACTATATAATGATACATTATTAAATCTGGATACTTTTTCCACACCGGTTCTAGAGCCCATGCCACAAATGTCTGACACATCGTAGGTGAATTTTGCATTCCTTGTGGTAACACTACCCAATGATACTTTTTGCTAGCTCTCCTTTATTTACCGATGGTACCGTAAAGGCAAACTTCTCCGCATCCTCAGCTGCTAAGGGAATGGTAAAAAAGCAATTGAAATATACTCTTCGATTCCCTGCAAAAGAAACGATACATTTGTGACAATAATTACAACGACATAGAACAAACCCAAAACACCGTTTTACAAATATGGCATATTGAAGTTCCTGCTCTTGACCGTCCGGGGAGAGCCGCTGAGACAGTCAACGAGCCATCGTTCTGCATACAAAAGAGTGAAAGCATCAGCTGGTGGTACGACGGAGTTGACTGCGTCCGTGGGACGTGTGACAAGATCTTCAGGTCTTACTGCCGGCCGTACCGACCTGGCCGGTACCTGCTTCACTCCGTCCCCTCCCTCTCTGCCAAAGTCTCTTGTCTCATGCCTCGCCAATGTTGGGCAGGGTCGTATCTTGACTTGGGGGAAGGATCATCCCAGGCAGCCCCCTCCTGTTGCGGCACGGGTCAGGAGGCGGGGGCCAAGGAGGACTCGCCACCTCCGTTGGTTGCGTTAGCGGGGGGGGGGGCGGGGGGGGTGGGGGGGGGCGGGCGGGGGTTGCTCGTTCTCACCATCCCCAGCTCGGCCTCCCTTCTCTCCCAAGGCTGTGGCAGCGGCAGCTGCTGCCGCCGTCCGCTCTGATTTTATAGAGTCTCTGACTAATCGCCAGGTTGTTAACACTTTCGCAGCCGTATGATCCTCTTTAGAGGCTGCCTCAAACACCAGTTTCCCTGCTTTCTCCCAGGTAGGTAACTCAAAAGCTGTTGCAGAGTCTGCTGCTAGCCCCTGGCTCTTCAAAACAGTCTCGAATAGCAATCGCCATGTTGTTGCTAGCTCCGCTGCTTGCCCATCTCCTTTCGAGACTCACCCCATTGATCTTTCACATGGGCACACAGGGGAACACTGAGTACATTGTTCTGGGCAACGTTGTCCCGTCTTGCCCTCACATACATCATCGTAAATCTGTTTCTCTGACTTATCTATGCAGCCGGTTTACTCGGTGCATCTGGCACCTCAGGAGGTGCAGTCAGAGTCGCTGAAGGTCCTGGACCCTCTGACTCAGTCAAAAAGGGATTGGTTGAAGATGGTTTAACAGCCTCCTCCATATCAGCTGCAGCTTTTCTCTCTGCCTTTAAGGCTTTTAATGTGTTTAACATCAACTTCCATGTCGTCACTAACTCTGCGGTGGTTTTATCTCCATTCCCAATATGTTCCTATAACATTTTTCCTATCTCCTCCCACGTCTCTGCCTTAAACGCCACAGACGCATCGGGGGGGTACCCTTTTTGGCACCAAATTAGAAGCCTTCTAAGTGTATATTCATCATATTTCAGTCCTCTCTTAGAGAGCATATGCAGCAGGAGTCTGACCATCGCCCCTTCTTCATGCGATGCGTTCTGCCTTTAGTTCTTTTAATGTCTCTAGGATCAACCTCTAGAGCGTCGTAGATTTTATACTGTCTTTGTTGCCTGTGCTATTCGCTTTTCAGATTTATATCTTTTCATGCAATGAATAACATCTCTCCAAGATTTCATTAATTTTTTGCTGATTTTTCATCATCGATTACTAGATCCCACAAATAATCTCCATAAGAACGCCACTCGTCTACTTCAAACATACTTTCAGGGTCTTTAAAAAACCCTTTCGCTTTCCCTAACGCAATTAACCCAGCCAGATCTTTTAATTGGCTTACTCCCCGCTTTTCTAAAAAGCATTTTAAGGTTTCGAATGCTACCTTTATTTCCATTGCGCGCTACGTTGACCTTCTTAATTATCCAGTCAATTATTTTTGCAGCCTTTTCCCTTGGGTAGCCTTCTTTCGGACGGCGAACCCCTTCTTAATTATCCTGGGTTCAAGCACGGATCAGGCACGCCGCGACAGCGTCCGCCGATCTTCTGCTCCCTGGTCGCTGCTACCAGTGCTTCTCCGATCTCGCTGTCCGGTGAAAAACAAGGATGGGGGTCCCTGTTCGGGCGCCACTTGCGACGAGCGAGGGAAGGCATGCAGTCGACTCAATATGAGTGATAAAGCAAGCTTCAACTTTATTGCAAAACCTTACACATATTTATACACTAAGTTCTACTTTATGCATACTTGTCTTACAATCATTGGCTTAGCTCTAAAGAGTGCATTATCATACTCCTCCTACTTGCGCTTACTGCTACGTGGTCCGGGTTCCATCCTGTTTTTCTTATACAGTGCTGCTTCTTAGCTGTTTACCACAGCTCCTTCTCCTCAAGGCCGAGCCCTGCAGATGTCCAGCTGTTTACCAGCTTCCCAGTGCCACAGCTCCCTCTTCTCAAGGCCGAGCCGTGCAGATATCTAGCTGTTTACCAGCTTCTCAGTGCTGCAGCTCCTTCTCCTTAAGGTCGAGCCGTGCAGAGTGATCCCAACAGGTGATCACTGTTATCCCATCTCCTACGAGTCCTTCTCCATACACAAACAGGAGGGACTAAGAGATCTGTTGGGTAGATAAGCAGCCATGGGGAACCACGGTGAGCAGTGGAGTGAGCTGCTGCATGGGCTACGTGCTTTGCGAGTGCGAAGCCAGCCCCTGGCTCAGTGAGTGCCTGGGAAAGGGAGTCTGCAGCCGTGAAGGACAGAGCCGGCCAGCAGGACAGCTGGCAGCCTTCACTCGGGCATTGCCTACCTTGTGACTGGCTGTACCTGTGATGATGTTAATGCTCTTTGTACACAGGTCTGTTGCGTCGTGCTGTGTTGCGAAGCAGACTTGCAGAGGCGTGCCCTGTCTGCCCATCGGGACTCAAGGCACATTTCCTCCAAGCGCAGCAGCCAGGCTTTGGGCAGCCTCGCCTCATGCTGCTTTTGACATTGCCAACCAGGGTCAAGTTTCTATCCTCGGGTTTTCATGTAGGAACCAATTAGTGAACAAGTCCTGTTTTAATGGAGTGGCAACTCAAACAGTATTACGCTGGTAGAAAGCCTTCAGGAGAAGACTGGTGTCCTGTGGATCTCGCAGTAAGGCAGCCAGCAGCTCTGTTTCTGCTATAGCTACAAACATCCACGAGTGAAACAACCGCAGCTTTTTAATACAGTTACAGACACTTTTCTTTGCAGACACAAAGCATGCTTTTGTCTTGAACTTTTCATTAGTCTGAAAAAAAGATCATTGGTAGTATAGGATACCATGCTGTTTATTAAATGTACATAAATTAACATCTACACAGAAAGGATGTTTTCCTCATCAGAAACAATGCTGAAACGATGAGCAACTCTGAAAAGACAGGTACATAAGGCTCCCGTGCACAAACCCCAAAGCTTCAAAGGAGAAAGGTGAAAGAGCGCTACATCCTTATGTCACAGGACAACCTGTGATTAACCCGAGTTATGGACACTGTCACATCATAGGTAGTTGGGGCCAGTTCAGATCCCCTGCCTTCTAGATCAGCCGCCTTGATGAGCTGGGTGTTTCAACTGTTATAAAGCTGCAGAATCAACCAGAATCGACACTGAAATGACTGTGCTGGCTACAGAATGGCTAGAATAAATATGGGGGTGTGTCCAGTTTTTTTCCGGTCCTGGAGGGTGGCTGGGATTTGGGGCACCATGTAAGCTGGCTTTTTTAACTCCTCCTTCCCATCAGTCCCTAGGCACAGGCACGTGTTGTGGCTGAAAGCAAAGCATCACCACTCCAGTTCTGATTGACAGAAAGGGGGGTGTTCGCGTCGGTCCAGAGAGCGCTGATGGGTCGGAGAAGTAAGAGCGGAGTTTTTGCTGTAGCTAACCTGGAGTTAACTCAGCTAATGGAAACTGCAAGCCAGTCATGTTTGATCAAGAATACTAAGAAAGGGTATTGTGCTGTGTGCTGCATACAAGGACTTGCACCGACCAAAGGGCAGCAATGGGTGCTCCCTTCTTGTATGCAGCAAGGTGGTGCAGCGTCTCTCTGCCAAGAATGAGTAGCGGCAAAGAAAACCTGGAGGGTTTTATAGTCTGGAACATGCTGTCCAGCGTGTCCCTCGTGTCCCTCTCAGATGATATACACCTCCACGCCCAGCACGCCCCATGGAATCTGCAGGTGACATGCCAGCTCCCCACGGGGGCAGCTGTGCCGGCTGGTGGGCTTTTGCTGACGGAGCCGAGGAGTGAGCCAGCAAGGCCTCCCGCCAGGGCTGGGCTGGGTCTGAGGGCGGTGCGGGGACGCTCCGGCGTCGCGGTGCCCGAGTGAAATGTGCCGGCCGGAGCAGAAGGGCGCGGTGCCTCCCTCCTCGCCTCCGCCGAGGTGGTGCTGGGGCTGCATCGCCCCTCAAAGCCCAGGCAGCAGAGCTCATGCGGGCAATCCAGGCAGCAGAAAAAAATCGGCACCTGCAAGAAGAGAGTCCAAAGTGCTGATGAAACCATGAAGGCGGGAACAGGCACGACTTTGTGCCCCGTTCTTTGGGCAGTGTGCTGTCCAAGGGGCAGTTCCTGGCACACGAGAGGGAACCCTCCCTGGCAGTGGCTACGGCACGGCTTTGTCCCCTTCTCCACACGTGTGACACCCTCAGAGCTCTGCAAGTTGACAGAGATGTGCAGCACTGCTTTGCTAGGCAGCAGGGCTGGGCAGGGCAGCTGTGCTGTGGTCCTTTCCAAAAGCCGAGCAGCAGCACGCCTCACTGTCCCTTGCTAGAAAGCCAGGCTTGAAGGCAAAACACGCTGCTTTGGTATTGTTTGGTTGTTTTCTTCTTCCCTCAATTGTCTCAGGTGCAACGTGAGCTTTTTACGAAGTGCCAGTACCTCAGGGTCTACAGCTACGTGACACAGCTCCTTGCTGCGTCTTTGGGATTCAGACACCAGCAGCCAGTGCTGGGCTTGCCAGCTGACATGAACAGAAAAGGGAGACTTTGCCTCTTTCTGTAGGCAGCGGGTCAAAGAGCTCCAAAAATTGCTATGAGCCTTGTGACTCTGCTGGGGTGTTGCTCAGCCTTGCACAAACAGAGCTGCCACAAGTGCCGAAGGAGAGCTGCCAACGCTGGAGTGATATGTTCCTCCTGACAGACACGCTCTCCCACGGGCAGCTGCGGGCTTCCTGCCCGGTGCCATCTCTGCGCACCTCAGAAATATTGCCCATAGTCGGAGCAGTGTTCGGAGCTTTGAAAGATGGGCAGCAGAGCCTGCTACACACCTGGGCTCCTCGTTCTTCTTGCCTGCCTGGATGTCCTCAGTTGCCCATCCCGCAGAGCTCTGCTCCCAACTTGCTCCTCTCACTGTCCAGTAGCCCGTTGCTCCCCTCTTCACAGGTTGCTCTTCTCGAGCCTGGCAAACTTTCCATTCAATGTATTGTTAGACAGGTCAAGCCATGATAAACGTGAACCAATTCTGCTCTTAAGCACACCTAGCTCATTTTACCTTGTCTCCCCAGAGGAGCTCTCCAGGTGTTCACTTTCTGGAGGGACTGGAGGCACCTGCAATGGAAATGTGCAAGTTAACGGGTGGCAAGGACCTTCCTGCCCAATTGCTACCTTAGCTCAGAAAGGCACAGCCCTTGGATGGGTTTGCTCAGCCCAGCTGAGCCAGTTCTGGTGGCATCACCGCACAAACCGCCATGGCCATCCTGCACCACCCTTCCTCTGCACCTTTGCAGAGCTGCCGGCTAGTGGGTGACCTTGCTTGTCCCTGCGGCAGCACTCTCAACTTCTGACAGTGCTGTCACCCTCTTTGTGGCCCTGACATACCGCTGCTGCTTCTGCTTCCACCTCTGGTGCTGGCAACTCCTTGGCCGACGTGCCGGCAAGCCCAGCCACATCCTCCTCCTCCTCAAAGAGCTGCGGGGGACAGAGGAGGACAGTTGCTTGGCTGGGGACAGGCCCCGGGGCCGGTGAGCCTTCCTCCGGGCCAGGAGCGAGCGTGGGCGGCTCTGCTTTCACTAGGGCAGGACGCAGGGGTGGCTGGAGGTGGGGGAGGTGGGGCGGAGCCGGCTTGGTCCCCGAGCCCCAGCCGGGGTCCCTCTGCTGGCTTACCTGGAGGGGCTGGGGCAGCGTGCCGTCCTGGCTGCAGAGAGCTGCCAGGGGCCGGTCGAAGAGACCCGCCCTGCCGGCACAGCCCGACTGCCCGGGCGCCTCCGCAGCGGCCAAGGTCCCTCGCCGCGCAAAGGGCCAGGGCAGCCCCCTCGTCCTGCTGCGGGTCCCGCCTGCCGCCAGGGAAAACAGAGCAGAGAGCCATGGAGGGCAAGCGCCAGGTGAATGCTGCCTGAGCCTCTGCGTGCTGGGCGTCCCCGCCAACAGCGAGGGAGAGGTGTGGCTGGGGAACGAGGCGCCCCGGGGGCTCAGCTCTCTGCGGCCGTGCCAGCGCAGGAGAGAGGGGCCGTCCTGCCCGCGTCTCCTCCAAACTCACCGTCCGAGTGGCCACGTCCACCTTGGCTGCCGGAGGGGACGGGAGGTGGCCGCTGCTGGGCACCAGCCTGCAAGAAATGCGCTGCGCTCAGCGAGCAGCCCCGCAGCACGAAGGGCCCCTGGCGAGCTGCATCGGCCGCGGGCCATGAGTGAGATGTGGGGATGGCCGAGATGGCGGCCCGGGGGCTCCTCACCTCTGCCAGGCCCTCGACCAGCCTCTCCAGGCTGCTGGCGTTGAGTGTTTTGGCCTGGGCAAGGGGAGAAGAGCAGCAGGTGAGAAGCGATGGGGCTGGTGCGGGGTTGGAGCAGCCCCTGGGGCAGAGCGGGGCCGGGAGGGACACTCACGGCATTGCGGCCGCGCAGCTCCTTCAGCAGGAGCTTGATGGAGGGCAGCTGGGTGACGCGGGCTCCCTGCACTCCTTCTGCTGGCCTGTGCACGGGGCAGGGGCAGAGAAAGAGCTGTGTGAGACCCAAGCTGCCTCTTCCCTCGCCTGCCAGCCCGGGGAGCCCTTCCAAGCTGCCCCGAAGCAGCTGGGCACCGCCCGGCCGTCGAGCGGAGAGCAGTGGCAAGGGGGGAGAACGGGGCTGGGTGAAGCAGCTCCGCCAGCTCTGCCCGCTCCAGAGCCGCCCGCAGCCGTGGGGGCAGCTCTCCCCAGCTCAGGAGCGGCGTTTCCGCATCGTACGGCTACGGCTAGAGCATCCCCCCGTGCTGTGAGCACGGGCCCCCCAAGCTGCTCTGCCAGGCAGGGCTTACCCACGCAGCGCGCTGAGCCAGAGCTCCTTCAGCGAGCGGGAGCTGCAGGAAAGAGAGGAGAAAGAGCCTGAGCGCCCGCTGCTGCCCAGCCCGCGGGCAGAGGCGGGCGCCGGCACAGCCCTGCCCCGTGGGGACGGCTGCAGAGGCAGGAGGAAGCGGCGTGGGGCCGGACAGAAGCGCTGCCCGGCCCTGCCGGGGGACGTGGCACCGAGACCCACCAGAAGGTGACGACGCAGAAGCCGTAGGGCCAGGCGAGGACGAGGGACGTGGTGGCCTTGTCTTCCTCCTCCTGGGCGGCATCCCCGGCCGCCCCCTTGCCGCCGCTCAGCACCCACAGCCGGCGCAGGGCCAGGCAGAGCTGCGGGCGCGGGGCGCTGCCACGTCTGCAGAGAGGAGCGGCAGGGAGTGACCTGGAGGTGGCCGAGCCCGGCGGCTGCCCTCTGGCCTCCGCCTGCCCCGCGCACGGCCACGGGTGCAGCCAGCAGCAGGGTGCCGGGGCCTGGGGCTGCTCCTTGGGCGTCCCTGCCCCGGTGCCGGGGCCAGGCCTTAGGAGGAAAGGCAGCCGGGGTCTGCGCCTCTTACTTGGCCTTGGCGATGATCAAGGCATCGCTGAAGAGGAGGAGGTGCCTCTTCCCCGTCCCGCGGCCCTGCGTCACCCGCACGCGCTGGTGGAGCAGCGGCTCGGCTGATGCCGGGCCGGGCGCGCACTGCTGCTCGGGGCCAGGGTAGACCCTGCAGAGCAGGCGGCAAAGGGCGTGAGAAAGGCGGCTGCTGCGGGGCCCGGCTGCGCCGGCAGTCCCCGAGCCGCGGGGGGAGCCCACCTGGAGCCGTAGCAGCAGTTCAGCTGGCCCATCGTGCCGGGGCCAGGGGAGTCCTCGCGCCGGACACGCTGCTGGGGCTCCGGAGAGCTCCCAGCCGGCTGGAGCGAGGCTGTCGAGGGGGTCCCGGTGCCGGGCAGTGCCGCTGGGTGAGAGCTGGTCTCTCCCTGGAGCTGCCGGGTGCTGGCAGAGCCGTGCCTGCAGGCACTGTGGCCGTTGCCGGGCCAGCGCCGCGACATCACAGCTGCCATTCCAAGCCCGGGGTGGGGGCCTGGGGGGCGGGGCTGGGGGAGGGGCTCCTGTCTCTCTCGGCCTGGGGAGCCCGGGCCTGGGCACAGCACTGCGGGCATGGCCTCAGCAGCGCTGAGCAGAGGGCAAGGCTCCCCTCCCTCCAGCTGCTGGCAAGGCTTTGCCCAGCGCAGCCCAGGGCACCGCCGCCCGCCGCCTTTGGCCAAGGGCACGGTGCTGGCTGCTGCTCAGCTTGGTGTCCAGCAGGACCCACGGGCCTTTTCCGCCACGCCGCTTTCCAGCAGCTTTGCTGAGCTGCTCTTGCTCACGAGTACGTGCGCATGTGTGCCGGGATGCTTGGTGCGCGTACCGGTGCCGCCCGCAGTCCGTCCCACCCTCTTCCCGCAGGTCCCCCCGTGCCACTGTCGTGCGCTTGAGACGGGCACGTTGCCTCCAGCCAAAGCAGCGGTCCCAGCGGAAAGGCGCTCTCTTGTGCTGGGACTGGGAGGAAGAGGATGCACCTGGCCACGGAGCCCAGGGGCAGAGCTTCCTTAACTCCAACTTGTTAAAGGCAACCTTCTTCTTCTTCTTCTTCTTCTTTACAGCATGTCCCACTGGATGGTGGCCTTGGCACTCTCCCGGAACACTGGAGAGGAGTTTGGCTTTGCCAAGTGCAATGGAAGCAGCAGCTGCCTAGCTGCCTTCTCGAGTGAGCAGCTGTCTGCAGAAGCCCAGCCTCTCCCGGGCGGCGAGGGGGGAAGTGGCATGAAGCAGAGCAGAGCAGCCTGGTGCAGCCCAGGGGCTTGCAGGCACGCCCTGCCCACTTCCCGCCCTTCCTGCCATGCCTTGGACGGTTGGCAGAGAGAAGAAAGCCATCCTTGCACCTGCTGGAGCCAGGCCTGTTGTCTCTTTGGCTCCAAGTCTATAAAGCAGACTAAGGAGAAGCTAATAACCAAAACACAAGCTCTTGTTTAATGTTTGGCAGAAGGGAAGGAAGAGAGGGGCGGAAGGGAGGAAGGAAGGAAGGAATGGAGTGCAATACTTTCCTTAGACCTCCTCTTTCTCTTAGCATACTTCAGAAGGCTTTTTTTGTTGTCTGACAGGACACTTGCCAGTTTCAACTCTAGCTGAGCTTTGGCCTTCCATCATTTCTCCCTACATATGTGAAGCACAGCTCCGTAGTCTTCCTGCCAAGGCTGGCCTTGCTTCTAGGGATCGTTCATACAATTTCTTTTTCCGCCTGAGTTCCAAAAGGAGTTCCCTCTTCAGGCAAGTGGGTGTCCTACCCCACTTGCTTGACTTTCAACACAAAGGCATGGCCTGCTCCTGGGCTTTTAAAAGGGGGCTCTTTAGAACGGACCAGCTCTCACGGGCCCCTCCGTCCTCCAAAGCAGATGCCCACCTTACACACGGTGCAGCTCCTCCCCCTCGCCTGCCCTGCCTGTCCCTCCCGAAGAGCCTGTTCAGCCCGCCTGAACGGTGATGCTTTCTTACCATTCGGCACCCGTGACAGTAAAGCTTGTGTACATAAGTTCCGGCTTCGCAAGAGAGCAGGGTCACCTGAAGCATGATATCAAATTGGTTTTGGCATCTGAGGAAGCGACTGCTTCAGAAATTATGTTTTTTTCAGCCTGTTGACACGTGAAAGTTGACAGCACCCCAGTTTTTGGGAATCCTCTTTCCAAGAACTTAAATTTCTCCCTGCAAGTTCCAAAAGCACTTGAGTCACAGCTGAGCATGGACAGCCATAGCCCACTCCATGAGGCTCTGCATGTCTGTCTCTCATGACATGCCATAGAGCAGTAGAAGCTTGTCTTCGAGAGCTAGCCAGAGATGCTGAGACCACCCACTCAAACACGAGACACCCAGGGTGGCACTCAGCTCCTCTGACTTTAGATAGGCCTATTGCAGATGTTGCGGTTACAAAATTGCCAAGATACCATTAGAGTTAGCAGAGTAAAAAGCTATTCATGCTGTCCTAAAGTAGACGTCTTTAGTTAGGGCCCCTTTAGACTTAACTGGCTCAGTTAAGTCTAACTTAAGGGCCTCAGGTTGATTTCCTACACACGGGCAACTTAATGCCATCTCAGAGACCGTAATGAAGCTAGCACCTAGAGCCTAGCAGACACGACACAGGACCTACGGACAGCCTTGCCCTTCGGAGGGGACAGCTGGAGGCCAGAGGACATACCTATAGAATCTCAGATCACACCCACATGATGCGCAGGGGGAGGCAACTGCATCAGGCCCTTCATATCCACTCACTACAACGGCTGTGCGGATCCCTAGCCCGAACATAGCCACAGAAGTTAGAGCGAGCCGAATCCCACCCAAGTTCTAGTTCCCTCTTCTACCAAGGAGGTTTGGATTCTGTATCCCTGTAGCTGAGAATTAGTGGGCACATTCTCCACACATTCTTTGTAGCTTGTGCAGTTAGAGAGCAAATATTGGGGCTAAAGGATGCGTTTTTTCCCCTTGTTCTAACCATCCCCATTCGGCAAGCTTCAAGAAACGTAATGCAAAGTACTTCTGTGATGCGTTGACTTTGGCTGGATTCCAGGTGCCCACCAAAGCTGCTCTTTCACTCCCCTCCTCGGCTGGAGAGAGGAGAGAAAGTACAACAAGAAGCTTGTGGGTCGAGACAAGGACAAGGAGCGATCATTCAGCAATTGCCGTCAGAGTCAAAAGAGACTGGACTTGGGGAAATTTGTTTCATTTATTGCCAATCGAATCAGAGTAAGGTAATGAGAACTAAACCCAAATCTTAAAACACCTTCCGCCCACCCCTCCTTTCTTCCCGGGCTTGAATTTGCTCCCCATTTTCTCTGCCTCCTCCCCCCGAGTGCCACAGGAGGTCGGGGAATGGGGGTTGCGGTCCGTTCATCACATGTTGTCTCTGCTGCTCCTTCCTCCTCAGGGGGAGGACTCCTCACACTCTTCCCCTGCTCCAGCCTGGGGTCCCTCCCACGGGGTGCCGTCCTTCAGGAACAGGCTGCTCCACGGTGGGTCCCCCACGCGGCCACGAGTCCTGCCAGCAAACCTGTGCCAGCGTGGGCTCCTCTCTCCACGGGGCCACAGGTCCTGCCAGGAGCCTGCTCCAGTTCTGGCTTCCAGTGGGCTCACAGCCTCCTTCGTGCAGCCCCCTGCTCCAGCGTGGGGCCCTCCCCAGCCTGCAGGTGGACATCTGCTCCCCCACGGAGCTCCATGGGCTGCAGGGGCACAGCCGGCCTCGCCATGGTCTTCAGCAGGGGCTGCAGAGGGGTCTCTGCTCCGGCCCCTGGAGCCCCTCCTGCCCCTCCTTCTGCACTGACCCGGGTGTCTGCAGAGATGTTTCTCTCATGTATTCTCGCTCCTCTCTCCCGCTGCAGTTGCTGCCTGCCAGTTCTTACCCCCCTTCTGAAATACGTTACCCCAGACGTGCTACTACTGTTGCTGACTGGCTCGGCCTTGGCCAGCGGTGGGGCTGTCTTGGAGCCGGCTGGCATCGGCTCTACTGGACATAGGGGAAGCTTCTAGCAGCTTCCCACAGAAGCCACCCCTGCAGCCCCCCTGCAATGTTTTTAATTGCTAATAAACATTTGTACCTTAAAAAAAAAAAAAAAAGATATTTCTAAATACCACAAGACATCTGAAGTGAAGAGGTGTTCCTAAAGTTAGTTATCCTACAGGAAATACACAGCTCCACCTGTTACTCCTGCTTTCCCTTGAATACCAGAGTGACCTCTAATCTCAGCCTTGCTTAAGGAGGGTGTTACCTCTGTTGGTAGATCAACCCTTATTTCAGAAGGGGGGGGGGAAGAGAGAGAGAGAGAGAGAGAGAGAGAGAGAAGGAAAGACAGACAGGCAGCAAGGAAGGCTTGTTTTCCCTTGAAGGAGTCAACTCAGGCAGCACCTGGAGCATCACCGGTGTCTGAGCCTGCGCCCAGAACGTTTGTGCTGTCTGTTACAAGCTCCTGAAGGCACTTGCGACAGCAAAGCAATGCCTTGTAACCCTCTGCCGCCTTCCTGTGCATCAGAAGGCCTGCCTATATCTTCCGCAGCTTTGCCCACAGAAGCCTGAATGGCTGTGCTCCGGGGTGTTGGAAGGCACAACACAAACTTCCTCCGGTCACTCTGACACCTTGAACACAGAAACCAACACAGTTTAATAGGAAGAATCTCACTTTGTCACAGAAACCACCTTTCACATTACATCTTTTCATCCCGTAAGAAAGCATGTGTCCCTACATTACGTACATAGTTACCCACCAAAACCGCCAACGTGATACAACGTATCCCGCGATACAACGTATCCCGCGATACGCTCGGAGGGGTTTGCGCAGCCCCCGCTCTCTGTGCACCTCACAGACCTCTGCGCTTTCTGCTTCTGCCCCTGGTGCTGGCGGCTCTGTGGCCGATGCACCGGCAAGCCCAGCCGCATCCTCCTCCTCCTCAGAGAGTCCCTGGCCGTGCTCAATGAGCGATTGCTATGAACGTACTGTAAAAAGCCCTTTTTATAGCCCGACACAACACTGGCCAATTTCAACTCTAGCTGAGCTTTGCCCTTTTCTGTTCTCTCCTTACACGTATGAACTACAGCTCTGTGATCTTCCTGTCAAGCCGGACCTTGGTCCCAGGGATCATAACATTCCTTTTTCCACCTGAGTTGAAAAAGGAGGTCCCTGTTCAGCCAAGCTGGTCTTCTGCCCCTCTTGTTTGACTTCAGACTCCACGAGATTGCCTGCTCCCGTGCTTGCAGAAGGTGGTTCTGAAAAACTAAGCTGCTCTCTGAGCCCTAAGCCCTCCAAAGCAGCTTCGTAGGGGACACTGCAGACTAGCTCTCTGAGTAGCTTCAAGTTTGCTCTCCTGAAAAGCAAGGTAGCAACTCCTCTGAGCTGTATCTCATTACACTCAAAAGTTTAAACTCCCCTGTTTGGTGATCACTGTGATCCCATCTCCTACGAGTCCTTCTCCATACACAAACAGGAGGGACTAAGAGATCTGTTGGGTAGATAAGCAGCCATGGGGAACCACGGTGAGCAGTGGAGTGAGCTGCTGCATGGGCTACGTGCTTTGCGAGTGCGAAGCCAGCCCCTGGCTCAGTGAGTGCCTGGGAAAGGGAGTCTGCAGCCGTGAAGGACAGAGCCGGCCAGCAGGACAGCTGGCAGCCTTCACTCGGGCATTGCCTACCTTGTGACTGGCTGTACCTGTGATGATGTTAATGCTCTTTGTACACAGGTCTGTTGCGTCGTGCTGTGTTGCGCAGCAGACTTGCAGAGGCGTGCCCTGTCTGCCCATCGGGACTCAAGGCACATTTCCTCCAAGCGCAGCAGCCAGGCTTTGGGCAGCCTCGCCTCATGCTGCTTTTGACATTGCCAACCAGGATCAAGTTTCTATCCTCGGGTTTTCATGTAGGAACCAATTAGTGAACAAGTCCTGTTTTAATGGAGTGGCAACTCAAACAGTATTACGCTGGTAGAAAGCCTTCAGGAGAAGACTGGTGTCCTCCGGACCTCGCAGTAAGGCAGCCAGCAGCTCTGTTTCTGCTATAGCTACAAACATCCGCGAGTGAAACAACCGCAGCTTTTTAATACAGTTACAGAGGTTTACACTTTTCTTTGCAGACACAAAGCATGCTTTTGTCTTGAACTTTTCATTAGTCTGAAAAAAAGATCATTGGTAGTATAGGATACCATGCTGTTTATTAAATGTACATAAATTAACATCTACACAGAAAGGATGTTTTCCTCATCAGAAACAATGCTGAAACGATGAGCAACTCTGAAAAGACAGGTACATAAGGCTCCCGTGCACAAACCCCAAAGCTTCAAAGGAGAAAGGTGAAAGAGCGCTACATCCTTATGTCACAGGACAACCTGTGATTAACCCGAGTTATGGACACTGTCACATCATAGGTAGTTGGGGCCAGTTCAGATCCCCTGCCTTCTAGATCAGCCGCCTTGATGAGCTGGGTGTTTCAACTGTTATAAAGCTGCAGAATCAACCAGAATCGACACTGAAATGACTGTGCTGGCTACAGAATGGCTAGAATAAATATGGGGGTGTGTCCAGTTTTTTTCCGGTCCTGGAGGGTGGCTGGGATTTGGGGCACCATGTAAGCTGGCTTTTTTAACTCCTCCTTCCCATCAGTCCCTAGGCACAGGCACGTGTTGTGGCTGAAAGCAAAGCATCACCACTCCAGTTCTGATTGACAGAAAGGGGGGTGTTTGCGTCGGTCCAGAGAGCGCTGATGGGTCGGAGAAGTAAGAGCGGAGTTTTTGCTGTAGCTAACCTGGAGTTAACTCAGCTAATGGAAACTGCAAGCCAGTCATGTTTGATCAAGAATACTAAGAAAGGGTATTGTGCTGTGTGCTGCATACAAGGACTTGCACCGACCAAAGGGCAGCAATGGGTGCTCCCTTCTTGTATGCAGCAAGGTGGTGCAGCGTCTCTCTGCCAAGAATGAGTAGCGGCAAAGAAAACCTGGAGGGTTTTATAGTCTGGAACATGCTGTCCAGCGTGTCCCTCGTGTCCCTCTCAGATGATATACACCTCCACGCCCAGCACGCCCCATGGAATCTGCAGGTGACATGCCAGCTCCCCACGGGGGCAGCTGTGCCGGCTGGTGGGCTTTTGCTGACGGAGCCGAGGAGTGAGCCAGCAAGGCCTCCCGCCAGGGCTGGGCTGGGTCTGAGGGCGGTGCGGGGACGCTCCGGCGTCGCGGTGCCCGAGTGAAATGTGCCGGCCGGAGCAGAAGGGCGCGGTGCCTCCCTCCTCGCCTCCGCCGAGGTGGTGCTGGGGCTGCATCGCGCCCCTCAAAGCCCAGGCAGCAGAGCTCATGCGGGCAATCCAGGCAGCAGAAAAAAATCGGCACCTGCAAGAAGAGAGTCCAAAGTGCTGATGAAACCATGAAGGCAGGAAGAGGCACGACTTTGTGCCCCGTTCTTTGGGCAGTGTGCTGTCCAAGGGGCAGTTCCTGGCACAAGAGAGGGAATCCTCTCTGGCAGTGGCTACGGCACGGCTTTGTCCCCTTCTCCACACGTGTGACACCCTCAGAGCTCTGCAAGTTGACAGAGATGTGCAGCACTGCTTTGCTAGGCAGCAGGGCTGGGCAGGGCAGCTGTGCTGTGGTCCTTTCCAAAAGCCGAGCAGCAGCACGCCTCACTGTCCCTTGCTAGAAAGCCAGGCTTGAAGGCAAAACACGCTGCTTTGGTATTGTTTGGTTGTTTTCTTCTTCCCTCAATTGTCTCAGGTGCAATGTGAGCTTTTTACGAAGTGCCAGTACCTCAGGGTCTACAGCTACGTGACACAGCTCCTTGCTGCGTCTTTGGGATTCAGACACCAGCAGCCAGTGCTGGGCTTGCCAGCTGACATGAACAGAAAAGGGAGACTTTGCCTCTTTCTGTAGGCAGCGGGTCAAAGAGCTCCAAAAATCGCTATGAGCCTTGTGACTCTGCTGGGGTGTTGCTCAGCCTTGCACAAACAGAGCTGCCACAAGTGCCGAAGGAGAGCTGCCAACGCTGGAGTGATATGTTCCTCCTGACAGACACGCTCTCCCACGGGCAGCTGCGGGCTTCCTGCCCGGTGCCATCTCTGCGCACCTCAGAAATATTGCCCATAGTCGGAGCAGTGTTCGGAGCTTTGAAAGATGGGCAGCAGAGCCTGCTACACACCTGGGCTCCTCGTTCTTCTTGCCTGCCTGGATGTCCTCAGTTGCCCATCCCGCAGAGCTCTGCTCCCAACTTGCTCCTCTCGCTGTCCAGTAGCCCGTTGCTCCCCTCTTCACAGGTTGCTCTTCTCGAGCCTGGCAAACTTTCCATTCAATGTATTGTTAGACAGGTCAAGCCATGATAAACGTGAACCAATTCTGCTCTTAAGCACACCTAGCTCATTTTACCTTGTCTCCCCAGAGGAGCTCTCCAGGTGTTCACTTTCTGGAGGGACTGGAGGCACCTGCAATGGAAATGTGCAAGTTAACGGGTGGCAAGGACCTTCCTGCCCAATTGCTACCTTAGCTCGGAAAGGCACAGCCCTTGGATGGGTTTGCTCAGCCCAGCTGAGCCAGTTCTGGTGGCATCACCGCACAAACCGCCATGGCCATCCTGCACCACCCTTCCTCTGCACCTTTGCAGAGCTGCCGGCTAGTGGGTGACCTTGCTTGTCCCTGCGGCAGCACTCTCAACTTCTGACAGTGCTGTCACCCTCTTTGTGGCCCTGACATACCGCTGCTGCTTCTGCTTCCACCTCTGGTGCTGGCAACTCCTTGGCCGACGTGCCGGCAAGCCCAGCCACATCGTCCTCCTCCTCAAAGAGCTGCGGGGGACAGAGGAGGACAGTTGCTTGGCTGGGGACAGGCCCCGGGGCCGGTGAGCCTTCCTCCGGGCCAGGAGCGAGCGTGGGCGGCTCTGCTTTCACTAGGGCAGGACGCAGGGGTAGCTGGAGGTGGGGGAGGTGGGGCGGAGCCGGCTTGGTCCCCGAGCCCCAGCCGGGGTCCCTCTGCTGGCTTACCTGGAGGGGCTGGGGCAGCGTGCCGTCCTGGCTGCAGAGAGCTGCCAGGGGCCGGCCGAAGAGACCCGCCCTGCCGGCACAGCCCGACTGCCCGGGCGCCTCCGCAGCGGCCAAGGTCCCTCGCCGCGCAAAGGGCCAGGGCAGCCCCCTCGTCCTGCTGCGGGTCCCGCCTGCCGCCAGGGAAAACAGAGCAGAGAGCCATGGAGGGCAAGCGCCAGGTGAATGCTGCCCGAGCCTCTGCGTGCTGGGCGTCCCCGCCAACAGCGAGGGAGAGGCGTGGCTGGGGAACGAGGCGCCCCGGGGGCTCAGCTCTCTGCGGCCGTGCCCTGCGGGAAGGGCAGCAGCAGCCCCTGAGCAGCGCGGCTGCTGCCTGCCAGCGCAGGAGAGAGGGGCCATCCTGCCCCCGTCTCCTCCAAACTCACCGTCCGAGTGGCCACGTCCACCTTGGCTGCCGGAGGGGACGGGAGGTGGCCGCTGCTGGGCACCAGCCTGCAAGAAATGCGCTGCGCTCAGCGAGCAGCCCCGCAGCACGAAGGGCCCCTGGCGAGCTGCATCGGCCGCGGGCCATGAGTGAGATGTGGGGACGGCCGAGATGGCGGCCCGGGGGCTCCTCACCTCTGCCAGGCCCTCGACCAGCCTCTCCAGGCTGCTGGCGTTGAGTGTTTTGGCCTGGGCAAGGGGAGAAGAGCAGCAGGTGAGAAGCGATGGGGCTGGTGCGGGGTTGGAGCAGCCCCTGGGGCAGAGCGGGGCCGGGAGGGACACTCACGGCATTGCGGCCGCGCAGCTCCTTCAGCAGGAGCTTGATGGAGGGCAGCTGGGTGACGCGGGCTCCCTGCACTCCTTCTGCTGGCCTGTGCACGGGGCAGGGGCAGAGAAAGAGCTGTGTGAGACCCAAGCTGCCTCTTCCCTCGCCTGCCAGCCCGGGGAGCCCTTCCAAGCTGCCCCGAAGCAGCTGGGCACCGCCCGGCCGTCGAGCGGAGAGCAGTGGCAAGGGGGGAGGACGGGGCTGGGTGAAGCAGCTCCGCCAGCTCTGCCCGCTCCAGAGCCGCCCGCAGCCGTGGGGGCAGCTCTCCCCAGCTCAGGAGCGGCGTTTCCGCATCGTACGGCTACGGCTAGAGCATCCCCCCGTGCTGTGAGCACGGGCCCCCCAAGCTGCTCTGCCAGGCAGGGCTTACCCACGCAGCGCACTGAGCCAGAGCTCCTTCAGCGAGCGGGAGCTGCAGGAAAGAGAGGAGAAAGAGCCTGAGCGCCCGCTGCTGCCCAGCCCGCGGGCAGAGGCGGGCGCCGGCACAGCCCTGCCCCGTGGGGACGGCTGCAGAGGCAGGAGGAAGCGGCGTGGGGCCGGACAGAAGCGCTGCCCGGCCCTGCCGGGGGACGTGGCACCGAGACCCACCAGAAGGTGACGACGCAGAAGCCGTAGGGCCAGGCGAGGACGAGGGACGTGGTGGCCTTGTCTTCCTCCTCCTGGGCGGCATCCCCGGCCGCCCCCTTGCCGCCGCTCAGCACCCACAGCCGGCGCAGGGCCAGGCAGAGCTGCGGGCGCGGGGCGCTGCCACGTCTGCAGAGAGGAGCGGCAGGGAGTGACCTGGAGGTGGCCGAGCCCGGCGGCTGCCCTCTGGCCTCCGCCTGCCCCGCGCACGGCCACGGGTGCAGCCAGCAGCAGGGTGCCGGGGCCTGGGGCTGCTCCTTGGGCGTCCCTGCCCCGGTGCCGGGGCCAGGCCTTAGGAGGAAAGGCAGCCGGGGTCTGCGCCTCTTACTTGGCCTTGGCGATGATCAAGGCATCGCTGAAGAGGAGGAGGTGCCTCTTCCCCGTCCCGCGGCCCTGCGTCACCCGCACGCGCTGGTGGAGCAGCGGCTCGGCTGATGCCGGGCCGGGCGCGCACTGCTGCTCGGGGCCAGGGTAGACCCTGCAGAGCAGGCGGCAAAGGGCGTGAGAAAGGCGGCTGCTGCGGGGCCCGGCTGCGCCGGCGTGTCCCCGAGCCGCGGGGGGAGCCCACCTGGAGCCGTAGCAGCAGTTCAGCTGGCCCATCGTGCCGGGGCCAGGGGAGTCCTCGCGCCGGACACGCTGCTGGGGCTCCGGAGAGCTCCCAGCCGGCTGGAGCGAGGCTGTCGAGGGGGTCCCGGTGCCGGGCAGTGCCGCTGGGTGAGAGCTGGTCTCTCCCTGGAGCTGCCGGGTGCTGGCAGAGCCGTGCCTGCAGGCACTGTGGCCGTTGCCGGGCCAGCGCCGCGACATCACAGCTGCCATTCCAAGCCCGGGGGGGGGGCTGGGGGGCGGGGCTGGGGGAGGGGCTCCTGTCTCTCTCGGCCTGGGGAGCCCGGGCCTGGGCACAGCACTGCGGGCATGGCCTCAGCAGCGCTGAGCAGAGGGCAAGGCTCCCCTCCCTCCAGCTGCTGGCAAGGCTTTGCCCAGCGCAGCCCAGGGCACCGCCGCCCGCCGCCTTTGGCCAAGGGCACGGTGCTGGCTGCTGCTCAGCTTGGTGTCCAGCAGGACCCACGGGCCTGTTGCGTTAAGAGGCAGAGCAATTTGGCAGAAACTAAACCCCCTTGCTTTCCAGTCGATCCTCAGATATCAGAGGGACTGGGGGCGGCTGAGCTTAGGTTCTGAGTGATGCCCAAAGTCAGCGTTAGTAGTCCGGTCGCGCCCAACACCTTTGTTGGACTATCACGGGTCCGGATGCACTACTAACATCACACTACCTGCTCAGCCGGACACCTCCTGAACTAACACGGCCGCACTCAGAGGTACGGTCGCGTTCAGGGACCACACACGGCTGAGTCAATCAATAGTGCAATTTATTGAACACACGGCTGAGTCAATCAATAGTGCGATTTATTGAAGCAACAGATATACAGGTTCTTTGGATTGCCGGTCATAAATTCACTACCTATAAAGCACGTGCAAATGCTAAAACTACGAGGGACACTACTTGGCTATAAACGCCTTAAAAGATGTAAAGTGACTCTACATAGAGATTTCTAAGTTTCCCGGGGAGGCACTTGGTATGACCAAGGGTTCGAATCTTACCCAACGGCGTCCCGATGGGGGGGAAGAGAGGCTCAGCCCGTCGACTGATCCCAGAAGCTAGAGTGGTACACAACGATGGTATCTTCCCTAACATCCAGCTCTTAAAACATTATTTTATAGTGTTTTACTCTGCAGGTGGAGCTTGAGTGACTCTAGGCATACATACCTTTATCAGGATTGGTGCAGAATTCTCTCGCTTCGCGTTTAAAGGTACAGACTAGGAAAAATTCAGTGCGCACACTCATTGAGGAGGGGTCGCACCTTGGGGGGGTGGTAGCTTTTGAGAGGGGTGTGCGTTTTAGTATTATAATGATATTATAATTAGCAAAGTTCACTCTAAGGACAGCACTTCATCAAAGTTGACAGGTCTTTGGCCCACAACATTGTAAGCGCAGCTTATCAATGTACATCCTGTGCATCCCTAAACTCCCCGGTTCACAGAGCGTGGCCGCGAGGTCTCCACTCCGCTCCAGCCTCCATGTAATCTCTCCCAGAGTCAGCACACCAGGCGCCCCTGATGTTGCCAACATCCAAGGCCGTTCAGGGAGTCTCCATGGCACAGACCCGTTGTGCATGAGTGCTACGTTCCACCTGGTTTCAAGGCTGTTCTTAGAGGGTAAATTTCCAAAGTACCCCTCAGCGATTACTCCACATTATCCACCCCGTGACTATAGTCACTCAAGCTTCACGATTCTTTTCTTTTAGAATAGATGGGAAGTGTCACATACACTCTTGCTATGAGGATCATCGAGCGCACAGATATTTTCTGGGCATATGGACAAACGTTTCAACAGAATCCAAAGTCTAAAATGGAAAACAATTGTTAAAATAAAACATGATGCGGTGAGCATTAATAAGACAAGAACAGGGTGAAGCATCTCGTTGAAGATTCCTGTTGTGGTAGGTGACCATCCAAACAAAGTGTCCCACCAGTGGTGTCCTCCATCCCTTCTTAGTCTTTCCAACACTTGATGTATTCTCTCTACATCCTGATGGACAGTAATCAGAGTCTTTTGTCCATTTTCCCGAACTTGTTTCACAACCGCTTCAGGTCTTCATGTTGTAATAGTTTTCTCACCAGGGTAAGATTCATTCCTACAGGGACAGGTAGCAGATCTCGAAATAGAATATAATTTGATTGTACTAGTTGGTAAGATGTAACAGGAGCTGAATAGATAAAGTCACATCCTACAATTTTAGTAAAGTTACAAACACAAATATTTGAGCGATTGTTAGTATTCACAGTAACATTATCTACAAACACAAAATCACAAGGGGTTCTCATACAAGCGCACCCTTTTCCAATATATACAAGCACAGTTTCAAGGGTTTCATTGGGATGTATTTCAAAATGACAAATGTTTCGTTCAGTGTCAAGACAAATGTCTTGGCCTTTGATGATGTCACTTTCACAAATGAATCCCTGCTGTTCCCGTACCACACATGCAGCAACGTCAATAGTTTGCCATCTGTTTTCATTTCGTTGGGCCCATACTCTATGCTCTATAGGATAGAGTATAGTTCCGTTGTGATTTAATCCTAACGCAATGATTGGGTATATGGTATATACCGAAGCATTGCATATTGTTAAGACAAAAGCAGTGGCTTTGCCATCAGTAGGGTTGCAGGTAAAATTGACCAAATACCACCATGATTGGAATTTTCTCTCAAAGGTAGTTGCATTATCCCAAACTACCTTTCGAATTTCAGAGGGTAAGATGCCCTCTTCACCTTCTCTTATAATGGCTGCCACCACAGATTGCATCCATAGTTGAGCTTGGATGCAACTGAGAGCGAGAGAAATATTATTTTGGGCTGCACCAAGTGCATCCACAATCAATTGGTGATCCTTTTCGTTTGTTTCTCCCCACTGAGGTAACAAATCTGACACAAGCCATTGGTTAGTTCCCAGTGCTACTAGAGAAGACCACAATGGGTGTCCTAATTTGCTTAAATCACTTGTTGTCCCGCTCAGTTTGTTTATGAGTACTTCAGCATCTATACTGTTTAAGACTCCCAATCCTGTCCCTATAATACCGGTTGCGTCTCTCCTTGTCCGTCTTGAAGAGACGAGGGTTCGCCCATGTAACCAGGCTAACCATCCTGCATGGGATATATTTAGGAATGGTGAACAGGTTGGTTTAATTGTAGAAATGTTAATTTGCATCAACATCTCCACCTGTTTGAGGGAGTATGACGGATTAAACAGCACTTGTTGCTGACCTGTATATTTGATTATGTAAGGGCCTGTGTTGAAGATGAAGGGAGTTAGACCAATGGGAGGCCGAGTTGGTACATTTTTAGATGTTTGCAGGGGTAAAGGTTTCTTATCCTTTGATGTTGCTGTATCAATCATAAATTCAAATATTAATTCCGTGCCTTCGGAACCCCAAAGGCAGTATACAATTATGGGTTTGGTCAGAGTAAAATTGTACCAACAATCCAAATTTGGTTTGGTTATTTTGTAACACTCAGCGTTGTAGTTCTTTGGTCTGGTAGAGTCGGTATGATATGCTTTGATTTCGGTTGGCCTATGGTAATTAGGTCCGTTAGTTACTCGGCAGCTCATTTGTATTGCCTGTCCTGAAATGGCTTGAAGTTCAGCCATCTGAAGAGAGTCATTCCAACTCCATTCATCCTTCGAAAACACTTCATCTCCATGTATAACTAGAGTAGAGAGATTTAAGTTCCTTTTGTTTTGTAGTGTTCCAACACTTCCACTATATCGTGACAATGCATGGTCCCAAGGGTCATTACGAGATGTCATAGTGACAATGGGTATGTTCCTAGCTCCGTATTTCAGGGTGTCAAATAGGATGTATGGAGTTAGGCCTGGTGGTGTATCTGGGTTAGGTTGAATTATGTCTATTTTGAACCGAAACAACAACCCTGTACAATGTGGTTGTGATGGCCCTAAACCCGTACAGTGTTGTTGCCACTTACAAGTCACAATAGTGGGTTCCACCAGCGTAAAGTTATACCAACAATCCCATTTGTCAGCGACACAACACTTTGAGGCTACTGGGTTTCCGTATATTGCCATTAATGTGGCTTTCTCATGGGTTGATCCGTTAATCGTCCTACACCCTATCTGGATTCCTTCTCCTGCTTTTCCCTTCAGGATTGGAAGCCATCCGTTATCCCAGCTCCACTCATGTCTTGAAAACACCTCGGCCCCATGCATAACCACAGTGGCTAAGTTTAATTTTTCTTTGACGGCACGTGTTCCTATGACTCCAGTGTGTCCAATATAGGCTTGGGACCATGGCCAACCTGGATCTTTCCAGCTATACATCAAAGGGAGTTGTATTAAAGTCAGAACTAAGCACCACATTTTTCACCAAAGTGGTTCACTTTGCAACCACAGACATCTGCCTCAATTCAGAGCCTTCTTTTCCTGGATTCCTGTGAACACAAGAAGAAATAAACGTGCGCGGTTGTATTCAACCGGCAAGGTTAGAAAGAGGGTGAGATCCACCGGGTACTAATCCAGTGTACTTTTCCTGAGCAATCTTTGGCTTCCCATGCGTAGGGATTTTTGGGGGTAGTCAGTACCATGGCTACTGTTCCAATCTGGGGCATTTTCACTAGCACAGGTTATCCGGTGTAAAATCCTGTGGGATAGTCTCCTGGTTTAGTATGAACCTTTGGGGTGATTGTATGGGCAGATACACAGAAGGCTTTCATTTTGGGGCAGCCATCTCCGCTCCATCGATTATTCAGTTGGTAGATGGCGTCATACAATCGTAAATGCCATCCAGATTCATGAGTTTTTGCGAAACGCTTGACCAATGCATTGGTGCGCTCGACAGTGCCATTAGCCTGAGGATAGTAGGGAGTGTGGAATACCCACCGAATCCCTTCCTCTTTGGCCCAACTTTGTACCACGGCAGCTGTAAAGTGTGAGCCGTTATCACTTCGAATTTCTTCTGGTAGGGGAAGTGGCCTGAACCATCCCTTAAGGCCCTTCACCGTGTTTTCTCCGGTGGCTGACGTGAAGTCAGCAGCCATGGTGAGACCAGATATAACCTCTACTCCCACCAGAACGTATTTTTTCCCACATGACGGTCGCTATGGGCCGATGTAATCAATCTGCCAGGAGAGCCATAATGTCTTCCTGTCGCGAATGTGTAGGGGGGGCGCCTTTAAGCCGTAAACGACATTGTGAACAGGCCGTCACTACTTGTTCACATAGTTTAACTGATATGGGCCATCCTCGGGCTATACCTTCCTGGTATAAATCAGCTCGTCCGGTGTGGCCACGCTTAACATGCAACCATTCAAGTAAACGTTACCACTCTTGGTTATTATCTGCAACATCAATTTGTTGCAACCGCGTAAGGCTGTCTACCTGTTGGTTGAATTGAGCAGTAATAGAGTTTGATTGATCATGTCCTTTTATCCAGCCCACACATAGTGTCCGCTGTTTTCCTATTTCGAACAGTTGTTTCCAGCTATCCGTTTGCCAGACTGGAACCCTGTTCACTTGCCAATCATTGACCTCCCAATGGCCAATCCATTCAGTGGCTCCTTTAAAAACAGCATATGAATCAGTGTAGATATGGCTAGCACCGTGTTGCGCAGCTAATAGAACTGCTCTAAGTTCCCCTACTTGTGCACTGCCTTCACCGGTTTCAATCAATTTTTCTCCTGTTACCACTTCCAGTGCTACAGCCGTGTACTTCCACTTGTTGTTCTCCCTATGGGATGATGCATCAGTAAACCATACTCCTGTTAGATCACTGTCTTCCTTTAGAGGAGGTGCTTCCTGAATTGGGGATGGTTTGTTTGGCGGAGCCTGGAACAACAGGGTACTATCTATGTCTTTTTGTAGTTTAGATATTTTAATATTACCTTCAGTAATTGGCATAATTTCATTAATGCCCTCTAGGTATGCATACCATTTACGAACTGTGGGTTTCTGAGCCATACCAGCAGGTGGTATTGTCCCTTTACGTACTATGTCCAGGAGGCGGAAGGGTCCTCGAATAATCACGCTTTGTTCTCTCCTTATTTGTTCTGTTTGTTTCACTGCTCGCACTAGCGACAGTAAACCCTTCTCAAGATCTGAATATCTCCTTTCAGTATCGCTGAAAGAGTGAGATGTAAATTCTAGTGGCCTTTCCGGTCCTTCTGGCCCCTTTTGCCATAGGTTACAATGAGAGCCATGTTCACTGAACCCTCATTCCACATAAATAGGGTCAGTTGGATGTGTGGGACCAAGTTGTTGGAATAACCTCAGCTCCTTAATTAGAATGTGTTTGCACCAATAACTTAGGGTTCCCAAAACTTGTTGTAATTCCTTTACACTAGATGGCCTTTGTCCAGACTCTATTTTTTCCAGGGTATCCTGAGGAATAGAAGCAGCTCCATTAACCCACCAGACTCCCAGGAATTTAATTTTGCTGGTCCCTGACACTTTGCACCTGGAATTTCTAATCCTAAATCGAGCAGTGTTTTCCGAATGATTTCCATGGTGTCTCTTACACTCTCTTGGCTTTTTCCCCCTATCAGAATGTCATCGATGTACTGATATACTGTGCTATCAGATGAAACAGGAATTTCTGCTAAGATTTTAGCCAAAGCATTGTGGGCAATTGTGGGGGAATGTTTATATCCTTGTGGAAGCCTGTTAAAAGTGTATTGGATCCCTTTCCATGTGAAAGCAAACTGTGCTTTGTCCTGTTCAAGGAGAGGGATCATGAAAAACATATCTTTGACATCCAAGGCAGCCATCCAAGGATGGGCAGCGCCTTGTATCAATGTCACTATTTCTGCCATGTTTGGAACTGCAGCAGTCAAAGGTGCCGTATGAGCATTTAACTGGCGGTAATCTACCGTAAAACGCCACTGCCCGGTCGGTTTCTTTACTGGCCACACCGGTGAATTGTATGGCGAATGAGTTCGTTTAATAATGCCTCTTTCTTCTAATTCTGTCACCACCCCCTCAATTCCCATAAGTGCTGCTGCTGGCAAAGGATATTGCCGAACATTAGTGATTTTAGAGGGGGGTAAGGGTATAGATGTTTGTAACAGGCTCAGTTTCACAGTGCCTGATTCCTTTTTATTTCTTGCAAAACTCCACACAGTCCCATCTGGGAGTTTCCACATCTGCCCACGCAATATGTCAAATCCTAAAATATTAGTGTATGCAGCACCAGCTAGTACATCTGCCCGAGTTAATTTACGTTCCTCTGGCAGCCAGAGTGAAATTCTCGCAGTGGGGCCCTCCTTTTCCACACCATCGATTCCGGTGAATTTAACCCTGCGTCGTCCAGCTTTTATGCCCAGGGTTTGTGCTGTTTCATGGGTGATTACTGACATTTGGGCCCCAGTGTCGATGAGAAAGTTTACCAATATTTTCCGGGGTCCAACGGGAATGGCAATTATAGGGTCAGAGTGTTCATTAGAGAGCCATTGAATTGCTAAGACCCGCCGAGCAGGGTGGCTCACTGCCCTCCCCGGGGATAGAAGTTTTTTTGCTGCACTTCTGCCCTGTCAGTTGGGTTACATACTGGTGCAGAAGGTACACTCTCTTTATGGTTTGGGGGTTTCCCAGCGAGGCATTTCTCCCCTGTTGGGTTATTCCTCTTACCCAGGGATTGGACTAGTGTACGGAGATCCTCTATAGAGGCGCCCCGCAAGATTTGTCGGGGTACACCCAAATCTATGGCTTTACGCCACAATTCACCCCATTCTTTACAAGATTTAAATCTCTCATTGAATTTAGGGTATTTGGGGTTTTGAACGTGGACTTGGCGAACTCGCCGGGCATGATCTGAGGACTTTGTACTGGACGAACCAACCCAGCCCATTCGGCGTCCGTACCTGTCTATGTCTTGTACAAATTCACTCCAGGTGGGTATGGGGGTGTGCCCATTTCGTCCACGACCGCGATTAGCCTTTATACTAGCAGCTTGTATGCGATCCTGGGTATTTGCTACAAACATCTTGAGACCATCAGGGAGGCCACGAATAAGAGAGGTTAATCGGGCTGGATCAATAGGGGCTAGCATCGGGGATTTCCTTAATTCATCTCTCTCAGATATTGCCTGAATGCAGGCTGCTTTCTGTACTGCTGTGGCCAGATCGCAATAGCTGGTGGTTTTAATTTCCAGTGGTTCTCCTCTCTCCTGGGGATCTATGCCACCTGCCCAGTATGCAGCTCGTGCAGTTCAGGAGTAACTATGGTCTCCTGGCCTAACAGTTAAAAATACTCCTGGTCCCCAAAAGCCTCCTGCTTCTTCCTCACTTAACATAATTCGGTCTCCTCCTTCAAGAGAAACTCGCCACACATACTCGACTTCTGATTCTCCTGACTGCCTCGAGAATTTCTCTTGTATTTTTATCAGCTCTGCTGGTGACCACGGGATCGTTCGCACAGTAGTGCGGACTTCGTCATTGTCATCAACAACAGCCTCAGTTTTAACCAAAGGTCTCAAAGAAATCAATTGAGATTCAGAATCGGAGGTCTCTTCCTCCTCGTCATCATCACTATCAAACCTAATATCGCCATCCCAATTTTCAGGGTTTGTACTACACATTAATCTACGAACCTGCCTAACTGGAGCAGAAGGTTGCATTTTATCTAACAGACGATTAACCCTTTCCAGCAATTGTTCTTTAATTTCTATCATTTGTTTTAGATGATCGTTCTCGCTTACAAGTTTATCAACTCTGATTCCCACTTTTTTTCCTGTCTCCCTCTCAAAGGCTAATGATGACTTTAACACCTCATTTTCCGATTTTAAGGCAGTATATTCTGCATCGGAAACTAGTTTGGGAGCAGCAGTTTCTTTAGCTTCTTGCTGAGCACAAGACAAACAGGCTCCCAACACCGCACAAATTACATCTTTACCCTTTTTTTTCCAGTCTTTTGCGCGGCCTGACACTGCTCAATACGTTCTACCACTTTCTTTTCATCTTTCCAAAACTTTTGAGCCCACTCCTTCCCAGCCTGGGAAGGGGCACATTTGTGGTTTTGCAGCAATTTATCCATGGCAATCCTGTCTGTGACGCCAATTTTTTCTGTTGCGTTAAGAGGCAGAGCAATTTGGCAGAAACTAAACCCCCTTGCTTTCCAGTCGATCCTCAGATATCAGAGGGACTGGGGGCGGCTGAGCTTAGGTTCTGAGTGATGCCCAAAGTCAGCGTTAGTAGTCCGGTCGCGCCCAACACCTTTGTTGGACTATCACGGGTCCGGATGCACTACTAACATCACACTACCTGCTCAGCCGGACACCTCCTGAACGAACACGGCCGCATTCAGAGGTACGGTCGCGTTCAGGGACCACAGACGGCTGAGTCAATCAATAGTGCGATTTATTGAATACACGGCTGAGTCAATCAATAGTGCGATTTATTGAAGCAACAGATATACAGGTTCTTTGGATTGCCGGTCATAAATTCACTACCTATAAAGCACGTGCAAATGCTAAAACTACGAGGGACACTACTTGGCTATAAACGCCTTAAAAGATGTAAAGTGACTCTATATAGAGATTTCTAAGTTTCCCGGGAAGGCACTTGGTATGACCAAGGGTTCAAATCTTGCCCAACGGCGTCCCGATGGGGGGGAAGAGAGGCTCAGCCCGTCGACTGATCCCAGAAGTTAGAGTGGTACACAACGATGGTATCTTCCCTAACATCCAGCTCTTAAAACATTATTTTATAGTGTTTTACTTTGCAGGTGGAGCTTGAGTGACTCTAGTCATACATACCTTTATCAGGATTGGTGCAGAATTCTCTTGCTTCGCGTTTAAAGGTACAGACTAGGAAAAATTCAGTGCGCACACTCATTGAGGAGGGGTCGCACCTTGGGGGGGTGGTAGCTTTTGAGAGGGGTGTGCGTTTTAGTATTATAATGATATTATAATTAGCAAAGTTCACTCTAAGGACAGCACTTCATCAAAGTTGACAGGTCTTTGGCCCACAACATTGTAAGCGCAGCTTATCAATGTACATCCTGTGCATCCCTAAACTCCCCGGTTCACAGAGCGTGGCCGCGAGGTCTCCACTCCGCTCCAGCCTCCATGTAATCTCTCCCAGAGTCAGCACACCAGGCGCCCCTGATGTTGCCAACATCCAAGGCCGTTCAGGGAGTCTCCATGGCACAGACCCGTTGTGCATGAGTGCTACGTTCCACCTGGTTTCAAGGCTGTTCTTAGAGGGTAAATTTCCAAAGTACCCCTCAGCGATTACTCCACATCTCTGGATGAGGGATCCGGAGATTATTTTGCCTTTGAGTGGGAGGACCCCGAAACAGGACGAAAACAACCATTAAGATGGACTGTGTTACCACAAGGGTTTACAGAGTCACCAAATCTATCTGGACAAACTTTAGAGAAAATTCTACAAGATTTCACAATACCTAAGGAGGTAAAACTATTGCAATATGTGGACGATTTATTAGTAGCAGGAGAAACTGAAGAGGGGATCCGAAAAGCCACCATTAAATTGTTAAATTTTCTAGGGGAAAAGGGATTAAAGGTGTCCTGATCAAAGCTACCGTTTGTAGAACAAGAAGTAAAATACTTAGGACATTGGCTGAGTAAGGGAAGGAAGAAGTTAGATCCTGATAGGGTATCTGGGATTCCATCCTTAAGACCCCCACAAGCTAAAACGGAAATTAGGCAAATACTGGGAGTATTAGGATATTGTAGACCATGGCTTGAAAATTATAGTGAAAAAGTAAAATTCCTATATGAAAAATTAACTAATAACCAACTTAAATGGCTTATTGAAGACAATCAGAGATGTGAGGAAGTAAAAAAGGCATTAATACAAGCACCTGTATTGAGCCTCCCAGATCTAGAAAAACCTTTCTCTCTCTTTGTGAATACATCAAGCCAGACAGCATACGGAGTTCTTACTCAAGACTGGGCAGGAATCAAAAAACCCGTGGGGTATTGTTCTAAGTTACTTGATCCAGTAAGCAGAGGATGGCCTGCTTGTCTCCAAGCTTTGGTTGCTACAGCATTATTAATAGAAGAAGTTAGGAAGATTACCTTCAGTGCTCCTTTAAAAGTGTATACCCCACACAATGTCAGAAATGTTTCACAACAAAAAGCGGAAAAATGGTTAATGGACAGCCGGATTCTAAAGTACGAAGCAATACTAATAGACTCCCCTGACTAAGCGTGACTTCTGCTCAGAGTCCAGCACAATTTTTGTTTGGAGAACCATCAGAGGAATTACAACATAACTGTTTAGAGGTAATTGAGACCCAGACTAAGGTGAGACCAGATTTAAGAGATGCTGAGTTGGAAAATGGAGAAGCGCTGTTCAGAGATGGCTCCTCCTGAGTGGTAGAAGGGAAGAGAAAATTGGGATATGCAATAATTAATAAGGACTTAGAACTTGTGGAATCAGGACCTCTGAGTCCATCATGGTCAGCTCAGGCTTGTGAGCTGTATGCCCTATGTAGGGCCCTGGGATTATTAAAAGGAAGAAGCGGGACTATATTTACAGATTCTAAATACGCATATGGGGTGGTCCACTCTTTTGGAAAAATTTGGGAAGAAAGAGGTTTGATTAATACTCAAGGGAGGATTTTAATACATCAAGAATTAATAGTAAACATTTTAAAGGCTTTAAGAGAACCAAAGGAGATAGCAGTGGTACATGTGAGGGGACACCAAAAGGGATTAGATTACCGAACTAGAGGAAATAACTTAGCAGATAAAGAGGCCCAGGAAGCAGCCCTGAGGACTAAAGTTGCCAAAATTAATGTCATACAAACAAAGGAGGACACCAGCAAAGAAGGACGAGAGGAAAGAGAGAAGAAGTTTGCCCCACAAGAACAAACAAAATTGGAGAAAATAGGAGCTAAATTAGAACAAGGAAAATGGACACTGCCCGATGGGCAAGAAATGTTGCCAAAAGCCTACACCAGGCGAATATTAGAACGTTTGCGTGTGCAAACACATTGGGGTACAAAAGCGTTAAGTGATCATTTTCTTAAACAATTTGGTGGTATTGGAATTTTTGAAATAGAAAAGCAAATTACACAAGGTTGCTTAACCTGTCAAAAGGCAAATAAGACAGTGTTTGGACAAACAGCCACGGGAGGGAGAAAAACAGCTTACAGACCTTTTGAGAAAGTCGATTTCACTGCATTGCCTAAGGTAGGGAGGATAAAATATTTATTGGTAATAGTAGATCATTTAACACAGTGGGTAGAAGCGTACCCTGTAGCACGAGCTACGGCACAGATGGTGGTAAAAATTTTATTAGAACATTTGATACCTAGATATGGGATAATCCAGTACATTGATTCTGACCAGGGCACACATTTTACTTCTAAAATAATAAAACTATTATGTCAATCATTAGGTATTCAGTGGGAATACCACACTCCGTGGCACCCACAAAGCTCGGGGAAGGTAGAAAGAATGAATCAAACAATAAAACAACAATTGGCTAAATTAATGATTGAGACGCAAATGCCCTGGACGAAATGTTTACCACTGGCACTTCTAAACGTAAGAACTAAACCATACAGTGAGACTGGATTATCGCCATATGAGATGTTATATGGCGTGCCTTATTTTCAAGGAATGCCTCTGGGGAACAATGTAATTGAGCATCATAGTATCCAACAATATATAATTACCCTTGGAAAAAGATTAAAAGAATTAAGAGAGATTGGGATGGTGGCCCAAACACCACCTTTAGGATTTGCAATTCATCAGTTAGAACCAGGAGATAAAATTCTGACAAAAACATGGAAAGAAGGAAACCTATCTCCCCTCTGGGAAGGACCTTTCCTTGTTTTATTAACTACAGAAACAGCTGTGAGAACTGCTGAAAAAGGATGGACACATGTGTCACGAGTGAAAGGTCCAGTGAAGGAGTGGAAAGTCACATCTGACTAAATTGCTGTGGGAATTTTATTGCGGCTACTCCTGTAATAGAAACAGGAGTGAAACATGAAATTCCCACAGTTGCTAAAAATCCATTTGTAAATCTTGCTGAAAACATTGCTAAGTCATTGAATATAGCTAATTGTTACGTTTGTGGTGGAACAAATCAAGGTGAACGATGGCCATGGGAAGCTATGGAGAGCAATATAAGTAATCCCCAAGTTTGGAAAACAATGGGAAAGGGTAATAGGAAACAACAATGGGTACTCCAAACGAGTATAATCGGAAGGAGTTGTTGGCAAAAGAAGAACAGGAAAAAGGAGCTGGAACTAGAATTTGTCCTTTGTGTAGAAGGTGGTGTGTATTTGTAAGATTAGTGTTGCAGGCTAACTGGCAGTTTTCTGTAGCCATAAAGCCTTGCAAATAAAGAGGATCGCCAGGCTCGGGCAAGTGCTCAGGTCTGGACAAACCACTGATCTATCAAAGCTCTGGCCTTCACAAGCAGTGCTCAATTAATTTGGGTACTAAGAAAGCACCCCCTTAAAGGAAAGGAGAGGGCAAGACCGGAGGGGAACTGGTATTGCGGCTTAAAAAGGGTCTGCCAAGGGCTGCAACCCCTTCGGGCTGTGACCGCCGACCACTATGGCCCTGACCGGACCTCTTCTAGTTCTACTTGGGGTGAGTTCCTTGACTCTGACTACGGCAAATAACTGTAGTCAATATTGGAACAAGTCCAGCTGGGGTTTACCCCAGAAAAATGGAAAAAGTGAGGACCTTTTCTAATTGTACAGCCTGTACCTGTAATCATATTTGCCAAGGAATTGGAACAATAAAACCTAGGGTTTTTTCCTGTTACCCATAAATCAGGGAGAGCCAGGTGTATAACGAATGGCCTCCTGAGAGACAAACTTGGAAAGGAGTCAATCTAGGAGGATTTGGGGGAGATTTTATGGGTGGTGATTGGCTTACTAAAATCGGGATAGTTGTACTGGGGATATGTGGGGGATTGTTACTAGATTAATCTACTCGGTTATACAAGGAATGCAGATATCTGCAGTACTCAATTGGAAATGAAAACACGAATCAATACTGCAAAGAAGAAGATGGGGGATTGTGAAATATGTTCATCTGATTCGTGTGATGAAGTGTAATCTTCTGTACTTTTATGGATTTCTCCTGCACCATAAAAAGGGGTATTTTACAGAAGAAAGTTAAACTACTTTGCTGGTATATCAGCTCAAACCAGTTTGACCACTGACCGCATAGTATTGTGTAAAGAGAAACTTGTAAAGTGCATGCATAAAGTTTGGGGTCATCCTGGGGGCACGCCGAGGAAGATTTGACAAGACTCTAGAAGGAGAAGAGGGCATGCGCCGAAGAAGACACGCCTATTCATGAATATGTATTAGCAGACAGGATATAAACCAAGAACAGTAACTGTACCGCGTGCATCTTGGTGGAGCGGAGACTCCCGGAGCACCCAGCGCTGTTTGCTTGCCTCTATTCGCTTAATAAATTGTAAATTTGAATTGGAATCCTGTTTGGGACTAAATCATTTATCACATCCTTATCCAGCATCTTTTCAAAATACTGGTAAGACTCAAGCCTGCGTCGTAACTGGTTCCTCTTCCATCCGCTGTAGGAGTCCCCTGTGTTCCGGAAACACCACAGGGCACATCGAACTATAACACAAGGCGCTATGGATAGAACCACAATAATTATTCAAGTAACAAATAATCGTTTTAACCGTGATAGGTTTGGTAAACCAAGAGGTTAACTTTCCCACAGCTCAGAAAACCCCCAAAAGGTGTCATCTGGAGTTACTTCACATAGGATTTTTGCTTGTTCTCTGATCTCCCGTAAGTCAGCAGATATTCACCCACTTTGGTCTACATACATGCAACAGCTGACATTGATTACTGTGCACACCCCTGCCTGTGAGGCTAATATTAAATCTGGAGCCATACGATTTTGTGATACTATTTTCAATAAACTAGTAGTTTCTTCTTGGAGTTTCCTGATGGCAGGAGTCTATAGTTTTATTCTCGATTATCTCTATTACAGCCGAGATGTTTATTATAGCTTTTTCTAACTCGCTAACCCCCAGAAATGGGATTAGCCACCGCACAAAGCTATGAGAGCTTGTCGGCTTTTCTATTAAGGGCTTACTCACCCTTCAGTTTCTTCTCACGGGATTCTGTGTTGTTTTGTCAATAATAGCGACGTTGGGAACCAGGGTGTCCAACGTACATGCTCCCCACCACCTCAGAGGTAAAGTTTTCCGAGCTGCTGTACCACACAACCAGTACCACCCTGTCCCTAGCGGAACCGGGAGGCCAGTATAATTAAGTAACTGAAATGCTGGATCAACAGAGGCAAAATGTGGTCCTCTGTCAGAGGATATAGTTGCTGGAACTCCAAAACGTGGTATTATCTCTTGTATCAATGCTTTAGCTGTCTCCCGAGCTTTAGCTGTTCTGCTTGGGAATGCCTCTGGCCAACCTGAAAAGGTATCAGTTCATACCAATAAATATCGATACCCCCCTTTTCTTGGAAGTTCTATAAAATCAATCTGTCATTGTTGCCCAGGCCCATTGTCTTTCCCAATCTGGCCCATTTCTGGCTTGGCGGTATTCTTGGGATTAGTTTGGAGGCAAAGATCACGTTGTTGAGTTACCTGTCTCACCATAGTATACAAATTTCTGGCCACACTTTCTCTAATTAAATGTTTATATAGAGTCTCCATCTCCCAATGCCTTTTCCTATGTTCTTCCCTTACCAAATGCCATATTAGGCAGGAGGGAATAACCACTTTTCCTTGTGGGGTATAAGCCCACCCTTCTTTGTTATATGACCCTTCCAGATCTGTGATAAGGTTTTGATCTTCCTCGGTATATTTTGGCTTACCTTCTAGGGAGATTCGCCGTCAGGGACTAAAGCTCCTTCTGTTTTTATCTATGTTTTAGCTACCTGTTTTGCCTCTCTGTCCACCAGCTCATTTCCTCTCTCCAATTCCGAGCTCACTTTCCGGTGAGCCTTAATATGCATAATCGCCACCTTCTCAGCAAGTTGGACTGCTTTCAACAGTCTCAAAATCTCTTTTGCATGCTTAATAGTTTTCCCTTGAGAGCTCAGTAACCCTCTTTCCTCCTAGATTGTTCCATGCACGTGCACAACTCCGAAGGCATATCTGGAGTCTGTATAAATATTCACAACTTTGCCTTGAGCCACTTCCAAGGCTCGGGTCAGAGCAATTATTCCTGCGCTCTGTGCAGAGGTATTTATGGGCAAAGGTCTATTATTTCTTGACTAGTGGTAATGGCATATCCCACATGTCTTTTACCACTCAGGACATAGCTGCTTCCACCTGTGAACCAGTTTTCTCCGCTTTCCATAGAGTTGTCTTTTAGATCTGGTCGGTTTGCGTACGTTGTTTCAATAGTCTCCAAACAGTCATGATGCGCTGGTTCTCCCGTGTTTCCACTAAGGAAAGAAGCTGGGTTGACAATGTTAGTAACTACGACCTCCACATCATCCTGTTCTATCAGTATAGCCTGATATCTCAGGGATCTTTGTGGAGAAAGCCAGTGCCCACCCTTTGCGTCCAGCACTGCGGACACTGTGTGAGACACTAAAACAGTCATCTTCTGGCCCAGAGTAAATTTTCGGGCTTCCTGTACATTCAATATTACAGCTGTAATTGCTCTCAAGCATCCAGGCCAACCCTTCGCAGTTGCGTCTAACTGTTTGGAAAAGTAGGTAACTGCTCGTCGATAGGGGCCCAGACCTTGTGCTAATATTCCCAGAGCAATTCCCTGTTTCCCGTGGGAAAAGAGAGAAAAACGGTTTACTCACATCGGGGAGCTCTAAGGCCGGAGCCGACACCAAAGCTTTCTTTAGTAGATCAAAGGCTCGTGTGGTCTCTTTGCCCGTCCAGATCATACAATCGTATTGTAACAGTTTCCTTTCTCCAGACGGTATTTCCCAAGATTCCAAGTCTTTTGCGAGCTCATTGCCAAAGATGGTAGACTGTTCGTAAATCCTTGTGGCAACACCGTCCAAGTGAGCTGAGTCTTGCGACCACTTTTGGGGTATTCCCATTCAAATGCAAATAATTTTTGGCTGGCTTCATGGAGAGGGAGGCAAAAGAAGGCATCCTTCAGATCTAAAACAGTAAACCAAGTTAGTTCAGGTGTTAATACGGTCAACAGGGTATATGGATTTGCTACTACGGGGTAAAGGTCCTCAGTTATTTTATTTACGGCCCGTAGATCCTGGACCACACTATACAACCGGTCAGGTTTACGAACAGGGGTGTTGAAATCAGACTCACAGTTTTTCAGTAATCCTATTTATAAAAATCTTTCAATCACTGGCCGAATTCCTTCCTTACCTTCCCTTCTGCGGGCAGACTGGTTAAGAATAGACTCAGTATCTGGATATATTGCTGATCTTTTACTTCCAGAGTAATTTCTCCTTTTTCAAATGTAATTTTTGCACCCAATTGTTCTAACAAATCTCTTCCCAAAAGTGGCTTTGGGGAGTTGGGCCTATGTAGGAATTTGTGGATACCCCATTGTTTTCCCAATTTATACTTCAAAGGTTTACAAAAATATGCCTTTTCACTTTGGCCAGTCGCTCCTTTTACCATGATATAGTCATTTCCCAGGGGCATCAAGGCTTGATTTAAAACCGAGTATGTTGCCCCTGTGTCAACCAAAAATTCTACTTCTTGTTCTTCCTTCCCCAGCCTCATTATAACCAGTGGATCTGCTAGGGTGCATTCCCCAGGTCCCTGTCAATCCTTTTTCACATGGGCTACTAGTCTTCCTGCCTGGTGGCTTCGCCTCTTTGCCTTGTTTCTTGGACACCCTCCTTTCCAATGACCAAATTTCTTACACAACGCACATTGATCCTTACCTAATCAAGATGGTTCTCGTCTAGGCCTCCCTTCCTCCTCTTCCCTGACAACTGCTATCCTTCCTCTTTGCCCTTGTCTATATTCTTCCTCTCTATTACTAAATACTCTCCACGCTTCATCCAGCAACCCTTCCAGATTTCTACCTTCTGTAGGGCGCAGCTTCTGGAGTTTGTGCCTAACGTCCCCCGTAGACTGACCCAAGAACAGGGAGACTATTTGTTGTATTCCTACCTCTGACCCAGGATCCAGCGGTGTGCTACGGCGCATTACATCCCTCAATCGATCCAGGAACTCGGATGGGGACTCAGAAGGACCTTGTTTAACTGCATATAGAGCTGACCAGTTTGTGGTTTTGGGAATAGCCCTTTCCATTCCCTTCAAAATCCAGTCTTGATATTCCTGTAGCCTCTCCATATGGGCAGATTTATTAGCATCCCATTTTGGGTCTCGGAGGGGAAATATTCTTTGACATCCCCCCCGTGATCTTGTAATGGTCTTCAGCTAAATTCTCTGCTGTTTTCAAAATTAATTGCTTTTCTGTTTCTGTCATATACTCTAAGAGCAACTGTATACCTTTCCAGTCTGGATTATGTTGTTTTACGATGAACTGAAAATGCTTAGTAACACTCACCGGGTCGCTTCTATAGTCTCTTGCAACTTTTCTCCATTCTCCTAGATCAGTGGTGGAAAAGGGCACCTTAATCATCATTGTTCCTCCATCAGGTCCCACTGCCTCTCGGAGTGGGGCTTGTAAAGCTGTAGGGACAGTCCTAGAGGCAGTTTTCTTCCTTGTGCGGGAAGATATGGGACCGTCCATACAGTGCCTACTGTAATCATGAGACTGGCATAAAATTTGAGATTTTTATAATGCAGCTCATATTTGTTCTTTACTTTCTTTGTGAGTTCAGGGTTTGTTTTAGGGCACATTGTAATTTTTAGATTTGTTTTAGAATCGAGAAGCTTGGGAGAAAATTTTTGTGATTGGGTTTTTTGGTTTGTTTTTTTTTGTCCATCCATAGTCATTTGTCATAAAGAGCTGAGCATTCAAGGAAATACCAAAACTATTATGATTTGCAAAGTGAAAACCTGTAGTACGTTCTGCACAGATTTGGTCGCCTTCTATTATGCTTAAATTGTGGCCTGTCATGATGGACACCAAACTTCAGGCCAAACTTGACATCTGCAGTATTCAGAGTATGTGCATTTGTCAAGCAATGAGCTAGCAAGTGTCTGGAATTGTTAGGTAGCAATGCCTGATTAAAACATGGTCTATATTCATATGAAGCAATCCCAGAAAATGAAGAGGAATTTGCAGCACTTAAAAAAAGACATCATATTTATGCAGTACAATTCAGGTAAACGTAAAAGAGTTCAAAACCTTCCCTCCTTGGCTACCAGTTTTGAGAGAAGTATGGCGTTGTGCGTAGAACAAAGGGATGTCTGTAAAACTTTCCCTGTTGCATGCTCAGTCTGTAAGAACGTTTCATGTTTTGCAGAAATGCTAACAGCTTCCAAGGTTATACAAGCATGGTAGCTTCCCCCACCATCTTTTCAGAAATACGGAAAGCAGGAAAATCCCAGAGTCTGGAAAAGTTGCTGGCAGAATCGTTTGCCCGAGGTAGGTTTAAAATTGAGAGATTCTTGGCCCTCTTCATAATTCATGTAACTAATTTTCCACAAGTTTTCTAGGCTTGCTTCTGTGGGTCCTATGATAATGCAAAGAGAACAAGTGAAGCTCTAGAAGTAAAATACTTCTCATAAGTTTAATCCCTTTTTTAGTTTAAAAGACCTCATGCACTGTGAACTTGTTTTATAGTCTTCTCCCCAAATGTAGGTGTGGAGAGTCACAGAAAGACATAAATATTGAAGTCTCCAGTAGCTGCATGTTCCCTGTTTTTATTCTAAAGAAATGTTTGGAAGGTATTTCTGAGGAGTTAATGTTGTTTATGTGTTGGGTTTGTTTGGGTTTTTGCTGTGCTGGCTTAATTCTCATTGATTATAGTCTAATTCCTTTGTGTTTCTTTTTACAAAGAAATCCAAGCAATAGTTACCAATATTAACCAAGACAATAGAGTCCTTAATGCCGGGGATCTTTTTTTGTACGTCTTGCCTTTTTTAAGCTGCTTTCCAATTTCTCAGTGGGCAGGAAACTAGATGGCATGTGTTTTTTCCCTTTTGTGTCCTTGCAGAACTCTTGCGTTGAATTTTAACTTCTGTGTTGCCTGTGAATAACGTAGAGAAGTGATACATTGCTTTGTACAGCAATGCACCTTGATTTTGAATGCATGATGAATACCGTGGAAGGAACCAAACGCGAGGAAAGTTTTATGTGAGTGTGTTCCTATATTTCTTTTTTTTTTTCTGAATTTGTAACTGCAATTGGGGAGTAAAAAAATTTCAAACCAAAACCAAACTCCTAATCACCCCCGACCTCCTCAAACACCTAGTGTCTTGTCAGCTGTGGAATGACGTCGCTCAGTGAGTTAACCTTGAGGAGAGATTTTGTTTGGTCCAGACTGTGGACAAAATCCAAGAACTAGCAAAATAAGGTCCTCATTCGCTAGAGCTCTGTGTGGGGAATTGTTATAGGAGAAGAAGTGTTAACTTCTTAGGGCGAGCGGACTTGCATTTGAATCCTGAATTTGTTCTTTTGGCAACACAACATTTTCGCTCTTTCACCCTAAGGAAAACTCTTTTTTTGCCAGTTTCCCATAAAAGCGATCATGAACAACGTTAACTTCATTTGGTAAAACGACTCCTGACAGAAGGGGAAAATATTAACTATGCAATGAGTGGAGTCACAGATGAATCTACCAAGCAGACCACAATGTTTACTCTCACAGGCTTTACTGTATACGAAGCTAGTGGACTCAAGTAATGGATTGATAAGTGTATAAGCATTTGCAGAATGAGGACTTTTCAGTTAATCTTCTGTAAGATTTTTGTCTACACCAGCTTGTACGCCAGGATCCCAGCTCACTTTCTGTGCTTGGGTCTTTGAGTTTGTTTCTGCATTCAACTTTGTTTCCAGGAAAACATATCAAATCTGTGATCATTACAGCATGCCATAATAGTTAATATGCCAGATTTAAGAAAAACACAGCTAAGGAGCTTCCTTCTTCACAACCCCCCATCATATAAACCCCCAAAATGAAGGAATTCCTTAAACCTAGAAAGAAAGAAATACGCTGTGAGTCACATGTTGCGGTGATGTGGTAGCAGCAGGGTCCTTAGAACCGATGATTTACAAGACCTAATGTCTTTCTGTGGACTTTGAAGGCTGAGTGTTTTGTACTCTAGCAATTTCCTGCTACTGTTATGTATTCATGTAGATCTGTAAGGCAATTGTTGTTACTTTCTTTGCATAGTCTGGTAAAATATTTGTATAATAGGAAAATTATGTTTTTGTGCTACTCTCCTTGGGAAACAGAAACTAAGCCTGCCATTAGATGCTAGGCCACAGTCGTTGACGGAGCAGGGTAGTGTATCTTACATTTTGTGCTACACTTGGTCAAGTCTCATCTCTATCGTATTCGCTGTTACTTTATTAAATTTAGTATCTGCACTTTCTATTTCCAGACAGGCCTCTCATTCAGAGCACAGAGGCATGGTTCTCTCTGCGTCTGGCTTCCCATCCCTATCTTTTCATTCCTTCCTCTCCTCCCTGTAGCCTACTGCTATCGTTTTCTTTCACCAGCTCTCTCTCTGCCGGGCTCCGGAACCCTGTTTTTTCATTTCTCCCTGTCTGTCTTGTAGCTCCTCAGTACTTTTTCTTTCCCTGGCTCCCTGTCCCTGTTTCTTCCTTCTTGGCCCTGTAGCACGCTCTGATTCTGTTCCATTCTCTGCCTCTGCTTTCCCAGCAATCTGTCCCTCGCTTTTAATTCCTCCCTCTCCGCGCTGTCGCCCGTGCGGTCTCTTGCCTTTCTCCGTCGCTGGCTGGCTGGCTGTCCCTGCTCATTCATTCCTCCCTCTCCCCCCTGCAGCGCCTGTCGCTTTTGTCCGTTCTCCATCTCACCGTCTCTGGCTCCCTGATGACCCTATTTTGGACTCCCACCACCCATGCACCCCCTTCTTTCCATGCTCATTGCTCTTCTTGTTGCTCTCCAGCTCTCTTTTTTCCCCAGCTCCCTGTACGGTGCAGATATGGGGGTTGTTTTGGCGGTGTTCCCCGCCCCTTACCTCCGTGTTTCACTGTCCTGGCTCCCCATTGTTTCATTCCTCCTTTCGGCTCGGTTGCCACTTTTTTGTCTCTCCCTCTCTCCTGGTCTGACTCCCTGCCCCCGGTCTCCTCTCTTGTAGCGTCCCGTGCCTCACACCTCGTTTTCGGCGGCCTCCCCCTGCCCAGCAGCCCATGGCTCCGGGAGCCGCCCGCCCGCCTGTTCCCTGCCGCACCGAGGAGCGCGGCTCCGGGAAGGACTGCCGGGGTGTCCCCGGGGCAGGCCCCGAGCCCCGGGGCAGCCCCGCTCCCGGGCCTTGTCATGCGCCACCTCCTTTGCCCTCGCGGCTGCGTTCGCCCTCGCTTTGCCCCGGGTGAGGGGCTGTGCCGGAGCTCGGGGCAGGAGGGGATGCCCTGGGGTGGGGGTCGGGCGCGGGCCCCCTGTTCCAGCTGGGCTCCAGCTGTGGGCCGGGGCTGGAGGAGCCCCAGGTGCGGGCGGTGAGGCCGGTGGGGACGGACGCTCCCTGCACAGGGGTGGCTGCCGGGGGAGGGGCTGGTGCTGCTGCTGCCCTACTCCCGGTGGCCGTGGACGGGCCGGGGGGAGCCAAGGGTGGAGCGGTCACCCGGCCTGACCGGGCTGCGGCTGCAGCGAGAAAGAAGGTGAGTGGGGCCGCCCGATCGACCTGAGGCAGGGCGGCGGGGTCCGCGTCGGAGGCACGGAGCAGAGGGGTGTGCGAGCCGGCGGAGGGGTCCACCCGGAACTACGCTGCAGAGGGCGGGTGAGCGCCCGCGTCTCGGCGGGGATGGGGGATGGGGGGGGTGGAAGACGGTGTCCGCGCAGGGTGAGCCAGCAGGACAGGCTGCGTCTCGCGGCATGGCGGGAGCCGAAGTCCTGAGGCACGGGGTTTGCTCTCGGCCATGTTCGTTCCCCGCCATGCCGGGAAGCGTGGTCTTCCGGGCGGTCATGCTGTGCTTGCTAGTGCATGCCGGGAGATGTAGTTTTTGCGACGCGGGTTCCCGGGCATGCGTGGTGGCGTGCCTCCTCGCCGCCCTCAGTGCTGCCGCCCTGTGACCAAAATTAGGTACTGCAGCTCGGCAGCCGCGCATGCGCGGTACAGCACCTCGTCGCTCAGAAGCTGCGCATGCGCGATGGGCGCATTGCCGCAACTCGGCAGGCACGCATGCGCGGTGGGGAACCTCGCCGCAGCTCGGAATCCGCGCATGCGCAGCGGCGCCTAAGTGACCCACGCTGCCGGCCGCCGGTAACCGCGATGCCGTTCTGCGGTCCCTGCGCGCTCTTTGCTACTTCCCGGTAAGGTCGCGCTGTTGCCGCCCCATGTGCGCAACGTGGGCGGGTGCTCGCCCTGCAAAATGAGGCACGGCCGCCGGGTGCTCGCTGCTACTGCAGCCCGGCGTTCGCGCACCGCCCCTCGCCCCTGCGGCGCGCCGCCGGCGTCCGGCGCATGCGCGGCGCGCGGGAGCAGCATGGCGGCGCAGCGGGGTCCAGTTCCCGGCGGGGCGTGAAGGGCCGGGACCACCGGTGAGGCGAGCGAGCCCCTGGGGCGGGTGCGGGGCGTCTCCTGCGCACCGGCCGCCCGCGGGTGGCGGGGCGAGGAACTTCGAGCCGCCCGCTGCGACCGGCTGCCGGCCCGCTGGAGGCGAGTCGGGTCGGGGCAGCCCCGGGGAATTACCGGGGCTCTGGGAGGAGGGAGGGAGGCGGACACCCCCCAGGCGCGGACGCCGGGCGCCTCCCAACTCGTCAGAGCCCCCCCGCTCGCTTCTCCTGGCCCCGCGCAGCTGCCCCCAGCTCCAGCCCCTCCCCTGAAGCCCGTCCCGTAGCCCCGGGCCGGCCCCGGGCCCTGTCGCAGAGGCGGCAAGCCGGGCCTCGCGTGCGCTGGGTTCTCCGTGAAAGCGGACGCCGTTGGCAGCGGTGCAGGGGCAGAGCGGCGTCTCCGGCGGCCCCCGCGGAAGGAGAGGCTTCGGCCAGGGGGGAACTACGGTAATAAGGGTCGCTGCTGCTTCTTTCCCTCTGCCAGGGGCCGCGCTGGGGGGGGATGCCGCTGACCGCACCCGCCTCGGGCTCGCGTGGGTTGTCTCTGCCCAGCCTCGCTCTCCTCGTGGCACAGCTGCAGGAAGGGCCAGGCGGAGCGCTTGCCGGCCCTGGGCGGGAGCTGCCACGGCCAGAGCTGGAGAGGCCAGAGAACGGTAAAGAGGAAGAAGAAACCGAAGGCCGGCCGGCCGGCAGCTGCCTCCTGCTGCAGGGAAGAGCGAGCCAGCCCCTCCAGGTGAGGTAGGATCCCTCTTCGTAGTCCGCAGCAGGCCACACCATCGACATGCAGGGTCTGTACGCGTCACCAAAGGCGGCCGCGTAGCGCACGAGCGAGGCTACGTGTGTAGGGAGCCCCGTCTTGTACGAGCTGTAAGACACCCCGGTATTCTCTTAGGTGGAGGACAGCCAAGCGACAGGAGTTACAGAAGGCGAAGGGAGGAGAGGAGGAGGAGGAGGAGGAAGAAGCGTCTGAACTGGCGAACTCTCCCAGCAGTGCAGGGAGTGAAAGCTGTGGTGAGTCCCAGGCCCTCGGGGCCCTGTTGCCCCTATTCTGCATCCCGGGCCCTCACTACCTCTCCCCTGGCCCCCCCGTCTTTCCCACGCTGATGTGGTTCCCCCCCACCACCCCCCGCCCATACCTCCTTTCTCCATCTCACTCTGACCAGCTCCCCGTCCTCATCTTTTAGGTCCTCTCTCTCCCTGCTCTGTAGCTTGTGGCTATTTTTCCTTCCTCTGCCTCTCTCAGTCTGGCTCCCTGTCCCTGCTTTTCCATTCCTCCCTCTGCAATGTAGCGTGTTGCTACTCTTTTCTTTCACAGTCTCTCTCTGTCCGGCTCCCAGCCACCGTTTTTGCCTTCCCTCCACTCTGTTCTCTAGTCTCTGGCTGATGTTCAAGGTCTTCCTTCTCGGCCCTGTAGCACAGCACAAGTCTCTTTCTTCCTCTGTCTCCCGCTATCCTGCTCCCTGTCCCTGTTTTGCAATTTTGTCCTTGTCAGCCCTGAGCCACGCTGCAGTTTCATTTCTTTTGCCGTCTTGCCCTGTCCGGCTCCCTGCCAGGATCTTTTAATTCTTCTCTCTCTCCCTCTTGAAGCCCATCGCTGTTTTACTCTTTCTCCCTGTCTCCCTGTCCGTCTCCCCCTCTCCGTCTTTACTTACTCTTTTAAGTAAAATCACTGGCTGAGACCTTAAACATGTCACTTCTTGCCCGACAAGATCAAACAGACCATGAGCAAGCTTGTTAGGCTTCCCGTGTAAACTCACGGATAACACAAAGCAAGCTCCTTAGGCTTCCCGTGGAAATCACTGCTACCAGGTTAAATTGACCTCCTTGTGCCGTCCTGAGGCCGAAAGACCGAGGAGCTAATTCGATGAGTAGATATGGACAAAGGAAGCCCCAGGTTCAACTGGCAGACTGCGTGAGGAAGACTGTGGACGACCACCTGAGGGTGAAAAGACCCTAACCCTAATTTTACTGCGCATGCTTGGACTATGTCAACGAATTCCGGGGACTCCTCACCATATGACTGCCCTTCTTGGGGGATCTGATGACACGTATGACTTTTCTGCATATGAACTGATGTGCTTTACTAACCCGTCGGAGCACTCGTGGTGGAGCGATCCCCAGCGCTGCCGTAAGGAATGCCCGCCTTCTAAAGCTTCAAACTAAGTGTTAGAGGGTTTTCTGGCCGACTTTTCAGTATCCCTTTGTATTTGATTGTTTCTGGTATTCCCTTAGTGGCTTCACTTGTTAGATTTTCTATCTACGTCTCCGTTTTAGTTCGCCATTCCTGCCTCTTAATATTTTTCCTTTTGCCGTAATCACCATTGCTTTTAAAATTTTCTGCCGCCTTTTCTCTCATTCGCGGTCCTTATTTGCCTACCCTTATTTTTTAACTGACTTCTTCCCTTCCCTTAGTGCCCTCTGAAACAAGGATCTAAAACAATTAGAAGGTTGTAGCATGTGTAACTAATCAACTGTCAGTTTTACAAATTTCTGAAGAGATGTACTTTCTGGAAGGTTATTGATTTCGTGATTAGTTTAACTTTAGTATAGACTTCTTTAGCCTAGCAACCGTGGCATTATGTTTAACGGCCTATTCTCATAGTCCTTAGGCTGTATTTGCCTCAGTGCCAACACTGTACCTATATGTAAACAGTTCATCAGGAGGAAAGCAGCCCTGATGAAAATTAAAACACAAGTAGAAACGGAGAAGACAGGTGGAGAGAACCAAGAGGAGAAGAGTTAAGAGCAAGGACTGAGAAATTGATGAGTGCAGAGGAGATACCTTCACCTTGAGCACAGAAACGTCCTAGCAGGAGTGCTCAAACACGGATGGTAAGACGGAACCGCTTGGCTGAAGAACAGAAGGGGAAAACATCCAAGGAGAAGGAACTATCCTCAGGAGACCTGTGACCATAAAAGGGAAAAAGAAGGAGGGGGCTAACTCCCCAAACGACCACCGACGACCGCCCGAGACGCCCGCGCACGCGTAGGGTAGTTTTGCAACACCAGCGTTATGTAAACGTGGCAGATAAGCGAGGAGGCGGAGATTTCTCAGGACACGTGCAAATATTCACGTCTTTCAGGTATATAAAGGATGAAGTTTTGCTTCCGCGCGCGCGCGTTGGGAGGAGATATCCCCCAGGCGTCCGGCGTGGCAATAAAGGCGTCTGCTTAATGACACTTTGGTGTTACTGAGTTTAAATTTCTGTAACTTTTGTGAATCATTTGGTGACCCAGGTGGGAGGGACATCCTCTGTTCGGCTGCGGGACCCGATGAGTCTGGGACTCTCTTGGGTTTGCCCCCGGAGATCTTTTCCGGAGAGACCCCCATTCGCAGTCGGATCACCGCGGGGACAGACAAAGACCCTCTGGCAAGAAGACATCCTTAAATCCTGAATTGGTAACGATCGATCAATTTGGGACCGTCTTTAAGACGTGCAGACGTGCACACGGGTCGGCGTATACCGGCTCGCTAGCACCTTACAGGTGTACCTCTGGGGGACTTGTGTCCCATATGGTAGGGGATTAACTTCCCCGTTTGGAGGGGCTGCGTCCCCATTTGGAGGTCCGGTTAACTGTTACCTGACTTTTGGCTAATGCATTTCGGGTATTGGTTATTGGTTTGTCATTTATTGGATTTTGGTTATTAACGGTAAAATTTGCATCAGATATGGGAGAGTCACAGAGTGGCGGAATTCTAAAGAAAAGCCCACTGGGATGTGTTTTGCAGCACTGGAGAGATCCGGGGGGAGTGCCGGGAGGCAGTGTCGATAGGAAAACTTTAATTAAGCATTGTAATCAGTGGTGGCCTCTCTAGAAGCCAGACGGTGGAGAAAAACGGCCCTTTAACAGGACATTAAAATAGAATACATTATTACATTAAGGTACATATAATTGTAATATAATACTACACACGTTATAATAGGTATTATACATTTAGTGTAATAGTACAATTTAATGCTCTTCCTTCAGGGAGAAGGAAAATGGGATGAAGTGCTTTATGCAGATACGTATGTTTTTCACTCTACGAAACCACCCTGAATGGCAGAAAGAACGTGGAATCAATTCAGCACCCCAGGACCCTATGGTCCTGGCGATAGAAAAAGACAAACAATAAGCAAAATAGGAAGCAAAAAAGATGTTGCTCGCCTTGTGGCATTGGACAAAGATGTTTAAAGGTTGACAGAATGGGAGATTAAAGGATTGTTTGACCCCGATTGCGAGGATGTGCGTGCAATGTCGGATGCGGTGTTCAGCGAGGCAGAAAAGCAGAGTGTTGTGAGGGTGGCCAGACCCTCAAGTCCAGGCTCTGGTTTTGGCTGGAACTCTGCCGGGAACAGTGGATAACCATGTTCCCATTACCAGTCCCGGTCGGGGCCCTAACCAGCCAGGAGCCCGGGACTTAGTACCGCGGTACAGGGAACGAATGGCTTCTGGAATAAGAAGTGCTGTCCCAAAATCAGTAAATTGGTCTAAATTGTATGAAATTAAACTAGATAGAAAAGAATCCCCTACTGATTTTTTGAACCGATTAAAAGAAGGGATGCAGAAATATACTCCTTTAAACCGTACCTCTCGGGAGGGAAAGGGTCAGTTGTTATTCCTGGTTCTGGGACAGCTGACGGATGATGTCAAGAAAAAGTTACAGCAAGTGCAAGGAACAGATGTGAGAGATTTAGAGAAATTGCTGGAGACTGCTTGGCAAGTGTGTCGGAATAGGGACAGGCGGGGGGGGGGAATGGGCAAAACAATTGCCAGCGCTACAGCGGCTGCTTTGCGCACCGCAGGGGCCAGGTAACCTCTGGGAACCCACCGGGAAACACCACTAATGGGAGGCGAGGAGCCATGAGAAGTAGCCCAAGTGCCCCGTCTCGGGGAAGTCAACCCCTCCCGAAAGATCGGTGTGCCTACTGTCAGCCAAGGATGGAGCTCGAATGGCGGGGTATGGCGGGGTATGCCGTGACCACCGCAGAGCGAGTGCTGGAAGCAAAGTCACTCCCTGAGGGTACATCCGCACAACGAGCCGAATGAATTGCTTTAGTGAGAGCTTGTTGAAGGACTGCGAGCAAACACCCGGACAAATTCAAAATACGCCTTGGGTGTAGTTCATGCCCGTGGGGCTATCCGGAAGGAATGGGGACTTCTGACCGCCCAAGGAAAACATTAAGCTTGCTGATGTGATCCTAAGACTTTTGGATGCGGTACAGTCGCCTTCGGCGGTTGCGCTTATGCACCGCAAGGGGCACCAAGAGGGTGACGCTGCTCAGGAAGTGGGGAATAAATCGGCAGATTATGAGGCAAAAAGAGCTGCGGAACAAGGTGAGGTGTTAAGTTTGATTCCTGAAAAAGCTTTGCCGCTACCGGACTCGGTCGACTGTGATGAGAAGGACCTTAGATTAATTAAAGATTTGGAAGCAGAAGTTGAATCATCAGGTTGGGCAAAATTAAAAGGTAACAGAGTAATAGTTCCCTTTAGAATAGTATGGAAACTGGTAAAAGCAGAACACGACCAGACTCATTGGGCAACTGAAGCCTCGTATGATTCCCTTATGAAGCAAATAGTAGCCGGGAATTTGTTTCAAACTGTAAAAGCCATGGTTAATAACTGTGAAGTATGCAAAGGTGGGAAATCGTGTAAAATTTGGAAGTCTCGGTAAAGGGAAAGTTCCAGGTCAAAATTGACAAACAGACTTTTCCGAACTCCCACGGAAAGGGGAGGGTTTGGGATTTGTTCGTATTAACAGATACCTTTTCGGGCTGGCCAGCAGCTTTCCCTTGTAGGGCTAATAAGGCTAGGGAAGTGACAGGAGTACTCTTAAACGAAAATTATTCCCAGATTTGGAGTACCAGCAGTAATATCTTCTGATAGGGGTGCTCATTTTTGTGCGCAAATAGTGCAACGAGTTAGTAAAATTTTAGGAACAAACCGGCAACCGACCTCAGGCAAGTGGGCCAGTGGAGCAAATGAATCACTTAATTAAACAACAGCTAGCTAAACTTAGTCAAGAAGCAAATCTACATTGGTACCAAGCGCTCCCACTGTAGCCCTACTACGAATCAGGATAAAACCGGGAACTAAAGAGAATTTAAGTCCATTTGGAATTTTGTTGGGGCGGCCGTAACCGATCCCAATACCGAGGGGAAGATCTCACCCAGTTAGGCGAAAATAATCTATAGAAATACATAATAATATTAGGAAATTCTAAACGAGAGCGATTGCAAGTGCCTAGAGAGTCTAGCCAGACGTTCTCTCTAACAGGAGTTCCGGTTCCGGTTAACCCCTCTCTATTTAATAACCCCTGCTATGGAGTAGGTCATGATAAGAACAGCTTTAGATTTACATCACCTCTTGGGGTTGTGAAGAAGTTCGGAGCAAATTAGCCTCTCGGTTACCAAATTTTAAATGGATCAAAGAGCTGCTTGTACTCGTATTAGTTGATAGCTTATTTGTTTTATGTACGTGTTGTATAATTCGAGGTTCGCTATGGCGTTGTCAGAAGAATGGGGATGACTGTGTTACCTGGAAAAAGAGTAAGGTCAAACCTGAAGTCGCAACAGGGAGGTATTTTAATCGACGGACGAAGGAGAGTGGTACGTTATAAGGGACTGCGAAAGAATTCGCAAGGGTAATAGAAAAGGGGGGAAGTGAAACAGAAGATGTCTGCTTAATGACACTGTGATGTTACTGAGTTTAAATTTCTTTCACTTCTCTGCATCACCTTGCTTTTTCATTTTTCTTTCTCCAACTCTTTTAAAAGTTTGCCGTTTCTTTTATGTTTTATTCCCTTCTTTCCCTAACACCTATCGCTTTTTAAATGTTCTTGCCAGGCTTACTTTTGTTCCCTTTGTCTGTATTTTTAATTAGCTCTTGTCTTTCCTTAGCGCCCTCACTATTAAAACTTTCTTTCTACATCTCTGTTTACTGTCCCTATTTCACAATTTTTTCCTTATTTCTTTAATCCCTGTTGCTTTTAACATTTTCTACTTTTATCCCATCTTCTGTCTCTCTCTTCTGGTTTTTCTTTATTGTCATCGCATTTAAAATTGTCTCTCTATAGCTGTTTTACTCCACTGTCCCTATTTCTGTTTTTTCCTTTATTTCCCTAATGCCTATCACTTCTAACATGTACTTTCTGTGCCCTTCCATGTCTGTATCTTCAGTTATTTCTTGTCTTTCCTTAGTGCCACCCCTTCTTCAGTTTCCCTTCTACATCTCCATTTTAGTTCACCATCGCTGTCTTTAATTAAAGTCCTTGATCCCCATTGCTTTTCAAATTTTCTACTTTTATCTCGTCCGCTGTCGTTACTTATTAGTTATTTTCTCTTATTTTTTCCTAAGGGCACCGCTTTTTGTATTTCCTTTCTGCGTCTACTTTTATGTGGTTCGCTGTCCCCATTTTTCAATTTTTTTAGTCATCGTTCTTTTTGGTTTGAAATTTTGTTTCTCGGTGTACTTTTATCTCATTTTCTATCCCTACATTTTTTTTCCCCGTTTCCTGTAACTTGCCGCTTCTAACATGTTCGTTCTAAATCTACTTTTATTAGGATGTAGCTTCCTTTTTTTCAGTTGGTTCCTGTCTCTCCTGTACCCCCTCACGTTTAGATTTTCTTTCCTCGTCTGTTTTTATCCACTTCAGCAGCTTCATTTTTTTAGCTCATTCTAGTGTGTCCCCTACCTTGTTGCTTGTGAAATTTTCTTGCTATGTCTTTGCCTATTCAGGTTTTTTCCCTATTTTAACTTTTTTTCCCCGTCTTAACGTCTTCATTTTCGAATAACAGAATAATTTAGGATGGAAAAGACACTTAAGATCATCGGGCCCAGCCGTAAACCTAACACGGCCAAGTCCACCACTAAACCGTGGCCTTAAGTGCCACATCCACGCGCCTTTTAAATACCTCCAGGAACGGTGAGGAACTTATGTTTTTATGCTTACTTTAACCTGGTTTTCTGTCCCGATTATTTACTCTTTTCCTGTCTGTCCTCTACCTCATCGTTTTTTAAATTTTCTGTGTCTGCTTTTATGGAGACGGCTAACCCTACGTTTTTATTACTTCCTGGCTATCCTGTGTGAAATCACTTCTGAATTTTTTTTCCCTATCTGTTTTCATCCAGTTCACTGTCTTTATTTCATTCCCGCCTCTGCTATACCCTGTCACTATTTAAATTTGCTTTCTGCCTTTGTTGATTTCTTCTGCTGCCCCATTGCCAAGTTTCTCCTTCTTTAACACCTTCGCTTTTGATAATTTTTTGTCTACTTTTATCTGGTCTTCTCTCCCTATTTGTTAGTTTTTTCCTCCCCTGCCTCATACCCTTTTTTTCTTTTTAAATTCTCTTTCTATATTTGCTTTTATCAAGATGTCTATTCTTTTCCAATTCTTTCTGTTTGTCACACACCCCGTCGCTTTTTAGATTTCCCTGGCGCGTCTCCCTTACCCCCTCCTCCCCCCCCCCTCCCCCATTCCGGGGTTTTACGGGGTCTCCTTGGCGCGCTGTTATCTCTGGAGCGTGATTTGTACCCCTCTCGGTTTGTCAGAACATCTCCTCGGGCCATCCCTCTTCCTCAGAGCGGTCTTTCTGTCCTCTCCTCCATCTTGCTCGCCTCCCGTCGGCCAGCGTCTCCCCGACGCCGCCTGTGCTCCGTTCAGATCCCCTCCCGAGTACCTCTGTGCCCTCCAGCCTTCTGCCGTCTCTCCGGCCGCCTCGGCACCCCTCTGATTTCCGCCACGACGCTTCCTGCGAGCGACCCCGCGTTCCGTAACCGGACTGTGAAACAGGACCTGAATTAACCGTAACTGCAGAGCGTAATGGCACATTTTCTCGTATTTTACCCTCACCGCCTTTCAGGCCGTGGCTGGAAACCTGCTACGCGTGGCGCGCAGGATGCGGCAGCAGCTTTGGCGGCGGATGGCGAGAGGCGAAGGCCAAAGCAGAGGCTGCGCGGCTCCCGTGCGCTGGGTTTATTGTTTTACTTAGGAGCGTGGCCGTTCGTCTTAAACTGTTTATGGTGTTCTCGCCCAGCGCAGCAGTTTGCAATCAGCTGGTTTAAGGAAAACACGATGTCATCTCTGTCAAAGTTCTACATATTTTGGACGTGAAATATGAAACTGAGAACTTTAATCCTGGGTTTCCTGGGATTAGCTCTTGGAACTGCTTTAGAATCCCTTGTTTGTTGGCTCCCCGAAACTTACTGCTCATCTGCCGACTCTGCCCTGTACCATTTCACCTATTAATTTTTTCCCACGTTTCCCTCTCTGCGGCTCCCTCTCCCCGTTTTTTAATGCTTACTTGTGTCTGCATTTTAATTTCTCGCGCTACAGTTCCCTCCCTCTGGCACCCTGTCTCTGTGCTTTATTTCCTCCCTCTGTCCTGCACCCCGTCGCTGAAAAAACTTTCATCCTATGTTTCCTTCTGTGCATCTCCCCGTCCCTATTTTTTCATTATTTCCTGTGGTTCTTGTACCCTGTTACTTTTAACATTTTCTCATTGCGGTTCCTTCTAGCCATCTCCCTGTTTGTTTAATATTCCCATGTTTCTCGTACCTGACCGCCACTTCTTTTTCCTTTCTGCCTTGTCCTCTGTCCGTCTCCCCGTCCCTGCGTTTTAATTCCTGTCCGTGTCTCTCGTACCCGGTTGCTTTTTAAAAGTTCTTCTACGTCTCCCTCTACCCGGCTCCCTTTCTCCGTTTTTTTGTTTGGGGTTTTTTTTTTTGGTTCCCCGCCCCTCCCCTTGTATTTCTTGCACCCCACCGCTACCTAATTTCTCCTTCAACGATTCCCTTTATCCAGCTTCCCTTTCCCGTACTTTTAACTCCTCCCTTTTTTCCGTATACCCTGTCCCTTTTTAAATTTTGTTTCAGTATTTCCTTCTATCCTCATTCCTGTTCCTATTTTTTAATTCTTTCCTGCTTTTCTCGTAGCCTGCCGCTTCTTAAAACGTCCTTCCGTCCCTCTACCCGATTCCTTGCCCCTGTTTTTTATCTCCTCCTCTGTCCCGCACCCAGTCACATTAATAACTTTCTATGTCTCCATTTATTTAGCTTCAGGGTAAATATCCTTTTAATCCTTTTTGACCCTCCATAGGTATAGGGTATTGCTTGATTCTAATTGGGCGGTGCGGATCTGTTATTTGAACGCTTATGGGGTCCATTTTTATCTTTCCAGTTTCCCCTTCCTTATACCACACTGAGGGGTTAATAGCTTCTTCATCCTCTTGTGTTAAAGTGTATAATTTAATCTGCAATTTGTCCCCTTGACTCTGAATGCTCAAGTTTAACTTCAAAATCAAATCCCTTCCTAATAAATTGTATTCCGCTTCAGGGAGCAAAAGTAAATCATTAAGACAAATTTTCTTTTCTGTTTCTACTTCTACATCTTTCAATATATTTACTTTAAAAGGCTCTCCTTTTGCTCCTACTACTGACACGTACAAAAATTTTTGCTTTTGCTTTTTGTTTTTCTTCGTCCCTCCTAACATAGACTTTCTGGGCTTCTCTAAGTAACTCCTCTAATCTTCTTTCTTGCCAATCTTCCAATTTTTCTAATTTCCTTCTTATATGCCCCCAGGATTTAGCTACAAATTGTGTTCTAAGGAGTGCAGTCCCAGCCACTGTATTCGGATCAATTCCAGAGTACATTTGTAGGTTTTTCCTCAACCTCTCCAACCATTCTGTTGGAGATTCGTCTTTCCCTTGTTGTTCATTAAATGCTTTAGTAATGTTTTGCACTCGGGGAACCTCTTCCCTTATCCCCTGTGTCCTGGTTTCAGCCAGGATAGAGCTGGTTTTCTTCACAGAAGTCAGTGTGACACTGTGTTTTGGATTTGGGATGAGAAACTGTTGATAATGTGCTGATGTTTTGGGTTGTTGCTGAGCAGTCAAGGACAGTCCAGCTTCTCGTGCTGGCCTGCTAGCAAGGAGGTTGGGGGTGCACGGGGAGCTGGGAGGGGACACAGCCGGGACAGCTGACCCAGACTGGCCAAAGAGATATTCCCTACCATCCGACGTGATGCCCAGTACATAAACTGGAGTTGGCCGGGGGGCGGAAATCGCTGCTCGGGGACGGGCTGTCGATCGCCGGGTGGTGAGCGATTGCTGTATTGGGCATCACTTGTTCTTGTACATTCCTGTGTTGGTATTATCATTGTTGTTTCCTTCTTTCTTTCTGTCCTATTAAACCGTGTTTATCTCAACCCACGAGGTTTTTTTCCTAATTCTCTCCCCCACCCTACTGTGGGAGGGGGAGTGAGCGAGCGGCTGCGTGGTGCTTAGTTGCCGGCTGGGGCTAAACCACGACAACATTACATCTTTTCATCCCGTAAGAAAGCATGTGTCCCTACAGTACGTACATAGTTACCCCCCAAAACCGCCAACGTCATACAACGTATCCCGCGATACAACGTATCCCGCGATACAACGTATCCCGCGATACGCTCGGAGGGGTTTGCGCAGCCCCCGCTCTCTGTGCACCTCACAGACCTCTGCGCTTTCTGCTTCTGCCCCTGGTGCTGGCGGCTCTGTGGCCGATGCACCAGCAAGCCCACCCGCATCCTCCTCCTCCTCAGAGAGTCCCTGGCCGTGCTCAATGAGCGATTGCTATGAACGTACTGTAAAAAGCCCTTTTTATAGCCCGACACAACACTGGCCAATTTCAACTCTAGCTGAGCTTTGCCCTTTTCTGTTCTCTCCTTACACGTATGAACTACAGCTCTGTGATCTTCCTGCCAAGCCGGACCTTGGTCCCAGGGATCATAACATTCCTTTTTCCACCTGAGTTGAAAAAGGAGGTCCCTGTTCAGCCAAGCTGGTCTTCTGCCCCTCTTGTTTGACTTCAGACTCCACCAGATTGCCTGCTCCCGTGCTTGCAGAAGGTGGTTCTGAAAAACTAAGCTGCTCTCTGAGCCCTGAGCCCTCCAAAGCAGCTTCGTAGGGGACACTGCAGACTAGCTCTCTGAGTAGCTTCAAGTTTGCTCTCCTGAAAAGCAAGGTAGCAGCTCCTCTGAGCTGTATCTCATTACACTCAAAAGTTTCAACTCCCCTGTTTGGTGATCACTGTTATCCCATCTCCTACGAGTCCTTCTCCATACACAAACAGGAGGGACTAAGAGATCTGTTGGGTAGATAAGCAGCCATGGGGAACCACGGTGAGCAGTGGAGTGAGCTGCTGCATGGGCTACGTGCTTTCCGAGTGCGAAGCCAGCCCCTGGCTCAGTGAGTGCCTGGGAAAGGGAGTCTGCAGCCGTGAAGGACAGAGCCGGCCAGCAGGACAGCTGGCAGCCTTCACTCGGGCATTGCCCACCTTGTGACTGGCTGTACCTGTGATGATGTTAATGCTCTTTGTACACAGGTCTGTTGCGTCGTGCTGTGTTGCGAAGCAGACTTGCAGAGGCGTGCCCTGTCTGCCCATCGGGACTCAAGGCACATTTCCTCCAAGCGCAGCAGCCAGGCTTTGGGCAGCCTCGCCTCATGCTGCTTTTGACATTGCCAACCAGGATCAAGTTTCTGTCCTCGGGTTTTCATGTAGGAACCAATTAGTGAACAAGTCCTGTTTTAATGGAGTGGCAACTCAAACAGTATTACGCTGGTAGAAAGCCTTCAGGAGAAGACTGGTGTCCTGTGGATCTCGCAGTAAGGCAGCCAGCAGCTCTGTTTCTGCTATAGCTACAAACATCCACGAGTGAAACAACCGCAGCTTTTTAATACAGTTACAGACACTTTTCTTTGCAGACACAAAGCATGCTTTTGTCTTGAACTTTTCATTAGTCTGAAAAAAAGATCATTGGTAGTATAGGATACCATGCTGTTTATTAAATGTACATAAATTAACATCTACACAGAAAGGATGTTTTCCTCATCAGAAACAATGCTGAAAAGATGAGCAACTCTGAAAAGACAGGTACATAAGGCTCCCGTGCACAAACCCCAAAGCTTCAAAGGAGAAAGGTGAAAGAGCGCTACATCCTTATGTCACAGGACAACCTGTGATTAACCCGAGTTATGGACACTGTCACATCATAGGTAGTTGGGGCCAGTTCAGATCCCCCGCCTTCTAGATCAGCCGCCTTGATGAGCTGGGTGTTTCAACTGTTATAAAGCTGCAGAATCAACCAGAATCGACACTGAAATGACTGTGCTGGCTACAGAATGGCTAGAATAAATATGGGGGTGTGTCCAGTTTTTTTCCGGTCCTGGAGGGTGGCTGGGATTTGGGGCACCATGTAAGCTGGCTTTTTAAACTCCTCCTTCCCATCAGCCCCTAGGCACAGGCACGTGTTGTGGCTGAAAGGAAAGCATCACCACTCCAGTTCTGATTGACAGAAAGGGGGGTGTTTGCGTCGGTCCAGAGAGCGCTGATGGGTCGGAGAAGTAAGAGCGGAGTTTTTGCTGTAGCTAACCTGGAGTTAACTCAGCTAATGGAAACTGCAAGCCAGTCATGTTTGATCAAGAATACTAAGAAAGGGTATTGTGCTGTGTGCTGCATACAAGGACTTGCACCGACCAAAGGGCAGCAATGGGTGCTCCCTTCTTGTATGCAGCAAGGTGGTGCAGCGTCTCTCTGCCAAGAATGAGTAGCAGCAAAGAAAACCTGGAGGGTTTTATAGTCTGGAACATGCTGTCCAGCGTGTCCCTCGTGTCCCTCTCAGATGATATACACCTCCACGCCCAGCACGCCCCATGGAATCTGCAGGTGACATGCCAGCTCCCCACGGGGGCAGCTGTGCCGGCTGGTGGGCTTTTGCTGACGGAGCCGAGGAGTGAGCCAGCAAGGCCTCCCGCCAGGGCTGGGCTGGGTCTGAGGGCGGTGCAGGGCTGCTCCGGCGTCGCGGTGCCCGAGTGAAATGTGCCGGCCGGAGCAGAAGGACGCGGTGCCTCCCTCCTCGCCTCCGCCGAGGTGGTGCTGGGGCTGCATCGCGCCCCTCAAAGCCCAGGCAGCAGAGCTCATGCGGGCAATCCAGGCAGCAGAAAAAAATCGGCACCTGCAAGAAGAGAGTCCAAAGTGCTGATGAAACCATGAAGGCAGGAAGAGGCACGACTTTGTGCCCTGTTCTTTGGGCAGTGTGCTGTCCAAGGGGCAGTTCCTGGCACACGAGAGGGAACCGTCCCTGGCAGTGGCTACGGCACGGCTTTGTCCCCTTCTCCACACGTGTGACACCCTCAGAGCTCTGCAAGTTGACAGAGATGTGCAGCACTGCTTTGCTAGGCAGCAGGGCTGGGCAGGGCAGCTGTGCTGTGGTCCTTTCCAAAAGCCGAGCAGCAGCACGCCTCACTGTCCCTTGCTAGAAAGCCAGGCTTGAAGGCAAAACACGCTGCTTTGGTATTGTTTGGTTGTTTTCTTCTTCCCTCAATTGTCTCAGGTGCAACGTGAGCTTTTTACGAAGTGCCAGTACCTCAGGGTCTACAGCTACGTGACACAGCTCCTTGCTGCGTCTTTGGGATTCAGACACCAGCAGCCAGTGCTGGGCTTGCCAGCTGACATGAACAGAAAAGGGAGACTTTGCCTCTTTCTGTAGGCAGCGGGTCAAAGAGCTCCAAAAATTGCTATGAGCCTTGTGACTCTGCTGGGGTGTTGCTCAGCCTTGCACAAACAGAGCTGCCACAAGTGCCGAAGGAGAGCTGCCAACGCTGGAGTGAGATGTTCCTCCTGACAGACACGCTCTCCCACGGGCAGCTGCGGGCTTCCTGCCCGGTGCCATCTCTGCGCACCTCAGAAATATTGCCCATAGTCGGAGCAGTGTTCGGAGCTTTGAAAGATGGGCAGCAGAGCCTGCTACACACCTGGGCTCCTCGTTCTTCTTGCCTGCCTGGATGTCCTCAGTTGCCCATCCCGCAGAGCTCTGCTCCCAACTTGCTCCTCTCGCTGTCCAGTAGCCCGTTGCTCCCCTCTTCACAGGTTGCTCTTCTCGAGCCTGGCAAACTTTCCATTCAATGTATTGTTAGACAGGTCAAGCCATGATAAACGTGAACCAGTTCTGCTCTTAACCACACCTAGCTCATTTTACCTTGTCTCCCCAGAGGAGCTCTCCAGGTGTTCACTTTCTGGAGGGACTGGAGGCACCTGCAATGGAAATGTGCAAGTTAACGGGTGGCAAGGACCTTCCTGCCCAATTGCTACCTTAGCTCGGAAAGGCACAGCCCTTGCATGGGTTTGCTCAGCCCAGCTGAGCCAGTTCTGGTGGCATCACCGCACAAACCGCCATGGCCATCCTGCACCACCCTTCCTCTGCACCTTTGCAGAGCTGCCGCCTAGTGGGTGACCTTGCTTGTCCCTGCGGCAGCACTCTCAACTTCTGACAGTGCTGTCACCCTCTTTGTGGCCCTGACATACCGCTGCTGCTTCTGCTTCCACCTCTGGTGCTGGCAACTCCTTGGCCGACGTGCCGGCAAGCCCAGCCACATCCTCCTCCTCCTCAAAGAGCTGCGGGGGACAGAGGAGGACAGTTGCTTGGCTGGGGACAGGCCCCAGGGCCAGTGAGCCTTCCTCCGGGCCAGGAGCGAGCGTGGGCGGCTCTGCTTTCACTAGGGCAGGACGCAGGGGTGGCTGGAGGTGGGGGAGGTGGGGCGGAGCCGGCTTGGTCCCCGAGCCCCAGCCGGGGTCCCTCTGCTGGGGACAGCGCCTCTGCGCAGGAGCCAGCGCCACGGGCACCCCCCGGCCAGGCTGGCTTACCTGGAGGGGCTGGGGCAGCGTGCCGTCCTGGTTGCAGAGAGCTGCCAGGGGCCGGCCGAAGAGACCCGCCCTGCCGGCACAGCCCGACTGCCCGGGCGCCTCCGCAGCGGCCAAGGTCCCTCGCCGCGCAAAGGGCCAGGGCAGCCCCCTCGTCCTGCTGCGGGTCCCGCCTGCCGCCAGGGAAAACAGAGCAGAGAGCCATGGAGGGCAAGCGCCAGGTTAATGCTGCCCGAGCCTCCGTGCGCTGTGCCCCCGCCAACAGCGAGGGAGAGGCGTGGCTGGGGAACGAGGTGCCCCGGGGGCTCAGCTCTCTGCGGCCGTGCCCTGCGGGAAGGGCAGCAGCAGCCCCTGAGCAGCGCAGGTGCCGCCTGCCAGCGCAGGAGAGAGGGGCCGTCCTGCCCCCGTCTCCTCCAAACTCACCGGCCGAGTGGCCACGTCCACCTTGGCTGCCGGAGGGGACGGGAGGTGACTTCTGCTGGGCACCAGCCTGCAAGAAATGCGCTGCGCTCAGCGAGCAGCCCCGCAGCACGAAGGGCCCCTGGCGAGCTGCATCGGCCGCGGGCCATGAGTGAGATGTGGGGACGGCCGAGATGGCGGCCCGGGGGCTCCTCACCTCTGCCAGGCCCTCGACCAGCCTCTCCAGGCTGCTGGCGTTGAGTGTTTTGGCCTGGGCAAGGGGAGAAGAGCAGCAGGTGAGAAGCGATGGGGCTGGTGCGGGGTTGGAGCAGCCCCTGGGGCAGAGCGGGGCCGGGAGGGACACTCACGGCATTGCGGCCGCGCAGCTCCTTCAGCAGGAGCTTGATGGAGGGCAGCTGGGTGACGCGGGCTCCCTCCACTCCTTCTGCTGGCCTGTGCACGGGGCAGGGGCAGAGAAAGAGCTGTGTGAGACTCAAGCTGCCTCTTCCCTCGCCTGCCAGCCCGGGGAGCCCTTCCAAGCTGCCCCGAAACAGCTGGGCACCGCCCGGCCGTCGAGCGGAGAGCAGCGGCAAGGGGGGAGGACGGGGCTGGGTGAAGCAGCTCCGCCAGCTCTGCCCACTCCAGAGCCGCCCGCAGCCGTGGGGGCAGCTCTCCCCAGCTCAGGAGCGGCGTTTCCGCATCATACGGCTACGGCTAGAGCATCCCCCCGTGCTGTGAGCACGGGCCCCCCAAGCTGCTCTGCCAGGCAGGGCTTACCCACGGAGCGCGCTGAGCCAGAGCTCCTTCAGCGAGCGGGAGCTGCAGGAAAGAGAGGAGAAAGAGCCTGAGCGCCCGCTGCTGCCCAGCCCGCGGGCAGAGGTGGGCGCCGGCACAGCCCTGCCCCGTGGGGACGGCTGCAGAGGCAGGAGGAAGCGGCGTGGGGCCGGACAGAAGCGCTGCCCGGCCCTGCCGGGGGACGTGGCACCGAGACCCACCAGAAGGTGACAACGCAGAAGCCGTAGGGCCAGGCGAGGACGAGGGACGTGGTGGCCTTGTCTTCCTCCTCCTGGGCGGCATCCCCGGCTGCCCCCTTGCCTCCGCTCAGCACCCACAGCCGGCGCAGGGCCAGGCAGAGCTGCGGGCGCGGGGCGCTGCCACGTCTGCAGAGAGGAGCGGCAGGGAGTGACCTGGAGGTGGCCGAGCCCGGCGGCTGCCCTCTGGCCTCCGCCTGCCCCGCGCATGGCCACGGGTGCAGCCAGCAGCAGGGTGCCGGGGCCTGGGGCTGCTCCTTGGGCGTCCCTGCCCCGGTGCCGGGGCCAGGCCTTAGGAGGAAAGGCAGCCGGGGTCTGCGCCTCTTACTTGGCCTTGGCGATGATCAAGGCATCGCTGAAGAGGAGGAGGTGCCTCTTCCCCGTCCCGCGGCCCTGCGTCACCCGCACGCGCTGGTGGAGCAGCGGCTCGGCTGATGCCGGGCCGGGCGCGCACTGCTGCTCGGGGCCAGGGTAGACCCTGCAGAGCAGGCGGCAAAGGGCGTGAGAAAGGCGGCTGCTGCGGGGCCCGGCTGCGCCGGCGTGTCCCCGAGCCGCGGGGGGAGCCCACCTGGAGCCGTAGCAGCAGTTCAGCTGGCCCATCGTGCCGGGGCCAGGGGAGTCCTCGCGCCGGACACGCTGCTGGGGCTCCGGAGAGCTCCCAGCCGGCTGGAGCGAGGCTGTCGAGGGGGTCCCGGTGCCGGGCAGTGCCGCTGGGTGAGAGCTGGTCTCTCCCTGGAGCTGCCGGGTGCTGGCAGAGCCGTGCCTGCAGGCACTGTGGCCGTTGCCAGGCCAGCGCCGCGACATCACAGCTGCCATTCCAAGCCCGGGGGGGGGGCTGGGGGGCGGGGCTGGGGGAGGGGCTCCTGTCTCTCTCGGCCTGGGGAGCCCGGGCCTGGGCACAGCACTGCGGGCATGGCCTCAGCAGCGCTGAGCAGAGGGCAAGGCTCCCCTCCCTCCAGCTGCTGGCAAGGCTTTGCCCAGCGCAGCCCAGGGCACCGCCGCCCGCCGCCTTTGGCCAAGGGCACGGTGCTGGCTGCTGCTCAGCTTGGTGTCCAGCAGGACCCACGGGCCTTTTCTGCCACGCCGCTTTCCAGCAGCTTTGCTGAGCTGCTCTTGCTCACGAGTACGTGCGCATGTGTGCCGGGATGCTTCGTGCGCGTACCGGTGCCGCCCGCAGTCCGTCCCACCCTCTTCCCGCAGGTCCCCCCGTGCCACTGTAGTGCGCTTGAGACGGGCACGTTGCCTCCAGCCAAAGCAGCGGTCCCAGCGGAAAGGCGCTCTCTTGTGCTGGGACTGGGAGGAAGAGGATGCAGCTGGCCACGGAGCCCAGGGGCAGAGCTTCCTTAACTCCAACTTGTTAAAGGCAACCTTCTTCTTCTTCTTCTTCTTCTTTACAGCATGTCCCGCTGGAAGGTGGCCTTGGCACTCTCCCGGAACACTGGAGAGGAGTTTGGCTTTGCCAAGTGCAATGGAAGCAGCAGCTGCCTAGCTGCCTTCTCGAGTGAGCGGCTGTCTGCAGAAGCCCAGCCTCTCCCGGGCGGCGAGGGGGGAAGTGGCATGAAGCAGAGCAGAGCAGCCTGGTGCAGCCCAGGGGCTTGCAGGCACGCCCTGCCCACTTCCCGCCCTTCCTGCCATGCCTTGGACGGTTGGCAGAGAGAAGAAAGCCATCCTTGCACCTGCTGGAGCCAGGCCTGTTGTCTCTTTGGCTCCAAGTCTATCAAGCAGACTAAGGAGAAGCTAAGAACCAAAACACAAGCTCTTGTCTAATGTTTGGCGGAAGGGAAGGAAGAGAGGGGCGGAAGGGAGGAAGGGTGGAAGGAAGGGAGGAAGGAAGGGAGGGAGGGAGGGAGGGAGGGAGGGAGGGAGGGAGGGAGGGAGGGAGGAAGGGAGGAAGGAAGGAAGGAAGGAAGGAAGGAAGGAAGGAAGGAAGGAAGGAAGGAAGGAAGGAAGGAAGGAAGGAAGGAAGGAAGGAAGGAAGGAAGGAAGGAAGGAAGGAAGGAAGGAAGGAAGGAAGGAAGGAAGGAAGGAAGGAAGGAAGGAAGGAAGGAAGGAAGGAAGGAAGGAAGGAAGGAAGGAAGGAAGGAAGGAAGGAAGGAAGGAAGGAAGGAAGGAAGGAAGGAAGGAAGGAAGGAAGGAAGGAAGGAAGGAAGGAAGGAAGGAAGGAAGGAAGGAAGGAAGGAAGGAAGGAAGGAAGGAAGGAAGGAAGGAAGGAAGGAAGGAAGGAAGGAAGGAAGGAAGGAAGGAAGGAAGGAAGGAAGGAAGGAAGGAAGGAAGGAAGGAAGGAAGGAAGGAAGGAAGGAAGGAAGGAAGGAAGGAAGGAAGGAAGGAAGGAAGGAAGGAAGGAAGGAAGGAAGGAAGGAAGGAAGGAAGGAAGGAAGGAAGGAAGGAAGGAAGGAAGGAAGGAAGGAAGGAAGGAAGGAAGGAAGGAAGGAAGGAAGGAAGGAAGGAAGGAAGGAAGGAAGGAAGGAAGGAAGGAAGGAAGGAAGGAAGGAAGGAAGGAAGGAAGGAAGGAAGGAAGGAAGGAAGGAAGGAAGGAAGGAAGGAAGGAAGGAAGGAAGGAAGGAAGGAAGGAAGGAAGGAAGGAAGGAAGGAAGGAAGGAAGGAAGGAAGGAAGGAAGGAAGGAAGGAAGGAAGGAAGGAAGGAAGGAAGGAAGGAAGGAAGGAAGGAAGGAAGGAAGGAAGGAAGGAAGGAAGGAAGGAAGGAAGGAAGGAAGGAAGGAAGGAAGGAAGGAAGGAAGGAAGGAAGGAAGGAAGGAAGGAAGGAAGGAAGGAAGGAAGGAAGGAAGGAAGGAAGGAAGGAAGGAAGGAAGGAAGGAAGGAAGGAAGGAAGGAAGGAAGGAAGGAAGGAAGGAATGGAGTGCAATACTTTCCTTAGACCTCCTCTTTCTCTTAGCATACTTCAAAAGGCTTTTTTTGTTGTCTGACAGGACACTCGCCAGTTTCAACTCTAGCTGAGCTTTGGCCTTCCATCATTTCTCCCTACATATGTGAAGCACAGCTCCGTAGTCTTCCTGCGAAGGCTGGCCTTGCTTCTAGGGATCGTTGATACAATTTCTTTTTCCGCCTGAGTTCCAAAAGGAGTTCCCTCTTCAGGCAAGTGGGTGTTCTACCCCACTTGCTTGACTTTCAACACAAAGGCATGGCCTGCTCCTGGGCTTTTAAAAGGTGGCTCTTTAGAACGGACCAGCTCTCACGGGCCCCGTTGTCCTCCCAAGCAGATGCCCACCTTACACACGGTGCAGCTCCTCCCCCTCGCCTGCCCTGCCTGTCCCTCCCGAAGAGCCTGTTCAGCCCGCCTGAACGGTGATGCTTTCTTACCATTCGGCACCCGTGACAGTAAAGCTTGTGTACATAAGTTCCGGATTCGCAAGAGAACAGGGTCACCTGAAGCGTGATATCAAATTGGTTTTGGCATCTAAGGAAGCGACTGCTTCAGAAATTATGTTTTTCTTCAGCCTGTTGACACGTGAAAGTTGACAGCACCCCAGTTTTTGGGAATCCTCTTTCCAAGAACTTAAATTTCTCCCTACAAAAGCACTTGAGTCACAGCTGAGCATGGACAGCCATAGTCCACTCCATGAGGCTCTGCATGTCTGTCTCTCATGACATGCCATAGAGCAGTAGAAGCTTGTCTTCGAGAGCTAGCCAGAGATGCTGAGACCACCCACTCAAACACGAGACACCCAGGGTGGCACTCAGCTCCTCTGACTTTAGATAGGCCTATTGCAGATGTTGCGGTTACAAAATTGTGAAGATACCATTAGAGTTAGCAGAGTAAAAAGCTATTCATGCTGTCCTAAAGTAGACGTCTTTAGTTAGGGCCCCTTTAGACTTAACTGGCTGTATTGACTATGGCCTCAGGTCGATTTCCTACACACGGGCAACTTAATGCCATCTCAGAGGCCGTAATGAAGCTAGCACCTAGAGCCTAGCAGACACGACACAGGACCTACGGACAGCCTTGCCCTTCGGAGGGGACAGCTGGAGGCCAGAGGACATACCTATAGAATCTCAGATCACACCCACATGATGCGCAGGGGGAGGCAACTGCATCAGGCCCTTCATATCCGCTCGCTACAACGGCTGTGCGGATCCCTAGCCCGAACATAGGCACAGAAGTTAGAGCGAGCCGAATCCCACCCGAGTTCTAGTTCCCTCTTCTACCAAGGAGGTTTGGATTCTGTATCCCCATAGCTGAGAATTAGTGGGCACATTCTCCACACATTCTTTGTAGCTTGTGCAGTTAGACAGCAAATATTGGGGCTCAAGGATGCGTTTTTTCCCCTTGTTCTAAGCATTTCCATTCGGCAAGCTCCTCCAGGCTGGCCCCAGCCTCGTGGTTGCGAGGCCTCATGCTGCAGTGGTGCAGGCTGTTGCATGTCCTTCTGTCCACCTCAGGGAGGTTTCTCCAGCTTGTGGTCACCACTCTGAAGGGTTACCCTCCTCATCATAAGTATCAGCTCCCTTCCTGCCAACTCTGAGCTGGAGTGACCCCCAGCTTGGCAGAGGGGCATGTTTTATAAGGCATGAGTCTTGTCCACAAATCTATAGCAACGTGACAGCGTTCAGGATTTAGCCCAACGCTTCTGCTCACAGTGCTCTTACTCATGACAAGGCTGCATTTGGTTGATTGTGTGATTGCCTACTCAAGGAAGGGCTGGGAAGAGAGGAGCAACATTTATCGTGATTGTAAAAGGACTTCTACTGCCACCAGCTCCAACAGGAATGTACCCATCTTCCAATGTTACATTTCATTCATACAGAACAAGGACGCTAGCCTAGTTTTCTTCCCAGTGACTTAAGCTCTCAGTTTTCTCAGATAAAAACAAGCTCTAAACAAAAGCAGCGGCATGCACATGATATTCCCCCAGCCATGCAGATGACATGTTGAACATGAACAATGGATGCACATATATCAACCTCCCTGGAAGTGTGGGCCGCAGGACCGTTGTAGCAGCACATGTAGAAGAAGTAGCAGCAGTTCTCCTGGGGAATGCGCAGGTGAAAAATGCTGTTCCCTGTCTTCAGCAGTTTTTAAATACAGCTCCAAAGTGCTGTTTCATACCTCAGTCCAGGAAAAACTGGATTGTCCCGCTTCTGGATTTACACTACATTCAGCAAATGAATGCTTTATTCTGACAGAAACAGTAGTAAACTCATCTTTCAGTATAACTACAATTAAACATACCGGCTTGCAGAAAATGAGCTGAGTGACCAAATAGAATATATGGATGCTTTGCTGAATCAGGTGTTGGGATTTTAGTCTTAAATGTTCTGTTAATGTTTCAGATTAAAACAATATACCCACCATCTCTTCCACTCCAGTACAGAAGACAGAAACTGGTAAAGGTATCTCAATATGCTTCCAGCATTTGACAAAATGGCTATGAACAGACATTAACACAACAGGCTAGACTGACAATTTTTTTAAAAGGAATACTTTCAGGAATCACTGACCTTCTGGAATTAACAGTCATCTTCTATATGGCTTCAATGTATTTAATGTTCATCTAAGCTTAGTTTATGATGTCCCCTTCCATTATATTCTGAAGAGCAGCTGCCATATTTTTTATTTTTACTTTTTTCAGTGAGTTGCCTAATCTTCAGAATTGTCATTGTTTCAGTATTGTTGATTTTTCTGTCTGCTGTTTTGCGTACAATTCATCTTACTGTAGCTACATCCATGATCTATGAGGCAAATGATTTCACCTGTCAGCTTGCAGCGCCTCACAGATCCACTGAAAATGAACACATGGGAAGCTGAGCTCAAGGAGCACTCGGTGATTTGCTTGTTTCTGGGCTGGATCTAAGCTATGCACCATTTTTCTCCATTTATATTGAACACTGTTGGTTCATCATCTGGTGCAATAAAACAAAATGCCTGGATGAAGGGTTAGTTTGCTGTTGTGTGGCATGCAGTGCTGAGAAGAGAAAGAGCATGAGAAAGCAACAGAAAAAGAGATTTCTTTCCTACATATAAAGGTTACAGGAGTGATGCTGTGCTAAACATAGCTGAAACACAGTGACAGTCTTAATATGATCACCCTATTGTTAGGGGCTACATCTGAGAGGTGTCTGTGTTTAGTTAGAGAACATATGAGCTGCTACTTCAGATGTTACCAGTGACATGACTGTGTGCTTACATATATTGAACTAGGTGACAATGTTCCTTTCCATCCCATAAAATATTTTCAAATTATTTCCTGGGCAAGCCTGGAAGTCTTCTCTGAGGAAAGAGACTTCTCTCTCAAACTAGCTAAAAGCATGGTTTATGGGGCATTAATTTGGGATGTGAAAGATGTGTACTAAAATCTCTTCCTTGCCAAGCCACCAAGCTTTTCTGTGGTAGGTAGATATTCACAGCAAAATTCCCTTAATCTTCACTCAGAGCTATTCTATTTCATAAAGCTAATTGAGTGTTCATTGAATCAAGGGTACAAACTTTGTTCTCCCAAATCCCTGCAGAGCGTCTTACATCTACCCCCAGCTTCTGGACTGCAGAGCTTCCTTGTCTCTCTTGCATGATGAATGTTTTACTCATGGAACAAAAGCCAACACAGTATTCTTTTGGGCTGCTTACTACATACCAGGCATCCTGGTTCAAGTACTTATTGTGAAAAAAACTTTTCTCACTGGCTGTCCTGACCACAAGCCACTGATTTTTTGTTTACTTTTTTTTCCCCATTCCTGTTTTGAAAAGTAAGTTTGTTGAGAAGCTAAGAAAAATGAATAGAAGGTTTTTTTACAGCAAGAGTGGTTTTTATGACCAGGTAAAGCAATAAAACTGCATTACAGAAATGTTGATTAGCCACAGTTATAATTTAAATGCATTCAGGGAAACTCATGTGGTTCTACATAATGTAAGCAATGTATTGTGCAGTATATGTCATTCCAGTGTGGCATAGATTAGACTGAGACATTAAGCCATAATTCCGATACCATCTAGTGCCTGCTGATTAAAAAGATGATCAACCACTGATAAGAAAGTCCCCATCAGATAGCATCAACTACATAGATATGTCTGTGCTTATGGCACTTCACTGCTTTCTTCAGGGAGCCAAATCTTGTCCTCAAAATACAAAGAGACACCAATGCTTTGAGCAATACAAAAATACAAATATGTTTCCCATAACTGTACTCTGAGTGATGTTTATTACATGTGCCTACTGCCAAGCAAAATCCAGAAGTCATCATTTCTTTTTCAATATTGCTTTAGTATTTAAGTATAAATGGTATAATAATCAAGTGAAATTATTTTCTTAGTACATGATGCTGAGGTGTAATAATAGATTTAGTAATAATGAAATAAGAATATTCTTCACAAATCTTTTTTCCTCTAATTTGCCTTTTTGTGTGATTATGCTGTCTATCATTCAACCACAATAAGTTCTTACCAGTCTTAACCAACTACCAACAAAAAAACATCTCCAAGATAAGTCTTTCCTTGTCCCCTTGTTGCACTCTCCTAAATAGGTTATTGAAGAGAGAATCAGTTCCTTGTTCTTGGAAATAAAAATTGTGAGAACTCTGGGGTTATCCACTTTTTCTTCTAGCAGCGAGTTAGCCAGTTACCTGGGCAGATCTATACAGGAGCGAAAATTAACATGAACCAAGGAAGCGTTCTGTCTCTTAGTAAGGATGTCACACAGTATAGTAGCGTGAATTATTGGGAGTTTAGAGGTAAGGAACCACAGATCTCTAGGACCCTAGGGTTCACTATTTTGGCTACTTATGGAACAATCACATTTGAGCAAGATGTTTTCTTGAAGCCAAAACATTTTTCAGAAACATTCCAGCGGCATTTATTTTGACAAAACTTTCCGTGTAAAGGTTTTGATCGAGAATGAACACTCATGAGAGAAAGGCTTGCATCAAAATGTTGACCTTTTCAACATGAACCAGATATTTTGGCACACTTCCATTTTGCAGTAGTATTTAAATGGCTTTGTTTTCATGCCAAAGCAGAATAAAACAAATTTGGAACTTGAAAACTGTCAGGAAACCAAATTGTTATTCTCTAGCAAGCTCTGCTGATTGCCTTTAACTAGAATAACTTACTTAACTCAGTGCTGGCTTCACCAGGCAATAATTTACCATCATCCACAATGCATTGCCATCAATCCCGTATTATACCACCTTTTCATGACATGGTCTTAGCTTGCTGGTATGTTTTGTGTTTCTTTCCATGCAAAGATATTGTTTTGCTCTTAATTATACCAGTGAAACTGAAAGCAACATTTCCCTGGTTTTGAAATCTGCCCTTCCGAGGTCATTAACATCATGTCTTAGTTACTTTCTGAAGTTGCAAACAACAAACTTATTTGCCTGACTGCACATAATGACAATTACCACAATAGGAATTGCCAGAGAAATAAAATAATTGGTCCTAGCTTGACTAAAATAATATTCAATTATATTTAAGTGTCATAACACACAATTGGAATATTAATATAAAACTTCCGTATACAATTTGTCATTTCAATATCAGGCATTGCTTAGAGTATGTCAAGTCACTGATCTATTTCACTCCATCGTTAATCTTTATTTCATATTTTTAAAAAGCAACGTTTGTTGTTTAGATTGATGTAACACAGATAACATAAGCAGGCATATATTTTAGAACATTGAGTGACAACTCAAGTATGCAAGTGGACAGATACATAACCTGAATAATCGTTGTTCAAATCCAAAAATATTTGTTGGAAAAAGGTTTTTGATTATTCTTCTGTAGTTCTACAATAGTAGCTGAAATCCATTTACTGAAGTGGATAGTACTAAGCCTTTAAAAAATACATCAGGGTAGACTCAGCTGAATGTAGCACTTGATCATTGGTGATTTCTAGGCAGGGACTGTCAGAATGTATGGGAGCTCTCCACTGAAAAGCTCAGTTTGGAAATCTTACCTGGAGCATGCGGGTGCACAATTAGTGTTAATAAAATGAAAAAAAAAACCCCCAATGTTTCAAATGGTTTCCACAGGATATGTAAAAGTGCATTTGAATAAAAAGGAAATCTCATACAGTCATGTCTCCACATATGTGCTTCTCATACAGATTTTTTCCCTTCTTTTTGTCATAATTTCATATATTATATTATCAAGTTTCTACGTAGTTCACATTACAAAAAGTGTGAAACATGAACCTTGATTTGGACTTTCAATATGAGGATGCGTGGTTCAATGAAGTGAAACCTTAAATAGTGTTTTTAAAGCATTTTATTATTATCCTTAATGAATTAATTTATTGTGTTTTCATCTTGTGAGGGTATTGAGAGTCTTCAATCCCTACTGTGGACCCAGTTGCGTAGATGCTGCTGAAAAAAAGAAGAATGGCTATGAAATATGGAAGGATAGTTCTAGAAAATGAAGGCTGGAAAGCAGGCACAGGCAATGCAATAAATACTTCCTTTTGCTGATCTCTCCACATGCTTGGTATTTAATCCAACTAAAAGGAATCACTCATATAAACTTTGCATAGACTTTGGTCTACCTGAAATGCTTCCATATCTTTCTGTATATAAAATTTGGGTCACCAAACCATTGTTGTCAAGATGCATCAAAGAGATCATGGGTGCAGAGACACTTCAACAACATGTACGTGAGGAGGATATCCTCAGGTGCGAAGATCTGGGCGGTGCAAAGACCAAGAGCAGGTGCCATGAGTCTGCTAAAACCCAGCAGCAGCAGCCACCTTTGCAGGCCCTCAGCTCTGCGAGTGAAGTGCTGTGGAACCAGTACGCTTACACTGTTCCTACAGTCCATCTGGTAAATTTGGTTCTCTCTGGTGTAATGCAGACCAGTTTAAAGCTTTTTGTTTTCATAGTTGAAGTTTTCTTTGCCTGCCTCAAGTGCCTGTTTGGAGGGAACTCTGCCATCAGGCAGGACCTGCCTAAACTTTCTTTGGCTGTATGAGTTAAATATTTCTCAGCCTTTCTCGCTTGCAAGACTTTTCCCGCTGTAAACATGCCTAGACTTTAAGGCATCCAAAGCATGGAAAAATCAGTAGTAGTCTTCTATCAGTCACTTCTAAAATAAATACTACAAGACATTGAAGCAATATTTCACACAGGAAAGAAATTGAAGACAGTCTGACACTTTTCACTTAGCACTTTTCAAAAACATACAAGAAAAGAAACTGAAAAAGGCACTAACCTTTGGAAACTAAGAATCCACCTGGAAAAATCTGGTGACCCAAACTGTTGCACTGAATGCATTTTGAAGATAAAAAGTGTTTTACATAGTCGTTGTAAAGTTGTTCCCTACTACATTGTTTCTGAGACAACAGCTGGACACGTCAGAAAACACTGAATGCTTTTTGGAATTGTGGACGTCAAGCAAAGCAATCTGAATCACAGTTTTATTGTGCTTTTTAAGTTCTGCATTAGAAACCTGCATAAGATCAGCTATTTTTAACAGCAGTTTTTACATGCTAATATGCCTGAGATTGAAGTCTCTGTGCGTCTCTGTTGCATTTTATTTATTTTTAGGCAAGCTACTTAAGGAAAAATTACAGTTGTCAGTCTTAGCCATTTAATCTGTTGCAGCACCTAGACGCTCATAAAAGGGACCATACTATGGCAAACAAGCTTTTCTGATCTTTAAAGTTTTATCACTTTTAGACAGCTTGGCTAATGAATGTTTATGCTTGATGTAAAACTGAGGTCTTTAAACAATTAATAGAAAAGATTCAATATAGTATTTTTTTAATTTTTATTTTAAATAAGTAAGAAAATAGATTTTAGCAGGTTTTGCAGGTAGTTTGTTTATAACTGTGTTTTCAGAATAAAATCCTTTTCAACTGTCTATAAAGGGTTTGGCAGAAAATAGGCTGGCTAAGAAGCAAAAGCTGATACACAATTTATAATGTTTGTGGAAAAGGTTTTTACAAATTCCTGTCTTGCAATATTTTTATGTGTTTATTTTTTTAAGAGAGGCAGCAACACAAACGATACAGTTAATATTATACAGAGCCAGTGCTCTCTTTCAGATCCTAAAATTTCTATGGCATTTGAGTGAACTTTGAGCCTTCATAGTAATTTTGTAAAAGGTAAGCACCAGAATTCAATATTTAAATCAACTGACTCACGAACAGCAAATAATCAACACTGTTGTTTATTGGTAAAAAGAAGACGACAACTAATGTCTCTCCAATACATCTTTTTGAAGTGATCCTTGTTCTTGAAAGATTCAGAAAATTTAAAAATAAGTTTGATGAATAGCAAAGGGCCATGGGTATGCAGGAAGATGTGTTGCAGAATACATTCCTCCCTTTGTCTTCTGCTCACTTTCCAGTCTCTCCCAAATGCCTAAATCTACTGGAGAGGGGAATTGAAAAGGGTAGGATTAGGCTGAATGTTTGGCACGACTCTGTAAGGATAGCTGCAGTGTAGGACATCTGTTTTGTAAGAACATCTGATTAAAAGGCCAAGACAAGAAACAGGAAAAGCAAAAAACTGAAGACAGAGATACAGAAGCCCTAAGGGACCAGTGGATAATGAAGTCCATAGAAAAGACCAGACCTGCTGGATGGGCTGTTAAAGGCACCAGGCAAGTGTGACCTTGGGCAGAATCATGCCCAACTTTGTAATAGCTCAGAAGGGAAATGAGAGTGTCCTGGATCTGATGTTAAAGAGCAAACTTACTATAGGATATTTAAGGGGCATCATTGCGAGTGGTTTAAACTTCTTATGGGATGCTTGAGGGGATTCTGGGAATGTGCAAAACTTATTGGCTGCTTAGGAGAAGGATAAAATGTCAGAAAAGGGAGGAAAACATTGAGAAAAGGGGCAATTACAGAGGGCACTCTCATGCAAATAAGCTGCAGGTCAGTACACTTGTCTGAGTCCTGTCCATGATCATGGCACAGTCCATCCTCACTTCTTGGTAAGTTCCTGCTTCTATCCATAGAGAGAACTGCATGAGTGTTCATTTTATTTTTTGTGTGTGTAACATGCCAGCAAACTCAAGTCAGACCATCTGGCAAGTAGTCTGGCTGGCAGGTCCTGGAGCTGGATATTGGAAGGACCAAGTCGGGGTCAGCCTGGAGAAGGTCAGGACATTTGTGTCATTTATATGAGTACTGTTTGTGTGTATCATCTGGTGCATCTAAAGGCACTGACCTTCTGCTTATGTTTATCTGCTGCTGGACAATCATGTCTACTCGCACGTGTGAGTTGGGGAAATATGCTCAGCCTTATTACTGACTGAATCTTGAACAGGGAACCACAGCAGCTTCAGACCTTCTTGGGTCCTGAGGTTCACTGGGTTCAGTTTCTTTTAGCAGGCACCATTTATGTTGCCTTGGAATGGTTCAAATATTGTTTATCTTGAGTTTGTATTTTTTTTTGAGAAGTATTACACCTCCATATGCTTAGACTGAGGATTATGTTTTTTCAACAGTGATGCATTTTTACAAATACTGCAGTGTTACACATCTTACGATGCAAAAGGGTTTTTTTGGCTTGTTCTTTTTCTTTCTTCTGTGCTCCTTTTTCCAGATTTGTAAATATGGTCCATGTTTCCCTCATTACAACTTGTTGTAATTTTCCTGTTATTTTGGGACTGTGGTGTTTCTTTTAAGTATAATCTAATTCTTTCCCTTTCCTATTAAATTATTACTGATCTAATAACTAAATAGAGCCTTAAGTGTAGGTGTTGGGAGAGCTGCTTTAATTTTTCTTGCATAAATGTGGTTTTGTACAAATGGAATAACAGAATTCCTTTTCAGAACATAATGGATTAGGTATTTTTCAAAATGCATGTCATGTCAAAGATTTCGATTTCATATAAGCTTATATATTTATACAGTCAATATTTTGCACATGTGAATAACACCAGAAAATTATGTTTGTGGTGACCTGTTTTCCTGTTCCCATTTTCCACAGGATGTTGGCCCCATTATTCTCATTTTACCACTGATTATGAGAGTATAGAGGGATTATTTTCCGCTGGCAGTCACTCAGTGATGGAAAGGAAGTGACGGTGTGTGCAGTGTAGGAGATATCTGCCCAGGAGTCATCTCATCAGAAATTGTGTTTCTTATTTTTCTTTTATGTTCTGTGACTTACCTATTTTCATACTACTTAGCATTTCATAGAGACTAGTGATTTTCCCTTTAAGTCTGCCTTTTTTGGGGGGTCTTTGCAATTTGTTTTCACACTTGGACATGGATTGCTGTGCGTCTGTCAAAATTGATGATATATATGGAAATCTTGTCTCTGAAGGTTGTATTGTCGGGTGAGCTGTTCACATGATCCCAAGTCATAAATCTGTGAGAGTTTATCTATGTATGCGAGTCTACTTGTTTCCATTTAACTCCGGCCTTGGAGAGAAAGAGACCCAAGGCGAAAAACTGTTGGAATGCAGAAATATTGAGCAGCTCAGCTAGAATATTCCTTTCTTAAAGTGTTTTTGACTGAATGTGGGTTATTTTAACCAGGAGCTAGTTTGAATTTATGGCTGGATATGCAGAAATAGAAAGCTGACAATTCACGATGACATAGTACACTAGGATTTAGTTCCTCAGAGCCTGGTTATGTGTGTCTACAGAGATGGCTACAAATTGACCCAGCTTTCTCTACCCACATTCTGAGTTGACTAAACAGAGGCAGTTTCATGACTTCTGTGTCCATGCAAATATTCTGATGAGTGACGTATGCTGAAATACAATGCATATTGGCACGGTCATTACTCTTACCCAGCTCTGGGTAAAGGCAGATGAGTCCAGATCTAACTGCACAGGCACAGGTAGATGCCATCCTTTGGCACCCTTGACAGTAAAGCTTGTGTACATAAGTTCTGGCTTCGCAAGAGAACAGGGTCACCTGAAGCGTGATATCAAATAGGTTTTGGCATCTAAGGAAGCGACTGCTTCAGAAATTATGTTTTTCTTCAGCCTGTTGACACGTGAAAGTTGACAGCACCCCAGTTTTTGGGAATCCTCTTTCCAAGAACTTAAATTTCTCCCTGCCGTAGAGCAGTAGAAGCTTGTCTTCGAGAGCTAGCCAGAGATGCTGAGACCACCCACTCAAACACGAGACACCCAGGGTGGCACTCAGCTCCTCTGACTTTAGATAGGCCTATTGCAGATGTTGCGGTTACAAAATTGCGAAGATACCATTAGAGTTAGCAGAGTAAAAAGCTATTCATGCTGTCCTAAAGTAGACGTCTTTAGTTAGGGCCCCTTTAGACTTAACTGGCTGTATTGACTAGGGCCTCAGGTCGATTTCCTACACACGGGCAACCTAATGCCATCTCAGAGGCCGTAATGAAGCGAGCTGAATCCCACCCGAGTTCTAGTTCCCTCTTCTACCAAGGAGGTTTGGATTCTGTATCCCCATAGCTGAGAATTAGTGGGCACTTTCTCCACACATTCTTTGTAGCCTGTGCAGTTAGAGAGCAAATATTGGGGCTAAAGGATGCGTTTTTTCCCCTTGTTCTAAGCATCTCCATTCAGCAAGCTTCAAGAAACGTAATGCAAAGTACTTCTGTGATGGGTTGTCTTTGGCTGGATCCCAGGTGCCCACCAAAGCTGCTCTTTCACTCCCCTCCTCGGCTGGAGAGAGGAGAGAAAGTACAACAAGAAGCTTGTGGGTCGAGACAAGGACAAGGAGCCATCATTCAGCAATTGCCGTCAGAGTCAAAAGAGACTGGACTTGGGGAAATGTGTTTCATTTATTGCCAATCGAATCAGAGTAAGGTAATGAGAACTAAACCCAAATCTTAAAACACCTTCCGCCCACCCCTCCTTTCTTCCCGGGCTTGAATTTGCTCCCCATTTTCTCTGCCTCCTCCCCCCGAGTGCCACAGGAGGTCGGGGAATGGGGGTTGCGGTTCATCACATGTTGTCTCTGCTGCTCCTTCCTCCTCAGGGGGAGGACTCCTCACACTCTTCCCCTGCTCCAGCCTGGGGTCCCTCCCACGGGGTGCCGTCCTTCAGGAACAGGCTGCTCCACGGTGGGTCCCCCACGCGGCCACGAGTCCTGCCAGCAAACCTGTGCCAGCGTGGGCTCCTCTCTCCACGGGGCCACAGGTCCTGCCAGGAGCCTGCTCCAGTTCTGGCTTCCAGTGGGGTCACAGCCTCCTTCGTGCAGCCCCCTGCTCCAGCGTGGGGCCCTCCCCAGCCCGCAGGTGGACATCTGCTCCCCCACGGAGCTCCATGGGCTGCAGGGGCACAGCCGGCCTCACCATGGTCTTCAGCAGGGGCTGCAGAGGGATCTCTGCTCCGGCCCCTGGAGCCCCTCCTGCCCCTCCTTCTGCACTGACCCAGGTGTCTGCAGAGATGTTTCTCTCATGTATTCTCGCTCCTCTCTCCCGCTGCAGTTGCTGCCTGCCAGTTCTTACCCCCCTTCTGAAATACGTTATCCCAGACGTGCGACTACTGTTGCTGACTGGCTCGGCCTTGGCCAGCGGTGGGGCTGTCTTGGAGCCGGCTGGCATCGGCTCTACTGGACATAGGGGAAGCTTCTAGCAGCTTCCCACAGAAGCCACCCCTGCAGCCCCCCTGCAATGTTTTTAATTGCTAATAAACATTTGTACCTTAAAAAAAAAAAAAAAGATATTTCTAAATACCACAAGACATCTGAAGTGAAGAGGCGTTCTAAAGTTAGTTATCCTACAGGAAATACACAGCCCCACCTGTTACTCCTGCTTTCCCTTGAATACCAGAGTAACCTCTAATCTCAGCCTTGCTTAAGGAGGGTGTTACCTCTGTTGGTAGATCAACCCTTATTTCAGAAGAGGGGGGGAGAGAGAGACAGAGAGAGAGAGAGAGAGAGAAGGAAAGACAGACAGGCAGCAAGGAAGGCTTGTTTTCCCTTGAAGGAGTCAACTCAGGCAGCACCTGGAGCATCACCGGTGTCTGAGCCTGCGCCCAGAATGTTTGTGCTGTCTGTTACAAGCTCCTGAAGGCACTTGCGACAGCAAAGCAATGCCTTGTAACCCTCTGCCGCCTTCCTGTGCATCAGAAGGCCTGCCTATATCTTCCGCAGCTTTGCCCACAGAAGCCTGAATGGCTGTGCTCCGGGGTGTTGGAAGGCACAACACAAACTTCCTCCGGTCACTCTGACACCCTGAACACAGAAACCAACACAGTTTAATAGGAAGAATCTCACTTTGTCACAGAAACCACCTTTTACATTACATCTTTTCATCCCGTAAGAAAGCATGTGTCCCTACATTACGTACATAGTTACCCCCCAAAACCGCCAACGTGATACAACGTATCCCGTGATACAACGTATCCCGCGATACAACGTATCCCAGGATACAACGTATCAAGCAATACAATGTATCCCGCGATACAACGTATCCCGCCATACGCTCGGAGGGGTTTGCGCAGCCCCCGCTCTCTGTGCACCTCACAGACCTCTGCGCTTTCTGCTTCTGCCCCTGGTGCTGGCGGCTCTGTGGCCGATGCACCGGCAAGCCCAGCCGCATCCTCCTCCTCCTCAGAGAGTCCCTGGCCGTGCTCAATGAGCGATTGCTATGAACGTACTGTAAAAAGCCCTTTTTATAGCCCGACACAACACTGGCCAATTTCAACTCTAGCTGAGCTTTGCCCTTTTCTGTTCTCTCCTTACACGTATGAACTACAGCTCTGTGATCTTCCTGCCAAGCCGGACCTTGGTCCCAGGGATCATAACATTCCTTTTTCCACCTGAGTTGAAAAAGGAGGTCCCTGTTCAGCCAAGCTGGTCTTCTGCCCCTCTTGTTTGACTTCAGACTCCACCAGATTGCCTGCTCCCGTGCTTGCAGAAGGTGGTTCTGAAAAACTAAGCTGCTCTCTGAGCCCTAAGCCCTCCAAAGCAGCTTCGTAGGGGACACTGCAGACTAGCTCTCTGAGTAGCTTCAAGTTTGCTCTCCTGAAAAGCAAGGTAGCAACTCCTCTGAGCTGTATCTCATTACACTCAAAAGTTTCAACTCCCCTGTTTGGTGATCACTGTTATCCCATCTCCTACGAGTCCTTCTCCATACACAAACAGGAGGGACTAAGAGATCTGTTGGGTAGATAAGCAGCCATGGGGAACCACGGTGAGCAGTGGAGTGAGCTGCTGCATGGGCTACGTGCTTTCCGAGTGCGAAGCCAGCCCCTGGCTCAGTGAGTGCCTGGGAAAGGGAGTCTGCAGCCGTGAAGGACAGAGCCGGCCAGCAGGACAGCTGGCAGCCTTCACTCGGGCATTGCCTACCTTGTGACTGGCTGTACCTGTGATGATGTTAATGCTCTTTGTACACAGGTCTGTTGCGTCGTGCTGTGTTGCGAAGCAGACTTGCAGAGGCGTGCCCTGTCTGCCCATCGGGACTCAAGGCACATTTCCTCCAAGCGCAGCAGCCAGGCTTTGGGCAGCCTCGCCTCATGCTGCTTTTGACATTGCCAACCAGGATCAAGTTTCTATCCTCGGGTTTTCATGTAGGAACCAATTAGTGAACAAGTCCTGTTTTAATGGAGTGGCAACTCAAACAGTATTACGCTGGTAGAAAGCCTTCAGGAGAAGACTGGTGTCCTCTGGACCTCGCAGTAAGGCAGCCAGCAGCTCTGTTTCTGCTATAGCTACAAACATCCGCGAGTGAAACAACCGCAGCTTTTTAATACAGTTACAGAGGTTTACACTTTTCTTTGCAGACACAAAGCATGCTTTTGTCTTGAACTTTTCATTAGTCTGAAAAAAAGATCATTGGTAGTATAGGATACCATGCTGTTTATTAAATGTACATAAATTAACATCTACACAGAAAGGATGTTTTCCTCATCAGAAACAATGCTGAAATGATGAGCAACTCTGAAAAGAAAGGTACATAAGGCTCTCGTGCACAAACCCCAAAGCTTCAAAGGAGAAAGGTGAAAGAGCGCTACATCCTTATGTCACAGGACAACCTGTGATTAACCCGAGTTATGGACACTGTCACATCATAGGTAGTTGGGGCCAGTTCAGATCCCCTGCCTTCTAGATCAGCCGCCTTGATGAGCTGGGTGTTTCAACTGTTATAAAGCTGCAGAATCAACCAGAATCGACACTGAAATGACTGTGCTGGCTACAGAATGGCTAGAATAAATATGGGGGTGTGTCCAGTTTTTTTCCGGTCCTGGAGGGTGGCTGGGATTTGGGGCACCACGTAAGCTGGCTTTTTTAACTCCTCCTTCCCATCAGTCCCTAGGCACAGGCACGTGTTGTGGCTGAAAGCAAAGCATCACCACTCCAGTTCTGATTGATTGACAGAAAGGGGGGTGTTCGCGTCGGTCCAGAGAGCGCTGATGGGTCGGAGAAGTAAGAGCGGAGTTTTTGCTGTAGCTAACCTGGAGTTAACTCAGCTAATGGAAACTGCAAGCCAGTCATGTTTGATCAAGAATACTAAGAAAGGGTATTGTGCTGTGTGCTGCATACAAGGACTTGCACCGACCAAAGGGCAGCAATGGGTGCTCCCTTCTTGTATGCAGCAAGGTGGTGCAGCGTCTCTCTGCCAAGAATGAGTAGCGGCAAAGAAAACCTGGAGGGTTTTATAGTCTGGAACATGCTGTCCAGTGTGTCCCTCGTGTCCCTCTCAGATGATATACACCTCCACGCCCAGCACGCCCCATGGAATCTGCAGATGACATGCCAGCTCCCCACGGGGGCAGCTGTGCCGGCTGGTGGGCTTTTGCTGACGGAGCCGAGGAGTGAGCCAGCAAGGCCTCCCGCCAGGGCTGGGCTGGGTCTGAGGGCGGTGCGGGGCCGCTCCGGCGTCGCGGTGCCCGAGTGAAATGTGCCGGCCGGAGCAGAAGGGCGCGGTGCCTCCCTCCTCGCCTCCGCCGAGGTGGTGCTGGGGCTGCATCGCGCCCCTCAAAGCCCAGGCAGCAGAGCTCATGCGGGCAATCCAGGCAGCAGAAAAAAATCGGCACCTGCAAGAAGAGAGTCCAAAGTGCTGATGAAACCATGAAGGCAGGAAGAGGCACGACTTTGTGCCCCGTCCTTTGGGCAGTGTGCTGTCCAAGGGGCAGTTCCTGGCACACGAGAGGGAACCGTCCCTGGCAGTGGCTACGGCACGGCTTTGTCCCCTTCTCCACACGTGTGACACCCTCAGAGCTCTGCAAGTTGACAGAGATGTGCAGCAGTGCTTTGCTAGGCAGCAGAGCTGGGCAGGGCAGCTGTGCTGTGGTCCTTTCCAAAAGCCGAGCAGCAGCACGCCTCACTGTCCCTTGCTAGAAAGCCAGGCTTGAAGGCAAAACACGCTGCTTTGGTATTGTTTGGTTGTTTTCTTCTTCCCTCAATTGTCTCAGGTGCAACGTGAGCTTTTTACGAAGTGCCAGTACCTCAGGGTCTACAGCTACGTGACACAGCTCCTTGCTGCGTCTTTGGGATTCAGACACCAGCAGCCAGTGCTGGGCTTGCCAGCTGACATGAACAGAAAAGGGAGACTTTGCCTCTTTCTGTAGGCAGCGGGTCAAAGAGCTCCAAAAATTGCTATGAGCCTTGTGACTCTGCTGGGGTGTTGCTCAGCCTTGCACAAACAGAGCTGCCACAAGTGCCGAAGGAGAGCTGCCAACGCTGGAGTGAGATGTTCCTCCTGACAGACACGCTCTCCCACGGGCAGCTGCGGGCTTCCTGCCCGGTGCCATCTCTGCGCACCTCAGAAATATTGCCCATAGTCGGAGCAGTGTTCGGAGCTTTGAAAGATGGGCAGCAGAGCCTGCTACACACCTGGGCTCCTCGTTCTTCTTGCCTGCCTGGATGTCCTCAGTTGCCCATCCCGCAGAGCTCTGCTCCCAACTTGCTCCTCTCGCTGTCCAGTAGCCCGTTGCTCCCCTCTTCACAGGTTGCTCTTCTCAAGCCTGGCAAACTTTCCATTCAATGTATTGTTAGACAGGTCAAGCCATGATAAACGTGAACCAATTCTGCTCTTAACCACACCTAGCTCATTTTACCTTGACTCCCCAGAGGAGCTCTCCAGGTGTTCACTTTCTGGAGGGACTGGAGGCACCTGCAATGGAAATGTGCAAGTTAACGGGTGGCAAGGACCTTCCTGCCCAATTGCTACCTTAGCTCGGAAAGGCACAGCCCTTGGATGGGTTTGCTCAGCCCAGCTGAGCCAGTTCTGGTGGCATCACCGCACAAACCGCCATGGCCATCCTGCACCACCCTTCCTCTGCACCTTTGCAGAGCTGCCGGCTAGTGGGTGACCTTGCTTGTCCCTGCGGCAGCACTCTCAACTTCTGACAGTGCTGTCACCCTCTTTGTGGCCCTGACATACCGCTGCTGCTTCTGCTTCCACCTCTGGTGCTGGCAACTCCTTGGCCGACGTGCCGGCAAGCCCAGCCACATCCTCCTCCTCCTCAAAGAGCTGCGGGGGACAGAGGAGGACAGTTGCTTGGCTGGGGACAGGCCCCGGGGCCGGTGAGCCTTCCTCCGGGCCAGGAGCGAGCGTGGGCGGCTCTGCTTTCACTAGGGCAGGACGCAGGGGTGGCTGGAGGTGGGGGAGGTGGGGCGGAGCCGGCTTGGTCCCCGAGCCCCAGCCGGGGTCCCTCTGCTGGGGACAGCGCCTCTGCGCAGGAGCCAGCGCCACGGGCACCCCCCGGCCAGGCTGGCTTACCTGGAGGGGCTGGGGCAGCGTGCCGTCCTGGCTGCAGAGAGCTGCCAGGGGCCGGCCGAAGAGACCCGCCCTGCCGGCACAGCCCGACTGCCCGGGCGCCTCCGCAGCGGCCAAGGTCCCTCGCCGCGCAAAGGGCCAGGGCAGCCCCCTCGTCCTGCTGCGGGTCCCGCCTGCCGCCAGGGAAAACAGAGCAGAGAGCCATGGAGGGCAAGCGCCAGGTGAATGCTGCCCGAGCCTCTGCGTGCTGGGCGTCCCCGCCAGCAGCGAGGGAGAGGCGTGGCTGGGGAACGAGGTGCCCCGGGGGCTCAGCTCTCTGCGGCCGTGCCCTGCGGGAAGGGCAGCAGCAGCCCCTGAGCAGCGCGGCTGCTGCCTGCCAGCGCAGGAGAGAGGGGCCGTCCTGCCCCCGTCTCCTCCAAACTCACCGTCCGAGTGGCCACGTCCACCTTGGCTGCCGGAGGGGACGGGAGGTGGCCGCTGCTGGGCACCAGCCTGCAAGAAATGCGCTGCGCTCAGCGAGCAGCCCCGCAGCACGAAGGGCCCCTGGCGAGCTGCATCGGCCGCGGGCCATGAGTGAGATGTGGGGAGGGCCGAGATGGCGGCCCGGGGGCTCCTCACCTCTGCCAGGCCCTCGACCAGCCTCTCCAGGCTGCTGGCGTTGAGTGTTTTGGCCTGGGCAAGGGGAGAAGAGCAGCAGGTGAGAAGCGATGGGGCTGGTGCGGGGTTGGAGCAGCCCCTGGGGCAGAGCGGGGCCGGGAGGGACACTCACGGCATTGCGGCCGCGCAGCTCCTTCAGCAGGAGCTTGATGGAGGGCAGCTGGGTGACGCGGGCTCCCTCCACTCCTTCTGCTGGCCTGTGCACGGGGCAGGGGCAGAGAAAGAGCTGTGTGAGACCCAAGCTGCCTCTTCCCTCGCCTGCCAGTCCCGGGAGCCCTTCCAAGCTGCCCCGAAGCAGCCGGGCACCGCCCGGCCGTCGAGCGGAGAGCAGTGGCAAGGGGGGAGGACGGGGCTGGGTGAAGCAGCTCCGCCAGCTCTGCCCGCTCCAGAGCCGCCCGCAGCCGTGGGGGCAGCTCTCCCCAGCTCAGGAGCGGCGTTTCCGCATCATACGGCTACGGCTAGAGCATCCCCCCGTGCTGTGAGCACGGGCCCCCCAAGCTGCTCTGCCAGGCAGGGCTTACCCACGGAGCGCGCTGAGCCAGAGCTCCTTCAGCGAGCGGGAGCTGCAGGAAAGAGAGGAGAAAGAGCCTGAGCGCCCGCTGCTGCCCAGCCCGCGGGCAGAGGCGGGCGCCGGCACAGCCCTGCCCCGTGGGGACGGCTGCAGAGGCAGGAGGAAGCCGCGTGGGGCCGGACAGAAGCGCTGCCCGGCCCTGCCGGGGGACGTGGCACCGAGACCCACCAGAAGGTGACGACGCAGAAGCCATAGGGCCAGGCGAGGACGAGGGACGTGGTGGCCTTGTCTTCCTCCTCCTGGGCGGCATCCCCGGCCGCCCCCTTGCCGCCGCTCAGCACCCACAGCCGGCGCAGGGCCAGGCAGAGCTGCGGGCGCGGGGCGCTGCCACGTCTGCAGAGAGGAGCGGCAGGGAGTGACCTGGAGGTGGCCGAGCCCGGCGGCTGCCCTCTGGCCTCCGCCTGCCCCGCGCACGGCCACGGGTGCAGCCAGCAGCAGGGTGCCGGGGCCTGGGGCTGCTCCTTGGGCGTCCCTGCCCCGGTGCCGGGGCCAGGCCTTAGGAGGAAAGGCAGCCGGGGTCTGCGCCTCTTACTTGGCCTTGGCGATGATCAAGGCATCGCTGAAGAGGAGGAGGTGCCTCTTCCCCGTCCCGCGGCCCTGCGTCACCCGCACGCGCTGGTGGAGCAGCGGCTCGGCTGATGCCGGGCCGGGCGCGCACTGCTGCTCGGGGCCAGGGTAGACCCTGCAGAGCAGGCGGCAAAGGGCGTGAGAAAGGCGGCTGCTGCGGGGCCCGGCTGCGCCGGCGTGTCCCCGAGCCGCGGGGGGAGCCCACCTGGAGCCGTAGCAGCAGTTCAGCTGGCCCATCGTGCCGGGGCCAGGGGAGTCCTCGCGCCGGACACGCTGCTGGGGCTCCGGAGAGCTCCCAGCCGGCTGGAGCGAGGCTGTCAAGGGGGTCCTGGTGCCGGGCAGTGCCGCTGGGTGAGAGCTGGTCTCTCCCTGGAGCTGCCGGGTGCTGGCAGAGCCGTGCCTGCAGGCACTGTGGCCGTTGCCGGGCCAGCGCCGCGACATCACAGCTGCCATTCCAAGCCCGGGGGGGGGGCTGGGGGGCGGGGCTGGGGGAGGGGCTCCTGTCTCTCTCGGCCTGGGGAGCCCGGGCCTGGGCACAGCACTGCGGGCATGGCCTCAGCAGCGCTGAGCAGAGGGCAAGGCTCCCCTCCCTCCAGCTGCTGGCAAGGCTTTGCCCAGCGCAGCCCAGGGCACCGCCGCCCGCCGCCTTTGGCCAAGGGCACGGTGCTGGCTGCTGCTCAGCTTGGTGTCCAGCAGGACCCACGGGCCTGTTGCGTTAAGAGGCAGAGCAATTTGGCAGAAACTAAACCCCCTTGCTTTCCAGTCGATCCTCAGATATCAGAGGGACTGGGGGCGGCTGAGCTTAGGTTCTGAGTGATGCCCAAAGTCAGCGTTAGTAGTCCGGTCGCGCCCAACACCTTTGTTGGACTATCACGGGTCCGGATGCACTACTAACATCACACTACCTGCTCAGCCGGACACCTCCTGAACGAACACGGCCGCACTCAGAGGTACGGTCGCGTTCAGGGACCACACACGGCTGAGTCAATCAATAGTGCGATTTATTGAACACACGGCTGAGTCAATCAATAGTGCGATTTATTGAAGCAACAGATATACAGGTTCTTTGGATTGCCGGTGATAAATTCACTACCTATAAAGCACGTGCAAATTCTAAAACTACGAGGGACACTACTTGGCTATAAACGCCTTAAAAGATGTAAAGTGACTCTATATAGAGATTTCTAAGTTTCCCGGGAAGGCACTTGGTATGACCAAGGGTTCAAATCTTGCCCAACGGCGTCCCGATGGGGGGGAAGAGAGGCTCAGCCCGTCGACTGATCCCAGAAGTTAGAGTGGTACACAACGATGGTATCTTCCCTAACATCCAGCTCTTAAAACATTATTTTATAGTGTTTTACTTTGCAGGTGGAGCTTGAGTGACTCTAGTCATACATACCTTTATCAGGATTGGTGCAGAATTCTCTCGCTTCGCGTTTAAAGGTACAGACTAGGAAAAATTCAGTGCGCACACTCATTGAGGAGGGGTCGCACCTTGGGGGGGTGGTAGCTTTTGAGAGGGGTGTGCGTTTTAGTATTATAATGATATTATAATTAGCAAAGTTCACTCTAAGGACAGCACTTCATCAAAGTTGACAGGTCTTTGGCCCAGGACATTGTAAGCGCAGCTTATCAATGTACATCCTGTGCATCCCTAAACTCCCCGGTTCACAGAGCGTGGCCGCGAGGTCTCCACTCCGCTCCAGCCTCCATGTAATCTCTCCCAGAGTCAGCACACCAGGCGCCCCTGATGTTGCCAACATCCAAGGCCGTTCAGGGAGTCTCCATGGCACAGACCCGTTGTGCATGAGTGCTACGTTCCACCTGGTTTCAAGGCTGTTCTTAGAGGGTAAATTTCCAAAGTACCCCTCAGCGATTACTCCACATCTCTGGATGAGGGATCCGGAGATTATTTTGCCTTTGAGTGGGAGGACCCCGAAACAGGACGAAAACAACCATTAAGATGGACTGTGTTACCACAAGGGTTTACAGAGTCACCAAATCTATCTGGACAAACTTTAGAGAAAATTCTACAAGATTTCACAATACCTAAGGAGGTAAAATTATTGCAATATGTGGACGATTTATTAGTAGCAGGAGAAACTGAAGAGGGGATCCGAAAAGCCACCATTAAATTGTTAAATTTTCTAGGGGAAAAGGGATTAAAGGTGTCCCGATCAAAGCTGCAGTTTGTAGAACAAGAAGTAAAATACTTAGGACATTGGCTGAGTAAGGGAAGGAAGAAGTTAGATCCTGATAGGGTATCTGGGATTCCATCCTTAAGACCCCCACAAGCTAAAACAGAAATTAGGCAAATACTGGGATTATTAGGATATTGTAGACCATGGCTTGAAAATTATAGTGAAAAAGTAAAATTCCTATATGAAAAATTAACTAATAACCAACTTAAATGGCTTATTGAAGACAATCAGAGATGTGAGGAAGTAAAAAAGGCATTAATACAAGCACCTGTATTGAGCCTCCCAGATCTAGAAAAACCTTTCTATCTCTTCGTGAATACATCAAGCCAGACAGCATACGGAGTTCTTACTCAAGACTGGGCAGGAATCAAAAAACCCGTGGAGTATTGTTCTAAGTTACTTGATCCAGTAAGCAGAGGATGGCCTGCTTGTCTCCAAGCTTTGGTTGCTACAGCATTATTAATAGAAGAAGTTAGGAAGATTACCTTCAGTGCTCCTTTAAAAGTGTATACCCCACACAATGTCAGAAATGTTTCACAACAAAAAGCGGAAAAATGGTTAATGGACAGCCGGATTCTAAAGTACGAAGCAATACTAATAGACTCCCCTGACTAAGCGTGACTTCTGCTCAGAGTCCAGCACAATTTTTGTTTGGAGAACCATCAGAGGAATTACAACATAACTGTTTAGAGGTAATTGAGACCCAGACTAAGGTGAGACCAGATTTAAGAGATGCTGAGTTGGAAAATGGAGAAGCGCTGTTCAGAGATGGCTCCTCCTGAGTGGTAGAAGGGAAGAGAAAATCGGGATATGCAATAATTAATAAGGACTTAGAACTTGTGGAATCAGGACCTCTGAGTCCATCATGGTCAGCTCAGGCTTGTGAGCTGTATGCCCTATGTAGGGCCCTGGGATTATTAAAAGGAAGAAGTGGGGCTATATTTACAGATTCTAAATACGCATATGGGGTGGTCCACTCTTTTGGAAAAATTTGGGAAGAAAGAGGTTTGATTAATACTCAAGGGAGGATTTTAATACATCAAGAATTAATAGTAAAAATTTTAAAGGCTTTAAGAGAACCAAAGGAGATAGCAGTGGTACATGTGAGGGGACACCAAAAGGGATTAGATTACCGAACGAGAGGAAATAACTTAGCAGATAAAGAGGCCCAGGAAGCAGCCTTGAGGACTAAAGTTGCCAAAATTAATGCCATACAAACAAAGGAGGACACCAGCAAAGAAGAACGAGAGGAAAGAGAGAAGAAGTTTGCCCCACAAGAACAAACAAAATTGGAGAAAATAGGAGCTAAATTAGAACAAGGAAAATGGACACTGCCCGATGGGCGAGAAATGTTGCCAAAAGCCTACACCAGGCTAATATTAGAACGTTTGCGTGTGCAAACACATTGGGGTACAAAAGCGTTAAGTGATCATTTTCTTAAACAATTTGGTGGTATTGGAATTTTTGAAATAGCAAAGCAAATTACACAAGGTTGCTTAAGCTGTCAAAAGGTAAATAAGACAGTGTTTGGACAAACAGCCACGGGAGGGAGAAAAACAGCTTACAGACCTTTTGAGAAAGTCGATTTCACTGCATTGCCTAAGGTAGGGAGGATAAAATATTTATTGGTAATAGTAGATCATTTAACACAGTGGGTAGAAGCGTACCCTGTAGCACGAGCTACGGCACAGATGGTGGTAAAAATTTTATTGGAACATTTGATACCTAGATATGGGATAATCCAGTACATTGATTCTGACCAGGGCACACATTTTACTTCTAAAATAATAAAACTATTATGTCAATCATTAGGTATTCAGTGGGAATACCACACTCCGTGGCACCCACAAAGCTCGGGGAAGGTAGAAAGAATGAATCAAACAATAAAACAACAATTGGCTAAATTAATGATTGAGACGCAAATGCCCTGGACGAAATGTTTACCACTGGCACTTCTAAACGTAAGAACTAAACCATACAGTGAGACTGGATTATCGCCATATGAAATGTTATATGGCGTGCCTTATTTTCAAGGAATGCCTCTGGGGAACAATGTAATTGAGCATCATAGTATCCAACAATATATAATTACCCTTGGAAAAAGATTAAAAGAATTAAGAGAGATTGGGATGGTGGCCCAAACACCACCTTTAGGATTTGCAATTCATCAGTTAGAACCAGGAGATAAAATTCTGACAAAAACATGGAAAGAAGGAAACCTATCTCCCCTCTGGGAAGGACCTTTCCTTGTTTTATTAACTACAGAAACAGCTGTGAGAACTGCTGAAAAAGGATGGACACATGTGTCACGAGTGAAAGGTCCAGTGAAGGAGTGGAAAGTCACATCTGACTCAATTGCTGTGGGAATTTTATTGCGGCTACTCCTGTAATAGAAACAGGAGTGAAACATGAAATTCCCACAGTTGCTAAAAATCTATTTGTAAATCTTGCTGAAAACATTGAATATAGCTAATTGTTACGTTTGTGGTGGAACAAATCAAGGTGAATGATGGCCATGGGAAGCTATGGAGAGCAATATAAGTAATCCCCAAGTTTGGAAAACAATGGGAAAGGGTAATAGGAAACAACAATGGGTACTCCAAACGAGTATAATCGGAAGGAGTTGTTGGCAAAAGAAGAACAGGAAAAAGGAGCTGGAACTAGAATTTGTCCTTTGTGTAGAAGGTGGTGTGTATTTGTAAGATTAGTGTTGCAGGCTAACTGGCAGTTTTCTGTAGCCATAAAGCCTTGCAAATAAAGAGGATCGCCAGGCTCGGGCAAGTGCTCAGGTCTGGACAAACCACTGATCTATCAAAGCTCTGGCCTTCACAAGCAGTGCTCAATTAATTTGGGTACTAAGAAAGCACCCCCTTAAAGGAAAGGAGAGGGCAAGACCGGAGGGGAACTGGTATTGCGGCTTAAAAAGGGTCTGCCAAGGGCTGCAACCCCTTCGGGCTGTGACCGCCGACCACTATGGCCCTGACCGGACCTCTTCTAGTTCTACTTGGGGTGAGTTCCTTGACTCTGACTACGGCAAATAACTGTAGTCAATATTGGAACAAGTCCAGCTGGGGTTTACCCCAGAAAAATGGAAAAAGTGAGGACCTTTTCTAATTGTACAGCCTGTACCTGTAATCATATTTGCCAAGGAATTGGAACAATAAAACCTAGGTTTTTTTCCTGTTACCCATAAATCAGGGAGAGCCAGGTGTATAACGAATGGCCTCCTGAGAGACAAACTTGGAAAGGAGTCAATCTAGGAGGATTTGGGGGAGATTTTATGGGTGGTGATTGGCTTACTAAAATCGGGATAGTTGTACTGGGGATATGTGGGGGATTGTTACTAGATTAATCTACTCGGTTACACAAGGAATGCAGATATCTGCAGTACTCAATTGGAAATGAAAACACGAATCAATACTGCAAAGAAGAAGATGGGGGATTGTGAAATATGTTCACCTGATTCGTGTGATGAAGTGTAATCTTCTGTACTTTTATGGATTTCTCCTGCACCATAAAAAGGGGTATTTTACAGAAGAAAGTTAAACTACTTTGCTGGTATATCAGCTCAAACCAGTTTGACCACTGACCGCATAGTATTGTGTAAAGAGAAACTTGTAAAGTGCATGCATAAAGTTTGGGGTCATCCTGGGGGCACACCGAGGAAGATTTGACAAGACTCTAGAATGAGAAGAGGGCATGCGCCGAAGAAGACACGCCTATTCATGAATACGTATTAGCAGACAGGATATAAACCAAGAACAGTAACTGTACTGCGTGCATCTTGGTGGAGCGGAGACTCCCGGAGCACCCAGCGCTGTGTGCTTGCCTCTATTCGCTTAATAAATTGTAAATTTGAATTGGAATCCTGTTTGGGACTAAATCATTTATCACATCCTTATCCAGCATCTTTTCAAAATACTGGTAAGACTCAAGCCTGCATCGTAACTGGTTCCTCTTCCATCCGCTGTAGGAGTCCCCTGTGTTCCGGAAACACCACAGGGCACATCGAACTATAACACAAAGCGCTATGGATAGAACCACAATAATTATTCAAGTAACAAATAATCGTTGTAACCATGATAGGTTTGGTAAACCAAGAGGTTAACTTTCCCACAGCTCAGAAAACCCCCAAAAGGTGTCATCTTGAGTTACTTCACGTAGGATTTTTGCTTGTTCTCTGATCTCCCGTAAGTCAGCAGATATTCACCCACTTTGGTCTACATACCTGCAACAGCTGACATTGATTACTGTGCACACCCCTGCCTGTGAGGCTAATATTAAATCTAGAGCCATACGATTTTGTGATACTATTTTCGATAAACTAGTAGTTTCTTCTTGGAGTTTCCTGATGGCATCTATAGTTTTATTCTCAATTATCTCTATTACAGCCGAGATGTTTATTATAGCTTTTTCTAACTCGCTAACCCCCAGAAATGGGATTAGCCACCGCACAAAGCTATGATAGCGTGTCAGCTTTTCTATTAAGGGCTTACTCACCCTTCAGTTTCTTCTCACGGGATTCTGTGTTGTTTTATCAATAATAGTGATGTTGGGAACCAGGGTGTCCAAAGTACATGCTCCCCACCACCTCAGAGGTAAAGTTTTCCGAGCTGCTGTACCACACAACCAGTACCACCCTGTCCCTAGCAGAACCGGGAGGCCAATATAATTAAGTAACTGAAATGCTGGATCAATAGAGACAAAATGTGGTCCTCTGTCAGAGGATATAGTTGCTGGAACTCCAAAATGTGGTATTATCTCTTGTATCAATGCTTTAGCTGTCTCCCGAGCTTTAGCTGTTCTGGTTGGGAATGCCTCTGGCCAACCTGAAAAGGTATCAGTTAATACCAATAAATATCGATACCCCCCTTTTCTTGGAAGTTCTATAAAATCAATCTGTCATTATTGCCCAGGCCCATTGTCTTTCCCAATCTGGCCCATTTCTGGCTTGGCGGTATTCTTGGGATTGGTTTGGAGGCAAGGATCACGTTGTTGAGTTACCTGTCTCACCATAGTATACAAATTTCTGGCCACACTTTCTCTAATTAAATGTTTATATAGAGTCTCCATCTCCCAATGCCTTTTCCTATGTTCTTCCCTTACCAAATGCCATATTAGGCAGGAGGGAATAATCACGTTTCCTTGTGGGGTATAAGCCCACCCTTCTTTGTTATATGACCCTTCCAGATCTGTGATAAGGTTTTGATCTTCCTCGGTATATTTTGGCTTACCTTCTAGGGAGATTCGCCGTCAGGGACTAAAGCTCCTTCTGTTTTTATCTCTGTTTTAGCTACCTGTTTTGCCTCTCTGTCCACCAGCTCATTTCCTCTCTCCAATTCCGAGCTCACTTTCCGGTGAGCCTTAATATGCATAATCGCCACCTTCTCAGCAAGTTGGACTGCTTTCAACAGTCTCAAAATCTCTTTTGCATGCTTAATAGTTTTCCCTTGAGAGCTCAGTAACCCTCTTTCCTCCTAGATTGTTCCATGCACGTGCACAACTCCGAAGGCATATCTTGAGTCTGTATAAATATTCACAACTTTGCCTTGAGCCACTTCCAAGGCTCGGGTCAGAGCAATTATTTCTGCGCTCTGTGCAGAGGTATTTATGGGCAAAGGTCTATTATTTCTTGACTAGTGGTAATGGCATATCCCATGTGTCTTTTACCACTCAGGACATAGCTGCTTCCACCTGTGAACCAGTTTTCTCCGCTTTCCATAGGGTTGTCTTTTAGATCTGGTCGGTTTGCGTACGTTGTTTCAATAGTCTCCAAAGAGTCATGATGCGCTGGTTCTCCCGTGTTTCCACTAAGGAAAGAAGCTGGGTTGACAATGTTAGTAACTACGACCTCCACATCATCCTGTTCTATCAGTATAGCCTGATATCTCAGGGATCTTTGTGGAGAAAGCCAGTGCCCACCCTTTGCGTCCAGCACTGCGGACACTGTGTGAGACACTAAAACAGTCATCTTCTGGCCCAGAGTAAATTTTCGGGCTTCTTGTACATTCAATATTACAGCTGTAATTGCTCTCAAGCATCCAGGCCAACCCTTCGCAGTTGCGTCTAACTGTTTGGAAAAGTAGGTAACTGCTCGTCGATAGGGGCCCAGATCTTGTGCTAATATTCCCAGAGCAATTCCCTGTTTCTCGTGGGAAAAGAGAAAAAAACGGTTTACTCACATCGGGGAGCTCTAAGGCCGGAGCCGACACCAAAGCTTTCTTTAGTAGCTCAAAGGCTCGTGTGCTCTCTTTGCCCGTCCAGATCATACAATCGTATCGTAACAGTTTCCTTTCTCCAGACGGTATTTCCCAAGATTCCAAGTCTTTTGCGAGCTCATTGCCAAAGATGGTAGACTGTTCGTAAATCCTTGTGGCAACACCGTCCAAGTGAGCTGAGTCTTGCGACCACTTTTGGGGTATTCCCATTCAAATGCAAATAATTTTTGGCTGGCTTCATGGGGAGGGAGGCAAAAGAAGGCATCCTTCAGATCTAAAACAGTAAAGCAAGTTAGTTCAGGTGTTAATACGGTCAACAGGGTATATGGATTTGCTACTACGGGGTAAAGGTCCTCAGTTATTTTATTTACGGCCCGTAGATCCTGGACCACACTATACAACCCGTCAGGTTTACGAACAGGTAATACAGGGGTGTTGAAATCAGACTCACAGTTTTTCAGTAATCCTATTTATAAAAATCTTTCAATCACTGGCCGAATTCCTTCCTTACCTTCCCTTCTGCGGGCAGACTGGTTAAGAATAGACTCAGTATCTGGATATATTGCTGATCTTTTACTTCCAGAGTAATTTCTCCTTTTTCAAATGTAATTTTTGCACCCAATTGTTCTAACAAATCTCTTCCCAAAAGTGGCTTTGGGGAGTTGGGCCTATGTAGGAATTTGTGGATACCCCATTGTTTTCCCAATTTATACTTCAAAGGTTTACAAAAATATGCCTTTTCACTTTGGCCAGTCGCTCCTTTTACCATGATATAGTCGTTTCCCAGGGGCATCAAGGCTTGATTTAAAACCAAGTATGTTGCCCCTGTGTCAACCAAAAATTCTACTTCTTGTTCTTCCTTCCCCAGCCTCATTATAACCAGTGGATCTGCTAGGGTACATTCCCCAGGTCCCTGTCAATCCTTTTTCACATGGGCTACTATTCTTCCTGTCTGGTGGCTTCGCCTCTTTGCCTTGTTTCTTGGACACCCTCCTTTCCAATGACCAAATTTCTTACACAACGCACATTGATCCTTACCTAATCAAGATGGTTCTCGTCTAGGCCTCCCTTCTTCCTCTTCCCTGACAACTGCTATCCTTCCTCTCTATTACTAAATACTCTCCACGCTTCACCCAGCAACACTTCCAGATTTCTACCTTCTGTAGGGCGCAGCTTCTGGAGTTTGTGCCTAATGTCCCCCGTAGACTGACCCAAGAACAGGGAGACTATTTGTTGTATTCCTACCTCTGACCCAGGATCCAGCGGTGTGCTACGGCGCATTACATCCCTCAATCGATCCAGGAACTTGGATGGGGACTCAGAAGGACCTTGTTTAACTGCATATAGAGCTGACCAGTTTGTGGTTTTGGGAATAGCCCTTTCCATTCCCTTCAAAATCCAGTCTTGATATTCCTGTAGCCTCTCCATATGGGCAGATTTATTAGCATCCCATTTTGGGTCTCGGAGGGGAAATATTCTTTGACATCCCCCCCGTGATCTTGTAATGGTCTTCAGCTAAATTCTCTGCTGTTTTCAAAATTAATTGCTTTTCTGTTTCTGTCATATACTCTAAGAGCAACTGTATACCTTTCCAGTCTGGATTATGTTGTTTTACGATGAACTGAAAATGCTTAGTAACACTCACCGGGTCGCTTCTATAGTCTCTTGCAACTTTTCTCCATTCTCCTAGATCAGTGGTGGAAAAGGGCACCTTAATCATCATTGTTCCTCCATCAGGTCCCACTGCCTCTCGGAGTGGGGCTTGTAAAGCTGTAGGGACAGTCCTAGAGGCAGTTTTCTTCCTTGTGCGGGAAGATATGGGACCGTCCATACAGTGCCTACTGTAATCATGAGACTGGCATAAAATTTGAGATTTTTATAATGCAGCTCATATTTGTTCTTTACTTTCTTTGTGAGTTCAGGGTTTGTTTTAGGGCACATTGTAATTTTTAGATTTGTTTTAGAATCGAGAAGCTTGGGAGAAAATTTTTGTGATTGGGTTTTTTGGTTTGGGTTTTTTTGTCCATCCATAGTCATTTGTCATAAAGAGCTGAGCATTCAAGGAAATACCAAAACTATTATGATTTGCAAAGTGAAAACCTGTAGTACGTTCTGCACAGATTTGGTCGCCTTCTATTATGCTTAAATTGTGGCCTGTCATGATGGACACCAAACTTCACGCCAAACTTGACATCTGCAGTATTCAGAGTATGTGCATTTGTCAAGCAATGAGCTAGCAAGTGTCTGGAATTGTTAGGTAGCAATGCCTGATTAAAACATGGTCTATATTCATATGAAGCAATCCCAGAAAATGAAGAGGAATTTGCAGCACTTAAAAAAAGACATCATATTTATGCAGTACAATTCAGGTAAACGTAAAAGAGTTCAAAACCTTCCCTCCTTGGCTACCAGTTTTGAGAGAAGTATGGCGTTGTGCGTAGAACAAAGGGATGTCTGTAAAACTTTCCCTGTTGCATGCTCAGTCTGTAAGAACGTTTCATGTTTTGCAGAAATGCTAACAGCTTCCAAGGTTATACAAGCATGGTAGCTTCCCCCACCATCTTTTCAGAAATACGGAAAGCAGGAAAATCCCAGAGTCTGGAAAAGTTGCTGGCAGAATCGTTTGCCCGAGGTAGGTTTAAAATTGAGAGATTCTTGGCCCTCTTCATAATTAATGTAACTAATTTTCCACAAGTTTTCTAGGCTTGCTTCTGTGGGTCCTATGATAATGCAAAGAGAACAAGTGAAGCTCTAGAAGTAAAATACTTCTCATAAGTTTAATCCCTTTTTTAGTTTAAAAGACCTCATGCACTGTGAACTTGTTTTATAGTCTTCTCCCCAAATGTAGGTGTGGAGAGTCACAGAAAGACATAAATATTGAAGTCTCCAGTAGCTGCATGTTCCCTGTTTTTATTCTAAAGAAATGTTTGGAAGGTATTTCTGAGGAGTTAATGTTGTTTATGTGTTGGGTTTGTTTGGGTTTTTGCTGTGCTGGCTTAATTCTCATTGATTATAGTCTAATTCCTTTGTGTTTCTTTTTACAAAGAAATCCAAGCAATAGTTACCAATATTAACCAAGACAATAGAGTCCTTAATGCCGGGGATCTTTTTTTGTACGTCTTGCCTTTTTTAAGCTGCTTTCCAATTTCTCAGTGGGCAGGAAACTAGATGGCACGTGTTTTTTCCCTTTTGTGTCCTTGCAGAACTCTTGCGTTGAATTTTAACTTCTGTGTTGCCTGTGAATAACGTAGAGAAGTGATACATTGCTTTGTACAGCAATGCACCTTGATTTTGAATGCATGATGAATACCGTGGAAGGAACCAAACGCGAGGAAAGTTTTATGTGAGTGTGTTCCTATATTTCTTTTTTTTTTTCTGAATTTGTAACTGCAATTGGGGAGTAAAAAAATTTCAAACCAAAACCAAACTCCTAATCACCCCCGACCTCCTCAAACACCTAGTGTCTTGTCAGCTGTGGAATGACGTCGCTCAGTGAGTTAACCTTGAGGAGAGATTTTGTTTGGTCCAGACTGTGGGCAAAATCCAAGAACTAGCAAAATAAGGTCCTCATTCGCTAGAGCTCTGTGTGGGGAATTGTTATAGGAGAAGAAGTGTTAACTTCTTAGGGCGAGCGGACTTGCATTTGAATCCTGAATTTGTTCTTTTGGCAACACAACATTTTCGCTCTTTCACCCTAAGGAAAACTCTTTTTTTGCCAGTTTCCCATAAAAGCGATCATGAACAACGTTAACTTCATTTGGTAAAACGATTCCTTTTGACAGAAGGGGAAAATATTAAGTATGCAATGAGTGGAGTCACAGATGAATCTACCAAGCAGACCACAATGTTTACTCTCACAGGCTTTACTGTATACGAAGCTAGTGGACTCAAATAATGGGTTGATAAGTGTATAAGCATTTGCAGAATGAGGACTTTTCAGTTAATCTTCTGTAAGATTTTTGTCTACACCAGCTTGTACGCCAGGATCCCAGCTCACTTTCTGTGCTTGGGTCTTTGAGTTTGTTTCTGCATTCAACTTTGTTTCCAGGAAAACATATCAAATCTGTGATCATTACAGCATGCCATAATAGTTAATATGCCAGATTTAAGAAAAACACAGCTAAGGAGCTTCCTTCTTCACAACCCCCCATCATATAAACCCCCAAAATGAAGGAATTCCTTAAACCTAGAAAGAAAGAAATACGCTGTGAGTCACATGTTGCGGTGATGTGGTAGCAGCAGGGTCCTTAGAACCGATGATTTACAAGACCTAATGTCTTTCTGTGGACTTTGAAGGCTGAGTGTTTTGTACTCTAGCAATTTCCTGCTACTGTTATGTATTCATGTAGATCTGTAAGGCAATTGTTGTTACTTTCTTTGCATAGTCTGGTAAAATATTTGTATAATAGGAAAATTATGGTTTTGTGCTACTCTCCTTGGGAAACAGAAACTAAGCCTGCCATTAGATGCTAGGCCACAGTCGTTGACGGAGCAGGGTAGTGTATCTTACATTTTGTGCTACACTTGGTCAAGTCTCATCTCTATCGTATTCGCTGTTACTTTATTAAATTTAGTATCTGCACTTTCTATTTCCAGACAGGCCTCTCATTCAGAGCACAGAGGCATGGTTCTCTCTGCGCCTGGCTTCCCATCCCTATCTTTTCATTCCTTCCTCTCCTCCCTGTAGCCTACTGCTATCGTTTTCTTTCACCAGCTCTCTCTCTGCCGGGCTCCGGAACCCTGTTTTTTCATTTCTCCCTGTCTGTCTTGTAGCTCCTCAGTACTTTTTCTTTCCCTGGCTCCCTGTCCCTGTTTCTTCCTTCTTGGCCCTGTAGCACGCTCTGATTCTGTTCCATTCTCTGCCTCTGCTTTCCCAGCAATCTGTCCCTCGCTTTTAATTCCTCCCTCTCCGCGCTGTCGCCCGTGCGGTCTCTTGCCTTTCTCCGTCGCTGGCTGGCTGGCTGTCCCTGCTCATTCATTCCTCCCTCTCCCCCCTGCAGCGCCTGTCGCTTTTGTCCGTTCTCCATCTCACCGTCTCTGGCTCCCTGATGACCCTATTTTGGACTCCCACCACCCATGCACCCCCTTCTTTCCATGCTCATTGCTCTTCTTGTTGCTCTCCAGCTCTCTTTTTTCCCCAGCTCCCTGTACGGTGCAGATATGGGGGTTGTTTTGGCGGTGTTCCCCGCCCCTTACCTCCGTGTTTCACTGTCCTGGCTCCCCATTGTTTCATTCCTCCTTTCGGCTCGGTTGCCACTTTTTTGTCTCTCCCTCTCTCCTGGTCTGACTCCCTGCCCCCGGTCTCCTCTCTTGTAGCGTCCCGTGCCTCACACCTCGTTTTCGGCGGCCTCCCCCTGCCCAGCAGCCCATGGCTCCGGGAGCCGCCCGCCCGCCTGTTCCCTGCCGCACCGAGGAGCGCGGCTCCGGGAAGGACTGCCGGGGTGTCCCCGGGGCAGGCCCCGAGCCCCGGGGCAGCCCCGCTCCCGGGCCTTGTCATGCGCCGCCTCCTTTGCCCTCGCGGCTGCGTTCGCCCTCGCTTTGCCCCGGGTGAGGGGCTGTGCCGGAGCTCGGGGCAGGAGGGGATGCCCTGGGGTGGGGGTCGGGCGCTGGCCCCCTGTTCCAGCTGGGCTCCAGCTGTGGGCCGGGGCTGGAGGAGCCCCAGGTGCGGGCGGTGAGGCCGGTGGGGACGGACGCTCCCTGCACAGGGGTGGCTGCCGGGGGAGGGGCTGGTGCTGCTGCTGCCCTACTCCCGGTGGCCGTGGAGGGGCCGGGGGGAGCCAAGGGTGGAGCGGTCACCCGGCCTGACCGGGCTGCGGCTGCAGCGAGAAAGAAGGTGAGTGGGGCCGCCCGATCGACCTGAGGCAGGGCGGCGGGGTCCGCGTCGGAGGCACGGAGCAGAGGGGTGTGCGAGCCGGCGGAGGGGTCCACCCGGAACTACGCTGCAGAGGGCGGGTGAGCGCCCGCGTCTCGGCGGGGATGGGGGATGGGGGGGGTGGAAGACGGTGTCCGCGCAGGGTGAGCCAGCAGGACAGGCTGCGTCTCACGGCATGGCGGGAGCCGAAGTCCTGAGGCACGGGGTTTGCTCTCGGCCATGTTCGTTCCCCGCCATGCCGGGAAGCGTGGTCTTCCGGGCGGTCATGCTGTGCTTGCTAGTGCATGCCGGGAGATGTAGTTTTTGCGACGCGGGTTCCCGGGCATGCGTGGTGGCGTGCCTCCTCGCCGCTCTCAGTGCTGCCGCCCTGTGACCAAAATTAGGTACTGCAGCTCGGCAGCCGCGCATGCGCGGTACAGCACCTCGTCGCTCAGAAGCTGCGCATGCGCGATGGGCGCATTGCCGCAGCTCGGGAGGCACGCATGCGCGGTGGGGAACCTCGCCGCAGCTCGGAATCCGCGCATGCGCGGCGGCGCCTCAGTGACCCACGCTGCCGGCCGCCGGTAACCGCGATGCCGTTCTGCGGTCCCTGCGCGCTCTTTGCTACTTCCCGGTAAGGTCGCGCCGTTGCCGCCCCATGTGCGCAACGTGGGCGGGTGCTCGCCCTGCAAAATGAGGCACGGCCGCCGGGTGCTCGCTGCTACTGCAGCCCGGCGTTCGCGCACCGCCCCTCGCCCCTGCGGCGCGCCGCCGGCGTCCGGCGCATGCGCGGTGCGCGGGAGCAGCATGGCGGCGCAGCGGGGTCCAGTTCCCGGCGGGGCGTGAAGGGCCGGGACCACCGGTGAGGCGAGCGAGCCCCTGGGGCGGGTGCGGGGCGTCTCCTGCGCACCGGCCGCCCGCGGGTGGTGGGGCGAGGAACTTCGAGCCGCCCGCTGCGACCGGCTGCCGGCCCGCTGGAGGCGAGTCGGGTCGGGGCAGCCCCGGGGAATTACCGGGGCTCTGGGAGGAGGGAGGGAGGCGGACACCCCCCAGGCGCGGACGCCGGGCGCCTCCCAACTCGTCAGAGCCCCCCCGCTCGCTTCTCCTGGCCCCGCGCAGCTGCCCCCAGCTCCAGCCCCTCCCCTGAAGCCCGTCCCGTAGCCCCGGGCCGGCCCCGGGCCCTGTCGCAGAGGCGGCAAGCCGGGCCTCGCGTGCGCTGGGTTCTCCGTGAAAGCGGACGCCGTTGGCAGCGGTGCAGGGGCAGAGCGGCGTCTCCGGCGGCCCCCGCGGAAGGAGAGGCTTCGGCCAGGGGGGAACTACGGTAATAAGGGTCGCTGCTGCTTCTTTCCCTCTGCCAGGGGCCGCGCTGGGGGGGGATGCCGCTGACCGCACCCGCCTCGGGCTCGCGTGGGTTGTCTCTGCCCAGCCTCGCTCTCCTCATGGCACGGCTGCAGAAAGGGACAGGCGGAGCGCTTGCCGGCCCTGGGCGGGAGCTGCCACGGCCAGAGCTGGAGAGGCCAGAGAACGGTAAAGAGGAAGAAGAAACCGAAGGCCGGCCGGCCGGCAGCTGCCTCCTGCTGCAGGGAAGAGCGAGCCAGCCCCTCCAGGTGAGGTAGGATCCCTCTTCGTAGTCCGCAGCAGGCCACACCATCGACATGCAGGGTCTGTACGCGTCACCAAAGGCGGCCGCGTAGCGCACGAGCGAGGCTACGTGTGTAGGGAGCCCCGTCTTGTACGAGCTGTAAGACACCCCGGTATTCTCTTAGGTGGAGGACAGCCAAGCGACAGGAGTTACAGAAGGCGAAGGGAGGAGAGGAGGAGGAGGAGGAGGAGGAAGAAGCGTCTGAACTGGCGAACTCTCCCAGCAGTGCAGGGAGTGAAAGCTGTGGTGAGTCCCAGGCCCTCGGGGCCCTGTTGCCCCTATTCTGCATCCCGGGCCCTCACTACCTCTCCCCTGGCCCCCCCGTCTTTCCCACGCTGATGTGGTTCCCCCCCACCACCCCCCGCCCATACCTCCTTTCTCCATCTCACTCTGACCAGCTCCCCGTCCTCATCTTTTAGGTCCTCTCTCTCCCTGCTCTGTAGCTTGTGGCTATTTTTCCTTCCTCTGCCTCTCTCAGTCTGGCTCCCTGTCCCTGCTTTTCCATTCCTCCCTCTGCAATGTAGCGTGTTGCTACTCTTTTCTTTCACAGTCTCTCTCTGTCCGGCTCCCAGCCACCGTTTTTGCCTTCCCTCCACTCTGTTCTCTAGTCTCTGGCTGATGTTCAAGGTCTTCCTTCTCGGCCCTGTAGCACAGCACAAGTCTCTTTCTTCCTCTGTCTCCCGCTATCCTGCTCCCTGTCCCTGTTTTGCAATTTTGTCCTTGTCAGCCCTGAGCCACGCTGCAGTTTCATTTCTTTTGCCGTCTTGCCCTGTCCGGCTCCCTGCCAGGATCTTTTAATTCTTCTCTCTCTCCCTCTTGAAGCCCATCGCTGTTTTACTCTTTCTCCCTGTCTCCCTGTCCGTCTCCCCCTCTCCGTCTTTACTTACTCTTTTAAGTAAAATCACTGGCTGAGACCTTAAACATGTCACTTCTTGCCCGACAAGATCAAACAGACCATGAGCAAGCTTGTTAGGCTTCCCGTGTAAACTCACGGATAACACAAAGCAAGCTCCTTAGGCTTCCCGTGGAAATCACTGCTACCAGGTTAAATTGACCTCCTTGTGCCGTCCTGAGGCCGAAAGACCGAGGAGCTAATTCGATGAGTAGATATGGACAAAGGAAGCCCCAGGTTCAACTGGCAGACTGCGTGAGGAAGACTGTGGATGACCACCTGAGGGTGAAAAGACCCTAACCCTAATTTTACTGCGCATGCTTGGACTATGTCAACGAATTCCGGGGACTCCTCACCATATGACTGCCCTTCTTGGGGGATCTGATGACACGTATGACTTTTCTGCATATGAACTGATGTGCTTTACTAACCCGTCGGAGCACTCGTGGTGGAGCGATCCCCAGCGCTGCCGTAAGGAATGCCCGCCTTCTAAAGCTTCAAACTAAGTGTTAGAGGGTTTTCTGGCCGACTTTTCAGTATCCCTTTGTATTTGATTGTTTCTGGTATTCCCTTAGTGGCTTCACTTGTTAGATTTTCTATCTACGTCTCCGTTTTAGTTCGCCATTCCTGCCTCTTAATATTTTTCCTTTTGCCGTAATCACCATTGCTTTTAAAATTTTCTGCCGCCTTTTCTCTCATTCGCGGTCCTTATTTGCCTACCCTTATTTTTTAACTGACTTCTTCCCTTCCCTTAGTGCCCTCTGAAACAAGGATCTAAAACAATTAGAAGGTTGTAGCATGTGTAACTAATCAACTGTCAGTTTTACAAATTTCTGAAGAGATGTACTTTCTGGAAGGTTTTGATTTCGTGATTAGTTTAACTTTAGTATAGACTTCTTTAGCCTAGCAACCGTGGCATTATGTTTAACGGCCTGTTCTCATAGTCCTTAGGCTGTATTTGCCTCAGTGCCAACACTGTACCTATATGTAAACAGTTCATCAGGAGGAAAGCAGCCCTGATGAAAATTAAAACACAAGTAGAAACGGAGAAGACAGGTGGAGAGAACCAAGAGGAGAAGAGTTAAGAGCAAGGACTGAGAAATTGATGAGTGCAGAGGAGATACCTTCACCTTGAGCACAGAAACGTCCTAGCAGGAGTGCTCAAACACGGATGGTAAGACGGAACCGCTTGGCTGAAGAACAGAAGGGGAAAACATCCAAGGAGAAGGAACTATCCTCAGGAGACCTGTGACCATAAAAGGGAAAAAGAAGGAGGGGGCTAACTCCCCAAACGACCACCGACGACCGCCCGAGACGCCCGCGCACGCGTAGGGTAGTTTTGCAACACCAGCGTTATGTAAACGTGGCAGATAAGCGAGGAGGCGGAGATTTCTCAGGACACGTGCAAATATTCACGTCTTTCAGGTATATAAAGGATGAAGTTTTGCTTCCGCGCGCGCGCGTTGGGAGGAGATATCCCCCAGGCGTCCGGCGTGGCAATAAAGGCGTCTGCTTAATGACACTTTGGTGTTACTGAGTTTAAATTTCTGTAACTTTTGTGAATCATTTGGTGACCCAGGTGGGAGGGACATCCTCTGTTCGGCTGCGGGACCCGATGAGTCTGGGACTCTCTTGGGTTTGCCCCCGGAGATCTTTTCCGGAGAGACCCCCGTTCGCAGTCGGATCACCGCGGGGACAGACAAAGACCCTCTGGCAAGAAGACATCCTTAAATCCTGAATTGGTAACGATCGATCAATTTGGGACCGTCTTTAAGACGTGCAGACGTGCACACGGGTCGGCGTATACCGGCTCGCTAGCACCTTACAGGTGTACCTCTGGGGGACTTGTGTCCCATATGGTAGGGGATTAACTTCCCCGTTTGGAGGGGCTGCGTCCCCATTTGGAGGTCCGGTTAACTGTTACCTGACTTTTGGCTAATGCATTTCGGGTATTGGTTATTGGTTTGTCATTTATTGGATTTTGGTTATTAACGGTAAAATTTGCATCAGATATGGGAGAGTCACAGAGTGGCGGAATTCTAAAGAAAAGCCCACTGGGATGTGTTTTGCAGCACTGGAGAGATCCGGGGGGAGTGCCGGGAGGCAGTGTCGATAGGAAAACTTTAATTAAGCATTGTAATCAGTGGTGGCCTCTCTAGAAGCCAGACGGTGGAGAAAAACGGCCCTTTAACAGGACATTAAAATAGAATACATTATTACATTAAGGTACATATAATTGTAATATAATACTACACACGTTATAATAGGTATTATACATTTAGTGTAATAGTACAATTTAATGCTCTTCCTTCAGGGAGAAGGAAAATGGGATGAAGTGCTTTATGCAGATACGTATGTTTTTCACTCTACGAAACCACCCTGAATGGCAGAAAGAACGTGGAATCAATTCAGCACCCCAGGACCCTATGGTCCTGGCGATAGAAAAAGACAAACAATAAGCAAAATAGGAAGCAAAAAAGATGTTGCTCGCCTTGTGGCATTGGACAAAGATGTTTAAAGGTTGACAGAATGGGAGATTAAAGGATTGTTTGACCCCGATTGCGAGGATGTGCGTGCAATGTCGGATGCGGTGTTCAGCGAGGCAGAAAAGCAGAGTGTTGTGAGGGTGGCCAGACCCTCAAGTCCAGGCTCTGGTTTTGGCTGGAACTCTGCCGGGAACAGTGGATAACCATGTTCCCATTACCAGTCCCGGTCGGGGCCCTAACCAGCCAGGAGCCCGGGACTTAGTACCGCGGTACAGGGAACGAATGGCTTCTGGAATAAGAAGTGCTGTCCCAAAATCAGTAAATTGGTCTAAATTGTATGAAATTAAACTAGATAGATAGAAAAGAATCCCCTACTGATTTTTTGAACCGATTAAAAGAAGGGATGCAGAAATATACTCCTTTAAACCGTACCTCTCGGGAGGGAAAGGGTCAGTTGTTATTCCTGGTTCTGGGACAGCTGATGGATGATGTCAAGAAAAAGTTACAGCAAGTGCAAGGAACAGATGTGAGAGATTTAGAGAAATTGCTGGCGACTGCTTGGCAAGTGTGTCGGAATAGGGACAGGCGGGGGGGGGGAATGGGCAAAACAATTGCCAGCGCTACAGCGGCTGCTTTGCGCACCGCAGGGGCCAGGTAACCTCTGGGATCCCACCGGGAAACACCACTAATGGGAGGCGAGGAGCCATGAGAAGTAGCCCAAGTGCCCCGTCTCGGGGAAGTCAACCCCTCCCGAAAGATCGGTGTGCCTACTGTCAGCCAAGGATGGAGCTCGAATGGCGGGGTATGCCGTGACCACCGCAGAGCGAGTGCTGGAAGCAAAGTCACTCCCTGAGGGTACATCCGCACAACGAGCCGAATGAATTGCTTTAGTGAGAGCTTGTTGAAGGACTGCGAGCGAACACCCGGACAAATTCAAAATACGCCTTGGGTGTAGTTCATGCCCGTGGGGCTATCCGGAAGGAACGGGGACTTCTGACCGCCCAAGGAAAACATTAAGCTTGCTGACGTGATCCTAAGACTTTTGGATGCGGTACAGTCGCCTTCGGCGGTTGCCCTTATGCACCGCAAGGGGCACCAAGAGGGTGACGCTGCTCAGGAAGTGGGGAATAAATCGGCAGATTATGAGGCAAAAAGAGCTGCGGAACAAGGTGAGGTGTTAAGTTTGATTCCTGAAAAAGCTTTGCCGCTACCGGACTCGGTCGACTGTGATGAGAAGGACCTTAGATTAATTAAAGATTTGGAAGCAGAAGTTGAATCATCAGGTTGGGCAAAATTAAAAGGTAACAGAGTAATAGTTCCCTTTAGAATAGTACGGAAACCGGTAAAAGCAGAACACGACCAGACTCATTGGGCAACTGAAGCCTCGTATGATTCCCTTATGAAGCAAATAGTAGCCGGGAATTTGTTTCAAACTGTAAAAGCCATGGTTAATAACTGTGAAGTATGCAAAGGTGGGAAATCGTGTAAAATTTGGAAGTCTCGGTAAAGGGAAAGTTCCAGGTCAAAATTGACAAACAGACTTTTCCGAACTCCCACGGAAAGGGGAGGGTTTGGGATTTGTTCGTATTAACAGATACCTTTTCGGGCTGGCCAGCAGCTTTCCCTTGTAGGGCTAATAAGGCTAGGGAAATGACAGGAGTACTCTTAAACGAAAATTATTCCCAGATTTGGAGTACCAGCAGTAATATCTTCTGATAGGGGTGCTCATTTTTGTGCGCAAATAGTGCAACGAGTTAGTAAAATTTTAGGAACAAACCGGCAACCGACCTCAGGCAAGTGGGCCAGTGGAGCAAATGAATCACTTAATTAAACAACAGCTAGCTAAACTTAGTCAAGAAGCAAATCTACATTGGTACCAAGCGCTCCCACTGTAGCCCTACTACGAATCAGGATAAAACCGGGAACTAAAGAGAATTTAAGTCCATTTGGAATTTTGTTGGGGCGGCCGTAACCGATCCCAATACCGAGGGGAAGATCTCACCCAGTTAGGCGAAAATAATCTATAGAAATACATAATAATATTAGGAAATTCTAAACGAGAGCGATTGCAAGTGCCTAGAGAGTCTAGCCAGACGTTCTCTCTAACAGGAGTTCTGGTTCCGGTTAACCCCTCTCTATTTAATAACCCCTGCTATGGAGTAGGTCATGATAAGAACAGCTTTAGATTTACATCACCTCTTGGGGTTGTGAAGAAGTTCGGAGCAAATTAGCCTCTCGGTTACCAAATTTTAAATGGATCAAAGAGCTGCTTGTACTCGTATTAGTTGATAGCTTATTTGTTTTATGTACGTGTTGTATAATTCGAGGTTCGCTATGGCGTTGTCAGAAGAATGGGGATGACTGTGTTACCTGGAAAAAGAGTAAGGTCAAACCTGAAGTCGCAACAGGGAGGTATTTTAATCGACGGACGAAGGAGAGTGGTACGTTATAAGGGACTGCGAAAGAATTCGCAAGGGTAATAGAAAAGGGGGGAAGTGAAACAGAAGATGTCTGCTTAATGACACTGTGATGTTACTGAGTTTAAATTTCTTTCACTTCTCTGCATCACCTTGCTTTTTCATTTTTCTTTCTCCAACTCTTTTAAAAGTTTGCCGTTTCTTTTATGTTTTATTCCCTTCTTTCCCTAACACCTATCGCTTTTTAAATGTTCTTGCCAGGCTTACTTTTGTTCCCTTTGTCTGTATTTTTAATTAGCTCTTGTCTTTCCTTAGCGCCCTCACTATTAAAACTTTCTTTCTACATCTCTGTTTACTGTCCCTATTTCACAATTTTTTCCTTATTTCTTTAATCCCTGTTGCTTTTAACATTTTCTACTTTTATCCCATCTTCTGTCTCTCTCTTCTGGTTTTTCTTTATTGTCATCGCATTTAAAATTGTCTCTCTATAGCTGTTTTACTCCACTGTCCCTATTTCTGTTTTTTCCTTTATTTCCCTAATGCCTATCACTTCTAACATGTACTTTCTGTGCCCTTCCATGTCTGTATCTTCAGTTATTTCTTGTCTTTCCTTAGTGCCACCCCTTCTTCAGTTTCCCTTCTACATCTCCATTTTAGTTCACCATCGCTGTCTTTAATTAAAGTCCTTGATCCCCATTGCTTTTCAAATTTTCTACTTTTATCTCGTCCGCTGTCGTTACTTATTAGTTATTTTCTCTTATTTTTTCCTAAGGGCACCGCTTTTTGTATTTCCTTTCTGCGTCTACTTTTATGTGGTTCGCTGTCCCCATTTTTCAATTTTTTTAGTCATCGTTCTTTTTGGTTTGAAATTTTGTTTCTCGGTGTACTTTTATCTCATTTTCTATCCCTACATTTTTTTTCCCCGTTTCCTGTAACTTGCCGCTTCTAACATGTTCGTTCTAAATCTACTTTTATTAGGATGTAGCTCCCTTTTTTTCAGTTGGTTCCTGTCTCTCCTGTACCCCCTCACGTTTAGATTTTCTTTCCTCGTCTGTTTTTATCCACTTCAGCAGCTTCATTTTTTTAGCTCATTCTAGTGTGTCCCCTACCTTGTTGCTTGTGAAATTTTCTTGCTATGTCTTTGCCTATTCAGGTTTTTTCCCTATTTTAACTTTTTTTCCCCGTCTTAACGTCTTCATTTTCGAATAACAGAATCATTTAGGATGGAAAAGACACTTAAGATCATCGGGCCCAGCCGTAAACCTAACACGGCCAAGTCCACCACTAAACCGTGGCCTTAAGTGCCACATCCACGCGCCTTTTAAATACCTCCAGGAACGGTGAGGAACTTATGTTTTTATGCTTACTTTAACCTGGTTTTCTGTCCCGATTATTTACTCTTTTCCTGTCTGTCCTCTACCTCATCGTTTTTTAAATTTTCTGTGTCTGCTTTTATGGAGACGGCTAACCCTACGTTTTTATTACTTCCTGGCTATCCTGTGTGAAATCACTTCTGAATTTTTTTTCCCTATCTGTTTTCATCCAGTTCACTGTCTTTATTTCATTCCCGCCTCTGCTATACCCTGTCACTATTTAAATTTGCTTTCTGCCTTTGTTGATTTCTTCTGCTGCCCCATTGCCAAGTTTCTCCTTAACACCTTCGCTTTTGATAATTTTTTGTCTACTTTTATCTGGTCTTCTCTCCCTATTTGTTAGTTTTTTCCTCCCCTGCCTCATACCCTTTTTTTCTTTTTAAATTCTCTTTCTATATTTGCTTTTATCAAGATGTCTATTCTTTTCCAATTCTTTCTGTTTGTCACACACCCTGTCGCTTTTTAGATTTCCCTGGCGCGTCTCCCTTACCCCCTCCTCCCCCCCCCCTCCCCCATTCCGGGGTTTTACGGGGTCTCCTTGGCGCGCTGTTATCTCTGGAGCGTGATTTGTACCCCTCTCGGTTTGTCAGAACATCTCCTCGGGCCATCCCTCTTCCTCAGAGCGGTCTTTCTGTCCTCTCCTCCATCTTGCTCGCCTCCCGTCGGCCAGCGTCTCCCCGACGCCGCCTGTGCTCCGTTCAGATCCCCTCCCGAGTACCTCTGTGCCCTCCAGCCTTCTGCCGTCTCTCCGGCCGCCTCGGCACCCCTCTGATTTCCGCCACGACGCTTCCTGCGAGCGACCCCGCGTTCCGTAACCGGACTGTGAAACAGGACCTGAATTAACCGTAACTGCAGAGCGTAATGGCACATTATCTCGTATTTTACCCTCACCGCCTTTCAGGCCGTGGCTGGAAACCTGCTACGCGTGGCGCGCAGGATGCGGCAGCAGCTTTGGCGGCGGATGGCGAGAGGCGAAGGCCAAAGCAGAGGCTGCGCGGCTCCCGTGCGCTGGGTTTATTGTTTTACTTAGGAGCGTGGCCGTTCGTCTTAAACTGTTTATGGTGTTCTCGCCCAGCGCAGCAGTTTGCAATCAGCTGGTTTAAGGAAAACACGATGTCATCTCTGTCAAAGTTCTACATATTTTGGACGTGAAATATGAAACTGAGAACTTTAATCCTGGGTTTCCTGGGATTAGCTCTTGGAACTGCTTTAGAATCCCTTGTTTGTTGGCTCCCCGAAACTTACTGCTCATCTGCCGACTCTGCCCTGTACCATTTCACCTATTAATTTTTTCCCACGTTTCCCTCTCTGCGGCTCCCTCTCCCCGTTTTTTAATGCTTACTTGTGTTTCTTGTACCCTGCTGCATTTTAATTTCTCGCGCTACAGTTCCCTCCCTCTGGCACCCTGTCTCTGTGCTTTATTTCCTCCCTCTGTCCTGCACCCCGTCGCTGAAAAAACTTTCTTCCTATGTTTCCTTCTGTGCATCTCCCCGTCCCTATTTTTTCATTATTTCCTGTGGTTCTTGTACCCTGTTACTTTTAACATTTTCTCATTGCGGTTCCTTCTAGCCATCTCCCTGTTTGTTTAATATTCCCATGTTTCTCGTACCTGACCGCCACTTCTTTTTCCTTTCTGCCTTGTCCTCTGTCCGTCTCCCCGTCCCTGCGTTTTAATTCCTGTCCGTGTCTCTCGTACCCGGTTGCTTTTTAAAAGTTCTTCTACGTCTCCCTCTACCCGGCTCCCTTTCTCCGTTTTTTTGTTTGGGGTTTTTTTTTTTGGTTCCCCGCCCCTCCCCTTGTATTTCTTGCACCCCACCGCTACCTAATTTCTCCTTCAACGATTCCCTTTATCCAGCTTCCCTTTCCCGTACTTTTAACTCCTCCCTTTTTTCCGTATACCCTGTCCCTTTTTAAATTTTGTTTCAGTATTTCCTTCTATCCTCATTCCTGTTCCTATTTTTTAATTCTTTCCTGCTTTTCTCGTAGCCTGCCGCTTCTTAAAACGTCCTTCCGTCCCTCTACCCGATTCCTTGCCCCTGTTTTTTATCTCCTCCTCTGTCCCGCACCCAGTCACATTAATAACTTTCTATGTCTCCATTTATTTAGCTTCAGGGTAAATATCCTTTTAATCCTTTTTGACCCTCCATAGGTATAGGGTATTGCTTGATTCTAATTGGGCGGTGCGGATCTGTTATTTGAACGCTTATGGGGTCCATTTTTATCTTTCCAGTTTCCCCTTCCTTATACCACACTGAGGGGTTAATAGCTTCTTCATCCTCTTGTGTTAAAGTGTATAATTTAATCTGCAATTTGTCCCCTTGACTCTGAATGCTCAAGTTTAACTTCAAAATCAAATCCCTTCCTAATAAATTGTATTCCGCTTCAGGGAGCAAAAGTAAATCATTAAGACAAATTTTCTTTTCTGTTTCTACTTCTACATCTTTCAATATATTTACTTTAAAAGGCTCTCCTTTTGCTCCTACTACTGACACGTACAAAAATTTTTGCTTTTGCTTTTTGTTTTTCTTCGTCCCTCCTAACATAGACTTTCTGGGCTTCTCTAAGTAACTCCTCTAATCTTCTTTCTTGCCAATCTTCCAATTTTTCTAATTTCCTTCTTATATGCCCCCAGGATTTAGCTACAAATTGTGTTCTAAGGAGTGCAGTCCCAGCCACTGTATTCGGATCAATTCCAGAGTACATTTGTAGGTTTTTCCTCAACCTCTCCAACCATTCTGTTGGAGATTCGTCTTTCCCTTGTTGTTCATTAAATGCTTTAGTAATGTTTTGCACTCGGGGAACCTCTTCCCTTATCCCCTGTGTCCTGGTTTCAGCCAGGATAGAGCTGGTTTTCTTCACAGAAGTCAGTGTGACACTGTGTTTTGGATTTGGGATGAGAAACTGTTGATAATGTGCTGATGTTTTGGGTTGTTGCTGAGCAGTCAAGGACAGTCCAGCTTCTCGTGCTGGCCTGCTAGCAAGGAGGTTGGGGGTGCACGGGGAGCTGGGAGGGGACACAGCCGGGACAGCTGACCCAGACTGGCCAAAGAGATATTCCCTACCATCCGACGTGATGCCCAGTACATAAACTGGAGTTGGCCGGGGGGCGGAAATCGCTGCTCGGGGACGGGCTGTCGATCGCCGGGTGGTGAGCGATTGCTGTATTGGGCATCACTTGTTCTTGTACATTCCTGTGTTGGTATTATCATTGTTGTTTCCTTCTTTCTTTCTGTCCTATTAAACCGTGTTTATCTCAACCCACGAGGTTTTTTTCCTAATTCTCTCCCCCACCCTACTGTGGGAGGGGGAGTGAGCGAGCGGCTGCGTGGTGCTTAGTTGCCGGCTGGGGCTAAACCACGACAACATTACATCTTTTCATCCCGTAAGAAAGCATGTGTCCCTACAGTACGTACATAGTTACCCCCCAAAACCGCCAACGTCATACAACGTATCCCGCGATACAACGTATCCCGCGATACAACGTATCCCGCCATACGCTCGGAGGGGTTTGCGCAGCCCCCGCTCTCTGTGCACCTCACAGACCTCTGCGCTTTCTGCTTCTGCCCCTGGTGCTGGCGGCTCTGTGGCCGATGCACCAGCAAGCCCACCCGCATCCTCCTCCTCCTCAGAGAGTCCCTGGCCGTGCTCAATGAGCGATTGCTATGAACGTACTGTAAAAAGCCCTTTTTATAGCCCGACACAACACTGGCCAATTTCAACTCTAGCTGAGCTTTGCCCTTTTCTGTTCTCTCCTTACACGTATGAACTACAGCTCTGTGATCTTCCTGCCAAGCCGGACCTTGGTCCCAGGGATCATAACATTCCTTTTTCCACCTGAGTTGAAAAAGGAGGTCCCTGTTCAGCCAAGCTGGTCTTCTGCCCCTCTTGTTTGACTTCAGACTCCACCAGATTGCCTGCTCCCGTGCTTGCAGAAGGTGGTTCTGAAAAACTAAGCTGCTCTCTGAGCCCTGAGCCCTCCAAAGCAGATTCGTAGGGGACACTGCAGACTAGCTCTCTGAGTAGCTTCAAGTTTGCTCTCCTGAAAAGCAAGGTAGCAGCTCCTCTGAGCTGTATCTCATTACACTCAAAAGTTTCAACTCCCCTGTTTGGTGATCACTGTTATCCCATCTCCTACGAGTCCTTCTCCATACACAAACAGGAGGGACTAAGAGATCTGTTGGGTAGATAAGCAGCCATGGGGAACCACGGTGAGCAGTGGAGTGAGCTGCTGCATGGGCTACGTGCTTTCCGAGTGCGAAGCCAGCCCCTGGCTCAGTGAGTGCCTGGGAAAGGGAGTCTGCAGCCGTGAAGGACAGAGCCGGCCAGCAGGACAGCTGGCAGCCTTCACTCGGGCATTGCCCACCTTGTGACTGGCTGTACCTGTGATGATGTTAATGCTCTTTGTACACAGGTCTGTTGCGTCGTGCTGTGTTGCGAAGCAGACTTGCAGAGGCGTGCCCTGTCTGCCCATCGGGACTCAAGGCACATTTCCTCCAAGCGCAGCAGCCAGGCTTTGGGCAGCCTCGCCTCATGCTGCTTTTGACATTGCCAACCAGGATCAAGTTTCTGTCCTCGGGTTTTCATGTAGGAACCAATTAGTGAACAAGTCCTGTTTTAATGGAGTGGCAACTCAAACAGTATTACGCTGGTAGAAAGCCTTCAGGAGAAGACTGGTGTCCTGTGGACCTCGCAGTAAGGCAGCCAGCAGCTCTGTTTCTGCTATAGCTACAAACATCCACGAGTGAAACAACCGCAGCTTTTTAATACAGTTACAGATACTTTTCTTTGCAGACACAAAGCATGCTTTTGTCTTGAACTTTTCATTAGTCTGAAAAAAAGATCATTGGTAGTATAGGATACCATGCTGTTTATTAAATGTACATAAATTAACATCTACACAGAAAGGATGTTTTCCTCATCAGAAACAATGCTGAAATGATGAGCAACTCTGAAAAGAAAGGTATATAAGGCTCCCGTGCACAAACCCCAAAGCTTCAAAGGAGAAAGGTGAAAGAGCGCTACATCCTTATGTCACAGGACAACCTGTGATTAACCCGAGTTATGGACACTGTCACATCATAGGTAGTTGGGGCCACTTCAGATCCCCCGCCTTCTAGATCAGCCGCCTTGATGAGCTGGGTGTTTCAACTGTTATAAAGCTGCAGAATCAACCAGAATCGACACTGAAATGACTGTGCTGGCTACAGAATGGCTAGAATAAATATGGGGGTGTGTCCAGTTTTTTTCCGGTCCTGGAGGGTGGCTGGGATTTGGGGCACCATGTAAGCTGGCTTTTTTAACTCCTCCTTCCCATCAGTCCCTAGGCACAGGCACGTGTTGTGGCTGAAAGCAAAGCATCACCACTCCAGTTCTGATTGACAGAAAGGGGGGTGTTTGCGTCGGTCCAGAGAGCGCTGATGGGTCGGAGAAGTAAGAGCGGAGTTTTTGCTGTAGCTAACCTGGAGTTAACTCAGCTAATGGAAACTGCAAGCCAGTCATGTTTGATCAAGAATACTAAGAAAGGGTATTGTGCTGTGTGCTGCATACAAGGACTTGCACCGACCAAAGGGCAGCAATGGGTGCTCCCTTCTTGTATGCAGCAAGGTGGTGCAGCGTCTCTCTGCCAAGAATGAGTAGCGGCAAAGAAAACCTGGAGGGTTTTATAGTCTGGAACATGCTGTCCAGCGTGTCCCTCGTGTCCCTCTCAGATGATATACACCTCCACGCCCAGCACGCCCCATGGAATCTGCAGGTGACATGCCAGCTCCCCACGGGGGCAGCTGTGCCGGCTGGTGGGCTTTTGCTGACGGAGCCGAGGAGTGAGCCAGCAAGGCCTCCCGCCAGGGCTGGGCTGGGTCTGAGGGCGGTGCGGGGCCGCTCCGGCGTCGCGGTGCCCGAGTGAAATGTGCCGGCCGGAGCAGAAGGGCGCGGTGCCTCCCTCCTCGCCTCCGCCGAGGTGGTGCTGGGGCTGCATCGCGCCCCTCAAAGCCCAGGCAGCAGAGCTCATGCGGGCAATCCAGGCAGCAGAAAAAAATCGGCACCTGCAAGAAGAGAGTCCAAAGTGCTGATGAAACCATGAAGGCAGGAAGAGGCACGACTTTGTGCCCTGTTCTTTGGGCAGTGTGCTGTCCAAGGGGCAGCTCCTGGCACACGAGAGGGAACCGTCCCTGGCAGTGGCTACGGCACGGCTTTGTCCCCTTCTCCACACGTGTGACACCCTCAGAGCTCTGCAAGTTGACAGAGATGTGCAGCACTGCTTTGCTAGGCAGCAGGGCTGGGCAGGGCAGCTGTGCTGTGGTCCTTTCCAAAAGCCGAGCAGCAGCACGCCTCACTGTCCCTTGCTAGAAAGCCAGGCTTGAAGGCAAAACACGCTGCTTTGGTATTGTTTGGTTGTTTTCTTCTTCCCTCAATTGTCTCAGGTGCAACGTGAGCTTTTTACGAAGTGCCAGTACCTCAGGGTCTACAGCTACGTGACACAGCTCCTTGCTGCGTCTTTGGGATTCAGACACCAGCAGCCAGTGCTGGGCTTGCCAGCTGACACGAACAGAAAAGGGAGACTTTGCCTCTTTCTGTAGGCAGCGGGTCAAAGAGCTCCAAAAATTGCTATGAGCCTTGTGACTCTGCTGGGGTGTTGCTCAGCCTTGCACAAACAGAGCTGCCACAAGTGCCGAAGGAGAGCTGCCAACGCTGGAGTGAGATGTTCCTCCTGACAGACACGCTCTCCCACGGGCAGCTGCGGGCTTCCTGCCCGGTGCCATCTCTGCGCACCTCAGAAATATTGCCCATAGTCGGAGCAGTGTTCGGAGCTTTGAAAGATGGGCAGCAGAGCCTGCTACACACCTGGGCTCCTCGTTCTTCTTGCCTGCCTGGATGTCCTCAGTTGCCCATCCCGCAGAGCTCTGCTCCCAACTTGCTCCTCTCGCTGTCCAGTAGCCCGTTGCTCCCCTCTTCACAGGTTGCTCTTCTCGAGCCTGGCAAACTTTCCATTCAATGTATTGTTAGACAGGTCAAGCCATGATAAACGTGAACCAATTCTGCTCTTAAGCACACCTAGCTCATTTTACCTTGTCTCCCCAGAGGAGCTCTCCAGGTGTTCACTTTCTGGAGGGACTGGAGGCACCTGCAATGGAAATGTGCAAGTTAACGGGTGGCAAGGACCTTCCTGCCCAATTGCTACCTTAGCTCGGAAAGGCACAGCCCTTGGATGGGTTTGCTCAGCCCAGCTGAGCCAGTTCTGGTGGCATCACCGCACAAACCGCCATGGCCATCCTGCACCACCCTTCCTCTGCACCTTTGCAGAGCTGCCGGCTAGTGGGTGACCTTGCTTGTCCCTGCGGCAGCACTCTCAACTTCTGACAGTGCTGTCACCCTCTTTGTGGCCCTGACATACCGGTGCTGCTTCTGCTTCCACCTCTGGTGCTGGCAACTCCTTGGCCGACGTGCCGGCAAGCCCAGCCACATCCTCCTCCTCCTCAAAGAGCTGCGGGGGACAGAGGAGGACAGTTGCTTGGCTGGGGACAGGCCCCGGGGCCGGTGAGCCTTCCTCCGGGCCAGGAGCGAGCGTGGGCGGCTCTGCTTTCACTAGGGCAGGACGCAGGGGTGGCTGGACGTGGGGGAGGTGGGGCGGAGCCGGCTTGGTCCCCGAGCCCCAGCCGGGGTCCCTCTGCTGGGGACAGCGCCTCTGCGCAGGAGCCAGCGCCACGGGCACCCCCCGGCCAGGCTGGCTTACCTGGAGGGGCTGGGGCAGCGTGCCGTCCTGGCTGCAGAGAGCTGCCAGGGGCCAGCCGAAGAGACCCGCCCTGCCGGCACAGCCCGACTGCCCGGGCGCCTCCGCAGCGGCCAAGGTCCCTCGCCGCGCAAAGGGCCAGGGCAGCCCCCTCGTCCTGCTGCGGGTCCCGCCTGCCGCCAGGGAAAACAGAGCAGAGAGCCATGGAGGGCAAGCGCCAGGTGAATGCTGCCCGAGCCTCTGCGTGCTGGGCGTCCCCGCCAACAGCGAGGGAGAGGCGTGGCTGGGGAACGAGGCGCCCCGGGGGCTCAGCTCTCTGCGGCCGTGCCCTGCGGGAAGGGCAGCAGCAGCCCCTGAGCAGCGCAGGAGCCGCCTGCCAGCGCAGGAGAGAGGGGCCGTCCTGCCCCCGTCTCCTCCAAACTCACCGTCCGAGTGGCCACGTCCACCTTGGCTGCCGGAGGGGACGGGAGGTGGCTTCTGCTGGGCACCAGCCTGCAAGAAATGCGCTGCGCTCAGCGAGCAGCCCCGCAGCACGAAGGGCCCCTGGCGAGCTGCATCGGCCGCGGGCCATGAGTGAGATGTGGGGACGGCCGAGATGGCGGCCCGGGGGCTCCTCACCTCTGCCAGGCCCTCGACCAGCCTCTCCAGGCTGCTGGCGTTGAGTGTTTTGGCCTGGGCAAGGGGAGAAGAGCAGCAGGTGAGAAGCCATGGGGCTGGTGCGGGGTTGGAGCAGCCCCTGGGGCAGAGCGGGGCCGGGAGGGACACTCACGGCATTGCGGCCGCGCAGCTCCTTCAGCAGGAGCTTGATGGAGGGCAGCTGGGTGACGCGGGCTCCCTGCACTCCTTCTGCTGGCCTGTGCACGGGGCAGGGGCAGAGAAAGAGCTGTGTGAGACCCAAGCTGCCTCTTCCCTCGCCTGCCAGTCCCGGGAGCCCTTCCAAGCTGCCCCGAAGCAGCCGGGCACCGCCTGGCCGTCGAGCGGAGAGCAGTGGCAAGGGGGGAGGACGGGGCTGGGTGAAGCAGCTCCGCCAGCTCTGCCCGCTCCAGAGCCGCCCGCAGCCGTGGGGGCAGCTCTCCCCAGCTCAGGAGCGGCGTTTCCGCATCGTACGGCTACGGCTAGAGCATCCCCCCGTGCTGTGAGCACGGGCCCCCCAAGCTGCTCTGCCAGGCAGGGCTTACCCACGGAGCGCGCTGAGCCAGAGCTCCTTCAGCGAGCGGGAGCTGCAGGAAAGAGAGGAGAAAGAGCCTGAGCGCCTGCTGCTGCCCAGCCCGCGGGCAGAGGCGGGCGCCGGCACAGCCCTGCCCCGTGGGGACAGCTGCAGAGGCAGGAGGAAGCGGCGTGGGGCCGGACAGAAGCGCTGCCCGGCCCTGCCGGGGGACGTGGCACCGAGACCCACCAGAAGGTGACGACGCAGAAGCCGTAGGGCCAGGCGAGGACGAGGGACGTGGTGGCCTTGTCTTCCTCCTCCTGGGCGGCATCCCCGGCCGCCCCCTTGCCGCCGCTCAGCACCCACAGCCGGCGCAGGGCCAGGCAGAGCTGCGGGCGCGGGGCGCTGCCACGTCTGCAGAGAGGAGCGGCAGGGAGTGACCTGGAGGTGGCCGAGCCCGGCGGCTGCCCTCTGGCCTCCGCCTGCCCCGCGCACGGCCACGGGTGCAGCCAGCAGCAGGGTGCCGGGGCCTGGGGCTGCTCCTTGGGCGTCCCTGCCCCGGTGCCGGGGCCAGGCCTTAGGAGGAAAGGCAGCCGGGGTCTGCGCCTCTTACTTGGCCTTGGCGATGATCAAGGCATCGCTGAAGAGGAGGAGGTGCCTCTTCCCCGTCCCGCGGCCCTGCGTCACCCGCACGCGCTGGTGGAGCAGCGGCTCGGCTGATGCCGGGCCGGGCGCGCACTGCTGCTCGGGGCCAGGGTAGACCCTGCAGAGCAGGCGGCAAAGGGCGTGAGAAAGGCGGCTGCTGCGGGGCCCAGCTGCGCCGGCGTGTCCCCGAGCCGCGGGGGGAGCCCACCTGGAGCCGTAGCAGCAGTTCAGTTGGCCCATTGTGCCTGGGCCAGGGGAGTCCTCGCGCCAGACACGCTGCTGGGGCTCCGGAGAGCTCCCAGCCGGCTGGAGCGAGGCTGTCGAGGGGGTCCCGGTGCCGGGCAGTGCCGCTGGGTGAGAGCTGGTCTCTCCCTGGAGCTGCCGGGTGCTGGCAGAGCCGTGCCTGCAGGCACTGTGGCCGTTGCCGGGCCAGCGCCGCGACATCACAGCTGCCATTCCGAGCCCGGGGGGGGGGGGCTGGGGGGCGGGGCTGGGGGAGGGGCTCCTGTCTCTCTCGGCCTGGGGAGCCCGGGCCTGGGCACAGCACTGCGGGCATGGCCTCAGCAGCGCTGAGCAGAGGGCAAGGCTCCCCTCCCTCCAGCTGCTGGCAAGGCTTTGCCCAGCGCAGCCCAGGGCACCGCCGCCCGCCGCCTTTGGCCAAGGGCACGGTGCTGGCTGCTGCTCAGCTTGGTGTCCAGCAGGACCCACGGGCCTTTTCTGCCACGCCGCTTTCCAGCAGCTTTGCTGAGCTGCTCTTGCTCACGAGTGCGTGCGCATGTGTGCCGGGATGCTTGGTGCGCGTACCGGTGCCGCCCGCAGTCCGTCCCACCCTCTTCCCGCAGGTCCCCCCGTGCCACTGTCGTGCGCTTGAGACGGGCACGTTGCCTCCAGCCAAAGCAGCGGTCCCAGCGGAAAGGCGCTCTCTTGTGCTGGGACTGGGAGGAAGAGGATGCAGCTGGCCACGGAGCCCAGGGGCAGAGCTTCCTTAACTCCAACTTGTTAAAGGCAACCTTCTTCTTCTTCTTCTTCTTCTTTACAGCATGTCCCGCTGGAAGGTGGCCTTGGCACTCTCCCGGAACACTGGAGAGGAGTTTGGCTTTGCCAAGTGCAATGGAAGCAGCTCGAGTGAGCGGCTGTCTGCAGAAGCCCAGCCTCTCCCGGGCGGCGAGGGGGGAAGTGGCATGAAGCAGAGCAGAGCAGCCTGGTGCAGCCCAGGGGCTTGCAGGCACGCCCTGCCCACTTCCCGCCCTTCCTGCCATGCCTTGGACGGTTGGCAGAGAGAAGAAAGCCATCCTTGCACCTGCTGGAGCCAGGCCTGTTGTCTCTTTGGCTCCAAGTCTATAAAGCAGACTAAGGAGAAGCTAAGAACCAAAACACAAGCTCTTGTTTAATGTTTGGCGGAAGGGAAGGAAGAGAGGGGCGGAAGGAAGGGAGGAAGGGAGGAAGGAAGGGAGGAAGGAAGGGAGGAAGGGAGGAAGGGAGAAAGGAAGGAAGGGAGGAAGGGAGGAAGGGAGGAAGGAAGGAAGGGAGGAAGGGAGGGAGGAAGGAAGGAAGGAAGGGAGGAAGGAAGGGAGGAAGGAAGGGAGGGAGAGAGGGAGGGAGGGAGGGAGGGAGGGAGGGAGGAAGGAAGGAAGGAAGGAAGGAAGGAAGGAAGGAAGGAAGGAAGGAAGGAAGGAAGGAAGGAGGAAGGAAGGGAGGGAGGAAGGGAGGAAGGAAGGAAGGAAGGAAGGAAGGAATGGAGTGCAATACTTTCCTTAGACCTCCTCTTTCTCTTAGCATACTTCAAAAGGCTTTTTTTGTTGTCTGACAGGACACTCGCCAGTTTCAACTCTAGCTGAGCTTTGGCCTTCCATCATTTCTCCCTACATATGTGAAGCACAGCTCCGTAGTCTTCCTGCGAAGGCTGGCCTTGCTTCTAGGGATCGTTGATACAATTTCTTTTTCCGCCTGAGTTCCAAAAGGAGTTCCCTCTTCAGGCAAGTGGGTGTTCTACCCCACTTGCTTGACTTTCAACACAAAGGCATGGCCTGCTCCTGGGCTTTTAAAAGGTGGCTCTTTAGAACGGACCAGCTCTCACGGGCCCCGTTGTCCTCCCAAGCAGATGCCCACCTTACACACGGTGCAGCTCCTCCCCCTCGCCTGCCCTGCCTGTCCCTCCCGAAGAGCCTGTTCAGCCCGCCTGAACGGTGATGCTTTCTTACCATTCGGCACCCGTGACAGTAAAACTTGTGTACATAAGTTCCGGCTTCGCAAGAGAACAGGGTCACCTGAAGCGTGATATCAAATTGGTTTTGGCATCTAAGGAAGCGACTGCTTCAGAAATTATGTTTTTCTTCAGCCTGTTGACACGTGAAAGTTGACAGCACCCCAGTTTTTGGGAATCCTCTTTCCAAGAACTTAAATTTCTCCCTACAAAAGCACTTGAGTCACAGCTGAGCATGGACAGCCATAGCCCACTCCATGAGGCTCTGCATGTCTGTCTCTCATGACATGCCATAGAGCAGTAGAAGCTTGTCTTCGAGAGCTAGCCAGAGATGCTGAGACCACCCACTCAAACACGAGACACCCAGGGTGGCACTCAGCTCCTCTGACTTTAGATAGGCCTATTGCAGATGTTGCGGTTACAAAATTGCGAAGATACCATTAGAGTTAGCAGAGTAAAAAGCTATTCATGCTGTCCTAAAGTAGACGTCTTTAGTTAGGGCCCCTTTAGACTTAACTGGCTGTATTGACTATGGCCTCAGGTCGATTTCCTACACACGGGCAACTTAATGCCATCTCAGAGGCCGTAATGAAGCTAGCACCTAGAGCCTAGCAGACACGACACAGGACCTACGGACAGCCTTGCCCTTCGGAGGGGACAGCTGGAGGCCAGAGGACATACCTATAGAATCTCAGATCATACCCACATGATGCGCAGGGGGAGGCAACTGCATCAGGCCCTTCATATCCGCTTGCTACAACGGCTGTGCGGATCCCTAGCCTGAACATAGGCACAGAAGTTAGAGCGAGCCGAATCCCACCCGAGTTCTAGTTCCCTCTTCTACCAAGGAGGTTTGGATTCTGTATCCCCATAGCTGAGAATTAGTGGGCACATTCTCCACACATTCTTTGTAGCCTGTGCAGTTAGACAGCAAATATTGGGGCTCAAGGATGCGTTTTTTCCCCTTGTTCTAAGCATCCCCATTCGGCAAGCTCCTCCAGGCTGGCCCCAGCCTCGTGGTTGCGAGGCCTCATGCTGCAGTGGTGCAGGCTGTTGCATGTCCTTCTGTCCACCTCAGGGAGGTTTCTCCAGCTTGTGGTCACCACTCTGAAGGGTTACCCTCCTCATCATAAGTATCAGCTCCCTTCCTGCCAACTCTGAGCTGGAGTGACCCCCAGCTTGGCAGAGGGGCATGTTTTATAAGGCATGAGTCTTGTCCACAAATCTATAGCAACGTGACAGCGTTCAGGATTTAGCCCAACGCTTCTGCTCACAGTGCTCTTACTCATGACAAGGCTGCATTTGGTTGATTGTGTGATTGCCTACTCAAGGAAGGGCTGGGAAGAGAGGAGCAACATTTATCGTGATTGTAAAAGGACTTCTACTGCCACCAGCTCCAACAGGAATGTACCCATCTTCCAATGTTACATTTCATTCATACAGAACAAGGACGCTAGCCTAGTTTTCTTCCCAGTGACTTAAGCTCTCAGTTTTCTCAGATAAAAACAAGCTCTAAACAAAAGCAGCGGCATGCACATGATATTCCCCCAGCCATGCAGATGACATGTTGAACATGAACAATGGATGCACATATATCAACCTCCCTGGAAGTGTGGGCCGCAGGACCGTTGTAGCAGCACATGTAGAAGAAGTAGCAGCAGTTCTCCTGGGGAATGCGCAGGTGAAAAATGCTGTTCCCTGTCTTCAGCAGTTTTTAAATACAGCTCCAAAGTGCTGTTTCATACCTCAGTCCAGGAAAAACTGGATTGTCCCGCTTCTGGATTTACACTACATTCAGCAAATGAATGCTTTATTCTGACAGAAACAGTAGTAAACTCATCTTTCAGTATAACTACAATTAAACATACCGGCTTGCAGAAAATGAGCTGAGTGACCAAATAGAATATATGGATGCTTTGCTGAATCAGGTGTTGGGATTTTAGTCTTAAATGTTCTGTTAATGTTTCAGATTAAAACAATATACCCACCATCTCTTCCACTCCAGTACAGAAGACAGAAACTGGTAAAGGTATCTCAATATGCTTCCAGCATTTGACAAAATGGCTATGAACAGACATTAACACAACAGGCTAGACTGACAATTTTTTTAAAAGGAATACTTTCAGGAATCACTGACCTTCTGGAATTAACAGTCATCTTCTATATGGCTTCAATGTATTTAATGTTCATCTAAGCTTAGTTTATGATGTCCCCTTCCATTATATTCTGAAGAGCAGCTGCCATATTTTTTATTTTTACTTTTTTCAGTGAGTTGCCTAATCTTCAGAATTGTCATTGTTTCAGTATTGTTGATTTTTCTGTCTGCTGTTTTGCGTACAATTCATCTTACTGTAGCTACATCCATGATCTATGAGGCAAATGATTTCACCTGTCAGCTTGCAGCGCCTCACAGATCCACTGAAAATGAACACATGGGAAGCTGAGCTCAAGGAGCACTCGGTGATTTGCTTGTTTCTGGGCTGGATCTAAGCTATGCACCATTTTTCTCCATTTATATTGAACACTGTTGGTTCATCATCTGGTGCAATAAAACAAAATGCCTGGATGAAGGGTTAGTTTGCTGTTGTGTGGCATGCAGTGCTGAGAAGAGAAAGAGCATGAGAAAGCAACAGAAAAAGAGATTTCTTTCCTACATATAAAGGTTACAGGAGTGATGCTGTGCTAAACATAGCTGAAACACAGTGACAGTCTTAATATGATCACCCTATTGTTAGGGGCTACATCTGAGAGGTGTCTGTGTTTAGTTAGAGAACATATGAGCTGCTACTTCAGATGTTACCAGTGACATGACTGTGTGCTTACATATATTGAACTAGGTGACAATGTTCCTTTCCATCCCATAAAATATTTTCAAATTATTTCCTGGGCAAGCCTGGAAGTCTTCTCTGAGGAAAGAGACTTCTCTCTCAAACTAGCTAAAAGCATGGTTTATGGGGCATTAATTTGGGATGTGAAAGATGTGTACTAAAATCTCTTCCTTGCCAAGCCACCAAGCTTTTCTGTGGTAGGTAGATATTCACAGCAAAATTCCCTTAATCTTCACTCAGAGCTATTCTATTTCATAAAGCTAATTGAGTGTTCATTGAATCAAGGGTACAAACTTTGTTCTCCCAAATCCCTGCAGAGCGTCTTACATCTACCCCCAGCTTCTGGACTGCAGAGCTTCCTTGTCTCTCTTGCATGATGAATGTTTTACTCATGGAACAAAAGCCAACACAGTATTCTTTTGGGCTGCTTACTACATACCAGGCATCCTGGTTCAAGTACTTATTGTGAAAAAAACTTTTCTCACTGGCTGTCCTGACCACAAGCCACTGATTTTTTGTTTACTTTTTTTTCCCCATTCCTGTTTTGAAAAGTAAGTTTGTTGAGAAGCTAAGAAAAATGAATAGAAGGTTTTTTTACAGCAAGAGTGGTTTTTATGACCAGGTAAAGCAATAAAACTGCATTACAGAAATGTTGATTAGCCACAGTTATAATTTAAATGCATTCAGGGAAACTCATGTGGTTCTACATAATGTAAGCAATGTATTGTGCAGTATATGTCATTCCAGTGTGGCATAGATTAGACTGAGACATTAAGCCATAATTCCGATACCATCTAGTGCCTGCTGATTAAAAAGATGATCAACCACTGATAAGAAAGTCCCCATCAGATAGCATCAACTACATAGATATGTCTGTGCTTATGGCACTTCACTGCTTTCTTCAGGGAGCCAAATCTTGTCCTCAAAATACAAAGAGACACCAATGCTTTGAGCAATACAAAAATACAAATATGTTTCCCATAACTGTACTCTGAGTGATGTTTATTACATGTGCCTACTGCCAAGCAAAATCCAGAAGTCATCATTTCTTTTTCAATATTGCTTTAGTATTTAAGTATAAATGGTATAATAATCAAGTGAAATTATTTTCTTAGTACATGATGCTGAGGTGTAATAATAGATTTAGTAATAATGAAATAAGAATATTCTTCACAAATCTTTTTTCCTCTAATTTGCCTTTTTGTGTGATTATGCTGTCTATCATTCAACCACAATAAGTTCTTACCAGTCTTAACCAACTACCAACAAAAAAACATCTCCAAGATAAGTCTTTCCTTGTCCCCTTGTTGCACTCTCCTAAATAGGTTATTGAAGAGAGAATCAGTTCCTTGTTCTTGGAAATAAAAATTGTGAGAACTCTGGGGTTATCCACTTTTTCTTCTAGCAGCGAGTTAGCCAGTTACCTGGGCAGATCTATACAGGAGCGAAAATTAACATGAACCAAGGAAGCGTTCTGTCTCTTAGTAAGGATGTCACACAGTATAGTAGCGTGAATTATTGGGAGTTTAGAGGTAAGGAACCACAGATCTCTAGGACCCTAGGGTTCACTATTTTGGCTACTTATGGAACAATCACATTTGAGCAAGATGTTTTCTTGAAGCCAAAACATTTTTCAGAAACATTCCAGCGGCATTTATTTTGACAAAACTTTCCGTGTAAAGGTTTTGATCGAGAATGAACACTCATGAGAGAAAGGCTTGCATCAAAATGTTGACCTTTTCAACATGAACCAGATATTTTGGCACACTTCCATTTTGCAGTAGTATTTAAATGGCTTTGTTTTCATGCCAAAGCAGAATAAAACAAATTTGGAACTTGAAAACTGTCAGGAAACCAAATTGTTATTCTCTAGCAAGCTCTGCTGATTGCCTTTAACTAGAATAACTTACTTAACTCAGTGCTGGCTTCACCAGGCAATAATTTACCATCATCCACAATGCATTGCCATCAATCCCGTATTATACCACCTTTTCATGACATGGTCTTAGCTTGCTGGTATGTTTTGTGTTTCTTTCCATGCAAAGATATTGTTTTGCTCTTAATTATACCAGTGAAACTGAAAGCAACATTTCCCTGGTTTTGAAATCTGCCCTTCCGAGGTCATTAACATCATGTCTTAGTTACTTTCTGAAGTTGCAAACAACAAACTTATTTGCCTGACTGCACATAATGACAATTACCACAATAGGAATTGCCAGAGAAATAAAATAATTGGTCCTAGCTTGACTAAAATAATATTCAATTATATTTAAGTGTCATAACACACAATTGGAATATTAATATAAAACTTCCGTATACAATTTGTCATTTCAATATCAGGCATTGCTTAGAGTATGTCAAGTCACTGATCTATTTCACTCCATCGTTAATCTTTATTTCATATTTTTAAAAAGCAACGTTTGTTGTTTAGATTGATGTAACACAGATAACATAAGCAGGCATATATTTTAGAACATTGAGTGACAACTCAAGTATGCAAGTGGACAGATACATAACCTGAATAATCGTTGTTCAAATCCAAAAATATTTGTTGGAAAAAGGTTTTTGATTATTCTTCTGTAGTTCTACAATAGTAGCTGAAATCCATTTACTGAAGTGGATAGTACTAAGCCTTTAAAAAATACATCAGGGTAGACTCAGCTGAATGTAGCACTTGATCATTGGTGATTTCTAGGCAGGGACTGTCAGAATGTATGGGAGCTCTCCACTGAAAAGCTCAGTTTGGAAATCTTACCTGGAGCATGCGGGTGCACAATTAGTGTTAATAAAATGAAAAAAAAAACCCCCAATGTTTCAAATGGTTTCCACAGGATATGTAAAAGTGCATTTGAATAAAAAGGAAATCTCATACAGTCATGTCTCCACATATGTGCTTCTCATACAGATTTTTTCCCTTCTTTTTGTCATAATTTCATATATTATATTATCAAGTTTCTACGTAGTTCACATTACAAAAAGTGTGAAACATGAACCTTGATTTGGACTTTCAATATGAGGATGCGTGGTTCAATGAAGTGAAACCTTAAATAGTGTTTTTAAAGCATTTTATTATTATCCTTAATGAATTAATTTATTGTGTTTTCATCTTGTGAGGGTATTGAGAGTCTTCAATCCCTACTGTGGACCCAGTTGCGTAGATGCTGCTGAAAAAAAGAAGAATGGCTATGAAATATGGAAGGATAGTTCTAGAAAATGAAGGCTGGAAAGCAGGCACAGGCAATGCAATAAATACTTCCTTTTGCTGATCTCTCCACATGCTTGGTATTTAATCCAACTAAAAGGAATCACTCATATAAACTTTGCATAGACTTTGGTCTACCTGAAATGCTTCCATATCTTTCTGTATATAAAATTTGGGTCACCAAACCATTGTTGTCAAGATGCATCAAAGAGATCATGGGTGCAGAGACACTTCAACAACATGTACGTGAGGAGGATATCCTCAGGTGCGAAGATCTGGGCGGTGCAAAGACCAAGAGCAGGTGCCATGAGTCTGCTAAAACCCAGCAGCAGCAGCCACCTTTGCAGGCCCTCAGCTCTGCGAGTGAAGTGCTGTGGAACCAGTACGCTTACACTGTTCCTACAGTCCATCTGGTAAATTTGGTTCTCTCTGGTGTAATGCAGACCAGTTTAAAGCTTTTTGTTTTCATAGTTGAAGTTTTCTTTGCCTGCCTCAAGTGCCTGTTTGGAGGGAACTCTGCCATCAGGCAGGACCTGCCTAAACTTTCTTTGGCTGTATGAGTTAAATATTTCTCAGCCTTTCTCGCTTGCAAGACTTTTCCCGCTGTAAACATGCCTAGACTTTAAGGCATCCAAAGCATGGAAAAATCAGTAGTAGTCTTCTATCAGTCACTTCTAAAATAAATACTACAAGACATTGAAGCAATATTTCACACAGGAAAGAAATTGAAGACAGTCTGACACTTTTCACTTAGCACTTTTCAAAAACATACAAGAAAAGAAACTGAAAAAGGCACTAACCTTTGGAAACTAAGAATCCACCTGGAAAAATCTGGTGACCCAAACTGTTGCACTGAATGCATTTTGAAGATAAAAAGTGTTTTACATAGTCGTTGTAAAGTTGTTCCCTACTACATTGTTTCTGAGACAACAGCTGGACACGTCAGAAAACACTGAATGCTTTTTGGAATTGTGGACGTCAAGCAAAGCAATCTGAATCACAGTTTTATTGTGCTTTTTAAGTTCTGCATTAGAAACCTGCATAAGATCAGCTATTTTTAACAGCAGTTTTTACATGCTAATATGCCTGAGATTGAAGTCTCTGTGCGTCTCTGTTGCATTTTATTTATTTTTAGGCAAGCTACTTAAGGAAAAATTACAGTTGTCAGTCTTAGCCATTTAATCTGTTGCAGCACCTAGACGCTCATAAAAGGGACCATACTATGGCAAACAAGCTTTTCTGATCTTTAAAGTTTTATCACTTTTAGACAGCTTGGCTAATGAATGTTTATGCTTGATGTAAAACTGAGGTCTTTAAACAATTAATAGAAAAGATTCAATATAGTATTTTTTTAATTTTTATTTTAAATAAGTAAGAAAATAGATTTTAGCAGGTTTTGCAGGTAGTTTGTTTATAACTGTGTTTTCAGAATAAAATCCTTTTCAACTGTCTATAAAGGGTTTGGCAGAAAATAGGCTGGCTAAGAAGCAAAAGCTGATACACAATTTATAATGTTTGTGGAAAAGGTTTTTACAAATTCCTGTCTTGCAATATTTTTATGTGTTTATTTTTTTAAGAGAGGCAGCAACACAAACGATACAGTTAATATTATACAGAGCCAGTGCTCTCTTTCAGATCCTAAAATTTCTATGGCATTTGAGTGAACTTTGAGCCTTCATAGTAATTTTGTAAAAGGTAAGCACCAGAATTCAATATTTAAATCAACTGACTCACGAACAGCAAATAATCAACACTGTTGTTTATTGGTAAAAAGAAGACGACAACTAATGTCTCTCCAATACATCTTTTTGAAGTGATCCTTGTTCTTGAAAGATTCAGAAAATTTAAAAATAAGTTTGATGAATAGCAAAGGGCCATGGGTATGCAGGAAGATGTGTTGCAGAATACATTCCTCCCTTTGTCTTCTGCTCACTTTCCAGTCTCTCCCAAATGCCTAAATCTACTGGAGAGGGGAATTGAAAAGGGTAGGATTAGGCTGAATGTTTGGCACGACTCTGTAAGGATAGCTGCAGTGTAGGACATCTGTTTTGTAAGAACATCTGATTAAAAGGCCAAGACAAGAAACAGGAAAAGCAAAAAACTGAAGACAGAGATACAGAAGCCCTAAGGGACCAGTGGATAATGAAGTCCATAGAAAAGACCAGACCTGCTGGATGGGCTGTTAAAGGCACCAGGCAAGTGTGACCTTGGGCAGAATCATGCCCAACTTTGTAATAGCTCAGAAGGGAAATGAGAGTGTCCTGGATCTGATGTTAAAGAGCAAACTTACTATAGGATATTTAAGGGGCATCATTGCGAGTGGTTTAAACTTCTTATGGGATGCTTGAGGGGATTCTGGGAATGTGCAAAACTTATTGGCTGCTTAGGAGAAGGATAAAATGTCAGAAAAGGGAGGAAAACATTGAGAAAAGGGGCAATTACAGAGGGCACTCTCATGCAAATAAGCTGCAGGTCAGTACACTTGTCTGAGTCCTGTCCATGATCATGGCACAGTCCATCCTCACTTCTTGGTAAGTTCCTGCTTCTATCCATAGAGAGAACTGCATGAGTGTTCATTTTATTTTTTGTGTGTGTAACATGCCAGCAAACTCAAGTCAGACCATCTGGCAAGTAGTCTGGCTGGCAGGTCCTGGAGCTGGATATTGGAAGGACCAAGTCGGGGTCAGCCTGGAGAAGGTCAGGACATTTGTGTCATTTATATGAGTACTGTTTGTGTGTATCATCTGGTGCATCTAAAGGCACTGACCTTCTGCTTATGTTTATCTGCTGCTGGACAATCATGTCTACTCGCACGTGTGAGTTGGGGAAATATGCTCAGCCTTATTACTGACTGAATCTTGAACAGGGAACCACAGCAGCTTCAGACCTTCTTGGGTCCTGAGGTTCACTGGGTTCAGTTTCTTTTAGCAGGCACCATTTATGTTGCCTTGGAATGGTTCAAATATTGTTTATCTTGAGTTTGTATTTTTTTTTGAGAAGTATTACACCTCCATATGCTTAGACTGAGGATTATGTTTTTTCAACAGTGATGCATTTTTACAAATACTGCAGTGTTACACATCTTACGATGCAAAAGGGTTTTTTTGGCTTGTTCTTTTTCTTTCTTCTGTGCTCCTTTTTCCAGATTTGTAAATATGGTCCATGTTTCCCTCATTACAACTTGTTGTAATTTTCCTGTTATTTTGGGACTGTGGTGTTTCTTTTAAGTATAATCTAATTCTTTCCCTTTCCTATTAAATTATTACTGATCTAATAACTAAATAGAGCCTTAAGTGTAGGTGTTGGGAGAGCTGCTTTAATTTTTCTTGCATAAATGTGGTTTTGTACAAATGGAATAACAGAATTCCTTTTCAGAACATAATGGATTAGGTATTTTTCAAAATGCATGTCATGTCAAAGATTTCGATTTCATATAAGCTTATATATTTATACAGTCAATATTTTGCACATGTGAATAACACCAGAAAATTATGTTTGTGGTGACCTGTTTTCCTGTTCCCATTTTCCACAGGATGTTGGCCCCATTATTCTCATTTTACCACTGATTATGAGAGTATAGAGGGATTATTTTCCGCTGGCAGTCACTCAGTGATGGAAAGGAAGTGACGGTGTGTGCAGTGTAGGAGATATCTGCCCAGGAGTCATCTCATCAGAAATTGTGTTTCTTATTTTTCTTTTATGTTCTGTGACTTACCTATTTTCATACTACTTAGCATTTCATAGAGACTAGTGATTTTCCCTTTAAGTCTGCCTTTTTTGGGGGGTCTTTGCAATTTGTTTTCACACTTGGACATGGATTGCTGTGCGTCTGTCAAAATTGATGATATATATGGAAATCTTGTCTCTGAAGGTTGTATTGTCGGGTGAGCTGTTCACATGATCCCAAGTCATAAATCTGTGAGAGTTTATCTATGTATGCGAGTCTACTTGTTTCCATTTAACTCCGGCCTTGGAGAGAAAGAGACCCAAGGCGAAAAACTGTTGGAATGCAGAAATATTGAGCAGCTCAGCTAGAATATTCCTTTCTTAAAGTGTTTTTGACTGAATGTGGGTTATTTTAACCAGGAGCTAGTTTGAATTTATGGCTGGATATGCAGAAATAGAAAGCTGACAATTCACGATGACATAGTACACTAGGATTTAGTTCCTCAGAGCCTGGTTATGTGTGTCTACAGAGATGGCTACAAATTGACCCAGCTTTCTCTACCCACATTCTGAGTTGACTAAACAGAGGCAGTTTCATGACTTCTGTGTCCATGCAAATATTCTGATGAGTGACGTATGCTGAAATACAATGCATATTGGCACGGTCATTACTCTTACCCAGCTCTGGGTAAAGGCAGATGAGTCCAGATCTAACTGCACAGGCACAGGTAGATGCCATCCTTTGGCACCCTTGACAGTAAAGCTTGTGTACATAAGTTCTGGCTTCGCAAGAGAACAGGGTCACCTGAAGCGTGATATCAAATAGGTTTTGGCATCTAAGGAAGCGACTGCTTCAGAAATTATGTTTTTCTTCAGCCTGTTGACACGTGAAAGTTGACAGCACCCCAGTTTTTGGGAATCCTCTTTCCAAGAACTTAAATTTCTCCCTGCCGTAGAGCAGTAGAAGCTTGTCTTCGAGAGCTAGCCAGAGATGCTGAGACCACCCACTCAAACACGAGACACCCAGGGTGGCACTCAGCTCCTCTGACTTTAGATAGGCCTATTGCAGATGTTGCGGTTACAAAATTGCGAAGATACCATTAGAGTTAGCAGAGTAAAAAGCTATTCATGCTGTCCTAAAGTAGACGTCTTTAGTTAGGGCCCCTTTAGACTTAACTGGCTGTATTGACTAGGGCCTCAGGTCGATTTCCTACACACGGGCAACCTAATGCCATCTCAGAGGCCGTAATGAAGCGAGCTGAATCCCACCCGAGTTCTAGTTCCCTCTTCTACCAAGGAGGTTTGGATTCTGTATCCCCATAGCTGAGAATTAGTGGGCACTTTCTCCACACATTCTTTGTAGCCTGTGCAGTTAGAGAGCAAATATTGGGGCTAAAGGATGCGTTTTTTCCCCTTGTTCTAAGCATCTCCATTCAGCAAGCTTCAAGAAACGTAATGCAAAGTACTTCTGTGATGGGTTGTCTTTGGCTGGATCCCAGGTGCCCACCAAAGCTGCTCTTTCACTCCCCTCCTCGGCTGGAGAGAGGAGAGAAAGTACAACAAGAAGCTTGTGGGTCGAGACAAGGACAAGGAGCCATCATTCAGCAATTGCCGTCAGAGTCAAAAGAGACTGGACTTGGGGAAATGTGTTTCATTTATTGCCAATCGAATCAGAGTAAGGTAATGAGAACTAAACCCAAATCTTAAAACACCTTCCGCCCACCCCTCCTTTCTTCCCGGGCTTGAATTTGCTCCCCATTTTCTCTGCCTCCTCCCCCCGAGTGCCACAGGAGGTCGGGGAATGGGGGTTGCGGTTCATCACATGTTGTCTCTGCTGCTCCTTCCTCCTCAGGGGGAGGACTCCTCACACTCTTCCCCTGCTCCAGCCTGGGGTCCCTCCCACGGGGTGCCGTCCTTCAGGAACAGGCTGCTCCACGGTGGGTCCCCCACGCGGCCACGAGTCCTGCCAGCAAACCTGTGCCAGCGTGGGCTCCTCTCTCCACGGGGCCACAGGTCCTGCCAGGAGCCTGCTCCAGTTCTGGCTTCCAGTGGGGTCACAGCCTCCTTCGTGCAGCCCCCTGCTCCAGCGTGGGGCCCTCCCCAGCCCGCAGGTGGACATCTGCTCCCCCACGGAGCTCCATGGGCTGCAGGGGCACAGCCGGCCTCACCATGGTCTTCAGCAGGGGCTGCAGAGGGATCTCTGCTCCGGCCCCTGGAGCCCCTCCTGCCCCTCCTTCTGCACTGACCCAGGTGTCTGCAGAGATGTTTCTCTCATGTATTCTCGCTCCTCTCTCCCGCTGCAGTTGCTGCCTGCCAGTTCTTACCCCCCTTCTGAAATACGTTATCCCAGACGTGCGACTACTGTTGCTGACTGGCTCGGCCTTGGCCAGCGGTGGGGCTGTCTTGGAGCCGGCTGGCATCGGCTCTACTGGACATAGGGGAAGCTTCTAGCAGCTTCCCACAGAAGCCACCCCTGCAGCCCCCCTGCAATGTTTTTAATTGCTAATAAACATTTGTACCTTAAAAAAAAAAAAAAAGATATTTCTAAATACCACAAGACATCTGAAGTGAAGAGGCGTTCTAAAGTTAGTTATCCTACAGGAAATACACAGCCCCACCTGTTACTCCTGCTTTCCCTTGAATACCAGAGTAACCTCTAATCTCAGCCTTGCTTAAGGAGGGTGTTACCTCTGTTGGTAGATCAACCCTTATTTCAGAAGAGGGGGGGAGAGAGAGACAGAGAGAGAGAGAGAGAGAGAAGGAAAGACAGACAGGCAGCAAGGAAGGCTTGTTTTCCCTTGAAGGAGTCAACTCAGGCAGCACCTGGAGCATCACCGGTGTCTGAGCCTGCGCCCAGAATGTTTGTGCTGTCTGTTACAAGCTCCTGAAGGCACTTGCGACAGCAAAGCAATGCCTTGTAACCCTCTGCCGCCTTCCTGTGCATCAGAAGGCCTGCCTATATCTTCCGCAGCTTTGCCCACAGAAGCCTGAATGGCTGTGCTCCGGGGTGTTGGAAGGCACAACACAAACTTCCTCCGGTCACTCTGACACCCTGAACACAGAAACCAACACAGTTTAATAGGAAGAATCTCACTTTGTCACAGAAACCACCTTTTACATTACATCTTTTCATCCCGTAAGAAAGCATGTGTCCCTACATTACGTACATAGTTACCCCCCAAAACCGCCAACGTGATACAACGTATCCCGCGATACAACGTATCCCGCGATACAACGTATCCCAGGATACAACGTATCAAGCAATACAATGTATCCCGCGATACAACGTATCCCGCCATACGCTCGGAGGGGTTTGCGCAGCCCCCGCTCTCTGTGCACCTCACAGACCTCTGCGCTTTCTGCTTCTGCCCCTGGTGCTGGCGGCTCTGTGGCCGATGCACCGGCAAGCCCAGCCGCATCCTCCTCCTCCTCAGAGAGTCCCTGGCCGTGCTCAATGAGCGATTGCTATGAACGTACTGTAAAAAGCCCTTTTTATAGCCCGACACAACACTGGCCAATTTCAACTCTAGCTGAGCTTTGCCCTTTTCTGTTCTCTCCTTACACGTATGAACTACAGCTCTGTGATCTTCCTGCCAAGCCGGACCTTGGTCCCAGGGATCATAACATTCCTTTTTCCACCTGAGTTGAAAAAGGAGGTCCCTGTTCAGCCAAGCTGGTCTTCTGCCCCTCTTGTTTGACTTCAGACTCCACCAGATTGCCTGCTCCCGTGCTTGCAGAAGGTGGTTCTGAAAAACTAAGCTGCTCTCTGAGCCCTAAGCCCTCCAAAGCAGCTTCGTAGGGGACACTGCAGACTAGCTCTCTGAGTAGCTTCAAGTTTGCTCTCCTGAAAAGCAAGGTAGCAACTCCTCTGAGCTGTATCTCATTACACTCAAAAGTTTCAACTCCCCTGTTTGGTGATCACTGTTATCCCATCTCCTACGAGTCCTTCTCCATACACAAACAGGAGGGACTAAGAGATCTGTTGGGTAGATAAGCAGCCATGGGGAACCACGGTGAGCAGTGGAGTGAGCTGCTGCATGGGCTACGTGCTTTCCGAGTGCGAAGCCAGCCCCTGGCTCAGTGAGTGCCTGGGAAAGGGAGTCTGCAGCCGTGAAGGACAGAGCCGGCCAGCAGGACAGCTGGCAGCCTTCACTCGGGCATTGCCTACCTTGTGACTGGCTGTACCTGTGATGATGTTAATGCTCTTTGTACACAGGTCTGTTGCGTCGTGCTGTGTTGCGAAGCAGACTTGCAGAGGCGTGCCCTGTCTGCCCATCGGGACTCAAGGCACATTTCCTCCAAGCGCAGCAGCCAGGCTTTGGGCAGCCTCGCCTCATGCTGCTTTTGACATTGCCAACCAGGATCAAGTTTCTATCCTCGGGTTTTCATGTAGGAACCAATTAGTGAACAAGTCCTGTTTTAATGGAGTGGCAACTCAAACAGTATTACGCTGGTAGAAAGCCTTCAGGAGAAGACTGGTGTCCTCTGGACCTCGCAGTAAGGCAGCCAGCAGCTCTGTTTCTGCTATAGCTACAAACATCCGCGAGTGAAACAACCGCAGCTTTTTAATACAGTTACAGAGGTTTACACTTTTCTTTGCAGACACAAAGCATGCTTTTGTCTTGAACTTTTCATTAGTCTGAAAAAAAGATCATTGGTAGTATAGGATACCATGCTGTTTATTAAATGTACATAAATTAACATCTACACAGAAAGGATGTTTTCCTCATCAGAAACAATGCTGAAATGATGAGCAACTCTGAAAAGAAAGGTACATAAGGCTCTCGTGCACAAACCCCAAAGCTTCAAAGGAGAAAGGTGAAAGAGCGCTACATCCTTATGTCACAGGACAACCTGTGATTAACCCGAGTTATGGACACTGTCACATCATAGGTAGTTGGGGCCAGTTCAGATCCCCTGCCTTCTAGATCAGCCGCCTTGATGAGCTGGGTGTTTCAACTGTTATAAAGCTGCAGAATCAACCAGAATCGACACTGAAATGACTGTGCTGGCTACAGAATGGCTAGAATAAATATGGGGGTGTGTCCAGTTTTTTTCCGGTCCTGGAGGGTGGCTGGGATTTGGGGCACCACGTAAGCTGGCTTTTTTAACTCCTCCTTCCCATCAGTCCCTAGGCACAGGCACGTGTTGTGGCTGAAAGCAAAGCATCACCACTCCAGTTCTGATTGATTGACAGAAAGGGGGGTGTTCGCGTCGGTCCAGAGAGCGCTGATGGGTCGGAGAAGTAAGAGCGGAGTTTTTGCTGTAGCTAACCTGGAGTTAACTCAGCTAATGGAAACTGCAAGCCAGTCATGTTTGATCAAGAATACTAAGAAAGGGTATTGTGCTGTGTGCTGCATACAAGGACTTGCACCGACCAAAGGGCAGCAATGGGTGCTCCCTTCTTGTATGCAGCAAGGTGGTGCAGCGTCTCTCTGCCAAGAATGAGTAGCGGCAAAGAAAACCTGGAGGGTTTTATAGTCTGGAACATGCTGTCCAGTGTGTCCCTCGTGTCCCTCTCAGATGATATACACCTCCACGCCCAGCACGCCCCATGGAATCTGCAGATGACATGCCAGCTCCCCACGGGGGCAGCTGTGCCGGCTGGTGGGCTTTTGCTGACGGAGCCGAGGAGTGAGCCAGCAAGGCCTCCCGCCAGGGCTGGGCTGGGTCTGAGGGCGGTGCGGGGCCGCTCCGGCGTCGCGGTGCCCGAGTGAAATGTGCCGGCCGGAGCAGAAGGGCGCGGTGCCTCCCTCCTCGCCTCCGCCGAGGTGGTGCTGGGGCTGCATCGCGCCCCTCAAAGCCCAGGCAGCAGAGCTCATGCGGGCAATCCAGGCAGCAGAAAAAAATCGGCACCTGCAAGAAGAGAGTCCAAAGTGCTGATGAAACCATGAAGGCAGGAAGAGGCACGACTTTGTGCCCCGTCCTTTGGGCAGTGTGCTGTCCAAGGGGCAGTTCCTGGCACACGAGAGGGAACCGTCCCTGGCAGTGGCTACGGCACGGCTTTGTCCCCTTCTCCACACGTGTGACACCCTCAGAGCTCTGCAAGTTGACAGAGATGTGCAGCAGTGCTTTGCTAGGCAGCAGAGCTGGGCAGGGCAGCTGTGCTGTGGTCCTTTCCAAAAGCCGAGCAGCAGCACGCCTCACTGTCCCTTGCTAGAAAGCCAGGCTTGAAGGCAAAACACGCTGCTTTGGTATTGTTTGGTTGTTTTCTTCTTCCCTCAATTGTCTCAGGTGCAACGTGAGCTTTTTACGAAGTGCCAGTACCTCAGGGTCTACAGCTACGTGACACAGCTCCTTGCTGCGTCTTTGGGATTCAGACACCAGCAGCCAGTGCTGGGCTTGCCAGCTGACATGAACAGAAAAGGGAGACTTTGCCTCTTTCTGTAGGCAGCGGGTCAAAGAGCTCCAAAAATTGCTATGAGCCTTGTGACTCTGCTGGGGTGTTGCTCAGCCTTGCACAAACAGAGCTGCCACAAGTGCCGAAGGAGAGCTGCCAACGCTGGAGTGAGATGTTCCTCCTGACAGACACGCTCTCCCACGGGCAGCTGCGGGCTTCCTGCCCGGTGCCATCTCTGCGCACCTCAGAAATATTGCCCATAGTCGGAGCAGTGTTCGGAGCTTTGAAAGATGGGCAGCAGAGCCTGCTACACACCTGGGCTCCTCGTTCTTCTTGCCTGCCTGGATGTCCTCAGTTGCCCATCCCGCAGAGCTCTGCTCCCAACTTGCTCCTCTCGCTGTCCAGTAGCCCGTTGCTCCCCTCTTCACAGGTTGCTCTTCTCAAGCCTGGCAAACTTTCCATTCAATGTATTGTTAGACAGGTCAAGCCATGATAAACGTGAACCAATTCTGCTCTTAACCACACCTAGCTCATTTTACCTTGACTCCCCAGAGGAGCTCTCCAGGTGTTCACTTTCTGGAGGGACTGGAGGCACCTGCAATGGAAATGTGCAAGTTAACGGGTGGCAAGGACCTTCCTGCCCAATTGCTACCTTAGCTCGGAAAGGCACAGCCCTTGGATGGGTTTGCTCAGCCCAGCTGAGCCAGTTCTGGTGGCATCACCGCACAAACCGCCATGGCCATCCTGCACCACCCTTCCTCTGCACCTTTGCAGAGCTGCCGGCTAGTGGGTGACCTTGCTTGTCCCTGCGGCAGCACTCTCAACTTCTGACAGTGCTGTCACCCTCTTTGTGGCCCTGACATACCGCTGCTGCTTCTGCTTCCACCTCTGGTGCTGGCAACTCCTTGGCCGACGTGCCGGCAAGCCCAGCCACATCCTCCTCCTCCTCAAAGAGCTGCGGGGGACAGAGGAGGACAGTTGCTTGGCTGGGGACAGGCCCCGGGGCCGGTGAGCCTTCCTCCGGGCCAGGAGCGAGCGTGGGCGGCTCTGCTTTCACTAGGGCAGGACGCAGGGGTGGCTGGAGGTGGGGGAGGTGGGGCGGAGCCGGCTTGGTCCCCGAGCCCCAGCCGGGGTCCCTCTGCTGGGGACAGCGCCTCTGCGCAGGAGCCAGCGCCACGGGCACCCCCCGGCCAGGCTGGCTTACCTGGAGGGGCTGGGGCAGCGTGCCGTCCTGGCTGCAGAGAGCTGCCAGGGGCCGGCCGAAGAGACCCGCCCTGCCGGCACAGCCCGACTGCCCGGGCGCCTCCGCAGCGGCCAAGGTCCCTCGCCGCGCAAAGGGCCAGGGCAGCCCCCTCGTCCTGCTGCGGGTCCCGCCTGCCGCCAGGGAAAACAGAGCAGAGAGCCATGGAGGGCAAGCGCCAGGTGAATGCTGCCCGAGCCTCTGCGTGCTGGGCGTCCCCGCCAGCAGCGAGGGAGAGGCGTGGCTGGGGAACGAGGTGCCCCGGGGGCTCAGCTCTCTGCGGCCGTGCCCTGCGGGAAGGGCAGCAGCAGCCCCTGAGCAGCGCGGCTGCTGCCTGCCAGCGCAGGAGAGAGGGGCCGTCCTGCCCCCGTCTCCTCCAAACTCACCGTCCGAGTGGCCACGTCCACCTTGGCTGCCGGAGGGGACGGGAGGTGGCCGCTGCTGGGCACCAGCCTGCAAGAAATGCGCTGCGCTCAGCGAGCAGCCCCGCAGCACGAAGGGCCCCTGGCGAGCTGCATCGGCCGCGGGCCATGAGTGAGATGTGGGGAGGGCCGAGATGGCGGCCCGGGGGCTCCTCACCTCTGCCAGGCCCTCGACCAGCCTCTCCAGGCTGCTGGCGTTGAGTGTTTTGGCCTGGGCAAGGGGAGAAGAGCAGCAGGTGAGAAGCGATGGGGCTGGTGCGGGGTTGGAGCAGCCCCTGGGGCAGAGCGGGGCCGGGAGGGACACTCACGGCATTGCGGCCGCGCAGCTCCTTCAGCAGGAGCTTGATGGAGGGCAGCTGGGTGACGCGGGCTCCCTCCACTCCTTCTGCTGGCCTGTGCACGGGGCAGGGGCAGAGAAAGAGCTGTGTGAGACCCAAGCTGCCTCTTCCCTCGCCTGCCAGTCCCGGGAGCCCTTCCAAGCTGCCCCGAAGCAGCCGGGCACCGCCCGGCCGTCGAGCGGAGAGCAGTGGCAAGGGGGGAGGACGGGGCTGGGTGAAGCAGCTCCGCCAGCTCTGCCCGCTCCAGAGCCGCCCGCAGCCGTGGGGGCAGCTCTCCCCAGCTCAGGAGCGGCGTTTCCGCATCATACGGCTACGGCTAGAGCATCCCCCCGTGCTGTGAGCACGGGCCCCCCAAGCTGCTCTGCCAGGCAGGGCTTACCCACGGAGCGCGCTGAGCCAGAGCTCCTTCAGCGAGCGGGAGCTGCAGGAAAGAGAGGAGAAAGAGCCTGAGCGCCCGCTGCTGCCCAGCCCGCGGGCAGAGGCGGGCGCCGGCACAGCCCTGCCCCGTGGGGACGGCTGCAGAGGCAGGAGGAAGCGGCGTGGGGCCGGACAGAAGCGCTGCCCGGCCCTGCCGGGGGACGTGGCACCGAGACCCACCAGAAGGTGACGACGCAGAAGCCATAGGGCCAGGCGAGGACGAGGGACGTGGTGGCCTTGTCTTCCTCCTCCTGGGCGGCATCCCCGGCCGCCCCCTTGCCGCCGCTCAGCACCCACAGCCGGCGCAGGGCCAGGCAGAGCTGCGGGCGCGGGGCGCTGCCACGTCTGCAGAGAGGAGCGGCAGGGAGTGACCTGGAGGTGGCCGAGCCCGGCGGCTGCCCTCTGGCCTCCGCCTGCCCCGCGCACGGCCACGGGTGCAGCCAGCAGCAGGGTGCCGGGGCCTGGGGCTGCTCCTTGGGCGTCCCTGCCCCGGTGCCGGGGCCAGGCCTTAGGAGGAAAGGCAGCCGGGGTCTGCGCCTCTTACTTGGCCTTGGCGATGATCAAGGCATCGCTGAAGAGGAGGAGGTGCCTCTTCCCCGTCCCGCGGCCCTGCGTCACCCGCACGCGCTGGTGGAGCAGCGGCTCGGCTGATGCCGGGCCGGGCGCGCACTGCTGCTCGGGGCCAGGGTAGACCCTGCAGAGCAGGCGGCAAAGGGCGTGAGAAAGGCGGCTGCTGCGGGGCCCGGCTGCGCCGGCGTGTCCCCGAGCCGCGGGGGGAGCCCACCTGGAGCCGTAGCAGCAGTTCAGCTGGCCCATCGTGCCGGGGCCAGGGGAGTCCTCGCGCCGGACACGCTGCTGGGGCTCCGGAGAGCTCCCAGCCGGCTGGAGCGAGGCTGTCAAGGGGGTCCTGGTGCCGGGCAGTGCCGCTGGGTGAGAGCTGGTCTCTCCCTGGAGCTGCCGGGTGCTGGCAGAGCCGTGCCTGCAGGCACTGTGGCCGTTGCCGGGCCAGCGCCGCGACATCACAGCTGCCATTCCAAGCCCGGGGGGGGGGCTGGGGGGCGGGGCTGGGGGAGGGGCTCCTGTCTCTCTCGGCCTGGGGAGCCCGGGCCTGGGCACAGCACTGCGGGCATGGCCTCAGCAGCGCTGAGCAGAGGGCAAGGCTCCCCTCCCTCCAGCTGCTGGCAAGGCTTTGCCCAGCGCAGCCCAGGGCACCGCCGCCCGCCGCCTTTGGCCAAGGGCACGGTGCTGGCTGCTGCTCAGCTTGGTGTCCAGCAGGACCCACGGGCCTGTTGCGTTAAGAGGCAGAGCAATTTGGCAGAAACTAAACCCCCTTGCTTTCCAGTCGATCCTCAGATATCAGAGGGACTGGGGGCGGCTGAGCTTAGGTTCTGAGTGATGCCCAAAGTCAGCGTTAGTAGTCCGGTCGCGCCCAACACCTTTGTTGGACTATCACGGGTCCGGATGCACTACTAACATCACACTACCTGCTCAGCCGGACACCTCCTGAACGAACACGGCCGCACTCAGAGGTACGGTCGCGTTCAGGGACCACACACGGCTGAGTCAATCAATAGTGCGATTTATTGAACACACGGCTGAGTCAATCAATAGTGCGATTTATTGAAGCAACAGATATACAGGTTCTTTGGATTGCCGGTGATAAATTCACTACCTATAAAGCACGTGCAAATTCTAAAACTACGAGGGACACTACTTGGCTATAAACGCCTTAAAAGATGTAAAGTGACTCTATATAGAGATTTCTAAGTTTCCCGGGAAGGCACTTGGTATGACCAAGGGTTCAAATCTTGCCCAACGGCGTCCCGATGGGGGGGAAGAGAGGCTCAGCCCGTCGACTGATCCCAGAAGTTAGAGTGGTACACAACGATGGTATCTTCCCTAACATCCAGCTCTTAAAACATTATTTTATAGTGTTTTACTTTGCAGGTGGAGCTTGAGTGACTCTAGTCATACATACCTTTATCAGGATTGGTGCAGAATTCTCTCGCTTCGCGTTTAAAGGTACAGACTAGGAAAAATTCAGTGCGCACACTCATTGAGGAGGGGTCGCACCTTGGGGGGGTGGTAGCTTTTGAGAGGGGTGTGCGTTTTAGTATTATAATGATATTATAATTAGCAAAGTTCACTCTAAGGACAGCACTTCATCAAAGTTGACAGGTCTTTGGCCCAGGACATTGTAAGCGCAGCTTATCAATGTACATCCTGTGCATCCCTAAACTCCCCGGTTCACAGAGCGTGGCCGCGAGGTCTCCACTCCGCTCCAGCCTCCATGTAATCTCTCCCAGAGTCAGCACACCAGGCGCCCCTGATGTTGCCAACATCCAAGGCCGTTCAGGGAGTCTCCATGGCACAGACCCGTTGTGCATGAGTGCTACGTTCCACCTGGTTTCAAGGCTGTTCTTAGAGGGTAAATTTCCAAAGTACCCCTCAGCGATTACTCCACATCTCTGGATGAGGGATCCGGAGATTATTTTGCCTTTGAGTGGGAGGACCCCGAAACAGGACGAAAACAACCATTAAGATGGACTGTGTTACCACAAGGGTTTACAGAGTCACCAAATCTATCTGGACAAACTTTAGAGAAAATTCTACAAGATTTCACAATACCTAAGGAGGTAAAATTATTGCAATATGTGGACGATTTATTAGTAGCAGGAGAAACTGAAGAGGGGATCCGAAAAGCCACCATTAAATTGTTAAATTTTCTAGGGGAAAAGGGATTAAAGGTGTCCCGATCAAAGCTGCAGTTTGTAGAACAAGAAGTAAAATACTTAGGACATTGGCTGAGTAAGGGAAGGAAGAAGTTAGATCCTGATAGGGTATCTGGGATTCCATCCTTAAGACCCCCACAAGCTAAAACAGAAATTAGGCAAATACTGGGATTATTAGGATATTGTAGACCATGGCTTGAAAATTATAGTGAAAAAGTAAAATTCCTATATGAAAAATTAACTAATAACCAACTTAAATGGCTTATTGAAGACAATCAGAGATGTGAGGAAGTAAAAAAGGCATTAATACAAGCACCTGTATTGAGCCTCCCAGATCTAGAAAAACCTTTCTATCTCTTCGTGAATACATCAAGCCAGACAGCATACGGAGTTCTTACTCAAGACTGGGCAGGAATCAAAAAACCCGTGGAGTATTGTTCTAAGTTACTTGATCCAGTAAGCAGAGGATGGCCTGCTTGTCTCCAAGCTTTGGTTGCTACAGCATTATTAATAGAAGAAGTTAGGAAGATTACCTTCAGTGCTCCTTTAAAAGTGTATACCCCACACAATGTCAGAAATGTTTCACAACAAAAAGCGGAAAAATGGTTAATGGACAGCCGGATTCTAAAGTACGAAGCAATACTAATAGACTCCCCTGACTAAGCGTGACTTCTGCTCAGAGTCCAGCACAATTTTTGTTTGGAGAACCATCAGAGGAATTACAACATAACTGTTTAGAGGTAATTGAGACCCAGACTAAGGTGAGACCAGATTTAAGAGATGCTGAGTTGGAAAATGGAGAAGCGCTGTTCAGAGATGGCTCCTCCTGAGTGGTAGAAGGGAAGAGAAAATCGGGATATGCAATAATTAATAAGGACTTAGAACTTGTGGAATCAGGACCTCTGAGTCCATCATGGTCAGCTCAGGCTTGTGAGCTGTATGCCCTATGTAGGGCCCTGGGATTATTAAAAGGAAGAAGTGGGGCTATATTTACAGATTCTAAATACGCATATGGGGTGGTCCACTCTTTTGGAAAAATTTGGGAAGAAAGAGGTTTGATTAATACTCAAGGGAGGATTTTAATACATCAAGAATTAATAGTAAAAATTTTAAAGGCTTTAAGAGAACCAAAGGAGATAGCAGTGGTACATGTGAGGGGACACCAAAAGGGATTAGATTACCGAACGAGAGGAAATAACTTAGCAGATAAAGAGGCCCAGGAAGCAGCCTTGAGGACTAAAGTTGCCAAAATTAATGCCATACAAACAAAGGAGGACACCAGCAAAGAAGAACGAGAGGAAAGAGAGAAGAAGTTTGCCCCACAAGAACAAACAAAATTGGAGAAAATAGGAGCTAAATTAGAACAAGGAAAATGGACACTGCCCGATGGGCGAGAAATGTTGCCAAAAGCCTACACCAGGCTAATATTAGAACGTTTGCGTGTGCAAACACATTGGGGTACAAAAGCGTTAAGTGATCATTTTCTTAAACAATTTGGTGGTATTGGAATTTTTGAAATAGCAAAGCAAATTACACAAGGTTGCTTAAGCTGTCAAAAGGTAAATAAGACAGTGTTTGGACAAACAGCCACGGGAGGGAGAAAAACAGCTTACAGACCTTTTGAGAAAGTCGATTTCACTGCATTGCCTAAGGTAGGGAGGATAAAATATTTATTGGTAATAGTAGATCATTTAACACAGTGGGTAGAAGCGTACCCTGTAGCACGAGCTACGGCACAGATGGTGGTAAAAATTTTATTGGAACATTTGATACCTAGATATGGGATAATCCAGTACATTGATTCTGACCAGGGCACACATTTTACTTCTAAAATAATAAAACTATTATGTCAATCATTAGGTATTCAGTGGGAATACCACACTCCGTGGCACCCACAAAGCTCGGGGAAGGTAGAAAGAATGAATCAAACAATAAAACAACAATTGGCTAAATTAATGATTGAGACGCAAATGCCCTGGACGAAATGTTTACCACTGGCACTTCTAAACGTAAGAACTAAACCATACAGTGAGACTGGATTATCGCCATATGAAATGTTATATGGCGTGCCTTATTTTCAAGGAATGCCTCTGGGGAACAATGTAATTGAGCATCATAGTATCCAACAATATATAATTACCCTTGGAAAAAGATTAAAAGAATTAAGAGAGATTGGGATGGTGGCCCAAACACCACCTTTAGGATTTGCAATTCATCAGTTAGAACCAGGAGATAAAATTCTGACAAAAACATGGAAAGAAGGAAACCTATCTCCCCTCTGGGAAGGACCTTTCCTTGTTTTATTAACTACAGAAACAGCTGTGAGAACTGCTGAAAAAGGATGGACACATGTGTCACGAGTGAAAGGTCCAGTGAAGGAGTGGAAAGTCACATCTGACTCAATTGCTGTGGGAATTTTATTGCGGCTACTCCTGTAATAGAAACAGGAGTGAAACATGAAATTCCCACAGTTGCTAAAAATCTATTTGTAAATCTTGCTGAAAACATTGAATATAGCTAATTGTTACGTTTGTGGTGGAACAAATCAAGGTGAATGATGGCCATGGGAAGCTATGGAGAGCAATATAAGTAATCCCCAAGTTTGGAAAACAATGGGAAAGGGTAATAGGAAACAACAATGGGTACTCCAAACGAGTATAATCGGAAGGAGTTGTTGGCAAAAGAAGAACAGGAAAAAGGAGCTGGAACTAGAATTTGTCCTTTGTGTAGAAGGTGGTGTGTATTTGTAAGATTAGTGTTGCAGGCTAACTGGCAGTTTTCTGTAGCCATAAAGCCTTGCAAATAAAGAGGATCGCCAGGCTCGGGCAAGTGCTCAGGTCTGGACAAACCACTGATCTATCAAAGCTCTGGCCTTCACAAGCAGTGCTCAATTAATTTGGGTACTAAGAAAGCACCCCCTTAAAGGAAAGGAGAGGGCAAGACCGGAGGGGAACTGGTATTGCGGCTTAAAAAGGGTCTGCCAAGGGCTGCAACCCCTTCGGGCTGTGACCGCCGACCACTATGGCCCTGACCGGACCTCTTCTAGTTCTACTTGGGGTGAGTTCCTTGACTCTGACTACGGCAAATAACTGTAGTCAATATTGGAACAAGTCCAGCTGGGGTTTACCCCAGAAAAATGGAAAAAGTGAGGACCTTTTCTAATTGTACAGCCTGTACCTGTAATCATATTTGCCAAGGAATTGGAACAATAAAACCTAGGTTTTTTTCCTGTTACCCATAAATCAGGGAGAGCCAGGTGTATAACGAATGGCCTCCTGAGAGACAAACTTGGAAAGGAGTCAATCTAGGAGGATTTGGGGGAGATTTTATGGGTGGTGATTGGCTTACTAAAATCGGGATAGTTGTACTGGGGATATGTGGGGGATTGTTACTAGATTAATCTACTCGGTTACACAAGGAATGCAGATATCTGCAGTACTCAATTGGAAATGAAAACACGAATCAATACTGCAAAGAAGAAGATGGGGGATTGTGAAATATGTTCACCTGATTCGTGTGATGAAGTGTAATCTTCTGTACTTTTATGGATTTCTCCTGCACCATAAAAAGGGGTATTTTACAGAAGAAAGTTAAACTACTTTGCTGGTATATCAGCTCAAACCAGTTTGACCACTGACCGCATAGTATTGTGTAAAGAGAAACTTGTAAAGTGCATGCATAAAGTTTGGGGTCATCCTGGGGGCACACCGAGGAAGATTTGACAAGACTCTAGAATGAGAAGAGGGCATGCGCCGAAGAAGACACGCCTATTCATGAATACGTATTAGCAGACAGGATATAAACCAAGAACAGTAACTGTACTGCGTGCATCTTGGTGGAGCGGAGACTCCCGGAGCACCCAGCGCTGTGTGCTTGCCTCTATTCGCTTAATAAATTGTAAATTTGAATTGGAATCCTGTTTGGGACTAAATCATTTATCACATCCTTATCCAGCATCTTTTCAAAATACTGGTAAGACTCAAGCCTGCATCGTAACTGGTTCCTCTTCCATCCGCTGTAGGAGTCCCCTGTGTTCCGGAAACACCACAGGGCACATCGAACTATAACACAAAGCGCTATGGATAGAACCACAATAATTATTCAAGTAACAAATAATCGTTGTAACCATGATAGGTTTGGTAAACCAAGAGGTTAACTTTCCCACAGCTCAGAAAACCCCCAAAAGGTGTCATCTTGAGTTACTTCACGTAGGATTTTTGCTTGTTCTCTGATCTCCCGTAAGTCAGCAGATATTCACCCACTTTGGTCTACATACCTGCAACAGCTGACATTGATTACTGTGCACACCCCTGCCTGTGAGGCTAATATTAAATCTAGAGCCATACGATTTTGTGATACTATTTTCGATAAACTAGTAGTTTCTTCTTGGAGTTTCCTGATGGCATCTATAGTTTTATTCTCAATTATCTCTATTACAGCCGAGATGTTTATTATAGCTTTTTCTAACTCGCTAACCCCCAGAAATGGGATTAGCCACCGCACAAAGCTATGATAGCGTGTCAGCTTTTCTATTAAGGGCTTACTCACCCTTCAGTTTCTTCTCACGGGATTCTGTGTTGTTTTATCAATAATAGTGATGTTGGGAACCAGGGTGTCCAAAGTACATGCTCCCCACCACCTCAGAGGTAAAGTTTTCCGAGCTGCTGTACCACACAACCAGTACCACCCTGTCCCTAGCAGAACCGGGAGGCCAATATAATTAAGTAACTGAAATGCTGGATCAATAGAGACAAAATGTGGTCCTCTGTCAGAGGATATAGTTGCTGGAACTCCAAAATGTGGTATTATCTCTTGTATCAATGCTTTAGCTGTCTCCCGAGCTTTAGCTGTTCTGGTTGGGAATGCCTCTGGCCAACCTGAAAAGGTATCAGTTAATACCAATAAATATCGATACCCCCCTTTTCTTGGAAGTTCTATAAAATCAATCTGTCATTATTGCCCAGGCCCATTGTCTTTCCCAATCTGGCCCATTTCTGGCTTGGCGGTATTCTTGGGATTGGTTTGGAGGCAAGGATCACGTTGTTGAGTTACCTGTCTCACCATAGTATACAAATTTCTGGCCACACTTTCTCTAATTAAATGTTTATATAGAGTCTCCATCTCCCAATGCCTTTTCCTATGTTCTTCCCTTACCAAATGCCATATTAGGCAGGAGGGAATAATCACGTTTCCTTGTGGGGTATAAGCCCACCCTTCTTTGTTATATGACCCTTCCAGATCTGTGATAAGGTTTTGATCTTCCTCGGTATATTTTGGCTTACCTTCTAGGGAGATTCGCCGTCAGGGACTAAAGCTCCTTCTGTTTTTATCTCTGTTTTAGCTACCTGTTTTGCCTCTCTGTCCACCAGCTCATTTCCTCTCTCCAATTCCGAGCTCACTTTCCGGTGAGCCTTAATATGCATAATCGCCACCTTCTCAGCAAGTTGGACTGCTTTCAACAGTCTCAAAATCTCTTTTGCATGCTTAATAGTTTTCCCTTGAGAGCTCAGTAACCCTCTTTCCTCCTAGATTGTTCCATGCACGTGCACAACTCCGAAGGCATATCTTGAGTCTGTATAAATATTCACAACTTTGCCTTGAGCCACTTCCAAGGCTCGGGTCAGAGCAATTATTTCTGCGCTCTGTGCAGAGGTATTTATGGGCAAAGGTCTATTATTTCTTGACTAGTGGTAATGGCATATCCCATGTGTCTTTTACCACTCAGGACATAGCTGCTTCCACCTGTGAACCAGTTTTCTCCGCTTTCCATAGGGTTGTCTTTTAGATCTGGTCGGTTTGCGTACGTTGTTTCAATAGTCTCCAAAGAGTCATGATGCGCTGGTTCTCCCGTGTTTCCACTAAGGAAAGAAGCTGGGTTGACAATGTTAGTAACTACGACCTCCACATCATCCTGTTCTATCAGTATAGCCTGATATCTCAGGGATCTTTGTGGAGAAAGCCAGTGCCCACCCTTTGCGTCCAGCACTGCGGACACTGTGTGAGACACTAAAACAGTCATCTTCTGGCCCAGAGTAAATTTTCGGGCTTCTTGTACATTCAATATTACAGCTGTAATTGCTCTCAAGCATCCAGGCCAACCCTTCGCAGTTGCGTCTAACTGTTTGGAAAAGTAGGTAACTGCTCGTCGATAGGGGCCCAGATCTTGTGCTAATATTCCCAGAGCAATTCCCTGTTTCTCGTGGGAAAAGAGAAAAAAACGGTTTACTCACATCGGGGAGCTCTAAGGCCGGAGCCGACACCAAAGCTTTCTTTAGTAGCTCAAAGGCTCGTGTGCTCTCTTTGCCCGTCCAGATCATACAATCGTATCGTAACAGTTTCCTTTCTCCAGACGGTATTTCCCAAGATTCCAAGTCTTTTGCGAGCTCATTGCCAAAGATGGTAGACTGTTCGTAAATCCTTGTGGCAACACCGTCCAAGTGAGCTGAGTCTTGCGACCACTTTTGGGGTATTCCCATTCAAATGCAAATAATTTTTGGCTGGCTTCATGGGGAGGGAGGCAAAAGAAGGCATCCTTCAGATCTAAAACAGTAAAGCAAGTTAGTTCAGGTGTTAATACGGTCAACAGGGTATATGGATTTGCTACTACGGGGTAAAGGTCCTCAGTTATTTTATTTACGGCCCGTAGATCCTGGACCACACTATACAACCCGTCAGGTTTACGAACAGGTAATACAGGGGTGTTGAAATCAGACTCACAGTTTTTCAGTAATCCTATTTATAAAAATCTTTCAATCACTGGCCGAATTCCTTCCTTACCTTCCCTTCTGCGGGCAGACTGGTTAAGAATAGACTCAGTATCTGGATATATTGCTGATCTTTTACTTCCAGAGTAATTTCTCCTTTTTCAAATGTAATTTTTGCACCCAATTGTTCTAACAAATCTCTTCCCAAAAGTGGCTTTGGGGAGTTGGGCCTATGTAGGAATTTGTGGATACCCCATTGTTTTCCCAATTTATACTTCAAAGGTTTACAAAAATATGCCTTTTCACTTTGGCCAGTCGCTCCTTTTACCATGATATAGTCGTTTCCCAGGGGCATCAAGGCTTGATTTAAAACCAAGTATGTTGCCCCTGTGTCAACCAAAAATTCTACTTCTTGTTCTTCCTTCCCCAGCCTCATTATAACCAGTGGATCTGCTAGGGTACATTCCCCAGGTCCCTGTCAATCCTTTTTCACATGGGCTACTATTCTTCCTGTCTGGTGGCTTCGCCTCTTTGCCTTGTTTCTTGGACACCCTCCTTTCCAATGACCAAATTTCTTACACAACGCACATTGATCCTTACCTAATCAAGATGGTTCTCGTCTAGGCCTCCCTTCTTCCTCTTCCCTGACAACTGCTATCCTTCCTCTCTATTACTAAATACTCTCCACGCTTCACCCAGCAACACTTCCAGATTTCTACCTTCTGTAGGGCGCAGCTTCTGGAGTTTGTGCCTAATGTCCCCCGTAGACTGACCCAAGAACAGGGAGACTATTTGTTGTATTCCTACCTCTGACCCAGGATCCAGCGGTGTGCTACGGCGCATTACATCCCTCAATCGATCCAGGAACTTGGATGGGGACTCAGAAGGACCTTGTTTAACTGCATATAGAGCTGACCAGTTTGTGGTTTTGGGAATAGCCCTTTCCATTCCCTTCAAAATCCAGTCTTGATATTCCTGTAGCCTCTCCATATGGGCAGATTTATTAGCATCCCATTTTGGGTCTCGGAGGGGAAATATTCTTTGACATCCCCCCCGTGATCTTGTAATGGTCTTCAGCTAAATTCTCTGCTGTTTTCAAAATTAATTGCTTTTCTGTTTCTGTCATATACTCTAAGAGCAACTGTATACCTTTCCAGTCTGGATTATGTTGTTTTACGATGAACTGAAAATGCTTAGTAACACTCACCGGGTCGCTTCTATAGTCTCTTGCAACTTTTCTCCATTCTCCTAGATCAGTGGTGGAAAAGGGCACCTTAATCATCATTGTTCCTCCATCAGGTCCCACTGCCTCTCGGAGTGGGGCTTGTAAAGCTGTAGGGACAGTCCTAGAGGCAGTTTTCTTCCTTGTGCGGGAAGATATGGGACCGTCCATACAGTGCCTACTGTAATCATGAGACTGGCATAAAATTTGAGATTTTTATAATGCAGCTCATATTTGTTCTTTACTTTCTTTGTGAGTTCAGGGTTTGTTTTAGGGCACATTGTAATTTTTAGATTTGTTTTAGAATCGAGAAGCTTGGGAGAAAATTTTTGTGATTGGGTTTTTTGGTTTGGGTTTTTTTGTCCATCCATAGTCATTTGTCATAAAGAGCTGAGCATTCAAGGAAATACCAAAACTATTATGATTTGCAAAGTGAAAACCTGTAGTACGTTCTGCACAGATTTGGTCGCCTTCTATTATGCTTAAATTGTGGCCTGTCATGATGGACACCAAACTTCACGCCAAACTTGACATCTGCAGTATTCAGAGTATGTGCATTTGTCAAGCAATGAGCTAGCAAGTGTCTGGAATTGTTAGGTAGCAATGCCTGATTAAAACATGGTCTATATTCATATGAAGCAATCCCAGAAAATGAAGAGGAATTTGCAGCACTTAAAAAAAGACATCATATTTATGCAGTACAATTCAGGTAAACGTAAAAGAGTTCAAAACCTTCCCTCCTTGGCTACCAGTTTTGAGAGAAGTATGGCGTTGTGCGTAGAACAAAGGGATGTCTGTAAAACTTTCCCTGTTGCATGCTCAGTCTGTAAGAACGTTTCATGTTTTGCAGAAATGCTAACAGCTTCCAAGGTTATACAAGCATGGTAGCTTCCCCCACCATCTTTTCAGAAATACGGAAAGCAGGAAAATCCCAGAGTCTGGAAAAGTTGCTGGCAGAATCGTTTGCCCGAGGTAGGTTTAAAATTGAGAGATTCTTGGCCCTCTTCATAATTAATGTAACTAATTTTCCACAAGTTTTCTAGGCTTGCTTCTGTGGGTCCTATGATAATGCAAAGAGAACAAGTGAAGCTCTAGAAGTAAAATACTTCTCATAAGTTTAATCCCTTTTTTAGTTTAAAAGACCTCATGCACTGTGAACTTGTTTTATAGTCTTCTCCCCAAATGTAGGTGTGGAGAGTCACAGAAAGACATAAATATTGAAGTCTCCAGTAGCTGCATGTTCCCTGTTTTTATTCTAAAGAAATGTTTGGAAGGTATTTCTGAGGAGTTAATGTTGTTTATGTGTTGGGTTTGTTTGGGTTTTTGCTGTGCTGGCTTAATTCTCATTGATTATAGTCTAATTCCTTTGTGTTTCTTTTTACAAAGAAATCCAAGCAATAGTTACCAATATTAACCAAGACAATAGAGTCCTTAATGCCGGGGATCTTTTTTTGTACGTCTTGCCTTTTTTAAGCTGCTTTCCAATTTCTCAGTGGGCAGGAAACTAGATGGCACGTGTTTTTTCCCTTTTGTGTCCTTGCAGAACTCTTGCGTTGAATTTTAACTTCTGTGTTGCCTGTGAATAACGTAGAGAAGTGATACATTGCTTTGTACAGCAATGCACCTTGATTTTGAATGCATGATGAATACCGTGGAAGGAACCAAACGCGAGGAAAGTTTTATGTGAGTGTGTTCCTATATTTCTTTTTTTTTTTCTGAATTTGTAACTGCAATTGGGGAGTAAAAAAATTTCAAACCAAAACCAAACTCCTAATCACCCCCGACCTCCTCAAACACCTAGTGTCTTGTCAGCTGTGGAATGACGTCGCTCAGTGAGTTAACCTTGAGGAGAGATTTTGTTTGGTCCAGACTGTGGGCAAAATCCAAGAACTAGCAAAATAAGGTCCTCATTCGCTAGAGCTCTGTGTGGGGAATTGTTATAGGAGAAGAAGTGTTAACTTCTTAGGGCGAGCGGACTTGCATTTGAATCCTGAATTTGTTCTTTTGGCAACACAACATTTTCGCTCTTTCACCCTAAGGAAAACTCTTTTTTTGCCAGTTTCCCATAAAAGCGATCATGAACAACGTTAACTTCATTTGGTAAAACGATTCCTTTTGACAGAAGGGGAAAATATTAAGTATGCAATGAGTGGAGTCACAGATGAATCTACCAAGCAGACCACAATGTTTACTCTCACAGGCTTTACTGTATACGAAGCTAGTGGACTCAAATAATGGGTTGATAAGTGTATAAGCATTTGCAGAATGAGGACTTTTCAGTTAATCTTCTGTAAGATTTTTGTCTACACCAGCTTGTACGCCAGGATCCCAGCTCACTTTCTGTGCTTGGGTCTTTGAGTTTGTTTCTGCATTCAACTTTGTTTCCAGGAAAACATATCAAATCTGTGATCATTACAGCATGCCATAATAGTTAATATGCCAGATTTAAGAAAAACACAGCTAAGGAGCTTCCTTCTTCACAACCCCCCATCATATAAACCCCCAAAATGAAGGAATTCCTTAAACCTAGAAAGAAAGAAATACGCTGTGAGTCACATGTTGCGGTGATGTGGTAGCAGCAGGGTCCTTAGAACCGATGATTTACAAGACCTAATGTCTTTCTGTGGACTTTGAAGGCTGAGTGTTTTGTACTCTAGCAATTTCCTGCTACTGTTATGTATTCATGTAGATCTGTAAGGCAATTGTTGTTACTTTCTTTGCATAGTCTGGTAAAATATTTGTATAATAGGAAAATTATGGTTTTGTGCTACTCTCCTTGGGAAACAGAAACTAAGCCTGCCATTAGATGCTAGGCCACAGTCGTTGACGGAGCAGGGTAGTGTATCTTACATTTTGTGCTACACTTGGTCAAGTCTCATCTCTATCGTATTCGCTGTTACTTTATTAAATTTAGTATCTGCACTTTCTATTTCCAGACAGGCCTCTCATTCAGAGCACAGAGGCATGGTTCTCTCTGCGCCTGGCTTCCCATCCCTATCTTTTCATTCCTTCCTCTCCTCCCTGTAGCCTACTGCTATCGTTTTCTTTCACCAGCTCTCTCTCTGCCGGGCTCCGGAACCCTGTTTTTTCATTTCTCCCTGTCTGTCTTGTAGCTCCTCAGTACTTTTTCTTTCCCTGGCTCCCTGTCCCTGTTTCTTCCTTCTTGGCCCTGTAGCACGCTCTGATTCTGTTCCATTCTCTGCCTCTGCTTTCCCAGCAATCTGTCCCTCGCTTTTAATTCCTCCCTCTCCGCGCTGTCGCCCGTGCGGTCTCTTGCCTTTCTCCGTCGCTGGCTGGCTGGCTGTCCCTGCTCATTCATTCCTCCCTCTCCCCCCTGCAGCGCCTGTCGCTTTTGTCCGTTCTCCATCTCACCGTCTCTGGCTCCCTGATGACCCTATTTTGGACTCCCACCACCCATGCACCCCCTTCTTTCCATGCTCATTGCTCTTCTTGTTGCTCTCCAGCTCTCTTTTTTCCCCAGCTCCCTGTACGGTGCAGATATGGGGGTTGTTTTGGCGGTGTTCCCCGCCCCTTACCTCCGTGTTTCACTGTCCTGGCTCCCCATTGTTTCATTCCTCCTTTCGGCTCGGTTGCCACTTTTTTGTCTCTCCCTCTCTCCTGGTCTGACTCCCTGCCCCCGGTCTCCTCTCTTGTAGCGTCCCGTGCCTCACACCTCGTTTTCGGCGGCCTCCCCCTGCCCAGCAGCCCATGGCTCCGGGAGCCGCCCGCCCGCCTGTTCCCTGCCGCACCGAGGAGCGCGGCTCCGGGAAGGACTGCCGGGGTGTCCCCGGGGCAGGCCCCGAGCCCCGGGGCAGCCCCGCTCCCGGGCCTTGTCATGCGCCGCCTCCTTTGCCCTCGCGGCTGCGTTCGCCCTCGCTTTGCCCCGGGTGAGGGGCTGTGCCGGAGCTCGGGGCAGGAGGGGATGCCCTGGGGTGGGGGTCGGGCGCTGGCCCCCTGTTCCAGCTGGGCTCCAGCTGTGGGCCGGGGCTGGAGGAGCCCCAGGTGCGGGCGGTGAGGCCGGTGGGGACGGACGCTCCCTGCACAGGGGTGGCTGCCGGGGGAGGGGCTGGTGCTGCTGCTGCCCTACTCCCGGTGGCCGTGGAGGGGCCGGGGGGAGCCAAGGGTGGAGCGGTCACCCGGCCTGACCGGGCTGCGGCTGCAGCGAGAAAGAAGGTGAGTGGGGCCGCCCGATCGACCTGAGGCAGGGCGGCGGGGTCCGCGTCGGAGGCACGGAGCAGAGGGGTGTGCGAGCCGGCGGAGGGGTCCACCCGGAACTACGCTGCAGAGGGCGGGTGAGCGCCCGCGTCTCGGCGGGGATGGGGGATGGGGGGGGTGGAAGACGGTGTCCGCGCAGGGTGAGCCAGCAGGACAGGCTGCGTCTCACGGCATGGCGGGAGCCGAAGTCCTGAGGCACGGGGTTTGCTCTCGGCCATGTTCGTTCCCCGCCATGCCGGGAAGCGTGGTCTTCCGGGCGGTCATGCTGTGCTTGCTAGTGCATGCCGGGAGATGTAGTTTTTGCGACGCGGGTTCCCGGGCATGCGTGGTGGCGTGCCTCCTCGCCGCTCTCAGTGCTGCCGCCCTGTGACCAAAATTAGGTACTGCAGCTCGGCAGCCGCGCATGCGCGGTACAGCACCTCGTCGCTCAGAAGCTGCGCATGCGCGATGGGCGCATTGCCGCAGCTCGGGAGGCACGCATGCGCGGTGGGGAACCTCGCCGCAGCTCGGAATCCGCGCATGCGCGGCGGCGCCTCAGTGACCCACGCTGCCGGCCGCCGGTAACCGCGATGCCGTTCTGCGGTCCCTGCGCGCTCTTTGCTACTTCCCGGTAAGGTCGCGCCGTTGCCGCCCCATGTGCGCAACGTGGGCGGGTGCTCGCCCTGCAAAATGAGGCACGGCCGCCGGGTGCTCGCTGCTACTGCAGCCCGGCGTTCGCGCACCGCCCCTCGCCCCTGCGGCGCGCCGCCGGCGTCCGGCGCATGCGCGGTGCGCGGGAGCAGCATGGCGGCGCAGCGGGGTCCAGTTCCCGGCGGGGCGTGAAGGGCCGGGACCACCGGTGAGGCGAGCGAGCCCCTGGGGCGGGTGCGGGGCGTCTCCTGCGCACCGGCCGCCCGCGGGTGGTGGGGCGAGGAACTTCGAGCCGCCCGCTGCGACCGGCTGCCGGCCCGCTGGAGGCGAGTCGGGTCGGGGCAGCCCCGGGGAATTACCGGGGCTCTGGGAGGAGGGAGGGAGGCGGACACCCCCCAGGCGCGGACGCCGGGCGCCTCCCAACTCGTCAGAGCCCCCCCGCTCGCTTCTCCTGGCCCCGCGCAGCTGCCCCCAGCTCCAGCCCCTCCCCTGAAGCCCGTCCCGTAGCCCCGGGCCGGCCCCGGGCCCTGTCGCAGAGGCGGCAAGCCGGGCCTCGCGTGCGCTGGGTTCTCCGTGAAAGCGGACGCCGTTGGCAGCGGTGCAGGGGCAGAGCGGCGTCTCCGGCGGCCCCCGCGGAAGGAGAGGCTTCGGCCAGGGGGGAACTACGGTAATAAGGGTCGCTGCTGCTTCTTTCCCTCTGCCAGGGGCCGCGCTGGGGGGGGATGCCGCTGACCGCACCCGCCTCGGGCTCGCGTGGGTTGTCTCTGCCCAGCCTCGCTCTCCTCATGGCACGGCTGCAGAAAGGGACAGGCGGAGCGCTTGCCGGCCCTGGGCGGGAGCTGCCACGGCCAGAGCTGGAGAGGCCAGAGAACGGTAAAGAGGAAGAAGAAACCGAAGGCCGGCCGGCCGGCAGCTGCCTCCTGCTGCAGGGAAGAGCGAGCCAGCCCCTCCAGGTGAGGTAGGATCCCTCTTCGTAGTCCGCAGCAGGCCACACCATCGACATGCAGGGTCTGTACGCGTCACCAAAGGCGGCCGCGTAGCGCACGAGCGAGGCTACGTGTGTAGGGAGCCCCGTCTTGTACGAGCTGTAAGACACCCCGGTATTCTCTTAGGTGGAGGACAGCCAAGCGACAGGAGTTACAGAAGGCGAAGGGAGGAGAGGAGGAGGAGGAGGAGGAGGAAGAAGCGTCTGAACTGGCGAACTCTCCCAGCAGTGCAGGGAGTGAAAGCTGTGGTGAGTCCCAGGCCCTCGGGGCCCTGTTGCCCCTATTCTGCATCCCGGGCCCTCACTACCTCTCCCCTGGCCCCCCCGTCTTTCCCACGCTGATGTGGTTCCCCCCCACCACCCCCCGCCCATACCTCCTTTCTCCATCTCACTCTGACCAGCTCCCCGTCCTCATCTTTTAGGTCCTCTCTCTCCCTGCTCTGTAGCTTGTGGCTATTTTTCCTTCCTCTGCCTCTCTCAGTCTGGCTCCCTGTCCCTGCTTTTCCATTCCTCCCTCTGCAATGTAGCGTGTTGCTACTCTTTTCTTTCACAGTCTCTCTCTGTCCGGCTCCCAGCCACCGTTTTTGCCTTCCCTCCACTCTGTTCTCTAGTCTCTGGCTGATGTTCAAGGTCTTCCTTCTCGGCCCTGTAGCACAGCACAAGTCTCTTTCTTCCTCTGTCTCCCGCTATCCTGCTCCCTGTCCCTGTTTTGCAATTTTGTCCTTGTCAGCCCTGAGCCACGCTGCAGTTTCATTTCTTTTGCCGTCTTGCCCTGTCCGGCTCCCTGCCAGGATCTTTTAATTCTTCTCTCTCTCCCTCTTGAAGCCCATCGCTGTTTTACTCTTTCTCCCTGTCTCCCTGTCCGTCTCCCCCTCTCCGTCTTTACTTACTCTTTTAAGTAAAATCACTGGCTGAGACCTTAAACATGTCACTTCTTGCCCGACAAGATCAAACAGACCATGAGCAAGCTTGTTAGGCTTCCCGTGTAAACTCACGGATAACACAAAGCAAGCTCCTTAGGCTTCCCGTGGAAATCACTGCTACCAGGTTAAATTGACCTCCTTGTGCCGTCCTGAGGCCGAAAGACCGAGGAGCTAATTCGATGAGTAGATATGGACAAAGGAAGCCCCAGGTTCAACTGGCAGACTGCGTGAGGAAGACTGTGGATGACCACCTGAGGGTGAAAAGACCCTAACCCTAATTTTACTGCGCATGCTTGGACTATGTCAACGAATTCCGGGGACTCCTCACCATATGACTGCCCTTCTTGGGGGATCTGATGACACGTATGACTTTTCTGCATATGAACTGATGTGCTTTACTAACCCGTCGGAGCACTCGTGGTGGAGCGATCCCCAGCGCTGCCGTAAGGAATGCCCGCCTTCTAAAGCTTCAAACTAAGTGTTAGAGGGTTTTCTGGCCGACTTTTCAGTATCCCTTTGTATTTGATTGTTTCTGGTATTCCCTTAGTGGCTTCACTTGTTAGATTTTCTATCTACGTCTCCGTTTTAGTTCGCCATTCCTGCCTCTTAATATTTTTCCTTTTGCCGTAATCACCATTGCTTTTAAAATTTTCTGCCGCCTTTTCTCTCATTCGCGGTCCTTATTTGCCTACCCTTATTTTTTAACTGACTTCTTCCCTTCCCTTAGTGCCCTCTGAAACAAGGATCTAAAACAATTAGAAGGTTGTAGCATGTGTAACTAATCAACTGTCAGTTTTACAAATTTCTGAAGAGATGTACTTTCTGGAAGGTTTTGATTTCGTGATTAGTTTAACTTTAGTATAGACTTCTTTAGCCTAGCAACCGTGGCATTATGTTTAACGGCCTGTTCTCATAGTCCTTAGGCTGTATTTGCCTCAGTGCCAACACTGTACCTATATGTAAACAGTTCATCAGGAGGAAAGCAGCCCTGATGAAAATTAAAACACAAGTAGAAACGGAGAAGACAGGTGGAGAGAACCAAGAGGAGAAGAGTTAAGAGCAAGGACTGAGAAATTGATGAGTGCAGAGGAGATACCTTCACCTTGAGCACAGAAACGTCCTAGCAGGAGTGCTCAAACACGGATGGTAAGACGGAACCGCTTGGCTGAAGAACAGAAGGGGAAAACATCCAAGGAGAAGGAACTATCCTCAGGAGACCTGTGACCATAAAAGGGAAAAAGAAGGAGGGGGCTAACTCCCCAAACGACCACCGACGACCGCCCGAGACGCCCGCGCACGCGTAGGGTAGTTTTGCAACACCAGCGTTATGTAAACGTGGCAGATAAGCGAGGAGGCGGAGATTTCTCAGGACACGTGCAAATATTCACGTCTTTCAGGTATATAAAGGATGAAGTTTTGCTTCCGCGCGCGCGCGTTGGGAGGAGATATCCCCCAGGCGTCCGGCGTGGCAATAAAGGCGTCTGCTTAATGACACTTTGGTGTTACTGAGTTTAAATTTCTGTAACTTTTGTGAATCATTTGGTGACCCAGGTGGGAGGGACATCCTCTGTTCGGCTGCGGGACCCGATGAGTCTGGGACTCTCTTGGGTTTGCCCCCGGAGATCTTTTCCGGAGAGACCCCCGTTCGCAGTCGGATCACCGCGGGGACAGACAAAGACCCTCTGGCAAGAAGACATCCTTAAATCCTGAATTGGTAACGATCGATCAATTTGGGACCGTCTTTAAGACGTGCAGACGTGCACACGGGTCGGCGTATACCGGCTCGCTAGCACCTTACAGGTGTACCTCTGGGGGACTTGTGTCCCATATGGTAGGGGATTAACTTCCCCGTTTGGAGGGGCTGCGTCCCCATTTGGAGGTCCGGTTAACTGTTACCTGACTTTTGGCTAATGCATTTCGGGTATTGGTTATTGGTTTGTCATTTATTGGATTTTGGTTATTAACGGTAAAATTTGCATCAGATATGGGAGAGTCACAGAGTGGCGGAATTCTAAAGAAAAGCCCACTGGGATGTGTTTTGCAGCACTGGAGAGATCCGGGGGGAGTGCCGGGAGGCAGTGTCGATAGGAAAACTTTAATTAAGCATTGTAATCAGTGGTGGCCTCTCTAGAAGCCAGACGGTGGAGAAAAACGGCCCTTTAACAGGACATTAAAATAGAATACATTATTACATTAAGGTACATATAATTGTAATATAATACTACACACGTTATAATAGGTATTATACATTTAGTGTAATAGTACAATTTAATGCTCTTCCTTCAGGGAGAAGGAAAATGGGATGAAGTGCTTTATGCAGATACGTATGTTTTTCACTCTACGAAACCACCCTGAATGGCAGAAAGAACGTGGAATCAATTCAGCACCCCAGGACCCTATGGTCCTGGCGATAGAAAAAGACAAACAATAAGCAAAATAGGAAGCAAAAAAGATGTTGCTCGCCTTGTGGCATTGGACAAAGATGTTTAAAGGTTGACAGAATGGGAGATTAAAGGATTGTTTGACCCCGATTGCGAGGATGTGCGTGCAATGTCGGATGCGGTGTTCAGCGAGGCAGAAAAGCAGAGTGTTGTGAGGGTGGCCAGACCCTCAAGTCCAGGCTCTGGTTTTGGCTGGAACTCTGCCGGGAACAGTGGATAACCATGTTCCCATTACCAGTCCCGGTCGGGGCCCTAACCAGCCAGGAGCCCGGGACTTAGTACCGCGGTACAGGGAACGAATGGCTTCTGGAATAAGAAGTGCTGTCCCAAAATCAGTAAATTGGTCTAAATTGTATGAAATTAAACTAGATAGATAGAAAAGAATCCCCTACTGATTTTTTGAACCGATTAAAAGAAGGGATGCAGAAATATACTCCTTTAAACCGTACCTCTCGGGAGGGAAAGGGTCAGTTGTTATTCCTGGTTCTGGGACAGCTGATGGATGATGTCAAGAAAAAGTTACAGCAAGTGCAAGGAACAGATGTGAGAGATTTAGAGAAATTGCTGGCGACTGCTTGGCAAGTGTGTCGGAATAGGGACAGGCGGGGGGGGGGAATGGGCAAAACAATTGCCAGCGCTACAGCGGCTGCTTTGCGCACCGCAGGGGCCAGGTAACCTCTGGGATCCCACCGGGAAACACCACTAATGGGAGGCGAGGAGCCATGAGAAGTAGCCCAAGTGCCCCGTCTCGGGGAAGTCAACCCCTCCCGAAAGATCGGTGTGCCTACTGTCAGCCAAGGATGGAGCTCGAATGGCGGGGTATGCCGTGACCACCGCAGAGCGAGTGCTGGAAGCAAAGTCACTCCCTGAGGGTACATCCGCACAACGAGCCGAATGAATTGCTTTAGTGAGAGCTTGTTGAAGGACTGCGAGCGAACACCCGGACAAATTCAAAATACGCCTTGGGTGTAGTTCATGCCCGTGGGGCTATCCGGAAGGAACGGGGACTTCTGACCGCCCAAGGAAAACATTAAGCTTGCTGACGTGATCCTAAGACTTTTGGATGCGGTACAGTCGCCTTCGGCGGTTGCCCTTATGCACCGCAAGGGGCACCAAGAGGGTGACGCTGCTCAGGAAGTGGGGAATAAATCGGCAGATTATGAGGCAAAAAGAGCTGCGGAACAAGGTGAGGTGTTAAGTTTGATTCCTGAAAAAGCTTTGCCGCTACCGGACTCGGTCGACTGTGATGAGAAGGACCTTAGATTAATTAAAGATTTGGAAGCAGAAGTTGAATCATCAGGTTGGGCAAAATTAAAAGGTAACAGAGTAATAGTTCCCTTTAGAATAGTACGGAAACCGGTAAAAGCAGAACACGACCAGACTCATTGGGCAACTGAAGCCTCGTATGATTCCCTTATGAAGCAAATAGTAGCCGGGAATTTGTTTCAAACTGTAAAAGCCATGGTTAATAACTGTGAAGTATGCAAAGGTGGGAAATCGTGTAAAATTTGGAAGTCTCGGTAAAGGGAAAGTTCCAGGTCAAAATTGACAAACAGACTTTTCCGAACTCCCACGGAAAGGGGAGGGTTTGGGATTTGTTCGTATTAACAGATACCTTTTCGGGCTGGCCAGCAGCTTTCCCTTGTAGGGCTAATAAGGCTAGGGAAATGACAGGAGTACTCTTAAACGAAAATTATTCCCAGATTTGGAGTACCAGCAGTAATATCTTCTGATAGGGGTGCTCATTTTTGTGCGCAAATAGTGCAACGAGTTAGTAAAATTTTAGGAACAAACCGGCAACCGACCTCAGGCAAGTGGGCCAGTGGAGCAAATGAATCACTTAATTAAACAACAGCTAGCTAAACTTAGTCAAGAAGCAAATCTACATTGGTACCAAGCGCTCCCACTGTAGCCCTACTACGAATCAGGATAAAACCGGGAACTAAAGAGAATTTAAGTCCATTTGGAATTTTGTTGGGGCGGCCGTAACCGATCCCAATACCGAGGGGAAGATCTCACCCAGTTAGGCGAAAATAATCTATAGAAATACATAATAATATTAGGAAATTCTAAACGAGAGCGATTGCAAGTGCCTAGAGAGTCTAGCCAGACGTTCTCTCTAACAGGAGTTCTGGTTCCGGTTAACCCCTCTCTATTTAATAACCCCTGCTATGGAGTAGGTCATGATAAGAACAGCTTTAGATTTACATCACCTCTTGGGGTTGTGAAGAAGTTCGGAGCAAATTAGCCTCTCGGTTACCAAATTTTAAATGGATCAAAGAGCTGCTTGTACTCGTATTAGTTGATAGCTTATTTGTTTTATGTACGTGTTGTATAATTCGAGGTTCGCTATGGCGTTGTCAGAAGAATGGGGATGACTGTGTTACCTGGAAAAAGAGTAAGGTCAAACCTGAAGTCGCAACAGGGAGGTATTTTAATCGACGGACGAAGGAGAGTGGTACGTTATAAGGGACTGCGAAAGAATTCGCAAGGGTAATAGAAAAGGGGGGAAGTGAAACAGAAGATGTCTGCTTAATGACACTGTGATGTTACTGAGTTTAAATTTCTTTCACTTCTCTGCATCACCTTGCTTTTTCATTTTTCTTTCTCCAACTCTTTTAAAAGTTTGCCGTTTCTTTTATGTTTTATTCCCTTCTTTCCCTAACACCTATCGCTTTTTAAATGTTCTTGCCAGGCTTACTTTTGTTCCCTTTGTCTGTATTTTTAATTAGCTCTTGTCTTTCCTTAGCGCCCTCACTATTAAAACTTTCTTTCTACATCTCTGTTTACTGTCCCTATTTCACAATTTTTTCCTTATTTCTTTAATCCCTGTTGCTTTTAACATTTTCTACTTTTATCCCATCTTCTGTCTCTCTCTTCTGGTTTTTCTTTATTGTCATCGCATTTAAAATTGTCTCTCTATAGCTGTTTTACTCCACTGTCCCTATTTCTGTTTTTTCCTTTATTTCCCTAATGCCTATCACTTCTAACATGTACTTTCTGTGCCCTTCCATGTCTGTATCTTCAGTTATTTCTTGTCTTTCCTTAGTGCCACCCCTTCTTCAGTTTCCCTTCTACATCTCCATTTTAGTTCACCATCGCTGTCTTTAATTAAAGTCCTTGATCCCCATTGCTTTTCAAATTTTCTACTTTTATCTCGTCCGCTGTCGTTACTTATTAGTTATTTTCTCTTATTTTTTCCTAAGGGCACCGCTTTTTGTATTTCCTTTCTGCGTCTACTTTTATGTGGTTCGCTGTCCCCATTTTTCAATTTTTTTAGTCATCGTTCTTTTTGGTTTGAAATTTTGTTTCTCGGTGTACTTTTATCTCATTTTCTATCCCTACATTTTTTTTCCCCGTTTCCTGTAACTTGCCGCTTCTAACATGTTCGTTCTAAATCTACTTTTATTAGGATGTAGCTCCCTTTTTTTCAGTTGGTTCCTGTCTCTCCTGTACCCCCTCACGTTTAGATTTTCTTTCCTCGTCTGTTTTTATCCACTTCAGCAGCTTCATTTTTTTAGCTCATTCTAGTGTGTCCCCTACCTTGTTGCTTGTGAAATTTTCTTGCTATGTCTTTGCCTATTCAGGTTTTTTCCCTATTTTAACTTTTTTTCCCCGTCTTAACGTCTTCATTTTCGAATAACAGAATCATTTAGGATGGAAAAGACACTTAAGATCATCGGGCCCAGCCGTAAACCTAACACGGCCAAGTCCACCACTAAACCGTGGCCTTAAGTGCCACATCCACGCGCCTTTTAAATACCTCCAGGAACGGTGAGGAACTTATGTTTTTATGCTTACTTTAACCTGGTTTTCTGTCCCGATTATTTACTCTTTTCCTGTCTGTCCTCTACCTCATCGTTTTTTAAATTTTCTGTGTCTGCTTTTATGGAGACGGCTAACCCTACGTTTTTATTACTTCCTGGCTATCCTGTGTGAAATCACTTCTGAATTTTTTTTCCCTATCTGTTTTCATCCAGTTCACTGTCTTTATTTCATTCCCGCCTCTGCTATACCCTGTCACTATTTAAATTTGCTTTCTGCCTTTGTTGATTTCTTCTGCTGCCCCATTGCCAAGTTTCTCCTTAACACCTTCGCTTTTGATAATTTTTTGTCTACTTTTATCTGGTCTTCTCTCCCTATTTGTTAGTTTTTTCCTCCCCTGCCTCATACCCTTTTTTTCTTTTTAAATTCTCTTTCTATATTTGCTTTTATCAAGATGTCTATTCTTTTCCAATTCTTTCTGTTTGTCACACACCCTGTCGCTTTTTAGATTTCCCTGGCGCGTCTCCCTTACCCCCTCCTCCCCCCCCCCTCCCCCATTCCGGGGTTTTACGGGGTCTCCTTGGCGCGCTGTTATCTCTGGAGCGTGATTTGTACCCCTCTCGGTTTGTCAGAACATCTCCTCGGGCCATCCCTCTTCCTCAGAGCGGTCTTTCTGTCCTCTCCTCCATCTTGCTCGCCTCCCGTCGGCCAGCGTCTCCCCGACGCCGCCTGTGCTCCGTTCAGATCCCCTCCCGAGTACCTCTGTGCCCTCCAGCCTTCTGCCGTCTCTCCGGCCGCCTCGGCACCCCTCTGATTTCCGCCACGACGCTTCCTGCGAGCGACCCCGCGTTCCGTAACCGGACTGTGAAACAGGACCTGAATTAACCGTAACTGCAGAGCGTAATGGCACATTATCTCGTATTTTACCCTCACCGCCTTTCAGGCCGTGGCTGGAAACCTGCTACGCGTGGCGCGCAGGATGCGGCAGCAGCTTTGGCGGCGGATGGCGAGAGGCGAAGGCCAAAGCAGAGGCTGCGCGGCTCCCGTGCGCTGGGTTTATTGTTTTACTTAGGAGCGTGGCCGTTCGTCTTAAACTGTTTATGGTGTTCTCGCCCAGCGCAGCAGTTTGCAATCAGCTGGTTTAAGGAAAACACGATGTCATCTCTGTCAAAGTTCTACATATTTTGGACGTGAAATATGAAACTGAGAACTTTAATCCTGGGTTTCCTGGGATTAGCTCTTGGAACTGCTTTAGAATCCCTTGTTTGTTGGCTCCCCGAAACTTACTGCTCATCTGCCGACTCTGCCCTGTACCATTTCACCTATTAATTTTTTCCCACGTTTCCCTCTCTGCGGCTCCCTCTCCCCGTTTTTTAATGCTTACTTGTGTTTCTTGTACCCTGCTGCATTTTAATTTCTCGCGCTACAGTTCCCTCCCTCTGGCACCCTGTCTCTGTGCTTTATTTCCTCCCTCTGTCCTGCACCCCGTCGCTGAAAAAACTTTCTTCCTATGTTTCCTTCTGTGCATCTCCCCGTCCCTATTTTTTCATTATTTCCTGTGGTTCTTGTACCCTGTTACTTTTAACATTTTCTCATTGCGGTTCCTTCTAGCCATCTCCCTGTTTGTTTAATATTCCCATGTTTCTCGTACCTGACCGCCACTTCTTTTTCCTTTCTGCCTTGTCCTCTGTCCGTCTCCCCGTCCCTGCGTTTTAATTCCTGTCCGTGTCTCTCGTACCCGGTTGCTTTTTAAAAGTTCTTCTACGTCTCCCTCTACCCGGCTCCCTTTCTCCGTTTTTTTGTTTGGGGTTTTTTTTTTTGGTTCCCCGCCCCTCCCCTTGTATTTCTTGCACCCCACCGCTACCTAATTTCTCCTTCAACGATTCCCTTTATCCAGCTTCCCTTTCCCGTACTTTTAACTCCTCCCTTTTTTCCGTATACCCTGTCCCTTTTTAAATTTTGTTTCAGTATTTCCTTCTATCCTCATTCCTGTTCCTATTTTTTAATTCTTTCCTGCTTTTCTCGTAGCCTGCCGCTTCTTAAAACGTCCTTCCGTCCCTCTACCCGATTCCTTGCCCCTGTTTTTTATCTCCTCCTCTGTCCCGCACCCAGTCACATTAATAACTTTCTATGTCTCCATTTATTTAGCTTCAGGGTAAATATCCTTTTAATCCTTTTTGACCCTCCATAGGTATAGGGTATTGCTTGATTCTAATTGGGCGGTGCGGATCTGTTATTTGAACGCTTATGGGGTCCATTTTTATCTTTCCAGTTTCCCCTTCCTTATACCACACTGAGGGGTTAATAGCTTCTTCATCCTCTTGTGTTAAAGTGTATAATTTAATCTGCAATTTGTCCCCTTGACTCTGAATGCTCAAGTTTAACTTCAAAATCAAATCCCTTCCTAATAAATTGTATTCCGCTTCAGGGAGCAAAAGTAAATCATTAAGACAAATTTTCTTTTCTGTTTCTACTTCTACATCTTTCAATATATTTACTTTAAAAGGCTCTCCTTTTGCTCCTACTACTGACACGTACAAAAATTTTTGCTTTTGCTTTTTGTTTTTCTTCGTCCCTCCTAACATAGACTTTCTGGGCTTCTCTAAGTAACTCCTCTAATCTTCTTTCTTGCCAATCTTCCAATTTTTCTAATTTCCTTCTTATATGCCCCCAGGATTTAGCTACAAATTGTGTTCTAAGGAGTGCAGTCCCAGCCACTGTATTCGGATCAATTCCAGAGTACATTTGTAGGTTTTTCCTCAACCTCTCCAACCATTCTGTTGGAGATTCGTCTTTCCCTTGTTGTTCATTAAATGCTTTAGTAATGTTTTGCACTCGGGGAACCTCTTCCCTTATCCCCTGTGTCCTGGTTTCAGCCAGGATAGAGCTGGTTTTCTTCACAGAAGTCAGTGTGACACTGTGTTTTGGATTTGGGATGAGAAACTGTTGATAATGTGCTGATGTTTTGGGTTGTTGCTGAGCAGTCAAGGACAGTCCAGCTTCTCGTGCTGGCCTGCTAGCAAGGAGGTTGGGGGTGCACGGGGAGCTGGGAGGGGACACAGCCGGGACAGCTGACCCAGACTGGCCAAAGAGATATTCCCTACCATCCGACGTGATGCCCAGTACATAAACTGGAGTTGGCCGGGGGGCGGAAATCGCTGCTCGGGGACGGGCTGTCGATCGCCGGGTGGTGAGCAATTGCTGTATTGGGCATGCTTGTTCTTGTACATTCCTGTGTTGGTATTATCATTGTTGTTTCCTTCTTTCTTTCTGTCCTATTAAACCGTGTTTATCTCAACCCACGAGGTTTTTTTCCTAATTCTCTCCCCCACCCTACTGTGGGAGGGGGAGTGAGCGAGCGGCTGCGTGGTGCTTAGTTGCCGGCTGGGGCTAAACCACGACAACATTACATCTTTTCATCCCGTAAGAAAGCATGTGTCCCTACAGTACGTACATAGTTACCCCCCAAAACCGCCAACGTCATACAACGTATCCCGCGATACAACGTATCCCGCGATACAACGTATCCCGCCATACGCTCGGAGGGGTTTGCGCAGCCCCCGCTCTCTGTGCACCTCACAGACCTCTGCGCTTTCTGCTTCTGCCCCTGGTGCTGGCGGCTCTGTGGCCGATGCACCAGCAAGCCCACCCGCATCCTCCTCCTCCTCAGAGAGTCCCTGGCCGTGCTCAATGAGCGATTGCTATGAACGTACTGTAAAAAGCCCTTTTTATAGCCCGACACAACACTGGCCAATTTCAACTCTAGCTGAGCTTTGCCCTTTTCTGTTCTCTCCTTACACGTATGAACTACAGCTCTGTGATCTTCCTGCCAAGCCGGACCTTGGTCCCAGGGATCATAACATTCCTTTTTCCACCTGAGTTGAAAAAGGAGGTCCCTGTTCAGCCAAGCTGGTCTTCTGCCCCTCTTGTTTGACTTCAGACTCCACCAGATTGCCTGCTCCCGTGCTTGCAGAAGGTGGTTCTGAAAAACTAAGCTGCTCTCTGAGCCCTGAGCCCTCCAAAGCAGATTCGTAGGGGACACTGCAGACTAGCTCTCTGAGTAGCTTCAAGTTTGCTCTCCTGAAAAGCAAGGTAGCAGCTCCTCTGAGCTGTATCTCATTACACTCAAAAGTTTCAACTCCCCTGTTTGGTGATCACTGTTATCCCATCTCCTACGAGTCCTTCTCCATACACAAACAGGAGGGACTAAGAGATCTGTTGGGTAGATAAGCAGCCATGGGGAACCACGGTGAGCAGTGGAGTGAGCTGCTGCATGGGCTACGTGCTTTCCGAGTGCGAAGCCAGCCCCTGGCTCAGTGAGTGCCTGGGAAAGGGAGTCTGCAGCCGTGAAGGACAGAGCCGGCCAGCAGGACAGCTGGCAGCCTTCACTCGGGCATTGCCCACCTTGTGACTGGCTGTACCTGTGATGATGTTAATGCTCTTTGTACACAGGTCTGTTGCGTCGTGCTGTGTTGCGAAGCAGACTTGCAGAGGCGTGCCCTGTCTGCCCATCGGGACTCAAGGCACATTTCCTCCAAGCGCAGCAGCCAGGCTTTGGGCAGCCTCGCCTCATGCTGCTTTTGACATTGCCAACCAGGATCAAGTTTCTGTCCTCGGGTTTTCATGTAGGAACCAATTAGTGAACAAGTCCTGTTTTAATGGAGTGGCAACTCAAACAGTATTACGCTGGTAGAAAGCCTTCAGGAGAAGACTGGTGTCCTGTGGACCTCGCAGTAAGGCAGCCAGCAGCTCTGTTTCTGCTATAGCTACAAACATCCACGAGTGAAACAACCGCAGCTTTTTAATACAGTTACAGATACTTTTCTTTGCAGACACAAAGCATGCTTTTGTCTTGAACTTTTCATTAGTCTGAAAAAAAGATCATTGGTAGTATAGGATACCATGCTGTTTATTAAATGTACATAAATTAACATCTACACAGAAAGGATGTTTTCCTCATCAGAAACAATGCTGAAATGATGAGCAACTCTGAAAAGAAAGGTATATAAGGCTCCCGTGCACAAACCCCAAAGCTTCAAAGGAGAAAGGTGAAAGAGCGCTACATCCTTATGTCACAGGACAACCTGTGATTAACCCGAGTTATGGACACTGTCACATCATAGGTAGTTGGGGCCACTTCAGATCCCCCGCCTTCTAGATCAGCCGCCTTGATGAGCTGGGTGTTTCAACTGTTATAAAGCTGCAGAATCAACCAGAATCGACACTGAAATGACTGTGCTGGCTACAGAATGGCTAGAATAAATATGGGGGTGTGTCCAGTTTTTTTCCGGTCCTGGAGGGTGGCTGGGATTTGGGGCACCATGTAAGCTGGCTTTTTTAACTCCTCCTTCCCATCAGTCCCTAGGCACAGGCACGTGTTGTGGCTGAAAGCAAAGCATCACCACTCCAGTTCTGATTGACAGAAAGGGGGGTGTTTGCGTCGGTCCAGAGAGCGCTGATGGGTCGGAGAAGTAAGAGCGGAGTTTTTGCTGTAGCTAACCTGGAGTTAACTCAGCTAATGGAAACTGCAAGCCAGTCATGTTTGATCAAGAATACTAAGAAAGGGTATTGTGCTGTGTGCTGCATACAAGGACTTGCACCGACCAAAGGGCAGCAATGGGTGCTCCCTTCTTGTATGCAGCAAGGTGGTGCAGCGTCTCTCTGCCAAGAATGAGTAGCGGCAAAGAAAACCTGGAGGGTTTTATAGTCTGGAACATGCTGTCCAGCGTGTCCCTCGTGTCCCTCTCAGATGATATACACCTCCACGCCCAGCACGCCCCATGGAATCTGCAGGTGACATGCCAGCTCCCCACGGGGGCAGCTGTGCCGGCTGGTGGGCTTTTGCTGACGGAGCCGAGGAGTGAGCCAGCAAGGCCTCCCGCCAGGGCTGGGCTGGGTCTGAGGGCGGTGCGGGGCCGCTCCGGCGTCGCGGTGCCCGAGTGAAATGTGCCGGCCGGAGCAGAAGGGCGCGGTGCCTCCCTCCTCGCCTCCGCCGAGGTGGTGCTGGGGCTGCATCGCGCCCCTCAAAGCCCAGGCAGCAGAGCTCATGCGGGCAATCCAGGCAGCAGAAAAAAATCGGCACCTGCAAGAAGAGAGTCCAAAGTGCTGATGAAACCATGAAGGCAGGAAGAGGCACGACTTTGTGCCCTGTTCTTTGGGCAGTGTGCTGTCCAAGGGGCAGCTCCTGGCACACGAGAGGGAACCGTCCCTGGCAGTGGCTACGGCACGGCTTTGTCCCCTTCTCCACACGTGTGACACCCTCAGAGCTCTGCAAGTTGACAGAGATGTGCAGCACTGCTTTGCTAGGCAGCAGGGCTGGGCAGGGCAGCTGTGCTGTGGTCCTTTCCAAAAGCCGAGCAGCAGCACGCCTCACTGTCCCTTGCTAGAAAGCCAGGCTTGAAGGCAAAACACGCTGCTTTGGTATTGTTTGGTTGTTTTCTTCTTCCCTCAATTGTCTCAGGTGCAACGTGAGCTTTTTACGAAGTGCCAGTACCTCAGGGTCTACAGCTACGTGACACAGCTCCTTGCTGCGTCTTTGGGATTCAGACACCAGCAGCCAGTGCTGGGCTTGCCAGCTGACACGAACAGAAAAGGGAGACTTTGCCTCTTTCTGTAGGCAGCGGGTCAAAGAGCTCCAAAAATTGCTATGAGCCTTGTGACTCTGCTGGGGTGTTGCTCAGCCTTGCACAAACAGAGCTGCCACAAGTGCCGAAGGAGAGCTGCCAACGCTGGAGTGAGATGTTCCTCCTGACAGACACGCTCTCCCACGGGCAGCTGCGGGCTTCCTGCCCGGTGCCATCTCTGCGCACCTCAGAAATATTGCCCATAGTCGGAGCAGTGTTCGGAGCTTTGAAAGATGGGCAGCAGAGCCTGCTACACACCTGGGCTCCTCGTTCTTCTTGCCTGCCTGGATGTCCTCAGTTGCCCATCCCGCAGAGCTCTGCTCCCAACTTGCTCCTCTCGCTGTCCAGTAGCCCGTTGCTCCCCTCTTCACAGGTTGCTCTTCTCGAGCCTGGCAAACTTTCCATTCAATGTATTGTTAGACAGGTCAAGCCATGATAAACGTGAACCAATTCTGCTCTTAAGCACACCTAGCTCATTTTACCTTGTCTCCCCAGAGGAGCTCTCCAGGTGTTCACTTTCTGGAGGGACTGGAGGCACCTGCAATGGAAATGTGCAAGTTAACGGGTGGCAAGGACCTTCCTGCCCAATTGCTACCTTAGCTCGGAAAGGCACAGCCCTTGGATGGGTTTGCTCAGCCCAGCTGAGCCAGTTCTGGTGGCATCACCGCACAAACCGCCATGGCCATCCTGCACCACCCTTCCTCTGCACCTTTGCAGAGCTGCCGGCTAGTGGGTGACCTTGCTTGTCCCTGCGGCAGCACTCTCAACTTCTGACAGTGCTGTCACCCTCTTTGTGGCCCTGACATACCGGTGCTGCTTCTGCTTCCACCTCTGGTGCTGGCAACTCCTTGGCCGACGTGCCGGCAAGCCCAGCCACATCCTCCTCCTCCTCAAAGAGCTGCGGGGGACAGAGGAGGACAGTTGCTTGGCTGGGGACAGGCCCCGGGGCCGGTGAGCCTTCCTCCGGGCCAGGAGCGAGCGTGGGCGGCTCTGCTTTCACTAGGGCAGGACGCAGGGGTGGCTGGACGTGGGGGAGGTGGGGCGGAGCCGGCTTGGTCCCCGAGCCCCAGCCGGGGTCCCTCTGCTGGGGACAGCGCCTCTGCGCAGGAGCCAGCGCCACGGGCACCCCCCGGCCAGGCTGGCTTACCTGGAGGGGCTGGGGCAGCGTGCCGTCCTGGCTGCAGAGAGCTGCCAGGGGCCAGCCGAAGAGACCCGCCCTGCCGGCACAGCCCGACTGCCCGGGCGCCTCCGCAGCGGCCAAGGTCCCTCGCCGCGCAAAGGGCCAGGGCAGCCCCCTCGTCCTGCTGCGGGTCCCGCCTGCCGCCAGGGAAAACAGAGCAGAGAGCCATGGAGGGCAAGCGCCAGGTGAATGCTGCCCGAGCCTCTGCGTGCTGGGCGTCCCCGCCAACAGCGAGGGAGAGGCGTGGCTGGGGAACGAGGCGCCCCGGGGGCTCAGCTCTCTGCGGCCGTGCCCTGCGGGAAGGGCAGCAGCAGCCCCTGAGCAGCGCAGGAGCCGCCTGCCAGCGCAGGAGAGAGGGGCCGTCCTGCCCCCGTCTCCTCCAAACTCACCGTCCGAGTGGCCACGTCCACCTTGGCTGCCGGAGGGGACGGGAGGTGGCTTCTGCTGGGCACCAGCCTGCAAGAAATGCGCTGCGCTCAGCGAGCAGCCCCGCAGCACGAAGGGCCCCTGGCGAGCTGCATCGGCCGCGGGCCATGAGTGAGATGTGGGGACGGCCGAGATGGCGGCCCGGGGGCTCCTCACCTCTGCCAGGCCCTCGACCAGCCTCTCCAGGCTGCTGGCGTTGAGTGTTTTGGCCTGGGCAAGGGGAGAAGAGCAGCAGGTGAGAAGCCATGGGGCTGGTGCGGGGTTGGAGCAGCCCCTGGGGCAGAGCGGGGCCGGGAGGGACACTCACGGCATTGCGGCCGCGCAGCTCCTTCAGCAGGAGCTTGATGGAGGGCAGCTGGGTGACGCGGGCTCCCTGCACTCCTTCTGCTGGCCTGTGCACGGGGCAGGGGCAGAGAAAGAGCTGTGTGAGACCCAAGCTGCCTCTTCCCTCGCCTGCCAGTCCCGGGAGCCCTTCCAAGCTGCCCCGAAGCAGCCGGGCACCGCCTGGCCGTCGAGCGGAGAGCAGTGGCAAGGGGGGAGGACGGGGCTGGGTGAAGCAGCTCCGCCAGCTCTGCCCGCTCCAGAGCCGCCCGCAGCCGTGGGGGCAGCTCTCCCCAGCTCAGGAGCGGCGTTTCCGCATCGTACGGCTACGGCTAGAGCATCCCCCCGTGCTGTGAGCACGGGCCCCCCAAGCTGCTCTGCCAGGCAGGGCTTACCCACGGAGCGCGCTGAGCCAGAGCTCCTTCAGCGAGCGGGAGCTGCAGGAAAGAGAGGAGAAAGAGCCTGAGCGCCTGCTGCTGCCCAGCCCGCGGGCAGAGGCGGGCGCCGGCACAGCCCTGCCCCGTGGGGACAGCTGCAGAGGCAGGAGGAAGCGGCGTGGGGCCGGACAGAAGCGCTGCCCGGCCCTGCCGGGGGACGTGGCACCGAGACCCACCAGAAGGTGACGACGCAGAAGCCGTAGGGCCAGGCGAGGACGAGGGACGTGGTGGCCTTGTCTTCCTCCTCCTGGGCGGCATCCCCGGCCGCCCCCTTGCCGCCGCTCAGCACCCACAGCCGGCGCAGGGCCAGGCAGAGCTGCGGGCGCGGGGCGCTGCCACGTCTGCAGAGAGGAGCGGCAGGGAGTGACCTGGAGGTGGCCGAGCCCGGCGGCTGCCCTCTGGCCTCCGCCTGCCCCGCGCACGGCCACGGGTGCAGCCAGCAGCAGGGTGCCGGGGCCTGGGGCTGCTCCTTGGGCGTCCCTGCCCCGGTGCCGGGGCCAGGCCTTAGGAGGAAAGGCAGCCGGGGTCTGCGCCTCTTACTTGGCCTTGGCGATGATCAAGGCATCGCTGAAGAGGAGGAGGTGCCTCTTCCCCGTCCCGCGGCCCTGCGTCACCCGCACGCGCTGGTGGAGCAGCGGCTCGGCTGATGCCGGGCCGGGCGCGCACTGCTGCTCGGGGCCAGGGTAGACCCTGCAGAGCAGGCGGCAAAGGGCGTGAGAAAGGCGGCTGCTGCGGGGCCCAGCTGCGCCGGCGTGTCCCCGAGCCGCGGGGGGAGCCCACCTGGAGCCGTAGCAGCAGTTCAGTTGGCCCATTGTGCCTGGGCCAGGGGAGTCCTCGCGCCAGACACGCTGCTGGGGCTCCGGAGAGCTCCCAGCCGGCTGGAGCGAGGCTGTCGAGGGGGTCCCGGTGCCGGGCAGTGCCGCTGGGTGAGAGCTGGTCTCTCCCTGGAGCTGCCGGGTGCTGGCAGAGCCGTGCCTGCAGGCACTGTGGCCGTTGCCGGGCCAGCGCCGCGACATCACAGCTGCCATTCCAAGCCCGGGGGGGGGGCTGGGGGGCGGGGCTGGGGGAGGGGCTCCTGTCTCTCTCGGCCTGGGGAGCCCGGGCCTGGGCACAGCACTGCGGGCATGGCCTCAGCAGCGCTGAGCAGAGGGCAAGGCTCCCCTCCCTCCAGCTGCTGGCAAGGCTTTGCCCAGCGCAGCCCAGGGCACCGCCGCCCGCCGCCTTTGGCCAAGGGCACGGTGCTGGCTGCTGCTCAGCTTGGTGTCCAGCAGGACCCACGGGCCTTTTCTGCCACGCCGCTTTCCAGCAGCTTTGCTGAGCTGCTCTTGCTCACGAGTGCGTGCGCATGTGTGCCGGGATGCTTGGTGCGCGTACCGGTGCCGCCCGCAGTCCGTCCCACCCTCTTCCCGCAGGTCCCCCCGTGCCACTGTCGTGCGCTTGAGACGGGCACGTTGCCTCCAGCCAAAGCAGCGGTCCCAGCGGAAAGGCGCTCTCTTGTGCTGGGACTGGGAGGAAGAGGATGCAGCTGGCCACGGAGCCCAGGGGCAGAGCTTCCTTAACTCCAACTTGTTAAAGGCAACCTTCTTCTTCTTCTTCTTCTTCTTTACAGCATGTCCCGCTGGAAGGTGGCCTTGGCACTCTCCCGGAACACTGGAGAGGAGTTTGGCTTTGCCAAGTGCAATGGAAGCAGCTCGAGTGAGCGGCTGTCTGCAGAAGCCCAGCCTCTCCCGGGCGGCGAGGGGGGAAGTGGCATGAAGCAGAGCAGAGCAGCCTGGTGCAGCCCAGGGGCTTGCAGGCACGCCCTGCCCACTTCCCGCCCTTCCTGCCATGCCTTGGACGGTTGGCAGAGAGAAGAAAGCCATCCTTGCACCTGCTGGAGCCAGGCCTGTTGTCTCTTTGGCTCCAAGTCTATAAAGCAGACTAAGGAGAAGCTAAGAACCAAAACACAAGCTCTTGTTTAATGTTTGGCGGAAGGGAAGGAAGAGAGGGGCGGAAGGAAGGGAGGAAGGGAGGAAGGAAGGGAGGAAGGAAGGGAGGAAGGGAGGAAGGGAGAAAGGAAGGAAGGGAGGAAGGGAGGAAGGGAGGAAGGAAGGAAGGGAGGAAGGGAGGGAGGAAGGAAGGAAGGAAGGGAGGAAGGAAGGGAGGAAGGAAGGGAGGGAGAGAGGGAGGGAGGGAGGGAGGGAGGGAGGGAGGAAGGAAGGAAGGAAGGAAGGAAGGAAGGAAGGAAGGAAGGAAGGAAGGAAGGAAGGAAGGAAGGAGGAAGGAAGGGAGGGAGGAAGGGAGGAAGGAAGGAAGGAAGGAAGGAAGGAATGGAGTGCAATACTTTCCTTAGACCTCCTCTTTCTCTTAGCATACTTCAAAAGGCTTTTTTTGTTGTCTGACAGGACACTCGCCAGTTTCAACTCTAGCTGAGCTTTGGCCTTCCATCATTTCTCCCTACATATGTGAAGCACAGCTCCGTAGTCTTCCTGCGAAGGCTGGCCTTGCTTCTAGGGATCGTTGATACAATTTCTTTTTCCGCCTGAGTTCCAAAAGGAGTTCCCTCTTCAGGCAAGTGGGTGTTCTACCCCACTTGCTTGACTTTCAACACAAAGGCATGGCCTGCTCCTGGGCTTTTAAAAGGTGGCTCTTTAGAACGGACCAGCTCTCACGGGCCCCGTTGTCCTCCCAAGCAGATGCCCACCTTACACACGGTGCAGCTCCTCCCCCTCGCCTGCCCTGCCTGTCCCTCCCGAAGAGCCTGTTCAGCCCGCCTGAACGGTGATGCTTTCTTACCATTCGGCACCCGTGACAGTAAAGCTTGTGTACATAAGTTCCGGCTTCGCAAGAGAACAGGGTCACCTGAAGCGTGATATCAAATTGGTTTTGGCATCTAAGGAAGCGACTGCTTCAGAAATTATGTTTTTCTTCAGCCTGTTGACACGTGAAAGTTGACAGCACCCCAGTTTTTGGGAATCCTCTTTCCAAGAACTTAAATTTCTCCCTACAAAAGCACTTGAGTCACAGCTGAGCATGGACAGCCATAGCCCACTCCATGAGGCTCTGCATGTCTGTCTCTCATGACATGCCATAGAGCAGTAGAAGCTTGTCTTCGAGAGCTAGCCAGAGATGCTGAGACCACCCACTCAAACACGAGACACCCAGGGTGGCACTCAGCTCCTCTGACTTTAGATAGGCCTATTGCAGATGTTGCGGTTACAAAATTGCGAAGATACCATTAGAGTTAGCAGAGTAAAAAGCTATTCATGCTGTCCTAAAGTAGACGTCTTTAGTTAGGGCCCCTTTAGACTTAACTGGCTGTATTGACTATGGCCTCAGGTCGATTTCCTACACACGGGCAACTTAATGCCATCTCAGAGGCCGTAATGAAGCTAGCACCTAGAGCCTAGCAGACACGACACAGGACCTACGGACAGCCTTGCCCTTCGGAGGGGACAGCTGGAGGCCAGAGGACATACCTATAGAATCTCAGATCATACCCACATGATGCGCAGGGGGAGGCAACTGCATCAGGCCCTTCATATCCGCTTGCTACAACGGCTGTGCGGATCCCTAGCCTGAACATAGGCACAGAAGTTAGAGCGAGCCGAATCCCACCCGAGTTCTAGTTCCCTCTTCTACCAAGGAGGTTTGGATTCTGTATCCCCATAGCTGAGAATTAGTGGGCACATTCTCCACACATTCTTTGTAGCCTGTGCAGTTAGACAGCAAATATTGGGGCTCAAGGATGCGTTTTTTCCCCTTGTTCTAAGCATCCCCATTCGGCAAGCTCCTCCAGGCTGGCCCCAGCCTCGTGGTTGCGAGGCCTCATGCTGCAGTGGTGCAGGCTGTTGCATGTCCTTCTGTCCACCTCAGGGAGGTTTCTCCAGCTTGTGGTCACCACTCTGAAGGGTTACCCTCCTCATCATAAGTATCAGCTCCCTTCCTGCCAACTCTGAGCTGGAGTGACCCCCAGCTTGGCAGAGGGGCATGTTTTATAAGGCATGAGTCTTGTCCACAAATCTATAGCAACGTGACAGCGTTCAGGATTTAGCCCAACGCTTCTGCTCACAGTGCTCTTACTCATGACAAGGCTGCATTTGGTTGATTGTGTGATTGCCTACTCAAGGAAGGGCTGGGAAGAGAGGAGCAACATTTATCGTGATTGTAAAAGGACTTCTACTGCCACCAGCTCCAACAGGAATGTACCCATCTTCCAATGTTACATTTCATTCATACAGAAAAAGGACGCTAGCCTAGTTTTCTTCCCAGTGACTTAAGCTCTCAGTTTTCTCAGATAAAAACAAGCTCTAAACAAAAGCAGCGGCATGCACATGATATTCCCCCAGCCATGCAGATGACATGTTGAACATGAACAATGGATGCACATATATCAACCTCCCTGGAAGTGTGGGCCGCAGGACCGTTGTAGCAGCACATGTAGAAGAAGTAGCAGCAGTTCTCCTGGGGAATGCGCAGGTGAAAAATGCTGTTCCCTGTCTTCAGCAGTTTTTAAATACAGCTCCAAAGTGCTGTTTCATACCTCAGTCCAGGAAAAACTGGATTGTCCCGCTTCTGGATTTACACTACATTCAGCAAATGAATGCTTTATTCTGACAGAAACAGTAGTAAACTCATCTTTCAGTATAACTACAATTAAACATACCGGCTTGCAGAAAATGAGCTGAGTGACCAAATAGAATATATGGATGCTTTGCTGAATCAGGTGTTGGGATTTTAGTCTTAAATGTTCTGTTAATGTTTCAGATTAAAACAATATACCCACCATCTCTTCCACTCCAGTACAGAAGACAGAAACTGGTAAAGGTATCTCAATATGCTTCCAGCATTTGACAAAATGGCTATGAACAGACATTAACACAACAGGCTAGACTGACAATTTTTTTAAAAGGAATACTTTCAGGAATCACTGACCTTCTGGAATTAACAGTCATCTTCTATATGGCTTCAATGTATTTAATGTTCATCTAAGCTTAGTTTATGATGTCCCCTTCCATTATATTCTGAAGAGCAGCTGCCATATTTTTTATTTTTACTTTTTTCAGTGAGTTGCCTAATCTTCAGAATTGTCATTGTTTCAGTATTGTTGATTTTTCTGTCTGCTGTTTTGCGTACAATTCATCTTACTGTAGCTACATCCATGATCTATGAGGCAAATGATTTCACCTGTCAGCTTGCAGCGCCTCACAGATCCACTGAAAATGAACACATGGGAAGCTGAGCTCAAGGAGCACTCGGTGATTTGCTTGTTTCTGGGCTGGATCTAAGCTATGCACCATTTTTCTCCATTTATATTGAACACTGTTGGTTCATCATCTGGTGCAATAAAACAAAATGCCTGGATGAAGGGTTAGTTTGCTGTTGTGTGGCATGCAGTGCTGAGAAGAGAAAGAGCATGAGAAAGCAACAGAAAAAGAGATTTCTTTCCTACATATAAAGGTTACAGGAGTGATGCTGTGCTAAACATAGCTGAAACACAGTGACAGTCTTAATATGATCACCCTATTGTTAGGGGCTACATCTGAGAGGTGTCTGTGTTTAGTTAGAGAACATATGAGCTGCTACTTCAGATGTTACCAGTGACATGACTGTGTGCTTACATATATTGAACTAGGTGACAATGTTCCTTTCCATCCCATAAAATATTTTCAAATTATTTCCTGGGCAAGCCTGGAAGTCTTCTCTGAGGAAAGAGACTTCTCTCTCAAACTAGCTAAAAGCATGGTTTATGGGGCATTAATTTGGGATGTGAAAGATGTGTATTAAAATCTCTTCCTTGCCAAGCCACCAAGCTTTTCTGTGGTAGGTAGATATTCACAGCAAAATTCCCTTAATCTTCACTCAGAGCTATTCTATTTCATAAAGCTAATTGAGTGTTCATTGAATCAAGGGTACAAACTTTGTTCTCCCAAATCCCCGCAGAGCATCTTACATCTACCCCCAGCTTCTGGACTGCAGAGCTTCCTTGTCTCTCTTGCATGATGAATGTTTTACTCATGGAACAAAAGCCAACACAGTATTCTTTTGGGCTGCTTACTACATACCAGGCATCCTGGTTCAAGTACTTATTGTGAAAAAAACTTTTCTCACTGGCTGTCCTGACCACAAGCCACTGATTTTTTGTTTACTTTTTTTTCCCCATTCCTGTTTTGAAAAGTAAGTTTGTTGAGAAGCTAAGAAAAATGAATAGAAGTTTTTTTTACAGCAAGAGTGGTTTTTATGACCAGGTAAAGCAATAAAACTGCATTACAGAAATGTTGATTAGCCACAGTTATAATTTAAATGCATTCAGGGAAACTCATGTGGTTCTACATAATTTAAGCAATGTATTGTGCAGTATATGTCATTCCAGTGTGGCATAGATTAGACTGAGACATTAAGCCATAATTCCGATACCATCTAGTGCCTGCTGATTAAAAAGATGACCAACCACTGATAAGAAAGTCCCCATCAGATAGCATCAACTACATAGATATGTCTGTGCTTATGGCACTTCACTGCTTTCTTCAGGGAGCCAAATCTTGTCCTCAAAATACAAAGAGACACCAATGCTTTGAGCAATACAAAAATACAAATATGTTTCCCATAACTGTACTCTGAGTGATGTTTATTACATGTGCCTACTGCCAAGCAAAATCCAGAAGTCATCATTTCTTTTTCAATATTGCTTTAGTATTTAAGTATAAATGGTATAATAATCAAGTGAAATTATTTTCTTAGTACATGATGCTGAGGTGTAATAATAGATTTAGTAATAATGAAATAAGAATATTCTTCACAAATCTTTTTTCCTCTAATTTGCCTTTTTGTGTGATTATGCTGTCTATCATTCAACCACAATAAGTTCTTACCAGTCTTAACCAACTACCAACAAAAAAAAATCTCCAAGATAAGTCTTTCCTTGTCCCCTTGTTGCACTCTCCTAAATAGGTTATTGAAGAGAGAATCAGTTCCTTGTTCTTGGAAATAAAAATTGTGAGAACTCTGGGGTTATCCACTTTTTCTTCTAGCAGCGAGTTAGCCAGTTACCTGGGCAGATCTATACAGGAGCGAAAATTAACATGAACCAAGGAAGCGTTCTGTCTCTTAGTAAGGATGTCACACAGTATAGTAGCGTGAATTATTGGGAGTTTAGAGGTAAGGAACCACAGATCTCTAGGACCCTAGGGTTCACTATTTTGGCTACTTATGGAACAATCACATTTGAGCAAGATGTTTTCTTGAAGCCAAAACATTTTTCAGAAACATTCCAGAGGCATTTATTTTGACAAAACTTTCCGTGTAAAGGTTTTGATCGAGAATGAACACTCATGAGAGAAAGGCTTGCATCAAAATGTTGACCTTTTCAACATGAAGCAGATATTTTGGCACACTTCCATTTTGCAGTAGTATTTAAATGGCTTTGTTTTCATGCCAAAGCAGAATAAAACAAATTTGGAACTTGAAAACTGTCAGGAAACCAAATTGTTACTCTCTAGCAAGCTCTGCTGATTGCCTTTAACTAGAATAACTTACTTAACTCAGTGCTGGCTTCACCAGGCAATAATTTACCATCATCCACAATGCATTGCCATCAATCCCGTATTATACCACCTTTTCATGACATGGTCTTAGCTTGCTGGTATGTTTTGTGTTTCTTTCCATGCAAAGATATTGTTTTGCTCTTAATTATACCAGTGAAACTGAAAGCAACATTTCCCTGGTTTTGAAATCTGCCCTTCCGAGGTCATTAACATCATGTCTTAGTTACTTTCTGAAGTTGCAAACAACAAACTTATGTGCCTGACTGCACATAATGACAATTACCACAATAGGAATTGCCAGAGAAATAAAATAATTGGTCCTAGCTTGACTAAAATAATATTCAATTATATTTAAGTGTCATAACACACAATTGGAATATTAATATAAAACTTCCGTATACAATTTGTCATTTCAATATCAGGCATTGCTTAGAGTATGTCAAGTCACTGATCTATTTCACTCCATCATTAATCTTTATTTCATATTTTTAAAAAGCAACGTTTGTTGTTTAGATTGATGTAACACAGATAACATAAGCAGGCATATATTTTAGAACATTGAGTGACAACTCAAGTATGCAAGTGGACAGATACATAACCTGAATAATCGTTGTTCAAATCCAAAAATATTTGTTGGAAAAAGGTTTTTGATTATTCTTCTGTAGTTCTACAATAGTAGCTGAAATCCATTTACTGAAGTGGATAGTACTAAGCCTTTAAAAAATACATCAGGGTAGACTCAGCTGAATGTAGCACTTGATCATTGGTGATTTCTAGGCAGGGACTGTCAGAATGTATGGGAGCTCTCCACTGAAAAGCTCAGTTTGGAAATCTTACCTGGAGCATGCAGGTGCACAATTAGTGTTAATAAAATGAAAAAAAAACCCCAATGTTTCAAATGGTTTCCACAGGATATGTAAAAGTGCATTTGAATAAAAAGGAAATCTCATACAGCCATGTCTCCACATATGTGCTTCTCATACAGATTTTTTCCCTTCTTTTTGTCATAATTTCATATATTATATTATCAAGTTTCTACGTAGTTCACATTACAAAAAGTGTGAAACATGAACCTTGATTTGGACTTTCAATATGAGGATGCGTGGTTCAATGAAGTGAAACCTTAAATAGTGTTTTTAAAGCATTTTATTATTATCCTTAATGAATTAATTTATTGTGTTTTCATCTTGTGAGGGTATTGAGAGTCTTCAATCCCTACTGTGGACCCAGTTTCGTAGATGCTGCTGAAAAAAAGAAGAATGGCTATGAAATATGGAAGGATAGTTCTAGAAAATGAAGGCTGGAAAGCAGGCACAGGCAATGCAATAAATACTTCCTTTTGCTGATCTCTCCACATGCTTGGTATTTAATCCAACTAAAAGGAATCACTCATATAAACTTTGCATAGACTTTGGTCTACCTGAAATGCTTCCATATCTTTCTGTATATAAAATTTGGGTCACCAAACCATTGTTGTCAAGATGCATCAAAGAGATCATGGGTGCAGAGACACTTCAACAACATGTACGTGAGGAGGATATCCTCAGGTGCGAAGATCTGGGCGGTGCAAAGACCAAGAGCAGGTGCCATGAGTCTGCTAAAACCCAGCAGCAGCAGCCACCTTTGCAGGCCCTCAGCTCTGCGAGTGAAGTGCTGTGGAACCAGTACGCTTACACTGTTCCTACAGTCCATCTGGTAAATTTGGTTCTCTCTGGTGTAATGCAGACCAGTTTAAAGCTTTTTGTTTTCATAGTTGAAGTTTTCTTTGCCTGCCTCAAGCGCCTGTTTGGAGGGAACTCTGCCATCAGGCAGGACCTGCCTAAACTTTCTTTGGCTGTATGAGTTAAATATTTCTCAGCCTTTCTCGCTTGCAAGACTTTTCCCGCTGTAAACATGCCTAGACTTTAAGGCATCCAAAGCATGGAAAAATCAGTAGTAGTCTTCTATCAGTCACTTCTAAAATAAATACTACAAGACATTGAAGCAATATTTCACACAGGAAAGAAATTGAAGACAGTCTGACACTTTTCACTTAGCACTTTTCAAAAACATACAAGAAAAGAAACTGAAAAAGGCACTAACCTTTGGAAACTAAGAATCCACCTGGAAAAATCTGGTGACCCAAACTGTTGCACTGAAAGCATTTTGAAGATAAAAAGTGTTTTACATAGTAGTTGTAAAGTTGTTCCCTACTACATTGTTTCTGAGACAACAGCTGGACACGTCAGAAAACACTGAATGCTTTTTGGAATTGTGGATGTCAAGCAAAGCAATCTGAATCACAGTTTTATTGTGCTTTTTGAGTTCTGCATTAGAAACCTGCATAAGATCAGCTATTTTTAACAGCAGTTTTTACATGCTAATATGCCTGAGATTGAAGTCTCTGTGCGTCTCTGTTGCATTTTATTTATTTTTAGGCAAGCTACTTAAGGAAAAATTACAGTTGTCAGTCTTAGCCATTTAATCTGTTGCAGCACCTAGACGCTCATAAAAGGGACCATACTATGGCAAACAAGCTTTTCTGATCTTTAAAGTTTTATCACTTTTAGACAGCTTGGCTAATGAATGTTTATGCTTGATGTAAAACTGAGGTCTTTAAACAATTAATAGAAAAGATTCAATATAGTATTTTTTTAATTTTTCTTTTAAATAAGTAAGAAAATAGATTTTAGCAGGTTTTGCAGGTAGTTTGTTTATAACTGTGTTTTCAGAATAAAATCCTTTTCAACTGTCTATAAAGGGTTTGGCAGAAAATAGGCTGGCTAAGAAGCAAAAGCTGATACACAATTTATAATGTTTGTGGAAAAGGTTTTTACAAATTCCTGTCTTGCAATATTTTTATGTGTTTATTTTTTTAAGAGAGGCAGCAACACAAACGATACAGTTAATATTATACAGAGCCAGTGCTCTCTTTCAGATCCTAAAATTTCTATGGCATTTGAGTGAACTTTGAGCCTTCATAGTAATTTTGTAAAAGGTAAGCACCAGAATTCAATATTTAAATCAACTGACTCACGAACAGCAAATAATCAACACTGTTGTTTATTGGTAAAAAGAAGACGACAACTAATGTCTCTCCAATACATCTTTTTGAAGTGATCCTTGTTCTTGAAAGATTCAGAAAATTTAAAAATAAGTTTGATGAATAGCAAAGGGCCATGGGTATGCAGGAAGATGTGTTGCAGAATACATTCCTCCCTTTGTCTTCTGCTCACTTTCCAGTCTCTCCCAAATGCCTAAATCTACTGGAGAGGGGAATTGAAAAGGGTAGGATTAGGCTGAATGTTTGGCACGACTCTGTAAGGATAGCTGCAGTGTAGGACATCTGTTTTGTAAGAACATCTGATTAAAAGGCCAAGACAAGAAACAGGAAAAGCAAAAAACTGAAGACAGAGATACAGAAGCCCTAAGGGACCAGTGGATAATGAAGTCCATAGAAAAGACCAGACCTGCTGGATGGGCTGTTAAAGGCACCAGGCAAGTGTGACCTTGGGCAGAATCATGCCCAACTTTGTAATAGCTCAGAAGGGAAATGAGAGTATCCTGGATCTGATGTTAAAGAGCAAACTTACTATAGGATATTTAAGGGGCACCATTGCGAGTGGTTTAAACTTCTTATGGGATGCTTGAGGGGATTCTGGGAATGTGCAAAACTTATTGGCTGCTTAGGAGAAGGATAAAATGTCAGAAAAGGGAGGAAAACATTGAGAAAAGGGGCAATTACAGAGGGCACTCTGTCCTGGTTTCAGCCAGGATAGAGCTGGTTTTCCTCACAGAAGCTAGTGTGAGACTGTGTTTTGGATTTGGGATGAGGAACTGTTGATAATGTGCTGATGTTTTGGGTTGTTGCTGAGCCGTCAAGGACAGTCCAGCTTCTTGTGCTGGCCTGCCAGCGAGCAGGCTGGGGGTGCACGGGGAGCTGGGAGGGGACACAGCCGGGACAGCTGACCCAGACTGGCCAAAGAGATATTCCCTACCATCCGACGTCATGCCCAGTACATAAACTGGAGTTGGCCAGGGGGCGGAAATCGCTGCTCGGGGACGGGCTGTCGATCACGGGGTGGTGAGCAATTTCTGTATTGGGCATCACTTGTTCTTATACATTCCTTTGTTGGTATTATCATTATTGTTCCCTTCTTTCTTTCTGTCCTATTAAACCGTGTTTATCTCAACCCACGAGGTTTTTCCTAATTCTCTCCCCCGTCCCGCTGTGGGAGGGAGAGTGAGCGAGCGGCTGCGTGGTGCTTAGTTGCCGGCTGGGGCTAAACCACGACAGTCCTTTTTGGCGCCCAACGTGGGGCCCGAGGCTTGAGATAATAACGGTTGCAGGTCACAATATCAGTTTGATTTGCATCATGCTCTCGTCTTTGCTGTACATGTTAAGGATCGGTGTTGGTTTCTGCGGGCTGCTGTACTCTGCAATGATTAGTAATGTCTCGCCTGTGAATTTTGTTTTTAGAGCAGTGACCTTGAGCTTAATGTGGTATCATCTGAGCTCTGTACTAAAGCCGTTACTGTATTTTGGCTACAGTCTTGTGGAGACGATTAGCAATTATACTTCTGCCTCTGAAAGGTTTTTTATGGAGGAAATGCAGAATGGTACCTTTGATACCCTCTATCATAACATTTCCTCCTTCATCACAATAATTTTTCAGTATTTTGAACACCCTTGGCTGGTTAAAATACCTCTATTGCTACTTCTGGGGAACATGGTTTCAGTTTTGTCTAAGGTTGGCAAGCAATTTAAGAATATCACCCGGAGATCTGCCCCAAGGCTGGATAGTTATGAATGGCAGGGTGTGTGGAACAGCATGGGCAAATGCCTGGGGCGGTGGGCACCTCCGGTGTTTTGGAGCTTCACTCCCGAACAAGTGCAGAATCCTGATAAACTAGCAGAATATCTGGAAGAAGTATGCTGTCAGCCTGGCAGCTCCAAGGAGACACAAATCATTGCCATGTGCTGGGGCCTGGCCCATGCCTACCGAACCCTATTTAACACTGTGCAAAGGGGAGAGGGGCTCTCTGGGTCTGATGGCAATGTGGCAGGCACTGTGACTACTCCAACGTCTGTAGCAGGCACTGTCACTACTCCAACCCCCACGGCGGGCACTGCCACTACTCCAACCCCCACGGCGGGCACTGTAGCTACTCAGACTGTTGCAGCTGAACCGGAGGACCAGCCCATCCCGGTATCAGTTGCCCCTGTACAAAAGAAGAAATCTTGGAAGCGGAAGTCAGCTCGTTTAGTAAGGGAGGAGGAAGATCCTGCTAAGAAGGAGCCAGAGGAAGAGAGTGAGGAGGCAGAGTGCTCTGAAGCAGGGCCATCACAAGCACGGAAGAGGGAAGAGAGCGAGTCATCGCTTGAAGAGGAGGAAGAGGAAGAACTTATAAAAGAGACGGTAACTACCCGATCTCTATCCCTGAGTGAATTGCGAGATATGCGAAAGGATTTCAGCCGTCGTCCAGGTGAGCACATTGTCACCTGGCTGCTCCGATGCTGGGATAATGGGGCCAGTAGCCTGGAATTAGAGGGTAGGGAAGCCAAGCAGCTGGGATCCCTTTCTAGGGAAGGGGGCATTGACAAAGCAATTGGAAAAGGTGCACAAGTCCTCAGCCTCTGGAGACGACTCCTGTCGGGTGTGAAGGAAAGGTATCCCTTCAAGGAAGATGTTCTATGTCACCCAGGCAAGTGGACCACCATGGAGAAAGGTATCCAGTACCTGAGGGAGCTAGCGGTGCTGGAAGTGATTTATGGTGACTTGGACAATGGACAATCATCCAAAGATCCAGATGAAGTCAATTGCACGCAACCTATGTGGCGGAAGTTTGTACGGAGTGCACCATCATCATATGCCAACTCATTAGCAGTAATGGCCTGGAAGGACGGAGAGAGACCAACGGTGGATGAATTGGCTGGCCAACTCCGGCAATACGAAGAAAGTCTCTCTTCCTCCCTACGGGCCTGCGTCTCTGCTATAGAGAAACTGTCCCGAGAGTTCCGGCAATTCAAAGAGGATATGCCCTACCCTCCACCCATACGGACCAGTGTCTCAGCCATTAGGAGTAAGCACTCTTCTGTTCAAGAGAGAAGATATAGAGGATACACACCACGAGCCACCCTGTGGTTTCAATTGCGTGACTACGGAGAGGACATGAGGAGGTGGGATGGAAAACCTACCTCGACCCTAGAGGCACGAGTACGCGAGCTGCAAGGAAAAACAATTACAAAAGGGGGTTCAGGTTCCTCGAGGAAAATCGTCGCTCCACTTTCCAGTGGGCAGCTTCCCAGAAAGAATAGAAGAGCTGATCTCACCTCTGATCCTCTTGAAGGGACTTCTGATTCCTATTTACAAGAAGTGGGTAACGAGTACTATGAGCAGGATTAGAGGGGCCCTGCCTCCAGCCAGGCGGAGGAGAGGGACAACCGAGTTTATTGGACTGTGTGGATTAGATGGCCTGGCACGTCAGACCCACAGGAATATAAGGCTTTAGTGGACACCGGTGCACAATGTACCCTGATGCCATCAAGCCATATAGGGGCAGAACCCATCTGTATTTCTGGAGTGACAGGGGGATCCCAACAGCTGACTGTACTGGAGGCTGAAGTGAGCCTAACTGGGAATGAGTGGCAGAAGCACCCCATTGTGACTGGCCCGGAGGCTCCGTGCATCCTGGGCATAGACTACCTCAGCAGAGGGTATTTCAAGGATCCAAAAGGGTACCGGTGGGCTTTTGGTATAGCTGCCTTGGAGACGGAAGAAATTAAACAGCTGTCCACCTTGCCTGGTCTCTCAGAGGACCCTTCTGTGGTGGGGTTGCTCAGGGTCAAAGAACAACAGGTGCCGATCGCTACCACAACAGTGCACCGGCGGCAATATCGCACCAACAGAGACTCCCTGATCCCCATCCATGAGCTGATTCGTCGGCTGGAGAGCCAAGGAGTGATCAGCAAGACTCACTCACCCTTCAACAGCCCCATATGGCCAGTGCGAAAGTCTAATGGAGAGTGGAGACTGACAGTAGACTATCGTGGCCTGAATGAAGTCACGCCGCCACTGAGCGCTGCTGTGCCGGACATGCTAGAACTTCAATATGAACTGGAGTCAAAGGCAGCCAAGTGGTACGCCACCATTGATATTGCTAACGCGTTTTTCTCGATCCCTTTGGCGGCAGAGTGCAGGCCACAGTTTGCTTTCACTTGGAGAGGTGTCCAATACACCTGGAATCGACTTCCCCAGGGGTGGAAACACAGCCCTACCATTTGCCATGGGCTGATATACAAACTGCACTGGAACAGGGTGAAGCTCCAGAGCATCTGCAATACATTGATGACATCATCGTATGGGGCAACACAGCAGAAGAAGTTTTCGAGAAAGGGAAGAAAATAATTCAAGTCCTTCTGAAAGCTGGTTTTGCTATAAAGCAAAGTAAAGTCAAGGGACCTGCACAAGAGATCCAGTTTTTAGGAATAAAATGGCAAGATGGACGTCGACAGATCCCAACGGATGTGATCAACAAAATAACAGCTATGTCTCCACCAACTAGCAAAAAAGAAACACAAGCGTTTCTGGGTGTTGTGGGTTTCTGGAGAATGCATATTCCAAATTACAGTCTGATTGTAAGCCCTCTTTATCAAGTGACCCGGAAGAAGAACGATTTTAAATGGGGCCCTGAGCAACGACAAGCCTTCGAACAAATCAAACAGGAGATAGTTCATGCCGTAGCCCTCGGGCCAGTACGGGCAGGACAAGATGTTAAAAATGTGCTCTACACGGCAGCCGGGGAGAATGGCCCTACCTGGAGTCTCTGGCAGAAGGCACCAGGAGAGACTCGAGGTCGACCTCTAGGGTTTTGGAGTCGAGGATATAGGGGATCTGAGTCCCGCTATACTCCAACTGAAAAGGAGATATTGGCGGCATATGAAGGAGTTCGAGCTGCCTCAGAAGTGCTTGGTACTGAAGCACAGCTCCTCCTGGCACCCCGACTGCCGGTGCTGGGCTGGATGTTCAAAGGGAGGGTCCCCTCTACGCATCATGCGACTGATGCTACGTGGAGTAAGTGGGTCGCGCTTATTACACAGCGGGCTCGAATAGGAAATCTTAATCGCCCGGGAATCTTGGAAGTGATCATGGACTGGCCAGAAGGCAAAGATTTTGGAATATCACCGGAAGAGGAGGTGGCGCGTGCTGAAGAGGCTCCACCATATAATGAACTGCCAGAGAACGAAAGGCAATATGCCCTGTTTACTGATGGGTCCTGTCGTATTGTAGGCAAACATCGAAGGTGGAAAGCTGCTGTATGGAGCCCTATACGACGAGTTGCAGAAGTGGCTGAAGGACAAGGTGAATCAAGTCAGTTTGCGGAGGTGAAAGCCATCCAGCTGGCTTTAGATATTGCTGAACGAGAAAAATGGCCAGTACTCTATCTTTATACTGACTCATGGATGGTGGCAAATGCTCTATGGGGGTGGCTGCAGCAATGGAAGCAGAGCAACTGGCAACGCAGAGGCAAGCCCATCTGGGCTGCTGAATTGTGGCAAGATATTGCTGCCCGACTAGAGAATCTCGTCATAAAAGTACGTCACGTAGATGCTCACGTACCCAAGAGTCGGGCCACCGAAGAACATCAAAACAACCATCAGGTGGATCAGGCTGCTAAGATTGAAGTGGCTCAGGTGGATCTGGACTGGCAACATAAGGGTGAATTATTTATAGCTCGGTGGGCCCATGACACCTCAGGCCATCAGGGAAGAGATGCAACATATAGATGGGCTCGGGATCGAGGGGTGGACCTGACCATGGATGCTATTGCACAGGTTATCCATGAATGTGAAACGTGTGCTGCGATCAAACAAGCCAAGCGGTTAAAGCCTCTCTGGTATGAAGGACGATGGTTGAAATATAAATATGAAATATAAATATAAAAATGGCAGATTGACTATATCACACTTCCACAAACTCGCCAAGGCAAGCGCTATGTGCTTACCATGGTGGAAGCAACCACCGGATGGCTGGAAACATACCCTGTGCCCCATGCCACCGCCCGGAACACTATCCTGGGCCTTGAAAAGCAAGTCTTATGGCGACATGGCACCCCCGAAAGAATTGAGTCAGACAATGGGACTCATTTCCGAAACAACCTCATAGACACCTGGGCCAAAGAGCACGGCATTGAGTGGGTGTATCATATCCCCTATCATGCACCAGCTTCCGGAAAAATTGAACAATACAACGGACTGTTAAAGACTACACTGAGAGCAATGGGTGATGGGACATTCAAAAATTGGGATAAACATTTAGCCAAAGCCACCTGGTTAGTCAACACTAGGGGATCTACTAATAGAGCCGGCCCTGCCCAATCAAAACTTCTACGTACTGTAGAAGGGGATAAAGTCCCTGTGGTGCATGTGAGAAACATGCTGGGGAAGACAGTCTGGGTTACTCCTGCATTAGGAAAAGGCAAACCCATTCGTGGGATTGCCTTTGCCCAGGGACCTGGGTGCACTTGGTGGGTAATGCGGAAGGATGGGGAAGTCCGATGTGTACCTCAAGGAGACTTGATTTTGGGTGAAAACAGTCAATGATTTGAATTGTATTATGTTAATTGTTCAGAATGACATTACTACTATGGCTGCTATCTACCATATCAATGGTATTATAGTAAGAATCACCCAGACTGATGAAGAATGAGCTTCACTGAAACCAAGCAACGTGCAGCAGTGATGAAACCAGAACTGGCTTCAGCAGCTTGCGCCCAACAAATCCCTCGAGATCGACATCTTCGACCTGCAGATCATGGACATGGACCGTGCCAGATGACAATCCAACACCACATACCATCTCCCCTGCCCTGAGAGACTGCTATGATGGATGAAGCCCAGAGTCATGGACTGACTGAACTCCATAGACATTTTAAGTGATGGCCCATGGACTAAGAGAGTGATATCTGTGTGTATATATTAAAGGACAGGAAGAGTAATAATGAATAATTGGAATGTATTGAAAAGTATAGGACCTGGGCATGACGTAAATGGTATGGAATAAGGGGTGGATACTGTCCTGGTTTCAGCCAGGATAGAGCTGGTTTTCCTCACAGAAGCCAGTGTGAGACTGTGTTTTGGATTTGGGATGAGGAACTGTTGATAATGTGCTGATGTTTTGGGTTGTTGCTGAGCCGTCAAGGACAGTCCAGCTTCTTGTGCTGGCCTGCCAGCGAGCAGGCTGGGGGTGCACGGGGAGCTGGGAGGGGACACAGCCGGGACAGCTGACCCAGACTGGCCAAAGAGATATTCCCTACCATACGACGTCATGCCCAGTACATAAACTGGAGTTGGCCGGGGGGGCGGAAATCGCTGCTCGGGGACGGGCTGTCGATCACGGGGTGGTGAGCAATTTCTGTATTGGGCATCACTTGTTCTTATACATTCCTTTGTTGGTATTATCATTATTGTTCCCTTCTTTCTTTCTGTCCTATTAAACCGTGTTTATCTCAACCCACGAGGTTTTTCCTAATTCTCTCCCCCGTCCCGCTGTGGGAGGGAGAGTGAGCGAGCGGCTGCGTGGTGCTTAGCTGCCGGCTGGGGCTAAACCACGACAAGGAGGAAAGCAGCCCTGATGAAAATTAAAACACAAGTAGAAACGGAGAAGACAGGTGGAGAGAACCAAGAGGAGAAGAGTTAAGAGCAAGGACTGAGAAATTGATGAGTGCAGAGGAGATACCTTCACCTTGAGCACAGAAACGTCCTAGCAGGAGTGCTCAAACACGGATGATAAGAAGGAACCGCTTGGCTGAAGAACAGAAGGGGAAAACATCCAAGGAGAAGGAACTATCCTCAGGAGACCTGTGACCATAAAAGGGAAAAAGAAGGAGGGGGCTAACTCCCCAAACGACCACCGACAACCGCCCGAGACCCCCGCGCACGCGTAGTGTAGTTTTGCAACGCCAGCGTTACGTAGACGTGGCAGATAAGCGAGGAGGCGGAGATTTCTCAGGACACGTGTGAATATTCACGTCTTTCAGGTATATAAAGGATGAAGTTTTGCTTCAGCGCGCGCGCGTTGGGAGGAGATATCCCCCAGGCGTCCGGCGTGGTAATAAGGCGTCTGCTTAATGACACTTTGGTGTTACTGAGTTTAAATTTCTGTAACTTTTGTGAATCATTTGGTGACCCAGGTGGGAGGGACATCCTCTGTTCGGCTGCGGGACCCGATGAGTCTGGGACTCTCTTGGGTTTGCCCCCGGAGATCTTTTCCGGAGAGACCCCCGTTCTCAGTCGGATCACCGCGGGGACAGACAAAGACCCTCTGGCAAGAAGACATCCTTAAATCCTGAATTGGTAACGATCGATCAATTTGGGACCGTCTTTAAGACGTGCAGATGTGCACGCGGGTCGGCGTATACCGGCTCGCTAGCACCTTACGGGTGTACCTTTGGGGACTTGTGTCCCATATGGTAGGGGATTAACTTCCCCGTTTGGAGGGGCTGCGTCCCCATTTGGAGGTCCGGTTAACTGTTACCTGACTTTTGGCTAATGCATTTCGGGTATTGGTTATTGGTTTGTCATTTATTGGATTTTGGTTATTAACGGTAAAATTTGCATCAGATATGGGAGAGTCACAGAGTGGCGGAATTCTAAAGAAAAGCCCACTGGGATGTGTTTTGCAGCATCAGAGAGATCCGGGGGGGAGTGCCGGGAGGCAGTGTCGATAGGAAAACTTTAATTAAGCATTGTAATCAGTGGTGTCCTCTCTACAAGCCAGACGGTGGAGAAAAACGGCCCTTTAACAGGACATTAAAATAGAATACATTATTATATTAAGGTACATATAATTGTAATATAATACTACACACGTTATAATAGGTATTATACATCTAGTGTAATAATACAATTAATGCTCTTCCTTCAGGGAGAAGGAAAATGGGATGAAGTGCTTTATGCAGATACGTATGTTTGGCATTGTTTGGCAACAATGGAAACGGTGCCATTGTTTGGCAACAATGGCATTGTGTGGCAACAATGGAAACGGTGCCATTGTTTGGCAACAGTGGAAACAGTGGCAGTGTTTGGCAACAATGCAACGGTGGCATTGTTTGGCAATAATGGCATTGTGTGGCAACAATGGCACCGGTGGCATTGTTTGGCAACAATGGCAATGGTGGCATTGTTTGACAAAGATGGCAATGGTGGCATTGTTTGGCAACAATGGCATTGTGTGGCAACAATGGCAACGGTGCCATTGTGTGCCAACAATGGCAACGGTGGCATTGTTTGGTAACAATGGCATTGTGCGGCAACAATGGCAATGGTGGCATTGTTTGGCAAAAATGGACACAGTGGCACTCTCTGCCAACAATGGCAACGGTGGCATTCTCTGCCAACAATGGCAACGGTGGCATTGTTTGGCAACAATGGAAACAGTGGCATTGTTTGGCAACAATGGCAACGGTGGCATTGTTTGGTAACAATGGCATTGTGTGGCAACAATGGCAACGGTGACGTTGTTTGGCAACAATGGCATTGTGTGGCAACAATGGCAACGGTGGCATTGCTTGGCAACAATGGACACAGTGGCATTGTTTGGCAACAATGGCATTGTGTGGCAAGAATGGCAACGGTGGCATTGCTTGGCAACAATGGAAACAGTGCCATTGGCAACAATGGCATTGTGTGGCAAAATAGGAAACAGTGGCATTGTGTGGCAACAATGGCATTGTTACGCAACAATGGCAACGGTGGCATTGTTTGGCAACAATGCAAACAGTGGCGTTGTTTGGTAACAATGGAAACAGTGGCGTTGTTTGGCAACAACGTCATTGTTTGGAAACAATGGCAACAGTGGTGGTGTTTGGCATCAATGCCATTGTCTGGCAAAAATGGGAACACTGACATTGTTTACGCAACAATGGCAAAAGTAGCTTTGTTACGCAACAATGGCACCAGTGGCATTGTTTGGCAGTAATGCAAACAGTGCCTTTGTTTGACAACAACCTCATTGTTTGGCAACAATGGCAACAATGGTGGTGTTTGGCATCAATGGCATTGTCTGGCAACAATGGGAACAGTGGAACTGTTATGCAATAATGGCAACAGCGGCATTGTTTGGCAACAATGGAAACAAGAGTATTCTTTGGAAAGAATGGCATTGTGTGGCAAAAAAGGAAAGAGTGGCATTGTGTGACAACAGTGGCATTGTGTGGCAACGGTGGCATTGTGTGGCAACAATGGCAATAGTGGCACTGTTTTTCAACAATGGCAAAAATGACATTGGCAACAATGGCATTGTTTGGCAACAATGGCATTGTATGGCAACAATGCCAACTGTGCCATTGTTTGGCAACGGTGGCATTGTTTGGCAACAATGGCAACGGTGGCATTGTTTGGCAACAATGGCAACGGTGGCGTTGTTTGGCAACAACCTCATTGTTTGGCAAAAATGGCAACGGTGGCGTTGTTTGGCAACAACCTCATTGTTTGGCAACAATGGCAACAATGGTGGTGTTTGGCATCAATGGCATTGTCTGGCAACAATGGGAACAGTGGCATTGTTACGCAATAATGGCAACAGCGGCATTGTTTGCAACAATGGAAACAAGAGTATTCTTTGGAAACAATGGCATTCTGTGGCAGCAATGGCATTGTGTGGCAACAATTACAACAGTGGCATTGTTACGCAAGAATGGCATTGTCTGGCAACAATGGCCAGAATGGCAGTGTTTGGCAAAGATGGAAATAGTGCCACTGTTTCGCAACAATGCCATTCTTTGGCAACAATGGCAAAAATGGTAACAGTGCCATTGTTTGGGAACAATGGCATTGTGTGGCAACAATGGAAACAGTGGCATTGTTTGGCAACAATGGCATTATTACGCAACAATGGCAACGGTGGCATTGTTTGGCAACAATGGCATTGTTTGGCAACAATGGCAACGGTGGCATTGTTTGGCAACAATGCATTGTGTGGCAACAAAGGAAACAGTGGCATTGTGTGGCAAAAATGCCATTGTATTGCAACAATGGCAAAGGTGGAATTTTTTGGCAACAATGGAAACAGTGCCATTGTTTGGCAAAAATGGCATTGTGTGACAACAATGGCAACGGTGGCATTGTGTGGCAACAGTGGCATTGTCTGGCAACGGTGGCATTGTGTGGCAACAATGGCATTGTGTGGCAACAATGGAAACAGTGGCATTGTGTGGCAACAATGGCAATAGTGGCACAGTGTTGCAACAATGGAAAAACGACATTGGAAACAATGGCATTGTTTGGCAACAATGGTATTGTATGGCAAGAATGCCAACGGTGGCGTTAGTTGGCAACAATGCCATTGTTTGGCAACAATGGCAACGTTTACATTGTTTGGCACCAATGGAAACATTGCCATTTTTTGGCAACAATGGCATTGTATGGCAACAATGCCAACTGTGGCATTGTTTGGCAATAATTGCATTGTTTGGCAAGAATGGCAACGGTTGCATTGTTTGGCAAGAATGGCAACGGTGACATTATTTGGCAATAATGCAAACAGTGGCGTTGTTTGGCAACAACCTCATTGTTTGGCAACACTGGCAACAATGGTGGTGTTTGGCAAAGATGGCAATAGTGGCACTGTTTCGAAACAATGCCATTTTTTGGCAACAATGGCAAAAATGGTAACAGTACCATTGTTTGGCAACAATGGTATTGTGTGGCAACAATGGAGACAGTGGCATTGTTTGGCAACAGTGGCAACAATGGCATTGTGTAGCAACAATGGTATTGTGTGGTAACAATGGCAACGGTGACATTGATTGGCAACAAAGGAAACAGTGGCATTGTGTGGCAACAATGGAAATAGTGCTATTGTGTGGCAACAATGGTATTGTCTGGCAACAATGGAAACAGTGCTATTGTTTGGCAACAATGGCATTGTCTGGCAACAATGGAAACAGTGCTATTGTTTGGCAACAATGGCATTGTCTGGCAACAATGGAAACAGTGGCATTGTGTGGCAACAATGGCATTGTTTGGTAAGAATTGCAACGGTGGCATTGTTTGGTAACAATGGCATTGTTTGGCAACAATGGAAATGGTGGCATTGTTTGGCAACAATGGCATTCTGTGCCAACAATGGCAACGGTGGCATTGTTTGGCAACGGTGGCATTGTTTGGCAACGGAGGCATTGTTTGGCAACAATGGCAACGGTGGCATTGTGTGGCAACAATGGCATTGTGTGGCAACAATGGTAATAGTGGCACTGTTTCGCAACAATGGCATTCTTTGGCAACAATGGCAAAAATGGTAATAGTGCCATTGTTTGGCAACAATGGTATTGTGTGGCAAGAATGGAAACAGTGGCATTGTGTGGCAACAATGGCATTGTGTGGCAACAATGGCAATGGTGGCATTGTTTGGCAACAATGGCATTGTGTGGCAAGAATGGCAACGGTGGCATTGTGTGGCAACAATGGCAACGGTGGCATGGTTTGGCAACAATGGAAACAATAGTATTCTTTGGAAACAATGGCATTCTGTGGCAGCAATGGCATTGTGTGGCAGCAATTACAACAGTGGCATTGTTACGTAAGAATGGCATTGTTTGGCAACAATGGGCAAAATGGCATTGTTTGGCAACGATGGCAGTAGTGGCATTCTTTCGCAAGAATGGCATTTTTTGGCAACAATGGCAATAGTGGCACTGTTTCGCAAGAATGCCATTGTTTGGCAACAATGGCAAAAATGGTAACAGTGGCATTGTTTGGCAACAATGGCATTGTATGGCAACAATGCCAACGGTGGCAGTGTTTGGCAACAATTGCAACGGTTGCATTGTTTGGCACCAATGGAAACAGTGGCATTGTTTGGCAACAATGGCATTTTGTGGCAACAATGGAAACAGTGGCATTGTGTGGCAATAATGGCATTGTTTGGCAACAATGGCATTGTGTGGCAATAATGGAAACAGTGGCATTGTTTGTCAACAATGGCATTCTGTGGCAACAATGTCAACGGTGGCATTGTTAGGCAACAATGGAAACAGTGGCATTGTGTGGCAACGATGGCATTGTGTGGCAACGATGGCATTGTGTGGCAACAATGGCAACGGTGGCATTGTTTGGTAACAATGGCAACGGTGGCATTGTTTGGCAACAATGGCATTGTGTGGCAACAATGGCATTGTGTGGCAACAATGGCAACGGTGGCATTGTTTGGCACCAATGGAAACAGTGCCATTTTTTGGCAACAGTGGCATTGTATGGCAACAATGCCAACTGTGGCATTGTTTGGCAATAATTGCATTGTTTGGCAAGAATGGCAACGGTTGCATTGTTTGGCAAGAATGGCAACGGTGGCATTGTTTGGCAATAATGCAAACAGTGGCGTTGTTTGGCAACAACCTCATTGTTTGGCAACAATGGCAACAATGGTGGTGTTTGGCAAAGATGGCAATAGTGGCACTGTTTCGCAACAATGCCATTTTTTGGCAACAATGGCAAAAATGGTAACAGTACCATTGTTTGGCAACAATGGTATTGTGTGGCAACAATGGAGACAGTGGCATTGTTTGGCAACAGTGGCAACAATGGCATTCTGTAGCAACAATGGTATTGTGTGGCAACCATGGAAAGAGTGGCATTGTGTGGCAACAATGGCATTGTGTGGCAACAATGGAAACGGTGGCATTGTGTGGCAACAATGGCATTGTGTGGCAACAATGGAAACAGTGGCATTGTTTGGCAACAATGGCATTGTGTGGCAACAATGGAAACAGTGGCATTGTGTGGCAACAATGTCATTGTGTGGCAACAATGGAAACAGTGGCATTGTGTGGCAACAATGGAAACACTGGCATTGTGTGGCAACAATGGCAACGGTGGCATTGTGTGGCAACAATGGCATTGTGTGGCAACAATGGCAATAGTGGCACAGTGTTGCAACAATGGCAAAAACGACATTGGAAACAATGGCATTGTTTGGCAACAATGGTATTGTATGGCAAGAATGCCAACGGTGGCGTTAGTTGGCAACAATGCCATTGTTTGGCAACAATGGCAACGGTTGCATTGTTTGGCACCAATGGAAACAGTGCCATTTTTTGGCAACAGTGGCATTGTATGGCAACAATGCCAACTGTGGCATTGTTTGGCAATAATTGCATTGTTTGGCAAGAATGGCAACGGTTGCATTGTTTGGCAAGAATGGCAACGGTGGCATTGTTTGGCAATAATGCAAACAGTGGCGTTGTTTGGCAACAACCTCATTGTTTGGCAACAATGGCAACAATGGTGGTGTTTGGCAAAGATGGCAATAGTGGCACTGTTTCGCAACAATGCCATTTTTTGGCAACAATGGCAAAAATGGTAACAGTACCATTGTTTGGCAACAATGGTATTGTGTGGCAACAATGGAGACAGTGGCATTGTTTGGCAACAGTGGCAACAATGGCATTCTGTAGCAACAATGGTATTGTGTGGCAACAATGGAAAGAGTGGCATTGTGTGGCAACAATGGCATTGTGTGGCAACAATGGAAACAGTGGCATTGTGTGGCAACAATGGCATTGTGTGGCAACAATGGAAACAGTGGCATTGTTTGGCAACAATGGCATTGTGTGGCAACAATGGAAACAGTGGCATTGTTTGGCAACAATGGCATTGTGTGGCAACAATGGAAACAGTGGCATTGTTTGGCAACAATGGCATTGTGTGGCAACAATGGAAACAGTGGCATTGTGTGGCAACAATGGCATTGTGTGGCAACAATGGAAACAGTGGCATGGTGTGGCAACAATGTCATTGTGTGGCAACAATGGAAACAGTGGCATTGTGTGGCAACAATGGAAACACTGGCATTGTGTGGCAACAATGGCAACGGTGGCATTGTGTGGCAACAATGGCATTGTGTGGCAACAATGGCAACGGTGGCATTGTTTGGCAACAATGGCATTGTTTGGCAACAATGGCATTGTGTGGCAACAATGGCATTGTGTGGCAACAATGGGAACGGTGCCATTGTGTGGCAACAATGGATACAGTGGCATTGTTTAGCAACAATGGCATTGTGTGGCAACAATGGAAACAGTGCCATTCTTAGCAGGAATGGCATTGTGTGGCAAGAATGGAAACAGGGGCATTGTGTGGCAAAAATACATTGTTTGGCAACAATGGCAACGGTGGCATTGTTTGGCAACGGTGGCATTCTGTGCCAACAATGGCAACGGTGGCATTCTGTGCCAACAATGGCAACGGTGGCATTGTTTGGCAACAATGCATTGTGTGGCAACAAAGGAAACAGTGGCATTGTGTGGCAACAGTGGCATTGTGTGGCAACAGTGGCATTGTGTGGCAACAGTGGCATTGTTTGGTAAGAATTGCAACGCTGGCATTGTTTGGTAACAATGGCATTGTTTGGCAACAATGGCAACGGTGGCATTGTTTGGCAACAATGGCATTCTGTGCCAACAATGGTAACGGTGGCATTGTTTGGCAACAATGGAAAGAGTGGTTTTGTTAGGCAACAATGGAAAGAGTGGTTTTGTTAGGCAACAATGGCAACGGTGGCATTGTTTGGCAACAATGGCATTGTTTGGCAACAATGGCAACGGTGGCATTGTTTGGCAACAATGGCATTGTGTGGCAACAATGGCAACGGTGGCATTGTTTGGCAACAATGGCAACGGTGGCATTGTGTGGCAACAATGGCAACGGTGGCATTGTTTGGCAACAATGGAAACGGTGGCATTGTTTGGCAACAATGGAAACGGTGCCATTGTTTTGGCAACAATGCATTGTGTAGCAACAAAGGAAACAGTGGCATTGTGTGGCAACAATGCCATTGCATGGCAACAATGGCAAAGGTGGAATTGTTTGGCAACAATGGAAACAGTGACATTGTTTGGCAACAATGGCATTGTGTGGCAACAATGGCAACGGTAGCATTGTTTGGTAACAATGGCATTGTGTGGCAATAATGGCAATGGTGGCATTGTTTGGCAAAAATGGAAACGGTGGCATTGTTTGGCAACAATGGCAACGGTGGCATTCTGTGCCAACAATGGCAACGGTGGCATTGTTTGGCAACAATGGCATTGTGTGGCAAAATAGGAAACAGTGGCATTGTGTGGCAACAATGGCATTGTTACGCAACAATGGCAACGGTGGCATTGTTTGGTAACAATGGCAACTGTGGCGTTGTGTGGCAACAATAGCATTGTATGGTAACAATGGCAACGGTGGCATTGTTTGGCAACAATGCAAACAGTGGCGTTGTTTGGTAACAATGGAAACAGTGGCGTTGTTTGGCAACAACGCCATTGTTTGGAAACAATGGCAGCAGTGGTGGTGTTTGGCATCAATGCCATTGTCTGGCAAAAATGGGAACACTGGCATTGTTTACGCAAGAATGGCAAAAGTAGCTTTGTTACGCAACAATGGCTACAGTGGCATTGTTTGGCACCAATGGAAACAGTGCCATTGTTTGGTAACAATGGCATTGTGTGGCAACAATGGCAACAGTGGCATTGTGTGGCAACAATGGCATTGTTTGGCAACAATGGCAACGGTGGCATTGTTTGGCAACAACAGCGTTGTGTGGCAACAATGGAAACAGTGGCATTGTGTTGCAACAATGGCATTGTTTGGTAACAATGGCAACGGTGGCATTGTGTTGCAACAATGGCATTGTTTGGCAACAAGGGCAACGGTGGCATTGTTTGGCAACAATGGCATTGTGTGGCAACAATGGCAACGGTGGCATTGTTTGGCAACAATGGCAACGGTGGCATTGTGTGGCAACAATGGCAACGGTGGCATTGTTTGGCAAAAATGGAAACGGTGGCATTGTTTGGCAACAATGGAAACGGTGGCATTGTTTTGGCAACAATGCATTGTGTAGCAACAAAGGAAACAGTGGCATTGTGTGGCAACAATGCCATTGCATGGCAACAATGGCAAAGGTGGAATTTTTTGGCAACAATGGAAACAGTGATATTGTTTGGCAACAATGGCATTGTGTGGCAACAATGGCAACGGTAGCATTGTTTGGTAACAATGGCATTGTGTGGCAATAATGGCAATGGTGGCATGGTTTGGCAAAAATGGAAACGGTGGCATTGTTTGGCAACAATGGCAACGGTGGCATTCTGTGCCAACAATGGCAACGGTGGCATTGTTTGGCAACAATGGCATTGTGTGGCAAAATAGGAAACAGTGGCATTGTGTGGCAACAATGGCATTGTTACGCAACAATGGCAACGGTGGCATTGTTTGGTAACAATGGCAACTGTGGCGTTGTGTGGCAACAATACCATTGTATGGTAACAATGGCAACGGTGGCATTGTTTGGCAACAATGCAAACAGTGGCGTTGTTTGGTAACAATGGAAACAGTGGCGTTGTTTGGTAACAACGCCATTGTTTGGAAACAATGGCAGCAGTGGTGGTGTTTGGCATCAATGCCATTGTCTGGCAAAAATGGGAACACTGGCATTGTTTACGCAAGAATGGCAAAAGTAGCTTTGTTACGCAACAATGGCAACAGTGGCATTGTTTGGCACCAATGGAAACAGTGCCATTGTTTGGTAACAATGGCATTGTGTGGCAACAATGGAAACAGTGGCATTGTGTGGCAACAATGGCATTGTTTGGCAACAATGGCAACGGTGGCATTGTGTTGCAACAATGGCATTGTTTGGTAACAATGGCAACGGTGGCATTGTGTTGCAACAATGGCATTGTTCGGTAACAATGGCAACGGTGGCATTGTGTTGCAACAATGGCATTGTTTGGCAGCAATGGCAACGGTGGCATTGTTTGGCAGCAATGGCAACGGTGGCATTGTTTGGCAGCAATAGCATTTTTTGGCAACAATGCCAACTGTGGCATTTTTTGGCAAAAATGGCAACGGTGGCATTGTTTGGCAGTAATGCAAACAGTGGCTTTGTTTGGCAACAACCTCATTGTTTGGCAACAATGGCAACAATGGTGGTGTTTGGCATCAATGGCATTGTCTGGCAACAATGGGAACAGTGGTATTGTTACGCAATAATGGCAACAGCGGCATTGTTTGGCAACAATGGAAACAAGAGTATTCTTTGGTAACAATGGCATTGTGTGGCAACAATGGCATTGTTTGGCAACAATGGCAACGGTGGCATTTTTTGGCAACAATGGCATTGTGTGGCAACAAAGGAAACTGTGGCATTGTGTGGCAACAATGGCATTGTGTGGCAACAATGGAAACAGTGGCATTGTGTGGCAACAATGGCAATAGTGGCACAATGTTGCAACAATGGCAAAAACGACATTGGAAACAATGGCATTGTTTGGCAACAATGGTATTGTATGGCAAGAACGCCAACGGTGGCGTTAGTTGGCAACAATGCCATTGTTTGGCAACAATGTCAACGGTTACATTGTTTGGCACCAATGGAAACAGTGCCATTTTTTGGCAACAATGGCATTGTATGGCAACAATGCCAACTGTGGCATTGTTTGGCAATAATTGCATTGTTTGGCAAGAATGGCAACGGTTGCATTGTTTGGCAAGAATGGCAACGGTGGCATTATTTGGCAATAATGCAAACAGTGGCGTTGTTTGGCAACAACCTCATTGTTTGGCAACAATGGCAACAATGGTGGTGTTTGGCAAAGATGGCAATAGTGGCACTCTTTCGCAACAATGCCATTTTTTGGCAACAATGGCAAAAATGGTAACAGTACCATTGTTTGGCAACAATGGTATTGTGTGGCAACAATGGAAAGAGAGGCATTGTGTGGCAACAATGGCATTGTGTGGCAACAATGGAAACAGTGGCATTGTGTGGCAACAATGGCATTGTGTGGCAACAATGGCATTGTGTGGCAACAATGGCAATGGAGGCATTGTTTGGCAACAATGGCATTGTGTGGCAACAATGGAAACAGTGGCATTGTGTGGCAACAATGGCATTGTGTGGCAACAATGGAAACAGTGGCATTGTGTGGCAACAATGGCATTGTGTGGCAACAATGGAAACGGTGGCATTGTGTGGCAACAATGGCATTGTGTGGCAACAATGGAAACGGTGGCATTGTGTGGCAACAATGGCATTGTGTGGCAACAATGGAAACGGTGGCATTGTGTGGCAACAATGGCATTGTGTGGCAACAATGGAAACGGTGGCATTGTGTGGCAACAATGGCATTGTGTGGCAACAATGGAAACAGTGGCATTGTGTGGCAACAATGGCATTGTGTGGCAACAATGGAAACAGTGGCATTGTGTGGCAACAATGGAAACAATGGCATTGTTTGGCAACAATGGCATTGTTTCGCAACAATGGCATTGTGTGGCAACAATGGCATTGTGTGGCAACAATGGCAATGGTGGCATTGTTTGGCAACAATGGCATTGTGTGGCAACAATGGAAACAGTGGCATTGTGTGGCAACAATGGCATTGTGTGGCAACAATGGCAATGGTGGCATTGTTTGGCAACAATGGCATTGTGTGGCAACAATGGAAACGGTGGCATTGTGTGGCAACAATGGCATTGTGTGGCAACAAAGGAAACGATGGCATTGTGTGGCAACAATGGCATTGTGTGGCAACAATGGAAACGGTGGCATTGTGTGGCAACAATGGCATTGTGTGGCAACAATGGAAACGGTGGCATTGTGTGGCAACAATGGCATTGTGTGGCAACAATGGCATTGTGTTGCAACAATGGCATTGTGTGGCAACAATGGCAATGGTGGCATTGTTTGGCAACAATGGCATTGTGTGGCAAAAATGGAAACAGTGGCATTATGTGGCAACAATGGCATTGTGAGGCAACAATGGAAACAGTGGCATTGTGTGGCAACAATGGCATTGTGTGGCAACAATGGAAACAGTGGCATTGTGTGGCAACAATGGCATTGTGTGGCAACAATGGAAACAGTGGCATTGTGTGGCAACAATGGCATTGTGTGGCAACAATCGCATTGTGTGGCAACAAAGGAAACGGTGGCATTGTTTGGCAACAATGGCATTGTGTGGCAACAATGGAAACGGTGGCATTGTGTGGCAACAATGGCATTGTGTGGCAACAATGGAAACGGTGGCATTGTGTGGCAACAATGGCATTGTGTGGCAACAATGGAAACGGTGGCATTGTGTGGCAACAATGGCATTGTTTGGCAACAATGGAAAAGGTGGCATTGTGTGGCAACAATGGCATTGTGTGGCAACAATGGCATTGTGTGGCAACAATGGCAATGGTGGCATTGTGTGGCAACAATGGCATTGTGTGGCAACAATGGAAACGGTGGCATTGTGTGGCAACAATGGCATTGTGTGGCAACAATGGAAACGGTGGCATTGTGTGGCAACAATGGCATTGTGTGGCAACAATGGAAACGGTGGCATTGTGTGGCAACAATGGCATTGTGTGGCAACAATGGAAACGGTGGCATTGTGTGGCAACAATGGCATTGTGTGGCAACAATGGAAACGGTGGCATTGTGTGGCAGCAATGGCATTGTGTGGCAACAATGGAAACGGTGGCATTGTGTGGCAACAATGGCATTGTGTGGCAACAATGGCAATGGTGGCATTGTTTGGCAACAATGGCATTGTGTGGCAACAATGGAAACGGTGGCATTGTGTGGCAACAATGGCATTGTGTGGCAACAATGGAAACGGTGGCATTGTGTGGCAACAATGGCATTGTGTGGCAACAATGGCAACGCTGGCATTGTGTGGCAGCAATGGCATTGTGTGGCAACAATGGAAACGGTGGCATTGTGTGGCAACAGTGGCATTGTGTGGCAACAATGGAAACGGTGGCATTGTGTGGCAGCAATGGCATTGTGTGGCAACAATGGAAACGGTGGCATTGTGTGGCAACAATGGCATTGTGTGGCAACAATGGCAATGGTGGTATTGTTTGGTAACAATGGCATTGTGTGGCAACAAAGGAAACGGTGGCATTGTGTTGCAACAATGGCATTGTTTGGTAACAATGGCAACGGTGGCATTGTGTTGCAACAATGGCATTGTTTGGCAACAAGGGCAACGGTGGCATTGTTTGGCAACAATGGCATTGTGTGGCAACAATGGCAACGGTGGCATTGTTTGGCAACAATGGCAACGGTGGCATTGTGTGGCAACAATGGCAACGGTGGCATTGTTTGGCAAAAATGGAAACGGTGGCATTGTTTGGCAACAATGGAAACGGTGGCATTGTTTTGGCAACAATGCATTGTGTAGCAACAAAGGAAACAGTGGCATTGTGTGGCAACAATGCCATTGCATGGCAACAATGGCAAAGGTGGAATTTTTTGGCAACAATGGAAACAGTGATATTGTTTGGCAACAATGGCATTGTGTGGCAACAATGGCAACGGTAGCATTGTTTGGTAACAATGGCATTGTGTGGCAATAATGGCAATGGTGGCATGGTTTGGCAAAAATGGAAACGGTGGCATTGTTTGGCAACAATGGCAACGGTGGCATTCTGTGCCAACAATGGCAACGGTGGCATTGTTTGGCAACAATGGCATTGTGTGGCAAAATAGGAAACAGTGGCATTGTGTGGCAACAATGGCATTGTTACGCAACAATGGCAACGGTGGCATTGTTTGGTAACAATGGCAACTGTGGCGTTGTGTGGCAACAATACCATTGTATGGTAACAATGGCAACGGTGGCATTGTTTGGCAACAATGCAAACAGTGGCGTTGTTTGGTAACAATGGAAACAGTGGCGTTGTTTGGTAACAACGCCATTGTTTGGAAACAATGGCAGCAGTGGTGGTGTTTGGCATCAATGCCATTGTCTGGCAAAAATGGGAACACTGGCATTGTTTACGCAAGAATGGCAAAAGTAGCTTTGTTACGCAACAATGGCAACAGTGGCATTGTTTGGCACCAATGGAAACAGTGCCATTGTTTGGTAACAATGGCATTGTGTGGCAACAATGGAAACAGTGGCATTGTGTGGCAACAATGGCATTGTTTGGCAACAATGGCAACGGTGGCATTGTGTTGCAACAATGGCATTGTTTGGTAACAATGGAAACGGTGGCATTGTGTTGCAACAATGGCATTGTTCGGTAACAATGGCAACGGTGGCATTGTGTTGCAACAATGGCATTGTTTGGCAGCAATGGCAACGGTGGCATTGTTTGGCAGCAATGGCAACGGTGGCAGTGTTTGGCAGCAATGGCATTTTTTGGCAACAATGCCAACTGTGGCATTTTTTGGCAAAAATGGCAACGGTGGCATTGTTTGGCAGTAATGCAAACAGTGGCTTTGTTTGGCAACAACCTCATTGTTTGGCAACAATGGCAACAATGGTGGTGTTTGGCATCAATGGCATTCTCTGGCAACAATGGGAACAGTGGTATTGTTACGCAATAATGGCAACAGCGGCATTGTTTGGCAACAATGGAAACAAGAGTATTCTTTGGTAACAATGGCATTGTGTGGCAACAATGGCATTGTTTGGCAACAATGGCAACGGTGGCATTTTTTGGCAACAATGGCATTGTGTGGCAAGAAAGGAAACTGTGGCATTGTGTGGCAACAATGGCATTGTGTGGCAACAATGGAAACAGTGGCATTGTGTGGCAACAATGGAAACAGTGGCACAGTGTTGCAACAATGGCAAAAACGACATTGGAAACAATGGCATTGTTTGGCAACAATGGTATTGTATGGCAAGAACGCCAACGGTGGCGTTAGTTGGCAACAATGCCATTGTTTGGCAACAATGTCAACGGTTACATTGTTTGGCACCAATGGAAACAGTGCCATTTTTTGGCAACAATGGCATTGTATGGCAACAATGCCAACTGTGGCATTGTTTGGCAATAATTGCATTGTTTGGCAAGAATGGCAACGGTTGCATTGTTTGGCAAGAATGGCAACGGTGGCATTATTTGGCAATAATGCAAACAGTGGCGTTGTTTGGCAACAACCTCATTGTTTGGCAACAATGGCAACAATGGTGGTGTTTGGCAAAGATGGCAATAGTGGCACTCTTTCGCAACAATGCCATTTTTTGGCAACAATGGCAAAAATGGTAACAGTACCATTGTTTGGCAACAATGGTATTGTGTGGCAACAATGGAGACAGTGGCATTGTTTGGCAACAGTGGCAACAATGGCATTCTGTAGCAACAATGGTATTGTGTGGCAACAATGGAAAGAGAGGCATTGTGTGGCAACAATGGCATTGTGTGGCAACAATGGAAACAGTGGCATTGTGTGGCAACAATGGCATTGTGTGGGAACAATGGCATTGTGTGGCAACAATGGCAATGGAGGCATTGTTTGGCAACAATGGCATTGTGTGGCAACAATGGAAACGGTGGCATTGTGTGGCAACAATGGCATTGTGTGGCAACAATGGAAACGGTGGCATTGTGTGGCAACAATGGCATTGTGTGGCAACAATGGAAACGGTGGCATTGTGTGGCAACAATGGCATTGTGTGGCAACAATGGAAACGGTGGCATTGTGTGGCAACAATGGCATTGTGTGGCAACAATGGAAACGGTGGCATTGTGTGGCAACAATGGCATTGTGTGGCAACAATGGAAACGGTGGCATTGTGTGGCAACAATGGCATTGTGTGGCAACAATGGAAACAGTGGCATTGTGTGGCAACAATGGCATTGTGTGGCAACAATGGAAACAGTGGCATTGTGTGGCAACAATGGAAACAGTGGCATTGTGTGGCAACAGTGGCATTGTTTCGCAACAATGGCATTGTGTGGCAACAATGGCATTGTGTGGCAACAATGGCAATGGTGGCATTGTTTGGCAACAATGGCATTGTGTGGCAACAATGGAAACAGTGGCATTGTGTGGCAACAATGGCATTGTGTGGCAACAATGGCAATGGTGGCATTGTTTGGCAACAATGGCATTGTGTGGCAACAATGGAAACGGTGGCATTGTGTGGCAACAATGGCATTGTGTGGCAACAAAGGAAACGATGGCATTGTGTGGCAACAATGGCATTGTGTGGCAACAATGGAAACGGTGGCATTGTGTGGCAACAATGGCATTGTGTGGCAACAATGGAAACGGTGGCATTGTGTGGCAACAATGGCATTGTGTGGCAACAATGGCATTGTGTGGCAACAATGGCAATGGAGGCATTGTTTGGCAACAATGGCATTGTGTGGCAACAATGGAAACAGTGGCATTGTGTGGCAACAATGGCATTGTGTGGCAACAATGGAAACAGTGGCATTGTGTGGCAACAATGGCATTGTGTGGCAACAATGGAAACGGTGGCATTGTGTGGCAACAATGGCATTGTGTGGCAACAATGGAAACGGTGGCATTGTGTGGCAACAATGGCATTGTGTGGCAACAATGGAAACGGTGGCATTGTGTGGCAACAATGGCATTGTGTGGCAACAATGGAAACGGTGGCATTGTGTGGCAACAATGGCATTGTGTGGCAACAATGGAAACAGTGGCATTGTGTGGCAACAATGGCATTGTGTGGCAACAATGGAAACAGTGGCATTGTGTGGCAACAATGGAAACAGTGGCATTGTGTGGCAACAGTGGCATTGTTTCGCAACAATGGCATTGTGTGGCAACAATGGCATTGTGTGGCAACAATGGCAATGGTGGCATTGTTTGGCAACAATGGCATTGTGTGGCAACAATGGAAACAGTGGCATTGTGTGGCAACAATGGCATTGTGTGGCAACAATGGCAATGGTGGCATTGTTTGGCAACAATGGCATTGTGTGGCAACAATGGAAACGGTGGCATTGTGTGGCAACAATGGCATTGTGTGGCAACAAAGGAAACGATGGCATTGTGTGGCAACAATGGCATTGTGTGGCAACAATGGAAACGGTGGCATTGTGTGGCAACAATGGCATTGTGTGGCAACAATGGAAACGGTGGCATTGTGTGGCAACAATGGCATTGTGTGGCAACAATGGCATTGTGTTGCAACAATGGCATTGTGTGGCAACAATGGCAATGGTGGCATTGTTTGGCAACAATGGCATTGTGTGGCAAAAATGGAAACAGTGGCATTGTGTGGCAACAATGGCATTGTGAGGCAACAATGGAAACAGTGGCATTGTGTGGCAACAATGGCATTGTGTGGCAACAATGGAAACAGTGGCATTGTGTGGCAACAATGGCATTGTGTGGCAACAATGGAAACAGTGGCATTGTGTGGCAACAATGGCATTGTGTGGCAACAATGGAAACAGTGGCATTGTGTGGCAACAATGGCATTGTGTGGCAACAATGGCATTGTGTGGCAACAAAGGAAACGGTGGCATTGTTTGGCAACAATGGCATTGTGTGGCAATAATGGAAACGGTGGCATTGTGTGGCAACAATGGCATTGTGTGGCAACAAAGGAAACGGTGGCATTGTGTGGCAACAATGGCATTGTGTGGCAACAATGGAAACGGTGGCATTGTGTGGCAACAATGGCATTGTTTGGCAACAATGGAAAAGGTGGCATTGTGTGGCAACAATGGCATTGTGTGGCAACAATGGCATTGTGTGGCAACAATGGCAATGGTGGCATTGTTTGGCAACAATGGCATTGTGTGGCAACAATGGAAACGGTGGCATTGTGTGGCAACAATGGCATTGTGTGGCAACAATGGCAACGGTGGCATTGTTTGTCAACAATGGCATTCTGTGGCAACAATGTCAACGGCATTGTTAGGCAACAATGGAAACAGTGGCATTGTGTGGCAACGATGGCATTGTGTGGCAACAATGGCAACGGTGGCATTGTTTGGCAACAATGGCATTGTGTGGCAACGGTGGCATTGTGTGGTAACAATGGCACTGTGTGGCAACAATGGCAACGGTGGCATTGTTTGGCAACAATGGCAACGGTGGCATTGTTTGGCAACAATAGCATTGTGTGGCAACAATGGCAACGGTGGCATTTTTTGGCAACAATGGCATTGTGTGGCAACAAAGGAAACAGTGGCATTGTGTGGCAACAGTGGCATTGTGTGGCAACAATGGCAATAGTGGCACACTGTTGCAACAATGGCAACAACGACATTGGAAACAATGGCATTGTGTGGCAACAATGGTATTGTATGTCAAGAATGCCAACGGTGGCGTTAGTTGGCAACAATTGCATTGTTTGGCAACAATGGCAACGGTTGCATTGTTTGGCACCAATGGAAACAGTGCCATTTTTTGGCAACAATGGCATTGCATGGCAACAATGCCAACTGTGGCATTGTTTGGCAATAATTGCATTGTTTGGCAACAATTGCTACGGTGGCATTGTTTGGCAATAATGCAAACAGTGGCGTTCTTTGGCAACAAACTCATTGTTTGGCAACAATGGCAACAGTGGTGGTGTTTGGCAAAGATGGCAATAGTGGCAGTGTTTGGCAACAATGGGAACAATGGTGGTGTTTGGCAAAGATGGCAATACTGGCAGTGTTTGGCAACAATGGCAATAGAGGCACTGTTTCGCAACAATGCCATTTTTTGGCAACAATGGCAAAAATGGTAACAGTACCATTGTTTGGCAACAGTGGCATTGTGTGGCAACAATGGAAACGGTGGCATTGTGTGGCAACGATGGCAACGGTGGCATTGTTTGGCAACAATGGCATTGTGTGGCAACGGTGGCATTGTGTGGCAACAATGGCATTGTTTGGCAACAATGTCAACGGTGGCATTTTTTGGCAACAATGGCATTGTGTGGCAACAAAAGAAACAGTGGCATTGTGTGGCAACAAAAGAAACAGTGGCATTGTGTGGCAACAATGGCATTGTGTGGTAACAATGGAAACAGTGGCATTGTGTGGCAACAATGGCAATAGTGGCACAGTGTTGCAACAATAGCAAAAACGACATTGGAAACAATGGCATTGTTTGGCAACAATGGTATTGTATGGCAAGAATGCCAACGGTGGCGTTAGTTGTCAACAATGCCATTGTTTGGCAACAATGGTAACGGTTGCATTGTTTGGCACCAATGGAAACAGTGCCATTTTTTGGCAACAATGGCATTGTATGGCAACAATGGCAACTGTGGCATTGTTTGGCAATAATTGCATTGTTTGGCAAGAATGGCAACGGTTGCATTGTTTCGCAAGAATTCGCAACAATGCCATTTTTTGGCAACAATGGCAAAAATGGTAACAGTACCATTGTTTGGCAACAATGGTATTGTGTGGCAACAATGGAGACAGTGGCATTGTTTGGCAACAGTGGCAACAATGGCATTGTGTAGCAACAATGGTATTGTGTGGTAACAATGGCAACGGTGACATTGATTGGCAACAAAGGAAACAGTGGCATTGTGTGGCAACAATGGAAATAGTGCTATTGTTTGGCAACAATGGCATTGTGTGGCAACAATGGAAAGAGTGCTATTGTTTGGCAAAAATGGCATTGTCTGGCAACAATGGAAACAGTGCTATTGTTTGGCAACAGTAGCATTGTGTGGCAACAATGGAAACAGTGGCATTGTGTGGCAACAATTGCATTGTGTGGCAACAATGGAAACAGTGGCATTGTGTGGCAACAATGGCATTGTGTGGCAACAATGGAAACGGTGGCATTGTGTGGCAACAATGGCATTGTGTGGCAACAATGGCAAGGGTGGCATTGTTTGGCAACAATGGCATTGTGTGGCAACAATGGAAACAGTGGCATTGTGTGGCAACAATGGCATTGTGTGGCAACAATGGAAACGGTGGCATTGTGTGGCAAGAAGGGCATTGTGTGGCAACAAAGGAAACGGTGGCATTGTGTGGCAACAATGGCATTGTGTGGCAACAATGGAAACGGTGGCATTGTGTGGCAACAATGGCATTGTGTGGCAACAATGGAAACGGTGGCATTGTGTGGCAACAATGACATTGTGTGGCAACAATGGAAACGGTGGCATTGTGTGGCAACAATGGCATTGTGTGGCAACAATGGCAACGGTGGCATTGTTTGTCAACAATGGCATTCTGTGGCAACAATGTCAACGGTGGCATTGTTAGGCAACAATGGAAAGAGTGGCATTGTGTGGCAACGATGGCATTGTGTGGCAACAATGGCAACGGTGGCATTGTTTGGCAACAATGGCATTGTGTGGCAACGGTGGCATTGTGTGGCAACAATGGCATTGTTTGGTAACAGTGGCAACAATGGCATTGTGTGGCAAGAAAGGCAACGGTGGCATTGTGTGGCAACAATGGAAACAGTGCCATTGTGTGGCAACAATGCATTGTGTGGCAACAATGCCATTGTATGGCAAAAATGGCAAAGGTGGCATTGTTTGGCAACAATGGCATTGTGTGGCAACGGTGGCATTGTGTGGCAACAATGGCATTGTTTGGCAACAGTGGCAACAATGGCATTGTGTGGCAAGAAAGGCAACGGTGGCATTGTGTGGCAACAATGGAAACAGTGGCATTGTGTGGCAACGATGGAATTGTGTGGCAACAATGGCAACGGTGGCATTGTTTGGCAACAATGGCATTGTGTGGCAACGGTGGCATTGTGTGGCAACAATGGAAACAGTGGCATTGTGTGGCAACAATTGAAGCAGTGGCATTGTGTGGCAACAATGGCATTGTTTGGCAACAATGGAAACAGTGGCATTGTGTGGCAACAATGGCATTGTGTGGCAACAAAGGCAACGGTGGCATTGTGTGGCAACAATGGAAACAGTGCCATTGTGTGGCAACAATGCATTGTGTGGCAAGAATGCCATTGTATGGCAACAATGGCAAAGGTGGCATTTTTTGACAACAATGGAAACAGTGACATTGGCAACAATGGCATTGTGTGGCAACAATGGCAACAATGGCACTGTGTGGCAACAATGGCAACAGTGGCATTGTGTGGCAACAATGCCATTGTTTGGCAACAATGGCAACGGTGGCATTGTTTGGCAACAATGGCATTCTGTGGCAACAATGTCAACGGCATTGTTAGGCAACAATGGAAACAGTGGCATTGTGTGGCAACGATGGCATTGTGTGGCAACAATGGCAACGGTGGCATTGTTTGGCAACAATGGCATTGTGTGGCAACGGTGGCATTGTGTGGCAACAATGGCATTGTGTGGCAACAATGGAAACGGTGGCATTGGTTGGCAACAATGGCAACGGTGGCATTTTTTGGCAACAATAGCATTGTGTGGCAACAATGGCAACGGTGGCATTTTTTGGCAACAATGGCATTGTGTGGCAACAAAGGAAACAGTGGCACTGTGTGGCAACAGTGGCATTGTGTGGCAACAATGGCAATAGTGGCACACTGTTGCAACAATGGCAACAACGACATTGGAAACAATGGCATTGTGTGGCAACAATGGTATTGTATGGCAAGAATGCCAACGGTGGCGTTGGTTGGCAACAATTGCATTCTTTGGCAACAATGGCAACGGTTGCATTGTTTGGCACCAATGGAAACAGTGCCATTTTTTGGCAACAATGGCATTGTATGGCAACAATGCCAACTGTGGCATTGTTTGGCAATAATTGCATTGTTTGGCAACAATTGCTACGGTGGCATTGTTTGGCAATAATGCAAACAGTGGCGTTCTTTGGCAACAAACTCATTGTTTGGCAACAATGGCAACAATGGTGGTGTTTGGCAAAGATGGCAATAGTGGCAGTGTTTGGCAACAATGGCAACAATGGTGGTGTTTGGCAAAGATGGCAATACTGGCAGTGTTTGGCAACAATGGCAACAGTGGCACTGTTTCGCAACAATGCCATTTTTTGGCAACAATGGCAAAAATGGTAACAGTACCATTGTTTGGCAACAATGGCATTGTGTGGCAACAATGGAAACAGTGGCATTGTTTGGCAACAATGGCAACGGTGGCATTGTTTGGTAACAATGGCATTGTGTGGCAACAATGACATTGTTTGGCAACAATGGCAACGGTGACATTGTTTGGCAACAAAGGAAACAGTGGCATTGTGTGGCAACAATGGAAATAGTGCTATTGTGTGGCAACAATGGTATTTTCTGGCAACAATGGAAACAGTGCTATTGTTTGGCAACAATGGCATTGTCTGGCAACAATGGAAACAGTGCTATTGTTTGGCAACAATGGCATTGTATGGCAACAATGGAAACAGTGCTATTGTTTGGCAACAATGGCATTGTGTGGCAACAATGGAAACAGTGGCATTGTGTGGCAACAATGGCATTGTTTGGTAAGAATTGCAACGGTGGCATTGTTTGGTAACAATGGCATTTTTTGGCAACAATGGAAACGGTGGCATTGTTTGGCAACAACGGCATTCTGTGCCAACAATGGCAACGGTGGCATTGTTTGGCAACAATGGCATTGTTTGGCAACAATGGCAACGGTGGCATTGTTTAGCAACGGTGGCATTGTTTGGTAACGGTGGCATTGCTTGGCAACAATGGCAACGGTGGCATTGTGTGGCAACAATGGCATTGTGTGGCAACAATGGCAATAGTGGCACTGTTCCGCAACAATGCCATTCTTTGGCAACAATGGCAAAAATGGTAACAGTGCCATTGTTTGGCAACAATGTCATTGTGTGGCAACAATGGAAACAGCGGCATTGTGTGGAAACAATGTAATTGTGTGGCAACAATGGAAATAGTGCTATTGTTTGGCAACAATGGCATTGTGTGGCAACAATGGAAAGAGTGCTATTGTTTGGCAACAATGGCATTGTCTGGCAACAATGGAAACAGTGCAATTGTGTCGCAACAATGGCATTTTGTGGCAACAATGGCAATGGTGGCATTGTGTGGCAACGGTGGCATTGTGTGGCAACAATGGCATTGTGTGGCAACAATGGCAATGGTGGCATTGTGTGGCAACAATGCCATTGTATGGCAACAATGGCAACGGTTGCATTGTTTGGCACCAATGGAAACAGTGCCATTTTTTGGCAACAATGGCATTGTATGGCAACAATGCCAACTGTGGCATTGTTTGGCAATAATTGCATTGTTTGGCAAGAATGGCAAAGGTTGCATTGTTTGGCAAGAATGGCAACGGTGGCATTGTTTGGCAATAATGCAAACAGTGGCGTTGTTTGGCAACAACCTCATTGTTTGGCAACAATGGCAACAATGGTGGTGTTTGGCAAAGATGGCAATAGTGGCACTGTTTCGCAACAATGCCATTTTTTGGCAACAATGGCAAAAATGGTAACAGTACCATTGTTTGGCAACAATGGTATTGTGTGGCAACAATGGAGTCAGTGGCATTGTTTGGCAACAGTGGCAAAAATGGCATTGTGTAGCAACAATGGTATTGTGTGGTAACAATGGCAACGGTGACATTGATTGGCAACAAAGGAAAGAGTGGCATTGTGTGGCAACAATGGCAATGGTGGCATTGTTTGGCAACAATGGCATTGTGTGGCAACAACGGAAACAGTGGCATTGTGTGGCAACAATGGCATTGTGTGGCAACAATGGCAATGGTGGCATTGTGTGGCAACAATGGCATTGTGTGGCAACAATGGAAACGGTGGCATTGTGTGGCAACAATGGCATTGTGTGGCAACAATGGAAACGGTGGCATTGTGTGGCAACAATGGCATTGTGTGGCAACAATGGAAACGGTGGCATTGTGTGGCAACAATGGCATTGTGTGGCAACAATGGAAACGGTGGCATTGTGTGGCAACAATGGCATTGTGTGGCAACAATGGAAACGGTGGCATTGTGTGGCAACAATGGCATTGTGTGGCAACAATGGAAACGGTGGCATTGTGTGGCAACAATGGCATTGTGTGGCAACAATGGAAACGGTGGCATTGTGTGGCAACAATGGCATTGTGTGGCAACAATGGAAACGGTGGCATTGTGTGGCAACGATGGCAACGGTGGCATTGTTTGGCAACAATGGCATTGTGTGGCAACGGTGGCATTGTTTGGCAACAATGGCAACGGTGGCATTTTTTGGCAACAATGGCATTGTGTGGCAACAAAAGAAACAGTGGCATTCTGTGGCAACAATGGCATTGTGTGGCAACAATGGAAACAGTGGCATTGTGTGGCAACAATGGCAATAGTGGCACAGTGTTGCAACAATGGCAAAAACGACATTGGAAACAATGGCATTGTTTGGCAACAATGGTATTGTATGGCAAGAATGCCAACGGTGGCGTTAGTTGGCAACAATGCCATTGTTTGGCAACAATGGCAACGGTTGCATTGTTTGGCAGCAATGGAAACAGTGCCATTTTTTGGCAAGAATGGCATTGTATGGCAACAATGCCAACTGTGGCATTGTTTGGCAATAATTGCATTGTTTGGCAAGAATGGCAACGGTTGCATTGTTTGGCAAGAATGGCAACGGTGGCATTGTTTGGCAATAATGCAAACAGTGGCGTTGTTTGGCAACAACCTCAGTGTTTGGCAACAATGGCAACAATGGTGGTGTTTGGCAAAGATGGCAATAGTGCCACTGTTTCGCAACAATGCCATTTTTTGGCAACAATGGCAAAAATGGTAACAGTACCATTGTTTGGCAACAATGGTATTGTGTGGCAACAATGGAGACAGTGGCATTGTTTGGCAACAGTGGCAACAATGGCATTGTGTAGCAACAATGGTATTGTGTGGTAACAATGGCAACGGTGACGTTGATTGGCAACAAAGGAAACAGTGGCATTGTGTGGCAACAATGGAAATAGTACTATTGTGTGGCAAAAATGGTATTGTCTGGCAAGAATGGAAACAGTGCTATTGTTTGGCAACAATGGCATTGTGTGGCAACAATGGAAACAGTGCTATTGTTTGGCAACAATGGCATTGTCTGGCAACAATGGAAACAGTGCTATTGTTTGGCAACACTGGCATTGTCTGGCAACAATGGAAACAGTGGCATTGTGTGGCAACAATGGCATTGTTTGGTAAGAATTGCAACGGTGGCATTGTTTGGTAACAATGGCATTGTTTGGCAACAATGGAAATGTTGGCATTGTTTGGCAATAATGGCATTCTGTGCCAACAATGGCAAGGGTGGCATTGTTTGGCAACAATGGCATTGTTTGGCAACAATGGCAACGGTGGCATTGTTTGGCAACGGTGGCATTGTTTGGCAACAATGGCAACGGTGGCATTGTGTGGCAACAATGGCATTGTGTGGCAACAATGGCAATAGTGGCACTGTTTCGCAACAATGCCATTCTTTGGCAACAATGGCAAAAATGGTAACAGTGCCATTGTTTGGCAACAATGGCATTGTGTGGCAACAATGGAAACAGTGGCATTGTGTGGCAACAATGGCATTGTGTGGCAACAATGGCAATGGTGGCATTGTTTGGCAACAATGGCATTGTGTGGCAAGAATGGCAACGGTGGCATTATGTGGTAACAATGGAAAGAGTGGCATTGTGTGGCAACAATGGCATTGTGTGGCAACAATGGAAACAGTGGCATTGTGTGGCAACAATGGCATTGTGTGGCAACAATGGCATTGTGTGGCAACAATGGCAATGGTGGCATTGTTTGGCAACAATGGCATTGTGTGGCAACAATGGAAACAGTGGCATTGTGTGGCAACAATGGCATTGTGCGGCAACAATGGCAATGGTGGCATTGTTTGGCAACAATGGCATTGTGTGGCAACAAAGGAAACGGTGGCATTGTTTGGCAACAATGGCATTGTGTGGCAACAATGGAAACAGTGGCATTGTGTGGCAACAATGGCATTGTGTGGCAACAATGGCATTGTGTGGCAACAATGGAAACAGTGGCATTGTGTGGCAACAATGGCATTGTGTGGCAACAATGGAAACAGTGGCATTGTGTGGCAACAATGGCATTGTGTGGCAACAATGGACACAGTGGCATTGTGTGGCAACGGTGGCATTGTGTGGCAACAATGGCAACAGTGGCATTGTGTGGCAACAATGGCATTGTGTTGCAACAATGGCATTGTGTGGCAACAATGGCATTGTGTGGCAACAATGGCAATGGTGGCATTGTTTGGCAACACTGGCATTGTGTGGCAACAATGGAAACAATGGCATTGTGTGGTAACAATGGCATTGTGTGGCAACAATGGCAATGGTGGCATTGTTTGGCAACACTGGCATTGTGTGGCAACAATGGAAACAATGGCATTTTGTGGCAACAGTGGCATTGTGTGGCAACAATGGCAATAGTGGCACTGTTTCGCAACAATGCCATTCTTTGGCAACAATGGCAAAAATGGTAACAGTGCCATTGTTTGGCAACAATGGCATTGTGTGGCAACAATGGAAACAGTGGCATTGTGTGGCAACAATGGCATTGTGTGGCAACAATGGCAATGGTGGCATTGTTTGGCAACAATGGCATTGTGTGGCAAGAATGGCAACGGTGGCATTGTGTGGCAACAATGGCAACGGTGGCATTGTTTGGCAACAATGGCATTGTGTGGCAACAATGGCAACGGTGGCATTGTGTGGCAACGGTGGCATTGTTTGGCAACAATGGCAACGGTGGCATTGTGTGGCAACAATGGCATTGTGTGGCAACAATGGCATTGTGTGGCAACAATGGCAATGGTGGCATTGTTTGGCAACACTGGCATTGTGTGGCAACAATGGAAACAATGGCATTGTGTGGCAACAATGGCATTGTGTGGCAACAATGGCAATGGTGGCATTGTTTGGCAACACTGGCATTGTGTGGCAACAATGGAAGCAGTGGCATTGTGTGGCAACAGTGGCATTGTGTGGCAACAGTGGCATTATGTGGCAACAATGGAAAGAGTGGCATTGTGTGGCAACAATGGCATTGTGTGGCAACAATGGAAACAGTGGCATTGTGTGGCATCAATGGCATTGTGTGGCAACAATGGCATTGTTTGGCAACAATGGCAATGGTGGCATTGTTTGGCAACAATGGCATTGTGTGGCAACAATGGAAACAGTGGCATTGTGTGGCAACAATGGCATTGTGTGGCAACAATGGCAATGGTGGCATTGTTTGGCAACAATGGCATTGTGTGGCAACAAAGGAAACGGTGGCATTGTTTGGCAACAATGGCATTGTGTGGCAACAATGGAAACAGTGGCATTGTGTGGCAACAATGGCATTGTGTGGCAACAATGGCATTGTGTGGCAACAATGGAAACAGTGGCATTGTGTGGCAACAATGGCATTGTGTGGCAACAATGGAAACAGTGGCATTGTGTGGCAACAATGGCATTGTGTGGCAACAATGGAAACAGTGGCATTGTGTGGCAACGGTGGCATTGTGTGGCAACAATGGCAACAGTGGCATTGTGTGGCAACAATGGCATTGTGTGGCAACAATGGCATTGTGTGGCAACAATGGCAATAGTGGCATTGTTTGGCAACACTGGCATTGTGTGGCAACAATGGAAACAATGGCATTGTGTGGCAACAATGGCATTGTGTGGCAACAATAGCAATGGTGGCATTGTTTGGCAACACTGGCATTGTGTGGCAACAATGGAAACAATGGCATTGTGTGGCAACAGTGGCATTGTGTGGCAACAGTGGCATTATAGGGCAACAATGGAAAGAGTGGCATTGTGTGGCAACAATGGCATTGTGTGGCAACAATGGAAAGAGTGGCATTGTGTGGCAACAATGGCATTGTGTGGCAACAATGGCATTGTGTGGCAACAATGGCAATGGTGGCATTGTTTGGCAACAATGGCATTGTGTGGCAACAATGGAAACAGTGGCATTGTGTGGCAACAATGGCATTGTGTGGCAACAATGGCAATGGTGGCATTGTTTGGCAACAATGGCATTGTGTGGCAACAAAGGAAACGGTGGCATTGTTTGGCAACAATGGCATTGTGTGGCAACAATGGAAACAGTGGCATTGTGTGGCAACAATGGCATTGTGTGGCAACAATGGCATTGTGTGGCAACAATGGAAACGGTGGCATTGTGTGGCAACAATGGCATTGTGTGGCAACAATAGAAACGGTGGCATTGTGTGGCAACAATGGCATTGTGTGGCAACAATGGAAGCAGTGGCATTGTGTGGCAACAATGGCATTGTGTGGCAACAATGGAAGCAGTGGCATTGTGTGGCAACAATGGCATTGTGTGGCAACAATGGAAGCAGTGGCATTGTGTGGCAACAATGGCATTGTGTGGCAACAATGGAAGCAGTGGCATTGTGTGGCAACAATGGCATTGTGTGGCAACAATGGAAACAGTGGCATTGTGTGGCAACAATGGCATTGTGTGGCAAGAAAGGCAACGGTGGCATTGTGTGGCATCAATGGAAACAGTGCCATTGTGTGGCAACAATGCATTGTGTGGCAACAATGCCATTGTATGGCAAAAATGACAAAGGTGGCATTGTTTAGCAACAACGGCATTGTGTGATAAGAATGGCAACGGTGGCATTCTTTGTCAACAATGGCATTCTGTGGCAACAATGTCAACTGTGGCATTGTTAGGCAACAATGGAAACAGTGGCATTGTGTGGCAACGGTGGCATTGTGTGGCAACAATGGAAGCAGTGGCATTGTTTGGCAACAATGGCATTGTGTGGCAACAATGGAAACAGTGGCATTGTGTGGCAACAATGGCATTGTGTGGCAACAATGGAAACAGTGGCATTGTGTGGCAACGGTGGCATTGTGTGGCAACAATGGCAACAGTGGCATTGTGTGGCAACAATGGCATTGTGTTGCAACAATGGCATTGTGTGGCAACAATGGCATTGTGTGGCAATAATGGCAATGGTGGCATTGTTTGGCAACACTGGCATTGTGTGGCAACAATGGAAACAATGGCATTGTGTGGCAACAATGGCATTCTGTGGCAACAATGGCAATGGTGGCATTGTTTGGCAACACTGGCATTGTGTGGCAACAATGGAAACAATGGCATTGTGTGGCAACAATGGCATTGTGTGGCAACAATGGCAATGGTGGCATTGTTTGGCAACACTGGCATTGTGTGGCAACAATGGAAGCAGTGGCATTGTGTGGCAACAGTGGCATTGTGTGGCAACAGTGGCATTGTGTGGCAACAATGGAAAGAGTGGCATTGTGTGGCAACAATGGCATTGTGTGGCAACAATGGAAACAGTGGCATTGTGTGGCAACAATGGCATTGTGTGGCAACAATGGCATTGTGTGGCAACAATGGCAATGGTGGCATTGTTTGGCAACAATGGCATTGTGTGGCAACAATGGAAACAGTGGCATTGTGTGGCAACAATGGCATTGTGTGGCAACAATGGCAATGGTGGCATTGTTTGGCAACAATGGCATTGTGTGGAAACAAAGGAAACGGTGGCATTGTTTGGCAACAATGGAAACAGTGGCATTGTGTGGCAACAATGGCATTGTGTGGCAACAATGGCATTGTGTGGCAACAATGGAAACGGTGGCATTGTGTGGCAACAATGGCATTGTGTGGCAACAATGGCAACGGTGGCATTTTTTGGCAACAATGGCATTGTGTGGCAACAAAGGAAACAGTGGCATTGTGTGGCAACAGTGGCATTGTGTGGCAACAATGGCAATAGTGGCACACTGTTGCAACAATGGCAACAACGACATTGGAAACAATGGCATTGTGTGGCAACAATGGTATTGTATGGCAAGAATGCCAACGGTGGCGTTAGTTGTCAACAATTGCATTGTTTGGCAACAATGGCAACGGTTGCATTGTTTGGCAACAATGGAAACAGTGCCATTTTTTGGCAACAATGGCATTGTATGGCAACAATGCCAACTGTGGCATTGTTTGGCAATAATTGCATTGTTTGGCAACAATTGCTACGGTGGCATTGTTTGGCAATAATGCAAACAGTGGCGTTGTTTGGCAACAAACTCATTGTTTGGCAACAATGGCAACAATGGTGGTGTTTGGCAAAGATGGCAATAGTGGCAGTGTTTGGCAACAATGGCAACAATGGTGGTGTTTGGCAAAGATGGCAATACTGGCAGTGTTTGGCAACAATGGCAATAGTGGCACTGTTTCGCAACAATGCCATTTTTTGCAAAAATGGCAAAAATGGTAACAGTACCATTGTTTCGCAACAATGGCATTGTGTGGCAACAATGGAAACAGTGGCATTGTTTGGCAACAATGGCAACGGTGGCATTGTTTGGCAACAATGGCATTGTGTGGCAACAATGGCACCGGTGACATTGTTTGGCAACAATGGCATTGTGTGGCAACAATGACATTGTTTGGCAACAATGGCAACGGTGACATTGTTTGGCAACAATGGCATTGTGTGGCAACTTTGGCAACGGTGACATTGTTTGTCAACAATGGCATTGTGTGGCAACAGTGGCAACAATGGCATTGTTTGGCAACAATGGCATTATGTGGCAACAATGGCAACGGTGACATTGTTTGGCAACAATGGCATTGTGTGGCAACAGTGGCAACAATGGCATTGTTTGGCAACAATGGCATTGTTTGGCAACAATGGCAACGGTGGCATTTTTTGGGAACAATGGCATTGTTTGGCAACAATGGCAACGGTGGCATTGTTTGGCAACAATGGTATTGTGTGGTAACAATGGCAACGGTGGCATTGATTGGCAACAAAGGAAACAGTGGCATTGTGTGGCAACAATGGAAACAGTGCAATTGTGTGGCAACAATGGTATTGTGTGGCAACAATGGAAACAGTGCTATTGTTTGGCAACAATGGCATTGTCTGGCAACAATGGAAACAGTGCTATTGTTTGGCAACAATGGCATTGTCTGGCAACAATGGAAACAGTGCTATTGTTTGGCAACAATGGCATTGTCTGGCAAAAATGGAAACAGTGCTATTGTTTGGCAACAATGGCATTGTCTGGCAACAATGGAAACAGTCCTATTGTTTGGCAACAATGGCATTGTCTGGCAACAATGGAAACAGTGCTATTGTTTGGCAACAATGGCATTGTCTGGCAACAATGGAAACAGTGCTATTGTTTGGCAACAATGGCATTATCTGGCAACAATGGAAACAGTGCTATTGTTTGGCAACAATGGCATTGTCTGGCAACAATGGAAACAGTGCTATTGTTTGGCAACAATGGCATTGTCTGGCAACAATGGAAACAGTGCTATTGTTTGGCAACAATGGCATTGTCTGGCAACAATGGAAACAGTGCTATTGTTTGGCAACAATGGCATTGTCTGGCAACAATGGAAACAGTGCTATTGTTTGGCAACAATGGCATTGTCTGGCAACAATGGAAACAGTGGCATTGTGTGGCAACAATGGCAACGGTGGCATTGTTTGGCAACGGTGGCATTGTTTGGCAACAATGGCAACGGTGGCATTGTGTGGCAACGTTGGCATTGTGTGGCAACAATGGCAATAGTGGCACTGTTTTGCAACAATGCCATTCTTTGGCAACAATGGCAAAAATGGTAACAGTGCCATTGTTTGGCAACAATGGCATTGTGTGGCAACAATGGAAACAGTGGCATTGTGTGGCAACAATGGCATTGTGTGGCATCAATGGCAACGGTGGCATTGTATGGCAACAATGGCAACGGTGGCATTGTATGGCAACAATGGCATTGTTTGGCATAACTGGCAACGGTGGCATTGTTTGTCAACAATGGCAACGGTGGCATTGTTTGGCAACAATGGCATTGTGTGGCAACAATTCAACGGTGGCATTGTGTGGTAACGGTGGCATTGTTTGGCAACAATGGCAACGGTGGCATTGTGTGGCAACAGTGGCATTGTGTGGCAACAATGGCATTGTGTGGCAACAATGGCAATGATGGCATTGTGTGGCAACAATGGCATTGTGTGGCAACAATGGCACCGGTGGCATTGTGTGGCAACAATGGCATTGTTTGGCAACAATGGCATTGTGTGGCAACAATGGCAACAGTGGCATTGTTTGGCAACAATGGAAACAGTGCCATTGTTTGACAACAATGGCATTGTGTTGCAACAATGGAAACAGTGGCATTGTGTGTCAACAAAGGCATTGTTTGGCAAAAATGGCAATGGTGACATTGTTTGTCAACAATGGAAACAATGGCATTGTTTGGCAACAATGGCATTGTGTGGCAACAAAGGAAACAATGGCATTGTGTGGCAACAATGGCATTGTGTGGCAACAAAGGAAACAATGGCATTGTTTGGCAACAATGGCATTGTCTGGCAACAATGGAAACAGTGCTATTGTTTGGCTACAATGGCATTGTCTGGCAACAATGGAAACAGTGGCATTGTGTGGCAACAATGGCAACGGTGGCATTGTTTGGCAACGGTGGCATTGTTTGGCAACAATGGCAACGGTGGCATTGTGTGGCAACGTTGGCATTGTTTGGCAACAATGGCAACGGTGGCATTGTTTGGCAACGGTGGCATTGTTTGGCAACAACGGCAACGGTGGCATTGTTTGGCAACGTTGGCATTGTGTGGCAACAATGGCAACGGTGGCATTGTTTGGCAACGGTGGCATTGTTTGGCAACAATGGCAACGGTGGCATTGTGTGGCAACGTTGGCATTGTGTGGCAACAATGGCAATAGTGGCACTGTTTTGCAACAATGCCATTCTTTGGCAACAATGGCAAAAATTGTAACAGTGCCATTGTTTGGCAACAATGGCATTGTGTGGCAACAATGGAAACAGTGGCATTGCGTGGCAACAATGGCATTGTGTGGCAACAATGGAAACAGTGGCATTGTGTGGCAACAATGGCATTGTGTGGCAACAATGGCAACAATGGCATTGTGTGGCATCAATGGCAACGGTGGCATTGTGTGGCAACAATGGAAACAGTGGCATTGTGTGGCAACAATGGCATTGTGTGGCAACAATGGCAACAATGGCATTGTGTGGCAACAAAGGAAACAATGGCATTGTTTGGCAACAATGGCATTGTGTGGCAACGAAGGAAACAGTGCCATTGTTTGGCAACAATGGCATTGTGTGGCAAGAATGGCAAAGGTCACATTCTTTGGCAATAATGAAAACAGTGGCATTGTTTGACAACAACCTCATTGTTTGGCAACAATGGCAACAATGGTGGTGTTTGGCATCGATGGCATTGTCTGGCAACAATGGGAACAGCGGCATTGTTTGGCAACAATGGAAACAAGCGTATTCTTTGGAAACAATGGCATTCTGTGGCAGCAATGGCATTGTGTGGGAACAGTTACAACAGTGGCATTGTTACGTAAGAGTGGCATTGTTTGGCAACAATGGGCAAAATGGCATTGTTTGGCAACGATGGCAGTAGTGGCATTCTTTTGCAAGAATGGCATTTTTTGGCAACAATGGCAATAGTGGCACTGTTTCGCAAGAATGCCATTGTTTGGCAACAATGGCAAAAGTGGTAACAGTGGCATTGTTTGGCAACAATGGCATTGTATGGCAACAATGCCAACGGTGGCATTGTTTGGCAACAATTGTAACGGTTGCATTGTTTGGCACCAATGGAAACAGTGGCATTGTTTGGCAACAATGGCATTTTGTGGCAACAATGGAAACAGTGGCATTGTGTGGCAATAATGGCATTGTTTGGCAACAATGGCATTGTATGGCAACAATGCCAACGGTGGCATTGTTTGGCAACAATGGCATTGTTTGGCAAAAATTGCAACGGTTGCATTGTTTGGCACCGATGGAAACAGCGCCATTGTTTGGCAACAATGGCATTGTGAGGCAACAATGGAAACAGTGTTTTGTATTTTTATAGTTTAATAGTTATATAATAATAGTTATATAATTATATAATAATATTAATATTATATAATATTAATAATAGTTATATAATATATAATAATAATCTTTGGCAATCAGCTCGCAAAAGACTTGGAATCTTGGGAAATACCGTCTGGAGAAAGGAAACTGTTACGATACGATTGTATGATCTGGACGGGCAAAGAGAGCACACGAGCCTTTGAGCTACTAAAGAAAGCTTTGGTGTCGGCTCCGGCCTTAGAGCTCCCCGATGTGAGTAAACCGTTTCTTTCTCTTTTCCCACGAGAAACAGGGAATTGCTCTGGGAATATTAGCACAAGGTCTGGGCCCCTATCGACGAGCAGTTACCTACTTTTCCAAACAGTTAGACGCAACTGCGAAGGGTTGGCCTGGATGCTTGAGAGCAATTACAGCTGTAATATTGAATGTACAAGAAGCCCGAAAATTTACTCTGGGCCAGAAGATGACTGTTTTAGTGTCTCACACAGTGCCCGCAGTGCTGGACGCAAAGGGTGGGCACTGGCTTTCTCCACAAAGATCCCTGAGATATCAGGCTATACTGATAGAACAGGATGATGTGGAGGTCGTAGTTACTAACATTGTCAACCCAGCTTCTTTCCTTAGTGGAAACACGGGAGAACCAGCGCATCATGACTGTTTGGAGACTATTGAAACAACGTACGCAAACTGACCAGATCTAAAAGACAACCCTATGGAAAGCGGAGAAAACTGGTTCACAGGTGGAAGCAGCTATGTCCTGAGTGGTAAAAGACACGTGGGATATGCCATTACCACTAGTCAAGAAATAATAGACCTTTGCCCATAAATACCTCTGCACAGAGCGCAGAAATAATTGCTCTGACCCGAGCCTTGGAAGTGGCTCAAGGCAAAGTTGTGAATATTTATACAGACTCCAGATATGCCTTCGGAGTTGTGCACGTGCATGGAACAATCTAGGAGGAAAGAGGGTTACTGAGCTCTCAAGGGAAAACTATTAAGCATGCAAAAGAGATTTTGAGACTGTTGAAAGCAGTCCAACTTGCTGAGAAGGTGGCGATTATGCATATTAAGGCTCACCGGAAAGTGAGCTCGGAATTGGAGAGAGGAAATGAGCTGGTGGACAGAGAGGCAAAACAGGTAGCTAAAACAGAGATAAAAGCAGAAGGAGCTTTAGTCCCTGACGGCGAATCTCCCTAGAAGGTAAGCCAAAATATACCGAGGAAGATCAAAACCTTATCACAGATCTGGAAGGGTCATATAACAAAGAAGGGTGGGCTTATACCCCACAAGGAAAAGTGGTTATTCCCTCCTGCCTAATATGGCATTTGGTAAGGGAAGAACATAGGAAAAGGCATTGGGAGATGGAGACTCTATGTAAACATTTAATTAGAGAAAGTGTGGCCAGAAATTTGTATACTATGGTGAGACAGGTAACTCAACAACGTGATCTTTGCCTCCAAACTAATCCCAAGAATACCGCCAAGCCAGAAATGGGCCAGATTGGGAAAGACAATGGGCCTGGGCAACAATGACAGATTGATTTTATAGAACTTCCAAGAAAAGGGGGGTATCGATATTTATTGGTATTAACTGATACCTTTTCAGGTTGGCCAGAGGCATTCCCAACCAGAACAGCTAAAGCTCGGGAGACAGCTAAAGCATTGCTACAAGAGATAATACCACGTTTTGGAGTTCCAGCAACTATATCCTCTGACAGAGGACCACATTTTGTCTCTATTGATCCAGCATTTCAGTTACTTAATTATACTGGCCTCCCGGTTCCGCTAGGGACAGGGTGGTACTGGTTGTGTGGTACAGCAGCTCGGAAAACTTTACCTCTGAGGTGGTGGGGAGCATGTACTTTGGACACCCTGGTTCCCAACATCACTATTATTGATAAAACAACACAGAACCCCGTGAGAAGAAACTGAAGGGTGAGTAAGCCCTTAATAGAAAAGCCGACAAGCTCTCATAGATTTGTGCGGTGGCTAATCCCATTTCTGGGGGTTAGCGAGTTAGAAAAAGCTATAATAAACATCTCGGCTGTAATAGAGATAATCGAGAATAAAACTATAGATGCCATCAGGAAACTCCAAGAAGAAACTACTAGTTTATCGAAAATAGTATCACAAAATCGTATGGCTCTAGATTTAATATTAGCCTCACAGGGAGGGGTGTGCACAGTAATCAATGTCAGCTGTTGCATGTATGTAGACCAAAGTGGGTGAATATCTGCTGACTTATGGGAGATCAGAGAACAAGCAAAAATCCTACGTGAAGTAACTCCAGATGACACCTTTTGGGGGTTTTCTGAGCTGTGGGAAAGTTAACCTCTTGGTTTACCAAACCTATCATGGTTACAACGATTATTTGTTACTTGAATAATTATTGTGGTTCTATCCATAGCGCTTTGTGTTATAGTTCGATGTGCCCTGTGGTGTTTCCGGAACACAGGGGACTCCTACAGCGGATGGAAGAGGAACCAGTTACGACGCAGGCTTGAGTCTTACCAGTATTTTGAAAAGATGCTGGATAAGGGTGTGATAAATGATTTAGTTCCAAACAGGATTCCAATTCAAATTTACAATTTATTAAGCGAATAGAGGCAAGCAAACAGCGCTGGGTGCTCCAGGAGTCTCCGCTCCACCAAGATGCACGCGGTACAGTTACTGTTCTTGGTTTATATCCTGTCTGCTAATACATATTCATGAATAGGCGTGTCTTCTTCGGCGCATGCCCTCTTCTCCTTCTAGAGTCTTGTCAAATCTTCCTCGGCGTGCCCCCAGGATGACCCCAAACTTTATGCATGCACTTTACAAGTTTCTCTTTACACAATACTATGCGGTCAGTGGTCAAACTGGTTTGAGCTGATATACCAGCAAAGTAGTTTAACTTTCTTCTGTAAAATACCCCTTTTTATGGTGCAGGAGAAATCCATAAAAGTACAGAAGATTACACTTCATCACACGAATCAGATGAACATATTTCACAATCCCCCATCTTCTTCTTTGCAGTATTGATTCGTGTTTTCATTTCCAATTGAGTACTGCAGATATCTGCATTCCTTGTATAACCGAGTAGATTAATCTAGTAACAATCCCCCACATATCCCCAGCACAACTATCCTGATTTTAGTAAGCCAATCACCACCCATAAAATCTCCCCAAAATCCTCCTAGATTGACTCCTTTCCAAGTTTGTCTCTCAGGAGGCCATTTGTTATACACCTGGCTCTCCCTGATTTATGGGTAACAGGAAAAAAACCTAGGTTTTATTGTTCCCATTCCTTGGCAAATATGATTACAAGTACAGGCTGTACAATTAGAAAAGGTCCTCAGTTTTTCCATTTTTCTGGGGTAAACCCCAGCTGGACTTGTTCCAATATTGACTACAGTTATTTGCCGTAGTCAGAGTCAAGGAACTCACCCCAAGTAGAACTAGAAGAGGTCCGGTCAGGGCCATAGTGATCGGCGGTCACAGCCCGAAGGGGTTGCAGCCCTTGGCAGACCCTTTTTAAGCCGCAATACCAGTTCCCCTCCGGTCTTGCCCTCTCCTTTCCTTTAAGGGGGTGCTTTCTTAGTACCCAAATTAATTGAGCACTGCTTGTGAAGGCCAGAGCTTTGATAGATCAGTGGTTTGTCCAGACCTGAGCACTTGCCCGAGCCTGGCGATCCTCTTTATTTGCAAGGCTTTATGGCTACAGAAAACTGCCAGTTAGCCTGCAACACTAATCTTACAAATACACACCACCTTCTACACAAAGGACAAATTCTAGTTCCAGCTCCTTTTTCCTGTTCTTCTTTTGCCAACAACTCCTTCCGATTATACTCGTTTGGAGTACCCATTGTTGTTTCCTATTACCCTTTCCCATTGTTTTCCAAACTTGGGGATTACTTATATTGCTCTCCATAGCTTCCCATGGCCATCGTTCACCTCGATTTGTTCCACCACAAACGTAACAATTAGCTATATTCAATGACTTAGCAATGTTTTCAGCAAGATTTACAAATAGATTTTTAGCAACTGTGGGAATTTCATGTTTCACTGCTGTTTCTATTACAGGAGTAGCCGCAATAAAATTCCCACAGCAATTTAGTCAGATGTGACTTTCCACTCCTTCACTGGACCTTTCACTCGTGGCACATGTGTCCATCCTTTTTCAGCAGTTCTCACAGCTGTTTCTGTAGTTAATAAAACAAGGAAAGGTCCTTCCCAGAGGGGAGATAAGTTTCCTTCTTTCCAAGTTTTTGTCAGAATTTTATCTCCTGGTTCTAACTGATGAATTGCAAATCCTAAAGGTGGTGTTTGGGCCACCATCCCAATCTCTCTTAATTCTTTTAATCTTTTTCCAAGAGTAATTATATATTGTTGGATACTATGATGCTCAATTACATTGTTCCCCAGAGGCATTCCTTGAAAATAAGGCACGCCATATAACATTTCATATGGCGATAATCCAGTCTCACTGTATGATTTAGTTCTTACGTTTAGAAGTGCCAGTGGTAAACATTTCGTCCAGGGCATTTGCGTCTCAATCATTAATTTAGCCAATTGTTGTTTTATTGTTTGATTCATTCTTTCTACCTTCCCCGAGCTTTGTGGGTGCCACGGAGTGTGGTATTCCCACTGAATACCTAATGATTGACATAATAGTTTTATTATTTTAGAAGTAAAATGTGTGCCCTGGTCAGAATCAATGTACTGGATTATCCCATATCTAGGTATCAAATGTTCCAATAAAATTTTTACCACCATCTGTGCCGTAGCTCGTGCTACAGGGTACGCTTCTACCCACTGTGTTAAATGATCTACTATTACCAATAAATATTTTATCCTCCCTACCTTAGGCAATGCAGTGAAATCGACTTGTACTTTCTCAAAAGGTCTGTAAGCTGTTTTTCTCCCTCCCGTGGCTGCTTGTCCAAACACTGTCTTATTTACCTTTTGACAGGTTAAGCAACCTTGTGTAATTTGCTTTGCTATTTCAAAAATTCCAATACCACCAAATTGTTTAAGAAAATGATCACTTAACGCTTTTGTACCCCAATGTGTTTGCACACGCAAACGTTCTAATATTCACCTGGTGTAGGCTTTTGGCAACATTTCTCGCCCATCGGGCAGTGTCCATTTTCCTTGTTCTAATTTAGCTCCTATTTTCTCCAATTTTGTTTGTTCTTGTGGGGCAAACTTCTTCTCTCTTTCCTCTCGTTCTTCTTTGCTGGTGTCCTCCTTTGTTTGTATGACATTAATTTTGGCAACTTTAGTCCTCAAGGCTGCTTCCTGGGCCTCTTTATCTGCTAAGTTATTTCCTCTCGTTCGGTAATCTAATCCCTTTTGGTGTCCCCTCACATGTACCACTGCTATCTCCTTTGGTTCTCTTAAAGCCTTTAAAATTTTTACTATTAATTCTTGATGTATTAAATTCCGCCCTTGAGTATTAATCAAACCTCTTTCTTCCCAAATTTTTCCAAAAGAGTGGACCACCTCATATGCGTATTTAGAATCTGTAAATATAGCCCCACTTCTTCCTTTTAATAATCCCAGGGCCCTACATAGGGCATACAGCTCACAAGCCTGAGCTGACCATGATGGACTCAGAGGTCCTGATTCCACAAGTTCTAAGTCCTTATTAATTATTGCATATCCCGATTTTCTCTTCCCTTCTACCACTCAGGAGGAGCCATCTCTGAACAGCGCTTCTCCATTTTCCAACTCAGCATCTCTTAAATCTGGTCTCACCTTAGTCTGGGTCTCAATTACCTCTAAACAGTTATGTTGTAATTCCTCTGATGGTTCTCCAAACAAAAATTGTGCTGGACTCTGAGCAGAAGTCATGCTTAGTTCTAAGTCAGGGGAGTCTATTAGTATTGCTTCATACTTTAGAATCCGGCTGTCCATTAACCATTTTTCCGCTTTTTGTTGTGAAACATTTCTGACATTGTGTGGGGTATACACTTTTAAAGGAGCACTGAAGGTAATCTTCCTAACTTCTTCTATTAATAACGCTGTAGCAACCAAAGCTTGGAGACAAGCAGGCCATCCTCTGCTTACTGGATCAAGTAACTTAGAACAATACCCCACGGGTTTTTTGATTCCTGCCCAGTCTTGAGTAAGAACTCCATATGCTGTCTGGCTGGATGTATTCACAAAGAGATAGAAAGGTTTTTCTAGATCTGGGAGGCTCAATACAGGTGCTTGTATTAATGCCTTTTTTACTTCCTCAAATCTCTAATCGTCTTCAATAAGCCATTTAAGTTGGTTATTAGTTAATTTTTCATATAGGAATTTTACTTTTTCACTATAATTTTCAAGCCATGGTCTACAATATCCTAATAATCCCAGTATTTGCCTAATTTCCGTTTTAGCTTGTGGGGGTCTTAAGGATGGAATCCCAGATACCCTATCAGGATCTAACTTCTTCCTTCCCTTACTCAGCCAATGTCCTAAGTATTTTACTTCTTGTTCTACAAACTGTAGCTTTGATCAGGACACCTTTAATCCCTTTTCCCCTAGAAAATTTAACAATTTAATGGTGGCTTTTCGGATCCCCTCTTCAGTTTCTCCTGCTACTAATAAATCATCCACATATTGCAATAATTTTACCTCCTTAGGTATTGTGAAATCTTGTAGAATTTTCTGTAAAGTTTGTCCAAATAGATTTGGTGACTCTGTAAACCCTTGTGGTAACACAGTCCATCTTAATGGTTGTTTTCGTCCTGTTTTGGGGTACTCCCACTCAAAGGCAAAATAATCTCCGGATCCCTCATCCAGAGGACAGGCCCAAAAAGCATCTTTCAAATCTGTTACACTATACCAAGTATGTGTGGGAGATATATGACTCAATAAAGTATAAGGATTTGCCACCACAGGGAATTTAGTGATTGTTCGCTGATTTACAGCTCTTAAGTCCTGCACCATCCTGTATGACCCATCCGGTTTCTTTACGGGAAGAATGGGCGTGTTATGAGGGGACATACATGGTTCTAGGGTTCCTTTTTCCAAAAGTCTGTCAACTACAGGTTTTAATGCTTTTTGACCCTCCATAGGTATAGGGTATTGCTTGATTCTAATTGGGCGGTGCGGATCTGTTATTTGAACGCTTATGGGGTCCATTTTTATCTTTCCAGTTTCCCCTTCCTTATACCACACTGAGGGGTTAATAGCTTCTTCATCCTCTTGTGTTAAAGTGTATAATTTAATCTGCAATTTGTCCCCTTGACTCTGAATGCTCAAGTTTAACTTCAAAATCAAATCCCTTCCTAATAAATTGTATTCCGCTTCAGGGAGCAAAAGTAAATCATTAAGACAAATTTTCTTTTCTGTTTCTACTTCTACATCTTTCAATATATTTACTTTAAAAGGCTCTCCTTTTGCTCCTACTACTGACACGTACAAAAATTTTTGCTTTTGCTTTTTGTTTTTCTTCGTCCCTCCTAACATAGACTTTCTGGGCTTCTCTAAGTAACTCCTCTAATCTTCTTTCTTGCCAATCTTCCAATTTTTCTAATTTCCTTCTTATATGCCCCTAGGATTTACCTACAAATTGTGTTCTAAGGAGTGCGGTCCCAGCCACTGTATTCGGATCAATTCCAGAGTACATTTGTAGGTTTTTCCTCAACCTCTCCAAGCATTCTGTTGGAGATTCGTCTTTCCCTTGTTGTTCATTAAATGCTTTAGTAATGTTTTGCCCTCGGGGAACCGCCTCCCTTATTCCCTGTGTCCTGGTTTCAGCCAGGATAGAGCTGGTTTTCTTCACAGAAGCCAGTGTGACACTGTGTTTTGGATTTGGGATGAGAAACTGTTGATAATGTGCTGATGTTTTGGGTTGTTGCTGAGCAGTCAAGGACAGTCCAGCTTCTCGTGCTGGCCTGCTAGCAAGGAGGTTGGGGGTGCACGGGGAGCTGGGAGGGGACACAGCCGGCACAGCTGACCCAGACTGGCCAAAGAGATATTCCCTACCATCCGACGTCATGCCCAGTACATAAACTGGAGTTGGCCGGGGGGCGGAAATCGCTGCTCGGGGACGGGCTGTCGATCGCCGGGTGGTGAGCAATTGCTGTATTGGGCATCACTTGTTCTTGTACATTCCTGTGTTGGTATTATCATTGTTGTTTCCTTCTTTCTTTCTGTCCTATTAAACCGTGTTTATCTCAACCCACGAGGTTTTATTCCGAATTCTCTCCCCCACCCTACTGTGGGAGGGGGAGTGAGCGAGCGGCTGCGTGGTGCTTAGTTGCCGGCTGGGGCTAAACCACGACAACATTACATCTTTTCATCCCGTAAGAAAGCATGTGTCCCTACAGTACGTACATAGTTACCCCCCAAAACCGCCAACGTCATACAACGTATCCCGCGATACAACGTATCGCGTGATACAACATATCACGCCATACGCTCGGAGGGGTTTGCGCAGCCCCCGCTCTCTGTGCACCTCACAGACCTCTGCGCTTTCTGCTTCTGCCCCTGGTGCTGGCGGCTCTGTGGCCGATGCACCGGCAAGCCCAGCCGCATCCTCCTCCTCCTCAGAGAGTCCCTGGCCGTGCTCAATGAGCGATTGCTATGAACGTACTGTAAAAAGCCCTTTTTATAGCCCGACACAACACTGGCCAATTTCAACTCTAGCTGAGCTTTGCCCTTTTCTGTTCTCTCCTTACACGTATGAACTACAGCTCTGTGATCTTCCTGCCAAGCCGGACCTTGGTCCCAGGGATCATAACATTCCTTTTTCCACTTGAGTTGAAAAAGGAGGTCCCTGTTCAGCCAAGCTGGTCTTCCGCCCCTCTTGTTTGACTTCAGACTCCACGAGATTGCCTGCTCCCGTGCTTGCAGAAGGTGGTTCTGAAAAACTAAGCTGCTCTCTGAGCCCTAAGCCCTCCAAAGCAGCTTCGTAGGGGACACTGCAGACTAGCTCTCTGAGTAGCTTCAAGTTTGCTCTCCTGAAAAGCAAGGTAGCAACTCCTCTGAGCTGTATCTCATTACACTCAAAAGTTTAAACTCCCCTGTTTGGTGATCACTGTGATCCCATCTCCTACGAGTCCTTCTCCATACACAAACAGGAGGGACTAAGAGATCTGTTGGGTAGATAAGCAGCCATGGGGAACCACGGTGAGCAGTGGAGTGAGCTGCTGCATGGGCTACGTGCTTTGCGAGTGCGAAGCCAGCCCCTGGCTCAGTGAGTGCCTGGGAAAGGGAGTCTGCAGCCGTGAAGGACAGAGCCGGCCAGCAGGACAGCTGGCAGCCTTCACTCGGGCATTGCCCACCTTGTGACTGGCTGTACCTGTGATGATGTTAATGCTCTTTGTACACAGGTCTGTTGCGTCGTGCTGTGTTGCGAAGCAGACTTGCAGAGGCGTGCCCTGTCTGCCCATCGGAACTCAAGGCACATTTCCTCCAAGCGCAGCAGCCAGGCTTTGGGCAGCCTCGCCTCATGCTGCTTTTGACATTGCCAACCAGGATCGAGTTTCTATCCTCGGGTTTTCATGTAGGAACCAATTAGTGAACAAGTCCTGTTTTAATGGAGTGGCAACTCAAACAGTATTACGCTGGTAGAAAGCCTTCAGGAGAAGACTGGTGTCCTGTGGATCTCGCAGTAAGGCAGCCAGCAGCTCTGTTTCTGCTATAGCTACAAACATCCACGAGTGAAACAACCGCAGCTTTTTAATACAGTTACAGACACTTTTCTTTGCAGACACAAAGCATGCTTTTGTCTTGAACTTTTCGTTAGTCTGAAAAAAAGATCATTGGTAGTATAGGATACCATGCTGTTTATTAAATGTACATAAATTAACATCTACACAGAAAGGATGTTTTCCTCATCAGAAACAATGCTGAAACGATGAGCAACTCTGAAAAGAAAGGTACATAAGGCTCCCGTGCACAAACCCCAAAGCTTCAAAGGAGAAAGGTGAAAGAGCGCTACATCCTTATGTCACAGGACAACCCGTGATTAACCCGAGTTATGGACACTGTCACATCATAGGTAGTTGGGGCCACTTCAGATCCCCTGCCTTCTAGATCAGCCGCCTTGATGAGCTGGGTGTTTCAACTGTTATAAAGCTGCAGAATCAACCAGAATCGACACTGAAATGACTGTGCTGGCTACAGAATGGCTAGAATAAATATGGGGGTGTGTCCAGTTTTTTTCCGGTCCTGGAGGGTGGCTGGGATTTGGGGCACCATGTAAGCTGGCTTTTTTAACTCCTCCTTCCCATCAGTCCCTAGGCACAGGCACGTGTTGTGGCTGAAAGCAAAGCATCACCACTCCAGTTCTGATTGACAGAAAGGGGGGTGTTTGCGTCGGTCCAGAGAGCGCTGATGGGTCGGAGAAGTAAGAGCGGAGTTTTTGCTGTAGCTAACCTGGAGTTAACTCAGCTAATGGAAACTGCAAGCCAGTCATGTTTGATCAAGAATACTAAGAAAGGGTATTGTGCTGTGTGCTGCATACAAGGACTTGCACCGACCAAAGGGCAGCAATGGGTGCTCCCTTCTTGTATGCAGCAAGGTGGTGCAGCGTCTCTCTGCCAAGAATGAGTAGCGGCAAAGAAAACCTGGAGGGTTTTATAGTCTGGAACATGCTGTCCAGCGTGTCCCTCGTGTCCCTCTCAGATGATATACACCTCCACGCCCAGCACGCCCCATGGAATCTGCAGGTGACATGCCAGCTCCCCACGGGGGCAGCTGTGCCGGCTGGTGGGCTTTTGCTGACGGAGCCGAGGAGTGAGCCAGCAAGGCCTCCCGCCAGGGCTGGGCTGGGTCTGAGGGCGGTGCGGGGCCGCTCCGGCGTCGCGGTGCCCGAGTGAAATGTGCCGGCCGGAGCAGAAGGGCGCGGTGCCTCCCTCCTCGCCTCCGCCGAGGTGGTGCTGGGGCTGCATCGCGCCCCTCAAAGCCCAGGCAGCAGAGCTCATGCGGGCAATCCAGGCAGCAGAAAAAAATCGGCACCTGCAAGAAGAGAGTCCAAAGTGCTGATGAAACCATGAAGGCAGGAAGAGGCATGACTTTGTGCCCTGTTCTTTGGGCAGTGTGCTGTGCAAGGGGCAGCTCCTGGCACACGAGAGGGAACCCTCCCTGGCAGTGGCTACGGCACGGCTTTGTCCCCTTCTCCACACGTGTGACACCCTCAGAGCTCTGCAAGTTGACAGAGATGTGCAGCACTGCTTTGCTAGGCAGCAGGGCTGGGCAGGGCAGCTGTGCTGTGGTCCTTTCCAAAAGCCAAGCAGCAGCACGCCTCACTGTCCCTTGCTAGAAAGCCAGGCTTGAAGGCAAAACACGCTGCTTTGGTAGTGTTTGGTTGTTTTCTTCTTCCCTCAATTGTCTCAGGTGCAACGTGAGCTTTTTACGAAGTGCCAGTACCTCAGGGTCTACAGCTACGTGACACAGCTCCTTGCTGCGTCTTTGGGATTCAGACACCAGCAGCCAGTGCTGGGCTTGCCAGCTGACACGAACAGAAAAGGGAGACTTTGCCTCTTTCTGTAGGCAGCGGGTCAAAGAGCTCCAAAAATTGCTATGAGCCTTGTGACTCTGCTGGGGTGTTGCTCAGCCTTGCACAAACAGAGCTGCCACAAGTGCCGAAGGAGAGCTGCCAACGCTGGAGTGAGATGTTCCTCCTGACAGACACGCTCTCCCACGGGCAGCTGCGGGCTTCCTGCCCGGTGCCATCTCTGCGCACCTCAGAAATATTGCCCATAGTCGGAGCAGTGTTCGGAGCTTTGAAAGATGGGCAGCAGAGCCTGCTACACACCTGGGCTCCTCGTTCTTCTTGCCTGCCTGGATGTCCTCAGTTGCCCATCCCGCAGAGCTCTGCTCCCAACTTGCTCCTCTCGCTGTCCAGTAGCCCGTTGCTCCCCTCTTCACAGGTTGCTCTTCTCGAGCCTGGCAAACTTTCCATTCAATGTATTTTTAGACAGGTCAAGCCATGATAAACGTGAACCAATTCTGCTCTTAACCGCACCTAGCTCATTTTACCTTGTCTCCCCAGAGGAGCTCTCCAGGTGTTCACTTTCTGGAGGGACTGGAGGCACCTGCAATGGAAATGTGCAAGTTAACGGGTGGCAAGGACCTTCCTGCCCAATTGCTACCTTAGCTCGGAAAGGCACAGCCCTTGGATGGGTTTGCTCAGCCCAGCTGAGCCAGTTCTGGTGGCATCACCGCACAAACCGCCATGGCCATCCTGCACCACCCTTCCTCTGCACCTTTGCAGAGCTGCCGGCTAGTGGGTGACCTTGCTTGTCCCTGCGGCAGCACTCTCAACTTCTGACAGTGCTGTCACCCTCTTTGTGGCCCTGACATACCGCTGCTGCTTCTGCTTCCACCTCTGGTGCTGGCAACTCCTTGGCCGACGTGCCGGCAAGCCCAGCCACATCGTCCTCCTCCTCAAAGAGCTGCGGGGGACAGAGGAGGACAGTTGCTTGGCTGGGGACAGGCCCCGGGGCCGGTGAGCCTTCCTCCGGGCCAGGAGCGAGCGTGGGCGGCTCTGCTTTCACTAGGGCAGGACGCAGGGGTGGCTGGAGGTGGGGGAGGTGGGGCGGAGCCGGCTTGGTCCCCGAGCCCCAGCCGGGGTCCCTCTGCTGGCTTACCTGGAGGGGCTGGGGCAGCATGCCGTCCTGGCTGCAGAGAGCTGCCAGGGGCCGGTCGAAGAGACCTGCCCTGCCGGCACAGCCCGACTGCCCGGGCGCCTCCGCAGCGGCCAAGGTCCCTCGCCGCGCAAAGGGCCAGGGCAGCCCCCTCGTCCTGCTGCGGGTCCCGCCTGCCGCCAGGGAAAACAGAGCAGAGAGCCATGGAGGGCAAGCGCCAGGTGAATGCTGCCCGAGCCTCTGCGTGCTGGGCGTCCCCGCCAACAGCGAGGGAGAGGCGTGGCTGGGGAACGAGGCGCCCCGGGGGCTCAGCTCTCTGCGGCCGTGCCCTGTGGGAAGGGCAGCAGCAACCCCTGAGTAGCCCGGCTGCTGCCTGCCAGCGCAGGAGAGAGGGGCCGTCCTGCCCCCGTCTCCTCCAAACTCACCGTCCGAGTGGCCACGTCCACCTTGGCTGCCGGAGGGGACGGGAGGTGGCCGCTGCTGGGCACCAGCCTGCAAGAAATGCGCTGCGCTCAGCGAGCAGCCCCGCAGCACGAAGGGCCCCTGGCGAGCTGCATCGGCCGCGGGCCATGAGTGAGATGTGGGGACGGCCGAGATGGCGGCCCGGGGGCTCCTCACCTCTGCCAGGCCCTCGACCAGCCTCTCCAGGCTGCTGGCGTTGAGTGTTTTGGCCTGGGCAAGGGGAGAAGAGCAGCAGGTGAGAAGCCATGGGGCTGGTGCGGGGTTGGAGCAGCCCCTGGGGCAGAGCGGGGCCGGGAGGGACACTCACGGCATTGCGGCCGCGCAGCTCCTTCAGCAGGAGCTTGATGGAGGGCAGCTGGGTGACGCGGGCTCCCTCCACTCCTTCTGCTGGCCTGTGCACGGGGCAGGGGCAGAGAAAGAGCTGTGTGAGACCCAAGCTGCCTCTTCCCTCGCCTGCCAGCCCGGGGAGCCCTTCCAAGCTGCCCCGAAGCAGCTGGGCACCGCCCGGCCATCGAGCGGAGAGCAGTGGCAAGGGGGGAGGACGGGGCTGGGTGAAGCAGCTCCGCCAGCTCTGCCCGCTCCAGAGCCGCCCGCAGCCGTGGGGGCAGCTCTCCCCAGCTCAGGAGCGGCATTTCCGCATTGTACGGCTACGGCTAGAGCATCCCCCCGTGCTGTGAGCACGGGCCCCCCAAGCTGCTCTGCCAGGCAGGGCTTACCCATGGAGCGCGCTGAGCCAGAGCTCCTTCAGCGAGCGGGAGCTGCAGGAAAGAGAGGAGAAAGAGCCTGAGCGCCCGCTGCTGCCCAGCCCGCGGGCAGAGGCGGGCGCCGGCACAGCCCTGCCCCGTGGGGACGGCTGCAGAGGCAGGAGGAAGCGGCGTGGGGCCGGACAGAAGCGCTGCCCGGCCCTGCCGGGGGACGTGGCACCGAGACCCACCAGAAGGTGACGACGCAGAAGCCGTAGGGCCAGGCGAGGACGAGGGACGTGGTGGCCTTGTCTTCCTCCTCCTGGGCGGCATCCCTGGCCGCCCCCTTGCCGCCGCTCAGCACCCACAGCCGGCGCAGGGCCAGGCAGAGCTGCGGGCGCGGGGCGCTGCCACGTCTGCAGAGAGGAGCGGCAGGGAGTGACCTGGAGGTGGCCGAGCCCGGCGGCTGCCCTCTGGCCTCCGCCTGCCCCGTGCACGGCCACGGGTGCAGCCAGCAGCAGGGTGCCGGGGCCTGGGGCTGCTCCTTGGGCGTCCCTGCCCCGGTGCCGGGGCCAGGCCTTAGGAGGAAAGGCAGCCGGGGTCTGCGCCTCTTACTTGGCCTTGGCGATGATCAAGGCATCGCTGAAGAGGAGGAGGTGCCTCTTCCCCGTCCCGCGGCCCTGCGTCACCCGCACGCGCTGGTGGAGCAGCGGCTCGGCTGATGCCGGGCCGGGCGCGCACTGCTGCTCGGGGCCAGGGTAGACCCTGCAGAGCAGGCGGCAAAGGGCGTGAGAAAGGCGGCTGCTGCGGGGCCCCGCTGCGCCGGCGTGTCCCCGAGCCGCGGGGGGAGCCCACCTGGAGCCGTAGCAGCAGTTCAGCTGGCCCATCGTGCCGGGGCCAGGGGAGTCCTCGTGCCGGACACGCTGCTGGGGCTCCGGAGAGCTCCCAGCCGGCTGGAGCGAGGCTGCTGAGGGGGTCCTGATGCCGGGCAGTGCCGCTGGGTGAGAGCTGGTCTCTCCCTGGAGCTGGCAGAGCCGTGCCTGCAGGCACTGTGGCCGTTGCCGGGCCAGCGCCGCAACATCACAGCTGCCATTCCAAGCCCGGGGGGGGGGCTGGGGGGCGGGGCTGGGGGAGGGGCTCCTGTCTCTCTCGGCCTGGGGAGCCCGGGCCTGGGCACAGCACTGCGGGCATGGCCTCAGCAGCGCTGAGCAGAGGGCAAGGCTCCCCTCCCTCCAGCTGCTGGCAAGGCTTTGCCCAGCGCAGCCCAGGGCACCGCCGCCCGCCGCCTTTGGCCAAGGGCACGGTGCTGGCTGCTGCTCAGCTTGGTGTCCAGCAGGACCCACGGGCCTGTTGCGTTAAGAGGCAGAGCAATTTCGGAGAAACAAAACCCCCTTGCTTTCCAGTCGATCCTCAGATGTCAGAGGGACTGGGGGCGGCTGAGTTTAGGTTCTGAGTGATGCCCAAAGTCAGCGTTAGTAATCCGGTCGTGCCCAACACCTTTGTTGGACTATCACGGGTCCGGATGCACTACTAACATCACACTACCTGCTCAGCCGGACACCTCCTGAACTAACACGGCCGCACTCAGAGGTATGGTCGCGTTCAGGGACCACACACGGCTGAGTCAATCAATAGTGCGATTTATTGAACACACGGCTGAGTCAATCAATAGTGCGATTTATTGAAGCAACAGATATACAGGTTCTTTGGATTGCCGGTGATAAATTCACTACCTATAAAGCACGTGCAAATGCTAAAACTACGAGGGACACTACTTGGCTATAAACGCCTTAAAAGATGTAAAGTGACTCTATATAGAGATTTCTAAGTTTCCCGGGGAGGCACTTGGTATGACCAAGGGTTCAAATCTTACCCAACGGCGTCCCGATGGGGGGGAAGAGAGGCTCAGCCCGTCGACTGATCCCAGAAGTTAGAGTGGTACACAACGATGGTATCTTCCCTAACATCCAGCTCTTAAAACATTATTTTATAGTGTTTTACTTTGCAGGTGGAGCTTGAGTGACTCTAGTCATACATACCTTTATCAGGATTGGTGCGAAATTCTCTCGCTTTTCTTCAAGGAAATTTTCTTCAAGGAAAATTGCATGCCATTGTTTAAATGAGGGCTGGAACACAGTAGTTTTCTCTAATACTTACAATGAACACTTCAAAAACAGCATTTAAATTAATAATATTTTATACTATGGATCCATCTTTACTTTGTGCTGGAATCATCACAGGAACAGCTCCCATTCTACTTAAATTAGGTGCAGCTACCTTTGAAGGTGTAAAAGGTTGGGTTTTGACCGGGACTACGTTCAAAGTCTTCACTTGGGACTTGGCCATACAGAGTTTTGGTATAGCCTTTCATATCTGAGAGAGACATCGAACCCAGAGATTGGTGCCTATGTAGCTGCAGGCTGTTGAACTGCGACGTTTTAGAGGTGGAACATCATCTCTGAAATACGCAAACACACAACTGCAGAAAAAGACTTCAGTCACTATTACTATGTGTGAGCTTATAAAACAGATTTTCTGTTTTATAAAACAGAAAACACTATTATATAAAAAATTAAATAAAATTATATAAAAATTATATAAATAAAATTATATTAAAAATTATATAAAAAATAAAAAACACTATTATATAAAACACTATTTAATTTCTCTTTCAAAAATTTCCTTTATCCAGTTCCCTTCAGCTAAATTTTACTTCCTCCCTTTCTTCCATATACTGTGTCACTATGAGTTTTCTTTTAGTGTTTCCTCCCACAACTCTTTGGTCTCTACTTTTCCCTGGCCTAAATTGCACTCCAGCCTTCACTATTTTCCATCCTTCTACCCCATTTCAACCTCCACATTTTTTGCAAGCCTCTCCTTCCCTCTGGCCTCCCACATCTTTCTGGCCTACACCACGTGCTCAGCCTCCACTTATTTCTGGCCTCTAGGGGCCTCTCTAGCCACCAGAACACTGTGTCTCTGACAGCCACTCTAGCTACCTGGGAGGTTATGTCTCTGTGATCCGGGAGGAAAGCTGTCTTTGGAGGGGAGTCCCTAGCTCCCCGAACACGGCCTGTATGACCGGAACGCCTGTTTAGCCATCCTGGAGGTGTGTCTCCATGACATGGGAGGACTTCCAGCATTGGAGGGGACTCTAGAGCCGCTGGAACACTGTCTCGATGGCCAGAATGCCCCTCTGGCCATCCTGGAGCTATATCTCCATGATGCGGGAGGACTTCTGGGATTAGAGGCGACTATCTAACCGTGGGAAACTCCCCTCTATGACGGGAATGGCACTCTAGCCATGCTGGAGGTATGTCTCTGTGATCTGGGAGGCCTTCTGTGTTTGGAACGGAGTCTCTAGGTGCTTTGACACCATCTCTACCCCTGGAATACCACTCTGGCTGTCTGGGAGGTATGTGTGTATGATCTGCTTGGACTTCTGGGATCGCAGGGGACTCTCTAGCTGTGGGAACACCGTTACAATGAAAGGAAGGCCTGTCTGGCCATCCCAGACATATGTTTCTAGGGTCTGGGAGGATTTCCAGGATCGGAGTGGAGTCTCTCTGACAGAACAGGATCTGTATGTTCAGAATGCCAGTCTAGCCATGCTGGAGGTGTATCTTCGTGATGTGGAGGCCGGCTGAGATCAGAGGGGAGTCTCCAGGTGCTGCAACACCATCTCTATGACGGGAATGCCACTGTGGGAGGTATGTCTCTCTAATCCAGGAGGACTTGCGGGCGCGGAGGGGACTCTGTAGGTGCCAGAACAGCATTTCCACGACCGGAATGCCACTCTAGCCATCCCGGATGTAACCTCTCTGATGCGGGAGACACTCCAGTCTTCCACCCCTTTTTCCGCCTCCACTTTTTTCTGTCCTAAGTTGCCCTCCAGCCTCTCACTAATTTTCAGCCTCCACGTTTCTCTAGCCTTTCTTTGGGCTTCTGGCCTCCCACATCTTTCTGACCCACAACACGTGCTCAGCCTCCACTTATTTCTGGCCTCTAGCTCCCCTCCAGCCTCCCACTCCTTTGCGGCCTCCACTTATTTCTGGCCTCTAGCTCCCTTTCCGCCCCTAGTGCCCACCCCCTCCGTCGGCCTCTACTTAGTTTTGGCTTCTCCTTTGACACCGTCCCTGTTGAGCCTGACCCCGACTATGTGGCCTCAGACCCGTATTTGGGCTCCTACCCCTTTTCGGCCTCCACTTCTTTCTGGCCTCTACGTCCCCTCTAGCATCCCACACCTTTCCTGCTTTCCACCTCTTTCTGGCCTCTGTCGACTCTGTAGTAACTGGAACAATGTCTCTTTGTCCAGGACACTCCTCTAGCCGTCCCAGAGGTATGTCTCCATGATCAAGGAGGACATCTGGGATAGGACGGGACTCTCTAACTGCTGGAACAACGTTTCTGTGGTTGGGATGCCACTCTAGCCATTCCCCAGGTATGTCTCCATGGTCCGGGAGAATGTTGCGATTGGAGGTGACTCTCTAACTGCGGGAGTACCATGTCTAGGACCGGGACACCACTCTAGCTGTCCCAGAAGTATGTCTCAAAGATCCGGGAGGAGCTCTGGCATCAGAGGGGACTCTCTAGCCAAGGGGAAACAGTCTCTCTGACCGCATTGCCACTTCAGCTGTCCTGGCGGCTTGTGTCTATGATCCCTGATGACTTCTGTGACTGGAGAGGATTCTCTAGCTGCCAGACACTTGATGAATATGTATTAATCTTGTAATCATAGACCTATAAATGTTTGACTTTTGAACTGATCGAGCGAACACGATTTAGGAGGAACTATCCCCCGTGTTCCCAGCGCTGAAAATTTAACACTACATTGGTGTTACGAGGTTTATTCCCGATTTCGGTGACAAGCTCAGCTGTCCTCCCACTAAGCTCTCCCTGCCTCACTCCTCTCTCCCCTCGCTGCCTGCAGGCAGTGCCCTCAGCCCTGCTGCACTTGGCAGGGGAGCTGCTCCTGGGCAGAGCTGTCTCTCACAAGCGCTGCCCGCTTGCTATGAGCTCCGTCCATCCCAGGAGCCCGGCCCAGCCCAGCAGCAGAGGTCCAGCCCAAGGCACCACTTTCTCTGCCCCTTCTGGGCTCCCTGGACACGTCCCAAGGGCTCCAGGGCTGACAGCTCCTGAAAGGCAGCAGAGTCACCCTTGGGGAACGGGCTTTTTAGCTGCCTGCAGTAATCACCAGTTGCCCCTCCCAAAAGAGGCCGATGCCAAAAGCATGGTTTGTGCTGCCAGAGCATGGATGTCCCGTGAGAGGTACAAATGTTGCCCTCTGGACACTGGTATTCCTGACCCATAACAAGAAGGACACACAGGCGGTGACAGGGAGCTCTTGCTTGGACCCTGTGCCAGGCAGGCATTCAGCTGAAGCAATGCGGACATCTCATCCCCAGCTGGAAGCCCTCGGGATGAAGCGGGATTCACTCTCCCCACGCACCCCACAGAGACACAGTGTTAAGGCATGTCAAGACTGGTCACCACTTCCAGCCACTCCGGCCCAGGACCCCTCCTGCCATGCAGCCGGAGCCCAGTACTGGCCAGTGCCACCCAGTACAGTCCTGCCTGGCTGCTGGAGCCCAGCCCGTTGCCTGGGGATCTGGAGTCTTTGCCCAGGCTGAGGGACGCAGCTGCCACTTTTCCGCTTGCAGGTGTAACTTGCGGCAAAGCTGAGCATCCACCCCCGAGATGCACACACACAGACACACGGACTCGCAGCGGACACTGACACAGCCAGTCACACAGACTGACAGAGATGAGGCGCTGCCGTCAAGAGCACCCACAGGCAGGACTCACATAAAACACAAACCGGGACAGCCGCATCCCCTCCTCCTCTTGGGCTGGCAGAGACACGAGGTCAGTAGCGCAGGCGCACACATGACACTCTCTATGTCCACAAGCACACGCCCGTTCATGGATTTGGTAGCCCTGCCCAGATCCCAGCCCCGTGACCCACCCCACGGGTCCCCTACTCACTGACTGGTCCATCTTGGTGCTCCCTGCAAACATGCAGCACTCACACGTTTTGCCTGTCCCGCAGGCACCCCACACTCGCCCATCTCCCTGGGTGCAGCGCGCACCCTCTGCCCGCCTGACACCACAGCCCGGGCCCCCCTAGTCAGCCGCTGGTCCAGTTTGACATTTGCTGGTGAAGGCACACGCACACCCGTGCACACCACGTTTGGGGAGGACACAGGCACCCACAGAGCCTCTCACTCGCCTCACTCATGCTGGTCCCCCCAGTAGGTGCTTTTCAGGACTGTTCCCGCCCCAGTGCCTGGTGGCCGGGACACCCACTCGCCCCAGCAGCTGCACTCAGACCCCCCACTCACTCCACTAGCTGCACTGGGGCCCACGCCGGTGGCTGGCACCACGAGCCAGGGGTGCCCACAGCCCCTGGTTGACTCCAGCAGCTGGCACCCAGTCCAGCCACGCCAGCCCCCCAGTAGCTGCCACAGAGTCCTTTCAATTCACATACACACAGGACAGAGAGTGAGATTGCGCAGAGAGATCGTTAAGAAAAGATTTAAGAAGAAGATCTAAGAACACAGGATGGACATCATCTGCGTCCTGCTACCAATCACTTGTCTCTGGAGAGACTCCGGTGTCATCAGGTTGCCCGTCATCTGAAACTTCTTCAACAAGATTAGAGGGGACAAATCCTCTTGTGCCGTCGGTCAGCTCTCCCACATACCAACCGTCTTCATCCACATCTCCAAAGACGTAAACATATTGTCCAGCAACTAGAGGAAGCTCTAGTTCAGGCCGCTCATTGGGACCACCGAAAGGATCGTAGCTGTATCGAGCTATGAATGCTTGAAGCTCTGCCGGTTGTTTTCTCATAGCCTCCAGGAGGATGGACTCCTTGCTTGCTCCCAGGTTAGCCTGGCACGGCCTGCAACCGATGCGGTTGCATCTTTCTCTCTCCAGCCATTCAAGGTCCTTCAGTGGCTGCTGGCGTTGTTCGTTTAGCTTTGGATTCTGATCACTCAGTTCCGTCGGCTGCGCTCGAAACAGCTGCAGGGTTTCTTTGCGTTCCCTGCGTACGTCTGCCTGAGGCCTCTGCCAACACCTGCCGTCCCCTTCTTTCCTCTGGAGCGCTAACTGTGCCTCCTCATGTTCCTTCTCCAGCTGTTGGCTCCTTTCTGCCATTTCTCTCATGGCTTTCAGTTCACACTCGGCCTCTGCCAGCTGGGTTTGAAGACAGATGTTCCTTTGGATGGCAGAATCTCGCTCCTCTGCCACTCGTGCTAGTTGCCCTTTCAGGTCAGCATTTTCAGCTTGAACCCGTGCTGTCAAACCCATCTGCCCACAGAGGCGAGCATTTTCTTCCGCCAGGCGAGCGTTTTCCTTTGTCATCTCTGTGAGCTGCACCTGCAACTCCTCACAAGTTGGGCTGTGGGTGCTCACGTAACAGGAGCCCTCATCACCTGCAGCCCCTTGGGCCTGAAGCTCCTCAGCCCCCTTCTGTGAGAAGTCATCCTGCTTGTCCTGTGCCAGCAAAGCTCTGGCAGGCTCTCCCGTTTCTCCATCTCTCTGCTGAGGCAACGGTGCCATGCACAGATCCTCAGTGGAGCTTTGGATGGGCAGCGGCACTCCAGCATTGACCAGGCGATGGACAGTCGCCTGCAGTTGCCTGGATCTTTCTTCCAGCCGGGAGGCGAGGGCAGCTAGCTGAGCTTTTTTCTGCTGCAGCCTCTCTGCCTCCTCGCACGCTTCTGGAGAGCCTTCCTTTCTCAGGAGGCAGCTCTCCGTCTCAAGGGCACTCTGTTGCCTCTCCAGGTCTTCTAGAAGATGCTGCAGGCGGGTGTTTGGCTCCAGGAGTCGGCTGCATGTGCTTCCAAGCAGCACCAAGCCTTCCCCCTCTGGCACCCGGAGCTTAGCATCTGCCACAGCCTTGCATGCTGTTTGCTGCCCAGCGCGGTGGCTTTCCGGCAGTCTTTCCCGTAGCGCTGCCAGGGCTTGGGGCCCGTTTCTGCCAGAGGAGCAGGAGCTCTGCGTCTCCTGATGGCCCTGGTGCCCAAGAGGGCCTTCGGGCTGCGCTGTGCTGGGGGAGGCGGGCAGCTCGCCCTCGATCCGCTGCAGGATGTATTTGATGAAGAGTCTCCTCTCCAGCTGCAGCTGGTTCTGGAGGTGGCGGATGCGGGCGGGCTGGAAGCCATCCATCTCCCAGCGTAGCTTGCCAAGGAGGTCCTGGAGCTTGCTTCGGGCCTCCCTGCCGCCCCTGCTGGGCCTCACCATCTCCTCGGCCAGCTGCCACTGCAGGTCCCGCGCCAGGCAAACGGCGGCGGTGCACTCGCGCTGCAGCAGCTCCCGTCCCTCGTGGAGCTCAGCCTCCTTCCAGCGCAGCAGCTGGCGCGTCTCTGCCACCCGCTGCCGCTGCTTCAGCTCCTGCAGCCGCCGCACCTCCAGAGCCCGTCGCTGCTCCCACTCGGATTGGAGCCGCTCTGCCAGGAGCTGCTGCTCCCTGTCCAAAGCCGCCTTCAGCTCCCAGGTTTCGGCAGCGAAGCAGCGGCGCAGCTCTTGGGTGCAGAGCCGCTCTTGCTGCAGCTCAGCCCGCAGCGCTTCCAGCTCCCGCCTCTGCTCCTCCTTGTGCGCAAGGCTGCCGGGGGCTTGCGCCGGGCCCTGGCGGGGCGAGGGGCGGCTGCGCGCCGTGGGTCCCCGGCCAGCAACACCCCGCCTCATGGCGTCGGCCAGCAAACGCTGCTGCCAAAGGTCACTGACGGTTGCGTTCCCTGCGTCTGTGAGGGGCGGCAGCCCCCTGACTCCGTTGCAGCCGCTGCCTCCCCTCACCGTGCAGAAGCAGAGAGCATCTGCCAGGGCCGGGATGGGTGGGCATAGACTTAATTGCACGTGCCAGCCCCGAGCTCACAGTGGAGGGGCGGGGCAGTACACCCTTCTATGGGATGTCCCGCCCCCAGGAGGGGCGGGGCAGTACACCCTTCTATGGGATGTCCCACCCCCAGGAGGGGCGGGGCAGTACACCATTCTACGGGATGTCCCACCCCCAGGAGGGGCGGGGCAGTACACCCTTCTATGGGATGTCCCGCCCCCAGGAGGGGCGGGGCAGTACGCCCTTCTATGGGATGTCCCGCCCCCGCACACAAACTGAAGAGAAGGAACAAATGCAAGCGAACCCGTTTTGGCAACGTTTCTCAAGTCCTACCCCTGCAGCAGAGAGCCTGGGAGCTCCGCGATCCCTCCTTCCACTCTGCATTTTGGCATCGAAGGCGAAATGACCCCAGGGAGCGGCATTGTTTTGATTCTCTTTACAGCCTAAAGCATCACACGGGGCAGGAGAGAGGCCAGGACACCACCTCAGGAGGGATCATAATCGGCTAGGCCAAGAACGGTGATGCTCACCTGACTCTGGTCCTTGCAAAAGAGGGAGTGCTGATCAGGGCTGTAGAACCCCCTGTCAGCCTTGGCTGTAGCAACCATTTTTGCCTCTTCAGGGGTCTTTTGGGGGGAATGCCATGGGCAGCAGCGCTCAAGGGCACCAGAGCTCACTACAGCTGGTCTTTCAGGCCTGGGGCCGCCTCCGCCTTCCACTGAGGCACCCGGAGTGACCCTTGGAGGAGCTGTACATGCCGGTGGTGGCAACATCTGTCCATGGGAGATCCTCAGCAAGAGCGTCCCCTTCCATCCCATGGTGGGCTGGGAAGCCAAGTCACCGGAGGCAGGGCTTGCTTTAGTCTTGCTTGCAGATCTTGAGCTTAGACAGACTAAGTTGTTCCAGTATCATCCCTCTTGCCGCGTCTGCTGCCTTGGTTCAGCTAAGGGTGTCATCCTCCAGCCTGATGAGCGAAAAAGGGCCAACCGCAACTCTCCTCCCTCCTCTGCCAGGCCCAGCCTTGGAAACCAGCTGGTAGTGTAACCAAGGTGGTAGGGAATTAAAATAAAATAGGGTTAGAAAACAGGTTTGTGAATTTGTAGAAAGTTGTAACTATAAGAACATTATGCACCAGCAATGCTGCTCGAGAACCCACCTAACCCTTCCCATCTTGATTTAATTATCAAGGAGTTAAGTGTAACATCGTGATCATGGTATTATGTTTTGTTCTAATAACAAGTAGTCAGAAAGAAGGAACACCTTGGTCAGTTCTACGGTCCGGTGGGTGGGTAATTATTCATTCTATAGTCTTGTCTTAAAACAAAGGACTGTGGGGTGAATGATTGCATGTTGGACCGACAGCCCGTGAAGATCTATTGAGTGTTGCCAAGCTTAAGTGAACTTTGTAGGAAAGGGAATTCCGGCAGGGGGAGGTCGCAACCACTGCTCAGAGACCACCCACTCAAGAAACCCTCCGACTCAAAAGATTAAGGAAGCAAAATCCCAAGAAATTATAGTGAGCATGCGTGGTCATTTACATGGTAGGCGAGGAATACTTAACCAATCATTGTATGGACACTTGATGAATATGTATTAATCTTGCCTATAAATGTTTGATTTCTGAACTGATCGACGAACACGATTTAGGAGGAGCTATCCCTCGTGTTCCCGGCGCCGTGAATAAAGAATGCCTGCCTTTTAACACTACATTGGTGTTACGAGGTTTATTCCCGATTTCGGTGACAGTTTTGGCGACCCAGATGGGACACTGCTTGTGAATCTCAACAAATCCGCGGGATCACAGGACTTCCAGCCGGCACCAAGGGGTTCTCGGGGAGAACCTCTGATCCCTGACCGAAGAATTCTGAGCAAGTCCCCTGGAAAGGTAATAAGGCATTCTTTAAAGGATTGAAGTAACGTGGGTTCGAGTCCCACTAGCTCGCTTGTAAGGCGCGGCGAAAGCTATGCAGAGTAGGGCTGAAAGGTACCTCTGGAAAGGGTGAGGGTACGAGACCCTCACAAGGAATGCCTGCCTATAAGTCGCGGTGAAAGCCTCGCAAGGTTGGGCTAGGGGCCCAGGTAAGGAGGTTGGGGGATTTCTAGCAGGGGGCTAGAAGATCCGGAGGGACCCTCAAGGAGAGTAGGGGTCCCTCTGACTAGTGCCTGTGATAGTGCACAATCACACCCACTAGTCTTGGGAAGATGGGAACATTTCCGAGTAAAAGATCTATCCCACAAAAAACCACCTTTGGGATGTATTTTGAGGCATTGGAAAAATCTGGGAGGTGATCCTCTGACTCGGAAGCAATTAATTAAATATTGCAATCATTGGTGGCCAATGTATAGGTTGGACAGTGGAGAGAAATGGCCAGAAAATGGGACATTGCAATCTACCACCATCTTGCAATTAATGTTGTTTTGTAAAAAGGAGGGTAAATGGGAAGAAATGGCTTATGTTGATTTGTTCTTTACACTACAAAATCATCTAGAATGGCAGAGACAGTGGGGAATACATCTGTATGATCCCATGGTAAAGACTGTGAAAAAGGGAAAATGTGATGAGAACTCGAAAAGGGGTTGTTCTACTTATAATACTAAAGAAAATTGTTGGGAAAAATGGAACTGAGGAGGAAGATATTGAATTAATGGTTGCTCCTCGCCGAAGGTGGGAAAGGGGAAGAGAGATCCAAAATTCGGAGGATGATAGTCCTCCTACTTCTCCCAAAGAAGGGGAAGCAGTGAGATTTAGCCCAATTTCAGGGAGAAGGAGGGGGGGAAGTAAGGCTAACTTCCCTCCAAGCCCCTCTCTGAGAAGCGGTGGGGAATGATGGTCCAGTGGTGAAAGTTCCTTTTTCAGTTACTGATTAAAGATCATGGAAAGAGACTGCAGGTACCTATTGGGAGGATCCCGAAAGGGTGGCTAAGGTAAAATGCTTGAAATTGCTTGGGCTGTATATAACAATAGAGAAAAAGAAAAATAGGTGAGGCAAGCCCGAAGGGGTGGAAAGCTACTAGCAGTTTTGGCAGGGAATAACAGGATAGGCAGAGGGAGAGGATGAGGAATGAATATCGGAGAGAGAAGGAAAATAAGCCCCAATTAGCAGAAGATCAATGTGCTGTTTGCAAGGAGCATGGGCACTGGAAAAGAGAATGTCCTAAGGCAGGAGAATTAGATCCGGCTCTCCAGGCAATTAAATTAATGACTCTGGATGAAGAACTATGAAGGGGACTGGGGGAATCAACCCTAGCTGAACGTCTGGTTACACTGAAGCTAGGGAATGAAGAAATAGAGTTTCTGGAGCTACTTACTCAGTATTGAATACATGTAAAGGGAAATTTAGTCACAAATCAGTAGATGTTGTTGGTGCGACAGGGCGGAAGGAAAATTGGCCATTTTTAGAGGCATTAAAGTTTAAATTGGGAAAGCAATGGGTAACTCACCAGTTTCTGTATATGCCTGAATGTCCACTGTCTTTGTTGGGACGAGATCTATTGAGTAAATTAGACGCACAAATAACTTTCAAAAGACAGAGAGATGAAATTGTTAATACCAGAATCAAAAGCCATAGAGGCAAGAGTGTTTATGTTACAGGATTCCTACAGGGAAGAACAGATTCCAGAAGAAGTGGAAAATGCAGTTATTCCTTTGGTCTGGGCAAGTGGAATTCTGGGACGATCTAAATTGGCAGAGCTGGTAAAGGTGATTTTAAAACCTGGAGCCAAACCGGTAAGACAAAAACAATATCCTATTAAGTGGGAGGCTCTAAAGGGATTAGAGGGGTTGATTACAAAATTTTTAGAATATGGACTATTGGTAGAGTGTGAATCAGAATATAACACTCCCATATTACCAGTAAGGAAATCCGGAGGCAAGGAATACCGATTGGTTCAGGATTTAAGAGTTATAAATCAGATAGTCCAAGATATACACCCAGTAGTGGCTAATCCATATATTTTACTGACTTCTTTGAAAGAGGAACATAAATGGTTTACTGTACTAGATTTAAAGGATGCCTTCTTCTGCATACCTCTAGATATAGGCAGCCAAAACATATTTGCTTTTGAGTGGGAAAGTCCGGCCACAGGACGAAAGACCCAATTGACATGGACTGTACTTCCACAAGGATTCAAAAATAGCCCTACGATATTTGGGAATCAATTGGCCAAGGAATTAAAGATATGGAAGAGACAGGACCAAAAGGGAAGTGTTCTGCTATCAGTTTACTAAATTTCCTAGGCCAAGGAGGATATAGAGTCTCCAGAAATAAGGCCCAAATAGGAAAAGAAACAGTAATTAATTTGAGATTTGAAATATCCCAAGGACGGAGACAATTGAGAAATGAAAGAAAAGAAGCTATTTGTCAAATGCCTGAACCTAGTAGCCCGAAGGAATTGCGAGCTTTTCTGGGAATGATTGGGTGGTGCTGACTTTGGATTTTGGATTATGGAATGTATGTAAAGCCACCGTATGAGGCTTTAAAGGAATCCAAGGATCAGTATCTGACTTGGACACCTCAATGTCAGAAATCACTCAAAGAACTGAAAAAGGCATTAATGATGGCACCTGCTCTGAGATTACCTGATGTGACCAAACCTTTTGAGTTGTTTGCACATGAAAGGCAACATCTGGCCCTTGGAGTGCTGACACAACAGCTGGCATCCTGGAAACAACCAGTGGGGTGCTTCTCTAAACAACTTGACAAAGTGAGTAAAGGATGGCCAGGATGTTTACGTGCTGTAGCGGCAACGATATTGCTGATCCAAGAAGCTCGAAAATTGACATTGGCCCAAAGATGGTGGTGTACGTACCGCATATGGTAATAACTGTTCTAGAGCACAAGGGGGGTCAGTGGCTATCCCCCAGCAGAATGTTGAAGTATCAGGTTGTCCTATTGGAACAAGATGATGTGGAATTGAAAACCACACCAATTGTTAATCCAGCAATATTTTTGTCAACAGAGAATCCCTCAGGAAATTTAGAGCATGACTGTTTGTTAACTATTGAACAAGTTTTTTCCAGTAGACCAGACCTGAGAGATGAATCTCTGGAAAACACTGATCTGGAGTTATACACAGATGGAAGCAGCTTTGTGTAAGAAGGAAAACGAATGGCTGGATATGCTATCGTCACCACCTCTGAGGTATTGGAATCAAGGACGCTACCTGTAAGTACCTCAGCCCAGAAAGCAGAATTGGTGGCATTGAGGCAGGCTGTACAAATAGCAGAAGGAAAAAAGATAAATATTTGGACTTATTCTAAATGTGCATTTGGTGTAATCCATGCTCATGGAGCCCTCTGGAAAGAAAGAGGATTGCTGTCAGCCCAAGGAACATCAATAAAGTATAAAGAAGAAATTCTCCAACTCCTGAAAGATGTGCAGAGACCGAAAGAAGTGGCGGTAATGCATTGTAAAGCTCCTCAATTTGGTCAGACGGCTGTAAATATAGGTAATCGATTGGCAGACAAAGCTGCAAAAGAGGCTGCAGAACGGGGTATCCTTGCACTAGTACCAGTAAAACAAACAAAATTATTAGATTTGAAACCGAAGTACAAAAAAATTGGATGAGCAATTAGCAAAACAATTAGAAGCATCACAAAATGCAGAGGGATGGTGGGTGACATCAGAAAAACAGGTGATAGTAACCCCGCAAATTATGACAGAACTCACAAAGGAAAAACATGAACAAACACATTGGGGAGTAGATGCTATGGTTTCAAGTTTAAAAACATCTGTAGTATGTGTAGGAATGACAGGAATAGTTAAATCAATAATAGCTAAATGTCCAGTCTGCCTTAAAAATAACCCCATGAACCAAAAGAGGCCACCTCTAGGAATGATAAAACAAGGCAATTCTTCAGGAGATTACTGGCAAATGGATTTCTCTGAGTTACCCAGTCAGAATGGATACAGCTACTTATTAGTACTAATTGATACATTTTCTGGATTGCCGGAGGCCTTCCCTTGCTGCACCAACAAAGCTAGAGAGGTAGTTAAAGTGTTGCTGAAGGAAATAATACCAAGATTTGGAGTGTAATTGGGAATGTCTTCTGATAGGGGACCACACTTTGTGGCAGATGTAGTTCAACAGATCAGTAAAATTTGGGGTATAAAATGGGACTTATATACCCCTTGGAGGCCACAATTGAGTGGAAAAATTGAGAGATTGAATCAAATGTTGAAAAGACAAAGAAGTAAAATTTGTCAGGAAACATCTTTGAAGTGGCCACAGGCTTTACCACTAGCTCTCTTGAGAATCAGGATCCAACCAAGATCAAGAGACGGTATAAGTCCATATGAAGTTCTGTATGGTAAACTGTAGCAGACTCCTTTAATCCCAGGGGATATGAATGTAGCTGGGGAAACTGATTTGAAAGTGTATCTAATTTCTTTAGGAAAAGTTCTTGGAGCACTTCGGAGATACATGGTGCTGACTAGGTCACTTGCCTCGGATACACCTGTACATCAGTATCAGCGAGGTGATCTTTAAACTTGGAACTCTGAACCACTGCAGGAAAAGTGGAGGGGACCATTCCAGGTACTGTTAACAACTCATACTGCAATCAAGGTTGGAGGAGTGGAACCGGGGATACACTACACCTGAGTGAAAAAAGCCCCATCATGGAAGGTCATCAATAGAGATTCAGAGACTGCAAAGTTGACTTTAAAACATGTTTAAGAAATTATCATTGGAAAATATGAAAAAATGGGTTTTGATTTGGAAACTGATGATGTTGGGAGCATTGTTTGAGATGATAATAGATCAATTAGAAGGGAGAATGAAGCAGAGCAGCTAATATACATTCCAAGGAGAACTCCAGAAGAAAATTTAATGGTAGGACTGATAAAAGAATTTGCAAATTTACAAAATGTAACCCAAATAACCCAATTCCAAGAGCAGTAGGTGAATCAATTCCATGGGGAATCTTAACAACAAATTTGAGCGCAGTAAGCACAAGGGATGAACAATTATGCAAAGAAATAAGTAGAGGCCTCCTGTACATGATCCCGAGGAAGCTGGACGTGTAGTCCGTAATTGTGAAAATCAAACTAAGCGAGAGGCAGAGGTTGCATGGGATTCGGTATGGTCTATGACTATTTTATCTCAATTTCAATATATGGCTAATACTTCATGGTGTTTTGCCTGGGACGGGACAGTCTTTACAGTTTTCCCATCAGTTAATCACAGGAGAACCACATCCAGAGAAAAGGAAGACATAGTACCCTGGTGGAATTGTAAAAAGATATATAATTGCAGTACAGTTGATAGAGCAGTCCAAGAAGTTCCTCCCTTAGCAGCTGCATTGAAATATGGGTGTTGGTGCAGAGGACTCAAGAACAATTTAAATTTGACTAGTGTATATAAAATGAGAAGGGGATCAATATTTAGTTGTAGAAGGTCTATAGTTCAGAGCCCGGGACATTTAGTTTGGGCAATGAGTGATGGAACTTGGACCACCCATTTACCGACGGACGGGAAAGTAAAATTACTTTAGGAATGCCAACATTATGTCCAATCTGAAAGAAAGCTCCCTTTAGGGGAGATTCTGAAAATTTGAAGTTAATATGGACAAAAAGATCACAAATTGATGATGATGATTGGAATGAACCCTCGACAGGAGTGAAAATTCGATGAGCCTCAGAATCCTTATTGACTCCCTTGGCAACTTACAGGAATAGGGATTGGTTATATAAGTTGACAGGTCAAGTGAAAAGATTAGCCAAAATAACAAGGAAAGGATTTAAACAACTAAATTTACAGTTACAAGCCACTTCGAAGATGACCCTACAAAATAGGATGGCTCTAGATATGCTCTTACTAAAAGAACATGGAGTTTGTGGATACCTGAGGGATAGGATAGATCAGTGTTGCATACATATCCCAAATGTTACTCAGGATGTTGAATATGATTCGGACTTATTGAGAAAAATAAAAAAGGATACTCAGGAAATGCAACAAGACATGCAAGAAAATTGGTTTGGTAAAATTTTCAGTGGATTGGGATGAAACTTGAGTTCTTGGGTGAAGTCCTTAATTGGTACTGTGTTGTTATTATTATTAATAATATCTTTGGGAATATTATTCATTTATCATTGTTTGAAAAAGGAATTTACAAAAAGAGCTACCATTGATAGCAGAATTACACTTGCATTGACTACAAACCACCAAAATTTAAATGGACTAACTAATAATGCTCCTATCATCATACAATAAAGTGATTGAATGTTAATAAGGAAATTAATTTGTAATGGAAGTATTGAAAAGAAATTATTTCAAAACTTCCAAAGGGGGGAAATGTAACCAAGGTGGTAGGGAATTAAAATAAAATAGGGTTAGAAAACAGGTTTGTGAATTTGTAGAAAGTTGTAACTAAATTATGCACCAGCAATGCTGCTCGAGAACCCACCTAACCCTTCCCATCTTGATTTAATTATCAAGGAGTTAAGTGTAACATCGTGATCATGGTATTATGTTTTGTTCTAATAACAAGTAGTCAGAAAGAAGGAACACCTTGGTCAGTTCTACGGTCCGGTGGGTGGGTAATTATTCATTCTATAGTCTTGTCTTACAACAAAGGACTGTGGGGTGAATGATTGCATGATGGACCGACAGCCCGTGAAGATCTATTGAGTGTTGCCAAGCTTAAGTGAACTTTGTAGGAAAGGGAATTCCGGCAGGGGGAGATCGCGACCACTGACTCAGAGACCACCCACTCAAGAAACCCTCTGACTCAAAAGATTAAGGAAGCAAAATCCCAAGAAATTATAGTGAGCATGCGTGGTCATTTACATGGTAGGCGAGGAATACTTAACCAATCATTGTATGGACACTTGATGAATATGTATTAATCTTGCCTATAAATGTTTGATTTTTTTCGGCCTTCCCCCCGAAGGAAGGGGTATTTCTTTGAGCCTTTCACAGCTAGAAGCCATGGCCACGATAAGGAATGGACTTGGGGACCCGTGAAGAAAGAGCAAGGTCAAGTGGGTCCCAGGGCAAGGAGGACTGACAGTGACCCCAGAGGAAGGGGCAGAATGGCAAGGCTGGTGCCTCCCAGTGCCTCACGCATGGGTAGGACCTGGACCAACGGGAGACTTTGCACAAGAAGTGCCCATATCCTTGTCACCAGCTGGAGCAGACGCCAGCAGCAGTGTGTATCACTCTAACTTCTGGGATCAGTCGATGGGCTGAGCCTCTCTTCCCCCCCATCGGGATGCCGTTGGGTAAGATTCGAACCCTTGGTCATACCAAGTGCCTCCCCGGGAAACTTAGAAATCTCTATATAGAGTCACTTTACATCTTTTAAGGCATTTATAGCCAAGTAGTGTCCCTCATAGTTTTAGCATTTGCACGTGCTTTATAGGTAGTGAATTTATGACCGGCAATCCAAAGAACCTGTATATCTGTTGCTTCAATAAATCGCACTATTGATTGACTCAGCCGTGTGTTCAATAAATCGCACTATTGATTGACTCAGCCGTGTGTGGTCCCTGAACGCGACCGTACCTCTGAGTGCGGCTGTGTTCGTTCAGGAGGTGTCCGGCTGAGCAGGTAGTGTGATGTTAGTAGTGCATCCGGACCCGTGATAGTCCAACAAAGGTGTTGGGCGCGACCGGACTACTAACGCTGACTTTGGGCATCACTCAGAACCTAAGCTCAGCCGCCCCCAGTCCCTCTGATATCTGAGGATCGACTGGAAAGCAAGGGGGTTTTGTTTCTCCGAAATTGCTCTGCCTCTTAACGCAACAGGCCCGTGGGTCCTGCTGGACACCAAGCTGAGCAGCAGCCAGCACCGTGCCCTTGGCCAAAGGCGGCGGGCGGCGGTGCCCTGGGCTGCGCTGGGCAAAGCCTTGCCAGCAGCTGGAGGGAGGGGAGCCTTGCCCTCTGCTCAGCGCTGCTGAGGCCATGCCCGCAGTGCTGTGCCCAGGCCCGGGCTCCCCAGGCCGAGAGAGACAGGAGCCCCTCCCCCAGCCCCGCCCCCCAGCCCCCCCCCCGGGCTTGGAATGGCAGCTGTGATGTCGCGGCGCTGGCCCGGCAACGGCCACAGTGCCTGCAGGCACGGCTCTGCCAGCACCCGGCAGCTCCAGGGAGAGACCAGCTCTCACCCAGCGGCACTGCCCGGCACCGGGACCCCCTCGACAGCCTCGCTCCAGCCGGCTGGGAGCTCTCCGGAGCCCCAGCAGCGTGTCCGGCGCGAGGACTCCCCTGGCCCCGGCACGATGGGCCAGCTGAACTGCTGCTACGGCTCCAGGTGGGCTCCCCCCGCGGCTCGGGGACACGCCGGCGCAGCGGGGCCCCGCAGCAGCCGCCTTTCTCACGCCCTTTGCCGCCTGCTCTGCAGGGTCTACCCTGGCCCCGAGCAGCAGTGCGCGCCCGGCCCGGCATCAGCCGAGCCGCTGCTCCACCAGCGCGTGCGGGTGACGCAGGGCCGCGGGACGGGGAAGAGGCACCTCCTCCTCTTCAGCGATGCCTTGATCATCGCCAAGGCCAAGTAAGAGGCGCAGACCCCGGCTGCCTTTCCTCCTAAGGCCTGGCCCCGGCACCGGGGCAGGGACGCCCAAGGAGCAGCCCCAGGCCCCGGCACCCTGCTGCTGGCTGCACCCGTGGCCGTGCGCGGGGCAGGCGGAGGCCAGAGGGCAGCCGCCGGGCTCGGCGACCTCCAGGTCACTCCCTGCCGCTCCTCTCTGCAGACGTGGCAGCGCCCCGCGCCCGCAACTCTGCCTGGCCCTGCGCCGGCTGTGGGTGCTGAGCGGCGGCAAGGGGGCGGCCGGGGATGCCGCCCAGGAGGAGGAAGACAAGGCCACCACGTCCCTCGTCCTCGCCTGGCCCTACGGCTTCTGCGTCGTCACCTTCTGGTGGGTCTCGGTGCCACGTTCCCCGGCAGGGCCGGGCAACGCTTCTGTCCGGCCCCACGCCGCTTCCTCCTGCCTCTGCAGCCGTCCCCACGGGGCAGGGCTGTGCCGGCGCCCGCCTCTGCCCGCGGGCTGGGCAGCAGCGGGCGCTCAGGCTCTTTCTCCTCTCTTTCCTGCAGCTCCCGCTCGCTGAAGGAGCTCTGGCTCAGCGCGCTCCGTGGGTAAGCCCTGCCTGGCAGAGCAGCTTGGGGGGCCCATGCTCACAGCACGGGGGGATGCTCTAGCCGTAGCCGTACGATGCGGAAATGCCGCTCCTGAGCTGGGGAGAGCTGCCCCCACGGCTGTGGGCGGCTCAGGAGCGGGCAGAGCTGGCGGAGCTGCTTCGCCCAGCCCCGTCCTCCCCCCTGCCGCTGCTCTCCGCTCAACGGCCGGGCGGTGCCCAGCTGCTTCGGGGCAGCTTGGAAGGGCTCCCCGGGCTGGCAGGCGAGGGAAGAGGCAGCTTGGGTCTCACACAGCTCTTTCTCTGCCCCTGCCCCGTGCACAGGCCAGCAGAAGGAGTGCAGGGAGCCCGCGTCACCCAGCTGCCCTCCATCAAGCTCCTGCTGAAGGAGCTACGCGGCCGCAATGCCGTGAGTGTCCCTCCCGGCCCCGCTCTGCCCCAGGGGCTGCTCCAACCCCGCACCAGCCCCATGGCTTCTCACCTGCTGCTCTTCTCCCCTTGCCCAGGCCAAAACACTCAACGCCAGCAGCCTGGAGAGGCTGGTCGTGGGCCTGGCAGAGGTGAGGAGCCCCCGGGCCGCCATCTCGGCCGTCCCCACATCTCACTCATGGCCCGTGGCCGATGCAGCTCGCCAGGGGCCCTTCGTGCTGCGGGGCTGCTCGCTGAGCGCAGCGCATTTCTTGCAGGCTGGTGCCCAGCAGCGGCCACCTCCCGTCCCCTCCGGCAGCCAAGGTGGACGTGGCCACTCGGACGGTGAGTTTGGAGGAGACGGGGGCAGGACGGCCCCTCTCTCCTGCGCTGGCAGGCAGCAGCCGCGCTGCTCAGGGGCTGCTGCTGCCCTTCCCGCAGGGCACGGCCGCAGAGAGCTGAGCCCCCGGGGCGCCTCGTTCCCCAACCACGCCTCTCCCTCGCTGCTGGCGGGGACGCCCAGCACGCAGAGGCTCGGGCAGCATTCACCTGGCGCTTGCCCTCCATGGCTCTCTGCTCTGTTTTCCCTGGCGGCAGGCGGGACCCGCAGCAGGACGAGGGGGCTGCCCTGGCCCTTTGCGCGGCGAGGGACCTTGGCCGCTGCGGAGGCGCCCGGGCAGTCGGGCTGTGCCGGCAGGGCGGGTCTCTTCGGCCGGCCCCTGGCAGCTCTCTGCAGCCAGGACGGCACGCTGCCCCAGCCCCTCCAGGTAAGCCAGCAGAGGGACCCCGGCTGGGGCTCGGGGACCAAGCCGGCTCCGCCCCACCTCCCCCACCTCCAGCCACCCCTGCGTCCTGCCCTAGTGAAAGCAGAGCCGCCCACGCTCGCTCCTGGCCCGGAGGAAGGCTCACCGGCCCCGGGGCCTGTCCCCAGCCAAGCAACTGTCCTCCTCTGTCCCCCGCAGCTCTTTGAGGAGGAGGACGATGTGGCTGGGCTTGCCGGCACGTCGGCCAAGGAGTTGCCAGCACCAGAGGTGGAAGCAGAAGCAGCACCGGTATGTCAGGGCCACAAAGAGGGTGACAGCACTGTCAGAAGTTGAGAGTGCTGCCGCAGGGACAAGCAAGGTCACCCACTAGCCGGCAGCTCTGCAAAGGTGCAGAGGAAGGGTGGTGCAGGATGGCCATCGCGGTTTGTGCGGTGATGCCACCAGAACTGGCTCAGCTGGGCTGAGCAAACCCACCCAAGGGCTGTGCCTTTCCGAGCTAAGGTAGCAATTGGGCAGGAAGGTCCTTGCCACCCGTTAACTTGCACATTTCCATTGCAGGTGCCTCCAGTCCCTCCAGAAAGTGAACACCTGGAGAGCTCCTCTGGGGAGACAAGGTAAAATGAGCTAGGTGTGCTTAAGAGCAGAATTGGTTCACGTTTATCATGGCTTGACCTGTCTAACAATACATTGAATGGAAAGTTTGCCAGGCTCGAGAAGAGCAACCTGTGAAGAGGGGAGCAACTAGGAGGGCTACTGGACAGCGAGAGGAGCAAGTTGGGAGCAGAGCTCTGCGGGATGGGCAACTGAGGACATCCAGGCAGGCAAGAAGAACGAGGAGCCCAGGTGTGTAGCAGGCTCTGCTGCCCATCTTTCAAAGCTCCGAACACTGCTCCGACTATGGGCAATATTTCTGAGGTGCGCAGAGATGGCACCGGGCAGGAAGCCCGCAGCTGCCCGTGGGAGAGCGTGTCTGTCAGGAGGAACATATCACTCCAGCGTTGGCAGCTCTCCTTCGGCACTTGTGGCAGCTCTGTTTGTGCAAGGCTGAGCAACACCCCAGCAGAGTCACAAGGCTCATAGCAATTTTTGGAGCTCTTTGACCCGCTGCCTACAGAAAGAGGCAAAGTCTCCCTTTTCTGTTCGTGTCAGCTGGCAAGCCCAGCACTGGCTGCTGGTGTCTGAATCCCAAAGACGCAGCAAGGAGCTGTGTCACGTAGCTGTAGACCCTGAGGTACTGGCACTTCGTAAAAAGCTCACGTTGCACCTGAGACAATTGAGGGAAGAAGAAAACAACCAAACACTACCAAAGCAGCGTGTTTTGCCTTCAAGCCTGGCTTTCTAGCAAGGGACAGTGAGGCGTGCTGCTGCTTGGCTTTTGGAAAGGACCACAGCACAGCTGCCCTGCCCAGCCCTGCTGCCTAGCAAAGCAGTGCTGCACATCTCTGTCAACTTGCAGAGCTCTGAGGGTGTCACACGTGTGGAGAAGGGGACAAAGCCGTGCCGTAGCCACTGCCAGGGAGGGTTCCCTCTCGTGTGCCAGGAACTGCCCCTTGGACAGCACACTGCCCAACGAACGGGGCACAAAGTCGTGCCTGTTCCCGCCTTCATGGTTTCATCAGCACTTTGGACTCTCTTCTTGCAGGTGCCGATTTTTTTCTGCTGCCTGGATTGCCCGCATGAGCTCTGCTGCCTGGGCTTTGAGGGGCGCGATGCAGCCCCAGCACCACCTCGGCGGAGGCGAGGAGGGAGGCACCGCGCCCTTCTGCTCCGGCCGGCACATTTCACTCGGGCACCGCGACGCCGGAGCGTCCCCGCACCGCCCTCAGACCCAGCCCAGCCCTGGCGGGAGGCCTTGCTGGCTCACTCCTCGGCTCCGTCAGCAAAAGCCCACCAGCCGGCACAGCTGCCCCCGTGGGGAGCTGGCATGTCACCTGCAGATTCCATGGGGCGTGCTGGGCGTGGAGGTGTATATCATCTGAGAGGGACACGAGGGACACGCTGGACAGCATGTTCCAGACTATAAAACCCTCCAGGTTTTCTTTGCCGCTACTCATTCTTGGCAGAGAGACGCTGCACCACCTTGCTGCATACAAGAAGGGAGCACCCATTGCTGCCCTTTGGTCGGTGCAAGTCCTTGTATGCAGCACACAGCACAATACCCTTTCTTAGTATTCTTGATCAAACATGACTGGCTTGCAGTTTCCATTAGCTGAGTTAACTCCAGGTTAGCTACAGCAAAAACTCTGCTCTTTCTTCTCCGACCCATCAGCGCTCTCTGGACCGACGCAAACACCCCCCTTTCTGTCAATCAGAACTGGAGTGGTGATGCTTTGCTTTCAGCCACAACACGTGCCTGTGCCTAGGGACTGATGGGAAGGAGGAGTTAAAAAAGCCAGCTTACATGGTGCCCCAAATCCCAGCCACCCTCCAGGACCGGAAAAAAACTGGACACACCCCCATATTTATTCTAGCCATTCTGTAGCCAGCACAGTCATTTCAGTGTCGATTCTGGTTGATTCTGCAGCTTTATAACAGTTGAAACACCCAGCTCATCAAGGCGGCTGATCTAGAAGGCAGGGGATCTGAACTGGCCCCAACTACCTATGATGTGACAGTGTCCATAACTCGGGTTAATCACAGGTTGTCCTGTGACATAAGGATGTAGCGCTCTTTCACCTTTCTCCTTTGAAGCTTTGGGGTTTGTGCACGGGAGCCTTATGTACCTTTCTTTTCAGAGTTGCTCATCGTTTCAGCATTGTTTCTGGTGAGGAAAACATCCTTTCTGTGTAGATGTTAATTTATGTACATTTAATAAACAGCATGGTATCCTATACTACCAATGATCTTTTTTTCAGACTAATGAAAATTCAAGACAAAGGCATGCTTTGTGTCTGCAAAGAAAAGTGTAAACCTCTGTAACTGTATTAAAAAGCTGCGGTTGTTTCACTCGCGGATGTTTGTAGCTATAGCAGAAACAGAGCTGCTGGCTGCCTTACTGCGAGGTCCAGAGGACACCAGTCTTCTCCTGAAGGCTTTCTACCAGCGTAATACTGTTTGAGTTGCCACTCCATTAAAACAGGACTTGTTCACTAATTGGTTCCTACATGAAAACCCGAGGATAGAAACTTGACCCTGGTTGGCAATGTCAACAGCAGCATGAGGCGAGGCTGCCCAAAGCCTGGCTGCTGCGCTTGGAGGAAATGTGCCTTGAGTCCCGATGGGCAGACAGGGCACGCCTCTGCAAGTCTGCTTCGCAACACAGCACAACGCAACAGACCTGTGTGCAAAGAGCATTAACATCATCACAGGTACAGCCAGTCACAAGGTGGGCAATGCCCAAGTGAAGGCTGCCAGCTGTCCTGCTGGCCGGCTCTGTCCTTCACGGCTGCAGACTCCCTTTCCCAGGCACTCACTGAGCCAGGGGCTGGCTTCGCACTCGCAAAGCACGTAGCCCATGCAGCAGCTCACTCCACTGCTCACCGTGGTTCCCCATGGCTGCTTATCTACCCAACAGATCTCTTAGTCCCTCCTGTTTGTGTATGGAGAAGGACTCGTAGGAGATGGGATAACAGTGATCACCAAACAGGGGAGTTTAAACTTTTGAGTGTAATGAGATACAGCTCAGAGGAGTTGCTATCTTGCTTTTCAGGAGAGCAAACTTGAAGCTACTCAGAGAGCTAGTCTGCAGTGTCCCCTACGAAGCTGCTTTGGAGAGCTTAGGGCTCAGAGAGCAGCTTAGTTTTTCAGAACCACCTTCTGCAAGCACGGGAGCAGGCAATCTCGTGGAGTCTGAAGTCAAACAAGAGGGGCAGAAGACCAGCTTGGCTGAACAGGGACCTCCTTTTTCAACTCAGGTGGAAAAAGGAATGTTATGATCCCTGGGACCAAGGTCCGGCTTGGCAGGAAGATCACAGAGCTGTAGTTCATACGTGTAAGGAGAGAACAGAAAAGGGCAAAGCTCAGCTAGAGTTGAAATTGGCCAGTGTTGTGTCGGGCTATAAAAAGGGCTTTTTACAGTACGTTCATAGCAATCGCTCATTGAGCACGGCCAGGGACTCTCTGAGGAGGAGGAGGATGCGGCTGGGCTTGCCGGTGCATCGGCCACGGAGCCGCCAGCACCAGGGGCAGAAGCAGAAAGCGCAGAGGTCTGTGAGGTGCACAGAGAGCGGGGGCTGCGCAAACCCCTCCGAGCGTATCGCGGGATACGTTGTATCGCGGGATACGTATCACGTTGGCGGTTTTGGTGGGTAACTATGTACGTAATATAGGGACACATGCTTTCTTACGGGATGAAAAGATGTAATGTAAAAGGTGGTTTCTGTGAGAAAGTGAGATTCTTCCTATTAAACTGTGTTGGTTTCTGTGTTCAAGGTGTCAGAGTAACCGGAGGAAGTTTGTGTTGTGTCTTCCAACACCCCGGAGCACAGCCATTCAGGCTTCTGTGGGCAAAGCTGCGGAAGATATAGGCAGGCCTTCTGATGCACAGGAAGGCGGCAGAGGGTTACAAGGCATTGCTTTGCTGTCGCAAGTGCCTTCAGGAGCTTGTAACAGACAGCACAAACGTTCTGGGCGCAGGCTCAGACACCGGTGATGCTCCAGGTGCTGCCTGAGTTGACTCCTTCAAGGGAAAACAAGCCTTCCTTGCTGCCTGTCTGTCTTTCCTTCTCTCTCTCTCTCTCTCTCTCCCCCCCCCCCCTTCTGAAATAAGGGTTGATCTACCAACAGAGGTAACACTCTCCCTAAGCAAGGCTGAGATTAGAGGTCACTCTGGTATTCAAGGGAAAGCAGGAGTAACAGGTGGAGCTGTGTATTTCCTGTAGGATAACTAACTTTAGAACGCCTCTTCACTTCAGATGTCTTGTGGTATTTAGAAATATCTTTTTTTTTTTTTTTAAGGTACAAATGTTTATTAGCAATTAAAAACATTGCAGGGGGGCTGCAGGGGTGGCTTCTGTGGGAAGCTGCTAGAAGCTTCCCCTATGTCCAGTAGAGCCCATGCCAGCCGGCTCCAAGACGGACCCACCGCTGGCCAAGGCCGAGCCAGTCAGCAACAGTAGTAGCACGTCTGGGATAACGTATTTCAGAAGGGGGGTAAGAACTGGCAGGCAGCAACTGCAGCGGGAGAGAGGAGCGAGAATACATGAGAGAAACATCTCTGCAGACACCCGGGTCAGTGCAGAAGGAGGGGCAGGAGGGGCTCCAGGGGCCGGAGCAGAGACCCCTCTGCAGCCCCTGCTGAAGACCATGGCGAGGCCGGCTGTGCCCCTGCAGCCCATGGAGCTCCGTGGGGGAGCAGATGTACACCTGCAGGCTGGGGAGGGCCCCACGCTGGAGCAGGGGGCTGCACGAAGGAGGCTGTGACCCCACTGGAAGCCAGAACTGGAGCAGGCTCCTGGCAGGACCTGTGGCCCCGTGGAGAGAGGAGCCCACGCTGGCACAGGTTTGCTGGCAGGACTCGTGGCCGCGTGGGGGACCCACCGTGGAGCAGCCTGTTCCTGAAGGACGGCACCCCATGGCAGGCACCCAGGCTGGAGCAGCTGGTGAAGAACTGCAGCCTCTGGGAAGGACTCACGTTGGAGAAGTCCGTGGAGGACTGTCTCGCGTGGGAGGGACCCCAGGCTGGAGCCCGGGAAGAAAGGAGGGGTGGGCGGAAGGTGTTTTAAGATTTGGGTTTAGTTCTCATTACCTTACTCTGATTCGATTGGCAATAAATGAAACACATTTCCCCAAGTCCAGTCTCTTTTGACTCTGACGGCAATTGCTGAATGATCGCTCCTTGTCCTTGTCTCGACCCACAAGCTTCTTGTTGTACTTTCTCTCCTCTCTCCAGCCGAGGAGGGGAGTGAAAGAGCAGCTTTGGTGGGCACCTGGAATCCAGCCAAAGTCAACCCATCACAGAAGTACTTTGCTTTACGTTTCTTGAAGCTTGCCCAATGGGGATGGTTAGAACAAGGGGAAAAAACGCATCCTTTAGCCCCAATATTTGCTCTCTAACTGCACAAGCTACAAAGAATGTGTGGAGAATGTGCCCACTAATTCTCAGCTACAGGGATACAGAATCCAAACCTCCTTGGTAGAAGAGGGAACTAGAACTCGGGTGGGATTCGGCTCGCTCTAACTTCTGTGGCTATGTTCGGGCTAGGGATCCGCACAGCCGTTGCAGTGAGTGGATATGAAGGGCCTGATGCAGTTGCCTCCCCCTGCGCATCATGTGGCTGTGATCTGAGATTCTATAGGTATGTCCTCTGGCCTCCAGCTGTCCCCTCCGAAGGGCAAGGCTGTCCGTAGGTCCTGTGTCGTGTCTGCTAGGCTCTAGGTGCTAGCTTCATTACGGCCTCTGAGATGGCATTAGGTTGCCCGTGTGTAGGAAATCGACCTGAGGCAATAGTCAATACAGCCAGTGAAGTCTAAAGGGGCCCTAACTAAAGACATCTACTTTAGGACAGCATGAATAGCTTTTTACTCTGCTAACTCTAATGGTATCTTGGCAATTTTGTAACCGCAACATCTGCAATAGGCCTATCTAAAGTCAGAGGAGCTGAGTGCCACCCTGGGTGTCTCGTGTTTGAGTGGGTGGTCTCAGCATCTCTGGCTAGCTCTCGAAGACAAGCTTCTACTGCTCTATGGCATGTCATGAGAGACAGACATGCAGAGCCTCATGGAGTGGGCTATGGCTGTCCATGCTCAGCTGTGACTCAAGTGCTTTTGGAACTTGCAGGGAGAAATTTCAGTTCTTGGAAAGAGGATTCCCAAAAACTGGGGTGCTGTCAACTTTCACGTGTCAACAGGCTGAAAAAAACATAATTTCTGAAGCAGTCGCTTCCTCAGATGCCAAAACCAATTTGATATCATGCTTCAGGTGACCCTGCTCTCTTGCGAAGCCGGAACTTATGTACACAAGCTTTACTGTCACGGGTGCCGAATGGTAAGAAAGCATCACCGTTCAGGCGGGCTGAACAGGCTCTTCGGGAGGGACAGGCAGGGCAGGCGAGGGGGAGGAGCTGCACCGTGTGTAAGGTGGGCATCTGCTTTGGAGGACGGAGGGGCCCGTGAGAGCTGGTCCGTTCTAAAGAGCCCCCTTTTAAAAGCCCAGGAGCAGGCCATGCCTTTGTGTTGAAAGTCAAGCAAGTGGGGTAGGACACCCACTTGCCTGAAGAGGGAACTCCTTTTGGAACTCAGGCGGAAAAAGAAATTGTATGAACAATCCCGAGAAGCAAGGCCAGCCTTGGCAGGAAGACTACGGAGCTGTGCTTCACATATGTAGGGAGAAATGATGGAAGGCCAAAGCTCAGCTAGAGTTGAAACTGGCGAGTGTCCTGTCAGACAACAAAAAAAGCCTTCTGAAGTATGCTAAGAGAAAGAGGAGGTCTAAGGAAAGTGTTGCACTCCATTCCTTCCTTCCTTCCTTCCTCCCTTCCGCCCCTCTCTTCCTTCCCTTCCGCCAAATATTAAACAAGAGCTTGTGTTTTGGTTATTAGCTTCTCCTTAGTCTGCTTTATAGACTTGGAGCCAAAGAGACAACAGGCCTGGCTCCAGCAGGTGCAAGGATGGCTTTCTTCTCTCTGCCAACCGTCCAAGGCATGGCAGGAAGGGCGGGAAGTGGGCAGGGCGTGCCTGCAAGCCCCTGGGCTGCACCAGGCTGCTCTGCTCTGCTTCATGCCACTTCCCCCCTCGCCGCCCGGGAGAGGCTGGGCTTCTGCAGACAGCCGCTCACTCGAGAAGGCAGCTAGGCAGCTGCTGCTTCTATTGCACTTGGCAAAGCCAAACTCCTCTCCAGTGTTCCGGGAGAGTGCCAAGGCCACCTTCCAGCGGGACATGCTGTAAAGAAGAAGAAGAAGAAGAAGAAGGTTGCCTTTAACAAGTTGGAGTTAAGGAAGCTCTGCCCCTGGGCTCCGTGGCCAGCTGCATCCTCTTCCTCCCAGTCCCAGCACAAGAGAGCGCCTTTCCGCTGGGACCGCTGCTTTGGCTGGAGGCAACGTGCCCGTCTCAAGCGCACGACAGTGGCACGGGGGGACCTGCGGGAAGAGGGTGGGACGGACTGCGGGCGGCACCGGTACGCGCACCAAGCATCCCGGCACACATGCGCACGCACTCGTGAGCAAGAGCAGCTCAGCAAAGCTGCTGGAAAGCGGCGTGGCAGAAAAGGCCCGTGGGTCCTGCTGGACACCAAGCTGAGCAGCAGCCAGCACCGTGCCCTTGGCCAAAGGCGGCGGGCGGCGGTGCCCTGGGCTGCGCTGGGCAAAGCCTTGCCAGCAGCTGGAGGGAGGGGAGCCTTGCCCTCTGCTCAGCGCTGCTGAGGCCATGCCCGCAGTGCTGTGCCCAGGCCCGGGCTCCCCAGGCCGAGAGAGACAGGAGCCCCTCCCCCAGCCCCGCCCCCCAGCCCCCCCCCCGGGCTTGGAATGGCAGCTGTGATGTCGCGGCGCTGGCCCGGCAACGGCCACAGTGCCTGCAGGCACGGCTCTGCCAGCACCCGGCAGCTCCAGGGAGAGACCAGCTCTCACCCAGCGGCACTGCCCGGCACCGGGACCCCCTCGACAGCCTCGCTCCAGCCGGCTGGGAGCTCTCCGGAGCCCCAGCAGCGTGTCCGGCGCGAGGACTCCCCTGGCCCCGGCACGATGGGCCAGCTGAACTGCTGCTACGGCTCCAGGTGGGCTCCCCCCGCGGCTCGGGGACACGCCGGCGCAGCGGGGCCCCGCAGCAGCCGCCTTTCTCACGCCCTTTGCCGCCTGCTCTGCAGGGTCTACCCTGGCCCCGAGCAGCAGTGCGCGCCCGGCCCGGCATCAGCCGAGCCGCTGCTCCACCAGCGCGTGCGGGTGACGCAGGGCCGCGGGACGGGGAAGAGGCACCTCCTCCTCTTCAGCGATGCCTTGATCATCGCCAAGGCCAAGTAAGAGGCGCAGACCCCGGCTGCCTTTCCTCCTAAGGCCTGGCCCCGGCACCGGGGCAGGGACGCCCAAGGAGCAGCCCCAGGCCCCGGCACCCTGCTGCTGGCTGCACCCGTGGCCGTGCGCGGGGCAGGCGGAGGCCAGAGGGCAGCCGCCGGGCTCGGCCACCTCCAGGTCACTCCCTGCCGCTCCTCTCTGCAGACGTGGCAGCGCCCTGCGCCCGCAGCTCTGCCTGGCCCTGCGCCGGCTGTGGGTGCTGAGCGGTGGCAAGGGGGCGGCCGGGGATGCCGCCCAGGAGGAGGAAGACAAGGCCACCACGTCCCTCGTCCTCGCCTGGCCCTACGGCTTCTGCGTCGTCACCTTCTGGTGGGTCTCGGTGCCACGTCCCCCGGCAGGGCCGGGCAGCGCTTCTGTCCGGCCCCACGCCGCTTCCTCCTGCCTCTGCAGCTGTCCCCACGGGGCAGGGCTGTGCCGGCGCCCGCCTCTGCCCGCGGGCTGGGCAGCAGCAGGCGCTCAGGCTCTTTCTCCTCTCTTTCCTGCAGCTCCCGCTCGCTGAAGGAGCTCTGGCTCAGCGCGCTCCGTGGGTAAGCCCTGCCTGGCAGAGCAGCTTGGGGGGCCCGTGCTCACAGCACGGGGGGATGCTCTAGCCGTAGCCGTACGATGCGGAAACGCCGCTCCTGAGCTGGGGAGAGCTGCCCCCACGGCTGCGGGCGGCTCTGGAGCGGGCAGAGCTGGCGGAGCTGCTTCACCCAGCCCCGTCCTCCCCCCTTGCCGCTGCTCTCCGCTCGACGGCTGGGCGGTGCCCAGCTGCTTCGGGGCAGCTTGGAAGGGCTCCCCGGGCTGGCAGGCGAGGGAAGAGGCAGCTTGGGTCTCACACAGCTCTTTCTCTGCCCCTGCCCCGTGCACAGGCCAGCAGAAGGAGTGCAGGGAGCCCGCGTCACCCAGCTGCCCTCCATCAAGCTCCTGCTGAAGGAGCTGCGCGGCCGCAATGCCGTGAGTGTCCCTCCCGGCCCCGCTCTGCCCCAGGGGCTGCTCCAACCCCGCACCAGCCCCATGGCTTCTCACCTGCTGCTCTTCTCCCCTTGCCCAGGCCAAAACACTCAACGCCAGCAGCCTGGAGAGGCTGGTCGAGGGCCTGGCAGAGGTGAGGAGCCCCCGGGCCACCATCTCGGCCGTCCCCACATCTCACTCATGGCCCGCGGCCGATGCAGCTGGCCAGGGGCCCTTCGTGCTGCGGGGCTGCTCGCTGAGCGCAGCACATTTCTTGCAGGCTGGTGCCCAGCAGCGGCCACCTCCCGTCCCCTCCGGCAGCCAAGGTGGACGTGGCCACTCGGACGGTGAGTTTGGAGGAGACGGGGGCAGGACGGCCCCTCTCTCCTGCGCTGGCAGGCGGCAGCCGCGCTGCTCAGGGGCTGCTGCTGTCCTTGCCGCAGGGCACGGCCGCAGAGAGCTGAGCCCCCGGGGCGCCTCGTTCCCCAGCCACGCCTCTCCCTCGCTGCTGGCGGGGACGCCCAGCACGCAGAGGCTCGGGCAGCATTCACCTGGCGCTTGCCCTCCATGGCTCTCTGCTCTGTTTTCCCTGGCGGCAGGCGGGACCCGCAGCAGGACGAGGGGGCTGCCCTGGCCCTTTGCGCGGCGAGGGACCTTGGCCGCTGCGGAGGCGCCCGGGCAGTCGGGCTGTGCCGGCAGGGCGGGTCTCTTCGGCCGGCCCCTGGCAGCTCTCTGCAGCCAGGACGGCACGCTGCCCCAGCCCCTCCAGGTAAGCCAGCAGAGGGACCCCGGCTGGGGCTCGGGGACCAAGCCGGCTCCGCCCCACCTCCCCCACCTCCAGCCACCCCTGCGTCCTGCCCTAGTGAAAGCAGAGCCGCCCACGCTCGCTCCTGGCCCGGAGGAAGGCTCACCGGCCCCGGGGCCTGTCCCCAGCCAAGCAACTGTCCTCCTCTGTCCCCCGCAGCTCTTTGAGGAGGAGGAGGATGTGGCTGGGCTTGCCGGCACGTCGGCCAAGGAGTTGCCAGCACCAGAGGTGGAAGCAGAAGCAGCAGCGGTATGTCAGGGCCACAAAGAGGGTGACAGCACTGTCAGAAGTTGAGAGTGCTGCCGCAGGGACAAGCAAGGTCACCCACTAGCCGGCAGCTCTGCAAAGGTGCAGAGGAAGGGTGGTGCAGGATGGCCATGGCGGTTTGTGCGGTGATGCCACCAGAACTGGCTCAGCTGGGCTGAGCAAACCCATCCAAGGGCTGTGCCTTTCCGAGCTAAGGTAGCAATTGGGCAGGAAGGTCCTTGCCACCCGTTAACTTGCACATTTCCATTGCAGGTGCCTCCAGTCCCTCCAGAAAGTGAACACCTGGAGAGCTCCTCTGGGGAGACAAGGTAAAATGAGCTAGGTGCGGTTAAGAGCAGAATTGGTTCACGTTTATCATGGCTTGACCTGTCTAACAATACATTGAATGGAAAGTTTGCCAGGCTCGAGAAGAGCAACCTGTGAAGAGGGGAGCAACGGGCTACTGGACAGCGAGAGGAGCAAGTTGGGAGCAGAGCTCTGCGGGATGGGCAACTGAGGACATCCAGGCAGGCAAGAAGAACGAGGAGCCCAGGTGTGTAGCAGGCTCTGCTGCCCATCTTTCAAAGCTCCGAACACTGCTCCGACTATGGGCAATATTTCTGAGGTGCGCAGAGATGGCACCGGGCAGGAAGCCCGCAGCTGCCCACGGGAGAGCGTGTCTGTCAGGAGGAACATATCACTCCAGCGTTGGCAGCTCTCCTTCGGCACTTGTGGCAGCTCTGTTTGTGCAAGGCTGAGCAACACCCCAGCAGAGTCACAAGGCTCATAGCAATTTTTGGAGCTCTTTGACCCGCTGCCTACAGAAAGAGGCAAAGTCTCCCTTTTCTGTTCGTGTCAGCTGGCAAGCCCAGCACTGGCTGCTGGTGTCTGAATCCCAAAGACGCAGCAAGGAGCTGTGTCACGTAGCTGTAGACCCTGAGGTACTGGCACTTCGTAAAAAGCTCACGTTGCACCTGAGACAATTGAGGGAAGAAGAAAACAACCAAACACTACCAAAGCAGCGTGTTTTGCCTTCAAGCCTGGCTTTCTAGCAAGGGACAGTGAGGCGTGCTGCTGCTTGGCTTTTGGAAAGGACCACAGCACAGCTGCCCTGCCCAGCCCTGCTGCCTAGCAAAGCAGTGCTGCACATCTCTGTCAACTTGCAGAGCTCTGAGGGTGTCACACGTGTGGAGAAGGGGACAAAGCCGTGCCGTAGCCAGTGCCAGGGAGGGTTCCCTCTCGTGTGCCAGGAGCTGCCCCTTGGACAGCACACTGCCCAAAGAACAGGGCACAAAGTCATGCCTCTTCCTGCCTTCATGGTTTCATCAGCACTTTGGACTCTCTTCTTGCAGGTGCCGATTTTTTTCTGCTGCCTGGATTGCCCGCATGAGCTCTGCTGCCTGGGCTTTGAGGGGCGCGATGCAGCCCCAGCACCACCTCGGCGGAGGCGAGGAGGGAGGCACCGCGCCCTTCTGCTCCGGCCGGCACATTTCACTCGGGCACCGCGACGCCGGAGCGGCCCCGCACCGCCCTCAGACCCAGCCCAGCCCTGGCGGGAGGCCTTGCTGGCTCACTCCTCGGCTCCGTCAGCAAAAGCCCACCAGCCGGCACAGCTGCCCCCGTGGGGAGCTGGCATGTCACCTGCAGATTCCATGGGGCGTGCTGGGCGTGGAGGTGTATATCATCTGAGAGGGACACGAGGGACACGCTGGACAGCATGTTCCAGACTATAAAACCCTCCAGGTTTTCTTTGCCGCTACTCATTCTTGGCAGAGAGACGCTGCACCACCTTGCTGCATACAAGAAGGGAGCACCCATTGCTGCCCTTTGGTCGGTGCAAGTCCTTGTATGCAGCACACAGCACAATACCCTTTCTTAGTATTCTTGATCAAACATGACTGGCTTGCAGTTTCCATTAGCTGAGTTAACTCCAGGTTAGCTACAGCAAAAACTCCGCTCTTACTTCTCCGACCCATCAGCGCTCTCTGGACCGACGCAAACACCCCCCTTTCTGTCAATCAATCAGAACTGGAGTGGTGATGCTTTGCTTTCAGCCACAACACGTGCCTGTGCCTAGGGACTGATGGGAAGGAGGAGTTAAAAAAGCCAGCTTACATGGTGCCCCAAATCCCAGCCACCCTCCAGGACCGGAAAAAAACTGGACACACCCCCATATTTATTCTAGCCATTCTGTAGCCAGCACAGTCATTTCAGTGTCGATTCTGGTTGATTCTGCAGCTTTATAACAGTTGAAACACCCAGCTCATCAAGGCGGCTGATCTAGAAGGCAGGGGATCTGAAGTGGCCCCAACTACCTATGATGTGACAGTGTCCATAACTCGGGTTAATCACGGGTTGTCCTGTGACATAAGGATGTAGCGCTCTTTCACCTTTCTCCTTTGAAGCTTTGGGGTTTGTGCACGGGAGCCTTATGTACCTTTCTTTTCAGAGTTGCTCATCGTTTCAGCATTGTTTCTGATGAGGAAAACATCCTTTCTGTGTAGATGTTAATTTATGTACATTTAATAAACAGCATGGTATCCTATACTACCAATGATCTTTTTTTCAGACTAATGAAAATTCAAGACAAAAGCATGCTTTGTGTCTGCAAAGAAAAGTGTAAACCTCTGTAACTGTATTAAAAAGCTGCGGTTGTTTCACTCGCGGATGTTTGTAGCTATAGCAGAAACAGAGCTGCTGGCTGCCTTACTGCGAGGTCCAGAGGACACCAGTCTTCTCCTGAAGGCTTTCTACCAGCGTAATACTGTTTGAGTTGCCACTCCATTAAAACAGGACTTGTTCACTAATTGGTTCCTACATGAAAACCCGAGGATAGAAACTTGATCCTGGTTGGCAATGTCAACAGCAGCATGAGGCGAGGCTGCCCAAAGCCTGGCTGCTGCGCTTGGAGGAAATGTGCCTTGAGTCCCGATGGGCAGACAGGGCACGCCTCTGCAAGTCTGCTTCGCAACACAGCACGACGCAACAGACCTGTGTACAAAGAGCATTAACATCATCACAGGTACAGCCAGTCACAAGGTGGGCAATGCCCGAGTGAAGGCTGCCAGCTGTCCTGCTGGCCGGCTCTGTCCTTCACGGCTGCAGACTCCCTTTCCCAGGCACTCACTGAGCCAGGGGCTGGCTTCGCACTCGCAAAGCACGTAGCCCATGCAGCAGCTCACTCCACTGCTCACCGTGGTTCCCCATGGCTGCTTATCTACCCAACAGATCTCTTAGTCCCTCCTGTTTGTGTATGGAGAAGGACTCGTAGGAGATGGGATCGCAGTGATCACCAAACAGGGGAGTTTAAACTTTTGAGTGTAATGAGATACAGCTCAGAGGAGTTGCTACCTTGCTTTTCAGGAGAGCAAACTTGAAGCTACTCAGAGAGCTAGTCTGCAGTGTCCCCTACGAAGCTGCTTTGGAGGGCTCAGGGCTCAGAGAGCAGCTTAGTTTTTCAGAACCACCTTCTGCAAGCACGGGAGCAGGCAATCTCGTGGAGTCTGAAGTCAAACAAGAGGGGCAGAAGACCAGCTTGGCTGAACAGGGACCTCCTTTTTCAGCTCAGGTGGAAAAAGGAATGTTATGATCCCTGGGACCAAGGTCCGGCTTGGCAGGAAGATCACAGAGCTGTAGTTCATACGTGTAAGGAGAGAACAGAAAAGGGCAAAGCTCAGCTAGAGTTGAAATTGGCCAGTGTTGTGTCGGGCTATAAAAAGGGCTTTTTACAGTACGTTCATAGCAATCGCTCATTGAGCACGGCCAGGGACTCTCTGAGGAGGAGGAGGATGCGGCTGGGCTTGCCGGTGCATCGGCCACAGAGCCGCCAGCACCAGGGGCAGAAGCAGAAAGCGCAGAGGTCTGTGAGGTGCACAGAGAGCGGGGGCTGCGCAAACCCCTCCGAGCGTATCGCGGGATACGTTGTATCGCGGGATACGTTGTATGACGTTGGCGGTTTTGGGGGGTAACTATGTACGTACTGTAGGGACACATGCTTTCTTACAGGATGAAAAGATGTAATGTTGTCGTGGTTTAGCCCCAGCCGGCAACTAAGCACCACGCAGCCGCTTGCTCACTCCCCCTCCCACAGTAGGGTGGGGGAGAGAAGTAGGAAAAAAAACTCGTGGGTTGAGATAAACACGGTTTAATAGGACAGAAAGAAAGAAGGAAACAACAATGATAATACCAACACAGGAATGTACAAGAACAAGTGATGCCCAATACAGCAATTGCTCACCACCCGGCGATCGACAGCCCGTCCCCGAGCAGCGATTTCCGCCCCCCGGCCAACTCCAGTTTATGTACTGGGCATCACGTCGTATGGTAGGGAATATCTCTTTGGCCAGTCTGGGTCAGCTGTCCCGGCTGTGTCCCCTCCCAGCTCCCCGTGCACCCCCAACCTCCTTGCTAGCAGGCCAGCACGAGAAGCTGGACTGTCCTTGACTGCTCAGCAACAACCCAAAACATCAGCATATTATCAACAGTTTCTCATCCCAAATCCAAAACACAGTGTCACACTGGCTTCTGTGAAGAAAACCAGCTCTATCCTGGCTGAAACCAGGACACAGGGAATAAGGGAGGCGGTTCCCCGAGGGCAAAACATTACTAAAGCATTTAATGAACAACAAGGGAAAGACGAATCTCCAACAGAATGGTTGGAGAGGTTGAGGAAAAACCTACAAATGTACTCTGGAATTGATCCGAATACAGTGGCTGGGACCGCACTCCTTAGAACACAATTTGTAGCTAAATCCTGGGGGCATATAAGAAGGAAATTAGAAAAATTGGAAGATTGGCAAGAAAGAAGATTAGAGGAGTTACTTAGAGAAGCCCAGAAAGTCTATGTTAGGAGGGACGAAGAAAAACAAAAAGCAAAAGCAAAAATTTTTGTACGTGTCAGTAGTAGGAGCAAAAGGAGAGCCTTTTAAAGTAAATATATTGAAAGATGTAGAAGTAGAAACAGAAAAGAAAATTTGTCTTAATGATTTACTTTTGCTCCCTGAAGCGGAATACAATTTATTAGGAAGGGATTTGATTTTGAAGTTAAACTTGAGCATTCAGAGTCAAGGGGACAAATTGCAGATTAAATTATACACTTTAACACAAGAGGATGAAGAAGCTATTAACCCCTCAGTGTGGTATAAGGAAGGGGAAACTGGAAAGATAAAAATGGACCCCATAAGCGTTCAAATAACAGATCCGCACCGCCCAATTAGAATCAAGCAATACCCTATACCTATGGAGGGTCAAAAAGGATTAAAACCTGTAGTTGACAGACTTTTGGAAAAAGGAACCCTAGAACCATGTATGTCCCCTCATAACACGCCCATTCTTCCCGTAAAGAAACCGGATGGGTCATACAGGATGGTGCAGGACTTAAGAGCTGTAAATCAGCGAACAATCACTAAATTCCCTGTGGTGGCAAATCCTTATACTTTATTGAGTCATATATCTCCCAAACATACTTGGTGTAGTGTAACAGATTTGAAAGATGCTTTTTGGGCCTGTCCTCTGGATGAGGGATCCGGAGATTATTTTGCCTTTGAGTGGGAGTACCCCAAAACAGGACGAAAACAACCATTAAGATGGACTGTGTTACCACAAGGGTTTACAGAGTCACCAAATCTATTTGGACAAACTTTACAGAAAATTCTACAAGATTTCACAATACCTAAGGAGGTAAAATTATTGCAATATGTGGATGATTTATTAGTAGCAGGAGAAACTGAAGAGGGGATCCGAAAAGCCACCATTAAATTGTTAAATTTTCTAGGGGAAAAGGGATTAAAGGTGTCCTGATCAAAGCTACAGTTTGTAGAACAAGAAGTAAAATACTTAGGACATTGGCTGAGTAAGGGAAGGAAGAAGTTAGATCCTGATAGGGTATCTGGGATTCCATCCTTAAGACCCCCGCAAGCTAAAATGGAAATTAGGCAAATACTGGGATTATTAGGATATTGTAGACCATGGCTTGAAAATTATAGTGAAAAAGTAAAATTCCTATATGAAAAATTAACTAATAACCAACTTAAATGGCTTATTGAAGACGATCAGAGATGTGAGGAAGTAAAAAAGGCATTAATACAAGCACCTGTATTGAGCCTCCCAGATCTAGAAAAACCTTTCTATCTCTTTGTGAATACATCAAGCCAGACAGCATACGGAGTTCTTACTCAAGACTGGGCAGGAATCAAAAAACCCGTGGGGTATTGTTCTAAGTTACTTGATCCAGTAAGCAGAGGATGGCCTGCTTGTCTCCAAGCTTTGGTTGCTACAGCATTATTAATAGAAGAAGTTAGGAAGATTACCTTCAGTGCTCCTTTAAAAGTGTATACCCCACACAATGTCAGAAATGTTTCACAACAAAAAGCGGAAAAATGGTTAATGGACAGCCAGATTCTAAAGTATGAAGCAATACTAATAGACTCCCCTGACTAAGCGTGACTTCTGCTCAGAGTCCAGCACAATTTTTGTTTGGAGAACCATCAGAGGAATTACAACATAACTGTTTAGAGGTAATTGAGACCCAGACTAAGGTGAGACCAGATTTAAGAGATGCTGAGTTGGAAAATGGAGAAGCGCTGTTCAGAGATGGCTCCTCCTGAGTGGTAGAAGGGAAGAGAAAATCGGGATATGCAATAATTAATAAGGACTTAGAACTTGTGGAATCAGGACCTCTGAGTCCATCATGGTCAGCTCAGGCTTGTGAGCTGTATGCCCTATGTAGGGCCCTAGGATTATTAAAAGGAAGAAGTGGGGCTATATTTACAGATTCTAAATACGCATATGAGGTGGTCCACTCTTTTGGAAAAATTTGGGAAGAAAGAGGTTTGATTAATACTCAAAGGAGGATTTTAATACATCAAGAATTAATAGTAAAAATTTTAAAGGCTTTAAGAGAACCAAAGGAGATAGCAGTGGTACATGTGAGGGGACACCAAAAGGGATTAGATTACCGAACTAGAGGAAATAACTTAGCAGATAAAGAGGCCCAGGAAGCAGCCTTGAGGACTAAAGTTGCCAAAATTAATGTCATACAAACAAAGGAGGACACCAGCAAAGAAGAACGAGAGGAAAGAGAGAAGAAGTTTGCCCCACAAGAACAAACAAAATTGGAGAAAATAGGAGCTAAATTAGAACAAGGAAAATGGACACTGCCCGATGGGCGAGAAATGTTGCCAAAAGCCTACACCAGGCGAATATTAGAACGTTTGCGTGTGCAAACACATTGGGGTACAAAAGCGTTAAGTGATCATTTTCTTAAACAATTTGGTGGTATTGGAATTTTTGAAATAGCAAAGCAAATTACACAAGGTTGCTTAAGCTGTCAAAAGGTAAATAAGACAGTGTTTGGACAAGCAGCCACGGGAGGGAGAAAAACAGCTTACAGACCTTTTGAGAAAGTCAAATCTTTAAAGTTTTATCACTTTTAGACAGCTTGGCTAATGAATGTTTATGCTTGATGTAAAACTGAGGTCTTTAAACAATTAATAGAAAAGATTCAATATAGTATTTTTTTAATTTTTATTTTAAATAAGTAGGAAAATAGATTTTAGCAGGTTTTGCAGGTAGTTTGTTTATAACTGTGTTTTCAGAATAAAATCCTTTTCAACTGTCTATAAAGGGTTTGGCAGAAAATAGGCTGGCTAAGAAGCAAAAGCTGATACACAATTTATAATGTTTGTGGAAAAGGTTTTTACAAATTCCTGTCTTGCAATATTTTTATGTGTTTATTTTTTTAAGAGAGGCAGCAACACAAACGATACAGTTAATATTATACAGAGCCAGTGCTCTCTTTCAGATCCTAAAATTTCTATGGTATTTGAGTGAACTTTGAGCCTTCATAGTAATTTTGTAAAAGGTAAGCACCAGAATTCAATATTTAAATCAACTGACTCACGAACAGCAAATAATCAACACTGTTGTTTATTGTTAAAAAGAAGACGACAACTAATGTCTCTCCAATACATCTTTTTGAAGTGATCCTTGTTCTTGAAAGATTCAGAAAATTTAAAAATAAGTTTGATGAATAGCAAAGGGCCATGGGTATGCAGGAAGATGTGTTGCAGAATACACTCCTCCCTTTGTCTTCTGCTCACTTTCCAGTCTCTCCCAAATGCCTAAATCTACTGGAGAGGGGAATTGAAAAGGGTAGGATTAGGCTGAATGTTTGGCACGACTCTGTAAGGATAGCTGCAGTGTAGGACATCTGTTTTGTAAGAACATCTGATTAAAAGGCCAAGACAAGAAACAGGAAAAGCAAAAAACTGAAGACAGAGATACAGAAGCCCTAAGGGACCAGTGGATAATGAAGTCCATAGAAAAGACCAGACCTGCTGGATGGGCTGTTAAAGGCACCAGGCAAGTGTGACCTTGGGCAGAATCATGCCCAACTTTGTAATAGCTCAGAAGGGAAATGAGAGTATCCTGGATCTGATGTTAAAGAGCAAACTTACTATAGGATATTTAAGGGGCATCATTGCGAGTGTTTAAACTTCTCATGGGATGCTTGAGGGGATTCTGGGAATGTGCAAAACTTATTGGCTGCTTAGGAGAAGGATAAAATGTCAGAAAAGGGAGGAAAACATTGCGAAAAGGGGCAATTACAGAGGGCACTCTCATGCAAATAAGCTGCAGGTCAGTACACTTGTCTGAGTCCTGTCCATGATCATGGCACAGTCCATCCTCACTTCTTGGTAAGTTCCTGCTTCTATCCATAGAGAGAACTGCATGAGTGTTCATTTTATTTTTTGTGTGTGTAACATGCCAGCAAACTCAAGTCAGACCATCTGGCAAGTAGTCTGGCTGGCAGGTCCTGGAGCTGGATATTGGAAGGACCAAGTCTGGGTCAGCCTGGAGAAGGTCAGGACATTTGTGTCATTTATATGAGTACTGTTTGTGTGTATCATCTGGTGCATCTAAAGGCACTGATCTTCTGCTTATGTTTATCTGCTGCTGGACAATCATGTCTACTCGCACGTGTGAGTTGGGGAAATATGCTCAGCCTTACTACTGACTGAATCTTGAACAGGGAACCACAGCAGCTTCAGACCTTCTTGGGTCCTGAGGTTCACTGGGTTCAGTTTCTTTTAGCAGGCACCATTTATGTTGCCTTGGAATGGTTCAAATATTGTTTATCTTGAGTTTGTATTTTTTTTGAGAAGTATTACACCTCCATATGCTTAGACTGAGGATTATGTTTTTTCAACAGTGATGCATTTTTACAAATACTGCAGTGTTACACATCTTACGATGCAAAAGGGTTTTTTTGGCTTGTTCTTTTTCTTTCTTCTGTGCTCCTTTTTCCAGATTTGTAAATATGGTCCATGTTTCCCTCATTACAACTTGTTGTAATTTTCCTGTTATTTTGGGACTGTGGTGTTTCTTTTAAGTATAATCTAATTCTTTCCCTTTCCTATTAAATTATTACTGATCTAATAACTAAATAGAGCCTTAAGTGTAGGTGTTGGGAGAGCTGCTTTAATTTTTCTTGCATAAATGTGGTTTTGTACAAATGGAATAGCAGAATTCCTTTTCAGAACATAATGGATTGGGTATTTTTCAAAATGCATGTCATGTCAAAGATTTCATATAAGCTTATCTATTTATATAGTCAATATTTTGCACATGTGAATAACACCAGAAAATTATGTTTGTGGTGACCTGTTTTCCTGTTCCCATTTTCCACAGGATGTTGGCCCCATTATTCTCATTTTACCACTGATTATGAGAGTATAGAGGGATTATCTTCTGCTGGCAGTCACTCAGTGATGGAAGGGAAGTGATGGTGTGTGCAGTGTAGGAGATATCTGCCCAGGAGTCATCTCATCAGAAATTGTGTTTCTTATTTTTCTTTTATGTTCTGTGACTTACCTATTTTCATACTACTTAGCATTTCATAGAGACTAGTAATTTTCCCTTTAAGTCTGCCTTTTTTGGGGGGTCTTTGCAATTTGTTTTCACACTTGGACATGGATTGCTGTGCGTCTGTCAAAATTGATGATATATATGGAAATCTTGTCTCTGAAGGTTGTATTGTCGGGTGAGCTGTTCACATGATCCCAAGTCATAAATCTGTGAGAGTTTATCTATGTATGCGAGTCTACTTGTTTCCATTTAACTCCGGCCTTGGAGAGAAAGAGACCCAAGGCGAAAAACTGTTGGAATGCAGAAATATTGAGCAGCTCAGCTAGAATATTCCTTTCTTAAAGTGTTTTTGACTGAATGTGGGTTATTTTAACCAGGAGCTAGTTTGAATTTATGGCTGGATATGCAGAAATAGAAAGCTGACAATTCACGATGACATAGTACATTAGGATTTAGTTCCTCAGAGCCTGGTTATGTGTGTCTACAGAGATGGCTACAAATTGACCCAGCTTTCTCTACCCACATTCTGAGCTGACTAAACAGAGGCAGTTTCATGACTTCTGTGTCCATGCAAATATTCTGATGAGTGATGTATGCTGAAATACAATGCATATTGGCACGGTCATTACTATTACCCAGCTCTGGGTAAAGGCAGATGAGTCCAGATCTAACTGCACAGGCACAGGTAGATGCCATCCTTTGGCACCCGTGACAGTAAAGCTTGTGTACATAAGTTCTGGCTTCGCAAGAGAACAGGGTCACCTGAAGCGTGATATCAAATTGGTTTTGGCATCTAAGGAAGCAACTGCTTCAGAAATTATGTTTTTCTTCAGCCTGTTGACACGTGAAAGTTGACAGCAGCCCAGTTTTTGGGAATCCTCTTTCCAAGAACTTAAATTTCTCCCTGCCATAGAGCAGTAGAAGCTTGTCTTCGAGAGCTAGCCAGAGATGCTGAGACCACCCACTCAAACACGAGACACCCAGGGTGGCACTCAGCTCCTCTGACTTTAGATAGGCCTATTGCAGATGTTGCGGTTACAAAATTGCCAAGATACCATTAGAGTTAGCAGAGTAAAAAGCTATTCATGCTGTCCTAAAGTAGACGTCTTTAGTTAGGGCCCCTTTAGACTTAACTGGCTGTATTGACTAGGGCCTCAGGTCGATTTCCTACACACGGGCAACCTAATGCCATCTCAGAGGCCGTAATGAAGCGAGCTGAATCCCACCCGAGTTCTAGTTCCCTCTTCTACCAAGGAGGTTTGGATTCTGTATCCCCATAGCTGAGAATTAGTGGGCACTTTCTCCACACATTCTTTGTAGCCTGTGCAGTTAGAGAGCAAATATTGGGGCTAAAGGATGCGTTTTTTCCCCTTGTTCTAACCATCCCCATTGGGCAAGCTTCAAGAAACGTAATGCAAAGTACTTCTGTGATGGGTTGTCTTTGGCTGGATCCCAGGTGCCCACCAAAGCTGCTCTTTCACTCCCCTCCTCGGCTGGAGAGAGGAGAGAAAGTACAACAAGAAGCTTGTGGGTCGAGACAAGGACAAGGAGCGATCATTCAGCAATTGCCGTCAGAGTCAAAAGAGACTGGACTTGGGGAAATTTGTTTCATTTATTGCCAATCGAATCAGAGTAAGGTAATGAGAACTAAACCCAAATCTTAAAACACCTTCCGCCCACCCCTCCTTTCTTCCCGGGCTTGAATTTGCTCCCCATTTTCTCTGCCTCCTCCCCCCGAGTGCCACAGGAGGTCGGGGAATGGGGGTTGCGGTCCGTTCATCACATGTTGTCTCTGCTGCTCCTTCCTCCTCAGGGGGAGGACTCCTCACACTCTTCCCCTGCTCCAGCCTGGGGTCCCTCCCACGGGGTGCCGTCCTTCAGGAACAGGCTGCTCCACGGTGGGTCCCCCACGCGGCCACGAGTCCTGCCAGCAAACCTGTGCCAGCGTGGGCTCCTCTCTCCACGGGGCCACAGGTCCTGCCAGGAGCCTGCTCCAGTTCCGGCTTCCAGTGGGGTCACAGCCTCCTTCGTGCAGCCCCCTGCTCCAGCGTGGGGCCCTCCCCAGCCTGCAGGTGGACATCTGCTCCCCCACGGAGCTCCATGGGCTGCAGGGGCACAGCCGGCCTCGCCATGGTCTTCAGCAGGGGCTGCAGAGGGGTCTCTGCTCCGGCCCCTGGAGCCCCTCCTGCCCCTCCTTCTGCACTGACCCGGGTGTCTGCAGAGATGTTTCTCTCATGTATTCTCGCTCCTCTCTCCCGCTGCAGTTGCTGCCTGCCAGTTCTTACCCCCCTTCTGAAATACGTTACCCCAGACGTGCTACTACTGTTGCTGACTGGCTCGGCCTTGGCCAGCGGTGGGGCTGTCTTGGAGCCGGCTGGCATGGGCTCTACTGGACATAGGGGAAGCTTCTAGCAGCTTCCCACAGAAGCCACCCCTGCAGCCCCCCTGCAATGTTTTTAATTGCTAATAAACATTTGTACCTTAAAAAAAAAAAAAAAAAAGATATTTCTAAATACCACAAGACATCTGAAGTGAAGAGGTGTTCTAAAGTTAGTTAACCTACAGGAAATACACAGCTCCACCTGTTACTCCTGCTTTCCCTTGAATACCAGAGTGACCTCTAATCTCAGCCTTGCTTAAGGAGGGTGTTACCTCTGTTGGTAGATCAACCCTTATTTCAGAAGAGGGCGGGGGGGGAGAGAGAGAGAGAGAGAGAGAAGGAAAGACAGACAGGCAGCAAGGAAGGCTTGTTTTCCCTTGAAGGAGTCAACTCAGGCAGCACCTGGAGCATCACCGGTGTCTGAGCCTGCGCCCAGAACGTTTGTGCTGTCTGTTACAAGCTCCTGAAGGCACTTGCGACAGCAAAGCAATGCCTTGTAACCCTCTGCCGCCTTCCTGTGCATCAGAAGGCCTGCCTATATCTTCCGCAGCTTTGCCCACAGAAGCCTGAATGGCTGTGCTCCGGGGTGTTGGAAGGCACAACGCAAACTTCCTCCGGTCACTCTGACACCCTGAACACAGAAACCAACACAGTTTAATAGGAAGAATCTCACTTTCTCACAGAAACCACCTTTTACATTCCATCTTTTCATCCCGTAAGAAAGCATGTGTCCCTACAGTACGTACATAGTTACCCCCCAAAACCGCCAACGTCATACAACGTATCCCGCGATACAACGTATCCCGCGATACGCTCGGAGGGGTTTGCGCAGCCCCCGCTCTCTGTGCACCTCACAGACCTCTGCGCTTTCTGCTTCTGCCCCTGGTGCTGGCGGCTCTGTGGCCGATGCACCGGCAAGCCCAGCCGCATCCTCCTCCTCCTCCTCAGAGAGTCCCTGGCCGTGCTCAATGAGCGATTGCTATGAACGTACTGTAAAAAGCCCTTTTTATAGCCCGACACAACACTGGCCAATTTCAACTCTAGCTGAGCTTTGCCCTTTTCTGTTCTCTCCTTACACGTATGAACTACAGCTCTGTGATCTTCCTGCCAAGCCGGACCTTGGTCCCAGGGATCATAACATTCCTTTTTCCACCTGAGTTGAAAAAGGAGGTCCCTGTTCAGCCAAGCTGGTCTTCTGCCCCTCTTGTTTGACTTCAGACTCCACCAGATTGCCTGCTCCCGTGCTTGCAGAAGGTGGTTCTGAAAAACTAAGCTGCTCTCTGAGCCCTAAGCCCTCCAAAGCAGCTTCGTAGGGGACACTGCAGACTAGCTCTCTGAGTAGCTTCAAGTTTGCTCTCCTGAAAAGCAAGGTAGCAACTCCTCTGAGCTGTATCTCATTACACTCAAAAGTTTAAACTCCCCTGTTTGGTGATCACTGTGATCCCATCTCCTACGAGTCCTTCTCCATACACAAACAGGAGGGACTAAGAGATCTGTTGGGTAGATAAGCAGCCATGGGGAACCACGGTGAGCAGTGGAGTGAGCTGCTGCATGGGCTACGTGCTTTGCGAGTGCGAAGCCAGCCCCTGGCTCAGTGAGTGCCTGGGAAAGGGAGTCTGCAGCCGTGAAGGACAGAGCCGGCCAGCAGGACAGCTGGCAGCCTTCACTCGGGCATTGCCTACCTTGTGACTGGCTGTACCTGTGATGATGTTAATGCTCTTTGTACACAGGTCTGTTGCGTCGTGCTGTGTTGCGAAGCAGACTTGCAGAGGCGTGCCCTGTCTGCCCATCGGGACTCAAGGCACATTTCCTCCAAGCGCAGCAGCCAGGCTTTGGGCAGCCTCGCCTCATGCTGCTTTTGACATTGCCAACCAGGATCGAGTTTCTGTCCTCGGGTTTTCATGTAGGAACCAATTAGTGAACAAGTCCTGTTTTAATGGAGTGGCATCTCAAAGAGTATTACGCTGGTAGAAAGCCTTCAGGAGAAGACTGGTGTCCTCTGGACCTCGCAGTAAGGCAGCCAGCAGCTCTGTTTCTGCTATAGCTACAAACATCCACGAGTGAAACAACCGCAGCTTTTTAATACAGTTACAGACACTTTTCTTTGCAGACACAAAGCATGCTTTTGTCTTGAACTTTTCGTTAGTCTGAAAAAAAGATCATTGGTAGTATAGGATACCATGCTGTTTATTAAATGTACATAAATTAACATCTACACAGAAAGGATGTTTTCCTCATCAGAAACAATGCTGAAACGATGAGCAACTCTGAAAAGAAAGGTACATAAGGCTCCCGTGCACAAACCCCAAAGCTTCAAAGGAGAAAGGTGAAAGAGCGCTACATCCTTATGTCACAGGACAACCTGTGATTAACCCGAGTTATGGACACTGTCACATCATAGGTAGTTGGGGCCACTTCAGATCCCCTGCCTTCTAGATCAGCCGCCTTGATGAGCTGGGTGTTTCAACTGTTATAAAGCTGCAGAATCAACCAGAATCGACACTGAAATGACTGTGCTGGCTACAGAATGGCTAGAATAAATATGGGGGTGTGTCCAGTTTTTTTCCGGTCCTGGAGGGTGGCTGGGATTTGGGGCACCATGTAAGCTGGCTTTTTTAACTCCTCCTTCCCATCAGTCCCTAGGCACAGGCACGTGTTGTGGCTGAAAGCAAAGCATCACCACTCCAGTTCTGATTGATTGACAGAAAGGGGGGTGTTTGCGTCGGTCCAGAGAGCGCTGATGGGTCGGAGAAGTAAGAGCGGAGTTTTTGCTGTAGCTAACCTGGAGTTAACTCAGCTAATGGAAACTGCAAGCCAGTCATGTTTGATCAAGAATACTAAGAAAGGGTATTGTGCTGTGTGCTGCATACAAGGACTTGCACCGACCAAAGGGCAGCAATGGGTGCTCCCTTCTTGTATGCAGCAAGGTGGTGCAGCGTCTCTCTGCCAAGAATGAGTAGCGGCAAAGAAAACCTGGAGGGTTTTATAGTCTGGAACATGCTGTCCAGCGTGTCCCTCGTGTCCCTCTCAGATGATATACACCTCCACGCCCAGCACGCCCCATGGAATCTGCAGGTGACATGCCAGCTCCCCACGGGGGCAGCTGTGCCGGCTGGTGGGCTTTTGCTGACGGAGCCGAGGAGTGAGCCAGCAAGGCCTCCCGCCAGGGCTGGGCTGGGTCTGAGGGCGGTGCGGGGACGCTCCGGCGTTGCGGTGCCCGAGTGAAATGTGCCGGCCGGAGCAGAAGGGCGCGGTGCCTCCCTCCTCGCCTCCGCCGAGGTGGTGCTGGGGCTGCATCGCGCCCCTCAAAGCCCAGGCAGCAGAGCTCATGCGGGCAATCCAGGCAGCAGAAAAAAATCGGCACCTGCAAGAAGAGAGTCCAAAGTGCTGATGAAACCATGAAGGCAGGAAGAGGCATGACTTTGTGCCCTGTTCTTTGGGCAGTGTGCTGTCCAAGGGGCAGCTCCTGGCACACGAGAGGGAACCGTCCCTGGCAGTGGCTACGGCACGGCTTTGTCCCCTTCTCCACACGTGTGACACCCTCAGAGCTCTGCAAGTTGACAGAGATGTGCAGCACTGCTTTGCTAGGCAGCAGGGCTGGGCAGGGCAGCTGTGCTGTGGTCCTTTCCAAAAGCCGAGCAGCAGCACGCCTCACTGTCCCTTGCTAGAAAGCCAGGCTTGAAGGCAAAACACGCTGCTTTGGTATTGTTTGGTTGTTTTCTTCTTCCCTCAATTGTCTCAGGTGCAACGTGAGCTTTTTATGAAGTGCCAGTACCTCAGGGTCTACAGCTACGTGACACAGCTCCTTGCTGCGTCTTTGGGATTCAGACACCAGCAGCCAGTGCTGGGCTTGCCAGCTGACATGAACAGAAAAGGGAGACTTTGCCTCTTTCTGTAGGCAGCGGGTCAAAGAGCTCCAAAAATTGCTATGAGCCTTGTGACTCTGCTGGGGTGTTGCTCAGCCTTGCACAAACAGAGCTGCCACAAGTGCCGAAGGAGAGCTGCCAACGCTGGAGTGATATGTTCCTCCTGACAGACACGCTCTCCCACGGGCAGCTGCGGGCTTCCTGCCCGGTGCCATCTCTGCGCACCTCAGAAATATTGCCCATAGTCGGAGCAGTGTTCGGAGCTTTGAAAGATGGGCAGCAGAGCCTGCTACACACCTGGGCTCCTCGTTCTTCTTGCCTGCCTGGATGTCCTCAGTTGCCCATCCCGCAGAGCTCTGCTCCCAACTTGCTCCTCTCGCTGTCCAGTAGCCCGTTGCTCCCCTCTTCACAGGTTGCTCTTCTCGAGCCTGGCAAACTTTCCATTCAATGTATTGTTAGACAGGTCAAGCCATGATAAACGTGAACCAATTCTGCTCTTAACCACACCTAGCTCATTTTACCTTGTCTCCCCAGAGGAGCTCTCCAGGTGTTCACTTTCTGGAGGGACTGGAGGCACCTGCAATGGAAATGTGCAAGTTAATGGGCGGCAAGGACCTTCCTGCCCAATTGCTACCTTAGCTCGGAAAGGCACAGCCCTTGGATGGGTTTGCTCAGCCCAGCTGAGCCAGTTCTGGTGGCATCACCGCACAAACCGCCATGGCCATCCTGCACCACCCTTCCTCTGCACCTTTGCAGAGCTGCCGGCTAGTGGGTGACCTTGCTTGTCCCTGCGGCAGCACTCTCAACTTCTGACAGTGCTGTCACCCTCTTTGTGGCCCTGACATACCGCTGCTGCTTCTGCTTCCACCTCTGGTGCTGGCAACTCCTTGGCCGACGTGCCGGCAAGCCCAGCCACATCGTCCTCCTCCTCAAAGAGCTGCGGGGGACAGAGGAGGACAGTTGCTTGGCTGGGGACAGGCCCCGGGGCCGGTGAGCCTTCCTCCGGGCCAGGAGCGAGCGTGGGCGGCTCTGCTTTCACTAGGGCAGGACGCAGGGGTGGCTGGAGGTGGGGGAGGTGGGGCGGAGCCGGCTTGGTCCCCGAGCCCCAGCCGGGGTCCCTCTGCTGGCTTACCTGGAGGGGCTGGGGCAGCGTGCCGTCCTGGCTGCAGAGAGCTGCCAGGGGCCGGTCGAAGAGACCTGCCCTGCCGGCACAGCCCGACTGCCCGGGCGCCTCCGCAGCGGCCAAGGTCCCTCGCCGCGCAAAGGGCCAGGGCAGCCCCCTCGTCCTGCTGCGGGTCCCGCCTGCCGCCAGGGAAAACAGAGCAGAGAGCCATGGAGGGCAAGCGCCAGGTGAATGCTGCCCGAGCCTCTGTGTGCTGGGCGTCCCCGCCAGCAGCGAGGGAGAGGCGTGGCTGGGGAACGAGGCGCCCCGGGGGCTCAGCTCTCTGCGGCCGTGCCCTGCGGGAAGGGCAGCAGCAGCCCCTGAGCAGCGCGGCTGCTGCCTGCCAGCGCAGGAGAGAGGGGCCGTCCTGCCCCCGTCTCCTCCAAACTCACCGGCCGAGTGGCCACGTCCACCTTGGCTGCCGGAGGGGACGGGAGGTGGCCGCTGCTGGGCACCAGCCTGCAAGAAATGCGCTGCGCTCAGCGAGCAGCCCCGCAGCACGAAGGGCCCCTGGCGAGCTGCATCGGCCACGGGCCATGAGTGAGATGTGGGGACGGCCGAGATGGCGGCCCGGGGGCTCCTCACCTCTGCCAGGCCCTCGACCAGCCTCTCCAGGCTGCTGGCGTTGAGTGTTTTGGCCTGGGCAAGGGGAGAAGAGCAGCAGGTGAGAAGCCATGGGGCTGGTGCGGGGTTGGAGCAGCCCCTGGGGCAGAGCGGGGCCGGGAGGGACACTCACGGCATTGCGGCCGCGCAGCTCCTTCAGCAGGAGCTTGATGGAGGGCAGCTGGGTGACGCGGGCTCCCTGCACTCCTTCTGCTGGCCTGTGCACGGGGCAGGGGCAGAGAAAGAGCTGTGTGAGACCCAAGCTGCCTCTTCCCTCGCCTGCCAGCCCGGGGAGCCCTTCCAAGCTGCCCCGAAGCAGCTGGGCACCGCCCGGCCGTCGAGCGGAGAGCAGTGGCAAGGGGGGAGGACGGGGCTGGGTGAAGCAGCTCCGCCAGCTCTGCCCGCTCCAGAGCCGCCCGCAGCCGTGGGGGCAGCTCTCCCCAGCTCAGGAGCGGCGTTTCCGCATCGTACGGCTACGGCTAGAGCATCCCCCCGTGCTGTGAGCACGGGCCCCCCAAGCTGCTCTGCCAGGCAGGGCTTACCCACGGAGCGCGCTGAGCCAGAGCTCCTTCAGCGAGCGGGAGCTGCAGGAAAGAGAGGAGAAAGAGCCTGAGCGCCCGCTGCTGCCCAGCCCGCGGGCAGAGGCGGGCGCCGGCACAGCCCTGCCCCGTGGGGACGGCTGCAGAGGCAGGAGGAAGCGGCGTGGGGCCGGACAGAAGCGCTGCCCGGCCCTGCCGGGGGACGTGGCACCGAGACCCACCAGAAGGTGACGACGCAGAAGCCGTAGGGCCAGGCGAGGACGAGGGACGTGGTGGCCTTGTCTTCCTCCTCCTGGGCGGCATCCCCGGCCGCCCCCTTGCCGCCGCTCAGCACCCACAGCCGGCGCAGGGCCAGGCAGAGCTGCGGGCGCGGGGCGCTGCCACGTCTGCAGAGAGGAGCGGCAGGGAGTGACCTGGAGGTGGCCGAGCCCGGCGGCTGCCCTCTGGCCTCCGCCTGCCCCGCGCACGGCCACGGGTGCAGCCAGCAGCAGGGTGCCGGGGCCTGGGGCTGCTCCTTGGGCGTCCCTGCCCCGGTGCCGGGGCCAGGCCTTAGGAGGAAAGGCAGCCGGGGTCTGCGCCTCTTACTTGGCCTTGGCGATGATCAAGGCATCGCTGAAGAGGAGGAGGTGCCTCTTCCCCGTCCCGCGGCCCTGCGTCACCCGCACGCGCTGGTGGAGCAGCGGCTCGGCTGATGCCGGGCCGGGCGCGCACTGCTGCTCGGGGCCAGGGTAGACCCTGCAGAGCAGGCGGCAAAGGGCGTGAGAAAGGCGGCTGCTGCGGGGCCCGGCTGCGCCGGCGTGTCCCCGAGCCGCGGGGGGAGCCCACCTGGAGCCGTAGCAGCAGTTCAGCTGGCCCATCGTGCCGGGGCCAGGGGAGTCCTCGCGCCGGACACGCTGCTGGGGCTCCGGAGAGCTCCCAGCCGGCTGGAGCGAGGCTGTCGAGGGGGTCCCGGTGCCGGGCAGTGCCGCTGGGTGAGAGCTGGTCTCTCCCTGGAGCTGCCGGGTGCTGGCAGAGCCGTGCCTGCAGGCACTGTGGCCGTTGCCGGGCCAGCGCCGCGACATCACAGCTGCCATTCCAAGCCCGGGGGGGGGGCTGGGGGGCGGGGCTGGGGGAGGGGCTCCTGTCTCTCTCGGCCTGGGGAGCCCGGGCCTGGGCACAGCACTGCGGGCATGGCCTCAGCAGCGCTGAGCAGAGGGCAAGGCTCCCCTCCCTCCAGCTGCTGGCAAGGCTTTGCCCAGCGCAGCCCAGGGCACCGCCGCCCGCCGCCTTTGGCCAAGGGCACGGTGCTGGCTGCTGCTCAGCTTGGTGTCCAGCAGGACCCACGGGCCTTTTCCGCCACGCCGCTTTCCAGCAGCTTTGCTGAGCTGCTCTTGCTCACGAGTACGTGCGCATGTGTGCCGGGATGCTTCGTGCGCGTACCGGTGCCGCCCGCAGTCCGTCCCACCCTCTTCCCGCAGGTCCCCCCGTGCCACTGTCGTGCGCTTGAGACGGGCACGTTGCCTCCAGCCAAAGCAGCGGTCCCAGCGGAAAGGCGCTCTCTTGTGCTGGGACTGGGAGGAAGAGGATGCAGCTGGCCACGGAGCCCAGGGGCAGAGCTTCCTTAACTCCAACTTGTTAAAGGCAACCTTCTTCTTCTTCTTCTTCTTCTTTACAGCATGTCCCGCTGGAAGGTGGCCTTGGCACTCTCCCGGAACACTGGAGAGGAGTTTGGCTTTGCCAAGTGCAATGGAAGCAGCTCGAGTGAGCGGCTGTCTGCAGAAGCCCAGCCTCTCCCGGGCGGCGAGGGGGGAAGTGGCATGAAGCAGAGCAGAGCAGCCTGGTGCAGCCCAGGGGCTTGCAGGCACGCCCTGCCCACTTCCCGCCCTTCCTGCCATGCCTTGGACGGTTGGCAGAGAGAAGAAAGCCATCCTTGCACCTGCTGGAGCCAGGCCTGTTGTCTCTTTGGCTCCAAGTCTATCAAGCAGACTAAGGAGAAGCTAATAACCAAAACACAAGCTCTTGTTTAATGTTTGGCGGAAGGGAAGGAAGAGAGGGGCGGAAGGGAGGAAGGAAGGAAGGAATGGAGTGCAATACTTTCCTTAGACCTCCTCTTTCTCTTAGCATACTTCAGAAGGCTTTTTTTGTTGTCTGACAGGACACTCGCCAGTTTCAACTCTAGCTGAGCTTTGGCCTTCCATCATTTCTCCCTACATATGTGAAGCACAGCTCCGTAGTCTTCCTGCCAAGGCTGGCCTTGCTTCTCGGGATCGTTCATACAATTTCTTTTTCCGCCTGAGTTCCAAAAGGAGTTCCCTCTTCAGGCAAGTGGGTGTCCTACCCCACTTGCTTGACTTTCAACACAAAGGCATGGCCTGCTCCTGGGCTTTTAAAAGGTGACTCTTTAGAACGGACCAGCTCTCACGGGCCCCTCCGTCCTCCAAAGCAGATGCCCACCTTACACACGGTGCAGCTCCTCCCCCTCGCCTGCCCTGCCTGTCCCTCCCGAAGAGCCTGTTCAGCCCGCCTGAACGGTGATGCTTTCTTACCATTCGGCACCCGTGACAGTAAAGCTTGTGTACATAAGTTCCGGCTTCGCAAGAGAGCAGGGTCACCTGAAGCATGATATCAAATTGGTTTTGGCATCTGAGGAAGCGACTGCTTCAGAAATTATGTTTTTTTCAGCCTGTTGACACGTGAAAGTTGACAGCACCCCAGTTTTTGGGAATCCTTGTTGGGATCACCCTGCATGGCTCGACCTTAAGGAGAAGGAGCTGTGGCGTTGATCTGCACGGCTCGACCTTAAGGAGAAGGAGCTGTGGCACTGAGAAGCTGGTAAACAGCTGGATATCTGCACGGCTCGGCCTTGAGGAGAAGGAGCTGTGATAAACAACTAAGAAGAAGCGAGGAAAACAGGAACACCTGCAAGCAACAATCCTGACTGTGTGAGGGGCGCGTGGACAGCGCGTGGTATTTTGTATATAGCCAATTGCAATAGTGTGTGTAACAAGCTGTAACCAATCATGAGTGTGTGCGCAGTGACTAAGCGAAAATTATGATATATATTGGAGTCAGACAAGACAATAAACGGCTTCGGAATATAACTCTCATAGAGTTGTGAAGTCCATCCTTCTCCCGCAACTGGTGACCCCGACGTGATACGATCTCTGGGATCTCATCGTTGAACACCGGGCGAGCGCAGAGGACGCCGCAGGAGAAGCCTGTTTGGAAGAATTGCAGTCAGCGGGACTGATGCAAGGAAAAAGAAAAGGGAATACGTTGCAACGGAGAAGCACCCAGCGAGGTGAGGTGAGCAACCGGGGCGGCATGGGGCAGAACACATCGCGTGAAGAAGGGGCGATAGTCAGACTCCTGCTGCATATGCTCTCTAAGAGAGGACTGAAATATGATGAATATACACTTAGAAGGCTTCTCATTTGGAGCCGAAAGAAAGGGTACCCCCCCGATCCGTCTGTGGCGTTTAGGGCAGAGACGTGGGAGGAGATAGGAAAAATGTTATGGGAGCATATTGAGAAAACTGCTGCAGAGTTAGTGACGGCGTGGAAGTTGATATTAACCACATTAAAAGCCTTAAAGGCAGAGAGAAAAGCTGCAGCTGATGTGGAGGAGGCTGTTAAACTGCTTTCAACCAATCCCTTCTTAACCGAGTCAGAGGGTCCAGGACCTTCAGCGACTCCGAATGCACCGCCTGAGGTGCCAGATGCACCGGGTGAACTGGCCGCATTAGATAAGTCAGAGAAACAGATCTACGATGATATATGTGAGGGCAAGACGGGACAAAGCTGCCCAGAACAATGTACTCAATGTTCCTCTGTGTGCCCATGTGAAAGATTGATGGGGCAGGCTTCACCACCCCCGAAACCACCCAGACTTAACCAATCAAAAGCCGTAGTTTTGAAGCCCTCAGCCGAGCCCCGGCCACCTTTACGGCCCCCGTTGCCTGATAGCAGCGACGAAGAAGAGCCTGTTGTAGAGACTATAGGGAGGCAAGAGCCTAGAATGAAAGGCGACCCTAGAGAGCGGTGGAAAGACGTTTTTTTAGGAGCGATGAAAGACGAGGAAACAGAGTTACCGATGGCATTTCCTGTTAGTGTACAGCCTCACGGGCCCAATCGCTGGGACCCATTTCACTGGGACTTGATTAAGAAAGTGCGGAAGGCAGTACAAAATTACGGCTTGCAATCACCTTTCACGCAAGCTCTATTAGATAACATATTCACGGGAATGATTCTTACACCATGGGATTGTCGGCAGATGATAGATATGTTGTTGACACCAACCCAAAGGTTATTGTGGGCAGACAGATGGTATAAACTCTGTATGCAAGAAGCCCTGAGAAACCTGGAGCGTCAAGACGGCGATCCACTCCAGAACATTACTATGGAACAAATGACAGGCCAGGGACTGTTTGTGGATGTTAGATTGCAAGCTCAGCTGCCCTTAGAAGCCTTGCAATTAGTTGGGCGACTAGCATTGAATGCGTTGCGAACAGTCCCTGAGGAGGGAAAGAGGCAACCATCTTATACTCAAATTAGACAAGGGAGCGATGAACCATATATGTCTTTTGTTGATCGTCTGAGAGACACTTTGAATAAAGTGTATACCAATGAAGAGGCAAAACTAGCAGTGTTGTTGAATTTAGCAGTAGAAAATGCCAATGTAGATTGTAAAAGAATTTTGTTAACTTTGCCAAAAGAAGCAACGTTAGTACAAATGGTAGAAGCCTGCAACAGAGTAGGCTCTGCCACACATCAGGCAGAAACACTCGCAAGTGCCTTTGCAGCAGCAATTAAGCCATTTATAAATGGAAAAGGGGAGAAAAAATGTTTTAATTGTGGAAAAACAGGCCATTTTAGAGCTCAGTGCAAGGCCACAAGGAAAGAACCTAGGCAGATTGAGACAGGTCATAAATCCTTCCAACAAGGACCCTTTCAGCAAGGAATAGGCCCAGCAGGAGCACCGTGTGGTCGATGTCAAAAATTTGGTCATCAAGCCTCAGAATGTTGTTCAAAGTATCATCGGGATGGTATGAAATTGGGAAACGGGCGACCGAGCATGAAGGCACCCCACACGACGACACAAATGGGGAAGCACCACCAGGCTGCTTGGCAAGCCTCAGCGCCCAAACCAGAGGGAGCGCCGGAATGGACGTGGAAACAACAGTAGAAGTTACCTTATGGGACATGTCGGTTTATGATGTCCCGACTAACGCAAATGGACCATTAGGATATGGATTGAGTGCTTTGTTATTAGGACAATCTTCAGCAACAAAGTAGGGACTTTTTGTTCTCCCTGGACTCATTGACGAAAAAGGCCATATTGTGCCAACCACTAGTCCTTGGAACACACCTGTTTTTGTGATTCCAAAGAAAAGTGGAAAATGGAGACTATTACATGACTTGTAAGAAGTCAATAAGGTATAGTGGACATGGGAGCCTTGCAACCAGGGCTATCATCTCCCTGTATGATACTGAAGTATTGGAAGCTTTTGATTATAGATCTCAAAGACTGCTTTTTTACAATCCCTCTGCATGAAGATGATGCCAAACATTTTGCATTCTCAGTCCCAAGTACAAACAAGGCGCAACCCATGCAAAGATATCATTGGACAGTATTGCCACAAGGCATGAAAAATTCGCCCACGATGTGTCAAATTTATGTAAATTGGGCTTTACAGCCAATCAGAAAAAGGTGTCCTCAATATTTCATCTATCATTATATGGATGACATATTGTTGGCTGGTGATCAATTAAATCCGGAAGAAATGATCGGGGAGCTCGTTGAGCTTTTGAGGCAAAGTGGGCTGCAAGTGGCGCCGGAAAAGATACAAGCTGAAGCGCCATGGAGGTACTTGGGGTGGATGATCACTGAAACGTCGGTGACCCTCCAAAAGGTTGAATTAAGAATTCAGATTAAAACATTAAATGATGTACAAAAATTGGTAGGAGACGTTAACTGGATTCGACCTATTTATGGGATCACAAGCCAAGATATGGAGCCTTTGGTTCAGCTCTTGCGAGGGGATAGCAGGTTAAACTCTCCTCGGCAATTGACCAAGGAAGCCTGGGAAGCAGTAGCAAACATTTCTGAAAAGGTAACTCAAGCATTTAGTTCTAGGATAGACCCCTCGATAAGGATCACTTTGGCAGTAATCAATCACGAGTGACATCCCTATGTGCTTATAATACAGTAGATAACAAAGCTAGAATCAAAAGTGGACCCATTGAGAATTTTAGAGTGGGTCTTTTTACCTCAGTAGCACAGAAAAACCATCACCATGAAAGTAGAGTGTTTTGCAAATTTGATTATGAAAGGGCGCAACAGAATTATTGATATATCGGCAAAGGACCTGAAAACGATTTTAATACCATTACAACAAGAATATTTGACTTGGGCTTTGCAGCACTCTGTTCCCTTCCAAACTGCATTAGCAGAATTTGAGGGTGACATTTAGATTCATTATCCATCACACAAAATGTTTACCCTTAAAAAAAAAAAAAAACAAAAAACAAAAAACAAAAACCCAAACAAAAAAAAAAAACCCAAACATGAAGTAGAAGAAAAATCAAAGTGTAGTCAATATCCAGTTCAAGGTGCTACAGTATTTATGGATGGTGGTGTGAAAACAGGCAAGGCAGCAATAGTATGGCAAGAGCATGGAGAATGGAAAGAACAGGTACTTGTCGTGCCAGGATCAGTTCAAAAGGTAGAACTACAGGCAGTAATTGAAGCCTTTAAATTATGGTCTGAAGAACCTGTGAATATAATTACTGATTCTTTCCAAAAATTGGAAGGTTCAGTCCTCAGACAGGAACAGCTGAGGAACAGCTATATCAACAATTTAGAACGCTTTGGTTTTTATTGCAGAAAAGACGACACCCTTATTACGTTATGCATATACGCAGCCATACCAACCTTCCAGGGGAATTGGTGGAAGGAAATGCAAGAGCTGATCGGCTGACTGCCGCAGTATGGGCTGGACCTGCTCCGGACCGTTTAGGTCAAGCACAAGCCTCTCATGCCTTTTTCCATCAATCTGCCAAAGTTTTAGCGAGACAATTTAATCTAAGTGCAGGTGACGCTAGAGCTATTATACAGACTTGTGCCGATTGTCAACAAATAGGCCCAGGAATCGCGATTACAGTTAGTCCCCAACGACTGCATTCGCTACAACTATGGCAGATGGATGTGATACATGTTGCTGACTTTGGAAGATTTAAATATGTTCATGTTTCAATTGATTGCTATTCTGCTATTTGGGCCACTGCACAAACAGGAGAAACTAGTAGGCATGTACAAAAGCATTTGTGAGCTGCATTTGCAGCCCATGGTATACCCCTACAAATTAAAACCGATAATGGTCCTTGTTATGTAGCCCAGTCAACCCAACCATTTTTTGCTCAATGGGGAGTGATGCATGTTACTGGAATACCACATCCCCCAACTGGACAAGCTATTGTTGAACGAATGAATCATTCCCTGAAGTGTTTATTGCAAAAACAAAAAGGGGGAGAGGCTACCACACCACCCCAAGAACGTTTGAATAAAGCCTTATATGTGTTAAATTATTTCCATCTAGCAGAAGGAGAAACATGTAAAAGGAATGACAGGAAGTCTGTTTGAGTTAACACAAAATGTGCAAGTAAAAGTTAAAAATTTGGAAAAGAATATGTGGGAAGGACCTTTTCAACTGCTAACCTGGGGACGAGGTTATGCTTGTGTCATTACAGATTCTGGAACTTGTTTGGTGCCTGCAAAATGGGTAAAACCATGGGTGGAACAGTCACCATCGTCATCGTCAGACACATCTTGATACTGTTAGGTGTCATCGCAACCTGGATGCCACCTCAGCCAAAAGAAAATGTGTGGGTAACATTAGCAAATCAAACAGGACAAGACACCTTCTGTCTGTCTTTTTCCTCCCCGGGCAATCCCTTTTCAATCTGCCAGAAGGGTCATGATGGCTGTGTGGAGATCAATGGGCTGGGAAACAGCTGCCCGGGAACTGGTCAGGGGACTGTGCTATGGGCGTCCTAGTTCCTAATTTGAGAATTATCATTAGACAAACATGGAAAGCTTTTAAGGCAAAGTGCTCTATAACTACAAATCCTTTGGTAAGATATAATATTGGTTTTCATAGCTTTATAGCTTCTATTGCTAGGAGTAGTACAACTAGAATTGTTTGCCTTGTAATATTCTGCTATTAATTTAAGCATAGTTGATATGTGACTGCTGGATTATAGTAAGATGCCATGTGAACAAAGCCTACGAACCAATAGACGGGGTGGCTGTGGCGCGTGCAGCAAGTCTGGCCAGCGGGCACATGCGCCATCGGCTCCCTGTGTTGAGAGGTGGCAACCGAGGCGTGTTCCGACACTCATTGGCCACGTGTGTCGAAACTTGTTCCTTGGCAAATGTATAAATACCGGGATTTCCCGAAGAGCAGGGGGATCGGTGTACGGCAAGGCCACCGTTGCCTCCGTGGGGACGCCCACGTAAAGCTGGCACCTACCGACTGCTGGGCTGAGTTTGTGGCACAGGATGATACAAGAAGGTACAGATAGTCCATCTTCCTCACAGTCCTTAGGTTGCAAATGATCCATCAGGTTTTGTTTTTAGATAAACAAAAAGGGGGAGATGTTGGGATCACCCTGCATGGCTCGACCTTAAGGAGAAGGAGCTGTGGCGTTGATCTGCACGGCTCGACCTTAAGGAGAAGGAGCTGTGGCACTGAGAAGCTGGTAAACAGCTGGATATCTGCACAGCTCGGCCTTGAGGAGAAGGAGCTGTGATAAACAACTAAGAAGAAGCGAGGAAAACAGGAACACCTGCAAGCAACAATCCTGACTGTGTGAGGGGCGCGTGGACAGCGCGTGGTATTTTGTATATAGCCAATTGCAATAGTGTGTGTAACAAGCTGTAACCAATCATGAGTGTGTGCGCAGTGACTAAGCGAAAATTATGATATATATTGGAGTCAGACAAGACAATAAACGGCTTCGGAATATAACTCTCATAGAGTTGTGAAGTCCATCCTTCTCCCGCAAATCCTCTTTCCAAGAACTTAAATTTCTCCCTGCAAGTTCCAAAAGCACTTGAGTCACAGCTGAGCATGGACAGCCATAGCCCACTCCATGAGGCTCTGCATGTCTGTCTCTCATGACATGCCATAGAGCAGTAGAAGCTTGTCTTTGAGAGCTAGCCAGAGATGCTGAGACCACCCACTCAAACACGAGACACCCAGGGTGGCACTCAGCTCCTCTGACTTTAGATAGGCCTATTGCAGATGTTGCGGTTACAAAATTGCCAAGATACCATTAGAGTTAGCAGAGTAAAAAGCTATTCATGCTGTCCTAAAGTAGACGTCTTTAGTTAGGGCCCCTTTAGACTTAACTGGCTCAGTTAAGTCTAACTTAAGGGCCTCAGGTCGATTTCCTACACACGGGCAACTTAATGCCATCTCAGAGGCCGTAATGAAGCTAGCACCTAGAGCCTAGCAGACACGACACAGGACCTACGGACAGCCTTGCCCTTCGGAGGGGACAGCTGGAGGCCAGAGGACATACCTATAGAATCTCAGATCACACCCACATGATGCGCAGGGGGAGGCAACTGCATCAGGCCCTTCATATCCACTCACTACAACGGCTGTGCGGATCCCTAGCCCGAACATAGCCACAGAAGTTAGAGCGAGCCGAATCCCACCCGAGTTCTAGTTCCCTCTTCTACCAAGGAGGTTTGGATTCTGTATCCCTGTAGCTGAGAATTAGTGGGCACATTCTCCACACATTCTTTGTAGCTTGTGCAGTTAGAGAGCAAATATTGGGGCTAAAGGATGCGTTTTTTCCCCTTGTTCTAACCATCCCCATTGGGCAAGCTTCAAGAAACGTAATGCAAAGTACTTCTGTGATGGGTTGACTTTGGCTGGATTCCAGGTGCCCACCAAAGCTGCTCTTTCACTCCCCTCCTCGGCTGGAGAGAGGAGAGAAAGTACAAGAAGCTTGTGGGTCGAGACAAGGACAAGGAGCGATCATTCAGCAATTGCCGTCAGAGTCAAAAGAGACTGGACTTGGGGAAATTTGTTTCATTTATTGCCAATCGAATCAGAGTAAGGTAATGAGAACTAAACCCAAATCTTAAAACACCTTCCACCCACCCCTCCTTTCTTCCCGGGCTCAACTTTGCTCCCCATTTTCTCTGCCTCCTCCCCCCGAGTGCCACAGGAGGTCGGGGAATGGGGGTTGCGGTCAGTTCATCACATGTTGTCTCTGCTGCTCCTTCCTCCTCAGGGGGAGGACTCCTCACACTCTTCCCCTGCTCCAGCCTGGGGTCCCTCCCACGCGAGACAGTCCTCCACGGACTTCTCCAACGTGAGTCCTTCCCAGAGGCTGCAGTTCTTCACCAACTGCTCCAGCCTGGGTGCCTGCCACGGGGTGCCGTCCTTCAGGAACAGGCTGCTCCACGGTGGGTCCCCCACGCGGCCACGAGTCCTGCCAGCAAACCTGTGCCAGCGTGGGCTCCTCTCTCCACGGGGCCACAGGTCCTGCCAGGAGCCTGCTCCAGTTCTGGCTTCCAGTGGGCTCACAGCCTCCTTCGTGCAGCCCCCTGCTCCAGCGTGGGGCCCTCCCCAGCCTGCAGGTGGACATCTGCTCCCCCACGGAGCTCCATGGGCTGCAGGGGCACAGCCGGCCTCGCCATGGTCTTCAGCAGGGGCTGCAGAGGGGTCTCTGCTCCGGCCCCTGGAGCCCCTCCTGCCCCTCCTTCTGCACTGACCCGGGTGTCTGCAGAGATGTTTCTCTCATGTATTCTCGCTCCTCTCTCCCGCTGCAGTTGCTGCCTGCCAGTTCTTACCCCCCTTCTGAAATACGTTACCCCAGACGTGCGACTACTGTTGCTGACTGGCTCGGCCTTGGCCAGCGGTGGGGCTGTCTTGGAGCCGGCTGGCATGGGCTCTGCTGAACATAGGGGAAGCTTCTAGCAGCTTCCCACAGAAGCCACCCCTGCAGCCCCCCTGCAATGTTTTTAATTGCTAATAAACATTTGTACCTTAAAAAAAAAAAAAAAAGATATTTCTAAATACCACAAGACATCTGAAGTGAAGAGGTGTTCCTAAAGTTAGATATCCTACAGGAAATACACAGCTCCACCTGTTACTCCTGCTTTCCCTTGAATACCAGAGTGACCTCTAATCTCAGCCTTGCTTAAGGAGGGTGTTACCTCTGTTGGTAGATCAACCCTTATTTCAGAAGGGGGGGGGGAAGAGAGAGAGAGAGAGAGAGAAGGAAAGACAGACAGGCAGCAAGGAAGGCTTGTTTTCCCTTGAAGGAGTCAACTCAGGCAGCACCTGGAGCATCACCGGTGTCTGAGCCTGCAGCCAGAACGTTTGTGCTGTCTGTTACAAGCTCCTGAAGGCACTTGCGACAGCAAAGCAATGCCTTGTAACCCTCTGCCGCCTTCCTGTGCATCAGAAGGCCTGCCTATATCTTCCGCAGCTTTGCCCACAGAAGCCTGAATGGCTGTGCTCCGGGGTGTTGGAAGGCACAACACAAACTTCCTCCGGTCACTCTGACACCTTGAACACAGAAACCAACACAGTTTAATAGGAAGAATCTCACTTTCTCACAGAAACCACCTTTTACATTCCATCTTTTCATCCCGTAAGAAAGCATGTGTCCCTACAGTACGTACATAGTTACCCACCAAAACCGCCAACGTGATACAACGTATCCCGCGATACAACGTATCCCGCCATACGCTCGGAGGGGTTTGCGCAGCCCCCGCTCTCTGTGCACCTCACAGACCTCTGCGCTTTCTGCTTCTGCCCCTGGTGCTGGCGGCTCCGTGGCCGATGCACCGGCAAGCCCAGCCGCATCCTCCTCCTCCTCAGAGAGTCCCTGGCCGTGCTCAATGAGCGATTGCTATGAACGTACTGTAAAAAGCCCTTTTTATAGCCCGACACAACACTGGCCAATTTCAACTCTAGCTGAGCTTTGCCCTTTTCTGTTCTCTCCTTACACGTATGAACTACAGCTCTGTGATCTTCCTGCCAAGCCGGACCTTGGTCCCAGGGATCATAACATTCCTTTTTCCACCTGAGTTGAAAAAGGAGGTCCCTGTTCAGCCAAGCTGGTCTTCTGCCCCTCTTGTTTGACTTCAGACTCCACCAGATTGCCTGCTCCCGTGCTTGCAGAAGGTGGTTCTGAAAAACTAAGCTGCTCTCTGAGCCCTGAGCCCTCCAAAGCAGATTCGTAGGGGACACTGCAGACTAGCTCTCTGAGTAGCTTCAAGTTTGCTCTCCTGAAAAGCAAGGTAGCAACTCCTCTGAGCTGTATCTCATTACACTCAAAAGTTTAAACTCCCCTGTTTGGTGATCACTGTTATCCCATCTCCTACGAGTCCTTCTCCATACACAAACAGGAGGGACTAAGAGATCTGTTGGGTAGATAAGCAGCCATGGGGAACCACGGTGAGCAGTGGAGTGAGCTGCTGCATGGGCTACGTGCTTTCCGGGTGCGAAGCCAGCCCCTGGCTCAGTGAGTGCCTGGGAAAGGGAGTCTGCAGCCGTGAAGGACAGAGCCGGCCAGCAGGACAGCTGGCAGCCTTCACTCGGGCATTGCCTACCTTGTGACTGGCTGTACCTGTGATGATGTTAATGCTCTTTGCACACAGGTGTGTTGCGTCGTGCTGTGTTGCGAAGCAGACTTGCAGAGGCGTGCTCTGTCTGCCCATCGGGACTCAAGGCACATTTCCTCCAAGCGCAGCAGCCAGGCTTTGGGCAGCCTCGCCTCATGCTGCTTTTGACATTGCCAACCAGGATCGAGTTTCTGTCCTCGGGTTTTCATGTAGGAACCAATTAGTGAACAAGTCCTGTTTTAATGGAGTGGCAACTCAAACAGTATTACGCTGGTAGAAAGCCTTCAGGAGAAGACTGGTGTCCTCTGGACCTCGCAGTAAGGCAGCCAGCAGCTCTGTTTCTGCTATAGCTACAAACATCCACGAGTGAAACAACCGCAGCTTTTTAATACAGTTACAGACACTTTTCTTTGCAGACACAAAGCATGCTTTTGTCTTGAACTTTTCATTAGTCTGAAAAAAAGATCATTGGTAGTATAGGATACCATGCTGTTTATTAAATGTACATAAATTAACATCTACACAGAAAGGATGTTTTCCTCATCAGAAACAATGCTGAAACGATGAGCAACTCTCAATTCATTAAACCTGGAAATTCATTAAACCTGGAAAGAACAAAATACGCTGCGGCTCACATGTTGCGGAGATGTGTCAGCATCAGGGTCTTTGATTATTTACAAGACCTAATGTCCTTCTGTGGACTTTGAAGGCTGAGTGTTTTGTAGTCTAGCAATTTCCTGCTGCTGTTATGTATTCACGTAGATCTGTAAGGCAACTTTAGTTACCGTTTTTGCATCATCTGATAAAATATTTGTATAATCTGAAAATTACATTTTTGTGGTACTCTCCTTGGAAAATAGAAACTAAGCCTGCCATTAGATGCTGGGCTGCAGCACTTGACGGCGCAGGGTAGTGTATGTTACATTTTGTGCTACGCTTGGTCAAGTCTCCGCTATGTCGTGTTCCTCATTATTTTATTAAACTTAGTATCTGCACTTTCCATTTCCAGACGGGCCTCTCGTTCAGAGCACGGAGGCACGGTTCTCTCTGTGTCTGGCTCCTCGCCCCTACCTTTTCACTCCTTCCTCTCCTCCCTGTAGCCCGTCGCTATCGTTTTCTTTCACCATCTCTCTCTCTGCCTGGCTCCGGAACCCCATTTTTCCGTTCCTCTCTCTCTGTCCGTACTTTTTCTTGCCCTGGCTCTCTTTGTCTGGCTCCCCGTCCCCGTTTCTTCCTTCTTGGCCGCGTAGCACGTTGTGATGCCGTTTCTTTCTCCGCCTCTGCTCTCCCAGCTCCCTGTCCCTCACTTTTCATTCCTCCCTCTCCGCGCTGTCGCCTGTGTGGTCTCTTGCCTTTCTCCGTCGCTGGCTGGCTGGCTGTCCCTGCTCATTCATTCCTCCCTCTCCCCCCTGCAGCGACTGTCGCTTTTGTCCGTTCTCCCTCTCGCTGTCTCTGGCTCCCTGATGACCCTATTTTGGACTCCCCCGACACCGCGGCAGCAACGCTCCCGCCCGCACTGCTCGAGGTGCGCGAGGAACGAAGCTGGGGGCATCGTTTAGTCTCTGGGAGCAGTTCACTGCGAGGTGCAACCTTGAGGGGAGGAACAAGATAATGACAAAAGCAGCACCGCTCCGGAACCTTGAGGGAACTGTCCTAATTAACATCTAATTGACATCTAATTGGCATAATAGCAACCTGCCCCCAGGCGGGGAAAGCCCCCTCCTCGCTCAGCACGCCCGGGAAGAAAGGAGGACGCTGTGACTTTAAGCGGAGACGAGGCTGGCGAGAACCGAGGGGAACGAGGGCGACGGAGCCAACCGCTGAAAACACCGGTAACTGCTGCGCGGAGCGTAGCCACACGGCCCGAGTGTGGCCCGAGGGGTGCGAGCTCTGCGCGCAGCCGGAAGAAAAGCCAACACCCCGGCTCCGCGTGTTCGCCCCCTGCCCGCGCACCGGCGGAAGAACCGTGTGTGGGACACCAGCACCGCCCCGCGGGGGCGGGGCCCGGCCCGGAGGCGGGCAGAGACCCGGCGGAGCGAGGCGCGCGCGTGCGCCGTGAGGCGTCTCTGCCTGCGCGCCGCCCCCCCCCGCCCCCGCCTCGGTCCTCCGGGAGAAGCGCCGCGAGGCTGTAGGGACGCGCTCCCGGCGCCGCGCTCCCGCGGGGGCGGGAGGACTCCCACCTCGCCGCGGGGCCCGGCCCTTCCTCGCTGCAGGCGGCTGCCTGCGGAACGGCCTTCGCGCCGCTCCTCAGCCGGCTCCCGCCGGCGGGCGGGCCCGGGCGGCGCCCCCGGGGCACCGGCCTCAGCCGCGCCTGCAGCCCGCTTCGAGCGTCGGGCCCGCAGCTGCAGCCCCTCGGGAACAAGCGGCCGCCCCCCCCGCCCTCCAGCGGCACGGGAGCCCCTGCCCTGGGCCTGGGCCCGGCCCCGCGGCGGAGGAACGCACCCGGGCGCGCAAAGCGGGCGGCGCAGGTTTGTTCCCTCGGGCGCACCGGGAGCTGCCGCCCGGGCTCGGTGCCCAACGGCGGCCGGGCGGAGGGGGAGGAGGGGAGAGGGAAGCGGGAGGAGGCGCAGAGGCGGGGAGAGAAGAGGCGAGGGACGGGGAGCCAGGCCCGGGGCGGGGGGCGGCAGGAGCCGGACGTGGGTGTCGAGGCGGAGGAAGAGGGAGAACTGCAGCGCGGGGAGGGGGGAGAGGGAGCGATAAAGAAGAGGGGGAGAGAGCCGGGGAGAGAGCTGGGAGGGACAGCGAGAACGAGCGGCGCCGGGCCTGGGAGCGGCGGGTACCGCGACAGGCAGCTGGGTATCGGGAGACAGAGAGAAAACTGCTCGAGGGGACCAGAGCAGAAGGAATTAAGAAAAAAAAGGAGGGGGGGTGTGGGGGTGTGTGTGTGAAGGGACAGGAAGGCAGATAGAGGAAGTCATGGAAAGTGAAAGGGAAAAGGGACAAACACGGGAAAGAATTAAAAATTAGAGACCATCAGCTGGACAGAGCCATAAAAATAGAAAGGGGACGGGCCGCAGAGTCAGGGCATTAAAAACCCGTCAAAGGGAGCGATGTGGAGGGGGATGCGGAAGAGAAAAGAAAAAGCGACAGGCGGCAGGAAACACGGGGAAGAAAAACAAAAAAACGAAATCACGGGACAGGGAACCGGATAAATGGAGACGTAGAAATAAAATTTTAAAAGCAACGTGGTACGTGACAGGGTTACGTCAAGACATTAAGGCCCCCCTCGCCCCCGCGACCTCCAGCCCCGGTTTGCTGGCCGAGCGCTGCGTGGTACGGTCGGGAACATCCCTTTGGGCAGCCGGGGGTCCGCTGTCCCGGCCGCGTCCCCTCCCAACCCCGCGCGCACCCCCGCTCTACTCGCCGGCGGGGCCGCGGGAGCAGCAGAACAGCCCTTGAGGCCGCGCAAGCGCCGCTCGGCGAGACCCGGCGCGTGTCCCCGCGTCATCGACGCCGGGTGTCGGCGCAAATCCAACACGTAGCCCCGCGCCAGCTACCGCGAAGAAAACTAACTCTACATCCGAGCCCAAACTAGCGCGCGCGGGAATACAGTTTAAAAAGTTGAGCGCGGTACTAGAAACGCGGGAAAAAATTTAAGACTGGGGACAGGAAACCAGATGAAGAGAGACATAGAAAGAAGATTTAAAAAGCAGCGGGGTACGGGAAAGCAGTAAAAACTAGGGACAGCAAACCTCACAAATGTTGTCAAGAAAGAAAAATGGAATAAGCAATGGCATTAAGAAAAGACAAGAAACAATTAAAAAACCCCAAGGAGATGGTAAATAACAGAGCCACAAACGAAAATACAGTTCTAAAAGCGACAGGGTACACGACGGACAGGAATAAACTAAAAAATATGGATTTTACTATTTTACCTCCCAAGTAAGAGGCGCAGACCCCGGCTGCCTTTCCTCCTAAGGCCTGGCCCCGGCACCGGGGCAGGGACGCCCAAGGAGCAGCCCCAGGCCCCGGCACCCTGCTGCTGGCTGCACCCGTGGCCGTGCGCGGGGCAGGCGGAGGCCAGAGGGCAGCCGCCGGGCTCGGCCACCTCCAGGTCACTCCCTGCCGCTCCTCTCTGCAGACGTGGCAGCGCCCCGCGCCCGCAGCTCTGCCTGGCCCTGCGCCGGCTGTGGGTGCTGAGCGGCGGCAAGGGGGCGGCCGGGGATGCCGCCCAGGAGGAGGAAGACAAGGCCACCACGTCCCTCGTCCTCGCCTGGCCCTACGGCTTCTGCGTCGTCACCTTCTGGTGGGTCTCGGTGCCACGTCCCCCGGCAGGGCCGGGCAGCGCTTCTGTCCGGCCCCACGCCGCTTCCTCCTGCCTCTGCAGCTGTCCCCACGGGGCAGGGCTGTGCCGGCGCCCGCCTCTGCCCGCGGGCTGGGCAGCAGCAGGCGCTCAGGCTCTTTCTCCTCTCTTTCCTGCAGCTCCCGCTCGCTGAAGGAGCTCTGGCTCAGCGCGCTCCGTGGGTAAGCCCTGCCTGGCAGAGCAGCTTGGGGGGCCCGTGCTCACAGCACGGGGGGATGCTCTAGCCGTAGCCGTACGATGCGGAAACGCCGCTCCTGAGCTGGGGAGAGCTGCCCCCACGGCTGCGGGCGGCTCTGGAGCGGGCAGAGCTGGCGGAGCTGCTTCACCCAGCCCCGTCCTCCCCCCTTGCCACTGCTCTCCGCTCGACGGCCAGGCAGTGCCCGGCTGCTTCGGGGCAGCTTGGAAGGGCTCCCGGGACTGGCAGGCGAGGGAAGAGGCAGCTTGGGTCTCACACAGCTCTTTCTCTGCCCCTGCCCCGTGCACAGGCCAGCAGAAGGAGTGCAGGGAGCCCGCGTCACCCAGCTGCCCTCCATCAAGCTCCTGCTGAAGGAGCTGCGCGGCCGCAATGCCGTGAGTGTCCCTCCCGGCCCCGCTCTGCCCCAGGGGCTGCTCCAACCCCGCACCAGCCCCATGGCTTCTCACCTGCTGCTCTTCTCCCCTTGCCCAGGCCAAAACACTCAACGCCAGCAGCCTGGAGAGGCTGGTCGAGGGCCTGGCAGAGGTGAGGAGCCCCCGGGCCGCCATCTCGGCCGTCCCCACATCTCACTCATGGCCCGCGGCCGATGCAGCTCGCCAGGGGCCCTTCGTGCTGCGGGGCTGCTCGCTGAGCGCAGCGCATTTCTTGCAGGCTGGTGCCCAGCAGAAGCCACCTCCCGTCCCCTCCGGCAGCCAAGGTGGACGTGGCCACTCGGACGGTGAGTTTGGAGGAGACGGGGGCAGGACGGCCCCTCTCTCCTGCGCTGGCAGGCGGCTCCTGCGCTGCTCAGGGGCTGCTGCTGCCCTTCCCGCAGGGCACGGCCGCAGAGAGCTGAGCCCCCGGGGCGCCTCGTTCCCCAGCCACGCCTCTCCCTCGCTGTTGGCGGGGACGCCCAGCACGCAGAGGCTCGGGCAGCATTCACCTGGCGCTTGCCCTCCATGGCTCTCTGCTCTGTTTTCCCTGGCGGCAGGCGGGACCCGCAGCAGGACGAGGGGGCTGCCCTGGCCCTTTGCGCGGCGAGGGACCTTGGCCGCTGCGGAGGCGCCCGGGCAGTCGGGCTGTGCCGGCAGGGCGGGTCTCTTCGGCTGGCCCCTGGCAGCTCTCTGCAGCCAGGACGGCACGCTGCCCCAGCCCCTCCAGGTAAGCCAGCCTGGCCGGGGGGTGCCCGTGGCGCTGGCTCCTGCGCAGAGGCGCTGTCCCCAGCAGAGGGACCCCGGCTGGGGCTCGGGGACCAAGCCGGCTCCGCCCCACCTCCCCCACGTCCAGCCACCCCTGCGTCCTGCCCTAGTGAAAGCAGAGCCGCCCACGCTCGCTCCTGGCCCGGAGGAAGGCTCACCGGCCCCGGGGCCTGTCCCCAGCCAAGCAACTGTCCTCCTCTGTCCCCCGCAGCTCTTTGAGGAGGAGGAGGATGTGGCTGGGCTTGCCGGCACGTCGGCCAAGGAGTTGCCAGCACCAGAGGTGGAAGCAGAAGCAGCACCGGTATGTCAGGGCCACAAAGAGGGTGACAGCACTGTCAGAAGTTGAGAGTGCTGCCGCAGGGACAAGCAAGGTCACCCACTAGCCGGCAGCTCTGCAAAGGTGCAGAGGAAGGGTGGTGCAGGATGGCCATGGCGGTTTGTGCGGTGATGCCACCAGAACTGGCTCAGCTGGGCTGAGCAAACCCATCCAAGGGCTGTGCCTTTCCGAGCTAAGGTAGCAATTGGGCAGGAAGGTCCTTGCCACCCGTTAACTTGCACATTTCCATTGCAGGTGCCTCCAGTCCCTCCAGAAAGTGAACACCTGGAGAGCTCCTCTGGGGAGACAAGGTAAAATGAGCTAGGTGTGCTTAAGAGCAGAATTGGTTCACGTTTATCATGGCTTGACCTGTCTAACAATACATTGAATGGAAAGTTTGCCAGGCTCGAGAAGAGCAACCTGTGAAGAGGGGAGCAACGGGCTACTGGACAGCGAGAGGAGCAAGTTGGGAGCAGAGCTCTGCGGGATGGGCAACTGAGGACATCCAGGCAGGCAAGAAGAACGAGGAGCCCAGGTGTGTAGCAGGCTCTGCTGCCCATCTTTCAAAGCTCCGAACACTGCTCCGACTATGGGCAATATTTCTGAGGTGCGCAGAGATGGCACCGGGCAGGAAGCCCGCAGCTGCCCGTGGGAGAGCGTGTCTGTCAGGAGGAACATCTCACTCCAGCGTTGGCAGCTCTCCTTCGGCACTTGTGGCAGCTCTGTTTGTGCAAGGCTGAGCAACACCCCAGCAGAGTCACAAGGCTCATAGCAATTTTTGGAGCTCTTTGACCCGCTGCCTACAGAAAGAGGCAAAGTCTCCCTTTTCTGTTCGTGTCAGCTGGCAAGCCCAGCACTGGCTGCTGGTGTCTGAATCCCAAAGACGCAGCAAGGAGCTGTGTCACGTAGCTGTAGACCCTGAGGTACTGGCACTTCGTAAAAAGCTCACGTTGCACCTGAGACAATTGAGGGAAGAAGAAAACAACCAAACAATACCAAAGCAGCGTGTTTTGCCTTCAAGCCTGGCTTTCTAGCAAGGGACAGTGAGGCGTGCTGCTGCTCGGCTTTTGGAAAGGACCACAGCACAGCTGCCCTGCCCAGCCCTGCTGCCTAGCAAAGCAGTGCTGCACATCTCTGTCAACTTGCAGAGCTCTGAGGGTGTCACACGTGTGGAGAAGGGGACAAAGCCGTGCCGTAGCCACTGCCAGGGACGGTTCCCTCTCGTGTGCCAGGAGCTGCCCCTTGGACAGCACACTGCCCAAAGAACAGGGCACAAAGTCGTGCCTCTTCCTGCCTTCATGGTTTCATCAGCACTTTGGACTCTCTTCTTGCAGGTGCCGATTTTTTTCTGCTGCCTGGATTGCCCGCATGAGCTCTGCTGCCTGGGCTTTGAGGGGCGCGATGCAGCCCCAGCACCACCTCGGCGGAGGCGAGGAGGGAGGCACCGCGCCCTTCTGCTCCGGCCGGCACATTTCACTCGGGCACCGCGACGCCGGAGCGTCCCCGCACCGCCCTCAGACCCAGCCCAGCCCTGGCGGGAGGCCTTGCTGGCTCACTCCTCGGCTCCGTCAGCAAAAGCCCACCAGCCGGCACAGCTGCCCCCGTGGGGAGCTGGCATGTCACCTGCAGATTCCATGGGGCGTGCTGGGCGTGGAGGTGTATATCATCTGAGAGGGACACGAGGGACACGCTGGACAGCATGTTCCAGACTATAAAACCCTCCAGGTTTTCTTTGCCGCTACTCATTCTTGGCAGAGAGACGCTGCACCACCTTGCTGCATACAAGAAGGGAGCACCCATTGCTGCCCTTTGGTCGGTGCAAGTCCTTGTATGCAGCACACAGCACAATACCCTTTCTTAGTATTCTTGATCAAACATGACTGGCTTGCAGTTTCCATTAGCTGAGTTAACTCCAGGTTAGCTACAGCAAAAACTCCGCTCTTACTTCTCCGACCCATCAGCGCTCTCTGGACCGACGCAAACACCCCCCTTTCTGTCAATCAGAACTGGAGTGGTGATGCTTTGCTTTCAGCCACAACACGTGCCTGTGCCTAGGGACTGATGGGAAGGAGGAGTTAAAAAAGCCAGCTTACATGGTGCCCCAAATCCCAGCCACCCTCCAGGACCGGAAAAAAACTGGACACACCCCCATATTTATTCTAGCCATTCTGTAGCCAGCACAGTCATTTCAGTGTCGATTCTGGTTGATTCTGCAGCTTTATAACAGTTGAAACACCCAGCTCATCAAGGCGGCTGATCTAGAAGGCGGGGGATCTGAAGTGGCCCCAACTACCTATGATGTGACAGTGTCCATAACTCGGGTTAATCACAGGTTGTCCTGTGACATAAGGATGTAGCGCTCTTTCACCTTTCTCCTTTGAAGCTTTGGGGTTTGTGCACGGGAGCCTTATATACCTTTCTTTTCAGAGTTGCTCATCATTTCAGCATTGTTTCTGATGAGGAAAACATCCTTTCTGTGTAGATGTTAATTTATGTACATTTAATAAACAGCATGGTATCCTATACTACCAATGATCTTTTTTTCAGACTAATGAAAAGTTCAAGACAAAAGCATGCTTTGTGTCTGCAAAGAAAAGTATCTGTAACTGTATTAAAAAGCTGCGGTTGTTTCACTCGTGGATGTTTGTAGCTATAGCAGAAACAGAGCTGCTGGCTGCCTTACTGCGAGGTCCAGAGGACACCAGTCTTCTCCTGAAGGCTTTCTACCAGCGTAATACTGTTTGAGTTGCCACTCCATTAAAACAGGACTTGTTCACTAATTGGTTCCTACATGAAAACCCGAGGACAGAAACTCGATCCTGGTTGGCAATGTCAAAAGCAGCATGAGGCGAGGCTGCCCAAAGCCTGGCTGCTGCGCTTGGAGGAAATGTGCCTTGAGTCCCGATGGGCAGACAGGGCACGCCTCTGCAAGTCTGCTTCGCAACACAGCACGACGCAACAGACCTGTGTACAAAGAGCATTAACATCATCACAGGTACAGCCAGTCACAAGGTGGGCAATGCCCGAGTGAAGGCTGCCAGCTGTCCTGCTGGCCGGCTCTGTCCTTCACGGCTGCAGACTCCCTTTCCCAGGCACTCACTGAGCCAGGGGCTGGCTTCGCACTCGGAAAGCACGTAGCCCATGCAGCAGCTCACTCCACTGCTCACCGTGGTTCCCCATGGCTGCTTATCTACCCAACAGATCTCTTAGTCCCTCCTGTTTGTGTATGGAGAAGGACTCGTAGGAGATGGGATAACAGTGATCACCAAACAGGGGAGTTGAAACTTTTGAGTGTAATGAGATACAGCTCAGAGGAGCTGCTACCTTGCTTTTCAGGAGAGCAAACTTGAAGCTACTCAGAGAGCTAGTCTGCAGTGTCCCCTACGAAGCTGCTTTGGAGGGCTCAGGGCTCAGAGAGCAGCTTAGTTTTTCAGAACCACCTTCTGCAAGCACGGGAGCAGGCAATCTGGTGGAGTCTGAAGTCAAACAAGAGGGGCAGAAGACCAGCTTGGCTGAACAGGGACCTCCTTTTTCAACTCAGGTGGAAAAAGGAATGTTATGATCCCTGGGACCAAGGTCCGGCTTGGCAGGAAGATCACAGAGCTGTAGTTCATACGTGTAAGGAGAGAACAGAAAAGGGCAAAGCTCAGCTAGAGTTGAAATTGGCCAGTGTTGTGTCGGGCTATAAAAAGGGCTTTTTACAGTACGTTCATAGCAATCGCTCATTGAGCACGGCCAGGGACTCTCTGAGGAGGAGGAGGATGCGGGTGGGCTTGCTGGTGCATCGGCCACAGAGCCGCCAGCACCAGGGGCAGAAGCAGAAAGCGCAGAGGTCTGTGAGGTGCACAGAGAGCGGGGGCTGCGCAAACCCCTCCGAGCGTATGGCGGGATACGTTGTATCGCGGGATACGTTGTATCGCGGGATACGTTGTATGACGTTGGCGGTTTTGGGGGGTAACTATGTACGTACTGTAGGGACACATGCTTTCTTACGGGATGAAAAGATGTAATGTTGTCGTGGTTTAGCCCCAGCCGGCAACTAAGCACCACGCAGCCGCTCGCTCACTCCCCCTCCCACAGTAGGGTGGGGGAGAGAATTAGGAAAAAAACCTCGTGGGTTGAGATAAACACGGTTTAATAGGACAGAAAGAAAGAAGGAAACAACAATGATAATACCAACACAGGAATGTACAAGAACAAGCATGCCCAATACAGCAATTGCTCACCACCCGGCGATCGACAGCCCGTCCCCGAGCAGCGATTTCCACCCCCCGGCCAACTCCAGTTTATGTACTGGGCATCACGTCGGATGGTAGGGAATATCTCTTTGGCCAGTCTGGGTCAGCTGTCCCGGCTGTGTCCCCTCCCAGCTCCCCGTGCACCCCCAACCTCCTTGCTAGCAGGCCAGCACGAGAAGCTGGACTGTCCTTGACTGCTCAGCAACAACCCAAAACATCAGCACATTATCAACAGTTTCTCATCCCAAATCCAAAACACAGTGTCACACTGACTTCTGTGAAGAAAACCAGCTCTATCCTGGCTGAAACCAGGACACAGGGGATAAGGGAAGAGGTTCCCCGAGTGCAAAACATTACTAAAGCATTTAATGAACAACAAGGGAAAGACGAATCTCCAACAGAATGGTTGGAGAGGTTGAGGAAAAACCTACAAATGTACTCTGGAATTGATCCGAATACAGTGGCTGGGACTGCACTCCTTAGAACACAATTTGTAGCTAAATCCTGGGGGCATATAAGAAGGAAATTAGAAAAATTGGAAGATTGGCAAGAAAGAAGATTAGAGGAGTTACTTAGAGAAGCCCAGAAAGTCTATGTTAGGAGGGACGAAGAAAAACAAAAAGCAAAAGCAAAAATTTTTGTACGTGTCAGTAGTAGGAGCAAAAGGAGAGCCTTTTAAAGTAAATATATTGAAAGATGTAGAAGTAGAAACAGAAAAGAAAATTTGTCTTAATGATTTACTTTTGCTCCCTGAAGCGGAATACAATTTATTAGGAAGGGATTTGATTTTGAAGTTAAACTTGAGCATTCAGAGTCAAGGGGACAAATTGCAGATTAAATTATACACTTTAACACAAGAGGATGAAGAAGCTATTAACCCCTCAGTGTGGTATAAGGAAGGGGAAACTGGAAAGATAAAAATGGACCCCATAAGCGTTCAAATAACAGATCCGCACCGCCCAATTAGAATCAAGCAATACCCTATACCTATGGAGGGTCAAAAAGGATTAAAAGGATATTTACCCTGAAGCTAAATAAATGGAGACATAGAAAGTTATTAATGTGACTGGGTGCGGGACAGAGGAGGAGATAAAAAACAGGGGCAAGGAATCGGGTAGAGGGACGGAAGGACGTTTTAAGAAGCGGCAGGCTACGAGAAAAGCAGGAAAGAATTAAAAAATAGGAACAGGAATGAGGATAGAAGGAAATACTGAAACAAAATTTAAAAAGGGACAGGGTATACGGAAAAAAGGGAGGAGTTAAAAGTACGGGAAAGGGAAGCTGGATAAAGGGAATCGTTGAAGGAGAAATTAGGTAGCGGTGGGGTGCAAGAAATACAAGGGGAGGGGCGGGGAACCAAAAAAAAAAACCCCAAACAAAAAAACGGAGAAAGGGAGCCGGGTAGAGGGAGACGTAGAAGAACTTTTAAAAAGCAACCGGGTACGAGAGACACGGACAGGAATTAAAACGCAGGGACGGGGAGACGGACAGAGGACAAGGCAGAAAGGAAAAAGAAGTGGCGGTCAGGTACGAGAAACATGGGAATATTAAACAAACAGGGAGATGGCTAGAAGGAACCGCAATGAGAAAATGTTAAAAGTAACAGGGTACAAGAACCACAGGAAATAATGAAAAAATAGGGACGGGGAGATGCACAGAAGGAAACATAGGAAGAAAGTTTTTTCAGCGACGGGGTGCAGGACAGAGGGAGGAAATAAAGCACAGAGACAGGGTGCCAGAGGGAGGGAACTGTAGCGCGAGAAATTAAAATGCAGCAGGGTACAAGAAACACAAGTAAGCATTAAAAAACGGGGAGAGGGAGCCGCAGAGAGGGAAACGTGGGAAAAAATTAATAGGTGAAATGGTACAGGGCAGAGTCGGCAGATGAGCAGTAAGTTTCGGGGAGCCAACAAACAAGGGATTCTAAAGCAGTTCCAAGAGCTAATCCCAGGAAACCCAGGATTAAAGTTCTCAGTTTCATATTTCACGTCCAAAATATGTAGAACTTTGACAGAGATGACATCGTGTTTTCCTTAAACCAGCTGATTGCAAACTGCTGCGCTGGGCGAGAACACCATAAACAGTTTAAGACGAACGGCCACGCTCCTAAGTAAAACAATAAACCCAGCGCACGGGAGCCGCGCAGCCTCTGCTTTGGCCTTCGCCTCTCGCCATCCGCCGCCAAAGCTGCTGCCGCATCCTGCGCGCCACGCGTAGCAGGTTTCCAGCCACGGCCTGAAAGGCGGTGAGGGTAAAATACGAGATAATGTGCCATTACGCTCTGCAGTTACGGTTAATTCAGGTCCTGTTTCACAGTCCGGTTACGGAACGCGGGGTCGCTCGCAGGAAGCGTCGTGGCGGAAATCAGAGGGGTGCCGAGGCGGCCGGAGAGACGGCAGAAGGCTGGAGGGCACAGAGGTACTCGGGAGGGGATCTGAACGGAGCACAGGCGGCGTCGGGGAGACGCTGGCCGACGGGAGGCGAGCAAGATGGAGGAGAGGACAGAAAGACCGCTCTGAGGAAGAGGGATGGCCCGAGGAGATGTTCTGACAAACCGAGAGGGGTACAAATCACGCTCCAGAGATAACAGCGCGCCAAGGAGACCCCGTAAAACCCCGGAATGGGGGAGGGGGGGGGGAGGAGGGGGTAAGGGAGACGCGCCAGGGAAATCTAAAAAGCGACAGGGTGTGTGACAAACAGAAAGAATTGGAAAAGAATAGACATCTTGATAAAAGCAAATATAGAAAGAGAATTTAAAAAGAAAAAAAGGGTATGAGGCAGGGGAGGAAAAAACTAACAAATAGGGAGAGAAGACCAGATAAAAGTAGACAAAAAATTATCAAAAGCGAAGGTGTTAAGGAGAAACTTGGCAATGGGGCAGCAGAAGAAATCAACAAAGGCAGAAAGCAAATTTAAATAGTGACAGGGTATAGCAGAGGCGGGAATGAAATAAAGACAGTGAACTGGATGAAAACAGATAGGGAAAAAAAATTCAGAAGTGATTTCACACAGGATAGCCAGGAAGTAATAAAAACGTAGGGTTAGCCGTCTCCATAAAAGCAGACACAGAAAATTTAAAAAACGATGAGGTAGAGGACAGACAGGAAAAGAGTAAATAATCGGGACAGAAAACCAGGTTAAAGTAAGCATAAAAACATAAGTTCCTCACCGTTCCTGGAGGTATTTAAAAGGCGCGTGGATGTGGCACTTAAGGCCACGGTTTAGTGGTGGACTTGGCCGTGTTAGGTTTACGGCTGGGCCCGATGATCTTAAGTGTCTTTTCCATCCTAAATGATTCTGTTATTCGAAAATGAAGACGTTAAGACGGGGAAAAAAAGTTAAAATAGGGAAAAAACCTGAATAGGCAAAGACATAGCAAGAAAATTTCACAAGCAACAAGGTAGGGGACACACTAGAATGAGCTAAAAAAATGAAGCTGCTGAAGTGGATAAAAACAGACGAGGAAAGAAAATCTAAACGTGAGGGGGTACAGGAGAGACAGGAACCAACTGAAAAAAAGGGAGCTACATCCTAATAAAAGTAGATTTAGAACGAACATGTTAGAAGCGGCAAGTTACAGGAAACGGGGAAAAAAAATGTAGGGATAGAAAATGAGATAAAAGTACACCGAGAAACAAAATTTCAAACCAAAAAGAACGATGACTAAAAAAATTGAAAAATGGGGACAGCGAACCACATAAAAGTAGACGCAGAAAGGAAATACAAAAAGCGGTGCCCTTAGGAAAAAATAAGAGAAAATAACTAATAAGTAACGACAGCGGACGAGATAAAAGTAGAAAATTTGAAAAGCAATGGGGATCAAGGACTTTAATTAAAGACAGCGATGGTGAACTAAAATGGAGATGTAGAAGGGAAACTGAAGAAGGGGTGGCACTAAGGAAAGACAAGAAATAACTGAAGATACAGACATGGAAGGGCACAGAAAGTACATGTTAGAAGTGATAGGCATTAGGGAAATAAAGGAAAAAACAGAAATAGGGACAGTGGAGTAAAACAGCTATAGAGAGACAATTTTAAATGCGATGACAATAAAGAAAAACCAGAAGAGAGAGACAGAAGATGGGATAAAAGTAGAAAATGTTAAAAGCAACAGGGATTAAAGAAATAAGGAAAAAATTGTGAAATAGGGACAGTAAACAGAGATGTAGAAAGAAAGTTTTAATAGTGAGGGCGCTAAGGAAAGACAAGAGCTAATTAAAAATACAGACAAAGGGAACAAAAGTAAGCCTGGCAAGAACATTTAAAAAGCGATAGGTGTTAGGGAAAGAAGGGAATAAAACATAAAAGAAACGGCAAACTTTTAAAAGAGTTGGAGAAAGAAAAATGAAAAAGCAAGGTGATGCAGAGAAGTGAAAGAAATTTAAACTCAGTAACATCACAGTGTCATTAAGCAGACATCTTCTGTTTCACTTCCCCCCTTTTCTATTACCCTTGCGAATTCTTTCGCAGTCCCTTATAACGTACCACTCTCCTTCGTCCGTCGATTAAAATACCTCCCTGTTGCGACTTCAGGTTTGACCTTACTCTTTTTCCAGGTAACACAGTCATCCCCATTCTTCTGACAACGCCATAGCGAACCTCGAATTATACAACACGTACATAAAACAAATAAGCTATCAACTAATACGAGTACAAGCAGCTCTTTGATCCATTTAAAATTTGGTAACCGAGAGGCTAATTTGCTCCGAACTTCTTCACAACCCCAAGAGGTGATGTAAATCTAAAGCTGTTCTTATCATGACCTACTCCATAGCAGGGGTTATTAAATAGAGAGGGGTTAACCGGAACCAGAACTCCTGTTAGAGAGAACGTCTGGCTAGACTCTCTAGGCACTTGCAATCGCTCTCGTTTAGAATTTCCTAATATTATTATGTATTTCTATAGATTATTTTCGCCTAACTGGGTGAGATCTTCCCCTCGGTATTGGGATCGGTTACGGCCGCCCCAACAAAATTCCAAATGGACTTAAATTCTCTTTAGTTCCCGGTTTTATCCTGATTCGTAGTAGGGCTACAGTGGGAGCGCTTGGTACCAATGTAGATTTGCTTCTTGACTAAGTTTAGCTAGCTGTTGTTTAATTAAGTGATTCATTTGCTCCACTGGCCCACTTGCCTGAGGTCGGTTGCCGGTTTGTTCCTAAAATTTTACTAACTCGTTGCACTATTTGCGCACAAAAATGAGCACCCCTATCAGAAGATATTACTGCTGGTACTCCAAATCTGGGAATAATTTTCGTTTAAGAGTACTCCTGTCATTTCCCTAGCCTTATTAGCCCTACAAGGGAAAGCTGCTGGCCAGCCCGAAAAGGTATCTGTTAATACGAACAAATCCCAAACCCTCCCCTTTCCGTGGGAGTTCGGAAAAGTCTGTTTGTCAATTTTGACCTGGAACTTTCCCTTTACCGAGACTTCCAAATTTTACACGATTTCCCACCTTTGCATACTTCACAGTTATTAACCATGGCTTTTACAGTTTGAAACAAATTCCCGGCTACTATTTGCTTCATAAGGGAATCATACGAGGCTTCAGTTGCCCAATGAGTCTGGTCGTGTTCTGCTTTTACCGGTTTCCGTACTATTCTAAAGGGAACTATTACTCTGTTACCTTTTAATTTTGCCCAACCTGATGATTCAACTTCTGCTTCCAAATCTTTAATTAATCTAAGGTCCTTCTCATCACAGTCGACCGAGTCCGGTAGCGGCAAAGCTTTTTCAGGAATCAAACTTAACACCTCACCTTGTTCCGCAGCTCTTTTTGCCTCATAATCTGCCGATTTATTCCCCACTTCCTGAGCAGCGTCACCCTCTTGGTGCCCCTTGCGGTGCATAAGGGCAACCGCCGAAGGCGACTGTACCGCATCCAAAAGTCTTAGGATCACGTCAGCAAGCTTAATGTTTTCCTTGGGCGGTCAGAAGTCCCCGTTCCTTCCGGATAGCCCCACGGGCATGAACTACACCCAAGGCGTATTTTGAATTTGTCCGGGTGTTCGCTCGCAGTCCTTCAACAAGCTCTCACTAAAGCAATTCATTCGGCTCGTTGTGCGGATGTACCCTCAGGGAGTGACTTTGCTTCCAGCACTCGCTCTGCGGTGGTCACGGCATACCCCGCCATTCGAGCTCCATCCTTGGCTGACAGTAGGCACACCGATCTTTCGGGAGGGGTTGACTTCCCCGAGACGGGGCACTTGGGCTACTTCTCATGGCTCCTCGCCTCCCATTAGTGGTGTTTCCCGGTGGGATCCCAGAGGTTACCTGGCCCCTGCGGTGCGCAAAGCAGCCGCTGTAGCGCTGGCAATTGTTTTGCCCATTCCCCCCCCCCGCCTGTCCCTATTCCGACACACTTGCCAAGCAGTCGCCAGCAATTTCTCTAAATCTCTCACATCTGTTCCTTGCACTTGCTGTAACTTTTTCTTGACATCATCCATCAGCTGTCCCAGAACCAGGAATAACAACTGACCCTTTCCCTCCCGAGAGGTACGGTTTAAAGGAGTATATTTCTGCATCCCTTCTTTTAATCGGTTCAAAAAATCAGTAGGGGATTCTTTTCTATCTATCTAGTTTAATTTCATACAATTTAGACCAATTTACTGATTTTGGGACAGCACTTCTTATTCCAGAAGCCATTCGTTCCCTGTACCGCGGTACTAAGTCCCGGGCTCCTGGCTGGTTAGGGCCCCGACCGGGACTGGTAATGGGAACATGGTTATCCACTGTTCCCGGCAGAGTTCCAGCCAAAACCAGAGCCTGGACTTGAGGGTCTGGCCACCCTCACAACACTCTGCTTTTCTGCCTCGCTGAACACCGCATCCGACATTGCACGCACATCCTCGCAATCGGGGTCAAACAATCCTTTAATCTCCCATTCTGTCAACCTTTAAACATCTTTGTCCAATGCCACAAGGCGAGCAACATCTTTTTTGCTTCCTATTTTGCTTATTGTTTGTCTTTTTCTATCGCCAGGACCATAGGGTCCTGGGGTGCTGAATTGATTCCACGTTCTTTCTGCCATTCAGGGTGGTTTCGTAGAGTGAAAAACATACGTATCTGCATAAAGCACTTCATCCCATTTTCCTTCTCCCTGAAGGAAGAGCATTAAATTGTACTATTACACTAAATGTATAATACCTATTATAACGTGTGTAGTATTATATTACAATTATATGTACCTTAATGTAATAATGTATTCTATTTTAATGTCCTGTTAAAGGGCCGTTTTTCTCCACCGTCTGGCTTCTAGAGAGGCCACCACTGATTACAATGCTTAATTAAAGTTTTCCTATCGACACTGCCTCCCGGCACTCCCCCCGGATCTCTCCAGTGCTGCAAAACACATCCCAGTGGGCTTTTCTTTAGAATTCCGCCACTCTGTGACTCTCCCATATCTGATGCAAATTTTACCGTTAATAACCAAAATCCAATAAATGACAAACCAATAACCAATACCCGAAATGCATTAGCCAAAAGTCAGGTAACAGTTAACCGGACCTCCAAATGGGGACGCAGCCCCTCCAAACGGGGAAGTTAATCCCCTACCATATGGGACACAAGTCCCCCAGAGGTACACCTGTAAGGTGCTAGCGAGCCGGTATACGCCGACCCGTGTGCACGTCTGCACGTCTTAAAGACGGTCCCAAATTGATCGATCGTTACCAATTCAGGATTTAAGGATGTCTTCTTGCCAGAGGGTCTTTGTCTGTCCCCGCGGTGATCCGACTGCGAACGGGGGTCTCTCCGGAAAAGATCTCCGGGGGCAAACCCAAGAGAGTCCCAGACTCATCGGGTCCCGCAGCCGAACAGAGGATGTCCCTCCCACCTGGGTCACCAAATGATTCACAAAAGTTACAGAAATTTAAACTCAGTAACACCAAAGTGTCATTAAGCAGACGCCTTTATTGCCACGCCGGACGCCTGGGGGATATCTCCTCCCAACGCGCGCGCGCGGAAGCAAAACTTCATCCTTTATATACCTGAAAGACGTGAATATTTGCACGTGTCCTGAGAAATCTCCGCCTCCTCGCTTATCTGCCACGTTTACATAACGCTGGTGTTGCAAAACTACCCTACGCGTGCGCGGGCGTCTCGGGCGGTCGTCGGTGGTCGTTTGGGGAGTTAGCCCCCTCCTTCTTTTTCCCTTTTATGGTCACAGGTCTCCTGAGGATAGTTCCTTCTCCTTGGATGTTTTCCCCTTCTGTTCTTCAGCCAAGCGGTTCCGTCTTACCATCCGTGTTTGAGCACTCCTGCTAGGACGTTTCTGTGCTCAAGGTGAAGGTATCTCCTCTGCACTCATCAATTTCTCAGTCCTTGCTCTTAACTCTTCTCCTCTTGGTTCTCTCCACCTGTCTTCTCCGTTTCTACTTGTGTTTTAATTTTCATCAGGGCTGCTTTCCTCCTGATGAACTGTTTACATATAGGTACAGTGTTGGCACTGAGGCAAATACAGCCTAAGGACTATGAGAACAGGCCGTTAAACATAATGCCACGGTTGCTAGGCTAAAGAAGTCTATACTAAAGTTAAACTAATCACGAAATCAATAACCTTCCAGAAAGTACATCTCTTCAGAAATTTGTAAAACTGACAGTTGATTAGTTACACATGCTACAACCTTCTAATTGTTTTAGATCCTTGTTTCAGAGGGCACTAAGGGAAGGGAAGAAGTCAGTTAAAAAATAAGGGTAGGCAAATAAGGACCGCGAATGAGAGAAAAGGCGGCAGAAAATTTTAAAAGCAATGGTGATTACGGCAAAAGGAAAAATATTAAGAGGCAGGAATGGCGAACTAAAACGGAGACGTAGATAGAAAATCTAACAAGTGAAGCCACTAAGGGAATACCAGAAACAATCAAATACAAAGGGATACTGAAAAGTCGGCCAGAAAACCCTCTAACACTTAGTTTGAAGCTTTAGAAGGCGGGCATTCCTTACGGCAGCGCTGGGGATCGCTCCACCACGAGTGCTCCGACGGGTTAGTAAAGCACATCAGTTCATATGCAGAAAAGTCATACGTGTCATCAGATCCCCCAAGAAGGGCAGTCATATGGTGAGGAGTCCCCGGAATTCGTTGACATAGTCCAAGCATGCGCAGTAAAATTAGGGTTAGGGTCTTTTCACCCTCAGGTGGTCATCCACAGTCTTCCTCACGCAGTCTGCCAGTTGAAGCTGGGGCTTCCTTTGTCCATATCTACTCATCGAATTAGCTCCTCGGTCTTTCGGCCTCAGGACGGCACAAGGAGGTCAATTTAACCTGGTAGCAGTGATTTCCACGGGAAGCCTAAGGAGCTTGCTTTGTGTTATCCGTGAGTTTACACGGGAAGCCTAACAAGCTTGCTCATGGTCTGTTTGATCTTGTCGGGCAAGAAGTGACATGTTTAAGGTCTCAGCCAGTGATTTTACTTAAAAGAGTAAGTAAAGACGGAGAGGGGGAGACGGACAGGGAGACAGGGAGAAAGAGTAAAACAGCGATGGGCTTCAAGAGGGAGAGAGAGAAGAATTAAAAGATCCTGGCAGGGAGCCGGACAGGGCAAGACGGCAAAAGAAATGAAACTGCAGCGTGGCTCAGGGCTGACAAGGACAAAATTGCAAAACAGGGACAGGGAGCAGGATAGCGGGAGACAGAGGAAGAAAGAGACTTGTGCTGTGCTACAGGGCCGAGAAGGAAGACCTTGAACATCAGCCAGAGACTAGAGAACAGAGTGGAGGGAAGGCAAAAACGGTGGCTGGGAGCCGGACAGAGAGAGACTGTGAAAGAAAAGAGTAGCAACACGCTACATTGCAGAGGGAGGAATGGAAAAGCAGGGACAGGGAGCCAGACTGAGAGAGGCAGAGGAAGGAAAAATAGCCACAAGCTACAGAGCAGGGAGAGAGAGGACCTAAAAGATGAGGACGGGGAGCTGGTCAGAGTGAGATGGAGAAAGGAGGTATGGGCGGGGGGTGGTGGGGGGGAACCACATCAGCGTGGGAAAGACGGGGGGGCCAGGGGAGAGGTAGTGAGGGCCCGGGATGCAGAATAGGGGCAACAGGGCCCCGAGGGCCTGGGACTCACCACAGCTTTCACTCCCTGCACTGCTGGGAGAGTTCGCCAGTTCAGACGCTTCTTCCTCCTCCTCCTCCTCCTCCTCTCCTCCCTTCGCCTTCTGTAACTCCTGTCGCTTGGCTGTCCTCCACCTAAGAGAATACCGGGGTGTCTTACAGCTCGTACAAGACGGGGCTCCCTACACACGTAGCCTCGCTCGTGCGCTACGCGGCCGCCTTTGGTGACGCGTACAGACCCTGCATGTCGATGGTGTGGCCTGCTGCGGACTACGAAGAGGGATCCTACCTCACCTGGAGGGGCTGGCTCGCTCTTCCCTGCAGCAGGAGGCAGCTGCCGGCCGGCCGGCCTTCGGTTTCTTCTTCCTCTTTACCGTTCTCTGGCCTCTCCAGCTCTGGCCGTGGCAGCTCCCGCCCAGGGCCGGCAAGCGCTCCGCCTGTCCCTTTCTGCAGCCGTGCCATGAGGAGAGCGAGGCTGGGCAGAGACAACCCACGCGAGCCCGAGGCGGGTGCGGTCAGCGGCATCCCCCCCCAGCGCGGCCCCTGGCAGAGGGAAAGAAGCAGCAGCGACCCTTATTACCGTAGTTCCCCCCTGGCCGAAGCCTCTCCTTCCGCGGGGGCCGCCGGAGACGCCGCTCTGCCCCTGCACCGCTGCCAACGGCGTCCGCTTTCACGGAGAACCCAGCGCACGCGAGGCCCGGCTTGCCGCCTCTGCGACAGGGCCCGGGGCCGGCCCGGGGCTACGGGACGGGCTTCAGGGGAGGGGCTGGAGCTGGGGGCAGCTGCGCGGGGCCAGGAGAAGCGAGCGGGGGGGCTCTGACGAGTTGGGAGGCGCCCGGCGTCCGCGCCTGGGGGGTGTCCGCCTCCCTCCCTCCTCCCAGAGCCCCGGTAATTCCCCGGGGCTGCCCCGACCCGACTCGCCTCCAGCGGGCCGGCAGCCGGTCGCAGCGGGCGGCTCGAAGTTCCTCGCCCCACCACCCGCGGGCGGCCGGTGCGCAGGAGACGCCCCGCACCCGCCCCAGGGGCTCGCTCGCCTCACCGGTGGTCCCGGCCCTTCACGCCCCGCCGGGAACTGGACCCCGCTGCGCCGCCATGCTGCTCCCGCGCACCGCGCATGCGCCGGACGCCGGCGGCGCGCCGCAGGGGCGAGGGGCGGTGCGCGAACGCCGGGCTGCAGTAGCAGCGAGCACCCGGCGGCCGTGCCTCATTTTGCAGGGCGAGCACCCGCCCACGTTGCGCACATGGGGCGGCAACGGCGCGACCTTACCGGGAAGTAGCAAAGAGCGCGCAGGGACCGCAGAACGGCATCGCGGTTACCGGCGGCCGGCAGCGTGGGTCACTGAGGCGCCGCCGCGCATGCGCGGATTCCGAGCTGCGGCGAGGTTCCCCACCGCGCATGCGTGCCTCCCGAGCTGCGGCAATGCGCCCATCGCGCATGCGCAGCTTCTGAGCGACGAGGTGCTGTACCGCGCATGCGCAGCTGCCGAGCTGCAGTACCTAATTTTGGTCACAGGGCGGCAGCACTGAGGGCGGCGAGGAGGCACGCCACCACGCATGCCCGGGAACCCGCGTCGCAAAAACTACATCTCCCGGCATGCACTAGCAAGCACAGCATGACCGCCCGGAAGACCACGCTTCCCGGCATGGCGGGGAACGAACATGGCCGAGAGCAAACCCCGTGCCTCAGGACTTCGGCTCCCGCCATGCCGTGAGACGCAGCCTGTCCTGCTGGCTCACCCTGCGCGGACACCGTCTTCCACCCCCCCCATCCCCCATCCCCGCCGAGACGCGGGCGCTCACCCGCCCTCTGCAGCGTAGTTCCGGGTGGACCCCTCCGCCGGCTCGCACACCCCTCTGCTCCGTGCCTCCGACGCGGACCCCGCCGCCCTGCCTCAGGTCGATCGGGCGGCCCCACTCACCTTCTTTCTCGCTGCAGCCGCAGCCCGGTCAGGCCGGGTGACCGCTCCACCCTTGGCTCCCCCCGGCCCCTCCACGGCCACCGGGAGTAGGGCAGCAGCAGCACCAGCCCCTCCCCCGGCAGCCACCCCTGTGCAGGGAGCGTCCGTCCCCACCGGCCTCACCGCCCGCACCTGGGGCTCCTCCAGCCCCGGCCCACAGCTGGAGCCCAGCTGGAACAGGGGGCCAGCGCCCGACCCCCACCCCAGGGCATCCCCTCCTGCCCCGAGCTCCGGCACAGCCCCTCACCCGGGGCAAAGCGAGGGCGAACGCAGCCGCGAGGGCAAAGGAGGCGGCGCATGACAAGGCCCGGGAGCGGGGCTGCCCCGGGGCTCGGGGCCTGCCCCGGGGACACCCCGGCAGTCCTTCCCGGAGCCGCGCTCCTCGGTGCGGCAGGGAACAGGCGGGCGGGCGGCTCCCGGAGCCATGGGCTGCTGGGCAGGGGGAGGCCGCCGAAAACGAGGTGTGAGGCACGGGACGCTACAAGAGAGGAGACCGGGGGCAGGGAGTCAGACCAGGAGAGAGGGAGAGACAAAGAAGTGGCAACCGAGCCGAAAGGAGGAATGAAACAATGGGGAGCCAGGACAGTGAAACACGGAGGTAAGGGGCGGGGAACACCGCCAAAACAACCCCCATATCTGCACCGTACAGGGAGCTGGGGAAAAAAGAGAGCTGGAGAGCAACAAGAAGAGCAATGAGCATGGAAAGAAGGGGGTGCATGGGTGGTGGGAGTCCAAAATAGGGTCATCAGGGAGCCAGAGACGGTGAGATGGAGAACGGACAAAAGCGACAGGCGCTGCAGGGGGGAGAGGGAGGAATGAATGAGCAGGGACAGCCAGCCAGCCAGCGACGGAGAAAGGCAAGAGACCGCACGGGCGACAGCGCGGAGAGGGAGGAATTAAAAGCGAGGGACAGATTGCTGGGAAAGCAGAGGCAGAGAATGGAACAGAATCAGAGCGTGCTACAGGGCCAAGAAGGAAGAACAGGGACAGGGAGCCAGGGAAAGAAAAAGTACTGAGGAGCTACAAGACAGACAGGGAGAAATGAAAAAACAGGGTTCCGGAGCCCGGCAGAGAGAGAGCTGGTGAAAGAAAACGATAGCAGTAGGCTACAGGGAGGAGAGGAAGGAATGAAAAGATAGGGATGGGAAGCCAGGCGCAGAGAGAACCATGCCTCTGTGCTCTGAATGAGAGGCCTGTCTGGAAATAGAAAGTGCAGATACTAAATTTAATAAAGTAACAGCGAATACGATAGAGATGAGACTTGACCAAGTGTAGCACAAAATGTAAGATACACTACCCTGCTCCGTCAACGACTGTGGCCTAGCATCTAATGGCAGGCTTAGTTTCTGTTTCCCAAGGAGAGTAGCACAAAACCATAATTTTCCTATTATACAAATATTTTACCAGACTATGCAAAGAAAGTAACAACAATTGCCTTACAGATCTACATGAATACATAACAGTAGCAGGAAATTGCTAGAGTACAAAACACTCAGCCTTCAAAGTCCACAGAAAGACATTAGGTCTTGTAAATCATCGGTTCTAAGGACCCTGCTGCTACCACATCACCGCAACATGTGACTCACAGCGTATTTCTTTCTTTCTAGGTTTAAGGAATTCCTTCATTTTGGGGGTTTATATGATGGGGGGTTGTGAAGAAGGAAGCTCCTTAGCTGTGTTTTTCTTAAATCTGGCATATTAACTATTATGGCATGCTGTAATGATCACAGATTTGATATGTTTTCCTGGAAACAAAGTTGAATGCAGAAACAAACTCAAAGACCCAAGCACAGAAAGTGAGCTGGGATCCTGGCGTACAAGCTGGTGTAGACAAAAATCTTACAGAAGATTAACTGAAAAGTCCTCATTCTGCAAATGCTTATACACTTATCAACCCATTATTTGAGTCCACTAGCTTCGTATACAGTAAAGCCTGTGAGAGTAAACATTGTGGTCTGCTTGGTAGATTCATCTGTGACTCCACTCATTGCATACTTAATATTTTCCCCTTCTGTCAAAAGGAATCGTTTTACCAAATGAAGTTAACGTTGTTCATGATCGCTTTTATGGGAAACTGGCAAAAAAAGAGTTTTCCTTAGGGTGAAAGAGCGAAAATGTTGTGTTGCCAAAAGAACAAATTCAGGATTCAAATGCAAGTCCGCTCGCCCTAAGAAGTTAACACTTCTTCTCCTATAACAATTCCCCACACAGAGCTCTAGCGAATGAGGACCTTATTTTGCTAGTTCTTGGATTTTGCCCACAGTCTGGACCAAACAAAATCTCTCCTCAAGGTTAACTCACTGAGCGACGTCATTCCACAGCTGACAAGACACTAGGTGTTTGAGGAGGTCGGGGGTGATTAGGAGTTTGGTTTTGGTTTGAAATTTTTTTACTCCCCAATTGCAGTTACAAATTCAGAAAAAAAAAAAGAAATATAGGAACACACTCACATAAAACTTTCCTCGCGTTTGGTTCCTTCCACGGTATTCATCATGCATTCAAAATCAAGGTGCATTGCTGTACAAAGCAATGTATCACTTCTCTACGTTATTCACAGGCAACACAGAAGTTAAAATTCAACGCAAGAGTTCTGCAAGGACACAAAAGGGAAAAAACACGTGCCATCTAGTTTCCTGCCCACTGAGAAATTGGAAAGCAGCTTAAAAAAGGCAAGACGTACAAAAAAAGATCCCCGGCATTAAGGACTCTATTGTCTTGGTTAATATTGGTAACTATTGCTTGGATTTCTTTGTAAAAAGAAACACAAAGGAATTAGACTATAATCAATGAGAATTAAGCCAGCACAGCAAAAACCCAAACAAACCCAACACATAAACAACATTAACTCCTCAGAAATACCTTCCAAACATTTCTTTAGAATAAAAACAGGGAACATGCAGCTACTGGAGACTTCAATATTTATGTCTTTCTGTGACTCTCCACACCTACATTTGGGGAGAAGACTATAAAACAAGTTCACAGTGCATGAGGTCTTTTAAACTAAAAAAGGGATTAAACTTATGAGAAGTATTTTACTTCTAGAGCTTCACTTGTTCTCTTTGCATTATCATAGGACCCACAGAAGCAAGCCTAGAAAACTTGTGGAAAATTAGTTACATTAATTATGAAGAGGGCCAAGAATCTCTCAATTTTAAACCTACCTCGGGCAAACGATTCTGCCAGCAACTTTTCCAGACTCTGGGATTTTCCTGCTTTCCGTATTTCTGAAAAGATGGTGGGGGAAGCTACCATGCTTGTATAACCTTGGAAGCTGTTAGCATTTCTGCAAAACATGAAACGTTCTTACAGACTGAGCATGCAACAGGGAAAGTTTTACAGACATCCCTTTGTTCTACGCACAACGCCATACTTCTCTCAAAACTGGTAGCCAAGGAGGGAAGGTTTTGAACTCTTTTACGTTTACCTGAATTGTACTGCATAAATATGATGTCTTTTTTTAAGTGCTGCAAATTCCTCTTCATTTTCTGGGATTGCTTCATATGAATATAGACCATGTTTTAATCAGGCATTGCTACCTAACAATTCCAGACACTTGCTAGCTCATTGCTTGACAAATGCACATACTCTGAATACTGCAGATGTCAAGTTTGGCGTGAAGTTTGGTGTCCATCATGACAGGCCACAATTTAAGCATAATAGAAGGCGACCAAATCTGTGCAGAACGTACTACAGGTTTTCACTTTGCAAATCATAATAGTTTTGGTATTTCCTTGAATGCTCAGCTCTTTATGACAAATGACTATGGATGGACAAAAAAACCCAAACCAAAAAACCCAATCACAAAAATTTTCTCCCAAGCTTCTCGATTCTAAAACAAATCTAAAAATTACAATGTGCCCTAAAACAAACCCTGAACTCACAAAGAAAGTAAAGAACAAATATGAGCTGCATTATAAAAATCTCAAATTTTATGCCAGTCTCATGATTACAGTAGGCACTGTATGGACGGTCCCATATCTTCCCGCACAAGGAAGAAAACTGCCTCTAGGACTGTCCCTACAGCTTTACAAGCCCCACTCCGAGAGGCAGTGGGACCTGATGGAGGAACAATGATGATTAAGGTGCCCTTTTCCACCACTGATCTAGGAGAATGGAGAAAAGTTGCAAGAGACTATAGAAGCGACCCGGTGAGTGTTACTAAGCATTTTCAGTTCATCGTAAAACAACATAATCCAGACTGGAAAGGTATACAGTTGCTCTTAGAGTATATGACAGAAACAGAAAAGCAATTAATTTTGAAAACAGCAGAGAATTTAGCTGAAGACCATTACAAGATCACGGGGGGGATGTCAAAGAATATTTCCCCTCCGAGACCCAAAATGGGATGCTAATAAATCTGCCCATATGGAGAGGCTACAGGAATATCAAGACTGGATTTTGAAGGGAATGGAAAGGGCTATTCCCAAAACCACAAACTGGTCAGCTCTATATGCAGTTAAACAAGGTCCTTCTGAGTCCCCATCCAAGTTCCTGGATCGATTGAGGGATGTAATGCGCCGTAGCACACCGCTGGATCCTGGGTCAGAGGTAGGAATACAACAAATAGTCTCCCTGTTCTTGGGTCAGTCTACGGGGGACATTAGGCACAAACTCCAGAAGCTGCGCCCTACAGAAGGTAGAAATCTGGAAGTGTTGCTGGGTGAAGCGTGGAGAGTATTTAGTAATAGAGAGGAAGGATAGCAGTTGTCAGGGAAGAGGAAGAAGGGAGGCCTAGACGAGAACCATCTTGATTAGGTAAGGATCAATGTGCGTTGTGTAAGAAATTTGGTCATTGGAAAGGAGGGTGTCCAAGAAACAAGGCAAAGAGGCGAAGCCACCAGACAGGAAGAATAGTAGCCCATGTGAAAAAGGATTGACAGGGACCTGGGGAATGTACCCTAGCAGATCCACTGGTTATAATGAGGCTGGGGAAGGAAGAACAAGAAGTAGAATTTTTGGTTGACACAGGGGCAACATACTTGGTTTTAAATCAAGCCTTGATGCCCCTGGGAAACGACTATATCATGGTAAAAGGAGCGACTGGCCAAAGTGAAAAGGCATATTTTTGTAAACCTTTGAAGTATAAATTGGGAAAACAATGGGGTATCCACAAATTCCTACATAGGCCCAACTCCCCAAAGCCACTTTTGGGAAGAGATTTGTTAGAACAATTGGGTGCAAAAATTACATTTGAAAAAGGAGAAATTACTCTGGAAGTAAAAGATCAGCAATATATCCAGATACTGAGTCTATTCTTAACCAGTCTGCCCGCAGAAGGGAAGGTAAGGAAGGAATTCGGCCAGTGATTGAAAGATTTTTATAAATAGGATTACTGAAAAACTGTGAGTCTGATTTCAACACCCCTGTATTACCTGTTCGTAAACCTGACGGGTTGTATAGTGTGGTCCAGGATCTACGGGCCGTAAATAAAATAACTGAGGACCTTTACCCCGTAGTAGCAAATCCATATACCCTGTTGACCGTATTAACACCTGAACTAACTTGCTTTACTGTTTTAGATCTGAAGGATGCCTTCTTTTGCCTCCCTCCCCATGAAGCCAGCCAAAAATTATTTGCATTTGAATGGGAATACCCCAAAAGTGGTCGCAAGACTCAGCTCACTTGGACGGTGTTGCCACAAGGATTTACGAACAGTCTACCATCTTTGGCAATGAGCTCGCAAAAGACTTGGAATCTTGGGAAATACCGTCTGGAGAAAGGAAACTGTTACGATACGATTGTATGATCTGGACGGGCAAAGAGAGCACACGAGCCTTTGAGCTACTAAAGAAAGCTTTGGTGTCGGCTCCGGCCTTAGAGCTCCCCGATGTGAGTAAACCGTTTTTTTCTCTTTTCCCACGAGAAACAGGGAATTGCTCTGGGAATATTAGCACAAGATCTGGGCCCCTATCGACGAGCAGTTACCTACTTTTCCAAACAGTTAGACGCAACTGCGAAGGGTTGGCCTGGATGCTTGAGAGCAATTACAGCTGTAATATTGAATGTACAAGAAGCCCGAAAATTTACTCTGGGCCAGAAGATGACTGTTTTAGTGTCTCACACAGTGTCCGCAGTGCTGGACGCAAAGGGTGGGCACTGGCTTTCTCCACAAAGATCCCTGAGATATCAGGCTATACTGATAGAACAGGATGATGTGGAGGTCGTAGTTACTAACATTGTCAACCCAGCTTCTTTCCTTAGTGGAAACACGGGAGAACCAGCGCATCATGACTCTTTGGAGACTATTGAAACAACGTACGCAAACCGACCAGATCTAAAAGACAACCCTATGGAAAGCGGAGAAAACTGGTTCACAGGTGGAAGCAGCTATGTCCTGAGTGGTAAAAGACACGCGGGATATGCCATTACCACTAGTCAAGAAATAATAGACCTTTGCCCATAAATACCTCTGCACAGAGCGCAGAAATAATTGCTCTGACCCGATCCTTGGAAGTGGCTCAAGGCAAAGTTGTGAATATTTATACAGACTCCAGATATGCCTTCGGAGTTGTGCACGTGCATGGAACAATCTAGGAGGAAAGAGGGTTACTGAGCTCTCAAGGGAAAACTATTAAGCATGCAAAAGAGATTTTGAGACTGTTGAAAGCAGTCCAACTTGCTGAGAAGGTGGCGATTATGCATATTAAGGCTCACCGGAAAGTGAGCTCGGAATTGGAGAGAGGAAATGAGCTGGTGGACAGAGAGGCAAAACAGGTAGCTAAAACAGAGATAAAAACAGAAGGAGCTTTAGTCCCTGATGGCGAATCTCCCTAGAAGGTAAGCCAAAATATACCGAGGAAGATCAAAACCTTATCACAGATCTGGAAGGGTCATATAACAAAGAAGGGTGGGCTTATACCCCACAAGGAAAAGTGGTTATTCCCTCCTGCCTAATATGGCATTTGGTAAGGGAAGAACATAGGAAAAGGCATTGGGAGATGGAGACTCTATATAAACATTTAATTAGAGAAAGTGTAGCCAGAAATTTGTATACTATGGTGAGACAGGTAACTCAACAACGTGATCTTTGCCTCCAAACTAATCCCAAGAATACCGCCAAGCCAGAAATGGGCCAGATTGGGAAAGACAATGGGCCTGGGCAACAATGACAGATTGATTTTATAGAACTTCCAAGAAAAGGGGGGTATCGATATTTATTGGTATTAACTGATACCTTTATTGGTATTAACTGATACCTTTTCAGGTTGGCCAGAGGCATTCCCAACCAGAACAGCTAAAGCTCGGGAGACAGCTAAAGCATTGATACAAGAGATAATACCACGTTTTGGAGTTCCAGCAACTATATCCTCTGACAGAGGACCACATTTTGTCTCTATTGATCCAGCATTTCAGTTACTTAATTATACTGGCCTCCCGGTTCCGCTACGGACAGGGTGGTACTGGTTGTGTGGTACAACCAGTGGTGGTACAACAACCAGTGTGGTACAACAGGCCCGAGCCTGGCGATCCTCTTTATTTGCAAGGCTTTATGGCTACAGAAAACTGCCAGTTAGCCTGCAACACTAATCTTACAAATACACACCACCTTCTACACAAAGGACAAATTCTAGTTCCAGCTCCTTTTTCCTGTTCTTCTTTTGCCAACAACTCCTTCCGATTATACTCGTTTGGAGTACCCATTGTTGTTTCCTATTACCCTTTCCCATTGTTTTCCAAACTTGGGGATTACTTATATTGCTCTCCATAGCTTCCCATGGCCATCGTTCACCTTGATTTGTTCTATCACAAACGTAACAATTAGCTATATTCAATGACTTAGCAATGTTTTCAGCAAGATTTACAAATAGATTTTTAGCAACTGTGGGAATTTCATGTTTCACTGCTGTTTCTATTACAGGAGTAGCCGCAATAAAATTCCCACAGCAATTTAGTCAGATGTGACTTTCCACTCCTTCACTGGACCTTTCACTCGTGGCACATGTGTCCATCCTTTTTCAGCAGTTCTCACAGCTGTTTCTGTAGTTAATAAAACAAGGAAAGGTCCTTCCCAGAGGGGAGATAGGTTTCCTTCTTTCCATGTTTTTGTCAGAATTTTATCTCCTGGTTCTAACTGATGAATTGCAAATCCTAAAGGTGGTGTTTGGGCCACCATCCCAATCTCTCTTAATTCTTTTAATCTTTTTCCAAGGGTAATTATATATTGTTGGATACTATGATGCTCAATTACATTGTTCCCCAGAGGCATTCCTTGAAAATAAGGCACGCCATATAACATTTCATATGGCGATAATCCAGTCTCACTGTATGGTTTAGTTCTTACGTTTAGAAGTGCCAATGGTAAACATTTCGTCCAGGGCATTTGCGTCTCAATCATTAATTTAGCCAATTGTTGTTTTATTGTTTGATTCATTCTTTCTACCTTCCCCGAGCTTTGTGGGTGCCACGGAGTGTGGTATTCCCACTGAATACCTAATGATTGACATAATAGTTTTATTATTTTAGAAGTAAAATGTGTGCCCTGGTCAGAATCAATGTACTGGATTATCCCATATCTAGGTATCAAATGTTCCAATAAAATTTTTACCACCATCTGTGCCGTAGCTCGTGCTACAGGGTACGCTTCTACCCACTGTGTTAAATGATCTACTATTACCAATAAATATTTTATCCTCCCTACCTTAGGCAATGCAGTGAAATCGACTTTCTCAAAAGGTCTGTAAGCTGTTTTTCTCCCTCCCGTGGCTGCTTGTCCAAACACTGTCTTATTTACCTTTTGACAGGTTAAGCAACCTTGTGTAATTTGCTTTGCTATTTCAAAAATTCCAATACCACCAAATTGTTTAAGAAAATGATCACTTAACGCTTTTGTACCCCAATGTGTTTGCACACGCAAACGTTCTAATATTCGCCTGGTGTAGGCTTTTGGCAACATTTCTCGCCCATCGGGCAGTGTCCATTTTCCTTGTTCTAATTTAGCTCCTATTTTCTCCAATTTTGTTTGTTCTTGTGGGGCAAACTTCTTCTCTCTTTCCTCTCGTCCTTCTTTGCTGGTGTCCTCCTTTGTTTGTATGACATTAATTTTGGCAACTTTAGTCCTCAAGGCTGCTTCCTGGGCCTCTTTATCTGCTAAGTTATTTCCTCTAGTTCGGTAATCTAATCCCTTTTGGTGTCCCCTCACATGTACCACTGCTATCTCCTTTGGTTCTCTTAAAGCCTTTAAAATTTTTACTATTAATTCTTGATGTATTAAAATCCTCCCTTGAGTATTAATCAAACCTCTTTCTTCCCAAATTTTTCCAAAAGAGTGGACCACCCCATATGCGTATTTAGAATCTGTAAATATAGCCCCACTTCTTCCTTTTAATAATCCCAGGGCCCTACATAGGGCATACAGCTCACAAGCCTGAGCTGACCATGATGGACTCAGAGGTCCTGATTCCACAAGTTCTAAGTCCTTATTAATTACTGCATATCCCGATTTTCTCTTCCCTTCTACCACTCAGGAGGAGCCATCTCTGAACAGCGCTTCTCCATTTTCCAACTCAGCATCTCTTAAATCTGGTCTCACCTTAGTCTGGGTCTCAATTACCTCTAAACAGTTATGTTGTAATTCCTCTGATGGTTCTCCAAACAAAAATTGTGCTGGACTCTGTGCAGAAGTCACGCTTAGTTCTAAGTCGGGGGAGTCTATTAGTATTGCTTCATATTTTAGAATCCGGCTGTCCATTAACCATTTTTCCGCTTTTTGTTGTGAAACATTTCTGACATTGTGTGGGGTATACACTTTTAAAGGAGCACTGAAGGTAATCTTCCTAACTTCTTCTATTAATAATGCTGTAGCAACCAAAGCTTGGAGACAAGCAGGCCATCCTCTGCTTACTGGATCAAGTAACTTAGAACAATACCCCACGGGTTTTTTGATTCCTGCCCAGTCTTGAGTAAGAACTCCGTATGCTGTCTGGCTTGATGTATTCACAAAGAGATAGAAAGGTTTTTCTAGATCTGGGAGGCTCAATACAGGTGCTTGTATTAATGCCTTTTTTACTTCCTCACATCTCTGATCGTCTTCAATAAGCCATTTAAGTTGGTTATTAGTTAATTTTTCATATAAGAATTTTACTTTTTCACTATAATTTTCAAGCCATGGTCTACAATATCCTAATAATCCCAGTATTTGCCTAATTTCCGTTTTAGCTTGTGGGGGTCTTAAGGATGGAATCCCAGATACCCTATCAGGATCTAACTTCTTCCTTCCCTTACTCAGCCAATGTCCTAAGTATTTTACTTCTTATTCTACAAACTGCAGCTGTGATCGGGACACCTTTAATCCCTTTTCCCCTAGAAATTTTAACAATTTAATGGTGGCTTTTCAGATCCCCTCTTCAGTTTCTCCTGCTACTAATAAATCGTCCACATATTGCAATAATTTTACCTCCTTAGGTATTGTGAAATCTTGTAAATTTTCTCTAAAGTTTGTCCAGATAGATTTGGTGACTCTGTAAACCCTTGTGGTAACACAGTCCATCTTAATGGTTGTTTTTGTCCTGTTTCGGGGTCCTCCCACTCAAAGGCAAAATAATCTCCGGATCCCTCATCCAGAGATGTGGAGTAATCGCTGAGGGGTACTTTGGAAATTTACCCTCTAAGAACAGCCTTGAAACCAGGTGGAACATAGCACTCATGCACAACGGGTCTGTGCCATGGAGACTCCCTGAACGGCCTTGGATGTTGGCAACATCAGGGGCGCCTGGTGTGCTGACTCTGGGAGAGATTACATGGAGGCTGGAGCAGAGTGGAGACCTCGCGGCCACGCTCTGTGAACCAGGGAGTTTAGGGATGCACAGGATGTACATTGATAAGCTGCGCTTACAATGTTGTGGGCCAAAGACCTGTCAACTTTGATGAAGTGCTGTCCTTAGAGTGAACTTTGCTAATTATAATATCATTATAATACTAAAACGCACACCCCTCTCAAAAGCTACCACCCCCCCAAGGTGCGACCCCTCCTCAATGAGTGTGCGCACTGAATTTTTCCTAGTCTGTACCTTTAAACGTGAAGCGAGAGAATTCTGCACCAATCCTGATAAAGGTATGTATGACTAGAGTCACTCAAGCTCCACCTGCAAAGTAAAACACTATAAAATAATGTTTTAAGAGCTGGATGTTAGGGAAGATACCATCGTTGTGTACCACTCTAACTTCTGGGGTCAGTCGACGGGCTGAGCCTCTCTTCCCCCCCATCGGGACACCGTTGGGTAAGATTCGAACCCTTGGTCATACCAAGTGCCTCCCCGGGAAACTTAGAAATCTCTATATAGAGTCACTTTACATCTTTTAAGGCGTTTATAGCCAAGTAGTGTCCCTCGTAGTTTTAGCATTTGCACGTGCTTTATAGGTAGTGAATTTATCACCGGCAATCCAAAGAACCTGTATATCTGTTGCTTCAATAAATCGCACTATTGATTGACTCAGCCGTGTGTTCAATAAATCGCACTATTGATTGACTCAGCCGTGTGTGGTCCCTGAACGCGACCGTACCTCTGAGTGCGGCTGTGTTCGTTCAGGAGGTGTCCGGCTGAGCAGGTAGTGTGATGTTAGTAGTGCATCCGGACCCGTGATAGGCCAACAAAGGTGTTGGGCGCGACCGGACTACTAACGCTGACTTTGGGCATCACTCAGAACCTAAGCTCAGCCGCCCCCAGTCCCTCTGATATCTGAGGATCGACTGGAAAGCAAGGGGGTTTAGTTTCTGCCAAATTGCTCTGCCTCTTAACGCAACAGAAAAAATTGGCGTCACGGACAGGATTGCCATGGATAAATTGCTGCAAAACCACAAATGTGCCCCTTCCCAGGCTGGGAAGGAGTGGGCTCAAAAGTTTTGGAAAGATGAAAAGAAAGTGGTAGAACGTATTGAGCAGTGTCAGGCCGCGCAAAAGACTGGAAAAAAAAAGAGTAAAGATGTAATTTGTGCGGTGTTGGGAGCCTGTTTGTCTTGTGCTCAGCAAGAAGCTAAAGAAACTCCTGCTCCCAAACTAGTTTCCGATGCAGAATATACTGCCTTAAAATCGGAAAAGTCATCATTAGCCTTTGAGAGGGAGACAGGAAAAAAAGTGGGAATCAGAGTTGATAAACTTGTAAGCGAGAACGATCATCTAAAACAAATGCTAGAAATTAAAGAACAATTGCTGGAAAGGGTTAATCGTCTGTTAGATAAAATGCAACCTTCTGCTCCAGTTAGGCAGGTTCGTAGATTAATGTGTAGTACAAACCCTGAAAATTGGGATGGCGATATTAGGTTTGATAGTGATGATGACGAGGAGGAAGAGACCTCCGATTCTGAATCTCAATTGATTTCTTTGAGACCTTTGGTTAAAACTGAGACTGTTGTTGATGACAATGACGAAGTCCGCACTACTGTGCGAACGATCCCGTGGTCACCAGCAGAGCTGATAAAAATACAAGAGAAATTCTCGAGGCAGTCAGGAGAATCAGAAGTCGAGTATGTGTGGCGAGTTTCTCTTGAAGGAGGAGACCGAATTATGTTAAGTGAGGAAGAAGCAGGAGGCTTTTGGGGACCAGGAGTATTTTTAACTGTTAGGCCAGGAGACCATAGTTACTCCTGAACTGCACGAGCTGCATACTGGGCAGGTGGCATAGATCCCCAGGAGAGAGGAGAACCACTGGAAATTAAAACCACCAGCTATTGCGATCTGGCCACAGCAGTACAGAAAGCAGCCTGCATTCAGGCAATATCTGAGAGAGATGAATTAAGGAAATCCCCGATGCTAGCCCCTATTGATCCAGCCCGATTAACCTCTCTTATTCGTGGCCTCCCTGATGGTCTCAAGATGTTTGTAGCAAATACCCAGGATCGCATACAAGCTGCTAGTATAAAGGCTAATCGCGGTCGTGGACGAAATGGGCACACCCCCATACCCACCTGGAGTGAATTTGTACAAGACATAGACAGGTATGGACGCCGAATGGGCTGGGTCGGTTCGTCTAGTACAAAGTCCTCAGATCATGCCCGGCGAGTTCGCCAAGTCCACGTTCAAAACCCCAAATACCCTAAATTCAATGAGAGATTTAAATCTAGTAAAGAATGGGGTGAATTGTGGCGTAAAGCCATAGATTTGGGTGTACCCCGACAAATCTTGCGGGGCGCCTCTATAGAGGATCTCCGTACACTAGTCCAATCCCTGGGTAAGAGGAATAACCCAACAGGGGAGAAATGCCTCGCTGGGGAACCCCCAAACCATAAAGAGAGTGTACCTTCTGCACCAGTATGTAATCTAACTGACAGGGCAGAAGTGCAGCAAAAAAACTTCTATCCCCGGGGAGGGCAGTGAGCCACCCTGCTCGGCGGGTCTTAGCAGTACAATGGCTCTCTAATGAACACTCTGACCCTATAATTGCCATTCCCGTTGGACCCCGGAAAATATTGGTAAACTTTCTCATCGACACCGGGGCCCAAATGTCAGTAATCACCCATGAAACAGCACAAACCCTGGGCATAAAAGCTGGACGACGCAGGGTTAAATTCACCGGAATCGATGGTGTGGAAAAGGAGGGCCCCACTGCGAGAATTTCACTCTGGCTGCCAGAGGAACGTAAATTAACTCGGGCAGATGTACTAGCTGGTGCTGCATACACTAATATTTTAGGATTTGACATATTGCGTGGGCGGATGTGGAAACTCCCAGATGGGACTGTGTGGAGTTTTGCAAGAAATAAAAAGGAATCAGGCACTGTGAAACTGAGCCTGTTACAAACATCTATACCCTTACCCCCCTCTAAAATCACTAATGTTCGGCAATATCCTTTGCCAGCAGCAGCACTTATGGGAATTGACAGGGTGGTGACAGAATTAGAAGAAAGAGGCATTATTAAACGAACTCATTCGCCATACAATTCACCGGTGTGGCCAGTAAAGAAACCGACCGGGCAGTGGCGTTTTACGGTAGATTACCGCCAGTTAAATGCTCATACGGCACCTTTGACTGCTGCAGTTCCAAACATGGCAGAAATAGTGACATTGATACAAGGCGCTGCCCATCCTTGGATGGCTGCCTTGGATGTCAAAGATATGTTTTTCATGATCCCTCTCCTTGAACAGGACAAAGCACAGTTTGCTTTCACATGGAAAGGGATCCAATACACTTTTAACAGGCTTCCACAAGGATATAAACATTCCCCCACAATTGCCCGCAATGCTTTGGCTAAAATCTTAGCAGAAATTCCTGTTTCATCTGATAGCACAGTATATCAGTACATCGATGACATTCTGATAGGGGGAAAAAGCCAAGAGAGTGTAAGAGACACCATGGAAATCATTCGGAAAACACTGCTCGATTTAGGATTAGAAATTCCAGGCGCAAAGTGTCAGGGACCAGCACAGGAAGTTAAATTCCTGGGAGTCTGGTGGGTTAATGGAGCTGCTTCTATTCCTCAGGATACCCTGGAAAAAATAGAGTCTGGACAAAGGCCATCTAGTGTAAAGGAATTACAACAAGTTTTGGGAACCCTAAGTTATTGGCGCAAACACATTCTAATTAAGGAGCTGAGGTTATTCCAACAACTTGGTCCCACACATCCAACTGACCCTATTTATGTGGAATGGGGGTTCAGTGAACATGGCTCTCATTGTAACCTATGGCAAAAGGGGCCAGAAGGACCGGAAAGGCCACTAGAATTTACATCTCACTCTTTCAGCGATACTGAAAGGAGATATTCAGATCTTGAGAAGGGTTTACTGTCGCTAGTGCGAGCAGTGAAACAAACAGAACAAATAAGGAGAGAACAAAGCGTGATTATTCGAGGACCCTTCCGCCTCCTGGACATAGTACGTAAAGGGACAATACCACCTGCTGGTATGGCTCAGAAACCCACAGTTCGTAAATGGTATGCATACCTAGAGGGCATTAATGAAATTATGCCAATTACTGAAGGTAATATTAAAATATCTAAACTACAAAAAGACATAGATAGTACCCTGTTGTTCCAGGCTCCGCCAAACAAACCATCCCCAATTCAGGAAGCACCTCCTCTAAAGGAAGACAGTGATCTAACAGGAGTATGGTTTACTGATGCATCATCCCATAGGGAGAACAACAAGTGGAAGTACACGGCTGTAGCACTGGAAGTGGTAACAGGAGAAAAATTGATTGAAACCGGTGAAGGCAGTGCACAAGTAGGGGAACTTAGAGCAGTTCTATTAGCTGCGCAACACGGTGCTAGCCATATCTACACTGATTCATATGCTGTTTTTAAAGGAGCCACTGAATGGATTGGCCATTGGGAGGTCAATGATTGGCAAGTGAACAGGGTTCCAGTCTGGCAAACTGATAGTTGGAAACAACTGTTAGAAATAGGAAAACAGCGGACACTATGTGTGGGCTGGGTAAAAGGACATGATCAATCAAACTCTATTACTGCTCAATTCAACCAACAGGTAGACAGCCTTACGCGGTTGCGACAAATTGATGTTGCAGATAATAACCAAGAGTGGGAACGTTTACTTGAATGGTTGCATGTTAAGCGTGGCCACACCGGACGAGCTGATTTATACTGGGAAGGTATAGCCCGAGGATGGCCCATATCAGTTAAACTATGTGAACAAGTAGTGACGGCCTGTTCACAATGTCGTTTACGGCTTAATAAAGACCATCCAAGTAAGGCACCCCCCCTACACATTCGCGACAGGAAGACATTATGGCTCTCCTGGCAGATTGATTACATCGGCCCATAGCGACCGTCATGTGGGAAAAAATACGTTCTGGTGGGAGTAGAGGTTATATCTGGTCTCACCATGGCTGCTGACTTCACGTCAGCCACCGGAGAAAACACGGTGAAGGGCCTTAAGGGATGGTTCAGGCCACTTCCCCTACCAGAAGAAATTCGAAGTGATAACGGCTCACACTTTACAGCTGCCGTGGTACAAAGTTGGGCCAAAGAGGAAGGGATTCGGTGGGTATTCCACACTCCCTACTATCCTCAGGCTAATGGCACTGTCGAGCGCACCAATGCATTGGTCAAGCGTTTCGCAAAAACTCATGAATCTGGATGGCATTTACGATTGTATGACGCCATCTACCAACTGAATAATCGATGGAGCAGAGATGGCTGCCCCAAAATGAAAGCCTTCTGTGTATCTGCCGATACAATCACCCCAAAGGTTCATACTAAACCAGGAGACTATCCCACAGGATTTTACACCGGACAACCTGTGCTAGTGAAAATGCCCCAGATTGGAACAGTAGCCATGGTACTGACTACCCCCAAAAATCCCTACGCATGGGAAGCCAAAGATTGCTCAGGAAAAGTACACCGGATTAGTACCCGGTGGATCTCACCCTCTTTCTAACCTTGCCGGTTGAATACAACCGAGCACGTTTATTTCTTCTTGTGTTCACAGGAATCCAGGAAAAGAAGGCTCTGAATTGAGGCAGGTGTCTGTGGTTGCAAAGTGAACCACTTTGGTGAAAAATGTGGTGCTTAGTTCTGACTTTAATACAACTCCCTTTGATGTATAGCTGGAAAGATCCAGGTTGGCCATGGTCCCAAGCCTATATTGGACACACTGGAGTCATAGGAACACGTGCCGTCAAAGAAAAATTAAACTTAGCCACTGTGGTTATGCATGGGGCCGAGGTGTTTTCAAGACATGAGTGGAGCTGGGATAACGGATGGCTTCCAATCCTGAAGGGAAAAGCAGGAGAAGAAATCCAGATAGGGTGTAGGACGATTAACGGATCAACCCATGAGAAAGCCACATTAATGGCAATATACGGAAACCCAGTAGCCTCAAAGTGTTGTGTCGCTGACAAATGGGATTGTTGGTATAACTTTACCCTGGTGGAACCCACTATTGTGACTTGTAAGTGGCAACAACACTGTACGGGTTTAGGGCCATCACAACCACATTGTACAGGGTTGTTGTTTCGGTTCAAAATAGACATAATTGAACCTAACCCAGATACACCACCAGGCCTAACTCCATACATCCTATTTGACACCCTGAAATACGGAGCTAGGAACATACCCATTGTCACTATGACATCTCGAAATGACCCTTGGGACCATGCATTGTCACGATATAGTGGAAGTGTTGGAACACTACAAAACAAAAGGAACTTAAATCTCTCTACTCTAGTTATACATGGAGATGAAGTGTTTTCGAAGGATGAATGGAGTTGGAATGACTCTCTTCAGATGGCTGAACTTCAAGCCATTTCAGGACAGGCAATACAAATGAGCTGCCGAGTAACTAACGGACCTAATTACCATAGGCCAACCGAAATCAAAGCATATCATACCGACTCTACCAGACCAAAGAACTACAACGCTGAGTGTTACAAAATAACCGAACCAAATTTGGATTGTTGGTACAATTTTACTCTGACCAAACCCATAATTGTATACTGCCTTTGGGGTTCCGAAGGCACGGAATTAATATTTGAATTTATGATTGATACAGCAACATCAAAGGATAAGAAACCTTTACCCCCGCAAACATCTAAAAATATACCAACTCGGCCTCCCATTGGTCTAACTCCCTTCATCTTCAACACAGGCCCTTACATAATCAAATATACAGGTCAGCAACAAGTGCTGTTTAATCCGTCATACTCCCTCAAACAGGTGGAGATGTTGATGCAAATTAACATTTCTACAATTAAACCAACCTGTTCACCATTCCTAAATATATCCCATGCAGGATGGTTAGCCTGGTTACATGGGCGAACCCTCGTCTCTTCAAGACGGACAAGGAGAGACGCAACCGGTATTATAGGGACAGGATTGGGAGTCTTAAACAGTATAGATGCTGAAGTACTCATAAACAAACTGAGCGGGACAACAAGTGATTTAAGCAAATTAGGACACCCATTGCGGTCTTCTCTAGTAGCACTGGGAACTAACCAATGGCTTGTGTCAGATTTGTTACTTCAGTGGGGAGAAACAAACGAAAAGGATCACCAATTGATTGTGGATGCACTTGGTGCAGCCCAAAATAATATTTCTCTCGCTCTCAGTTGCATCCAAGCTCAACTATGGATGCAATCTGTGGTGGCAGCCATTATAAGAGAAGGTGAAGAGAGCATCTTACCCTCTGAAATTCGAAAGGTAGTTTGGGATAATGCAACTACCTTTGAGAGAAAATTCCAATCATGGTGGTATTTGGTCAATTTTACCTGCAACCCTACTGATGGCAAAGCCACTGCTTTTGTCTTAACAATATGCAATGCTTCGGTATACACCATATACCCAATCATTGCGTTAGGATTAAATCACAACGGAACTATACTCTATCCTATAGAGCATAGAGTATGGGCCCAATGAAATGAAAACAGATGGCAAACTATTGACGTTGCTGCATGTGTGGTACGGGAACAACAGGGATTCATTTGTGAAAGTGACATCATCAAAGGCCAAGACATTTGTCTTGACACTGAACGAAACATTTGTCATTTTGAAATACATCCCAATGAAACCCTTGAAACTGTGCTTGTATATATTGGAAAAGGGTGCGCTTGTATGAGAACCCCTTGTGATTTTGTGTTTGTAGATAATGTTACTGTGAATACTAACAATCGCTCAAATATTTGTGTTTGTAACTTTACTAAAATTGTAGGATGTGACTTTATCTATTCAGCTCCTGTTACATCTTACCAACTAGTACAATCAAATTATATTCTATTTCGAGATCTGCTACCTGTCCCTGTAGGAATGAATCTTACCCTGGTGAGAAAACTATTACAACATGAAGACCCGAAGCGGTTGTTGAGACAAGTTCGGGAAAATGGACAAAAGACTCTGATTACTGTCCATCATGATGTAGAGAGAATACATCAGGTGTTGGAAAGAGTAAGAAGGGATGGAGGACACCACTGGTGGGACACTTTGTTTGGATGGTCACCTACCACAACAGGAATCTTCAACGAGATGCTTCACCCTGTTGTTGTCTTATTAATGCTCACCGCATCATGTTTTATTTTAACAATTGCTTTCCATTTTAGACTTTGGATTCTGTTGAAACGTTTGTCCGTATCCCCAGAAAATATCTGTGCGCTCGATGATCCTCATAGCAAGAGTGTATGTGACACTTCCCATCTATTCTAAAAGAAAAGAATCGTGAAGCTTGAGTGACTATAGTCACGGGGTGGATAATGTGGAGTAATCGCTGAGGGGTACTTTGGAAATTTACCCTCTAAGAACAGCCTTGAAACCAGGTGGAACGTAGCACTCATGCACAACGGGTCTGTGCCATGGAGACTCCCTGAACGGCCTTGGATGTTGGCAACATCAGGGGCGCCTGGTGTGCTGACTCTGGGAGAGATTACATGGAGGCTGGAGCGGAGTGGAGACCTCGCGGCCACGCTCTGTGAACCGGGGAGTTTAGGGATGCACAGGATGTACATTGATAAGCTGCGCTTACAATGTTGTGGGCCAAAGACCTGTCAACTTTGATGAAGTGCTGTCCTTAGAGTGAACTTTGCTAATTATAATATCATTATAATACTAAAACGCACACCCCTCTCAAAAGCTACCACCCCCCCAAGGTGTGACCCCTCCTCAATGAGTGTGCGCACTGAATTTTTCCTAGTCTGTACCTTTAAACGCGAAGCGAGAGAATTCTGCACCAATCCTGATAAAGGTATGTATGACTAGAGTCACTCAAGCTCCACCTGCAAAGTAAAACACTATAAAATAATGTTTTAAGAGCTGGATGTTAGGGAAGATACCATCGTTGTGTACCACTCTAGCTTCTGGGATCAGTCGACGGGCTGAGCCTCTCTTCCCCCCCATCGGGACGCCGTTGGGTAAGATTCGAACCCTTGGTCATACCAAGTGCCTCCCCGGGAAACTTAGAAATCTCTATATAGAGTCACTTTACATCTTTTAAGGCGTTTATAGCCAAGTAGTGTCCCTCGTAGTTTTAGCATTTGCACATGCTTTATAGGTAGTGAATTTCTCACCGGCAATCCAAAGAACCTGTATATCTGTTGCTTCAATAAATCGCACTATTGATTGACTCAGCCGTGTGTTCAATAAATCGCACTATTGATTGACTCAGCCGTGTGTGGTCCCTGAACGCGACCGTACCTCTGAGTGCGGCTGTGTTCGTTCAGGAGGTGTCCGGCTGAGCAGGTAGTGTGATGTTAGTAGTGCATCCGGACCCGTGATAGGCCAACAAAGGTGTTGGGCGCGACCGGACTACTAACGCTGACTTTGGGCATCACTCAGAACCTAAGCTCAGCCGCCCCCAGTCCCTCTGATATCTGAGGATCGACTGGAAAGCAAGGGGGTTTAGTTTCTGCCAAATTGCTCTGCCTCTTAAGGCAACAGGCCCGTGGGTCCTGCTGGACACCAAGCTGAGCAGCAGCCAGCACCGTGCCCTTGGCCAAAGGCGGCGGGCGGCGGTGCCCTGGGCTGCGCTGGGCAAAGCCTTGCCAGCAGCTGGAGGGAGGGGAGCCTTGGCCTCTGCTCAGCGCTGCTGAGGCCATGCCCGCAGTGCTGTGCCCAGGCCCGGGCTCCCCAGGCCGAGAGAGACAGGAGCCCCTCCCCCAGCCCCGCCCCCCAGCCCCCCCCCCGGGCTTGGAATGGCAGCTGTGATGTCGCGGCGCTGGCCCGGCAACGGCCACAGTGCCTGCAGGCACGGCTCTGCCAGCACCCGGCAGCTCCAGGGAGAGACCAGCTCTCACCCAGCGGCACTGCCCGGCACCGGGACCCCCTCGACAGCCTCGCTCCAGCCGGCTGGGAGCTCTCCGGAGCCCCAGCAGCGTGTCTGGCGCGAGGACTCCCCTGGCCCCGGCACGATGGGCCAGCTGAACTGCTGCTACGGCTCCAGGTGGGCTCCCCCCGTGGCTCGGGGACACGCCGGCGCAGCCGGGCCCCGCAGCAGCCGCCTTTCTCACGCCCTTTGCCGCCTGCTCTGCAGGGTCTACCCTGGCCCCGAGCAGCAGTGCGCGCCCGGCCCGGCATCAGCCGAGCCGCTGCTCCACCAGCGCGTGCGGGTGACGCAGGGCCGCGGGACGGGGAAGAGGCACCTCCTCCTCTTCAGCGATGCCTTGATCATCGTCAAGGCCAAGTAAGAGGCGTAGACCCCGGCTGCCTTTCCTCCTAAGGCCTGGCCCCGGCACCGGGGCAGGGACGCCCAAGGAGCAGCCCCAGGCCCCGGCACCCTGCTGCTGGCTGCACCCGTGGCCGTGCGCGGGGCAGGCGGAGGCCAGAGGGCAGCCGCCGGGCTCGGCCACCACCAGGTCACTCCCTGCCGCTCCCCTCTACAGACGTGGCAGCGCCCCGCGCCCGCAGCTCTGCCTGGCCCTGCGCCGGCTGTGGGTGCTGAGCGGCGGCAAGGGGGCGGCCGGGGATGCCGCCCAGGAGGAGGAAGACAAGGCCACCACGTCCCTCGTCCTCGCCTGGCCCTACGGCTTCTGCGTCGTCACCTTCTGGTGGGTCTCGGTGCCACGTCCCCCGGCAGGGCCGGGCAGCGCTTCTGTCTGGCCCCACGCCGCTTCCTCCTGCCTCTGCAGCCGTCCCCACGGGGCAGGGCTGTGCCGGCGCCCGCCTCTGCCCGCGGGCTGGGCAGCAGCGGGCGCTCAGGCTCTTTCTCCTCTCTTTCCTGCAGCTCCCGCTCGCTGAAGGAGCTCTGGCTCAGCGCGCTCCGTGGGTAAGCCCTGCCTGGCAGAGCAGCTTGGGGGGCCCGTGCTCACAGCACGGGGGGATGCTCTAGCCGTAGCCGTACGATGCAGAAACGCCGCTCCTGAGCTGGGGAGAGCTGCCCCCACGGCTGCGGGCGGCTCTGGAGCAGGCAGAGCTGGCGGAGCTGCTTCACCCAGCCCCGTCCTCCCCCCTTGCCACTGCTCTCCGCTCGATGGCCGGGTGGTGCCCAGCTGCTTCGGGGCAGCTTGGAAGGGCTCCCCGGGCTGGCAGGCGAGGGAAGAGGCAGCTTGGGTCTCACACAGCTCTTTCTCTGCCCCTGCCCCGTGCACAGGCCAGCAGAAGGAGTGCAGGGAGCCCGCGTCACCCAGCTGCCCTCCATCAAGCTCCTGCTGAAGGAGCTGCGCGGCCGCAATGCCGTGAGTGTCCCTCCCGGCCCCGCTCTGCCCCAGGGGCTGCTCCAACCCCGCACCAGCCCCATGGCTTCTCACCTGCTGCTCTTCTCCCCTTGCCCAGGCCAAAACACTCAACGCCAGCAGCCTGGAGAGGCTGGTCGAGGGCCTGGCAGAGGTGAGGAGCCCCCGGGCCGCCATCTCGGCCGTCCCCACATCTCACTCATGGCCCGCGGCCGATGCAGCTCGCCAGGGGCCCTTCGTGCTGCGGGGCTGCTCGCTGAGCGCAGCGCATTTCTTGCAGGCTGGTGCCCAGCAGCGGCCACCTCCCGTCCCCTCCGGCAGCCAAGGTGGACGTGGCCACTCGGACGGTGAGTTTGGAGGAGACGGGGGCAGGACGGCCCCTCTCTCCTGCGCTGGCAGGCGGCAGCCGCGCTGCTCGGGGGCTGCTGCTGCCCTTCCCGCAGGGCACAGCCGCAGAGAGCTGAGCCCCCGGGGCGCCTCGTTCCCCAGCCACGCCTCTCCCTCGCTGCTGGCGGGGACGCCCAGCACGCAGAGGCTCGGGCAGCATTCACCTGGCGCTTGCCCTCCATGGCTCTCTGCTCTGTTTTCCCTGGCGGCAGGCGGGACCCGCAGCAGGACGAGGGGGCTGCCCTGGCCCTTTGCGCGGCGAGGGACCTTGGCCGCTGCGGAGGCGCCCGGGCAGTCGGGCTGTGCCGGCAGGGCGGGTCTCTTCAGCCGGCCCCTGGCAGCTCTCTGCAGCCAGGACGGCACGCTGCCCCAGCCCCTCCAGGTAAGCCAGCAGAGGGACCCCGGCTGGGGCTCGGGGACCAAGCCGGCTCCGCCCCACCTCCCCCACCTCCAGCCACCCCTGCGTCCTGCCCTAGTGAAAGCAGAGCCGCCCACGCTCGCTCCTGGCCCGGAGGAAGGCTCACCGGCCCCGGGGCCTGTCCCCAGCCAAGCAACTGTCCTCCTCTGTCCCCCGCAGCTCTTTGAGGAGGAGGACGATGTGGCTGGGCTTGCCGGCACGTCGGCCAAGGAGTTGCCAGCACCAGAGGTGGAAGCAGAAGCAGCAGCGGTATGTCAGGGCCACAAAGAGGGTGACAGCACTGTCAGAAGTTGAGAGTGCTGCCGCAGGGACAAGCAAGGTCACCCACTAGCCGGCAGCTCTGCAAAGGTGCAGAGGAAGGGTGATGCAGGATGGCCATGGCGGTTTGTGCGGTGATGCCACCAGAACTGGCTCAGCTGGGCTGAGCAAACCCATGCAAGGGCTGTGCCTTTCCGAGCTAAGGTAGCAATTGGGCAGGAAGGTCCTTGCCACCCGTTAACTTGCACATTTCCATTGCAGGTGCCTCCAGTCCCTCCAGAAAGTGAACACCTGGAGAGCTCCTCTGGGGAGACAAGGTAAAATGAGCTAGGTGTGGTTAAGAGCAGAATTGGTTCACGTTTATCATGGCTTGACCTGTCTAACAATACATTGAATGGAAAGTTTGCCAGGCTCGAGAAGAGCAACCTGTGAAGAGGGGAGCAACGGGCTACTGGACAGCGAGAGGAGCAAGTTGGGAGCAGAGCTCTGCGGGATGGGCAACTGAGGACATCCAGGCAGGCAAGAAGAACGAGGAGCCCAGGTGTGTAGCAGGCTCTGCTGCCCATCTTTCAAAGCTCCGAACACTGCTCCGACTATGGGCAATATTTCTGAGGTGCGCAGAGATGGCACCGGGCAGGAAGCCCGCAGCTGCCCGTGAGAGAGCGTGTCTGTCAGGAGGAACGTATCACTCCAGCGTTGGCAGCTCTCCTTCGGCACTTGTGGCAGCTCTGTTTGTGCAAGGCTGAGCAACACCCCAGCAGAGTCACAAGGCTCATAGCAATTTTTGGAGCTCTTTGACCCGCTGCCTACAGAAAGAGGCAAAGTCTCCCTTTTCTGTTCATGTCAGCTGGCAAGCCCAGCACTGGCTGCTGGTGTCTGAATCCCAAAGACGCAGCAAGGAGCTGTGTCACGTAGCTGTAGACCCTGAGGTACTGGCACTTCGTAAAAAGCTCATGTTGCACCTGAGACAATTGAGGGAAGAAGAAAACAACCAAACAATACCAAAGCAGCGTGTTTTGCCTTCAAGCCTGGCTTTCTAGCAAGGGACAGTGAGGCGTGCTGCTGCTCGGCTTTTGGAAAGGACCACAGCACAGCTGCCCTGCCCAGCCCTGCTGCCTAGCAAAGCAGTGCTGCACATCTCTGTCAACTTGCAGAGCTCTGAGGGTGTCACACGTGTGGAGAAGGGGACAAAGCCGTGCCGTAGCCACTGCCAGGGAGGGTTCCCTCTCGTGTGCCAGGAACTGCCCCTTGGACAGCACACTGCCCAAAGAACGGGGCACAAAGTCGTGCCTCTTCCTGCCTTCATGGTTTCATCAGCACTTTGGACTCTCTTCTTGCAGGTGCCGATTTTTTTCTGCTGCCTGGATTGCCCGCATGAGCTCTGCTGCCTGGGCTTTGAGGGGCGCGATGCAGCCCCAGCACCACCTCGGCGGAGGCGAGGAGGGAGGCACCGCGCCCTTCTGCTCCGGCCGGCACATTTCACTCGGGCACCGCGACGCCGGAGCGGCCCCGCACCGCCCTCAGACCCAGCCCAGCCCTGGCGGGAGGCCTTGCTGGCTCACTCCTCGGCTCCGTCAGCAAAAGCCCACCAGCCGGCACAGCTGCCCCCGTGGGGAGCTGGCATGTCACCTGCAGATTCCATGGGGCGTGCTGGGCGTGGAGGTGTATATCATCTGAGAGGGACACGAGGGACACGCTGGACAGCATGTTCCAGACTATAAAACCCTCCAGGTTTTCTTTGCCGCTACTCATTCTTGGCAGAGAGACGCTGCACCACCTTGCTGCATACAAGAAGGGAGCACCCATTGCTGCCCTTTGGTCGGTGCAAGTCCTTGTATGCAGCACACAGCACAATACCCTTTCTTAGTATTCTTGATCAAACATGACTGGCTTGCAGTTTCCATTAGCTGAGTTAACTCCAGGTTAGCTACAGCAAAAACTCCGCTCTTACTTCTCCGACCCATCAGCGCTCTCTGGACCGACGCAAACACCCCCCTTTCTGTCAATCAATCAGAACTGGAGTGGTGATGCTTTGCTTTCAGCCACAACATGTGCCTGTGCCTAGGGACTGATGGGAAGGAGGAGTTAAAAAAGCCAGCTTACGTGGTGCCCCAAATCCCAGCCACCCTCCAGGACCGGAAAAAAACTGGACACACCCCCATATTTATTCTAGCCATTCTGTAGCCAGCACAGTCATTTCAGTGTCGATTCTGATTGATTCTGCAGCTTTATAACAGTTGAAACACCCAGCGCATCAAGGCGGCTGATCTAGAAGGCAGGGGATCTGAACTGGCCCCAACTACCTATGATGTGACAGTGTCCATAACTCGGGTTAATCACAGGTTGTCCTGTGACATAAGGATGTAGCGCTCTTTCACCTTTCTCCTTTGAAGCTTTGGGGTTTGTGCACGGGAGCCTTATGTACCTTTCTTTTCAGAGTTGCTCATCGTTTCAGCATTGTTTCTGATGAGGAAAACATCCTTTCTGTGTAGGTGTTAATTTATGTACATTTAATAAACAGCATGGTATCCTATACTACCAATGATCT